>NW_026622875.1:50585804-51886518 GCF_023065955.2 Ursus arctos | reverse complement strand
TGGATCAGACAGGAGGAGACAAACGTGGGGAAGGGTAGCTCTAGGTGACAGAGGACCGCAGCTTTCAGTAAGCATGAGCCACTTCTAAACACATGGGGGGGGCATTTGCTGCCAACCCCTACAAACGGGGGGTTGACACCAGTGTTACCCAAAGCTTGGTCCTCAGACGAATGCCAGTTTGTAATCCTTTATTACTGGTCTGGGATAAAATGAACATAGAGACTGAAAGTAAACATTTGGAAACTCTAGCAGTGGGGCATGGCCATGACATCCAGCTGTGTGGTCAAGGACACGTCTCACAGAATGGAGTATAGGGCAGAGTTCAGGGTTTGTCAAACACGTGGTAAGTCACGTGGCATGAGCAGTGACCTCGCCCTGTGTAGCAGGGTCCGCACTATATTAGAAATTTTAAAACCTTCACCAGAGATAGTTCGAGAAGCCCTGGTCTACCCCAGCGGCCTCTCCGTCCTAGTCATTCATTATCTTCTCGCACTGAAAAACTATTTTTAATGGCTCTCTCCTATGATTATAAAGAGACCGACATTACTCGCTATATCCCCATGAGCACACAGACACACACAAACACACACCCACACACATTTATACTTCCTGTAACAAAATTAGGATCCCAGTGGACATATTTTATACCCTATTTCATTCACGTAATATATCATGCCATTTCCTATAAAGAATATTAAAAAATTCTTCTAAAAATATGACTTCTAATAGCTGTCAGTATTCCCCTTATATAATGAATGCTCTATGCTGTAATTTAAGTGTTTTTACATTATAATTCTGTGGTGAACAACCTTATCTATTAAATATTTGTGCACATCTCTGACTATATTCTTGAAATAACTTCCCAGAAATTAAATGCACAATGTAATACACAGTAGAGGTTTTTCATACATACTGCCCAATCATCCCCACAAAACCCTGTAACAGCAGTGTGGACATTTCCAAACACGTTCTAACTTTTTACCTTTGGAAAAGGAAACCCCTCAGCAGCTGTAATCTGGAAGTTGTATATTCATTATTAAGCCCCAGAGCAATGGTGTCAAGACAAATCAGCAAAAAAAATATTACAGAAATAAATCATTGCTGACCTCTCTCTGGCCAACTTTACTGGCCTTTTCTCAGTTCTGTACCACCTTTCACACTCAGGAGGGTCTGGCTCAGCTTGGCCTCCCATCTTGAAATTTGCCCCTCGACCTCTGTGACACGATCCTTTCCTTGTCCTCTTCCTGCCTCCGCTGCCTTGTCCCCTGCCAACCCGTCCTTCCTTCTTTCATCCCCCAACTCTGAGCCTCCCTCCAGAGTCTGTCCCCAGCTGCCCTTGCTAGCTTCAGGAGGAGCTCCTTATCTCACCCACTTGGGCTGCCGTTTCCAAGTCAAGGAGTCTCAAAAGCACCCGCTCAGCCCAGCGCCTGACCTCCCTGCCAACTGGACAACTGCATCTGTCCGCCTCATACCTGCACCAAATCAGTGTGTTTAAAATCTCAACCCACCCACCCATCCCCCAAAAGAGCTTTCCAACACCCCGTCTTAGCTGGTATTAGCACCAAGGCTGTGGTTCCCTCAGCATTCAGGGAGACTATTTGTTTGCCTTCTTCTCTTACCCAGGTCATCAACGCCTCCACTAAAATGTCTATGGTTTCTCAGCATTCTCCTGTCCCACTGTCACCACGCTGCCATGGCTACTCTGCCGGCCACATGGAGTTCAAATTCCTCTGCTCAGCCTCCCCAGTTGTGGAGACTCGACTCAACCTAGTCAGCCAACTAAACTTCCCTCTGCAACACTGACACTAGTCTCCTCAGTGGCTCTACCACCCAACCTCCGTGCATATTCCTGCCTCCCTGTCTTCCCTTCCCTGATGCTCCTGCTGCTGGGAAACTCTCTCCCTTCTCCCCACCAACCCCACAACCCCCCCAGAGCTTTACCATCTTACATACGGCACCTGAACTGATTTCTCCCAAATTGCCACGATGGCTAAACAGTCATTCATGTGATCTCACATAGCTCATTTGGAGCCATGTGATAATAATCACGGTTTCGTTTTTATGTACTTTATAGAATGTGTCACTAAAACAGTTCATTGGATCCTCATATAATATTAAAACTAGTAATAAATATTACTCGTGGGCTTTGAAATGGGACACCCTGTTCCTTAAAATGCAAATTTGGTGGAGGAGTTTTTAAGCTGATTACCATAGGACCTGCTTCAAAATTTTTCCAGTAGAAGTGGCCTTGGGTCAGTGGCACAAATGGCCTTGCTTGCTTGAGTTTCCTGGCAAATTTTCATCATCTTTTATCTTATTGTCCTGCCAACACACACACACACACACACACACACACACACACACAATCCCTCCTCTATAAGGGCAGCCCAGATGAGGAAAAGGTCCACATGCTTTTGTCAAGATCTGTTTCAAATATTCCCATTAAAATCCATGTGCAAGCCTATTGCCAACTCTGAGATTTCTGATTGCTCCATATTGAAAAATATTAAATATTAAAAATAAGACATTTGTTAGTAAGTGAGCCAGAGTCCCATGGAGCAATGTATAACACGTACCTTTCTCAGAAAGAATTTCAGGAGCTACATAAGTCGGAGTCCCACACACAGTGAATATAGGTCTCACCACATGCTTTGCAAGGCCAAAATCAGCCAGTTTCAAGGTGGTAGATTTGTCCTCATTTCGCTGAACCTGTAAGAAAACAAAATCCCCAAATCACCAAAATTGTGATGAGAACAAAGAAGAAAAACTAACGAGACAACAAGCATGCAAGGTCAGGATAATCAAACGATAAACCTACTCGAGCTCATAGTTGATAAACCCAACCTGATTTCAGTGATGGGTACGCACATTTTCAAGTAAAACAAGTTAGATTCACTGTGCTGTCTGCTATGGTAGCACCATATTGCCACAGATGGCTATTAAAATTCATATCAAATTAAAAATTTAGTTTCTCAGATGCACTAGTCACATTTCAGGTGCTCAAGAGTTTCCTGGCAAATTTTCATCATCTTTGATGATGATGAAAGCCATTGATGGTTAATGGCTACCATATTGAACAGTGCAAATATAGAACATTTCCATCATCACAGAAACTTCTATTGGGCACCACTGAGTTAGAACAAGGATCAATGATATTTTGGGCACAGATTAATGTTAGTGAGGACCAGAAAATGCCTCTGGGGGATGTGAAATCTGGGCAGAGGAAGAAAGGAAAGGGAAAGAACCAGGAATTAGGAGGAAGAAGTAAACAAGCAGGGGAGAAACAATAGGTACAGATCCTAATCTGGGTGCGGGGAGGGGAGGCATTAAGGACCAAACAGACCAGGAGTCTTCAGTTCCAAATCCAAGATTTGCCTCTGGATTGTCTTGGACAAATTTCTTTACTCATCTAAGCCTCTGTTTTCTCCTTTAAAAAGGGAAGGAGGTGATCATTTCCAGCAATTAGGCTTGTGTCAGGAGTTCCAATCAGTGTTCATAATCTACCCTACAAAGTCCTCATCTAAAGTAACCAACAGTCCCAGGCTGCCAGGGACTGAAGCGTTCCCAGGATGTGAGATTTTCATTTTTAAAACTAGGACAATTTCTGGGGTACCTGGGGGGCTCAGTCCGTTAAGCTCCCGACTCTTGATTTTAGCTCAGGTCATGATCTCAGGGTTGGGAGATAGAGTCCTGTGTCGAGCTCATTGGTGAGTCTGCTTGATATTCTCTCTCTCCCTCTATCCCTCTCCCACTCTCAAATTAATTAATTAATTAAATTTAAAAAACTAGGACAGTCACAGGCAAACTGGGATGATATTGTTGTCCTTGTTTGCACATAATACAGAATTAATGCTATATTAATTAATGCTACTAAATCGGAATTTACTCCTATATATATATGAGAACTGACAGAATGGGTTCTGTTAACGTTTTTGCATGAAGGTAAAAGAAGTTAGTTCTGATTCTTTAGACCCCACTTCCACTGGGTTTTAGAGAAGGGGAAAATCAGTCATTTTCAGAGCACAGAAAAGACAGCTACCCTCACTCTGAAATGAAGGAGAACCCCTGCTTTCCTTTGTCCTCCTCAAAATGGACCCCACCTGCATCTCATTCTTTCAAACAAATCCCGGTGACTGGCTTTCTGATCATGGTAAACCAATTCCCACTGCCCAGCTAATGCGTACTGTCCTCCTTCACCCTCAAGGTATCTGCATGCTAGATGCTGTGTTAGGAAGAGGTGGGTCTTTACCTAGAAATGAATCTCAAGAGGTGAGCCTAGCAGGTATTTAGACTACCACGCAAGACATGATAAAAGTAAAGATATGTTATATTTCACGTAAAAACCAACAGCGAAGGGACAAATCTAGCATATTTTGCAGCAAGTAAAAGATGCATTGGTTCCCTCCATGCTACGCAGGCCGTTTTCCACTCTGGGGAAAGGTTAAATCTTCGGGCACATCAGACTCCAACCTTCTGCAATGCTAGTTGGCACCCAAACAAGTAAGGTAGAGGGTGATTCATAGGAGGTCTGGCCTCCACACATCAGAGAGTGTTAAGACTCGGAGCAGCTGCCTTCCCCAGGAGCTTCACCTTGACCGAATCTCAGGACACCAAGAAATAAAGGCACAAGCCAAAGGTGCCCACAGCCCCTTGTTCTGGGAGGCAAGAAGCAAAGCACAGCCAGGCAATACCTGCCTGCTTCCAGCTCTGTAGCTAAAGCAGCCCTGAGCCCCGCTCCAGCCCCACTCTGCAGCAATCCAGGCAGCCACACCTGGCAGCTGGTCTGTGCACGCCTGGAAGATGCTGGTTCCCTGTGGGGAAGGCGTTCCAAGCCCCTTTAGCAGCCTTGCCACCCATAATTCTGACCTTATGTTCACAGAAAGCAGCCTACGCAATCTCTAGCAGGGAGCTTTGAATGGTAGATTCTGCAAGTGTGGCATCTTTTCCTCCCTCCTGTCGTCTGCCTCTTGGGAAAGGTGCAACCCACAGGACACCTGTCATCACATCCTGCCTGGCACCTTTCCTCTCAACAGAAAGGACAAAGCTGGGGGCTGTCAAGGTCTCAGGCCTGGAGGGGAATTTATCCATAGAGGGCAGAGCGAAGAGTGGAATCTTAAAAAAGAAAGAGAAGAAGAAAGAAAGAAAGAAAGAAAGAAAGAAAGAAAGAAAGAAAGAAAGAAAGAAAGGAATCCAGCTCCTAGAAATAAAAAGTAGAACGGTGGTCACCAGGGACTGGGGAAAGCTGGTGGTCCAAGGGTATCAACATTCAGTTGTAAGACAAATATGTTCTGGGAATCCAATGTACAGCGTGGTGACTGCGGTTAATCATTCTGTATTGTGTACTTGAAATGTGCCAAGAGAGATCTTAAACATCCTTATGGAAAAAAAAGCCACAAAAAACAAGGCAGCTCTATGAGGTGATGGACATGGAAATCAACTTGAGTGTGGAAATCCTTCCACAACGTATATGAACACTTCAAATATATTACAATTTTATTTGTCAATTATACCTCAATAAAGATGGAGGGAAGAAACTAATGCATAGTTTTAATTAAAACAAATTTTGTTAAATATAAAGTTAAGTAAATTTATACTTTGGGGTTTTTTTCCAAGGCACATTCTCAACAAAACTTTTATTTTCTGCTTGAAAAAATGATTACAGTCCCTATGGCTGTCTTGAAATCCAGACAGACAGCCAGTGATCTGGGGATTCTGTCCACACAGCAGAAGTGTCCCCAGGAATACAGCCACCCTCCCCCCTGGAAGGAACCCCTCTTGGACCCAAAATGAGAAGTGTGGGAAGCTGTCCTTGATATCTTCCTTATCCAAACCAATGGCACCCATATGGGGCAGGGCCCTGGTCCATCTTCTGCTGTGTAAGCTTCACCCCCTCTCAACTCTTGCTGAACACTCACAGCAAAGGTGAGCTGAGCCGTTAATTACTGAGCTACGATAAAACAGGGACAAGGCTGGCTGACAGCACCCCAGGGGAGAGGCTCCTTGGGACCACCTATAGGTGAAATTATCAACCTGTCTGCAGGCACATGCTCTCCCATCTCTACTGCAATGGGGACAAAGGTTCCCAATGCTCCCACCAGTGCCTGGGGGGCCAAGGGCAATGGGAAGACTCTGGCTCTCCCTGTACCCCAACAGAGCCATGGACACAGCAGCACCCAAAAATACAGGGCAGGCACTCCCCAGTTTCCCCAGACAAGAGTGAGTTCTCTGCACTTGCTTTGGATTCTGCCAGTGAGCTTACATCTCTGGGAGCAGAATGTGTCTTAATTACTGAGTCTGAGTTTACCGCAGGGCAACCTAATCGATGCCTCCCTAGTTAACCTAACTGAAGGGAAAGTCACAGATGCAGTCAAAAATGCGACTCGGCTGTGGTCTGCAGAGCAAGACAGATAGAGCCCAGAAGGAGACAGGGAGGTAATGATTAGAACAACTTAGACTAGAAAATCGAGTTTGGAAGGGAAGGACAAAAAAGCAGTGTGGTGCCTAGAGTTTCCAGCTGGATCATCTACAGTAATCACATTTGCTGGGTAATTGCTGAAAAAATATGTCCCCCATAAATATTTGTAAATATTCTCCCAACCAAATGATCAGCAGGAAAAGCATCTGGCTGCCTTGATACACCAAAATAAAATATGCCCCCATGAGAAATAACAAACTAGTCCCTTCCTCCGAGAAACCCCCCAACTCCAAACCCCGGCTCCACTGAAGTACCAGCAGTTTCAACACGGTGGAAAGTCCGTCTTTTGTTTCGCACATTTATTAGGTTAAATGTCCAGATGCTGGTGCATGCATTTCCAAACACTAAATCCGTGTTTTATATTATTCCATGGCCTTTCTAACACATAGTATGCTGCTGCTTGTCTCTTCACGGTTTTGTCTTGTTCCTTGTCTCGGGCATCCCCATGGCACCCCCCACAGCAGACGCTGAGCCCCGGGCTGGTTGAGATATGTGGACTCGTCTGTCCCGTCCAGAAAGTGGCTCGAGACCACCGGTGTTTTTAATTCTGCTCTCTCCAGCTTCTGCTCTCAGTAGGGACATCACATCCTTCAGAGCCATCCATGTGACTTGAGGCTTCTCACCTATTTCATCGACATGAACAGCTTAATTACACTTAAGGTCCTGCACTGACTGTGTGAGTTTCATTTTGCTTTGTTTCAACAGGCACCTCCCATTGTTGGCCTCAGAATAATTCCTACCCTAATCGTGAAATCAAATGAGTGACATCCTCCAGGATAACTCTTCTTCCTAGCATCTGTGGGACTTCTGAAACCATCAACTTTTCCACCCAGACAGGAACTTGTGTAAAAACGACTGTTCACCTCTGATTGAAATCTCAACGCGGAAGGATTCCCACAACTTTATCCGGCATCTCATCCCATTTGTGGCCAGTTTAACTTGCGAGGAGGTTCCCCTATGTTGATTCCAAATTCCAGCCCCTACACGATTGTCTAAGTCTGCCCTCTGGGAGGGTACTGAAGAAAGACACACTTGTCCCACAGGGAAACAACTATCGTGGTCCCCAGGTCACCTCTGGTTTCTCTAACTCACATCTGAGGATACCCCACTTGATCCTTATAAGACCCACTCTCCTCGTCATCCTCCCTTTCTCACTCCTTCCTACACTAAGTTCACTGCCTGAACCAACAGCACAGTCATCGCTTGGGAGCTGGGCAGAGATCTAGGCTGCCCAGACCCACTGAACCAGAACCTACATGTCGACAAGACCTCAGGGTGATTCGTGTGCGCAGTCAAGTTCTAGGCGATCTCCATTTCATCGATGCCTCTTTTAACAAAGAACGCCCAGAAATGAACACTACATGCCATGTGTGATTTGATCAGGACAGCGGACCTCAGGCCTCAGAGTGGATGGGACGCTGGGTTGCCATAAAGACAAAGACTCCGCTCAGAGTCCCATTCTGATGCCCCTTCCTCAGAAAGCCTTTGTAGGGGATCAGAACATGCCACTCCAAATTATGCCGCTTCACATGTTGATTATTAAACAACTCCTATCTTCCTCTAGTTTTCCCATAATTTTACTTGCCACAGTTTGCTGCCCCTAAAAGCCTAGAAACCCTTTTTGCTTTATCTTGTCACTTCTCAAAAGATTTATTGTTCTTTTAAGATGCTCTATAAAGCCCCAAATTCTAACTACCCATTTGAGTTACTCATCCCAGAGTTCCTCCCATGTGTGTGCTGCATATGTGCACGCCGTCTGTTTTTCGTTTGTTAGTCTGTCTTTTGTTGATTTGATTTCCAATGTCCGGCCAAAGAACCCATGAGGGTGGAGACAAAAGGGGTTTTTTTCCCCTTCCCTACACCCTAGTGGGCCAGGTTTGACTGAGAGCCCGCCCACCATCCCAGCGCACACATCTGAACTTGCTTCACTGATATTTCCATTTCTCTGTCTTCTGGCCCATCGAAACTCACTGCTCTGGGTCACGTTCCTTCCAGAGCTCGGTTTTCAGCTCCTCTCCAACTGCAAGGGTGTTAGAGATGAATTCACACGGCCCTGTTAGGACTGCTGATCCATCTGCATCCATCACCCCCTTTCCCAGCCACACCAAAGTTCCCTGATTTGAATCCAGGCGGTCTCTATTATTTACATAAGCATCCACATAACAAACACCTGGAGGGTCTCAATGCTTCAAGAGGAATCTTTATTTTTCTGAACAATGAACACCTCCTGTACTTCAAGGTAACCTCAATTTAAATGTGATCTTGCAATGTTCATCTCTGAACAGGAGATGGCAGCAGACTATAGACCAAACAGCAAGCAGTCACCCTCCCCCCAACCCCCCACCTCCCGCCAAGAAAAATTCAGACGTGGTTAAGCCTACTTTATACTGGATTTTTCATGGTCCTTCTGGCCTTTCCCTCCAAGGTTCCATTTTCAACTGGCTATGAGGACTTTATGATCTTAGAAACCAACTCACACTGAAATATCAATGCCTAGAATCAATTTACATTTCAACAGCAAAAGATACCAAAATACAAAACAATGATTGAAAGCATCGGTGGAAACAAAGCCTTCCCTGGGACCTGCCATGACAGGCCAAAGGCCTTCATCCCAGGACTTTTCTACTTAATTAACATCTGATATTCACCCAACAAATATTTAGATGCCTACCCTGTGGCAGGTACTGTTCTAGGTACTAGGAATAGTGGATGAAACAGGTAAAGTCTTTGTTCTTATAAGACCTTCTTTCTATTAATAAATGATATTCAAACGAATATGTATGGTCCCGCAATGATAAGTGTGGTAAAAAAAAAAAAAAGAAAAGAAAAAGTGAGATAAAGGCTGTGTTGTCTGTTAGTTTCCAAAAACCACATGTGGCTATTTATTTTCAACAAAATTTAAAGTTCAGTTTCTCAGACACACAAGGTACATCTTAAGTGTCCATGTAGTAGTGGCTACTGTACTGGGCTGTGCAGAGACAGGACATTTCCATCATCACAGAAAGTTCTAGTGGACAGTGCTCGAACTGACAGCAGCAGGGCTGCTATTTTAAATGGGGTGGTTCAGGCAGGACTCACTGAGAAAGTAGCATTTGAAAAAAGTCAAGTGTGAGCCATATTCAAATCTGAGGAGAAAGCTTTTCAGGTGGAGGAAACAGCAAGTGCAAAGGTCGTGGTGCAGGACCTTGGAGCCCACAGAAATGAACTTGGAGTGGACAGAAAGCCCGTGTTGACTCTGAGCAGAGGAGTTATGGGGTCTGATTTACATTCGGAGATCACTCAGGCTCCTGGGAGGAAGACGGCCTGCAGAGGAAGAGGGAGGACCAGTGAGCAGCCACTGCCGCAGTCCCAGCAGGAGATGATGGTGGCTTGGTCTCCGGTGGGGAGAAGTGCCATCCTAAGGGCGAACAGAAGGCTTGAACAGGGAGGGCGAGGAAGGAGGCTCCGGGGCCACTGAGGTTCCTGCCACCAGCAGCTAGGCCGGTGGCAGCCCCATGTGACAGAGAAGGGGGCTGCGGCATAGTATGGGGATGAGAGCCCGCCTGGAGTTCAGGATGGAATGGAACGGGAAAACTGCAAACAGGGTGGACAGACACCTCTTTCAGGAGTGGGGGAGTAGTCCATAAAGGTAGGGTAGTAGCAGAGGGGGACGTGGAGAAAACAAAGTTTGTTTCCTTCAGTTGGGAGATAGCACCCTGTTTATGTGATGATGGGGCCGTGCTCTGGGCCAGAGAGGTCTGGGAGAGGCGCAAGTTCCATGTGAAACCCAGTTTCAGCATCCTGAGTTTGAGATGCTCAGCACATCAGACAACCAGGCGGTGACCTGAAGTGAGCGCCGGACGAGGGGCCCACCCTACGTGACCCAGGAAACATCTCCAGTCCACCCTCCATTCCTTCATCAGCGGGGCTGGCCACATCTGAACCTGACACTGAGTTAAAAACACAGGGCATCCAGGGACTACCCCACAGGCTCTGTGGCCAGACCTGCCCCACTGGGGGACCTCTGGCCATCCCCTCAGTGCAGTGTGAGGCCTTCCTCATAGGGTTGGTGTGAGAATTCTATGAAAATGCGAAGTGCACAGAATCGTGACCAATGTGCCAGACTGACAGGCCCATGACGTTTGTGCCTGCTCTAATGGGACATGGGCTCTAAGCAGGTGGGAGCACAGAGCACAGAGTCAATGTCTCAGTGCAACAAGGATAGGCAGTGATTCTCCAGCAGGGACAGTGGTCCACCACCACCCCAGAGATACCGGACAGTGTCTGGAGACATTTTTGGTTATCACAGCTCGGGGGATGCTAGCGGCATCTAGCGCGCAGAGGCCGGGAAGCTGCTAAAGCTCCTACAATGTTCAGGACACCCCCACAGCAGGGTCAGCCCGCCCAGACGCCAACAGTCCCATGGGGGAGGATCCTGGTGTAGATCAAGAGAAACAGGGCCATCATCATCAGGTTCAGACCAAAGTGGTAACTCCCTGGTAAAAGAGACCACTGAGGTAACTAGCGGGATGTTTCCAAACCAATGCTTGGACTGACGTGTGATTTCCATACTCTCCTATCTCTCTGTATGGAAACACAAGGAGTATGCTCCTCCCCACCAGCCTCCCAGTCTGGAACCCACCCAGTTTCCCCGCTCTCAAAGGACCAAAATCCACATTCAGCATTGAACTTTCTAAGGAAATCATTTAATCCAAAGTCAAGCAACTGAACTGCCAACATGTATTTTGCAAAAGAGCTCAGAAGTAAGATTGAAATTACTTGGATTTTTGTTTTAGCTCTGCTTACACCAAAAGAGCCAGATGGCCCCCACCTTGACTTTTTCTGAGCCTATGCTACCACCTACAATATAGGAGAGGTCTCTAGACTTCCCATGCAGACCTAACTTTCTGTGGTTATGCTACAATCAACCAGGATTTGAAACCATGCAGCAAGAAAGGATCTTTTTCATCTCGGTTTTAGCATTTAGGGACAGGAAAAAAAAATGTTAAGATCGGCCAAGCACCAGTCTAGTAGAGTGCCCAGGAGCTTGGATGGGTCCTGGGTTCAAATCGTGTTTCTCGTTTGCTGTGTGACTCTGACCAAGTTACTCAACCTCCCTGGGCCTTAGTTTCCTCCCCTGTAAAGAGAGGTAAGCACACTTACTGCACAGGGTGTATATATAGCAGGCAGCAGGAGCAAAGGGCCTGGAGTAGGGCTGGGTCTATTGCAAGCACCGTGTACCATGTCACAGGTATAATTCGGTCCCTTTGAATTACTTAACCAAAAGGAATTAAAGATTTTTTCAGTCTCCCTGATTCTATCCTTCACCACCTTGAGTTCCTGATATTTGTTAAAACTAAACTTTTATGTAAAATAATATGAGAAACATTACCATTTTGCAGCCACACCTAAGTACCTAAAAGCTAAACAGCTTTCACTTGCCCCACCCCAACCAGTGATTGTGGGAGGGGCTTGATCCGCAGCTAACAGACAAACTGACACATAAAATCTAAATCTGAAAACAGAAAAACTAGCGGAGGAGGGTGGCTGCAACCACAAGGTCATTCTTGGCACAGCCTTTGAATAAGCTTCCCTATGGCAAGGACCCTTCTCATTCCCTATCAGAGACCACTGCCCCCACACATGTGGAAACCAAGACCAAAGGGCATGGTTATCCCAGAGGCAGCCACAGCTGGACAAGGAGACAGTGGGGATCAGAGCAGGAGGACTGGGGCTCTGTATGCAGAACAGCAGGGTTGTTATCTCTCCACCAGGGCAGGTTAAACAAAAGCAGGCCGAGAGGAAGGGAAAGCATTTGAGAGATGCCTTGTCCCATGGGATGAGGAGGCCCGACTTTCCATGAAGTTGGGGGCCCCTAAGAGATCCAGAAAAATTACCCATGAAGTTTGGATGATTCTAGAAACAGAGACCTGGAGGGCACTTCTTATCTATGGCTTCCTGAAAGCTGTAGTCTCCCAGATTTGCCCTACATTCAGCAGTCCCCAGATCTCCTGAAAGAGGACTCGGTAGCATCCTTGTGACCCCACAATGGAGATGGGGAGAAGAGTGAGGGAGGACGTGGCAGCTCCCCCCTCCAAAATGACCCTGAGCCAGCTCCATGCTGAGGGATGCATCCTGGCCAACGAGATAGAACAGGAAATGTACTGAGGAGCTCCTGAGCCAGACTTTCCTCCTCTTGAGAAAGGGAGAACACCAGCAAGAGTCCACCCCCCCCACTTTTCCTGCCATTTATGTGAGTGTGACAATGTGATCCTTGGAGCATGGTAGACATTTGGGGACCCTGAGGGAAATGGCAAAAACTGCCTTGAGATCTCTGATCTGCTCCATTAACCATCCCTGTAACCACCTGTCTCCAGGCTGCTTGTCACTGAGAGAACTAGATGTCTTCATTGTTTGAGCCCTTGTTCCACAAGGTATGCTCCGCAGAACATTAACATCACCTTGGAGCTTATTATAAATGCAGCATCTCAGGCCTCTCCCACACCCACTAAATCAGCATCTGCATCTTATCAAGATCCAAGATCTGGGTGATTCCCATGCACATGGTGGATTTAAGAAGTACTGATTTACCCCACTGTTAGTCACATGGTCCCACGGCAGCTGGAAGGTAGCTCAGCTGTAAGCGTGTCCTCTCCCTCTCCTGAGCTGCTTCATGGCCCTTACAATTCATCCCACTCCCCTGGATGCAAACATTCAGGCAGTGTCTCCACGGGCACACATCTCTATGTTTCTGCTTCCAAGTCCTTCCCAGAAAGGTAATGAACTGACCTAAAACGCCAAGCCCACCATAGTATGGCCGTGCACGTAATTTATCAAAATTCACAAGGTCAAGGTCCTACGCAGTAAAGCCAAAGTTATTATCAACAGAATTACTATTGTCATGGTCACCATTACTTATTCATGGGCCTCCAGTGTGCCCTGGGATCTGACAAGGTCAAAACATCAGAGACGGTTCCTACAGGAGAAATTTACCACCTGGAAAAGGCACCTGGGGTCAAAGGCCTGAGTGTGCTGCCCACATGAGATTCTTAGACAAATAATCCTTTAACCTGATTCTATATATTCTATCTGACTGACTGAAAGGGATTTTAAGAGTTTTGTCTCAATATGGGAAAGTGGAGTCTCCTTGCCCAAAATGGTAGTTAGAAATTAAAGGTTGGGGAGGGATCAACAGTATATCTGCACCCACACAGAATGCCCAGTTCTACCCAGTCCTTAGCCAGACGGCCCAGTCAGAACATGCAATCATGTCGGCAAGGTTTAATGCATGATACACAGCTGAGTTGTCCCCTCCCCACCTCTATCTCTATGCCTTTATCTGTTTTAATCTGTCCCACCTCTCCCTTCCTTCGTTCCTCCCTTCCTCCCTCCCTCCCTCCCTTCCTTCTCTCCATCTTTCCTCTCCATATCCTCACATAACGCCTAACATGTAGGACATCTGGAAGAAGCTCAAACAGAGCCAGGGGTTTTATATTACTGCAATTAGACAACCAGATCTTAGACCCTGGACACCAATTTGCTTCCTCACATTAAGGGCATTTTGAAAATACAGATTTTTAAGAAATCTTAGATCCTCAAATGGCTCACAAGAAATTGCTCTCAGAGTGGCAACAACACACATGAACACAAGTATTAAGAGGACATTAGCAGATTGCTGTTATTTACCTTGACTAAAGGACCTGAACTTCAGGACTCCTTGGGGAAATGGAGTCGCAATTTTAGAAGTGATTTAACAACGTTCAACAACATTTTCAATCGTGCTTTGAAGTTGTCTCTGTTGCTGATAATTTACTACAGACAGTAAATTATCAGACATCCACCTGTGTGGGTGACTCTTTCAAAAGGAACAAACAGAAGAAAATCTCAGTTATCGAAATGACCCAGTATATAGAATTTTGAAGGCTTTAAGAAATTTTCTGAAATTTCTAGCTGGGTAGTCAAGCCTTAGACAATATATGGGTTCACTGACTATATGGATACTTTTTATCTTCCTGGAAACTGTTAAAGTGGAGCCACTCTCACTCATACAAACCTACAGTCATAACTCTGAGGTCTCCTGCTGGAATTTACCCTGGGATTCTTGAGATGATCTCTTATAAACCTGTCTTCTCACAAACTTGATCAATATTGGCCAATGACTTAAAGGCTTGTATCACTGCACTTTTTCTTTAGTGATTTCATGTTATTGCTGAAATTCCCATTTCTTGATTTTATTAAGACTACCTTAACAAGATATGCTTCATAGGCACCAAATATTTAGTGAATGCAACTGGTATATAAATGCATTCATGAATACTTGGACCATTAAGGAGAGGACCTGGATGTCTCTATCTTAGATGCTAAGGGGAAAGGAGATTGAAACTGGAACTGGAAAAAGAGAAGTCATGCTGGCCAGGGAGAATTGTGCATCACAGAACCACTCACAGCACTAATTACTGAGTCCTTCTTGTGCATCCCAGTAGATGTGGAAAAAAGAACTTAGAGAATTAAAATGAACAAAATGACTGGATAGGTTTCTTTTCAAGGGAGAATGGGCAAGAAGTGTGTTGGACCATTTTTTATCTTCCCAATGTTCCTTACCAGCCTTGGGGACATCAGTCACCGCCCTGTCCTAGTTGCATTCAGCAGTTAAAAATCTAGAAAAGTCTGTTCCTTCCCAGAACCCCATAAGAGGCCAGAAAGAGTACAGCCTTTATTCTTGATGAGCTGTGACCTGTCCCCACAGCTGCCCACCACCATTTGCCCTGGATTTCAAGGGTCTCTGCCTGTCTGACATCTCTTCAGTGTCTTTCCCCACCCACTCTCTCAGCCTTCTTTGCTGTAGGCAATATCTCAGCTGTTGGCCATCAGGAGCCTGGCCTGCCCACTTCCCACCCTGTGTAAGCTGCTTTCATCATCCTCACCTATCTGGCTCCTGTCTGCCCCCTCCCCTCCTCCCAGGGCCCTGTCAACACCACACAGCACGTTCCAACCCCACCAAGGGAGCACATACTGGTAGAAAAAGCAATTAACATTTCTGCAAGCTGGAAGTTCTCATAATTAAAACTTCTTTTGCAAGATCTCAGGAGTCGAAATAACCCAAAGGGAAGAGGAGCACTAGCATCTTATCAGGAAATGTGATCAGTTGAAATAGATAAACTCAGTAATATAGGCCTAAAATTGTACCCCGGGGCCCAATTATTAGACACGAATATTTCTGTTGATTAAAATAACATGATAAGCTTGCTATATTCATAAAGAGCTCTTTGCACATCCAGAAAGTCTCGAAAAGAAGCAACAGTCATAATCACTCATGTAGTCGGATATTAGTTCTAATGTGAAATCACTTTCCTAAGTTTAGCAAAGTCAGGTCTTAATACAGACAGGGGCCATCTGCTGAAGGATAAAGCAACAATCACTTTGATAATACAAAGCTCAGCACAGGCACAAAACACTAAATTAAAGGCAACTGAAGAATATTCATTGAGGGACAGTGGTCACCACAGTGGTATTTAGGAATAGTAAGTCTTAGAAGACCAAGCAAGTTTGTGATGTGGTTATCAGACCAGCAAGTTGAGAGATGACACCCTTCTAAGCCCAGCAATGAGACCACTGCCAAATCCAACACTATCCAGAACTCTGTCTGAAAAGCCAAAAACATTGACATTAGAGAGCATTTAGACTTTTGACATAACAATATGTTGAACTTTCTCAGAAAAAGGACTAACGTGGCTTATAAATGTGACAGACCTGTTCATTTTGACAAATGCAAGCTGACAAACTATCCACAGGACAGAAAAGATATTAACCTGTTTCACAAAAGATGGCTCAAATATGGAGCCTTTTGCACTTTGTGAAGGAGCCATGCCACCACGAAAAAAAGGTGGTAGTTTTTTTTTTAAGTGGGCCTTCTTTGAAATCAGAAAAAAGAAAGGATCTAAATACAAATTACAATCAACACCAATAAATAACTCATGTATTGAGACTGGAAAATTACGGCTCCCCTGCAGTTGCGCCTCTCAGAACACAGGCGCACACACACACGTACACACTTCATTGCCCTTAAAGGCACTAAAAACACACATGTCCTGACATTTAAATCCATGCAGAGTTGTCAAATGACCTCTCAAAGGCAGTCAGCTTGTCCATACTAAACATGTTCCTTGCAGTTTCTCTAATTCTTCAAGTAAATTTCTCCATGAAATCTAAACCGGGGCTTCCTCCATTTTAAAAACTGCTGACAAGTAAATCCCATAACACAAGTGAGAGCCGCTACTGCCCAAGAGATAAGCTGGCTCAACGCACTGGTTCTGGGACCTTGTTGAGAAAATGCACACTGAGATGACTGTTCCCAAAAGAAAACAATCCTAGAGGATACCTTATCTCATTCCACATACTCGAGAACTTATATAACCGTTATAAAGCTTTATTGGGCACACGCCCAAAATGTTCAGCAGAGGGGCACCCACCCAAGCCTCTAATCAGACCCTCTTCTGCTGAGACAGTTCAACGAAAATATCAGAAGCTCATTCCAACGTGTCCATGACAAACAGTGCACAGTGCACCACACGGAGAACACTTGGACTTGGACCCAAAGACAGAAACAATCAAAAAAGCCACTGAAGAAAGGATGAGAACACTCAGCTAATGCAGAAATGAAATTTTTTCAAAGGGAGACACCCTGAAGATAATTCAGACCTCTCAGGAAAACCAGTCAAACTGTCTCTTCGATTCTATAAATTTGGTCAGAAACAAGGTTGCTCAACTTAGTGGTCAACATAGACCTCATATCACCAGATAATTAGTTTGATTTACTTGTTATTTCTGTTGGCTTGTGGGAACAGTTTACAGACAGATGAATGCATCGTGGAGTGATGTACCCAGGCTGGGTCTACAGGCATGAAATTTAAGAAAACAGACTAAAGACCTGCCAAAAAGAAAAAAACAAAAATGTGGCTTATGGAGATCATTGTCCCCATTCGCTGCTGCTCTATCTGCCTGCTCATGATATCCACCTTAACATCAGAGTCATTTCTAAAGGAATAATAATGATGGTAGCCACCACTGACGGAGTGCATGCAGTTTGGCATGCAGCATGCTATGGTCTGAATTCATTCCTTCATCTAACTGCTATTTAAAGATGGTCCACCAGGGCTCGCCTCTGCCGTCAGTTCCGGTCACGATCCGGAGTCCTGGGATGGAGACCCGCGATGGGTTCCTTGCTCAGCGGGGAAACCTGCTTCTCCCTCTCCCACTCCCCCTGCTTGTGTTCCCTGTCTCTCACCGTCTCTGTCAAATAAAAAAATAAAACCTTAAAAAAATAAAGGCGAGGGGGGAGTTTCAGTGGGACGGTGACACAAAGCCCATGGGAGAAGCTGTTGCTGACACCGAGGCCAGAGGCTGTGCAAGTCACTGTCAAGGTGGAAGCATTTTTCTCCCAGGAACAAGGAAACATTTCCCATTTTATTTAAATTGGAAGGCTGCTTTTTCAATAATTTCATCAACATCAACGCATCTCAGGAAACCAGAGTTTTAAATACTGGCGCAAGAATGTTAAAATAACATCAAGGCAGCGCTCCAGAATGTGGAGATAACAGCGTAGGAGATGGACTTCCCGACCATCAGGAGGTCAGGGCTTACCAGCAGGTTTTCCGGCTTGAGGTCCCGGTGGACGATGCTCTTGTCGTGCAGGTGCACCAGCGCCCTGCACAAGTCCATGAGCATGAGGGCGGCGTCGCGCTCCGCGAACTTCACGCTCTCGATGATGGCATCGAAGAGGTCCCCGCCCTGCACGTACTCCATGATCAGGTAAATTTCTGCCTCCGTCTCGTACACCTCGTGCAGCTTCACGATGTTAGGGTGGGAGAGGCTCTGAATGATCAGGATCTCGCTGTCCACCATGTCCTCCTTACCCTTGAGCTTGGACTTGTCGATGATCTTCATGGCGTAGGCCTGCCGGGTCTCGCGGTGCCGGCACTCCTTGACCACGGCGAAGTTGCCATCCCCGAGCACGCGGCCCATCTCGTAGTGCTTGTGCACATCGGTCGCCAGGAGCCCCACGGGCCGCCGCTTCCGGCTGCCCCTAGACTCCCTCTCCCCTCGAGCGGCTGGCTTTCTGGCCCCTGACGCAGGCGTACAGGGCTGCTTCTCCCGGTCCGCGTCCTGCTCACCCCCGCGGGTACCGGGAGGCGCCTCGGGCCTGTTCCTGCAGGCGCTCCTGGCCTCCCTCCTCACGTCCCGCAGCCCCTCCTCTCTGACCGGCTGGGCTTCCCCAAGCTCCCTCTTGGCCCTGGTAGCTGCCTGAGCATGACCTTCATGACTTTCAGGGTCTCTGTCCTCCTTCTTGTCCGGGTTTTTCCCGGGCCTCCTCAGCTCCTGAGTGGGGTTCCTGGGGCTGCTCCTGTGGCTCTCGCCCTTCCACCCTTCCTCCCCAGATGCAGGGTGGGCCTCAGGGGACCGTCTGCAGCTCCTGGTCCTCACCAGCTTCTCTGCTGCCTCGTACCTGTGGCACTTCCCCAAGTCCAGCTCGCTGGTCCCCAGGGACAGCCGCTCCCTC
The DNA here is from genome assembly GCF_023065955.2 of Ursus arctos. Taxonomy (NCBI): domain Eukaryota; kingdom Metazoa; phylum Chordata; class Mammalia; order Carnivora; family Ursidae; genus Ursus; species Ursus arctos. The sequence continues at coordinate 51,867,508 of NW_026622875.1, read as the reverse complement.
TGCAGGCCCTGCTGGAGCTCCCTCTCTCTCTTGCACTTCTCACATCGGATGATCTCACCCGAGGTCTTTTCGATCTCTACACCCAGGTGCTTCTCTCCACTGGCAGGTCTCTCCAGAGTGGCTTCCTTGGGTGGCCTGCTGCTGGGCTCAGGCTCCCACTTCCCCCCGACCCACTTCTTCTGGGGCCTGGCCCTGTCCCCCAGCTCCGGCTCCACGGGGGCCTTTCCCTGATGTCTGATAGCCGCCTTGGATCGGGCAGCCTCACCACAGCTCTTGGCAGTCTCAGTCTCCCCACAGTGGTGCCCCCCTCTCAGGGCCCTGCTATAAAGCCTGCTTCTCAGCCTCGGAGAAGGGGCTCGGCTGTGCTGGGTCAGTGTCAGGGCCCGCGCTTTGCTGGGGTACAGTTCTTCTATAGCTACCTGAATGTTCTTCAGTGTCAACGGTTCTTTGCCCATGGCTATGAAAGCATCCCCTTCCCGGAAGAAATCGGAGACACTCCTGATCTCCCTGCCCTTGAGGTTAAAGAGTTTTCTCACGCGATCGTTCTTCCATCTGGGAAAGCCCAGGGCCTCGGAGATGTCCGCCAAGAGCTGCTCGAAGCTCTGCACGGACCGTCTGTTGAGGAGCAGAGTGATCTTCCGGAGGGGGTGTCCACCCAGCTTCACCACGGTCACCACCCTGGGCTTCAGTGTACTACTGTCAGCATGCACGGAGTGAAGGCCGTTCTGAGGGTTGAACACGGGCACCGCGGAGCCACGTGGCCCCAGGAGTGGTTTCTCCAGATTCCCTCGGCCAGCAGGCAGCCATGTCCCCTGCAGCTTCCGCTCTGTGATTCTCGAGCTTAAAGATTTTAGAGAATGGTCACACAGGCCTCGATGTCCTGCAAGAGGAAAATGACAACACGGTGTCAGTCGTGATGGGTTCAAAGAGCCCTTTGGCCTTCACTAAAACTTTACTAAAGGTCACTGATTCTATTACGGTTTTATAGGACTATGATCTTTGGGGATCTGCTTGAAATCTCGGAGCATGTGCCCTTTGGGTCTAATCCCCAGTCTCCCCTATAAGAGATCAGGAAAGCAGAACTAGTCTTGGTTGGACCTGAGTGGCTCCTCCGAGCCTCCCAGGAGCCCCCAGTATGTGCCACACCTTGGGAGTTCTCACTAGGCAAAGCCTGACCCTGGGAACACAACTTCTGCTACCCTAAAGTGAGCTGTCTTTCAGGGATATACAACCGAGATAAAAGGTCTAAGCTTCATTGCCCAGGAAATACCAACAGGAGGTCAGAACATTCTGGAACCTTAAAGAACTCAAATCTCACCCACCTCTTTGCCAAGAAGAGTTTTCTCAGCTTGACTTTCAACTTATTCGAGGTGAAAATGTGAAGAGGTGATGACCACAGACTCTGAGACAGATCTGGATTTGAATCCTGGCATGGCCACTGACTACTTGAGTGAATGTGGGCAAATTACTCATGTGTCTGTTTTTTCATATAGGAAGTAGGAATGAGAACACCCTCCTTCCAGCGTTTTCGTGAAGAGCAAATGGGAAAATAATTAAGTTCACTTAAAGGAGTGTTTGACACACAGTAAGGGTACAGTAATTGCTAATTATTAATACTGTCCTTTTAGTCTCAATATCTCTTTTGTATGATAATTATTTTGGGAGTGATATATTATATTGGTAAGGCAGAATTCACTTGGCATCACAAGAATTCATGGACCAGCCTGACATGGTTGGTATTTCTTAGGGATGCAAGAATGAAATGGAAGGGAGGGAGGGAGGGCAGGAGGGAAGGAGGGAGGGAGGGAAAGAAAAGAAAAGTTGAAAGACATTTCAGTGTAGGTATAGAAACTTTCTTCTCTAAATGGTTTTTCTTCCTGATATTAAAAAAAAAGGAAAGAAAGAAACAAAGGTTATATATTAATGTTCAGAGCTTTAATAATGAAAATGAGCTCGTTCTCAATGTATTTCCTAATAAACTGCGTAATTGAATAAAACAAGATGTATTTCCTGATCAGCTGTTCCCAGCCAGAATAAAGCAGTTGAGGCAAAAGTGGTTCAATTTCCATTTCATCCAGGTCAGGAAAGAGGAAAATGACAGAATGTGTCACTGAGTTACACCATGAGGGTGGGCTGTGGATTACTTACGTTACCCCACAGGATCCATCTATCCTACCCTATATGTTGGAATCTGCTGTTTATGCTTCCTTTAAAAGGAGATTAAAGATCATTATTTTTATGTGCATTTGAATCGTAGCAAGAACCCCTGTTGTGCCAGGATGCGCAATTTGGCCCAGCATATTTACACAGAATGTTTTTTGTTTTTTAATTATAACATACAATCTGTTCTGAGATGATTTCCATCTAGACACAGGTGTCAGATTAGATGACAACTGTCTGGTACTGATCTCACATGCCATAAATTTATGAGCCCAACACTCACATTTACAGTTCAACTATTTATGGACATCTGTTATTCCTTTTCTTCTCATAATCTCTGTAATCTGCCTCCATTTTTGTCCAAAAGAGTTGAAAGATCTCCAGCAGTAACACTAGTCTGTGTTTCCTCATGGGGAAAATTCAGGAAGGATACCAAGGAAGATGACCCTCAAATGTGTGTGTGCAAGGGGACTAGTGTTGGCATTTGTTTTCCTTGTGGTGCTTCTCACAGAGTAGGACTTACTATACATATTTGTCAGGCTAACTCAATGGAAAAGAATTCTCTCTTCCAGGGAAGGGAAAGGAGAGGGATTTTCAGGGATGAACCAGAAAGACAAGGGAGCATTTGATGAATGTATTAGGGATGCAGGAAGAGTTTAGCATGGAAGGGGGTTCAGGAGGGTCCCAGAGAAGGGTCCAGCATGGGATGTCAGGGAACCATATAAGAGTCCTCATGGAACAGGACAGACACTGGTAGTACTCACACATTGAATGGTGACCAAGGATGTCAGTGAGGTGAGTTGTGATGGGACCTGTGACCTCAGGGTCCCAGTGAAACTAGGAAGTTTGGTTATGGTGATCCATGACTTGGTCCCGTGGTACCCAGAGTTGGGGTGGGGGAGGGGGCATGCTCTCTGGAGGTGGCAGTGCCCAGCCAGATTCAACAGACCTTACCTCAGATCCGGCCCTGATTCCTAGTGGTGAGGGGAGTAAACTTGGAACACCCCATCCCTGAACCCAACAGAGGCTCCATAAGAGTGGCCCCCAATCCCAGGACACAGACACAGAGGACATGAAGACAGAGCAGCTCTGCTCCACCACCATCAGGCATGCTCAGTCCACCGCCCAGGCAATCACAGACTCATTCAAAACCTCTGGTGTCTGGGGGCAAGAGTGAGAACTCAGTCCCTCATGTCCCCAACATAACCAGGTTCTGGCTGCATCAAGCTTCTAGGGAGTGCTGGGAAAACACAACCTCAAAGTGCAAGCCCTCCTCCCCCCTTAAAAATCCTTAGTCCAGAGCAAAGTTTTCTTCTTTAAAGATGAGAGAATCAAATCAGGAGACTCTGAGTGCCTGGTCTGTAATTAGGGAGAGAAGGAATATAGCAAACCTTTGGGTCTCAGTCTCCAGCAACAGCCTCACCTCCTGAGGACAACAGCACAGTGGTGCATTTAGGCTAATTATAAGCAGCGGTGTCCTGGTATCTACCCACATCAAGCCAACCAGAAAGCCAAAGACCAGCCTTTGTCTACTTATTGCCAACAATTTACAAAATTGATTAAATGGAACTATGTGAAATTGCCAGTACTTCCATTTTGACCTGCAAAAAATGGAAATTTCATGTGGCTCAACCTAAAATGATCTAGGTTAATAACCCCTACTCTGTCCCTACATTAACCATAAATAGTTAAAGAAGGTACAGATAGTGAAAATTAAACACCCTAATTCCCAGTCCTCGGTCATCAAGCCTGCAGCTTCCCAGAAAGTGACACAGAAAAAAGATGCTGTTGTAACACTCTGTTTTTCTAAGTTTCTACGGCAACATAAATTGGTCTTGACTTGACAATACTGCTGCTTTTGCCTCATACACCCTAAATACAAATATTTATAGGGTTTCTCCCCAGAGTCAATCTAACCCTCCCTCCAAAACACACACACAGCAGAATAGACACTGCTTTCACTGAGCCACTCCTCTGCTCAAGAACCTACAATGACTCCTTATTACCTTCTTGGGGACCAAACTGAAACTACTCCGCTTGATATGTAAGGCCCTCCATAATCCAGTGCCTCTACCCATCCTGACCCCACACCCCCCTCACTCCTTACACCCACCCAAGTCTCACCATCTTGTAAGACCACCGCCAAACCTTCCCTGACCTCACTTTCACAGTCAGCTCCCTCCTCTGAAGCTCTGTGCATTCCTTAAGCCAACACTTCATGTGAATGCTTGAGACCAGATATTGACACTTGGCTGCCGAACATCTGGTCTACCCCTCAGTACATCTCACTATTAATGATACTAGGCACCACAGATTTGGGGAACCAGTTCCCAGCACTAACATCCAACATGAGTACCAAGTCTCAGTCTGCCAGCTCTCCTTGTAGACGACTGAGTGTTACTCCTTTCAGCTCTGGTAGACATCACACCCCAGACCTCATAAAGAGATTAAATAAGAGAGGTAGAAGAAAGCACAGTCACAGACATCCATTCGCTACAAGGAAATCTGCCAAAGCAGTGTTTATAAAGAGGGACTGATACAGGCAAGGGAGAGCATTTCTTCAGAGTTTGCAATAGCTTCATTTTAGAGGCATGCAAAGAATACCAAACACAGGGTCAGAGATCTCACTTAAATCCCAGTTCTACCAGACTCTTCCTAGCCATGTGACCTTGGGAGAGTTATAGAATCTCTCTGCACCTCAGTCTCCACATCTGCCAACCATGATACCTCACTCACACTGAAGGTGCCCAGCGTGTCCTTGTTTTCTTCCCTCTCTGAAAGAAAACAGGTCTTGTAACCTGGGATTTCCCCCAAATCCATTGTACATCTCAAGAGCAAAGAGAAAACAACGTTAAATGTGACTCAGCAAGTGAATTTGTCATCCATGTAGTGATTGAAATAGGAAACCAGTAAGAACAGGATAATAAGAGGAACATTCCAGCAAATTGAAGCGTACAGCAATCCTGGGAGGCTAAATGAAATTCCTGCTCACTGATCTTAGGACTCTCTGACTGGTGTGAGCCAGTAACCGCACGGGCATTTTGCTCTTATTGCCTCTAATGGCTTTGGCCCCTGGCAATCCCGTCTCCCATCTGCTTCCACAATTCAGATGAGCTAGCATAACCTGATTCTACAAGGGTCAGGTCTACACCTTACCATGCTGACCAGGCTACCACAATGATGGGAAGTCACATTAATCCAGGTTCCTGCTTGATCATTTAATAACACTTTCTTTAGGCTGCTAATCATTGACTTTAGGATCAAGATTTTTAAAAACAGAAACTATTCTGCTAAAATTAATCTTTTACTTGTCTTTTTAAATCAGAACAAAAAGAGTGTACCTCTTCCTAGTCATTTTAAAATCCTAATCCATATGTCTAACAAAGAAAAACTGTGTCTGAGGTCAGCACTAACTTTGGAATTCTCACCTTGGTTCCTTGAGAGCTATAATGACACATGAGAAAAAGAAATGGGAGAATCACACCAAATCACTATCAGGCATAAGTAATACACAGTCATTTTTTAAGTATTTATAAATTATGAGTATTAAAGAAACAGAAATTGGTGTTTCAAAACATCTGGTAATAAGCAATACAACAACAAAAAATGACTAGAAAGAAGTCAATGCATCTAGTGGTGTATAACCCCCTTTCCTGGCAGGGAAGCTCCTCCTAAAATACTTTCCCTTTTATTGACCTCGTATTTCTGAGTGGTTTCACCAGATTGATCACGTGTGGCCCCAGGACACAGTGCTGAGAAACTGTTCCCTTCCATTCTTTTGTAGAAGATGAAGAAGGACCAGCTGGAATCATTTTCCCTTTCACTGAGTAATCATTTGTCCTGGGCTTTTTCCAGGGGCTGTTTGGGAACACACTCATTTTGTTCATATGCAGATTATGAGGCAGGAGAAACATTTGTGAACTTACATTTGATTATGCAAACATCCCAAGGAGGGTTTTCTAAACGAATAAAAAATTGGAATGCAGCCTCCAAGTCACTAAGCCTCAAAAATGCTACCGTTTCGTAACTTGCAAGCCTGGCCAACGTCCGTATTGATCAAAGCCAGAGAAATTAATAAAGGTTAGGTAATAAGATGAACCTGCCATGCTATTTATCGGCCATCATTGCTGATGACACTTCAGTCTCTAATTAATGCTGTCACTACTTAATCTTTATTACCAACAGCACATCAACCGAGACATCAGAAACAGAGTAATTAAAAAGACCTTTTCCAACTCTCATCTCAGAGGTGCCCCTGGTCTGGGTTGTCTTATAATCTGCTGACCTATTCATGCCAATTTTCCTATGTGCCTCCCAGCTTATTGGCACAAGAACCTTGTATGGTCTCTGAGTGAAAGATATTTGCCAATCCTTGTTATAGCCCGCCTAACAGATGCCTGATACTTTTTTCCTAAACTACTCACTGATTTAAAGATGGAATTTGCTAAACAAACAAACAAAAAGCAGAATCAGACCCATTAATACAGAGAACAAACTCGTGGTTGCCAGAGGGGAGGGGTTGAGGGGATGGGCAAAATGGGGGAGAGAGGGGGAGGCACAGGCTTCCAGCTATGGAATGAATAAGTCATAGGCATGAAAGATACAACACAGGGAATATAGTCAATGATATTGTCATAGCAATGTACGGTGACAGATGGGAGCTACACTTGTGGTAAGCACAGCATAGCATACAGATTTGTGGAATCACTATGTTGTACATACAAAACTAATGTAACATTGTGTGTCAACTGTACTTAATTAACAAAAAAAAATCAATGAAGAAAAAGAAGAAAGCACACTGGATACTGACCAGGCAAAACTAATAGTTGCTTATACAACCTTGTTATGGGTGGAATTGTGTCCCCCCACCCTTGAATTCATCTGAAGTCCTAACCCCCAGTCTTTCATAGTGTGACATGATTTTGATAAGGTTTTCACAGAGGCAGTCATGTTCAAATGATATCCCTGAGATAGGCTGTAATCCAACAAGACTGGTATCCTTATAAGGAGGTTAAGTTTGGACACAGACAATCATACAGGGAGAATGCCAAGTGAACATGAAGATGGTCATCCATAAGCCAAGAAGAGAGGCCTACACCGGCTCCTTCCCCCACGGTCCTCAGAAGGAACCATCCCTGCCAGCATCGGATTTCAGACTTCAAGCCTCCATAACCAGGAGACAACAAATTTCTGTTGTTTAAACCCCCCCCCCAAAAAGAACTTTACTCTCCCAGCTACTTTGGAGTTATGATGAGTTAGTTAGAAGAGGGTTTTAAAGTGAACAAGCTTACCTATCTCCTCACTTCCAAAGCTCCTCCCAACCCCCTCGGTAGTACTCCTCCTCCCACCCTTGCATTTCCCCGCACCCTGATCCCCTGATCTCGTCCTGCACGCACTACAACCCACCCCATCACCACATCACACTTCTCATTTCCCCTTCTGCTAGTTTTATTTTGTCTGAAGAACCTTCATGCTCCATGCAAGCCAGAAAGCATTTTCTGCTCTCCCCAAACATCTCAGGACACGCCACGGCAAAGAGAACTGATGACCAAGGGAGGAACTTTTCCCCACTGTCACTAATGTGCCTCCTTTGGCGTCCAACTAAACTGGCTAAGCCAGCAGCTCCCATCCCCGATGTACTGTGTTCCACAGGGTAGGACTTCTCACGTGTTAGTGTGCACACACACCACCTGGGGACTGTGTTCACGTACAGGAACTAATTCAGCCAGTCAAGGTCTAGGATCGGTCCTGAGATTCTGCGTCTCTAACAAGGTCCCAAGTGATGCCTGTGTTGTTGGCTCATGGACCACACCTTGAGAAACACAGATACAGAGACAAGTTCCAGTGCATCCTTCTGGGAGTGCCAGTCACCTATAAGCAATTTCAAAGTGGCCCATAAACCAACTCCTTAAAGTAGTATTACAACCCACAGCACCTTTATTTTCATGATATGTGTAAGGAACATATGGTATGTCATTAAAACATGACATCACTGGTGCAGTGCAACAGAAAGTCCCATCAGAATTTCCTTGCCTGAGATTTCACTTAAGTACAGCAAACAGAAGTGAAGGAGGGAATGACCACTTTGACGACCCAGAGTGGTCCCGGCCCTCACCGGGGAGCTTGTTGGAAATGTAGATTTTCAGGCCTCACCCCAGACCTACAGGATCAGATTCTGCAATTTAACAAAATGTCCAGGTGGTCTGATGCATATGGAAGTTTAAGAAGCACTGCTGCAAACTACCTCTCACATCACCAAAGTGGCAAGCGGAAGCAAAATACTCAGACCATGACGGGGGAGATCACTAAGTCCTTGTGCTAGTGCATATCCCTTTGATTAATCCTGAAAGCATGGCAGCATGACCCAATCAAATCCAATGTGGGATCCAGGGGTGGCTCTGGCCCAGGGGTGGGTTTATTTCTCTGGAATCTTCGTGCACCGGCTGCCGAACAGGCAGGCGAGGGAGTGAGTGAAGGGAGAAGGGGGTGTTTCGTGCACAGGCCCCAGATACCTGGGAGGAAGTAAGAAGATAAGAGACAGTGACAAAAGAGGCAGTGGAATGGCATCTGCAACCTGCTCTCCTGATCCTTGGAGCATAGGATCAATGAGGGACCCTAAAGTAGTTGGGTTTCAAAAGCCTGTGTGAGGCTCTGGGACCCAAGTGAAAAGGTACAAGAGTAAGCAAAGATAGCCGCCCCACCTTCCCCAGCACAGCAGATGAAGGCAATGTGGGGCCTTGGGGACACATTGACAGCAGGGGTGGAGGGGTGAGGAGTGACTTAACCTCTGGAGAAAGAATAGGAGCCGCAGTGTACCTGAGCACAGGTGACATCCTGTTCTGGGGCCTCGGAGGACCCTGGCTGAGGTCCCATGTAGGCAAGTGAGGCCACTGGAACTCCAAGCCGGGCATTAATATTAACGTGGCCTCATTTGCTCCCTGGGCTGGTGAGGACTCAGACATTCCAGGGACCACGAGAATAACCATTTCTCTCCAACAGGTTTTCCTCCAGATGAACCCTTCTCCTGCTTTCCAGTGATTTCATCACATGAAGCTTTTATGCTCCTCTTTTCCCCTTCAGCTCTGGGTTTGCTGAGACTCACCAGATGCGGCGCTTCCGCTCATGTTGTGCCTCTTTGCGACATCCAATGTTGGGTTGCTTTGACGGAAGCTTCCCCTGGGGACAGCTTATCTTTCTGTCTCACCCCTGCATTTACTGTTTCCTCCCAACACACCCCGACTCACCCACGATCTCATCCTTAGGGTGTCACCTCTCACTCAGTAAAATTCCAAAAGGGCATGGCTCCCAGGCTGGGCTGTTGTTTTCTATGACCTGAATTTTTATTCCCAATTGTCTGCTGTGGCCCAAGAAACTTGATTTGGGCTGAATTTTGCTTTTCTCAGTGCTGTTCAGGGAGGTCTTTGGAAGGAGAAAGTACAGTCTCCAGCTGACTTGATGCCTCCAAGACCTCATATTTTCCTTTTTCTGGCTGGTAATCACACCCGAGGGCCTTCCTCAGACCACCAGTCTCCAATGGCCTGTGTCGTAACAATATCTACACACTGGGCTGGCTAGAGCTACACCATAGTCCATTTCTATAGGGGAAGCAGCAAAAAGAATTCTACAAGCAAACTCCCATCTTCTTTTTTCTAGAAAAACAGCACATCTGTCCCATTTCTGCATCTTCATGCTTTGGTTTGGATGGATCTCAGATTGGTGTGGAGACACTGGGAACATTTGAACCATCTGAAAGTGCCTGGCCCTGCAGACTCTGACCCCTGGTTAATCAGCTGCTTATCTGTGGGGCCAGTGGACACCTCCACTAAGCATTATTATACAGGCCAAAGGAGGCAAAGAGCCCGTGGATTCCTTAAAAAGCACTCTTTAAATGAGGTTGACCTCTTGATAAGACAACCACCATGTACAACATATAATTAAATAGCAAGCAAGTAAAGCAACTTAAAAGAAAATGTTTCAAAAAAATACACAGTTTTCCCTCATATTCAGGAACAACAACATATTTGGAAAAGTACTGGGGCCTTTTACACAAAATAATGATAAGGGAATACTATGAATTATTTTATGCCAATAAAGAACACAACTTAATAAAATGGATGGATTTCATGAAAGATACGTACTACCAAAGTTCCCTCAGGAAGAAATAACCTGAGTAGCTCCACTGTGCTCTTTATCTGCGGTTTGGGTACATCAGATGGAGGAATAACTTTCCATAAATATTGAAGACACGGTCATTACACGATTGATCGTGTGTACTGGTAAAAATTCTCAGAAATTGCTTATGTTGAAATACGCATCCTTTGTAAGCAAAAGTAATGCCTTGGATCCATTCTAAGGAGGATGCAAAGGGAATCCTAAGGAGGATGTGTGGGAGTAGAGACTGTGTGGGTGAAACTCTGTGTATGTTAGAACCAAAAGGCCAGTAACCCAACACCCTCAATTTTTAGATACAAACATAGACAAGAGAGGATATGCAATGGGCCCAAGGCCACACAGCCAATTAGCAACAACAAAAACAATCAATGGCCTCAGAAAAATTTAGGGGTGTCATTTGTAACCGTGGAACAAAGCAAAGCTCATGGGACCAACGAGAGGAAACAGAGCAGGATGCCAACTCATCAACAGGACCTAAGCAAAGCAGCCTCAGTTTAGCTCTGCCCTAATTGTTAAGGCAGCCAGCATCCCAACTGGGCAAAATAAAGTCACACAGTGTTCCTGCAGCTGGCAATAAACAAGTGAGCTTTTCCCTGATATTCCCGTAGACAGGATGATCTAAAAACACAACTCCCCAAAGTGTATTAAGATTCTGAACAGAGTGATGTCGGGGTAAAGCAGATTAAAGTACAAACTTTTCTTCCTTTAAGGAGCTCAAACTGGGTTTGGTTTTCCTCTAACCTAAAGTAGGGAAGTCAATGTGCCAAGACCCTGGGCTGCAACAGGCACCATAAAGCTCTGGCAGTGGGCCCAGTACCCACTCTGAGAGCCAGAACCAAGAGGGACCTTGCCTTCATCCCTGCTGGCAGAGTACCCAGTGGTCCTCGCTGCCATGGGGGCCTGCATGGCCACCACCGGTCTGGCCTCCCAAGATGGCCACGAAGACTGTAACAAGATGACAGGCATAAGGTCACCTGCATATGTAAACACTCAGTACCTCATGGTTAAATCACACTGACAACAGTGGCACCAAGGCAAGCCAGCTCCTCTGCTAAGAAGCCAACCTCGGGGGCGCCTGGGTGGCTCAGTCAGTTGGGCATTTGACTCTTGACTTTGGCTCAGGTCATGATTTCGGGGTCATGGGGGCTCCGCGCTCAGCAGGGAGTCTGCCTGAGATTCTCTTCCTCTGCTCCTCTCACGCTCCTGTGAGTGCACAGGCACACACTCTGTCACTCTCTCTCTAAAATAAATAAATAAATCTTAAAATAGAAAAAAAAGAAAGAAACCAAACCCAGTGGGCAGAAATGTGTACAGTTCCTTCAAAGAGCCCAACTGTTGCATGTAGGTCTTTTGAGAGCATTACTTTTATCAAAGATTGGTGCCTTCAGAACCTTGATAGGAGTAAACCTTGGCAGTTTCTGCAGTTAAGCTTCTTCAGGATCCCTTGCAATGCACTCTTTTGACATTTGCCAAAAATATATCATTGGCAAGGATGATGTCTACTAAATAAATGGACCTTGCTTGGCAAGATTCCAAGCACACAGACCTAATGCCAGGCAGGTGGTAGGCTGGCAATAAACAGGTGTTGCATGAAAGAACCCAACAGATCCATAATCATGTTAATGACAACAACCTATCAGTTGTGTCCACAATTATCAGGAAGTTACACAATGACCAAAGCAATCCTACACCTTCCATCTGTTTCTGCCCCCAAATCTATCTAAAGCTACTCAGTCATCCACATTCTATAGGGCCAGCACAGTCATGGACGCAGAGGCCCAACACGATCCCCCTACCAGGAGGTGGACCCCACCTACCAGTTCTTACAAACGTTGGCTGTAAAAGGGCCACCACTACTCTAGTTTTCAGAATTACCTTCTGTTGACTGGGACCTCCACCCAGGAGGTTACACACCCTCATCCACCTTCGAAAGTGCAGCCCATAGTCAGTGACTGATGGGGACAGGGAAGGGTACCAAAGACCAGTCCCTCACCTAGGGGGGCCCAGCTCTGTGTGCAGTGCATGCTCCAGAACTCCCATGGTTTTGAGCTGAGGTTGTCTCCAGCGGAGACCACATTCTTGTTTAGCTGTGTCCCCTGCTCCCCTTGTCCTCCCTAACTCCCTTCTCTTGACAGCTCTCCCCTCAAAATCATATACACAAGGATCCCAAGCTCAGGCTCTGCTTCTAGGGAACATGAACCCACACCATTGCCTAAAATTATGAAAGGCCTTTAAATCTCAAAATAAGAATGAGCACTGAGTGTTTTGTAACATGTTTTTTCCAAATTCATTCGTAGAAGCCAACCCATCTTTCATGTTTCATTAAAAACAAAAGGTAATTAATTACCCAGAGATGCTTAGAGTGTCTTCAAAGTATTGCTGTCACACACACCATCCTTCTTACCTTTGATGTGGTCTGCAATCGATCATCTAATATCATTTCTCCAAGAGGCCTTCCATGAAGACCCTCAACCGTTCCATCCCCCTCACTCACCAACCCTGTGGCTGCTTCCCTCCCAGCTTACCACTACTGGTGTTACAATATTTACCTGATGCTCTAACCCCTGTCTCCCAGCCCTCCAGCCCTGTACTGGCTAATACAATAGCCACCGGCTACATGGGGCTGTTTGCAATTTCAATTTAAACTTAATAAAATTACTGTGCCTAGGGTGGGTGGCCTGGGAGACCCTCAGTAAATAAATGTGAGTGAATGAAAGAACAGTGTGTGGTGATCATCAGTGATTTCCCAATATCTAATTTGTAACTTTTACACTAAAAACTGGTATTTTCAAGGGTGGGGAAAGAACTGTAAGAACCTTTAAGAAAGAATTCCTTAAAAAGCACAAAGGATATGACTGTTACTGGTTGAATTTTGAGCGGATGGTAGTTAATTGCAGGTTAAGAAAGCACAATGCCAGCCTCCAGATCGAGGCAGCCGGCTAGCCAGAAACTGCTGAGAATTTTTGACCATTATTCAAGGCAGCACAGAGAATGTATTTCCCTCTTTTTTTCCCCCTGGGATGGGCAGGTATTTAAAACTCCACTCCCTCCTCCCGATAGAATAAAAACGCATCGTGTGGGGCGCCTGGGTGGCACAGCGGTTAAGCGTCTGCCTTCGGCTCAGGGCGTGATCCCGGCGTTACGGGATCGAGCCCCACATCAGGCTCCTCTGCTGGGAGCCTGCTTCTTCCTCTCCCACTCCCCCTGCTTGTGTTCCCTCTCTCGCTGGCTGTCTCTATCTCTGTCGAATAAATAAATAAAATCTTTAAAAAAAAAAAACGCATCGTGTATGTTTTTTTCTTTGTTAAAATCCTCACTTAAGACTACTTAAAAGCCCACACATCCTGTTTATGACCAAGCAAACATGGGGGTCGGGGGGGGCAAGATAAAGAGAGATATCACTCTGTCTCCCTACCCATCTCCTCTCCACCTCTCCACCAACACTCCACTTTCCTTTCTAAGAAAACAGCTTCACAAAGACACCTACTTTGTACTCATGATGCAGAAAGCAAGCTAAAAAAGAGAACCAGGCAGCCTCTGCTGTCTTTGCTTTGTAATATAGACAAAGCAACTGGGAAAAAAAGCAAATAACTAACAAATGTTCCTGGGAACATGGGAACCCCGGGGGTCTTTCAACTGGTTCTCAGATTTTTTTCATTTGTTCTTTATTTCTCCTTAATGTGAGTGTGGACTCCTGTTTCCCTTTTACACCATGGGACATGTCTGGAAAATACCATCTTGAAAACCAATAAGACATCTTCAGCTATGCCATTCTTGTAGAAAATGATCAACTCCTTTGAATTCTAAATTAATACTAATGGATTTAAAGAGAAAGCACTCCAAGGTTCAAAAGCCAGCACACAGCAGACTTAAAATTTTACTCAGGAGCTTCCTTTAAATTACATTCCTGGGAAGGTCTGCAACCCTTGGTCATCAGTTGACTCCAAGTTCCAAAAAGGAAAAGGAGCTTCAATCTAATGCACTCAATTGCTTTCTGTCTCCTTTTCCTTCTTAAATTAATATGGCCAATGTTTTTGGTTTTCTTGACTCAAACACAAGGTGAGCCCCTGACCAGGGCTGTGGTGTCCTTTTATTTTGCTCTACATTAACAGCTGACATCCTAGGCCTGTCTTTAGCCTCACTGAAGGTCACTGACATCATCTTTGTATCCAGACTCACAATATAAACATGCTACTACTAACAAGTATCAATCATCTAAGGGAAGACTATGATGTTGGGGCTAGTGATGCCTAGTGCCAGTCAGAGACATGGACAAGCAAATTTAAATGATTTTACATTCCAGAATGTGAAGTCTTAGTCAATTAAACATATCAGTTCTTCCCAGGGCACCTAGGTGGCTCAGTTGGTTAAGTGTCCAACTCACGATTTCGGCTCAGATCATGATCTCAGGGTAGTGAGATCGAGTCCCACATCGGGCTCCATGCTGGGCATGAAGCCTGCTTGGGATTCTCCCTCTCCCTACTCTCCCCACCCCATTTGCATGTTCCCTCCCTCTCTCTCTCAAAAAAAAAAAAAAAACACACAACAACAACAACAGTTCTTCCCAACTGTAATTTGTAGGTTTGATGCCATTTAAGTACTGATGCAATTTTTGAGGGAGGACAGGAGAGAGATGAGAACGAGTAATGAAGATAGTAAAATATATTATGGAGCTCCAATTGCAAGATCTTGGTACTTACACAAGAATAGCTGGATTTTAGGAAAAAAGAAAATTGTAGCCCCAAAATAGATACCACTTCTCATGAGAATTTAATGTATAAGATCATTACAAACTAATCAGGAAGGTAAGAATCATTTTTATTCAATATTAAAACAATTGGTTAATAACTGGAAGTAAAATGAATTTGTATTCCAGATGACTTAAAAGCCACAGAAACACACAAATAATTTGTACTTTAATATTAATCAAACCACCGAAGGGAGAACGAGTTTGGACACTGGAAGCATTAAAGGAGGTCACAGGTGTAAGATCCCGAGCTTTCAGGCATCAGTACAGGATGGGAAAATGGAGGATGGACTGACTTCGGGTGTTGGCACCCCACAGGGACAGTGTTGGTGCCACATGGTAGGTAGGTAGGGGACACAACTGATACATGCCAAGCTCAGTAGCTACCATAAGAGTTCTTGCCTATATGAATTCCATGTGGACTGAGCAGCCCTCCTCCATCTCCGACCCTCCAAGGGGAATGGGACACACAGCACTTCCACCCATAGTCCAGCGGCTCCAGGCAACCCAAAAGGGTCTTGGGTTGGACCCTCCCAAAAGCAGAGCTTGGGGTGAGGATTTGAGTTGAGTTGGGAGGTGATCCCGGGAAGTGCTGGAGGAGGGTGAAGCAATGAGGATCTACAGCAGCATGGGCGAGCTGGTCGCTGCTATGGACAACCTGGGCTTAGCTCAGAGAGGAACCTTCTTGGAGAATGGGTAAAACATGCCCAAGGGTTGTCTCACCAGAGGGACAAGGTAACTATGATATTTATCCACCCATTCCCCTCCATGAGGGGTTGAGGGCGGCTTCCAGGGGCATTAACTCCCCAGCACTCCTGGCTTTCTTCAAGAATGGCCGAGCCATTCCCCTACAGCCAGAAAAAGCCCTCAAATAGGGTTGCAGTGGACTGCAGGGGAACCATAAGAACAGGAGGTAAGGCCAGGGCTGATAGTTAGCTTCTGCTAAAGAAGGGGAGCACATGGACATTAGGGGAGCACAAACTGTCTGCCACAGACGGAGAGACCCAAGGATTCTGGTTACACCGATCTAAAATCAACACAGCATCTGAACTAGATTGAACAACCAGCTCCACCCAACACATTCCCCGAAGAGACATTCCAAAAACCAGGCCACTGTGGCCAAGACAGCTACTCTTCTGAACAGCCCTGAGGCCTAACGGTGGCTCTCAAATGTGCCCTGGACTAGTTCATGGGTGTGGAACCAGCCCTTAGGAGCAATGCTCCACTAGTCTGGGGGGATTCCAAGATGAAAAGACACAGTGCCTGTCCTCCCATAGCGTGCGGTCTCTGGGGGTGACCGGTCAGCACTTGCTTACTGACCATTTGTCCCAAGTTCCAAAGAGATGCGGTTGGGCTGTGGGTCCCCTGGAGGACGTCAGAAGCTCGGCCTCGAAGGTGATGGCTGTGCCGAGGCCAAGAGATGAGTAGCAGTTGGTGGTGAGTGGGAGCACGCAGAATGGAAGCCGTTTCTGGCGGCTTGCTCCTGGGGTGGCCATCGGGGTAGGTTAGGTTAATAATTCATGCAAACAGGAAACACCAGGTTACACTTTAAATTATTTCGTGCTGATAACTTTAATTAATACAAGATCTCACTCTGGCCACCACAGAGATGTGCTTTCAGCTTGCAACATTTTATTTGTGTGTCTGTCCTGGTGCCCTCAAGTTCTCTGCCCTCAGCTTCCCCAGAGGGCAGAGTGTCCAGATTCCTTGTTACGTAATTACCTGGAGATCATTGAACCTGTGCCATGGCTGTTCTCTCCTCGGAGAATTTTGAGTATCTCTGTCCAAAAACACCAGACTTGGTGCTCTTCAACACTGAAGGCAGATAACGAATCTCACTTTATACGGTATGACAGCTTCTCTCTCAGAATCATCCATGATTTTCTCAAATATTTTTCACTTTCTCGAAACATGGAGAAGACACAAAGTATGTGCCTAATTAGGCCACAGAGAACCTGCTCCGGTGGGTCCAGAGCAGCAGGCACAACACACAGGCTAACAAAGCCAATCATATCATCCAAATGAGCAATGAAAAGTCCTGGAGAGGAAAACACAGACACTGCAAGACGCTGCAGTTCCTCAGAAATCAGTTTGGGAAACCTCAAGTCAGTCAGGAAAGACGGGATGACGAATGTGGGTAGCCCAGCTCTGGCCTGGAGCTCTTCTGTGCTTCCCGTGGACTTGGGTGGGCCTCCCTGGTCAGTGGCACCGTCAGCCACTCCAACCCCATGGCGATGGGCCATCTCTGACTCCTCATCCCTCCCCTTACCTCCCACAGCCAATCTCTGAGTCCTACGGATTCCACCTCCCAAATCTCTCTCAAATCTGGCACCTCCTCTCCGTGCCCTTAACTACTTACTGCCTCGGTGCCTACCCTCGGCACATGGGACCTGAACCCCCTGTCTCTGGCCTTCCTCCCTATCCCACGCCTGGGCAAGCGATGTCTCTGAGCCATACAGCTGGTCACCTGTCTTCTTCATGAAACACTCCAGGGGTTTTTCCACCTGCTTCTCAAATTCCCGAGGATCCTCAGCACGTTCTAGAGGATTTGCAAGTTCTCTCAAATTATGTTTGTTTACCTGGGTGCGTCCATTTCCATGATAATCTTTTTAAAGACGATCCATAGAAAATCAACAGAAACATATTCTGGATCATGTGACAACCATGCGATGGCCAAGTGCTGCCACATCGTTTCACGGAGTATATTCATGCATTTATGATACACTTGGCGACCAGAAATATTTTAACTGGCATGGGCCAATAAAGTAACAAATCAGACTTAACATAGAGAACTAATGAGAAGTGAGCCATCAGGCAACCCAGGTGACACGCACATAGCACACCAAATTCGCAAGACCTGAACAGTTGTTTTTAGAATCAGAAACAGTGATTTCATTGTAGTGAAAATAACTTCATCCATCACACTAAATTCATCCAGGTAATTTAAATTTCTTGACTTGTAGCCATGTTGATATTTTACATATATATTTGTTTTGGTTTTATAGTCATAGGCAAGCCCCAAGCATAGAGCATAGACCTATTTCATGCTACTACATCTCTGAACGCATTATAATAAAAATAATTTAAGCCGCCACTAGGAATCTACAACATTTTGTTTCTTTTAAAAGCATTCACATGTTACTCCCATTTGAGCAGCTCTGCCTTTCAGGATGAGGCTTAAGGTCCATAACAAGGCCTATGTGGGAGAGACAGTGGTGTTCTTTGAACTTTCCATCCACACACGCCACCCCCCACCCTTTCCCAGCCCCCTCACAGTGAGGTCTGACCAACGGGCTGTGGTCACAAGCAGCAAGGCATCAGTTCCAGAGCGAAGCACAGAGGAGTCAAAGAGCAATTCTCCCATGATCTCCTACACTGGTGACTACAGACGCCACATTTTTCCAAATGGTGTGTCTGCAAGGTGGGCAAAGCTCTGCCAGCTTGGCCCTCTGCTGGCCTGGAGGGACACAGAGTGTGAGTGACGGGTAACCTTGGTTGGGTTCAGCTATGAGGATGGCTTAGTTGATTTGTTACTGCAGCAGAGCTGAGCCCATTCTGACTAACACATTCTCGGGAATGGAGCTCAGTCGCCCTGCTTAAGCCCTTCTCATCGTTCTCATGCTCCAAACAGCTTAGTTCATTGACCTGAACATACCAAGTTGTCTCATGACATCCTACCTTTGCATATGCTGTTCCTTAATCCTAGAATGCCAGCCCCCTTACTGTTCTGCTCTCCTCCCCCAGCCCACCACTGTGATACATCCTTCAAAACCCAGGTCAGATATAACTACCAGCGGGAAGTCTTCCTCCTTCTTCCTCCCATCTGATCCCCATCACCATTACCCATAGACTGTACAGAATGCTTGTCTTACCATGTAAAAATCACACGTTCACATGCCTGTCCCCACCCTACCCCCAACCACACTGTGACAAGGTCAGCGGCTTCCTCATCTAGACCAGCATGCGGGGATAGTAGGCACCATTTGGCCATTTGTCCAGGAAGAGCTTCCTCCAGAGGGCTGGTCTCAGGCACTTGAGGGAAGTTAGATCCATCACCCCTGCAGGGAACAAGTCTGACCTGTCTCTTCCCCAGCAACAGACCAGATCTGCTCAGGAGGCCCAACCCTCCCCCATTACCTCCTCAAGCACAGTGCTCCTCAGTCCTAAGAGGGGCCTAGGGCCTAGTACTCGAAGTGTGGTCTCCAAACAAGTAACACTTACAGAACTTAGGGGCTGGTGAGAAAAACAGAATCTCAGGGCCCACCCTAACCTTCTGGATCAGAATCTGCATTTTAGCAAGATCCCTAGATGAGTCATATGCCTAAGAATATTTGAGAAGCACTGGCCCAAGGCACCCAAATAGAATCTCTTCAGCCTAAAAAGTAACTTTAATATAATACTTTCCATTTGCAATAATATCTGTTAAGCACCTTACATCACTAAATCCCCAGAATAATTTGATCATGCCCATTTTAGCAATGAGGTAACGGAGGCTCAGAGTAGTTGCGTACCCTGCTGAGGACCACACAGCTTTGGAGTGATTTGGTGGCAGTCCCGATGAACTCAAGAGCTCTAACCCCCATAACTACACACTACAAGGCACCCTGCCATTTGCCAAGTTCTGTAAATGCTTAGCCTTCCAGACCAACCCAAGCATCTCTGAAGACCTTCCTGTCCCCTCGTACAACCACTGAACTGATTCTCTCTATCCCATCACTTACTGCCTACACCACAAAACCTCCATACACACCACCGTCCCTGAAAGACTGCCCGTTGTCCCTGGGTACTGATTTTATGGACTTGCTCAGTAATTGTCTGATGGGTCAATGAAAATATTTCCCCTTTGATCATCAAACAACCTCTGAGGTCGGCTCGACAACTATTATTAAATAAAGAAAGTTGAAGCCACTGACATTCCCAGGGACGTTTAGTGACTGGTCTCCAGGTCACCAGGAAGCCGCAGCATCTGGGGATGGAACTCCACTCCCTGATCGCCAGTACGAATGTCTTCTACCCCACTTTTTCACTCTCCCTGCATTTCCCTCTACTGACCTACATTACCAGGCAGTTAACAAAACATCCTTTCCAAAGAACTGCCCCACATATGCATCTTCAAAAGGGGCTCTGCTTCACCACCAGAAGGGCCAAATTTAGACTTTAGCGGGAGGCCACCAAAGGAAAAGGTGGGGAAACCGTGGGTACCACAGACAATGAACCTAGCGCTGAAGTTTGACGGTCCGGCATTTCTCTCTCCAAGCTTTGCCCACAGCCTGGCCACCATAAACTAAGACTTCATCTCTGTTATTCTGAGGGCTTCGTGGGGTTCTCATGTGGAGACTCTCCCTTCCCACACTTTTTTAGCTCACCATCAAAGAACACAACTCAAAGACCTTTTTAACCTAAATGAAGTGAGTTACAGAGCATCTTTCAGCCATCGTTTTCTCTTCTCCTTTCTTCTCCAGTGAAGCATTCTATCCACCCCCAAAGCAATTCAAATATTAAGTTGAAATGCTTTTCCGAAGTTGGGCTGCCAGGCAACCCCAACACGCCTTTCCTTTTTTATTTCCCGCAGCCCTTGCTTCTTGCTCCCTTGCCCCGTAAGGAATAGCCCAGTACTTGGCAACCTCTTCCTCTAGATGCCTTATTGGTTGTGATGGTGATTGTCAGCTCAGCACCAGCCCACCAGACCACCTCTCCAGGCAGTAACCCAGACTGACCTCACAGTGCCTAACACAGTCACTGAAGCACAGGACCATCTAATGCCAAGACGCTTCGTAAAACCCAGAGATGGCAGGAGGACCAGCTTCCATTTGACCACTGTCGTCTTAGACAAAACACGGAGTAAAGGAAGGAAATGGAATCCACGGGGAGGAGTGAGGTGAAGAGATGACTAACACTGGAGATGAATAACAACTGAGTTCCCTCCACAACCTCTCCTCACCCCCCCACCCCCAACTCCCAGCAGGCGGATCCTTGAGAAGGTGTCCCCAGCCGCCTCTGCCCAGCCCTGGCGCAGTCTTCTCTCCACCTCCCAACACCTCGCCCCCAGAGCCAGACGTAGAAGGCAGTGTAAATGCGGTCTTAGATTTGAAATTAAGTGATGGGAGATTTCACGAACTCATTTTTTTTTCCTGTTAATTCCCAAAAGCTTTGCGGGTGGTCTTCATCCTGATGGTCTTTAGTTCTTCTGTGTGTTTCCTTACCTAGTTCTAAGGAATTTCCTTTCTTTTAGCTCGGGTTCAAATCCCAGCTCTACCACTACCAACACATATGACCTCGGTCGGGCAAGTCAAGGGTTCTGAGAAAAGAGGGTAATTCCACCTTCCTTACAGGTTGCGAAAAGGATGGAGGGTGGTCAACTACAGCAAAGCACTTGGCACACTGAGATGCTCAATAAACGTCAGGTGCCTGTGGGGCGCCTGCACTCTTCCACAGCCCCACCGCACCTCGAAGGACACCCACGCGTTTCCCGGGAAGGCCCCTCTAGCTGGCAACGGAGAGGAAACCAGTTGCGGACAGCATTATGCCCCTATCCCTGAGCAAGCGAGTTCCAGCGGGTGTAGACGCGCGCGCGCGCACACACACACACACACACACACACACACACACACAGCGCTTGGGGCACCCCCGCGGGGCTGGCACGGCGGCCCCACCCCGCACGGAGCGGGGTCTCTGCATCCCCGACCAGCTGGGGCCCGGGCGCGCGGCACTTACCCGGGGCGGGCGGCGCAGGCCGGGCCGGGGGCGGCGGCGGGTGCGGAGTGGGCGCGGCGGCGGGCATGGCGGGGTGGCGGGCTCCGGTGCCCGGGGCGCTGCGGTGGCAGCGCGGGCTCGCTGCTCGACGGCCGAGCTGGAGCGGGGAGGCGGGGCGCGACCGAGTAGCCACCCGCCCGCGCCCGCCTTCTCTCCGCTCCCTCCCGCCGCCCGCCCCGCGCCGCGCCCTGCGACAGCCACCGGGAACGTCTCCGGGGGCGCCGGGCTTAGCAACCGCGCGGCGCCGCAGCCTCGCTCGCCGAGCTGGCCCAGCGTGCGCGCAGCTCTGGGCCCTGGAGGCGGGGCGGGGCGGGGCGGGAGGGGAACCGGCGCCCACACCCCTACTCCGCCAGCTAGTGCCGAGAGGTGGCCCTCGGGGACCCCTGGGCGGTCCCGCCCTCCCCTCCCCGCCCGGTCCAGCTTCCCGCACTCTTTCCCCGCCCTGCGCGCCCTGGAGCCAAGCGGGATCCGGCTTTGAACGTGAGCCTCGCCCACGTTCTCTGTAGGTGGCAAACCAAAGACAGCCTCTGGAACCCCACAGCCCTTGCTCCTCCTGGCAGTTCCGAGTCCACACTTCCCGCACCACTTCCTCCATCCCACCCCATTCCCACTACTCTAGCACGCTGAGCCCAGGTCCCGCAGCCACCTACATACTGTGGCCCCCTAGATTCAGAGACCTGCTCACACTCTGACCACACCCACACCCGTGGCGTCTAAGACATGGGCTACAAAACAGCCCTCAGCCTCCTGTCTTCCTGGTACCATCTAAAGGCTGCTCAGGGCCCCCTTGCATTGTCGTACCCCTTCCAAGTACCATCCGCCCAACTCTCATATTTGCAAATATCTGCGGTCATGGTCCCAGGCCCAGGGGACCCATATCCTCAAGCACGGGCTCCCAGGCCCCTCCTGGGAGAGATGGTGAATGCAGGGGACAAC
The DNA here is from genome assembly GCF_023065955.2 of Ursus arctos. NCBI lineage: Eukaryota > Metazoa > Chordata > Mammalia > Carnivora > Ursidae > Ursus > Ursus arctos. Next base: position 51,844,740 of record NW_026622875.1, on the reverse strand, counting down.
CATACACACACCTCTCTAAGTGGCCACTGACAAGATTACAGAAGTGGTCTTGATTTTGCCTTGATCCATCAGGTCGAAGAGCAGCCTTGCCCAATGTTGATGTTGTGTGAAATTGTTGGGGTTCAACAAAACACCCAGGCTGAGCTGAGAGTACCATGCCGGGTCCCAGATGTCAGCATTTGTCTTTCTTTCTCACACAGAACAAGTCTAAAAGAAAGCTGTTTCTGCCTCTCAAGGATGAGTTTAGGACCAAATATCGTTCCAGGCTTCTAAATGCCCACCTTCAACAGATTGCCTTTTCTCCTCAGACTCAGGCTGTTGCCTCAGGGTCACAGAAGGGCTGTGACAACCTCATGAAGCCATTGTGTGAAAAAGAAACTTCTGCTTCTAGCTGGCATGATGACCAGGCGACCCAAAGTGATCATAGTCAGCAATCCAGTTCACCAACAGTGACCAAAATGACAAGTAACCTGCCTCCAAGTCACTCACCCTCTAGTGAGAGGACACAGTTAATGAAATAAGCAAGTATGGTTATATGTGATATGGAGAAAAAGGAAGGAAGGAAAGGGGTACGTGGTTATTTTAAGTTGGGTAGTCAGGAAAGGCCTCACTGACAAGGTGACATTTAAGCAAAAGCCTGAAGGAAGAGCCTATTTGGAATTTTTTCTTGGAGGTAAGTGCCCTTCAGCTACTTAAATACTTTCTTTTTAGAAGCCTTTAACAGCCACTCCTCCTAGCCCCATCATTTATATTTTAGGAGTAAATAAAACTGAAACTGAGTTTGAGAAAAACATTTAACTTGTGGAAGAGAACTCAGATGACTTATATTTTCCTTCTTGCAAAAGCAACAGTCCAGCAGTGTTTAATTACTGGTTAGATAATCATATATATGTTAATTAGATATACAAAGAACACCTTCCTGAAGTCATCAGATTACCTCGCAACAGTGAGAGGTAAATATGATGCATCTTGTTGAACGCTGTGGAAGACATCACTAGTTGCCTAAATGCTTCTTCCCTCTTTCTGACCTAGAAACAGACCCCAGTGTTTAGTTGAGCACCCTGCAGCCTGGAATAAAGAATACATTTCCTGGGCTCCGTTGCAATCAGGAATAGTCACGTGGAAATTTTCTAGCTGATGAAATAGAATAAGATGGGTTGTGTGGGAGTTTCAAATAGGCTCCTTAAAGATGGATGTAGTTAACAGGTATGTTCCTTTGTCCCTCTCAACCTCCTTCTTTTGTCCAGGATTTCACACATAATGTCTGTGGTTGGTTCAATTATTATTTTCAACTCTTCACCCCATCCCTTAATAGAATTAGACAACCCACCCTTTATGGTACATGGACTGTACTTCCCAAACTTCGATTTTAGACTTGACCATTTTCCTGACTTTGGCCCATGAGATGTTATCAGACATAATAGGAATAGAGGCTTGGAATGTACTCCTGTGATTTGCTTTAACCCTTGTATGTCCTGCCAACAACCCCAGTAGTTGCTGGTCCAAGCAATATGTCAAGAAACATGTAGCAGACCTAAACTTGGACCTGCTACTGAATCCAGCCAATCTGCAGACTAAAGCAGGGCTACCCCACCAGACTTGCAGACCTAGGAGTGAGACAAAAAAATGCCCATTATTGTAAGCTACTGAGTTTGGGGCTGGTTTGTTTCTCAACATTATGGCAAAAGCTAGCAAACGTGATGGTTGATGATGGCTGGAGCTTCAGCAGCCATATTGGGTCATGTGGTCAGTCACCTTGAAGATGGAAGCCAAGCCCTAAGAATTGCAGAGCAGAAGAAATAGAACCCTGAGTCTCTTACAACATCATGCAGCTACCATATGGTGGTATGTATCAACTATCGACTTTGGACTTTCCTTTTAAGAGAGATTGAATCCTCTTATGTTTAAGTTACCATAGTTAGAGTCCATTGTTATTAGCTCCTAAATGATGATTTGTATCATTTCATTCAAAAAGGAAATCACTTTATTTTTATATTAAGAGAAACATTGATCACATGCATTTGTAATCATTTATGTCAAATAGAAGACAGAAAAGAACCATCATGCTTAGAGTGAACCACTTAACTAGCAACTCACTGAGCATAGCTGAAGAGAATGGAATAATACTGTTGGTCTAGTCGAGGCGTCAGAGCTATTCTGGTTGCAAGTGATCAAAATTCACTTAGGTAGCTCAAGGTGGCAGGGATCACAGGATAGTTGAAGGATATCTGAAGAAATCTCACAAACATCCAAAAGCAGATTGGCTACCACTTCGTGACCCGACTCTCAAATGTCCCCTGCAATTGATGCATCTGAGACTCCAGTTTCTCCAGTAGGGAATATACTCAGCCCAACTTATTTATTCTGACCAGGCCACTTATATCACTGGCAAGCCATTGGATCAGCTGCTTTTGGGTAGGTGTCCATCCCTAGTCCAAATAGCCATGGCTCTGTGGGAAAGCACAGAGCACTTCCTCTGTAAAGGAAGTGGATTGGAAGAAAAGGCTGGGGAGTGGGGCAATGAGAATATCTCAGAGGCTGTGCCTAGGATATTCTAAGCCTAGAGGGGAAATTGCTAATGGCAAGGAAATTGACTGACATATCCAGGACACCAGGTAGGCTTTGTTGAAGAAAGAGCTAGAAAATTTCCAGGACGTCAAGCCCAGCTGGAATACCACTGCCAGAGAAACTTGCAGGAAAGACCTAGATAAAGGGATAATGAAGCCTCTAAGAGAAATTGCTCTACTTCCCAGCATTGCCCAGGATGACTCCAGATTGAGATCGAGGAAAAGAAGAAAAATTCAGCATCTTAACACAGACCACTCTTCAAACAAATCTGCAATGTGCCTTCCCCAGTGACACTTTACATGTCTCCCTACCATACAAATAGGGCGTTTCTCGGCAACCCCCCAACCCCAGCTGTCACCATGTCTCTCCTTCCCTCCCCAGGTCAACCTCCTGAGAGATTACTGCACATTCCCCATCTCCACTCCCTCCCTTCTGCCCAGCTCCTCAGACCTGCTGGGATGAGACTTGTTTCCTATCTTTCTGCATTGCTGCTTTAACTGCACTGCTAACGATCTTATCTGCCAGACTCAGTGAGCACAATACAGTCCTTGCTTTAGTTCATCACACTGCAGCATGTGATCAGTCTTGAAATTCTCTCTTCACCTGGCTTCTATGGTACCAAGTCGCTTTTCATTCTACCGCACCTTCTCAAAGCAAACATTTTTACTGCTTTGTGGGTGTCTCTTCCTCTGTTCAGGTCTTAAGTTGCTCTCTCTTAGGGCTTTGCTCTTGGCTTTAGTAGACTCACTGACCTGGCTGACCTTCTCCAATGCCTTAGTGACAACTTCAGACCAATTTAATCTCCCCTCTCCCAAGATCAGCTCAGTGGCCTACTAGATAGCTCCTCAGAGGCCTCTCTTAGACAGCTCTCACAGCACATCCAAAACAAAACATATCATCCTTTCCCCCAGATCTGTTCCTCCTACTGGATTCTTCGTCTCATTTAATTCAGTTGTCCAAGCCATAAACCCAGGAATGAATGTCAACTCTACATCCAGTCACTAAACCCTCTCTTGTCCCCTACTCCTCCTCCCTTCCAACCTGCCATCGCCTTGTTCACACTCTGATTACATCCCATCCAGGCCAGCCCAAGTATCTCCTCCCTTGCTCTGCTACATCTTTTCCACTTACTCCCAGATCATCAGCCTTACTGGACTCAAAGAAATCTTTCTCAATATTGTTGTATATGTTACATGATTTCTCCACTAAAAATCTGCCAATGAAAATAATAAAAATCTGTCCTGAGAGTTAAATTCTAAATCTCTTAGAATGGTCTTCAAGGCTCTTCAACCTCTGATCTTGTCTACATATCAACCCTCATCTCCTGCCATACCCCCATGGACACTCTGGGCTCCAGCTAGCGCACATTCCTTGCTTTGTCTTGACTGCCATGTTTTCCCATAGACTGCTCCATCTGCCCCTGATCAACCTTTACTCCAGCATCACCTCCCCCCAGTAAGTAAACTGCCGAGCCATGATTCAAGCCCTAACTAGTCCGCACTCACTACCAGCAGAAAGATAAGAAAGCAGGATGTTTGAAGTGACCGCAGTATGGCCAATCTGATCTCTCCCTAGTGCTGACAACTGACCCAGTCACTGGCACATTCCATTCAGCCAGTGATTCTTATCTCCCTGAAGTCAGCCCAAATGCCTCAGTCTGGCTTGAAAGACTCGTCAGGTTTGGCCTGAGTCAACACCTGTGAAAGGTTTTAAAAGGGAAGAAGTCAAAACTACTGCCTAAGATAAAATAAAGGGTTTCCTGTGGAGGTCCTTCATGCATGTAATCTCTCTTCTCACTCTAGTTCAGATAACTTAGTGTCAGCTGTGTGTAGACATGATTGAAGGAATGTATCTAAAATGTTACCACTTTTTCTGGATACAACCTCCTGCTAAAATTGCCATTTGGGCCCTCTTGATGCCCAAGAATAAGGCACTCGGTGCTGTAAAAGTAAGATCCAGATCATTGTTTCTGTACTCTAGCAATAAAATCAAACCCATTTGCAAAACTACTAATCAATTTTCAAATGTGGAATAGTAAATTGAAAGCATTCTCAACTCCTTATAGTAGATAGAGCAGTAGATTCTGGGCTAGAGTTCAAGTATCATAGGATACTATGTTACTTTGGAAACAAGCAGCTTTTCTCAAAACACTGGGCCTATCAGTAGATATAATCGCTAGAAAACTGAACTGGGCTTAAGTCTGAGAAAGCTAGACTGTTATATAAAAATATGTATAATCTCTACTGAATTACCACATTTGCCGTCAAAATGAGAAAAGATAATAAGTAAATGATATCCAGTCCTAAAATTCAGAATAAGACATGTAGGCACACAAAATTAAAAACGTACATAGGCCTATGCACATTTGCAAAATGTATACGTACGTATGGTTGATGCCTATATATTGGACACAGTGAAACCGAGAACCCTATAAAGGAATTCTTAAATTATGGGCTCAAATCCTCTTATATAAAATTTTAAAATAAATTTATCAGTGACTAGGTTGGCCTTAGATGAATTTTTCCCGTTCATCTAGATGTCAAATAGAAAGGACAGGTTACCTCAGATATGGGTGTTATCCTCAAAGATAAACAGAGAGAAAGTGGACAGACCTTTCTTGATTCTTTTTTTTTTAAGATTGTATTAATTTATTTGAGAGAGGTAGAGAGAGCACTAGCAGGTGAGGGGCAGAGGAAGAACCAGACTCCCCACTGAGCAGGGAACCTGACAGGGGCTCAATCCCAGGACCCAGGAATCATGACCTGAGCCAAAGGCAGACACTTAGCTGACTGAGCCACCCAAGCGCCCCTCCTGGTCCTTATATTTAGCTGAAGGGTTGCTGCTCTAAGGCAGGGATTTGCATATACCATACGGAACTCACCACCAAATATGGCCTATTGCCAGTGTGTGTAAATAAAGTTTTATTGGAATACAGCCATCCTGTTCCTTTACATATTGTCTATGTTGCTTTTGAAAAGTTGTGACAGAGACTGTGTATTCCACAGTGCCAAAAACACTTATTACCTCTTCTTTACAGAAAAAGTATACAGACCCCTGCTGTATTGTCACAACATTACTGTGGTCTGTCTTTGGATGGAATGGAGAAGAGCAAGCCACCAAAGTGTACTTATTTGTTGTATGTATAATTGCTATGAAAACTTTTTTTCTGGAAAAAAAATTAAAGCTCCTCATTCTCAGGTTCAAGACAGTCATTCTGATTTAATCTAATCCTTCCAGTGTCCAGCCACTCGGTAGATTTACCTCCTGTCTGAGCATTCTCAAAATCCCCACCAAGGAAAGAAGTCCAATGCAAGAGGGAAGACAAGCATTTCTGAACTATCAGGAGCTTCCATGATGGGACACCTCTTGCAAACCTCGTAACTCTGTGAGATAGGATCATCTTACCATTTTTCTGAGGCTGTCCCGTTTTTAAACACTTAGCAACGCTGAGAATTGGGAAGCTTAAGAAACTTACCCAGAGTCACACAGCAGCCTCATCAGTTGCAGAGGTAAAATCGGAATCCTGGTCTGTCTGACTCCAGAGTCCATGCTCCTTCCACCATGTCTTGCTGCCTGATGAATTTATCCACTTATTCATCCAGTAAATAATTACCAGGCACTATGTTCAGTCACTATGTCACTGTGCCTGGCGATGAGGACGCAAAGATCCTCAAAAACATTGAAGAGTGATTGATCCCACAATAAGAGATATTCCAGGTAAGATTGCTGTGACCCCCCCACCTCAGAATCCCCCTCAATCCACAATCTAAATTTAAAAAATTAAGAGTAAGAATATACTTGTGACAGTTCCATGATTTTATTTTTCTAAAAGATGTAGTGTTGAATAATTAGGTTGTAACCCTGAAGTCTATCCATTATGTATTGAGCGTTGGCATAATGTCAGAGAAGGAGCTCATGAAATCTGAAGCAATTTCTCAAGACAATTCAGTTTTTCTTATATCTAGTTTACATTTGAATTTCTATTAACCACCACCTCAGACATAATTTCGTTGTCCTGTTGGCATGGAACCCACCAGACTGTGATAAGTCAGACACAATCACTGTGCTGTGCTTTCTAACTTGGGTGTCATTATTCTTTCAGTATGGTCTTGGGCAATCTTTCTTGTCTGGAGCTTAAAATATTGGAAGTTTCTTCTATAATCTTGATAGAGCATCCTATATTTCCAATGGCAGTTCTGGGTACTTAAGATAATTATATTTATTTCTTTCCACTGACTCTTCCTAGCTGTATGAAGCCTTTTATAGAAGCTTAAAAGTGGTAAAGAAAATAGTATTGTAAACATTGCCACTCTAAATAATGTTTTTTTAAGTAATGTTTATAATGTAAATAGTGAAGACTCCAGTAGAAGTTTCAAATATGATGTCTGTGCTGTGACAAGTGGTTGATGCTAGGGACTGGCATGTGATTTCACACACACACGTGGGGTTTTTTGCTATTTAGTTGAAAAGCAAGTAGGAGGTTCAACAGTGAAGACATAAAATCTGACCATCACTGGATCATCAATCTACGGAACCATAATGCTCAGAAGCAATCTATCTTGAACCCCTGTTGAAAAAATGGCAGGAGGTCGTCTACACTTTTCAGTATTTTCAAACAAAGTAGAGTGAAAGAGCCACAGTTATAGGTTAGCCAGTTTCTCCAGACTCTCCCCAGAACATTACATGTCCCGGTGTGAAACTGACAAATTGTTCATTAATGGCTGGAAGAAAGAGCAAGGCTGCAGGTGTGTGACTCCATGCTCTACTCCTTACAGCGAAAACAGGAGTGAGTATCTTGTAAAATCAGCCACAGCAATCAAGACAGAATTATGCCTGGAGAGAAAGCAGAGAGGGATATTGGCAAAAGTCCCTTATCAAATAAGAATATGGGAAATCACATAAAATCAGTGGGATACAAGAGGAAAGGCAGTCTGCGCCATGTGTGGGTGTGATAGAAGTTACTTTGGCCTGGATTTGGACAAACCACTGCAAAATGTAATGCAGCTCTTGACCCAAACATGAAGGGAAAGTCCTCAATGACTCTCACGCTCCAGGAGAAGAGATTGTTTTGGCAGCTGTGCTGTAAACTGGAAAACAAGGGTTGGGGTCAGGACTGACGGAGCCACAACCACATGGGAAGCAAAAAGGAAGATTCAGGGCCAAGCCACACACAGCCTGATAACAGAGGATAGTCAGAGGTCACCAGCATGCCTGCTGGTCCTGGTATCAGTCGAAGGAGTCAGTGAAAATCATGAACATGATCAAAGAGCAGTGATTCAGTCAGTGTTTGCTTTCTCAGCACACTGTGAGAAGGAATGAGCATTAAGAACAATTCTGCTTTTCCCACAATCAAGAATGACTGCTCAAGAAGTATTACCGAGAACTACAGAGATGAGGATGAGATTGTAAAAGTGGGTTTTTTTCGTGTCATTGATAACATAAATACGACCTCTTCTATGATTCCAAATGGCAAGTGTCAGTGACATATGCAGTATCTTAGGTGGAACTTATTATCTCAAAGCTAATAAATATATCACAATTGGAAATAATCAAAGATGAGATAGAATTCCAGAGGGAGGTTGAGCTGTGGCACAGATGAGTCCATCACTGAGTAGGACATTTACCCAACATTTTCTTTTCTTTATTCATCAGAGAAAAGTGATTATCGTATTATGGAGCATGTTTAAAGGCCACATTCAAATACTGCACCAGACCATGAAGAAAAATCTTTTCTGGGCCAAGCCAAACAAGAGCAGAACTGGAATGCAGGAAGGAATCTCTTCCAAGTTCAAAACATTCACCCTCCGGGGCTTGGTGTGCAATGTCACTGTCAACAGACTTTGAGTGTAGTCTTCAGCATGCGATTTCCATGTGATAATCCAATTCCAATATCCAAACAAACTAATAGAGCTATCAAACACCTGCTGGTTTCCTGAGTGCCTGCAATTGTGATTTAGTAGAAATAAGGAGTTAGGAAAGAAAACAGTTAGAGAGAAAGTGAGCCTGACCTACTGTTCATGCTGGAGATGTAGATACCCTTGTGAGAAAAAAAAATACTCTTCTCCTAGGTGATCTGAAACTATTACTGTTCATCTTGACTTTTTATGTCATGCTTTGTCATATTTGAAAATTGTGATGATTTTTTGAACCTAAAGTTGGTAAGTTGCATGATCCAAATCCCCATGAGTGGTCTAAAGTAAAAAACAGAGTAAGTTCCCAAATAAGCATGTTAAAAATAAAACTACAACCCCAATACAGCTATGTTTGCAGTATGAAAGCTGGGCAGTCACGGCTGGGTCTGGATATCCATTGTCTTTTGTAGTCCTTGAATTTGTCTTTACAGTTGCATAGAACCTTCCTGGTTTAAAATTTCAAGAATGCTGCAAGTCTTCCATGAATCTTCAGACCATCCCACTTGCAGTGAGAGTGGGTGGAGAACATGAGACCCAGGGAAATGAAACAGACTTTTCTGTGTCACTGAAAAGAGTAAGGATGAAAAAAAAATGTCCTAACTTTGTGTCAGTTCACTTTTAATAATATCATTTCTTGCAGCATTTAGCACCAAGAAAATTGGACAAAGCCCCCTCACATTATCCCTAAGTTTCAGAGAAGGTAGAATAATATAGATTTTTTTAAAGCTATTTTCAGGAAAGCATTTAAAAAGCACAATTATCTAACAAAGCAAAACTGATAATTATATAATTCCACAGCACTTGGCAGCATGATACTTTCATTTAAAGGAATGGGTGGGATTTGTTTTATTCTTTCACGTCTACAGAACTTTGTGCCTTCGATCTCCAGAGATCTCTGGTGCAGAACAAGGTTATCACCAAGGAAATGTCTTGCAGAAACAGCCACTGTATTTCAGTCTTTAGGAAAACAGAAGTTGAAAAGTGCAAATGGTAATTAATGGTAATGAAAACAGACAAGATATGGTTTAAAGAATGTTTTTTTTCTGAAAAACGAAAGCAAATGACACAATTAGTGACAGAAAACTTGGTTCCCAGAAAGATAGCACCTCCTACACCTTGAACTTTAAGACGATATCACCTTGGTTCTTGGACAAAACCTCAGTTATAGCTCATCTATTATGTACTAAGTTCTGTGTTTCTAGCTTTATATGAATTGTCCTATTTACCTCTCACAACAACCTATTTGTGGAAATTGTTATTTCCTTTCCAAAAATGAATCAGACGAAGTGACTCTCTGAGACCACACAGCTAATAAGCAACAAAAACAGGATTTGAACCAAGGTCTATCTGAAACCAAAGTCTATGTTTGCTTACTATACCACACCATTGCAGGCTGGGAAATGAGTGTATTAGTTAGTTTGGCTGGGTAACAAATAACCCCAAAACTTAGTGACCTAAAATCACAATCACTTATTCAGGTCATGATTTGTGAGTTAATAGTTTAGGCTGGGTTAAGATGGGCAGTTTCTCTTGTCTTGGCTGGGCTCACTCATGCACCTGTAGCCAGCTGATAGCTTGGCTGGAGGTTATCTGGTCCAGGGCAGCCTTGGCTGGCATTCCTTATCTCTGCTCGATATGGTCTCTAGTCATACAACAGGTTAGCTCAGGCCTGTACACAAAGGAGCTGCTCAGTGTCCCAAGAAACAAGTGGAAGTGTGTGAGACCTTTTGAGACCAAGACACATCACATTCTATTGTCCACAACAAGTCTCAACACCAGCTCCCATTCAAGAGAGAAAACATAGACTTCACTTCATGAATAGAGGAGCTGCAAAGCCACAATGTGCACCACCTCTGTGATTTTGTTCCCAGAAATACACAGCCTTTCTCTAACCATGAGAAAGCATCAGAGGAACACAAATTGAAGAATATTCTTCAAAATACCTGACCGATGCTCTTCAGAAGTGTCCAGGTCATGTAAGATAAGGAAAGACTGAGGAACCATTATAGTCCGGCAGAGCAAATCAAGGAGACATGACAACTAAAAGCGACATAGGTTTGTGAATTGGATCCTGAAACAGAAGAAGAACTTTGGTGGAAAACCGGTGAAATCCAAATAAACTTATAGTTCCATTAAAAAGTAAAGTGTGCTGTTTGGATGATAAGTTATAAAGGTACTCTACTCATTCCTGACCTTAAAGAGAATGCTTTCCTTATTGTATCATTAACTATGATATTTTCTGTAGTTTTAACTGATGGCATTTATTAGGTTAAAGAAATTCCTGTCTATTCCTAGTTTACTAAGAGCTTTTCATAATAAAAGTATGTTGAATTTTAGTAATTTTTTTCTGTGTCTACTAGAACAATCGTATGGTTTTTATTATTTCATATGTTAATTTACATAATTTCCTAGAATTATGACAATCCTTTTTTAAGACAATTTTGTATTCTTAGAGTAACCCAACTAAATAATAATATATTGATTTTTTTTCATACATTGCAGAATTTGGTTTGATAATATTTTCTTTAGGATGTTTGCATTGATATTTATGAATAAGGTTGATCTATAATTTATCTTCCCTCCTTCTTTCCTTGTAAGAGTTTTTTAGTAAGGTTGTGCTAGACTGCCTCTTAAAATGAACAGAAGTATTCCATTTTCTTATGTTGTCTATAGCAGTAAATATAAAATTGGAGCTAGCTGTTATTTCTATATTTCATAAAATTTGCCTGTAAAGTCAGACAGGTCTAGTATTTTCTTTGTAGAAAGATTTTGAATGCCTGATTCAAGTCATCATATGGCTATCGGACTATGTAAATTCTTTGCTCCTTAGGGAATTGGTTTTCCTAAGTTGTGTTTATCTAAAAATTCCCCCATTAGTCTAATTTTTAAAATCTATTGGTATAAATTAATTCTTAACACCCTCTCAATTTCTTTTTTTTAATTAATTAATTTATTTTAGAGAGAGAGAGAGAGCACAAGTCATGGGGAGGGGCAGTGGGAGAGGGAGAGAGAATCTTAAGCAGACTCCACACTGGGCATGGAGTTCAACATGGAGCTTGACCCCATGACCCTAAGATCACAACCTGAGCCAAAACCAAGACTCAGGCACTCAACCGACTGGCCACCCAGACATCCCACACCCTCAATTTTTGTGTAATCTCTGCAGCACTGTCATTATGTTATTCTTTTGAATATTATTTATTTGAGCCCTCCCTCTTTTTGCATATTTTATTCATTAAAAAGAGAATTTGAGCTTGATCAAAATCTGTTATATGCTTGTTTCATATTTCATTAATTTTTGCACTTACCTTTTTCTCTACTCCCTTTTACTTTTTTGGGTTATCCTGTCTTTCTTTTCCTGTCTTTTATTTTTTTTTTTAATTTTTTTCCAATTTTATTTATTTATTTATTTATTTTTGAGAGAGAAAGAAAGAGAAAGCATGGGGGTGGAGAGGCACAGAGGGAGAGGGAGAAACAGGTTCCCTCCTCAGGACCTCAGGATCATGACCTGAGCCAAAGGCAAATGCTTAACCACTGAGCCAGCCAGGCATCACTCTTTTCCTGTCTTTTAGAGTTAAATGCTTAGTTCATTAATTTGGAGGATTTCTTCCTAAGATAAGCATTTGAAGGATTTATAGTTTCTTCTAAGTACTACTCACAAGTTTTGATCCATTCTAAGTATTTAATAAATTCCATTATGATTTCTTTTTTGACCCAGGAGTTGTTTAAAAAATGGGAGTCTTTAGGGGTGCCTAACTGGCTCAGTTGGTAGAGCATGTAACTCTCTTTCTCCGGGTCATGAGTTCAAGCCCCACACTGGGCATAGAGCCTACTTAAAATTTTTTAAAAATGGGATCTTTGTTTTTAATTTCCAAACATATAATTTTTCTAGTTATATTTTTTATTTTTTAATAATATTTTTATTATGTTAGTCACCATACAGTACATTCCTAGTTTTTGTTGTAAAGTTTGATGATTCATTACTTGCGTATAACACCCAGTGCACCATGCAATATGTGCCCTCCTTAATACCCATCACCAGCCTATCTCATTTCCCCACCCCCCTCCCCTCTGAAGCCCTCAGTTTGTTTCCCAGAGTCCACAGAAGAGGGAATGAACCCCGAGAGTCTAGTTACATTTTTATTATCATTTTCTTTTTTTTAATTTTTTTTATTATATTATGTTAGTCACCATACAGTACATCCCTGGTTTTTGATGTAAAGTTCAATGATTCATTAGTTGCGTATAACACCCAGTGCACCATGCAATACGTGCCCTCCTTACTACCCATCACCAGCCTATCCCATTCCCCCATCCCCCTCCCCTCTGAAGCCCGCAGTTTGTTTCTCAGAGTCCATTATCATTTTCTAACTTAATTGTATATGTACATAATCCCAATCTTTTAAAAATTGCTGAGGATAGCTTTATGGACTCACATGTGGTCAACTTTTTATGTATTCAACATGTCCTTAAAAAGAATGTCCATTCATCCACTCCTGAATACAATGCCCTATACATGTCTTCTAGATTACTCTCCTTAACTGTGTTTCCAAATTTTATGTTATCTTTAGTGATTTTCTTACAGGCTTATGTACTAATTATTTAGAGTTGTATTTTTAATGTTGTGCCATGATAGTAGGTATGACAGCAATTTTCAAACATTCTTTTTTTTTTAAACAGAAGACTGTTTTCCAACTGAAATCTTACATGGTATCTTAATGTATAAGACACACAGCAGTAGAATTATCTTGGTAAAGATTCATTTAATAAGGTCAAATTTATAACATACTCATGGTAAAGTTAAAGGATGAGTACAATGAGACGGTTTTGAGAACACAAAATTTTGAAATGAAAACTTATGGAATATATTATGTAAGTTCCAGAATCCAGAAGGCAAGGTGTCCCAGTATACAGAAGGGAAGGTAACCCAGAAGTCTGTGGAGTGTTAAAAATTTGTGGGAAAATGTTCAACTGCAGTTGCTCTCAAAGCAACATAATGCAGTGAGAAAAAAAATATGTAACAACAGACAGAACTTCTTTTTGTCCATAATACTCAATGCTGACGAACGTGGAGAGATGAACGTTCTCAATCATTGCTTTGATAGTGGTATGGTCTTCAAAATATAATTAGCTTTGAGACTCTAAAAAAATAATTGCATTCTTTTCCTCCGAAGTTTCCTTTCTAAGACTCTGTGCTGGAGAAATAATCTTAGATACAAAAAGATTAAATAAACTAATATTTACCCCATACCTACTGTGTTAGACATTTTGCTAGGGGTTTTGGACCCTGAAAAAACCATGAGTTAGATACGAAATAGATACTATTGATTCCATTTTATACAATGTCTAAGTAACTTACCTAACATCACACGCACATTCCTGTCCAGCTTGACCTAACTCTGAAGACTACAATTTTGCGTCTTTGAAATTTCTTGATATCAAGCACTTATACTCAGAAGAACCACATTTCTCATACTTCTTGGTATCCCACCTCATCTTCCTTCTCTCTTACCTAGAGTCACAATGGCTATGACAAGCTGAGTGGGAATTTGAGGTTTCAAGAGACACAACTGAAGCCCTCAGCTGGAGGATACTGATTAGATTCCAAATAAATGTCATCAGATGTAATTTTACTCTTTTCACATTTGGGAGATAGGTAGATGAAAACATCTGGATTGAAAGGAAGTTCTGAGAGAAACCAAGTGTGCAAGTGTGGGAGCTCATCATAAAATTCTCAATTCTCAATGAAAAGTCCATCTTCAAGTGCATAGAGACAGATGTCAGTATGTCATGGGAATTGGTCACAAGAAATTCACTTAATGGAAAAAATAAGTTTTGAAACATAAAAATAATTCTGCTGTTAATAGTCATCAACAACTCCCTTGAGACCTAAATCATGGAACATCCAACATGACTCAGGGACATTCTAGGGAATAGCGAATAAGACTCCCAAAGCCCTTTCTTTCTGTTCAGCCTACACGAGGCTGAGGAGGCCCATAAGGCTGGAGTGCTCTGGGTAGTCAGGTCAGGGGAAGAAGACGCTCCCCCAAAGAAAGGGACTCAAGGAAAGAATTCATAAATGGCTGCCATGCCACATCCTCCATTCCAATATGGACTTTGTGGAAAAGAGCACCAGGAGCAATGGTTGATGTCCATCATGCTGATCTGGGGACGGAGGCTAAAGATCACTTAGGTGTGCACTTGCCTCGTTGAAAGCCAGGGTCAAGGTTTGTTGTCCTGGTTAAGATCAGGCTTTATACCTTGGAAAGAAGCAGCAATTTTTGGCTTTTTTAAAAGAATAAAAAATATGAAAGAAAGTGATGGTCACTCGTGACCATAGCCTGTTTGAGCTTTTGCCAGGAATGAGGCTGCCCTCCCCTCCCTACTTTACCACACTTCTCTTACCTCTTTTCAGGTCTCTGGAAGCCCTCTCAGCCCTGCCAGCTTTGGAGGAGGCCTTCCCAGCATGGGTGCACTTAAGATCCCAGGTGATCCTTTGGACTCCCACAGGATTTGCATCCTTCCCAAAATCTGCATGAAGACAAGCCACAGAAAGAACAGGTCATAAAAAGATCTCCTGAAACACTTCGCCCACCAGCCAGACCCACAGTCTCTAAAGGTCTCTGTGCTTCTGAGAATTCTCTCACGACCAACATAATATTTATCCAAGTCCTTGCATTGTTTCATTTCTGAGTCATCTGCAACTTTAAAATTTAGAATCCCTAGAGAATAGGAAAGAAGCATCACATAAAAAATGAATAATAAAAAGGTCATATTCAATTACTGTATTGTTTCTTTTTTCTAAGTAAAACTTTCTTCTTTAGTCTTTGGAAAGTAACCAAAAAAAAAAAAATCTTAAAGAAAATATATGTAATGAAAGCAACCTAAATATAGAATAGGAAGGGCTGGTGGGTTCACCAGAAATTTTCTAGCCACAATTTTTTTTTAGATTTATTTATTTGAAAGAGAGAGAGACAGCCAGCAAGAGAGGGAA
The DNA here is from genome assembly GCF_023065955.2 of Ursus arctos. Classification (NCBI taxonomy): domain Eukaryota; kingdom Metazoa; phylum Chordata; class Mammalia; order Carnivora; family Ursidae; genus Ursus; species Ursus arctos. The sequence goes on along the minus strand of NW_026622875.1, from coordinate 51,829,266 downwards.
CACAAGCAGGGGGAGTGGGAGAGGAAGAAGCAGGCTTCCCAGCAGAGCAGGGAGCCTGATGCGGGGCTTGATCCCAGGGCCCTGGGATCACGCCCTGAGCCGAAGGCAGACACTTAATGACTGAGCCACCCAGGTGCCCCTCTAGCCACAATTTTTATACCTCCTTCTCTTTCAGCCTCAGCATCTAGTGCATCACAAGTCCTGTCAACTTACCTCCAAAGTGACCATCTCATCTACTACCACCCTCGTCCAAGTTGTCATCACAACCTGCCTCAGCCACTGCCATGATCTCCTAATTCATCTGCCTGCCTAGATTCTTGTTCTTCACCCACTTATCTCACACTAGAAGCTGGAGAAGATTTCTTAGAATGCAAATATGATTGGGTCTACTCCTGCATGAAAGTCTCCAATGACCAATAAACATTTGAAAAGTTGCTCCCTGTTTACTCATTAGGAGAATACACAGTGAGATGCCATTACAAAACAATCAGAAGAGCTAAAATGAAAAAGGGGCAAAAATACCAAGTATACAGAATATATAGAGACACTGGAACTCTCATTCTTGCTGATGAGAACGTAAAATGTTGCCATCACTTTGGAAAACAATTTTACAGTACCTACTAAAACTGAACATATATCCATGCCATAACTCTGCAATTACACCATTAACTGCATATATCCAACACAAATATATATATATTTATTATATTCACACACATTCCACACAGCATAATTTGTAACAGCCAAAAAACTAAAAACTTCCCAAATGCTCATCCACATTAGAATAGATTAACCACGTGTGGTATATTCATGCAATGATAATGACCAATCTACAACTATGAAAATAACAGATGAAACTCATAGATATTATTTTGAGTGAAAGAAGCCAGATATCAGAGAACATATTGTGTAATTCTATTTGTATAATGTACAAAAACAGGCAAACAAATACAGTATATGTTGTTAAAAGTCCAGATAGTGCTTACTCTTGGAAGAAGGAGTGAGGACTGGAGGCAGGTGCAAGGGAAGTCCTTCTTCATTTCTGGTAACGTTCTATTTTCTGATCTGGATGCTGATTATATGGGTATTCCATTTGTGAAAAATTCAGCAAGCTGTGTGTTTACGTGCACTTTTCCATATGTGTTTTTGGTTAAATAAAAATTATGTAGATTACTAAATCACTTCCCATTAAGAAAAAAATTCCAAATCCTTAGCATGGTCTGTAAGACCACAAATCATCTAGTAGTTGCCCCACACCTCCACCCTTCTTATAAACCACTCACCCCTGGCTTACTAACTCCGGTGACACTGCCTGGAATCAGTTCCTTGATTGTACCTCATTTCTTCCAACCTCAATGGCTTTGCGCCCACTGTTTTCTTGGCCTAGAATAGTGCTTGGCAAACTGTGGCTGGCCCACAGACCAATCCTGCCTGCTACTTGTTTTTGTAAATTAAGTTTTATTGGAAGGCAGCTAACCATGCCTGTTCATTTATATATTGTCTACAGTTGCTTGGTAGTACAAGAGCAACAGGGATTGTATGATCCTCAAAATTGAACATATTTACTCCCTGGACCTTAATAGAAAAACTTAGGAATCCCTGGCCCTGAACTTTCTCTCATGCCTGCTCTACCTTCATCTGTCTAACTCCTGATCACCTTTCAGAGTTCAACACACCTTCTTTGTTCAAGGAAGCCTAGGTCCATATTTTACATATTCCTGCACCTTTCTTCTATGGCTCCCTCCTGTTTCAGGTCATCAAATGGCTTCCCTTGCTCTCAAGAGTAAAAGGTGAAGTTCCTCACAGCCTATAACCCCACATGATTTGGCCCACATGTACCTCTCTGGCCTTTTCCCCTACACTCGCTCATTTTGATCTGATCTGAACTTGGGCCTCATTCCAAGACTCAGTCAAGTTCTTCTGTACTTTGGGGTCCTTGCCCATCCTATACCTTCTGCCTCAAATGCTCTTTCCCAGCTTTTCATCTAGACAACTTTTGCTCCTTCTTCACATGTCAGCTTAAAGATCAAACATAAGAGAGGCCACCCCCTTACTGGGTTTAAACAACCCAATGCTGGCAGCTCCTCATCCAGTTTGGGGCCCTGAGGTCCCACCCCCTTCCAACTTTGAGGCCCTTCTTGACCTTGCCCACACTCACCCTTGAGTTCTACTTTCACTTTCCCCTCAACAGAGGCTGCTCATTCCTCAGACACGACAGTTCCTCTTGGCTCCTTGGAATGGGCCTTTCCTGGACACCTTTCCCAGCAGATGACCTTCACAAAAGTAGCTCCCATGATATCTTGCCCTCTGTCTTACTCCACAACCAGTTATGCCTCTCACTAGGAAGGGGACTGAGTTCCCTCAAGGAAGAGCTCTGGATCTTCTGTGTGCTTCAGATGTAGAAATGAGCCACCCAGGGTGCCCACCAAGAGAGAACATGTTGTCTACATCATCATTTCCTTCAGGATCAGCTGCAGAAAGCTGCCTCAGCTGAGTAAGGCAACTTCCTGGGGCAGTCCACATTGGTGACTGACTGAGGTAGGGACTTTAGGGTCTAGGCATTTCAGGCCACCTCAGGATACTCACTCCAGGATAGCCTGCCAGGATGGCCAAGACCTTGTTGGACAAGCATTCTCTCTCTGCCCAATCTTCTTTGACCCCCTTCCCATCCCAGATTTTGATTCCCATAAACATCTTGAACCCCATGCTCCATCTCAGCATGTACTTCCAGATAACCCAAACTACAACATTTATTTCTGTGGTATTACGCGGTGTACGCAGAATTTGGAGTCTGACAAACTTAGGCCTTAATCCTACCACTGGCATACATGGGCTGGGAAGTCTTGGGAGAGTAATTTAAACTTCTAGCCTCCTCATCAAATGGTGCTGATAATACCTTCATTGCAAGTTTGCTTTTAGGATTAATGGAAATTATATTACATGACAGAACATTAACATGGAGTTTGGGAATGAGACCCCAAGTTTATAAATATCAGATACCAATTTGAATTGAAGGACCGAGCTCCCTGCAGGACTTTCAAAGTAGCTATCCCAAAATGGTCTGCAGGACCCTTAGAATTCCTTACATGCCAGTTTATAAATAATATGATTCCAGGATACATCTTAAAAGAGTAGTTTTGAGACTCATTCTTCATTTCTGGAGGTAAAGATGAGTGGTAATTTTCACTTTGCTTTGAGACAGGAAAGAGGGGTTCAGAAAGCTGACTGCCCTACAGTTATGGAGCTACAGTGGTCCTTACCTGATTCCCATGAGGGAATCAAGAGGGAAAGAAATAGGTTGGATGAATTGGACAGATAATTCCACTGCAGTGGAATTACCCTGTACTCCTTGAGCATGTCTAGGTAGAGAACATGAGAGTATTTCACACAGGCTGGATTTGGGGAATGCAGAAGAAAAAGCTAGTCTGTGAGTTGCCTTAGGTATTGTCTAGGAGGACAACCTAGAAAGAAAAATGGAATTTAGCTCTGAAGAAGCTGAGGATACTGCCCGAGGGTCTAACCATGTGACCTGTATTATCTTAGCTGACCTTGAGAAACCAAGAGTTAGCAGCTGCAATAAAGAATTGACCTGGGGCATCTGGATAGCTCAATTGGTTGGGTGTCCTACTCTTGATATCTGCTCAGGTCACAATCAGGATCATGGGATCAAGCCCTACATCGGGCTCCACACTCAGCATGGAGTCTGCTTGTCCCTCTCCATCTGCTCCTACTCCCCTTTCCACTGCTCACACTCCCTCAATCTCTCTCTCTCAAATAAGTAAATAAGATCTTTCTAAAAAGAAGAAGAAGAAGAAGAAGAAGAAGAAGAAGAAGAAGACGACGACGACTTGACCTGGTTAGAGAGAACTGTGGGTTTGCCCAAGGATGGGGCTTTATTCAGAAAACACCCTGCAAGAAAAGGAGTGAGTGTCATATGCTTGCCACATCCAGAGCTGCAGAGACATCTTATGATAGCTCTAGCTCCTCTCAGTCCTTTCTTCCCCTATTCTACCCTGGAAGGACCAGAAACCAGTATTACCAAGCAAAGGAGCAGTAGAAATATGAGCAGAAATGTTCATGCACCTGTGAACATGAATTAAAAAAAAAAAACTAATAATACCAGCGCTGGTAAGAATGGGGGACAACTAGAATTTTCATACTGTGCTGGTGAGTGAAAAATGATTTGGAAAAGAACCTGACAATTTCTTATGAAGTTAAACATACACATCTTCCATGAGCTGGCCTCCCACTCTTAGGTATTTACCCAAGAGAAATGAAAACTACAAAGACCTGTACTTGAATGTTTACTACACTTTTACTCGTCATCACCCCAACCTGGAAACATGCCACAAAACCCATCAACTGGTGGATGGAGAAATTAACTACAGTCCATCCATCTAATGGACCACTACTACAATGGAATGGTGCCACACGGATGATTCTCAAACACATTTGCTAAATGTGCTAAGTCAGACACAAAAACTTCAAGTGTATTATTTCATTTCCATGACATTCTGGAAAAGGCAAAACTGTAGGGAAAAAAACCACATAAAGGATGGAAATGGAGGACAGGATTGGCTCCAAAGGGGTATGAGAGAACTTTTCGGGATGATGGAAACATTCTGTACCTTGACGCTGGTGGTGGTGGTGGTGGCTATACAATTGAAAACATTTGCCAAAACCCATAGAACTGTACACCTAGAAGGGGGGATTTTGCCGAATCTAAATGATGTTTTGATAAACCTATTTTTTTATTTTAATGTTTTTTATTATATTATGTTAGTCGATAAACCTATTTTTTAAAACGGACTGAATAGCAGTTTTCTTGCATTGAGGTTTTGTTTATTATTATGTAACTGGTGATACTGGACTTCAGACTTTCCTTGACCTATAAGGGACCAATATAGGGAAGAATAAGCCCTGCTGCATAACTTTACATTAGCAGTAAAAAATGTGAGCTATGCTGGTTTCATATACCAGATACATTGGTAATGTGCCTTGTATAGTGTCTCATATTTAGTTGGCATTTAATAAATGCCAGGTTTCCCCCATGAGCCTCTCTCAACACCTAACTAGTAAATAGCGGCACTATGGAAATCAGAAAACAAAACAAAAAATTGGAAAGTGGTAGAGAACTTGAAGGAAATACAACATTTGAGACTGCTAAGACAAAGATATCGTTAGTGTGGTTTATTTTCTCACACAAATCTAAAGTACGATTCATTTAGAGATAATTAAAAGACTGGTGGGCAACTCTTAAAAATGAGGCAATTCTCATCCAAATCACATAACCAACACACCAAATCATACAGGAATGCAAAAATGTTCTCTGATCTAAAAACTTCATAGAAGGGGAAGATTCCGTGCACAAAAATATAACAGAATCAACTATTCAAATAGAAGAGTTCATCACAGATTTCAGAAACAGCTAATACATAAAAATCAGTTATAGGGGAGACAGAATAGGGAGATACCATTTAATGGGTATAGAGTTTCAGTTTTACAAGATGAAGAATTCTAGAGATGGAGGGTGGTGATGGTTGAACATTATGAATATATTTAGTACCGCTGAACTGTACACTTAAAATGGTTATGCTATGGGTATTTTACCACAATTTTTAAAATTGAAAAAAATCAATAGCAATTCAATCATTTTGGTTAAGTATCTACTAAAAATGAACATACGCAAACCCAATGATGGAGCGCCTCAGCTCCTAGGTAGATACTTTACAGAAATATGTACATACGTTCACCGAAAGATACGTGCAAAACTGTCTGTAAGCAGTGTTATTCACAATAGCCCACAAACTACAAACTACCCAGGTGCCTATTGATAATAGAATAAACTAAATAGATGGTGATATATCCACACCCTGAAGTACCCGACAATAACTGAAAACGAACAATTTAGAGCCACAAGCAACAGTATATATGAATCTCACAAACACAAAACTGAAGAAAGGAAACCAGATACACGTTGTCTAATTCCATTTACATGAGGTTAAAAACAGGCAAAACTAATCAATATAGGAAGTTGAAAGTCAAGGCAATGGTGGTTATCACAGAGGGAGTTGTGACTCCAAGGAGGCACAGGTGGGTGCTGGTCATGTGCAGATTCTAGATCTGGGCACTGGTTACACGGATGTGCTCAGTTCATGGAAATTCATGGAGTTGTCCTCTTATGATATGTTCGTTTCTCTGCATGGTATATTTAAAATAGATAATCATTTTCCTTTAAACAAGTAAAACCAATTAGATAATCTTGTAGGACATAAAACAATATTGAAGGGGATCAGAATATGCCACCCTAAAATATGCCACTTTGGCATAAGGATTATTTTTTAGTCAAAAACATTTGAGATGGAACAGACGCAAAGGAAGCTCTCTACCTTCCCCCATCTGCCTAAAGGCAGGGTGTCAATTTTCCTTTGTCGAAGTAACATAAATCTGTCTCTGCACAGGTGTCTCCTCCCCTACTAGGAAGAGGAGGATAGCTTAGGTTCTTAACAACTCTTACCAGTAGAAAAAGTGAGAACTTGAATCTGCATAACACATCTTACTAAATAATCTTTATCTTCCATTAATTTCCCCCATATATTTACCTTTTCACACTTCCTGTCTTAAAAGAGCAGAGTAAAAGAAAGAAAAGTGAGAGCAAATGCCACCATCTCACCCCTCCCCAGGGCCAGAGATGGCTCCCACACAGACCCAGACAATAGTTTCCAAATCAAAGCCTGGAAAGTTTACAGAAGAGCATGCCTACAGACTCAGTTCCTCCATCACTTGCATTGTTTTATCACCTGGATCACAAGGGGATTCTGCTTCTCCCTTGGAAAGAACTCAATGCCATGCTGTCCAAGAGTCATTCCCTTATGCTGTGGATGCTTTTGGTGAGCTCACCAGTAGGGGAGTAACAGGCAGACTCACCCTGAGCAGCTAAGGGGCAGAGCAGGACTGCAAAACAGGTGTCAAGAGACTAGTACAGGGCCCTGGGAGTGCACAGGACCAGGAAATGAGAAAATGAGGATGCACTTGTAATATGAATGACAGATAACGACATTGGATCAGGAGACTTCAGTCTGATAAAATGGCTCCTGGAAGCAGTAGAGGTTGAGGCTGAGGAAACTGCAAGATTCTTTCTAGGTATCTCTTCCTGACCTGGTTTAATGATTTCATTTCACTATGTTTAGGCCTATATATCATATTCCCTGACCATATTAACTGTCCTCAGCTGTGACATTCCACAGCATGGGGACCACCTCACTGCCTAGGTCTTGCCCAGCACCCCTTGCTCACAGGATGAATACGGAAGCATGGGAGAGAACCCCATCTCAGCTGGGCCAGTTCTGCCAGTGGCTTGGTCTCAGTTTCTTCTTATCTAATTTATCATCATCACCACCATCATCGTCACATCATCATCACCATCAACATCATCACCATCATCATCATTATCATCATCATCATCATCATCATCAGATTGTCTAGCCCTTTCTCTGTACCAAGCATTATTCTAAGAACTTTATATATACTGTAGGGACCAAGGACAAGCTGTTCCAAGATGAGCCACTTTGGCATAAAGATTATTTTGAGTTAAAATAATCAAGACCCGGCAGATTTGGGGAAAGTTCTTTATCTACCCCCAGAACTGCCTAAAAGAATTTAGAAGGAGGAGCTGCTCCAGGAAGAGAGCTATTGCCATAGATAACTACATTATGATATGAACTAGGTATGGTAGACAGGGAGGAACCTAGAAAGGCCTGTTTGATCAAAATCTCTCTTTGTCCCACTGTTTCTGAATGGCTTAGCAAACATTCATTTACAAAACATGTACTCTTTTTCATTCTTCCTGAAGATTGCATTGCTTCCCTTTAAAGATCTGGACCCATACCCCTTTTTCCTTAGTTCAGAATGATATATATACCTCATTGTGCCTGACTGTCTTTCCATGTCCGTGTGGATTCCCTGTATGTACACTCATACACTATTAAATTTTATTTTCTCCTATTAATCTGTCTTATGGCAATTTGATTCTTAATCTAGCCAGAAGGACCTTGAAGGGGACAGAAATTCTTGCACCCTGACAATATTAACTCACTTAATTCTCATAAAAACACTAGGAAGTAGGTACTAATACCATCCTCATTTTATTAATATGAAACCAGAAACACAGAGAAACTAAGTAACTTGCCTAAACTCACACAGCTAGTTAGTGGTAAAAAGTCTGAATGCAAGCTCATGCAGTCCGAACTCAGAGTCCCTGCCCTTAACAAATAGTTTCAATCATATTTGAAACACTGATTAATATGTAATTCACTAAGAAGGGTTCTAAAATCATGTCTGGACTCAGGAGGAAAAGTGCCACAATTGATTAGCAATATCTACAATGATAGTGTCTATACTGTCTTTTTTACCATTATGTTATAGAATGACAAAGACTTCGCCCTTAACCAAACTTTAGTCAGACTCCTCTGAGCCCTCTTTTCAACTAGGCTTCAACATTGACCTTCATCCTGTGTTTGGCCTGCCTATCCTGGTCTTAACAAGAATCTTTCAAAGTCAATTTAGCAAGTTAGGGTAACATTTCAACAAGGGCAAGTGCTGAAAGCCTTACGCCAATGTGACATACTTAGGGGTGGCATATTCTGCTACCCTAAGTGGGCACAGCATGATGAGGGTCTAAAAGTTTCTCTCAATAAGTAAACAGTAGCTTGATAAGTGTTTGCCCTGGTGAATAAGATATAGTCCTGAGAAGGGAGCTCTTCAGGTCATAAGAATTCCCTGAAGCAAATGAGGAAGTACTGGTTCAAAGCCTTAATTCCCAGGCAAGAATTTTTTGAAGTGGACAGGTGATCTAGTTCTCCGTCCTTTTTTTTTTTTTTAAGATTTTATTTATTTATTTCACAGAGAGAGACAGCCAGCGAGAGAGGGAACACAAGCAGGGGGAGTGGGAGAGGAAGAAGCAGGCTCCCAGCAGAGGAGCCTGATGCAGGGCTCGATCCCAGAATGCTGGGATCACGCCCTGAGCCGAAGGCAGACGCTTAACGACTGAGCCACCCAGGTGCCCCTAGTTCTCTGTCCTGATTGTTAAGCTGATGGATGAAAGTGGTCTCAGTTCTCACAAGAAAAAGCACAGTAGGGGCTGAGCTTTCAGCCTGGACAGATGGTGATCCCAGCAACCAAATCTGGGTCTGGAGGACGAGGAAAGGCCACATGGGGCCAGGAATTACACTTGAATTTGAAGGTGTTAAGTCTGAAGTGGCTATAAGCCACCAACATAGGGAGTCCAGTGGGCAGCAGGTGTTTATTGATGAGAGCTGAGCTGTTGTTTAGGGGAAGGGGGTACTGTGAGGTGTTGGTAGTTGTAGACAAGCCATGGGATCATTTCAGTGAAAAATTGGCAAAGACAGTGCTTTATCCACAGTCCTCAACAGCTCTTTCAGCTGTGGATCTGCTGGATCCCAGATGGAGCCAGCTTTCAGCCTGTTCCATGTAAAGGTCTCTTTAGAAAACTTAAAGAAACCAATTAGCCATGTAGAGCTAAAGATGGCTATATTCTGGACTTGATCGAAGACAGATCTTTTGTCTTTTGTTACAAGCATGAAAGCCTAGAGGCATCCAGTGGCAGCAGACTTATACTTGATCCTGTATGCCAACACCAAAATGGTTTGATTAACTGCCACACTCAAAATGATCTCTGCTCAGCAAACTGGCTGTCTTACACCCATTAGTTCTAATTGTTTTCCTAGGTTTATCCTTTTCTGGCAGAAGCCTTTTGAAATCCATTCTGCTTATGCCCAACTCTCTCAGACCTGGTTCTAAATTTGAGTAGAGCTTACATATGAGTTAGCAAGACCCTTCCAAGATGTCATGTCAGGGATGTGAAGTCAATCTGACTACAACATCTGTCAACCCATTGATTGCCAGGATTGATTTGGCTGATCTGGCTGGCTAGGTGAATGTCCCCTTCCTTCCTCACCACTCCACATGGGTTCCTTCCAAAACTGCACACTGGGTCAAAGAAGACAACCTTCCCCAGTAGAGACTGTTCTTTGCTCAAGGATATAAGGTAGCTGTGCTCCTCTGCTAGACCCTCAGAGATGTTAGGTCAAAATCCTTGCATATGGCCCAAATGGAGTTCCATCTATACCACTTTCTCCAATATGCTGATTCAGGGAGCTTCCAGGCTCCTGTCAGGAATAATCCATTGGAAACCTAGGCTGGGGATCAGGTTTCCCTACTAGATCAGTCAGTTTTTACTAGGATACACTGTGGTAACAAACAAAATCCTGGTGGCTTATATCAGTGGTTAATTTATCATGCATCTGGCATGTCTTCTGCAGCTCAGCTTTAACCTCTCTTTGTCCTTTTCATAATAGGATCCATGGCTGAAAAAGCAAACCTTATCATGGCAGAGAAAAGAGAGCAATGTCAGGACAGCACAATGGCTCCCAAAGTTTCTACAGCAAACAGCACTCATTGGTTCCATTTACATTTCCTTGGCCAAAGTAAGTTATATTTGGTGAAGCCTGATGTCATTGGGGTCAGAGAATCTTTTCCTCCTACATAGAGGAGACTGCAAGTTACATGGCAACCATTAAGGGTAAATGTCCTCTTATAAGGAAGGACAACAAATAATTGAGATCAATGATACATTCTATGTCAGTTTCCCCTCTTGGTCACAAATATTCTCTTCCCTGCCTTACACAATCTGAATCCAGTCATCATTCATCCAAAACAAATATGCCAGGGGTGCCTGGCTGGCTCAGCTGGAAGAGCATGCGACTATAGGTCTTGGGGTTATGAGTTTGAGCTCCATGTTGGGTTTAGAGATTACTTAAATATATATGTAACTTTAAAAAAAAAACAAAAAACAAACAAAAACAAAGCAAATATGCCCGAAACCCATTCCAATCACAGCACCAGGCTCAAAGTCCAGGATCTCATTTTAGCAGATTGTAAAAACTGCTCTTCCTTGCATCTTCAGCCTTGCAAAAGGATATTGGCCATCCACAGATGGTCACATTACAGAGCAAGTTTATCGCTTCACCCACTGAATCTGGGCTTCACCATGAGACTTACTTTGGCCAATAGGACATTAGCAAACATGACACAGGCAGAGACTTCAAGAGGACTTGACCACTGGGGCTTGCCCTGTTACTGCACTTGGATTAGAACCTTTTGACCACCATGTGAATGAGCCTATGGGTGTTTACTAGATGCTGAGAGATAAATAACCCTGTTATCCCTGACTTAGCTAGCAACAGCCAAACACCAGAGATGTGAGTGAGGCTATCTTTGACCAGTCTGCCCTCAACTAACCCACCAGCTGAATGCAGACACCCAGCTAAGCACAGCCCAGACTGTGGACCCAAACAACCATGAATTAAATGAAAGATTGCTGGAGTGCATGGGTGGCTTAATTAGTTAAGGAAACAACTCTTGATCCCATCTCAGATCTGGATCTCAGGGTCATGAGTTCAAGCCCTGCATTGGGCTCTACATTGGGCATGGAGCCCACTTTAAATTAATTAATTAATTAATTAATTAATTAAAGGATTGTTGTTTTCAGCCATAAAATTTTGGGGTAGTTTGTTATGAAGCAAAAGCTAATTTAGGATAACCTCTACATCAGATTCCTAGGTGATTCCTCTTGATCTGATCACCCCCTAAATACACTACATATCATGTCTGTACCAGTCAGCTTTGGTTAACTTATTCTATGGAAAACACCAACAACAACCACCTGAAGATCTCCATGGCTTACAGCAGCAAAGGATTATTATTTGTTCTTGTTACATATGGACCATGTCAGCTACAGATCTGCTCCACATACCTCCTTCATTCTGGGACCCAGGCTGAAAGGACGACCCATCCCTGTGACATACAAAACAATTCTGATGTTGTTGGTAGAAATGTAATCCATCCACATGCAGGAGCACCCACCAGGGAGGGGCACCCAAATGATAAACCTGGTGAAGAGCAGGAACTAACAATCAGGAATGATATAATATACCACAACTGGTGTTTAGTTCTCTAGTTCTGGCTCAGCTCTTCCTTTTCCAATCTCACTTCCTCTGCCATAAAGTGTGTGTGTGTGTGTGTGTGTGTGTGTGTGTGTGTGTGTGTATGAGGGTAGAGGAGGAGAGGTGGGAGGAGTGAGCCTCTAAAGTTCTTTTCCAGTTTTGATGCTGATTTTTACAGTCCCACCCCAATCTCTAGATTCCCCTCTTATTGGTCCAACTGGGTTTAGAGCCGTAAATCAATCCCTCTTAGCCTAGTAAACTGGATAGTTAACATAAACCAACAATTTCCAGTCTCCCCCATTACCCTAAGATTGACAGCTTCCATGCACAACATACCCTGTAACCATTTCCAGTTTTACATAGATAGGCTATTGATTGTACGTGTGACCCAAAGTGGCAGATCACCCTCACCAGTGTCCCTCACCTTTGTGGAGGCAGTCAAGAAGTTCCGACTTACTGTCTCTCACACACAAGTGTCTACCTGCTAACACAACCCACTCCTGGTTCCATCTACTGTTCCTGATAATTACTGGCATCTCCCCTTGAAATCCTCATAGCTGTATGAGAGTTTGTATGTGGCTGGGGGAAGGAGATGGGGGACCCTTGCTCTTCTGGTCCCATTGCTTCCAGAACCCCATAATATAATTAGGGTGAATTCTATCCATCCATCCTTGAGCCAACCTGAATTGCTAGTCCCTACCCAGACCAAACCACAGCATCACAACATACACATATAAGTTTCTGTACCAAATAGTTGGGACAATCTCAGAGTAGTGGAAACTTAAGGGAGAAACAGAGCAGGGTGTTGGGAAAGGTCATCAAAAAGATGTTGCCACCAGTTGACCCATGAGTTGGACCCAGGCACTCAAAGAGACTCCTTACCCCCTCCTCATCCTTGGAATGTGGGTTCCCTTTGCCTTTCCCACTCCCAAAGCCTGCTCCAAGGACACAGCCTTAAGATGGCGATGTGGTGTTGAGAACACCTGCACGGTATCCGTGACTAAGCCCAGTTAGGGCCTCTTTATGAACTTCTAAGATTTTGGCAGCAGGTGCAGGGGTACGTTTGTCTTGAGCTGCCCAAGACAAGCCTTGTATATGAGTCCCCTTCCTTATTAAACCTGCCACCCGCCAACCTGGAGTGACCTGCTTCTTTCTTCCATCTCTCCTTACTCTCTGCTGGTTTCAGATTCCACCTGGGAAGCTCCCAGAGGGTTGTGAAAGGGTTCTTGGCTTTTTCCAAAGGCATGGTCTCCATGGAAGCTTCCAGCTTCTTCACTCAGTCTTTTTCCTATTGGATCTCCACTTTTCATATTCATTATTCTGAACAAGTGTCTCAATTCAGTGACCCCAACCACTACCTTATTTAAGGTGACCATGGACACAAAAGGTAAACCAAAAGAGGGTGCAAAAGATGCAGAGTCAACTTAAAACAGCAAAGACCTTCATTGTTAAAGGTGGTAAGAACTGTATAAGGAAAACCATGGGAGTGTAAGACACCTTCAGTCACAGACCTGAAGATGTGACACCAGGCAAGTTCTATTGGAATGCGAATTTCCAGCACTAACAAGATCACAAAGGTTGAGATGACAAGGGTTTCTTATGGACTGAGACCTCTTATGACAAACTCCTCTGAGAGCTGGCACAACCACACAGAGAGAATGTTGCTTGTAACTGAGTGTCTCAGGGTCTATGTGACAGGCCACTAATGCACACTGGTAGGTGTGCCTTCCTAATGGCAGAGGACAGAGGGAATATTCTCACTGGTCACAAAGCCAAGCTCTCAGGATACAGAATGAGACAAAATGAAAAACCCCATCCAGTTTTTACACAGGGGACCCACCGCAAAGTTTGTCTAAACAGAGGTCCATCTGATGAGAACCGTGAACTCTATAGTCTGGTAGACTGGCTTGAAAAGCAGGCCGATGGGTCCTATGCCTGTGTCCTACCCTTTGGGGGTTTTTTTCCTTATGACAAATGGCACAACAGACAGAGACAAAGAAAAACAGCAACCATCTCTGGGAGGAAAAGGATCAATAAAAACCAAGAGTACTCACACCAAATCGTCAGCTGAGTCCCCATACCCAAGGAACTAGTTCCACAAATATTTTCTCTTGCTGATCTAAATTTAGAAAAAGAGAAAAAGAACTCTTGTATTTTGGAGCCATCAGACCCTGCAGACAGAGATCCAGGAGGCTGATGGAGCAAGAATTCTTACCTTCTGCCGACTTTGTGTCAGAGGTCCCAGGATCTCTTTGTCTGCAGCAGTTCTGGGAGCAAGCAGTATCTGATCTTGCCAACCGTTCCCAAACTGTCAGGGAAGGGAAATTTCTCCCTACCCTTCCTGGTTCTTTTGGCAGGTCTAATAATTAAATTGATCAAGACAGATTAACAGGAGGAAAAAAATTTTTAAATACATTCATACAGATGTCTCATAAATGTGCTACCCAAAGAAGTGACCAAAGTAGGTAGCTTTTATACTTTTTAGACAAAGACACAATAAATTTGTGAAGAATTGACAAGACAAAGAAGTTTGGGCTTGGGTTAGTAAATTAGTAAAGAATTAATAAATTGTGTCTTATGCCTTCTTGGCCTTAAATTCCCCATCTCTGGCAATAAGGGTGACTCCTTTGCTCCACATGGAGATTTATCTCCTGCTTTCAGGGAGACAAAAGAAGGTCTGAGTGTCCTTCCTGCATCAGCTGTTTCTTAAGTAACTATAATTAAAAATAATCAATATGCCACTTTGGCTATTTTGGGAGGGACTGACCTGGGCCCCATTATAAAATTCCTATAAGTTTGAAATTGTCAAAATAAAAAATGAAACCAGAGTGAGGAAGGCTAGGTAAAAAAAATCTCAGCATGCCGATTTACAAAAGGGTAAAGGAGGAACCAGACCTATTCTCAGGGCCACCTCTGTGTTCAGTGGTTTGGCTAAAATGGATGTCTGCTTAGATTACACTAATTCTTTCACACAATAAATATTCACTATGTCTGAATATATTTAATGTCAGTGTTATGCCCTGGGGATACAAGAGTGAGCAAAATAGGCACGATCCCCCATTTATGGAAGTCAGCAAGCTAACTGGGGTTATAAACAAGTAAAAAGGCAATAACAACACATAAAACAAGTGATCAAACCTAGACTTGGGAGATGATGTAGTCTTCCCAAAGGGAGTAAGATCTAAGGAGAGACTGAGCAAAAAGCCAGAAAGGAAGGTGATTTAAAGTGTTTGCAAGTTTATATTAAAATATGCTTCATATGTTATCTGACCCAAGGGATAGTTAATGCTAAAATCTTGGCCCCTCCTGGAATCAACACTCTGATGTGGCAAGCATTTGAGCAGAGCAATGATGTTTCTTTGGAGATGTCTCTCCAGGCACTGTTCAATTCTCAATAAAGCAGACTCACTTTTCCCCCCATTCCATGGAAGTGGGAATGGGTGCTAAAACAAAAACCATCTTCCAAAAGTGACAAACTAGGCATTCCAGGAGCTCTGGGTATTTATCTGTAATGCCTTATAAACAGTTACTATGACAACAACCAAAGACGTTACCTCATGTATGCCTCTCAACTGGCTTTTACTGACCTGCTTACTTGTGCTCATGGTCCCCTAAATGTTGCTCCCATGGAGTCTGTGCTTTACTGGACATTTAGGGGATTCTGTGCTGAGATGATGTTACAGAGACTTGGTGTACAGAATGTGAAAGAACTCAAAAAGGAATAGCCAGGGCTATTTGGGAAAGAAACTGGTAACATAAAGTGATAAGCTTTTGTATTAAAATAACAAGTTAAAGCTTAGTGAATCTGGGGAGTTAATTGTGCATGAATGAGCATAAACTCAAGATCTTGAGATGTCCTATCTACTTTTGAAATTGCCATACTCTGCTTGGAGCATGCCTAAAGCAATCTTGCAGCCCAGGTAACAGGACCTTGGCCTCATTTTGCATGAAGGCACAGAGTCATATATATACATATATATGTTTTTTTATTATATTTTTTATATTATTTTTTTTATTATTTTTTATTATATTATGTTAGTCACCATACAGTACATCCTTAGTTTTTGATGTAGTGTTCCATGATTCATTATTTGTGCATAACACCCAGTGTTCCATGCAATATGTGCCCTCCTTAATACCCATTACCAGTTCTAACTTTTGGTTGGTGGAAGAAGATAAGACTGAATCACCTTTTCTTTTTCTTTTTCTTTTTTTAAAGATTTTATTTATTTATTCAACAGAGATAGAGACAGCCAGCGAGAGAGGGAACACAAGCAGGGGGAGTGGGAGAGGAAGAAGCAGGCTCATAGCAGAAGAGCCTGATGTGGGGCTCGATCCCATTACGCCGGGATCACGCCCTGAGCTGAAGGCAGACGCTTAACCGCTGTGCCACCCAGGCGCCCCTGAATCACTTTTTCTACAGCAGCAATGCCCTCTGAGTTTTCTTGTGAGGTGCAGCATTGGGTGGAACCAACTGGGGCCAGCCTAGAAGCAATTTATACTGGTGGAACTATATACTGTATATTGGTGGGACTGGTCAAGCAGAGCAAAACTTGCAAAGAAACTTAAGTCCCTGTAGGTTGGAGCTAAAATGTTCCTCCTTTCTCTCCCAAATGTGAGGAATTGAGTGGGCTGCCTGCCTACAAGGCTACGTTGAAGAAGAGCCTTGCAAACACTTCAAATGTGATACAGCTACAATGCCAGGTAGCACCTAGTTGAGATCATGAGAAATCATGCTAAAATGTAGGGCCACAACCAGGTTAGCTATGATAGACCTACTTCCCTAAATGCCTTTAGATCTGTCTGAAGGGCTCCAGTTCAGTGGGCTTGGAGGGTCAGCATGCCAATTATAGGCACTAAATTCTCTGTGGTAACTTGTTCAGGAAAAACACAGAGACGTGTGTGCTCCTGGGGTCTGTGCTCAATCTATTCCCATGGAAAGCAACAGAAGAAGCAGGAGGGGACCAAGTACAACTGGGGATTTTAGAAAAGTAAGCTCTCAGAACAGCTGACACAGAATTATTTGCTGTGAATGTCAACTGCCACGATTGTGATCCTTTTGCCTTGTGGTCCTCACATCCCCGCCAATCCAGACCCCTTGGCTGATCTGGGATGCACTCCTCAGCCCTACCTCCTCCTCCTCCTCTCTCATTTTGAAGCCTTGACAACCCAGCCTCTCCCCACCCTTGGGAAAGGAGTGAGGGAAGGCTAGACAGGCTCCAGGAGGCCCATTACCCCACCTCCGCACATTTAATCATTCATCTGTTCAAGAAATATGTATTAGAGCCCTATGGTGCTGAATAGGCAAAAGTGGATAAAGCAGATAATTCCAACTTTCAAGGAAGATAACAAGATAAATTCTAATTGTGGTAAATTCTGTAAAGTGAGCAAAGCAGAAAGCCATGACTGAGGGAAGTTGGGCCTCTCAGTGGCTTCTGGACTCGTATGCTGGTAGCAGCTGAAGCCTTCAGTCTTCATCCTCCAAGGGAAGAAGAGAAGCACCTTGGGGGAGTGGGGGTGGTGTGGGGTGGATCCCTCTGTTAGTTCAGCAGATTGCTGGCATCTGAGCCCTGTTGCCAGGCAACCCAGCCATGCCCCAGGCAAACTTGGCCTGAGTTTGGAACCCAGGTAAGCAAAGTCAACTTCTGCTAAGCAAGAAACCTCCCACCCAGAGCATCTTGGTATCTGGGTGGCCTTGCCCTGTGGGTCCTTGAAAGAGAGAGAGAAAGAAAAGCAATTTTGAGGGGGCAGAGTCAGAGGTCTAATTCTTGGTCCATGGAAGAGGCAAGATTGAAACATCTTTTCAAAAAGAACAATGTGAACAGCAACAATGCTTAGCAGTAGACTAAGTAAATCTTGGCCAAAAAGATCATTCCCTGTCTCTTTTGATTACACTTCTTCCCCTTTCAGCTGATTGGCCTTGTGCTGCATTCCCTGGCCCCACCATACATCTGGCAAACTGACACTCAGTAGGAGAGACACCTAAAGCAGGGGCTGTCCCTGGATGGCCAAAGGGCTCCGAGGTGTGGACACCTGTATCGAGCAGGTGGGTTGCTCCTCGAGAATGAGCCTTGTCCTCATTCTAACATCTCCCCAACCGTGAGCATTAGGTACATTTCTTTAGCCCCAATGGAGGAATGTGCAAACATGCTACTCAGAGAATCTCTTCTTACTGACGATCAACCCACCCCTTGTGATGAGAAACCTACTCTTAAATCTTACTGAGGATTTCTTGCATGTGACCAGTTCTCTGTTGCTGCTTTCAAGATTCTCTCTTTGGGTTTTGGCTTTTGACAGTTTGAATATGACATTTCTAAGTGTGATTTTTCATTTTCCGTTGTGTTTTGCAACTCCAAAATTCCTATTTGTGTCCTTTTTTTTTGTAAGTTCTGTCTCTTTATCAATGTTCCCTATGTCATGAGACCTTGTTCTCCTGGTTGTCTTTAGATCTTTGTCCATGGTTTCTTTTAGCTCTTTAAGCATATTTAAGATGGTTTAAATTCTTTGCCTGGTAATTCCAATATCAGGGTTTCTTTGGGGACAATTTCTATTAATTTCTCTTTTCCTATGATTAAACCATATTTACTAACTTCTTTTCATGTCTTTTAATTTTTGTGGAAAACCGTACATTTTTAATATTATAATTGGCAACTCTGGAAATCTGATCCTCTCCCCTCCCCAGAATTTTTGTTACTGCTGTTTATTATAGTTGTTTATTTAGTGAACTAATTTTATAGTCTGTAGTATTTGTCATGTGTGGTCTGAGTTCTCCATTCCAATAGTCCATTAGTGGTTACCTAATGATGAGACAGAGATTTCCTTAAATTCCCAGAACCACAAAGTCTCTAGTCTTTGCTGAGAAGTTCTGTGTGTGTGTTGAGGCATATGCTTAACACTCAACCGCACACTTCACAACCCTGCCTTAACCTTCACTTCCTGCTTCTTCAGAGCCTCGATGTCAGGAGAAGGTGAATCTTGAGGACCCTCTTCGGTTGTTCCTAATAGCATGTGCACACACCTAAGCATGCATGTGGACTTCCATCCCTCCAGAAATATGTCACTATTCCTGAGTGACCTTCATGCACAATCCCCTCTAATCCTTTTGAATGGTTCTTCCTCTAGCCCCTGGTAGTTTCCTCACATACAGTACTAGGCTGAATACTTGATCAGCACCTTCTGCAGTATCCAGAGTTCTCTCTTTGTGCAATTCACTACTTTCTGGTACTGTGCCCTGAGAATTCTAGCCATTTTGGCTTCACCAGACTCCCAGCTCCATCCCAGCTTGGGGAGACTACTGCTTTCTGCCTGGGTTCCCTCTCCATGCATTATGGCCTGGAAACACCCTCCAGGAAGTAAGCTGTGGCCATTATAGGGCTCACCCCATTTGTTTCCTATCTCTCAAGGATCACTTTCTTGATGGCCAGAGTCTTAAGTGCCATTGTGTCATTTATTTTTTTTGTATTTGATTTATTTCAACAGCATTTTATAACTTTCAACATATTAATCAGGTACATACTTTATCAAATTCATATCAAGGATCTTTTCACTTTTGATAGTGTAAGATAAACTGTATTATTTTTGTCAAGAAACATTTGTTTTTGTCCATTTGTTATTGTTAAAACAGAAAAGTAAATCCAGTCCCTGTTACTTCATCTTTTTTTTTAATTGAAATATAGTTGACACATAATGTTATACTAGTTTCAGGTGTACAACATATTGATTTAACAATTGTATACATTACAAAATGCTCACCACGATAAGTGTAGTTACCATATGTCACCACACAAAGTTACTACAGTATGAATAGACACTTCACTGAAAAGTAAACACAAACGGATTTTAAATGTCTGAAAAAGTTCTCATAAACTCTCCAATAATATGAAGAATGAATATTAAACTCAGATTACTAGATATAGCTATTCCATTGACAAAGGTCAAAAAGTGTAATAACACATTTGTAAGGATATAGGAAAATACGTTTCTCAGACATTGTAAAATGAAGAATAAATTAACCATTAGTTTATGGAAATTTAGCAAAACCTCAAATGCACACACACTTTAACCCAACAATTCCATTTCTAAGAATCTATCCTACAGACATGTTCTCTTACGTATGCAGATGAATGGACAACTACATCATTGTTTATGATGGTAAGAGATTGGAAACAATCTATGAGACTTGTTAGGTTATATATGTTGTAACTGTAAAAAGAACGAGGGGGGGCCCGGATGGCTTAGTCAGTTAAGCATCCCGCCCTTGATCTTAGCCCGGGTCTTGATCTCAGGGTCATGAGCTCCAGCCCCACAATGGGCTCCACGCTGGGCATGGAGCCCACTTAAAAAAAAAAAAAGGAGAGAGAGTGACATGTTATTATGTACCAATATATATAAAGTATGTTATTAAGTGAAAAAGAGAAAGGGCAATATTGTTTAGAAGAAAAACTAAAAATTCGGGAAGTCTTAATATTCATAGTATACTCTTGTGCAGTTTAAATGTTTTACCTTGTGTGTATTGTTGTTGTGTTTATAGGTAAAAACCCAGTCAAAATTAACTAATTTCAAAGTATATTATCCAAAATAGCTGTTTTCAGTTTAATGGTAAGTAATAAAAGATAGTTTTATGAGAACTAATCCAACTCTCCAGATGTAGCACTATTTAGGTGAAATGATAGATTTTCATTAATGACCCCAATTCTTCACTCTTCCTTATATCCATACCCTTTGCCTTTCTTAGGTAACTTGTTCAGGGATCTCTCACTGTGAGGGACAAAATTTCCCACTCCTGACATCAGTGTGACTTGCTTTGGCCAATACAATGACACTGAAGGAATGGGTGTAAGTTCCAATCCTGGGCTTCAAGAGACTCTCTGTGTTTCAATGTGTTCCTTGTGCTTCTGCTCTCTTCATGAAAAGGACATGACCAGGCTCATCCACTGGTCCCAGGAGGGGAATGAAGAACAGGTGGAGTAGATCTATTCCAGCTAAGACTGCCTAAAGCTCAGTAGGGAGCAGAAGCCCCAGATGACCCACAGACACATGAGCAAGCCTAGCTAAGATCAGCTAAGCCCAGCCTCATGACCTGTGAGCTCTAATATGAATGACTTCTGTTCTAAATGTTCTAAATATTCTAAATTAAGGTGGTTTGTTACACAATGATTTCTAACCAATAGGGCTGGTGTCGAGGCATTTTAAATATTGCCCTGGGTGATGTATGGTGAGACCATAAGCAAATTAAGAGAGAGAAAGTTGAAAGACTTTTACAATTTTGTTACTCACAGTTTCCCTGGGAGAAGACAGCACACCATGCAGGGCCACTCGGGGAAGCACAAGGGTTGGTCAGGAGGCAGAAGGAGAAAGGGAAACTGTAGGCAAGTGCCTTTACCGTGGCTTCCGAGCGAAGGATCGGGCAGGCAGGATGAGCAGGTTTAGGATTGGCCAATGTGAATAATGTCTGGGGCATAGAGGCTGTCCTTGGTTATTTGGTACCTGGCCCTGGGTGATTAGGGCAGCTGTGTGGTAGCCCATGTGTGTGTGGTGGTCCAGATGTAAAAGCCTGATAGGGTGGGGGTGGACTCAGCTAATCAGGAAGGAGAACTCGCCAGCCTCTAACTAGGACCTCAAAACTGGATCAGGGGAGTATTTTTTTTAAACTACAATACCCAAGGTCATAGTCCCTGTGATCTTAAGGACTTTATCATACAGGATATGTGCTAAGAAGCACTCAGAAGCAGGAATCCCAGTGAGAAAAAAAATCAGAAAAAGGCTGCAACAATTATTATTAATTATTGGGACTGAAAGTCCATTGGAGGTATTCCAGTTACTATGGCTGCAGAACAAACTACCCCAAAGCATAGTGGCTTAAAACAACATTTATTTTGCTTACAGATCTGCAGTTTATGTAGGGTTCAGTGAGATAGCTTGCCTACTCCATTAAGCATCACGTAGGGCAGCTCAAAGGCTGAGAGCTGGAATCATCAGAAGGCTTGCTCACCCACATGTCTAGTGATTGCATGTCTCGTGTCAGCTGAGACCTAAGAATGGGCTGTTGGTTGGAACACCCACAGATGGCCTCTCCATATGGCTGCTTAAGCTTCCTTACAGCATGGTGGCTGGGCTATCACTTCTTATGACTTAGCCTTCCAAGTAATAGTTTCCTTCTACTATATTCTTTTCCTCAAGGTAGTAACAAACTCCCACCAGTTCAAGGGGAGGGGAAATGAACCATCTCTTGGTGAGGAGTGTCAAAGTGCTGGTAGAGCACAGGGACTAAAAATACTTCTGTGCCAGCTTTTGGAAAACATAATCTGCCATGGGGGTGGGTGGAGAAAGACAAGTTGAAGACGATAGAAGAGCACAGGAGAGATGAAGTGGGGGTGTCCCTTAAGTGGGAAGGGGAGGAGGGGCATGAGGAAGCTCAGTTGCAAAGAGCCCAAGAGCGAAGCGAGCTATCAGCACTCTGCCCATGGTAGAAGCAACAGTGGGAGACATGGTAGGGCAGCTAGGAGCTTTATGTCCTGCCTGATGGTTTAACAGGAGTTGAGGGAGTCAGAGGTACCTGATGCTTGATCAGGCGCTGGATAGGGCACATGGCTCAGGCTGGCTGGCTGGATAGGCAAATCTGATTGCTGCCAAGGACACGGGGGGGACAGCCCATAACATCCCTCATGTTTATACTGCTCTAGCAAGATATGGAGCCCTGCTCGGTGAGGGGGTGAAGGAAAGGCACCATCACGTACCCTCACTGCCTCACACCTTTGTTTCTACATCTGCAGAGTGGACACTGCCTACTTTTCAAGGTCACCAGGAAGATGAAGCCCAATGAGAGCCATGAGGTACTTGCCAGTCACTGGGGGCTCTACACAGAGGCCACAATTGCTCTGCTTGGATCGCTCATGAGCTTTCTTGAGGGAAAAGGAATGAAGTATCAATTTCTTGATCAGGAATAGATTGATTCCCATGTGTCAAAATGATCTTATGATATTAATGCCTGGGAGCATTTAGGGGGAAGGCAACCGAGTTTGATAGGGGAGATGGCCCGCTCTTGATTTGCACCTGACAGAACTCAGAGCCTCCCACTCACAGCTGGAGGGCCTGCAGCCTGGATTTCCCAGAGAAACCAGCTCACTGTGGCTGCAAGGGAAGCGCCTCTGTTTGAAGCTGACTGACATACAGCCCCAGATTCAGGCTGGAAGAAATCCAGGAGCCTTGCTCTTCCCCCTCTTTACAAACCTCCCTGCATTCTCTCTACTGTCCCATGTCCCTTCTCAGAGACTAGGTTCAGGCTGTTTGGGCTCCTCTGCAAGCCTGCCTGGCTGGCTGGGCAGGGCAAGGCAGCACAGTGGGACAGGGAACAAAGGAGGCAGCACTTGAACATTATGACAGTCCCAGATGCATACGCTCCAATGCACACTCTTGGCCCTGATTCTGTTTTAAGCTGTGAGCCAAAAATGTGCCTCATCCAGATGGGAAAATGTATCTAGAATAGCAATTGTCTGCACCCACACACCACACACACACACACACACACACACACACACACACACACACCACCAGCCCCACCACATTTTGGCATTGTACATTAGGTCTGGCAAGTAGTAGGTGCTCAGCTCCCAGGCCTTCCCTTCCGTTCTCCCCATCCTTCTGCACTTCAGGGGCAACTCTCAGTTCACTCTGGAAGACTGCAAAGCTCATTCAAGGACACCAAAGATTCTTTTTCTTTTTTTCTTTTAATGATCTTCTGATTCTTTTACTTCCTCCAAAGCATATGTCCAACTTAATTCAACAAACATTTATGGAGCACATGCTGTGGGCCGAGCGCGTGCTTACCGCCAGGGCGGACATCTAGACGCTCTGGATCTAGAACTGCGCTGTGGCGATGGCCATGCTTTAGACCTGTGCTGTCCACTACAGAACCACCAGCCACATGTGGCTACAGAGCCCTTGAAATGTGGCTGCTGTGACCGTGGAACTGAATTTTCAGTTATATTGAATTTTTGCTGATTTTAGTTTAAATCACCATAAGTGGGTAGTGACTGCTCTGTTGGACAGTGCAGACTAGAAGGAGGCGGGCATGTGCGCAAAAGCCCTATTCCACCTCTGCTAAAATGCCACAGTGGAGGTGCAGAGACCACCTGAAAAAATTGGTGAATTTCCATGTGGGAATTATGGAAGTTTTCCTGGAGGTGGCAGCCTGGGAAAAGAGGATTAAGGGAGGGAAAACATTTGAACAGGTCGTCTGGCTGGGAAAGGGACTTGTGGAAGAAATAGCATTGGGCAAAAGTCAGGTACTGGAAAGTGCATACGCTCGAACAGTTAGGAAAGACAGAAAGTTTCTTGGGGGCAAAGGAGGCTGGACGGTAGGCTAGTGAGAGCCTGATCTGCATGCTAGTGTTTGGTGCCACTGAACACAGAATGATCTGGTCATCATGAGCTTTAGGAAGCAGACAGTGTGGCTAGGACACAAATGAGGGGGAAAGCTGAGAGGCCCTGGGCGGGGGTGGGTCATAGCTGGCCTGGTACTGGAGGGCAGGCATGGAGAGACTGAAGAAAGACGTGGGCCACTCCAGATTGGCAGGTGGCAGTTTTCACAAGCAAGACAACTTACTTACAGGCTTGTCTTGGGTGGCTGCAAGATGAGTAGGTCCCACACCTACCACCAGAATCTTAGAAGCTTATATAGAGGCCTTAAAGGGGCTCAGTCTTGTATAGTATCCAGAGGATTTCAACCACACACTGTTCCCTCAAGGCTGGGTCCTTGAAAACAGCTCCCACTATGGAAAGGTGGTTGGAACGGACTTCCCAAGGACAGGAGAAGGGTGAGGAGCCTCCAAGTCCCCGGGTCCAGCTTGCAGGTCATCCTCTCCATGACCTCCTCCAAGAAGGGGTCATGGTCCAAATGAGAGGGAACGAAGACCTGAATCAGGACAGAGGACACAGCGGGGGGGTGGGGAAGTGTGAACTTGTCCTTCAGTGACACTCCTAGTGCCTCCTACTCTGTCCTGCCTCCCTAACACCCAGCTACATTTCAGTCCATAAAATGGACTGTCAAGGGGCGCCTGGGTGGCTCAGTTGGTTAAGCATCTGCTTTCAGCTCAGGTCGTGATCTCAGGGTCCTGGGATCAAGCCCCGTGTTGGGTTCCCTGCTTAGTGGGGAGTCTGCTTTTTCCTCTCCCTCTGCCCCTCTCCCCCACTTGTGTTCTCTCTCACTCACTCTGCTATCTCTCTCAAATAAATAAAAAATCTTTTTGAAAAATGGACGGTCAAAGCACATAATAGACGTCCAATAAATGTTTGCAGAAGGATGGATGAGATTGAGCAATCTCTCAGGCGGGGTGATTGATTATAAATTAGTTTGGGAGATAAAGCAGGGTTAGACATTTATTCTGTCAGTCTCCAGATAGCTACTGTGTGCCCACTAAAGGTTGCACACAAAGGCATGGGCGGTGCAGCAGTGACACAGCCCAAGTCCTGCCCTCAGGGAGACCACAGTCGTGTTGAAGGATGTAACCAGCTGCTTCTGAGACTCATGACTGACGGAGGAAATGGCCCTTAAAGGAAATTGAGAAATCAGGACAAAAAGGTGGCCCAAGGGGGCAGAGCATTTTGTTTGGGGCACTGGAGTTTAGTGTGCCAGTGAGACATCAAGGTGAAAAGGGTCAGCATGTCCTTGGAAGAGGTGTTGGGGTGGGAAGACTTGCTATGAAGCCATGAGCACGCCAGGGAAACTGAGGCTGCAGGAGTGATGGAGATGTCCAGGCAGTAAGATCATTAAAGACAAAAGGGAAGCAGACGACAATGCTCAGAGGACAGCCTTTAGGCCCCCCGCAGCCAGACAGTCGTCCACACCTCACCTGCAGCATTACCGTCAACCAGATGACGTCAACCCTCGGTCCCCTCTGCTTAGCCCACACTTGCCCATCACAGGCTCTGCTCTCTGCAATCGGGCAACCAGGGCTCCTAGATCCAACCGAAGTCATTTTGCCACACATGTTGTTGAGAAAAGCTGATGCCTCTACCTGCAGCTACAGGCCGAGTTCTGTCCTTCAAAGTTCATAGGTCAAGGTCTTAACTCCCCCTACCTGAGAATGTAGAGATAGGGCCTTTTCAAAAGAGGTAGTTAAGCTAAATAAGTTTATTAGGGTGGGCTTTCATCCAATATGACCGGTGTCCTTATGAAAAAAGGAAATTTGGACGCAGACACACAAAAAGGCAAGACCACGTGAAGACACACAGAAAAGACAGCCATTTCCAGGCCAAGGAGAGCGGCCTCTGGAAAAACCAAACCACTGGCACCTTGATCTCAGACTTCCAGCCTCCAGAACTGTGAGAAAATACATTCTGTTGTTTTAAGCCCCCTAGTCTGTGGCACTTTGTTATGGCGGCCCTGGCCAACTCATCCACCCAGTTATCATCAGTGGGATGGGGGCCTTCTCCTCTCCTGTCAGACAGCTCCCTCCCTCTGTGCAGAGTTCCCCCCCCCCACCAACCTCCCTACTCTCCCTGCCCCCACACACCTGCTTCCATCCCTGCACAATGAGAAAGGGATTCATAGACCCTTCAGATTGCAGGCTCCCACTTCACTTTTTTAACTGTCTCCTGTAAAAAGTGTAGACAAAACAGTGTTTTTCCCTTGGCTAAGACTCCTTCTTAGATATATTTGTGGATTGCCGTTCACTTGAACTAAACAACAGTGGCTTAATTCCACCTGGACACCCCCAGGCAGCCTGTGCACTTTTTTTTCCCTTTAAATTAAATGCAAAGGAACAGACGGGATGAGAAATTCAACCACATGTACCTCCTTCCTTTATGTCCCAGTCCCCCCCCAACATACACACACACACACACACACACACGCACATGCACATGCACACACATGCGCACATGCAAGCATGCGGGCAGAGATGTTATTCTTTTCTCCTGGAGAGTGTTCTGCCTACTCAAAAGTTCTGCCCTTGCGGCCCAGGCCACGTTCCCACTCCTCAGCATAGACAGCCTCACAGCCCAGCATCTCAAGAGTCCACTTTAGTTCTAACAGGATTTCTGTTGCTTTAAAATTTTTATTTGAAAGCCCTTGATAGGAGAAGGATTAGTGTTCTTCCAGGAAGGCACCTCAGTCACAAACCCAGATCTCCCTGAAAACTCTAAGCCAAACTTAAGAGCTGAGTTTTGATGAGCAACAGGAAGGTCAGCAGTCCTCCAGTCAGCAATCCTGAGGACTTGGGTGTGGCATTAGGCACACAAAGTCCAGGATGACCAACTGCCTTTCATGTGGCTCTTCTGACATCTCAGAGCCCTAGCGGAAGGACTAAAGTGTTTTTCCCCTAGCTCTGACCCATAAGCTCTGAAAAAGCTCTGAAAAAGCTGAAAAAGTCACCAACCTGATCTGCAGTTCTGTTTCCTCCCTTCTGAAGTCAGGGGCATTCCATGTGAGGGACTCTTCCTCTTCCTTGGATGTGCTGGAGCCCTGTATTGTCCCAAGGGCCCCACTCCAAGACCAGCAACATGGCGGAAAGAATCCCCGACTTGGGGCTCACCATTATAGCTCCCACCAAGACAACAGACTTTGTGAACCGTGACAAAAACCAGATGCTGCCACCTCCTTCCAAACGCCAAATTAGCACCTGGAAGGTCAGCAGTCAAAAAGCCAAAGGGCTCCAGAGAATTGGAAACACACTGACAACTGCTTGAAAGAAAACTGAACAGAAGAAGAAATTGAAGATGGAAGAACAGTGTTTTTATTCTCAAGAAAATTTCCATCCTTTGTGTCTCTATAGACTAACTTCTCTGTGATCCCCACGGACTAGGGCTGGAGCAGGTAGTCCTGAGGCACAGGGTTACATAGAGCTTCCAGAGCTTAGGCGATATGGGTATGATGGAGGTGGTTGTGGGTATTCACCGAGGTAGGTCTTGTGTGAGCCAGTACTGAAGTACTTATTCACTAAATGACAGCTGCTGTGATTTTCATGCTTTTGCCTTGTCGCAAGCCCCGCACCTAGATGGGTGTGTCTTCATAGCTCAAGAAAGATGCCAGGGAATGTGGCAGGAGGATATCAGTTGGGAGACTTAAGAGCAAGGATGCTGCCAGGGGGTAAGAAGGTCTAGAGGCAGGAATACTAAGAGCAGGACATACAAGGATTAGGTGATAAAGTTCAAGTTGTCGTGAATGACCTTAAGGATTCCCTCTTATTCGCAGATGGCTGCAGATGCACTCCAGTGGAATGGAGGTCAGCTAGGATGAGAAGCACAGGACCTATGTGGGACTTCTGGGGTGTCTAGAAGAGCCTCCTTCCTACTGGATTGTCATCACCATGGAACATATGACAGTATTGCTTTCGAAACACCTGAGTGGGGGAAGCATGTTCCTCTCTGACCGCCTCTTTGAGCAACAAATATTTGCCCGCCGCAACTCTCCATTTTGATTTCTGAAAATATCCTTACTGTTTTCTGTAACCACAAATATAATCCAAACTATTTTTTAAAAATCTGGTTCTTACAGAGTACTCAGAATCACCACCACCACCAACTCCAATTTGGAATTAAATTTTTACTAATTTTACAAAAGTGGATTGAACCATAGAGACTCCTTTTTGGCTTGAGTTTTCAGTGAACAATTGATTTTTGCCATATTTCCATGCCAGCACATTTAGCTCTTTTTAAAAACTGAACCATATTCATGGTGTTTAACCACGCCCCTGATGAACACTGGAGTTGTCTCCAATTTTGCACTGTCCCAGATGCTCCTAAGGTTAGTAGGAATGCTGGTCATAAATGTATAATTGAATATGATTAAGCCTTAAGAAGGACAGAAATTCGGGCACATGCTACGACATGGATGAAGTTTGAGGACATTATTCTAAGTGAAGTAAGCCAGTTGCAAAAAGACAAATACTGCATGAATCCACTTATACGCATCACCTGGAGTAGTCAAAGTCATAGAGATAGAAAGTGGAACAGAGGGGGTGCCTGGGTGGCACAGCGGTGAAGCGTCTGCCTTCAGCTCAGGGCGTGATCCCGGCGTTATGGGATCGAGCCCCACATCAGGCTCCTCCACTATGAGCCTGCTTCTTCCTCTCCCACTCCCCCTGCTTGTGTTCCCTCTCTCGCTGGCTGTCTCTATCTCTGTCGAATAAATAAATAAAATCTTTAAAAAAAAAAGTGGAACAGTGGTTGCCAGAGGCTGAGGAAAGGGAGAATAGGGAGGTATGTTTCAAAGCGTAGAGAGTTTCAATTGAATTTCTGGAGATTGGTCATACAACAACATGAACGTAACTGAGCTGTATACACAAAAGTTTAAGATTGGAAATTGTATGTTACTTATAAAACACTGTATGTATCCTACCACAATTAAAATAATAATAATAATAAATAATTTCTTAAATCTCAAAAAACAAAAAGTAGGAATGCCAAGTTCAAAGGTGATCCCAGTTTTTATTTTAATAGATATTGGCAAAGTGCCTCCAGAAGGGCTGTACTGGTCTTATTTCCACTGTAGGGTGTGAGAGACCCCTTCTCCCACAGCCTCCAACACGGGCATTGCCAGTCTGTTCTCCGTCATGATCTGGTAATGGCAGATGGGGACAGAAAGGGGGCAGAAGCTCACTCTCCCCTTGAAGAACAAAAGAATGTTCTTCTGTTCAGCCCATCTCAACACTTGAGGGGCCACAAAATGAATTTGGGTTGCAGCATTCTACAGGGTAGGTGTAGATCTCTTTGGATGCCTCCGGAAACTCCAGAATTATTCTAGTTCTTCCCCGTCCCATCCCACTCCCTAACCTTAAAATCATGACTCCAAATATCATGGACTGGCCTACATATTTTCCTGAAACAGCTGTCCCGCAGAATCACTAAAACTTGGGTTAAAAATAGCCTCAGTCTCTAAAAGAAGGTTGAGTCCCCGGAAACAAAGCCTGCTTAGATATGTCTCCACCTCCGTAAAGGGCACACAAAATCTGACCCAGCTCTGTCCCCAGAGCTAGTCTCTACCTGTGACCACCCCTTCCTGCCCTGGAAACAGATCCCTGCCTGAGATCTTTTCCCACTCTTGGTCCATCTATGGAAGACAAACAGGGAACAAGGGAGGATAATGCAATTATAAACAAGCTACAAGCTCATGTCCTTATTTCCATTTTATAAATGCCCAAATGGGCTCAGAGACTTTAAATAACGTGTCTGAATTCCCACAACCAGTATAAGAAGCCAAATTTCAATCTTACATCTCACTTCAAAGCTACTGCGATGACAATATCCTGCTTCCCCAGGGCAACCTATCTCCCCTAAAAGGTCCTGTCAGGTATTCAGGTCCCATCACCACTGAGGAGGGTCAGATGATGTGTCTTAGGGAGAGAACAGAGAATTCTGAATAGGGTTAGAATTCTGCAGCACCAGGAGACATTTCTAGACAACAACCCACCTAAAGAACGCCCGGTACCTTGCTGATGGTTTCTCCCTCCCCCTTAGCAAGTGGGGAGACACATTTTCCTGAGTGGTGGGTGGGAGTGAGGATCAGCTGTCTACTTTTGTTGGCAGACCTGGTTTCTCTGCTGTGGTAAGGACTGGAAGTTTCTCAGGTTACACAGGGAAGCTACCCATGAGCTCTTAACCGCTGTGCTATAATGGGGGTTGCCAGGTGGGGAGATGGCCTCTGGCTGCCCACTTGACCTTGTGCTCTACAGTCAGGATCTCTGAAGCATATTTCAAGTGACAAGATCAGACAAAGCCAGCCTCAGTTGCTTAGGAAAGATATCTGTGGCAGAAGGAAGAGCAGTTACCTGCTGCACTGGTTTACCCATCCTCTGGATCATAAACTTAAGGATGATCCCCAGGACACAGATGTCTGGCAATTACATGGTATTGATCCAGGAAGGCCTTCAAGGCATCCCAGACCCCAAATCAGACTGTTGGAGAAGGCCAGGGATAATGTGTGTGTGTGTGTGTGTGTGTGTGTGTGTGTGAGAGAGAGAGAGAGAGAGAGAGACAGACAGACAGACAGACAGATTGAGATGTTAGATTTTGAGAAGATTAAGATGGTTATTATGGCAGGAGAATCTATGAATCCTGGATTCCTATCTGCAAAGACCCTGAAAGAGTCAGATGCATGAGGAGAAATGACCAAGAGAAGTGGCATGAAGCTGTGTTGTTAGCTACATACTCTGCCCCAGACCTGCAAAAAGAGTATGTATCCACAACCCTCTCCAGATTTTATTCCTGTAGTGAGGAGTCCCCTGATCAAATCACCCTGAGCCTCTTTTCCACCAATGTGCTGAATCCAAGGGGAAGCCAAGAGTGGCTGTTCGGGGAAGTGAGGATGCAGATATATAATGAGCTTTCATGTATGGTCAGAATGCCCATACTCATGCCAGGATACCCTTTGTGGTGTAAGCTGAAGACAAGAGTGGAAAGAGAAGGGATGGGGGAGAAATGTGTCTTTGTATCCTTATCCTACATCCCACAAATGTTAGGGGCAGGCCTGCCCTTCTGTGACAGCCAGCACAATTGGCTGCCAGTGTCTCGGGGGAACCAGAATCCAGGAGCTGAGTGATGAGAGCTCTGTAACATTGGTCCTAGTAACTCTCCCTGCAGGTTGTCCTGGCAACCAAGTCTTAGCTGCTAGTGAAGACTGCATGGCAAGCCAGATGTTAGGGTCTGGAGGGGAGGTGGCTAAGATGACAAATGCTTGGTTTCAGGTATGGGTTCTAGGATTCCTTGGGGTGCTAGGGTTCTAGGATCCCCACCAGGCCCGGTAGACAGGTGGATGAAACCCTTTCCTTCCAAGGGCAAACTATATAATAGCATGGGCTTCAATAGGGAGTTCTGCTCGCTGACCCTCTCCTTCACTTTACACATATTTGTGATAATCACTGTATTTTGGAGAGTTGTAAGATCTGGAGCTCACAGATACAACATGCTTAGGGCCTGGTTTCTGTTATCTATTACTGGGTAACAAACAATCCCAATACTTAGCAGCTTAAAGCCATAATGCTTTATTAATTCTCAGCTAATTTGGGCAAGTCTCAGCTGGTGGCGGTGGTGATGGCGTCACTGCTTTGGCCTCATTGAGCAGGCTCTGGGTTGAAAGTTCCAAGAAGGCTCTGCTCACATGAATGGTACCCCAGGGCTCCTGTGTGTGGCTCCTACATGTGGCCTCTCCACCCTGCTAGCTTGGGTTTCTTCACAGCATGGCGGCCTCGGTGCAGTTGAATTCTTACATAGCAGCTGGATTATCCCAAAGAAAAGCAGAAGCTATCAGACCCCTTAAAGGCCAGACCCAGGATCAGACAATGTCACTTCCACTGCAATCTATTGGCCAAAGCAAGTCATAAGGGGAAGGGAAACGGACTCCACCTCTTGATGGGCGGAATGACACATGCATGCAAGGAAAGTAAGAAATAGACAGTGGCTGTCTTTGAAATCTACCACTATAGCCCTCAACTCTTATTTAGCTATGAATTTGTGACTGTTCTCTCCAGACATTCCACCCCCTTTTCCAAGGGAGTAGCTAGGACTCCTCAGTTCAAGACTGACACAGGGGCCAGGTGATACCATGGCCAGTAGGGACCTGCACTCACACTCATTGCAATGCAAAGAGGAGGTGGGAAAACTTCAGGGATGATGGTTGAGTGGTTCATCTACAGATGCTGGACCAGATGTCCCAGGGCTCCTAGCCTTACCAAGCTCAGCTTGGAAGGAGTAAAGTCACCCGTCAACTCAGACCCCCTGCCAGCTTCGACAGAGTGTGTCAGCAGTGGCCACTATGAACTGAAGGAGAAAGGGCCTTCCTCCTTTTACCTATGCCATGTAGACCTCCCAAGACTTGAGACCTCAAGGAAGCAAAAGTTCCCCCAATAATAACTAGGGTTGAATTTCCCACCAAAGAGGGCTCAGAGTAGGATTTTAATTAATTTAAACAAAATGTGACGTTTCTTGTACAACTAAAATTCATGTGTACTGCATTATTGCTAGAGCATGAAATCCCAAGATTATCAAAACCATACTAAAATCAGATGGAAACACAGGAAATTCACATTCAATGTCATTCACATTCAAAAATTCAAATGAAATACCTCATACACATATTGGGTAAAACCTGGAAGTTGCTTTGCTGGGATTTTAACATTGAGTGTTTATAGCCTTGGTCATTTTCCTAGGCCCTGGGAGTGATCTCCCCATCTGAGTCTGGAGAAACCTTTCTGTAAGCTCCGGAGAGAGGGCAGAGTACAAGTCTTGTCCGTTTCTTGGCCTCATCCCTCTCACATCCCCACAAGCCATGTGCCTATCCTGCAGCACTGGAGGAGCCCAGAAGAGCCCAGGTCATGACACTAGAGAAATGAACAGCTGACGCACTCCAGCTATCAGGAGACCTTAGTGACGGCCAGGACCTGGAAGCACTACTATGCCGTCCTTCTGTGCTGAGAGCAGGTGTGAAATAAGCTGTAAATTACACTGAGCTCCATGAGCAGGTGCTCTTGCTATGGTCAGTGCTGGCCAGGATGCTCAGCAAACCTAGGGCTCATTTTGAGCTACAAGTGACCACTCTGGGGAAACTGACCAGGTTAGCAAAGGAAAAGTGAACATGGTATCTACAGCCCTGGGTTTGGAGGTAGGGGATGAAATGAGATTCAGTGTATGAACTTTAGTACGTGGGGTGAGGGGTGGGTGCACTCAGGAGAGAGTAAAGACACCAGCTTTGGGAGCAGTGCTAAGCTTTGCTATCCACTGGGACTGCCTTTGGGCAGCTGCTTTGTCCTGTTCTTGGGAGTCAGAGGCCAGGCTGCCCTGAGTGGGTGGCAGGAGGAGACACATTAATTTCCTTGCCAGCCATTCCACTTTCCTATAGGAAGACCCCAGTGCCAGACAGCAAGTGAGAAATTGAAGTGGGTGAGCTGTCAGCACCCAGGGACCAGTCAGCGCACTCTATGTACTGATACTGGGCAGGGGTGATGGGCTCCGGAAAGAATAGCTGACATTTGCTGTTGACCTCAGTGCCTGAGTCCTCCACAGAGAGAGTGCCAGCTGGGCTCAGAAAACCCAGTCCAGGTCTCAGCCATGCTTCAGACTGGCTCTGTGACCCAGGGTAAGATGCATCACCTGGGCCTGTTTCCCCACCAGCGATGAGGTGAAGTACAGAGCTGTTGGCTCCCACGTCAGTGTCCTTCCTTCCTCCAGTCATTGAAAGACTGAACCCATGTCCCCAGATTGAATTTGAGAACAAGAGCTCTTGGCTAAGAACAGTCAGGCCAAAACATGCACATGTTGGTAGGAGCCGTCCAGCCCTTTCCCTTCCCTCAGCAGGCCTCAAGGGCCCTAAACACCATTCTAAACAATTAATGCTGACAGCAAAGAAATGGAATTAATGTCTGAGGCAGTTAGGGAAAATAGCTGATTCTTTATGATGGGCTTTTGGAAGATGAGCTGTCCCTGAGAATTCACCCTCTTGACAGGGGAGATAGACATTAGCTATGTACATGCTTGTCCAGCAGCTGGGCACATGGGTGGGGCAGTGGGGGGGAGGTGGTGGGGACCACAGGTAGGCTAAGGGTTGATCATGACAGAGCTCCAGCCTGGGGGAATCCCTCGTGCAAGAGAGAGTTAAGACAGCAGGCCTGACTGATGTCTTTTGAAAGGCCTGCTTATGAGGCTGCCCCTTGGCTGGTGTCTGGGAATTTAATTTCTGGAGGGTTCCTGCCATCTCCAGAACTGATAACCGTGATTCAAAGTACTCAAATTGTTTGTACAAACAATGTAGTTTATGCTGAACACCTGCTTTCCTTCTGTGACACTGTGACTTGGATATGTTCTAGGCAGAAGATGTTTATATGACCAGCCCCCATTAAAAACTCTGAGCACTGAGTCTCTAATAATTTTTGATTGGCAACAATTCAGGTGTCTTGTCACACTCAGTGGGGGAACTAAGCGTGTCCTGTGTGAGTCCACTGGGAGAGGACCCTCAGAAGCTTGTACCTGGTGTCCCCCCCGCCCCGACTCGGCCCATGTGCCTTTTCCCTTTGCGGGTGGTGCTTGGTATGTTTGTCTATAATAAATCAGAGCCATGAATACAACCACATGCTGAGTCCTCTGAGCCCTCCTAATGGATTACTAAACCTGAGAATTACCAAACCTCTGACACACACACCCCATTCTGGATTTCCAGGCAAAGCCTGGGACACCAAAGCCCCTCCTACTGGGAAGGCTTTTGAGGTCATCGGTGGGAATTACTGACCCTGCTGCTGAATCCCATTCCTCACTCCCAACCTCCACACCCACACTCTAAGCCCCCCTACGAATTGAGAAAGTGGATTCCTGAGAGTGGTTCTCTCTAGAGAGTTCTATCAGACAGTGTTGATATAGAAGACAGCAGGCTCATCTGGCCCAGTTAGGAGCCTCCTGGACCTTGAAGCATAGGATCAGAGGCCACTTTGTTTCCTGAGATTCAGCTGTCCTGCTCACCCAACATAAGCAAACACTGAGATCACACAACCAAGACCTGAGGGTGCTCAAACCCATGGTAACAACCTACAGAACCACTGGGCATCAGGGCACAAAGGGCTCTTGGACCACTTGATTCCCCCAAAGGGGAAGCTGAGGCCCCACTGGGTTATGTAAATGCAGCTGCCACCCCGTGCGATATGCATTTCTATCACTGCTGCTTTTCCATGTCTCCACCTCCCTCTCACAGCAGACTCTGAGCCCCCAAGGTGGGGCCACATGTAGCACTCAGTGATCTGACCCACCCCAGGTTACACTGCTCAATAAGGGCAGGAGAGGATTCAACCTCGGGTTTCCTGCCTCCCAAGGCTGTGTTCTTGTTGGCGGCAGTCCCAAGAGGCAACACTGATGAAACTCCTTACAGTCCACACCCCAAATGCTGAAGAGGCACAGACAAGCCCTCAAGAGACACCACAACCAGCCCAGAGTCCCTAGATGTCTTCATTTCAGACGGCACAGCAAGCTTCTGCCCTGGTCGGCATCAACCAGCTGGCCACAGAGAACCAACACCAGGCTTTACCCTTCACTCTCTGAGTGGAGACCAGAAATGAATAAATGGACGGCTGCATGTAAGAGAAATGATTTAATTTCATAAAAATGTGATCATACAGTAAGATTTGATTGATTTTTTTCCCTTTTTTTTTTCTGGCAAGTGAAGTTTATAAAAAACACCTGGAATAAAAATTAGAAACATAACCTAATAAAAATTAGAAACAAGGAAATAGAGTCATTTAGAAAGACAATAAAGAGAAAACAATAAGCAGCAAAAGCAGCAGCAACATGGGGAGAAAGTTGGCTCTGCTGTGCAGACAGAGCAATGAAGGACCAACATAACCCGAGCTTTCCCAGCAGGCTGAGCTGAGGGGCAAGGGAGAGAGGGGGCAGTAACCATGAGCGGCCTGACGGCCTCCGGAATGGGACCACACTGATGGCCGCTGGCTCAGTGGGGGTTGGGGGTGAAGCAATAGCCTCCTTCAATCAAGAAAATGAGACATATAGAGCCACATACAAATGCTTTTTGGAATGTCTGCACCATAGCCAAGGCAGAGTTAGGACCACCTTGAAGAGGCAGGCTTGGAACCCCCTGCAACATCCCCAGGTTTGCCTCCTAGGGCAAAAGTCCAGAGGCTCCCGCCCACAGGACGCAGGGGGAGTTCAGGACTACATTCTGAGGTAGTCTAACCGTGACTTGCACAGGTAGCTGAAAATGATCACAAAAAAATGGGGAGAAGAAAGGCAGAAAAGGTGCACAGACAGAAGAGGCTAATGCAGATAACAGAAGGGACCTTAGGGACCTTGCTACAAGAAAGTTCAGAGATGACCAGAGGGTGTGGCCTGGGGGAGCACAAGTGGCCTGCAGTGGGCCCACAGGGACCCTGGGCGCACACGGCTCTTGTACTACTTGATGCTGCAGCCGTGTGAAAGGAGATGAAGGAATCCGTGGAGGGATTTCCCGGCCCAGAGCAGCGCCAACTCTGAGGGGAGGGATGT
Organism: Ursus arctos; assembly: GCF_023065955.2. Taxonomy (NCBI): domain Eukaryota; kingdom Metazoa; phylum Chordata; class Mammalia; order Carnivora; family Ursidae; genus Ursus; species Ursus arctos. The sequence goes on along the minus strand of NW_026622875.1, from coordinate 51,792,271 downwards.
CCCTTGCTGATGACTCACGTCACAATGGTGATGTGCCAGAGAACCTCAGAGCTTCGGGGTGAGGCACCCCAAGGTTATTTCAGCTATGACTCCTCTCATCTGAACAAGTTCTAGAGAGAACTAACACTGCTAGACTTACAGGCGACAGAGCGATCAGATCAAAGCCACCGGTGAGAGAAATAAAAAGAACAAAAATCAAAAGTGTTGCTAGACACCCCCCCCTACTTTTTTAGGCTAATTTACATTCCTTTTCTCATCTGCCCCAGCACTCAGAATTCTACGTCAGGATGGAACGTTCTGAAGGCTTTGGAGGCAGCAGCTATGTGGATGTTAGTATTTTCTCTGCTTTCCACATTTCCGCAGACGCCTTCGAGGACGGAGCTCACCAAAGTCCTCCACTTCATTTTCATAATCATCTTCCTGAACAATACCTGTTTGAAAAGCAAAAACAAAAAACTAGAAACAAAGTACAGAATGGTGATTTCTTTTTTCACTCCACTATAAAATATAACATGCTAGTAAAACCTGATGTCTCTGTAATTGTTTTTTTTTTATTTTTTTTAAAGATTTTATTTATTTATTTGACAGAGAGAGACAGCCAGTGAGAGAGGGAACACAAGCAGGGGGAGTGGGAGAGGAAGAAGCAGGCTCATAGCAGAGGAGCCTGATGTGGGACTCGATCCCAGAACACTGGGATCACGCCCTGAGCCGAAGGCAGACGCTTAACGACTGCGCCACCCAGGTGCCCCTATTTTTTTATTTTTTAAAAAGATTTTTATTTATTTATTTGAGAGAGAGAGAGAGAGAGCACAAGCAGGGGGAGGGGCAAAGGGGGAGGGAGAAGCAGACTCCTTGCTGAGCCGGAAGCCCAACATGGGGCTCAAGCTCAGGACTGCTGAGATCATGACCTGAGCTGAAGTCAAACACTTAATCAACTGAACCACCCAGGCGCCCCTCTGTAATCATTTTAAATTAAAGGGCGAAAAAGCCTGAATTAGAGCCCAAGTGAATACCCTTCTCTAGAGTTAAGTTCTTATACAGGCTGATTCCTCTGCCCTCATTTCAGAGACCCCTCAAATGGCAAAGAAATCAAGCAAAACCTAAACTCAACCAAAAACTTGAGTTAGTATACCAGTTATCTTCCTTTTGAAATAATCATAAAAATCATAGTCCCGGCAGCCACTATATTCTAAAGATTTTTTACTGCCATAGATATTTGTGCCCAGTCCCTTCTAGTTTTTCCCAGCTCTGGGGTCTGGGTTTTCCGGTAGTATCTGGATTAGGAGGACCCACAGAAGAGCATTCTGGGGCACATGAAATATTTGGAGTAAGAAGAAATAACACCTGGCCAAGAGCGGGCAACAATTGGCATGGGCAAGAGGGAAGACCTCCCAGATGATAAAGAATTTGGCAAGATCATTCTGTCAGGAGAGAAACGTGACTCCCTCCATATAAGCACTTAACCCTCCATGGGAAGGCACACGCAAGTTTCCCCAATGATTTTGTGTGCTTCGCTCACAAATGTGCTTATTTCACATCCCCAAACTCAAAACAGTGCTGATACATACTAGACATTTAATAAATATTCACTGACTTATTACATGAATGGTTGACACAGACAAGCATATTTACCAAGAGAAGGCACTTCAATACTTTGTCTATCCTTGGGAGTCACTGTATTAGGGTGAGTAGTGACTGGATGTCATCAATAACAGTTCATAAGTGGCAAAAGAGGTTGTCTAAAAACCTGTGTGAGCCCTCACAGTCAGATGGGGAAACTCGGATCCTATGTTGCTAATAATTTGACTAACTGGGGGTGAAGCTCCTAGACAGTGAGTGGCCACTATTGACCCCTTCAGCAACCCCACTTCACATTGACCTGGGAGTCAGCAGAAGCAAGAATCATGAGACCCAGAGCATCACCCTGGGATAAAGGGCTCCTTACCTTCCTCCTTTAAGTGGAGTTCCGTCTTCATCAGCCAGTCCCGCGCATCCCTGACTGACGGGATCAGAATGTTGACCAGCCGAGCCATCACTTCCTCTGCTACAGGAACCAAAGAACAAGGGCTCTGAGTGAGGGGGCCGCTGCAGAGACTAGACCACTCAGTACTAGAGCCAAGGCCCCCACTTCCCAAGAGCCTGTTTCTGGGTTTCCCCTGAGGGGGACAATGGAATAAGAACTTACAGCCACCTTCTGCCACCACAAACAAACTACAATTACATGCTAGCCTGACACCATCACTGCATGTCTATAGAGATTGCCCGTAGCAAACCTCCCAAGGAAGCTTCGTTCATCATGTCACTAAACCTTACACTGGAGTGTCCAGATTATAGAATAAGTTTTAAATATCTAATTTCACTAATTTTATACATAAGGTGACTTCTACTCAGTGTTGCTAAGAAATAGCTAATAAGGAAGTTAGAGGAAATCTGATTCAGAGACCACATAAGAATTCTTATTGTTAAAGTCTCACACTGGGTATGGTTTAAGAACTCTCCTTAAAGGAAGAGACCAGCTACGCACCTCCGGATCTTAGTCAAGGGTTCAGTACAGAGTAGGTGTTCAAGAAGTGGTCACTGATGAACAGATCGGAAGCTTAAAGAGCTTCCTCAAGCCTGAACACTCTCCCTATATCCTTGCCACAGAACTAGTTAGCAAGCCGTTTTCTTGTCTGTAGTGCTGGGGAAACCATCCTGACCCAAGATAATCACAATATTTTAACTGGGGGCGGGGTGGTTCAAAGAATGGGGTTTTGCTGTAATTTGAGAACACACATTCCTCACTTGTATTTCTGCCAAAGCCAAGTTCTGTTATCCCCAGGACAGACCTCACCACAAAGGACTTGATTCTGACATGTGTTCTCAAAGCCTGGGTTCTCACACCACCTGGGCCCCAATTTCTGAGGACCCCTTACCGCCAGCCCAGGCCTTGCGCCTGTAGAGGTCCTCCACCGTATCCAAAACCTTCTTGATGTTCTCCTGGACCTTCCTCTGCAGCATGTGGCTGTGCTCTTTGGAGCCCAGGTGACTGCGGATCCACATGCTCTGCTCAATGTCCTGTACCACCAGCTTGCCTTCATCGATGGCCGGGTCCACCTTCTCACGGAAAAATTCGGAGTACTTCTGGTAGGCCACCTGCTGCCTCTGATGACCTTCTAGGCGGATGTGCTGCTCGTAAGACTCGCTATTCCTCTCCCGGCCCTCCGTGTCTCCCAACTCAGTGCTGGAAATGGCCACCACCTCTGAAGCCTCTCCCTCAAATGCTTTCCCAGGGCTGAAATAGTTGTCAGGACCTCGGGTGAACTTCACCCCACACAGGTCACACTGGGTCCTGTCGACGTCTGCCTTCTTGAAGTTCCCAGCCCCGGGCTCCCTGGCCTCCTCCCAGAAGCACTCTGCCTGCGCACTCACCCTTCTCCTCCAGCTGATGCACAGGGACACCACCAGGCATGCCTTTCTCAGCTTCCGCTGGATGGAAGCCTTCCGCTGCTTCTGGGAAAGGATGGCAGCAAGAAGGTGGTCCCGGTCTTCCAATGCCAGCTCATCTGTCTCGTCCTGACCAAACTCACACTCTGGCTCAGCAAAGTAGTCCACAGGGTCCACACAGAGTAGGCGGCTTAGTTTCACCTCCTCGTGATAGAGGCCACGCACCACGGACCCTTTGGTGTGCATGCTGTCCCAACGCCAGTGGCAGTCCATCAGGTACTCTTCGTCCCGTTCAGAGAGCAGGTCCTGCAGCGCCTCAGCCACAGACTTCACATTGACCTCTGTCAACACCCGCTTGACCACTTTCAGGAGCCTCTCGGGAACCTGGTCCGGGCAGTCCATGCTCATCAGCTGCAGCCTTGTCTGGATCTCCTGAAAGTGGCGGTACAGAAGAGGCTTGCAGTACGGCTGCAGAAGCTCCTCGGCATTCACCAGCATCACTAGGCACAGCACCAGGGTCCGCTCTGCCTCACCAGACACCACACAGTCTATTTCACTGAAGGCATCGAGCAGGACGTTGAAGTTCACATTCTCATGGCCACATAGCACCTTGACGAGGTAGGAGAGGTGGAACCGGAAATCCTGAATGGCTCTTGTCACGTCCTTGGGCTTGTATTCCTGAATGATGGAGAACACGTCCCCGAGCTCCCTGTCCTTCTTGCTGAACAGGAACTCCCAGTAGTGCAAGAGTGCAATGTAGCTCTTGGGGAGGCATAGGATGGCATTCTTCCAGAGGCGGGCCAGAACTGCTGCACAGTGGACAAACTGGAACTCCAACAGGGCCACCGTGTTTCCAATGCTGGGGATGAGCGGTTCTTTACACCTCTTGACAAGGACATTCATGAAGCGGAAAAAGAGCCTCTTGTAGTTTTCTGGGTTCCTGTATACATAGAACTGGTCAATGCAGTTCTCCAGCAGTCGGATGAAGCAAAGGTGGGTCTTCTCGGTATTGTCGTCATCCTTGTTGGGTGCCAACATGCCGAATTTTCCTTCTATTCCCTTCATCTTGCTGCCTCTCCCCCTGCCCCTTTCCTCTTTTTCAGCCTCTAGAGCTTTGAGATCCCTGTTGTAGCTGTCCTCCTCCTGGTGGAGCAGCTTTTCAAACTCCTCCGGATAGTTGGAGGAGACGAGGAAAGCCTGCATGGCGCTCAGCCACAGGTCTGTAGACTCCCGGCGGCTTCGTGCCCTTTCGTTTTGAAACAGAAAATGAATGTACTCTTTCAGAGCAGACCTGTAGGATCGAAAGGATTTGTAGTTTGGTTTGAGGATTTCTTTGCATGCCATGGGGTTTTCTGACAACACTCTCTGATGGAAATGCTTAGGGAAGAGGACATTCAGGAAGGATTTGCAAAGGCCATACATATCTGTAGGCAAAATATAATTAATTTCTTCAAGTTCTTCTGCTAAGATTTTAGGGAACACTTTTTTGGCCTCCAAAAGCAATCCACTGATTGCCACCAAGTGCATTTTTGACTGAACCAAACACCTGGCCTCGCAACGCCTCAAAGGCCTGTGGAAATCTTTACAGTTTTCATCCTCACATTTCAAGCCTACAATAAACCTCATGCAGACGCCTGGGTAGGTCTTCCCAAGCAGGCTTTGTGTGATCTGACACAGCCTGCTCAAAAGGTGTTTGTTGAGGGCTAATTTCACTTGGTCAGTCATTATCAAGAAATAGTCTTTTGTTTTCTTATCTGTGAAGTTCAAATCCAGGTCAAAAATTATTTTTAATATGGGTCCAGGGTCATTCTGAGCTATCTGGCAATACTTGGCATCCACCTGAGAAATTCCAAAAAACTCAAAGCAAGACTTGACCATCTCCTTCTCAGCATTGTTGGTCACTCTTTTGAGGGCCCTGACTAGATTGAGGAGGACTTCCAGGCCCCCCGGAGCCAGCGCCAGGACCTTCTCAGGCTCAGCCTCACACTGACTGGTGGCTTCATAGAGCGCCTCCACCACCCCAGCTGAGTGATTGAGCCTGTCAAACTTGAAGAAGGCATCCTTGAGCTTTTGAAAGTCTCTCAAGATTACCCCCTGGAGGAAATGAGCCTCAGCAATGCCAGACAACTGATTGGTTTGATAGCAGAGGTCAAGGGCTTCTCTCAGAATGGCCTTGGTGTGCTCTACATCTGAATCCCTGGCCACATTGAGGCGGGCAGCCCCCAGCAGACATGAGGCCTGAAAGTCCTTGTCGGCAGTGAGCCTGGCGGCCTCCAACAGGCAGCCATGTTGCTTCATCAACAAGGCAGCCTCTTCCCTCCGACCTTCCCTGTTCAGCAGGTCTGCAGCTTCTGCAAGCCGTCCGCGAGACTTCAGGAACACCAGCTGGTCTTCTATGTCTAGCTTCGAGAGGACAGCCATCATCTCCTTGATCTTATTTGCGCTCAGGTACTTTGCTGCTGCTTCCAGGTAAAGCTGACTTGCAGAATAAGACAGCTTGGATATGGGAAGGGTCTTGGCCCTTAGCATTTCTTCATACCTGAAACGACAGACAACACAAATGTCAACTCATTACCATCCAATAGAAAATGTTCTCCAAAATACAGCACAGAGCCAGTTAACTACAATTCCCACATGCAGATATAAATTACAAAATAGGACCTAAACCTATCCAGCATCTTTACAAATGTTTCATTTCACAAGGATAAGATTAATTCTTTATTCTCCAAAGGAACCAAGCATTAGTATATTAAATTAATGAAACATAATGGAGTTGCAACCTAAGCAAATGGAAGTTAGGTTTGGAAGTCAATCTGAGGGGCAACAATTATGCATAATCAAAATTATCATTAAAAAAAAACCTTAAGCTTTCATAAAAGCATGATAATCATTTTGGGTCTACAACTCCATTGAGTCTGAGACCAGACTAATGAGGAAGGGTGAAGACAGAGACTGCACACATACCAGCAGGACATTAAACTTCCTCTTATTCCCCGAACTGATTTTTCTCTTCTGCCAGGTATGCATGTGGTTGAGTTAGAGTGAGATTAATGAGGCTCTGAATGCTTCCCTTTACTCTTCTGATCAAAGTCAGTATATCCCACACTACAATTCCAGTTTTCAAGGCACTGGAACAATCCAATAAAGCATGCTTGGTTTTGAACTCTCATAAGATAAATCATCGCATCACAACCAGAAAAGTGCCCAGATGTCTTATGATGCCCCCGACTTACACTACAAACCTCAGATTTCTTAGTACAACAGGCTTCCCATGAGGGGGTGTAAATCAAGATGAAGAAAGGGAGTATACGTCACATGTGAGCATTGGCTGATGGAGTAAGGAATCATTTTAGCAAATATAAAGAACTACTGAGGTATTTTCTTTTCAAATTTAAAATGTCCTCAATGCACTTTGAGTCACGCCAGTTAGCGTTTGAATTCTTTTTTTTTTTTAAGATTTTTGTTTATTTATTTGACAGAGATAGAGACAGTCAGCGAGAGAGGGAACACAAGCAGGGGGAGTGGGAGAGGAAGAAGCAGGCTCACAGCAGAAGAGCCTGACGTGGGGCTCGATCCCGTAACGCCGGGATCACGCCCTGAGCCGAAGGCAGACGCTTAACCGCTGTGCCACCCAGGCGCCCCAGCATTTGAATTCTACACTCAACATGCATGGTGTTCAAAGGACACTCAAATAGATCTAGTGTGAGGCTCCAGTTAATACTCATTACACTTAGATCTCAACTCATCATTAGAAACTCTCAGTTGCATACCTCAATAAAGGTGAAAAAAATAATGAAAGAAAAAAATGTTTCTGGGGAAAATCTGTGACTGACTATTCAAGGCTCTTCTGGAAAACTGAGGACAGCAAGTTAAATAACTTATTAAAGGTTTAAAAAAAAAACTCTCTCAGTCGGTTTTGTCATATGAACTCACAAGGGAATTGGTCTGGTCAATTATTCCCACCACCACTGCATAGCACCCTGATAACTGGGTACCCAATAAATATCACAGCTGGCACGCTGTTATGGACTGATAGTTTGTGTCCTCTAAACTTCATACATTCAAGCCCCAACTCCCAGTATGATTTTTTTGGAGATGGGATCTCTAAGGAAGTAGCTAAGGTTAAATGAGGTCACAAGGATGGTGCGCTGAGCCAGTAGAACTAGTGTCCTTATAAGAAGACACCAGAGAGGGGCACCTGGGTGGCTAAGTCGGTTAAGCATCTGACTCTTGGTTTTGGCTTGGGTCATGATCTCAGGGTCATGGGATCCAGCCCTACATCCGGCTCCGTGCTCAGCAGGGAGCCTGCTTGATGATTCTCTCTCTCCCTCTTCCTCTGCCCCTCCCCTCACTCACGCACACACACACATACTCTCTCTCTCTAAAATTAATTAACTTTTTTTTTTAAAAAAAGAAGAAGACACCAGAGAGTGAGCTCTCTTGAGCGCTCTCTCTCTCAAGTGCCAAGGAAAGGCCACATGAGGACACAGGGAGAAGGCAGCCATCTGCAAGCCAGAGAAAGAGCTCTTAGCAGTAGCCCAACTGGCCAGAGCCTTGATCTTGGACTTCTAACCACCAAAACTAGGAGAAAATAAATTTCTGTCATTTAAGCCACCCAATCTATGGCATTTCATTACAGTAGCCTGAGCTAACTAATACACACCCATTGCATATATCGCATATATAATGGTACCAAAGATGTGGCTAAAAGAATATGCTTATTTACCCGCCATGGCACTGAACACCTACTTTTTCATTTCCAAAAATAAAACTCAAGGTACCGAGTACCTTTATTGAGGTACTGGTTACACAAGTGTATTAATTTTGTGAGAATTATGTGCACCTTTTTGACTATATATTATACTTTAATAAAAGCTGGCTTAAAAATAAAAATCTGAATTCTGAACATCTGGGTCAGTTATGTTCATTTTGTCATCTGTATAATTTGGTAGAAAGCAAAAAAAGAAATGTAGAACCAACCCATACTCTACTTTTCTAGGAGCTGAGAGTAGAGTGGACTCAAATTCCTGCTCAACAGAAATGCAAGATAGCAGACTCATACCATACCTAGCTGTCCCATAGCACCAGGAAGATCTCCTAGGGGCATCAACAACATGGTGTTTCTATATTCCTTGTCAACCATTAACCCCACCATCTCCACTTCACCTTTGGAATATGAACTAGGCTAAGAGCTCAAGAAGGCCTTCCAGTGAGTCAAGTATGAAACTTATGAGGGTATGTGTTCATACATTTCATACACATATGTATGAGTGCACGGCTGAGGATCTGCCAGTAGACTGTGGTGAAGCAAAATCCTGATGGCCCCCTAGTGCTCTTACCTTTATTCATCATTCAGCAAAATTGACAAGTCAGCGGGTAAAAGTGGAGAGGACAGAACCATCATTTAACACAAAACTGCCATGTGTGTTATGTACACACTTGTAACAAACCCTTCATTTTCCTCTACCCCTTCTCCTCATGACATGGTGTCAAAGCTTATAAAGAGAGTAGGGTATATGAAATATACATATATTACGAGTTCATATACTAAATGCACTGGAATAGCTGCCGATGAAGAGAGAAAGGGAATGAAGACTGGTCATGAAGAGGAAGAGGAGGAACAAACTAAAACCAATGGTGGGTTTGCTATGAAGAGGAGATTATATTCCACTCTTTTTCCTCCCACACTTCCCATCTAGCTCCTCAGTTAATCCTTTAAGCTTGGCTCTTGCCTTTAAGGAGCTCCTGATCCAGCACTGATGCCACCACTCAAGTGGAAGGAGGGCAACATGGGCAAGCCGCTTCAGAAGAGCAGGATAACACCATCCAGGGCAGGCTGCCCCCAGAGAGCAGTGGGAGGGAAGGAACAGGGTGGGGGAAGGGAGAGAATAAAACCACCTACTTTTCCACTGCAATAGCAGCTTCTTCGAAAAGCTCCTCTTGGCAGTACATTTTGAGTGCTAGATCGAATTCCTGAATCTGCTCAAAGCATCTGAAAGCATCTTTGTAGCACTGGCTTCGCTTATAGAAAGAGGCAGCATCTTTTATCTGGGACAGAGTAAAATATACTTTTAGAGTATTCATAGCATAACTTTTTACCTTAAAAATAAGCCAACACCATGAATAATAATGTCTGCTCTTCAAATATGCATGCAAATGGGGATTCCACATTAAATGCACTAGAATGGCTGCCAGTGAGGACAGAATGGGAATGTTCGGACACCAGCCATGAAGAGGAAGAGGATGAACAAATGAAAACCACCAGTGGGTCTGCATGAACACAAAATTATATCCCACTCTTCCTCCCACACTTCCATCCAGCCCCTTGGGTAATCCTTTATGCTTGGCTCTCCCAATGTTTCTCCAAATTCCCTTCCCACCACCTCCACCACCATCACAGCAATCCAAGCCACATCATCGAGCCTCAGTCACTGCTTCCCACTGACCTGTCTTCTTCTACTCTTGCTGCCTAAGGACCTCCTCCCAGAGCATCCAAGCAATGAGCTCCATGTCACTCCTGCAGTTAGAACCTTCCACTGGCTCCTTGTCACATTTGAATAAAATCCAGTCCCTACCATGGACTTTGAGGCCCTACGTGATTTGCTCCTACCACCCTCTCTTGCTCATTTTACCACTTCTACCCACTCACCTGCTCTGGCCCAACCAGCTTCTTTGCTGTTCTTTGAGCTCCCCCACATGCTCCCACCTTAGAGGGCTCTTGCCTGCAAGAATATTTGTCCTGTGATGCCCTGCAGCAGTTCTCACAGTCTCTGCTCAAAAGGCAGCTCCCTTAACTGTAGAGAACAAACTGAGGGTTGATGGAAAGAGGTGTGGGGGGGGTGGGCTAGATGGGGGATGGGTATTAAGGAGGGCACTTGTGATGATGGGCACTGGGTGTTATACCTAAATGATGAACCACTGAACTCTACTCCTGAAACCAATATTGAACTGTATTGTATGTCAATTAACTAGAATTTAAATTTTAAAAAAAGAACAAACCAAAAAAGGCAGTCCCTGCCCCCCCCCCCCCCCGCCACACACACACACACCCTCACCTAAAACAGCAGCTCCTGACACCTCTCTCCCCTCACCTAGTTACCTAGCCTCATCATCACTGGCATCTCCTATGTTACTGGCTAGTCTGTCATCCCTCTCCCACACTAGGAAGGGAAGCTCTCTCAAGGCAGAGGCCCCTATGTTGCCACCTGCTGGCCACTGAGCACCCAGTGCCTGGCACCCAGTAAGGGCCCATCTCTTTGTTGACTATTTCATTTCATAATTCTACTAGCCGCACCTGAGGTCCAAAGAGAAAACAAAATCAAAGTGAAACAAGGCAAAACACATACTTCAGGCCCTCTAATAAATCTTAGCTGGCTTCTATTTCTTTAGACAATCTACACCAAGTGCCAAAATACAAAGAAGATTCAGGTAGGAGGTTCTTCTATGTCCAGAGACCTTATAAAGCAGGGATCATCAAGACCCATCTCAGCCACATGAATACAGCCCCATAACCAGAACATCTACCACCCTATCTCTCGTCCTCTCCTGACAATGCTGATTACTCAGAAGGAAAACCCCAAGTGGGAATGCATGCCCTCCTAGGGGCCAAGCATGCGCCCAACCAGAGAGAGAACAAAGGGCTGGCTCTAAGCAGCAGCCCCCTGCTCTGCACGTTCTGCCCCCTGAGGGGAGGTGTCCCCAGCTGCCATCCAGAGCAAGGGCTTTGAGAGGTTTCCAGGGAAACCAATGTCACTCTCGGGAAAGAGGCAAGAAGCAGGTGAGGCAGAGGAATCCCTGTGAAAAACATCTTACACCCCCAAGGCCCCCTCACAAATATTTCTTTGCTGGGGTAGCACATATTTGGGGGCTGGGACACAGAGGCAATTTGGTCTAAGGATGTTGACAAGGGCTGCTGTCAAGCTGATCAACTTGAATCACGCTGGTTAGTTAAGTGGGAGAACCACATGAGGTCTGAGGCTGGCTCAGGTTGGACACCCTTCCAAGGAGGAGCCTGAACAAAGAAAGAGATGAGACCCTTCCCTGGGTGGGGTTTGGAGCTGCTAGAATGTACTGGGGAGAGGAAGTAGAAGAGGCTGCCACCGGACGTCAAGCCTGTGGAAGGGGAAGGAAACAGGGAAGGCTGTTTTTCCAGGAGCAGGGTGGCATCCACATTTTGAAGACACTGAAGTCCTGAAGAAGGGAACATAGGCTGTACTTATGGCCTCCTGGTCCCCATGCCTCCTACTTTCCGAGGAGGGGGGCTTGGGGGTGGATGGGCAACGTGAGTAAGGAGGAGATCTCTGACTCAGTCACGGCAGGCGCTGGTGGGCAAAAAGGGGAAGCAAAGGCTTAGGCTGGTTCCCTGTGGCTGTCACCACTTAGGGTCCAGGTGGTGGCATGGAAGACTGAAGGGTTGGCAGCTAAAGAACATGGTAAGGTTGGAAACTACCTTAGTTCCTAGAATCTCAGGGCCCAAACTTCCACCCACCCTGAAATCCCTATCCCATCCCCATCTCCCACACCCTAACAAGTCACACCCCCTAATAAACATGGGGCAGGGCAGCACAAGGAGGGCCTTATGATCTTTACATGGACTTGGGGCCACACTTCAAAGTCCCTGGTAGATGTCACACCCACCCCACCCAATGCCCAGGGTGCTCTGAGGATCCAGAAGCTACTACATTTCACAGAGAGATGTGGAAACCCAGCCCCCTCTTGGAGGGGCATAAAGCCGCTACAGCATTGGGGGGGGGGGGGAGCAGGAGCCCCAGCTGGGCTTTCTAGAGCACAGCTTCTCAAGCCACCTAGCTCTATACCTCCAATCCCTCACAACTGATACCCTGGAAGTGAATCATGTGAGGTACAGCATGGTGGCTATAGTTAACACTGTATTGTATATTTGAAAGTTACTAAGAGAATAGATCTTAAAAGATCTCATCAGAAAAAAAATTTGTGTAACTCTATATAGTGATGGATGAATGAAACTTACAATACATACATATATCAAATCATTATGTTGTATACCTCTAACTGATATCATTTTACATGCCAATTATATCTCAATGAAAAAAAGACAACGGAATTGCTAAAAAAAAAAATCATCACTGCTTGGATGTTACAGCAATGCCAAAGTGCTGTAACAGTCTGTCGCTGGTTACTTTCATCTTCTGTGTTAACCTTGTTACAGACAAATAAAAATCTTATTTTTAAGATTTTTTAAGACCAGCCTGCTGACCACTCTGTGAGTAGCTAAGTTCTAGACCAGCTCTGTCTGACAGCACTTTCCATGATGATGGAAATATTCTATAACAATAAGCACCTGAAATGTGGCTAGTGAGACTGAGGAACTGTATTTGTAGTTTTATTACATTTTGATTAACTTACATTATAAATTAAACAGCCACAGGTGGCTAGTGGCTGCCAGACTGGTTGGTGCAGATCTAGAGCAATTACTGAGAGCACAGGAAAATTGCCATGTCGATGCCAGGCCGTTCACACAGGCAGACTCCAGACCCAACACAGAAGACAGAAAGGCAGGAATATTCCAAATCCCACCTCCCCTTTGATTTGAACAATGGGCCTCCCCGTGATTAATATCAGGTCACAAACATTCACACAGATGTGGGCATGCATGCGCACACACACTTCTTTGGAGCCACGTAAACCCTCGGGCAAGTGGAGAAAAAATGGCTGCCCTACAGTCTTCAGAGCCAATGTCTCCCTCTTTGGAGGCCTGGAGCCCCTCCCTGATGCAAGCAGGGGCTGAGGGAGCCCAGTTCTCCCAGCGGCAGCGCAGGCTGGGCCCGTACCTTCCCCAGCCTCTCACACAACTGGGCGGACAGCTGGAACTCCTTGGCGTAGCTCAGGCACTTAAGGGACAGCTGTGGCTCCTTGCACTCCAAATAAGTCTTGGCCAGTTCCAAGTACTCCACCTGCTTCTCCCTGGAGGAGAGAGAGAAAACAGAGTACCCATGGAATGGTGACCAAGGCCCAACAGATCTCACCAGCTGATCTCACCAGAGCATCCCTGAGATGACCCCTGAGACTCTTACTTGGGGCTGACTTTCTTGGATTTCATGTTCAGGGCAGTGTTGTGGGCCAGCGCCAGCTTCTCCTTCTCAAATGCTCCTCCTTTTTGGTAACACTTGGCTGCAACCTAAAACAGGCAAAAAGTCTTGATTCCCAGCAAAGGAATGGAGGTGACATACAGAACAAGGGTTAAAGCATACGTGCATGTTTGCACTGACTTCCCCCAGCCTGAGGGGGAGAAGCAGGAACGTGCTGATGAGCTAAAAAAAAAAAAAAAAAAAGCCTCACAGGATAAAGCCCAGTAATGTTACTAGTGAACACTTCCCACTCAAATGTTCCTTTTGAAAGTGCCCAGAGAGGTGCCTGGGTTGCTCATTTGGTTAAGCATTTGCCTTTGGCTCAGGTCATGATCTCAGGGTCCTGGGATCAAACCCTGCGTCAGGCTCCCTGTTCAGCAGAGATCCTGCTTCTCCTTCTCCTTCTGTCCCTTCACCCCCACTCATGTGTGCGCTCTCTCTCTCTCTCTCTCTCTCAAATAAATAAATAAAATGTGGAAAGTGCCCAGAATCCATGGAAAAGGGATACAGGATATATTTTTATAAGCCACCATAATTAACACCTCACTTAATCTACCAATAGCCATGTGTGAGAAGTTTCATCCATCTCACTGTATACAGTAACAAAAACATGGGCCCAAAGTCACCCAGTGGCTCTTCTGGGCCCCACACAGTTTTTCTCTAGTTGGTAACTATAATGGTTAACCAACAGTGTTGATGGAATAGCTGCAGCACAGAAATGGGGGTAGAAATGGGGATGGAGATGGTGTCACCACACATTCCAGAAGACACCTGGCTAGATCCCCTGGTCATACCGGTCTGTGTTGAGCAAGTAGAAGGTGAGACAAGCATCACAGGAATGTTGCCTGGACCTCCATTCCTGCCAACAGAAAGCTGCTTTTCTTTTTTTTTTTTTTTTAAAGATTTTATTTATTTATTTGACAGAGATAGAGACAGCCAGCGAGAGAGGGAACACAAGCAGGGGGAGTGGGAGAGGAAGAAGCAGGCTCATAGCGGAGGAGCCTGATGTGGGGCTCGATCCCATAACGCCGGGATCACGCCCTGAGCCGAAGGCAGACGCTTAACCGCTGTGCCACCCAGGCGCCCCCAGAAAGCTGCTTTTCTAAAGCAGGAATGCTGACACCATGTCTCAAAGCACAGGCTAGAGAGCAGAAAGTCATGTTTGGCCCAGCATGTAAATACTAGGTCTCAGTGTGAGCGTGTGATTAAGTAGTGTGATTAAGTAGACAAGATGACATCTTGTTCCCTCAGGCTCTTTGCTTCAGCCTCCCCAGCCTCATGGGCCTCCTTGCATTCCCATGACCTGTGCCACACTCTTTCTCACCATAGGACATTTGCACATGCTATTCCTTCTGACTGAAATGCTCTTCCACCCCTTCTCTGCCCAGTTAACTTCATTCATCCTATAGGCCTTATTTCTAGGCTCCTACTTAGAGCAGCCTTCCCTGGCCTCCCTGTCCAGGACAGGTGGTTCTGTGGCAGCTGATCTCTCCTGTGGGATACCTGCAAGAGCTAGAGCTGGGCACTCTTCTGAGTGCCTGTCCCACTCACCATCACATCCCCGCAACCTAAACATGATGTTTGGCCCAGAGTTCCACAGGAATTTGTTGAATGAATGAATCTCAAGTGATTGCCATTTGTATGGTAGTTCTGGAACATTCACTGACATGCAGCCAAAAACTCAATAAACCACCTGAGTCCTGAAGTCCTTCAGCACAGTCAAAATAAAATCAGGTGAGGAAAAGGCTTTTTATAACATTCTCATCTGTGCCAACTCCCATAAAAATATTATAGATTCAAACATTCAAAAGGCCTTTTTTAAAAAAAGATTTTATTTATTTATTCGACAGAGATAGAGACAGCCAGCGAGAGAGGGAACACAAGCAGGGGGAGTGGGAGAGGAAGAAGCAGGCTCATAGCAGAGGAGCCTGATGTGGGGCTCAATCCCATAACGCCGGGATCATGCCCTGAGCCGAAGGCAGACGCTCAACCGCTGTGCCACCCAGGCGCCCCTCAAAAGGCCTTTTTAAAGGGATAAAGAATTGGAAATCCATGGGCAACATGTATGGGCTAACACCAACAGCGTTCTGAAGGGAATAAAGGGAAAGACTATCTAGTTTTCCAATTTCGTATCCATACCTGCTGGCCATATTATCCCGCTCTTCCCTCCCTGCCCCCCACCGGAAAAGGGATCTTGGTTTTATAACAGCAGCCAAGTTATGACAAGGATGGGCAGGGAATAAAGTTTCAGAGCTCTGTCAACCTCCAGCAGCTAAATACTACAGGTTTATGGAAACACCTTGCAGACACACCCAAACACACAACAGTGCACATTCTGTTTTCTCACCCCTGAGTACTGATTACAAGGTGGCGACAGTCCTTCAGGGACAGTCATCCCTGTATCTGCCCACATCCCTTTACCGTGTAATTCTGCAGCTTCTCCCACCCAGACTGCTGCCTATGTCCCTTCCCTTCAGATCTGGGCAGTGACCTGCTCTGGCCAACAGTAGAAACGACACAGGGCCAGCTCCGAGGCCAGGCGTCAGGGGGCCTCCTGCACTTCTCTGCTCTCTGAACACTGCTGGGGCATCAGGTGAACAAGCCCAGGCTCGCCTGCTGGAGGATGAAATGCACGTGATTCAGGATCCCCATTCACCCCCATTCTCCGAGCCAAGAGCCAACCAAGGCCCAGAAGCGGACCTGCTTGCTGACTGGTGCTGAGTTCAGACGTGAGTGACCTGGCTGAGACTCCAGGAGCTACTCCACTAAACTTGGCTATTGGTTAACTGCCCACAATACTCCCCTCTCCCTCCCTTGCATGATGGCAGAACCTGCCTTCCACGAAGGGCTGAAACTGCAGGATGGGACTGCTCTCCCAGACTCCCTTGCAACAGGCATGGACATGTGACCTGGTACCGACCAGTGAGGTGTAAGGAGAAGTCCACGGGGGACTTCACGATAAAGAAAGAGACCCACAAGAAGAAAAGTGTCTGCCTTTCAGCCCTGCTTGGGATGCTGCCGAGGGGAACGGGCTGCTTGGCACTGCTGCAGTCATTATGTTATCTGACAAGCCACAGACAACACAAGGAAGAAATGGAAAGATACAGGGGCCTGTGATGAGTTTGTTGAGCTGAAGGTGTCTGTGCCTTACAGGTGGAGACATCACCACCACTGCATCCTGGGAAACACACACACCATGGTGCCCCACCTGAAACTGGGTGATGTGTAGGGATGCTGACGGTCAGGAGAGGGATGGGGCTCTTCGAGCTGGTTTCACTCTTTCCGGAGGACTGGCAAAGATAACACTGGCCGGAAGAAGGCTGCTCAAGCTCACTAGGATGGCTTGTGGCCCAGAACTGGTCAATTCAGTCTAGTGATAAAGCTTAACCCCTGCTCACTGACTCAGCTTGGGAGTCAAGTCTGTGTCGGATCAATTTGAAAAACAAATGATCAATCTGTGACTATTTTAAAACGCAGTGGGATGACAGCAGAAACGTTTAAACGTAGAGCACAAGAGGGAAAGAAAATAACGAGAAGGGTCTCTTGCTGGGGCAGAGGCCATGACCCTTCATTTTCCTGTCAGTCCATTCTGGCACTTGGCCACAGTGAAGGGTTATCATGCTTGCCCTGGAAAAGCAGCTGGACAGGGAGCTCTCCTCATCGCAGGGGGCCTGATGTTTCCAAAGAAGCAGCACCATAACCTTGCCCTATCCTGGTGACAAGCATGATGGTGGAAAACCTGCCTATGTGGCCCGACGAGGTCACCAGTCACAAAGACCTCCCCCGCTGGCTCCTGGCCCAGCCGCTTACCTTCCAGCACTGGTGTTTAGCATAATATTCTCCTTGCGCAATCCACTCCTCAGGTGTTGAGGTCTTAACAAACATGCTGTCATCAAGATCTAAAATGAAAAAAGAAAAGTAGATTTGCTTCTCTGGGCGTTCATTCCCTTAAACTTGACGTTATAGCCTGAAGTTTGCCCCCTTCTCCCGCCCCAAAAATGCATATGTTGAAGCCCTAAACCTCAGTGCCTCAGAATGCTGACTATATTTGGAGGCAGGGCCTTTAGAGATGTGATGAAGTTACAACAAAGCTGTTCAGGTGAATCCTAGTCCAGTCTATGTCCTTACAAGGAGATTAACACACATAGAAAGAGACACCAGGGGCTCACACAGAGGAAAAGCCATCTACGAGCCAAGGATAGAAGCCTCAGAAGTAACCAAACCTGCTGACACCTTGATCCTGGACTTCCTACATGTAAGACAATACGGTTAGTGGCGCTTTATTGTGGCAGCCCAGGCAAACAAATACACCTGTGTTGTCTTTCCAGGATTCATTTTAAGATGGATTTTAGCTTATCAAGCCAGTTTATTGTGGGTTTTGGAAGGAGGAGGCAGGGGTAAGAAAGGATGTTGCTCAGTTTTTGAACTTCGGTCTACCTTCCTCTCCTATGGCGATGGATTAGAAGACAGAAAATTCTAATTCCTCCTTGAAAATCCAAAGCCATGTGGCTCTTAGCAAACTCCCACACAGGGGCTTTAGCAAGGAACAAGGTGAAAGGGTTTTACAGTATTTTCAAATATGTAGACTTTGCCCTCAGGGTAAGCAGTGTGACACGTCCCCATAGGTGGACATGGACTGTCACAACCACCTGCTGTCAGGCCCTTCTGTTGTCATACCAGCCCACTGCCGACTAGATCAGCCACCCCTCCTGCAGCCCCCTGAGCATCAACAGCCGTGAGCATCCCTCTCTGCAGGTTCTGAGCCTCAGCTTCAAGAAGCGCGTGGAAGACTGACGACCAGCACAAGGCTGAGAGCCAAATCTGGGCTGAACAGGTGCAGGATACCCAGGCCCATGGATATCAACCGGGGACAGCGAGGCAGACATTCCAGCTTCCTTTAGAAGGCGCAAACTCCTTCCTGCCAGCCCTTTGCCATGCCCTGCAGCGCTGTGTGCAAAGATAACTTTGCAGCATCTTGTCCTGACTCTGTGCATGCTATCAGTGCTTTGGTGACATTTGATTCTCACAGGGAGCTCCCTGGTGTCCTTGCATAGGGCTGGTGTACGTTGCCAGCATGATGATAAAGACACCCAAATTACACAGTCACTATGCTTATCCCCGGCTCCCCCTGCACAGCGGGAACAGATGTTCTCACAGACCTTACCATGTGCAACTTACAACACACTTAAGACTGTCCTTTTTCTTGTATTCTTAACGCTACCAAGACAGAAAATAAATTGTGGGGCGCCTGGGTGGCACAGCGGTTAAGCGTCTGCCTGCGGCTCAGGGCGTGATCCTGGCATTATGGGATCGAGCCCCACATCAGGCTCCTCTGCTATGAGCCTGCTTCTTCCTCTCCCACTCCCCCTGCTTGTGTTCCCTCTCTCACTGGCTGTCTCTATCTCTGTCAAATAAATAAATAAAATCTTTAAAAAAAAAAAGAAAAAAAGAGAAAATAAATTGTGATCTTGTTTCACTTGTAATTTTTAAATGAAAGAAAACTGCCTATCTTGATGATCTCTTATAACAGGTGCCAGAATCTACTTCGGAAATGAAAGGAGTAGGCGCCACAGGGAAGAATAAGAACGACCATGGCAGGCCAGCCCCCTTGCTCCCTTTTCATTGAAGAAGTGAAGGCCCAGGGTGAGAAAGTGGGTCTGGACAAGGTCATGTGGCTGCACAGCTGGAAAGTTCTAATAAGAAGCTAGGGCTTTTTTTTTTTTTTTCACTCCAAAACTTCAACTTTCCCCATTACACCTAACAGCCAGGGCCCAGGAACAGAAGAGCTAACCCTGGTCCCCAACTGAGCCATTGGCTGCAACCAGAAATACTCTCCATAAAACTGGCCAGCAAATGCTCAGGAAAGCAGCAGACCTCTAAACAGTGGCTGAGCCCTGCACTTTCCCTCATCCATAAAGAAATTAACTGTGGCCTGGAGGAGCCAACTCAACAGCTAACCCACAAGAAAGACAACAATTTTCTGCTTTATGAAGGGCTGATGACTTCTCTGCAAGTTATTCCATCAGGAGAACTTCACTCCATTTTTTAATTAGCCAGTCTTTGTAAGTGATCAGAACAACACACAATATTGGTTTGGCTTTTTAAACACTGCAAACAGCACAGAAGGGGAAAAGGTGAAAACTAAAAGGTGTTCCTATCTCCTCGACAACCTGCACCCACCAGCCCGAGGACCAGAGCAGCTGCTGTGAACAGTTCCTCACTGGCAGACACTTAGGTCGTTTTAGTTTCTTATAATTACAAACAAGGCTGTGAGGAACACTTGTCTGTGTATCTTTGAGATTTTATACAAGAATATCTCTAGGTTAGGATCCTGGAACAGGAATTGCTGCGTCACTCTTAACCCAACACATTCTTCATTTTGATAGATATTGCCAGTCAGCTGTCCAAGACCTAGCAATTTGTGTTCCCCCAAGAAAGCCTATTTCCTCTCAACCTCGCCCAGGACCCTCACTTTTTTTTTTTTAAGGAGGTTCCACACATAACATGAGGCTTGAAGTCACGACCCTGAGATCAAGAGTCAGACACACTTCTGACTGAGCCAGCCAGGCCCCTACCACGACCCTCACTCTTAAAGGATCAATAAAAGATCTTCCCTGAAGGAACTAACCTCCCCCCATCCCATTACAACCACACTTTCCCACACATTTTAGCAGTAAATACGAAAGCTCATTTCTCAGAAGAATGTGGAAAGGAAAGAAAAGGCTTTCCAAAACCTATGTCCTTTACACCTGACCATAAGAAGTTGTTCAGAGTAACATGTTTTGTGTTTTGTTTTGTTTTGTTTTGTTTTGTTTTGTTGGGGCAGGGGGGTGGTTATTATTCAAATGAGAGTAACATGTTTTGTATCCAACAGCCAGAATATCTTAATGAGATCTTACCTTTATTTTCATCTGTCTTCACAACTTGGACAAAATTTCTTCTCATGAAATATTTGAAAGCAGGGGCCCGCTTCTCTGGGTTTTCATCAAAGATCCAGAGGTTCACCCGGGCCCGTGTAATGGCAGTGTACAGCTGCTTCAGCTCTCCATTGAGGAGCTAAATTGAGGACAAAGACAGAGAGCCTTTTGTCTATAGCGTCAACGTGATACACTTCAATGGGCTTACTCACTTTGGTGAAATACAAAAACCAAATGTAAGGATAGCAGAAGCGTGAGCAGGAGGGGAGGAGCTCACTGTGGTCGCAGCACAGATAAGTGAAGCTCTAGCAAGGGGGCTCAACATTAGCACAGCACTGCCGTTTTCTGCTGGAATTTTCTATTTTGAAATAATTATACGTTCATAGGAAGGTACAAAGATAGTGTAGAGAGGTCCCATGTGCCTTTCACTCAATTTATCCCAATGGCTATATCTTACACAATTCCTGTAACTTATTTTTACAAATTAAGCCGGTCATACACTTCTATGACCACTATCATTAGTACAAAATTACTCACGACCTATGCCATGACTGAGAGCTGCAGACATAAGGGGTTAGGACTTGAACACGGGGAGGGCCTACTTGATTAAATAATGCACATTTCAAAACAACAGTGGATCTGTGGCTACCTAGAGGTTTGCATAGCTTGGCAGTGATTTAACTTTAATTTCTATAGAGCCTTGTAGGCATTTACTGAAATAACCTGCTAACTGCTATTCCGTTTATTTGTTTTACACATTGTACAAGACATAAAACTAGGGCGGTAGTTTCTCCCCAAAGATTTTGGTTTTACTGGTTCAATTTTCACTCTCTCAAGGTTCCATCAACCTTCCTCAGTCAAGAGCTCTGCAGAACTGCTCAGCTTTGGCCTCCTTCTCGGTGAGGCAGCTGCGATGTGAAGGGAAAGGGATGCTGGGTCCCTTCACAGTGTAGCAGAGCAAAATCTGCCACCCCAAAGTGTGGACTGCCATCTCTTCAGCATGTGGATTATTTTAGGCTGATTATTTTTAAGAAACAAAAGTTCACAAAGAAACTTTGCCCTTCCCCCTGACTGCCTAAAAGAATTTAGACAGAGAACCTGCTCCAGGAAGGGAGCAATCATCATAGATAACTGTAGTATAATGTGAACTAGGGATGCTAAACAGGGAGCACCATAGCAAAGCCGGCTTGTGTGAACTTCTCTCTAGGTCCCATTGTTTCTGGATGGCCGAGCAAACATTTGCTTACCAAACATTCACTTTTTTCATCTTTTTGTGAATTGCTTTCTTTCCCTCTGAAGCCCTAAAACCCTACCCCCTTCTCCTTGGTCCAGGATGACATATAAACCTCATTTTGCCTGTTTTTGGAATCTCATGTTTATGTTGATTCCCTATACATACGCAATTAAATTTTGTTTTCTTTTTTTTTAACTTTTTTTTAAAGATTTTCTTTATTTATTTGAGAGAGAGAGCAGGAGCAAGGGGAGCAGCAGAGGAAGAGGTAGACGCAGATTCCTCATTGAGCAGGGAGCCAGATGCAGGGCTCGATCCCAAGACCCTGGGATCATGACCTGAGCCGAAGGCAGATGCTTCACTGACTGAGCCACCCAGGCACCCCTAAATTTTATTTTCTTCTGTTAATCTGTTTCATGTCAATTTAATTTTTAGACCACTAGAGGAATCTTAAAAGGTAAAATGTTTTCCTCCCCAACAACAGTCAAGCCTGGTATTACAAGTCTACATGAACTATTGTCCTGGACTTCACATGTGAGTTCCCTGTCAGCATCTTCAAAATTTCTGAATAGAGCTGAGTTCTAGAGGTGAATAGTAGGTACAACCCTCCCCCTTTCACTTTCAGACAGTGCCCCACCCATCAAGCCCCACTCTCTGCTGAGAAAAGAGAGTCTGCCAACACTGAGATCCCTGCCATGCCCATTCCCATCCTCCACTTCCCAGTGCTGATGCATGAGAAAACCAGTCAAGTACCAGGCTCTATTTTTAACTTCATCTTCTCATCCAAACTTTGTTTACTGCCCCCCCCCTTCAAATATGCATGCGGACAAATGGCAGAAAATCACCTTGTACATTTCTGGATTCACCATGAGGGACCGACCCTGGGAGGAGCTGGGTTTCTCCAAGGGCACTTCAATCAGTGGCCGGTTTTCCTGTCTGGAGTCAGATGATGAAGGCGTAAATGAAGAAATGATCTTCCATTCCTTGTAAGCCTGAACAACAATGACAAATTAAAAGCCAATAGAATATGCCCTTGAACTGTACACACAGCCCCATGGTAAATTAACCCCCTTTTCCTGGCCTGGGGCCCTCAGCCCAACTGTAATGAGGGGACCATCCTATGGCCTCGGTTGGAGGACCTCAAGTGGCACAGGCAGGGAAAGGGGAAGCTACCATGAAAACTCCCCCAGATACTTGGCCAAGATGGCCGAGAAGCCAGGCACACATGCCCACTTCCAGGAGGAATGTTAAGCACCCAGGAAGTTTCTTGCTTAAAGAATTTCAGCAAGCAGTATGGAGGGAGGAACCCAGTGTCCTTCACCCCTTTTCACAATGTGTAAGAGATGCCACCTAGTGTCAGCTGTTAAGATATATATGACAAAATTTTCTAACTACATTATTCAACCAAGGATGGAACAAAATTCAGGAGCTGTGGAGTATAGTGTGCACAGGAGACTGAGGTCAGACAAAACACATTTGTATCTCAGTTCTTTCACTCATTAGCTATGTGACCTCAGAAAAATTGTTTTTTTTGTTTCCTCTACGTCTCCTTTCCCTGCTCTGCAAAATGGGGATGCCAGAACTACCCAAGTTTGTCGGGAAATAAAAGGAGATAATCAATGTTGAGTGTCTAGTACAATGTTTGACAAATAGTTGATATTTTAGCCATGTGTCTCTTTATCCAAACTCAAACCACAAAACCACAGTGACCATGTAGACCAGAAGTTGGCAAGTTTTCTTTCTAAAGGCTCAGAGGATAAAAGTTTCAGGTTTTGTGGGCCATGTGGTCTCTCTCACAACAACTCAATCTGTTATTATGATGCAAAAGCAGGCGTTGTCAATTATGTAGATGAATGAGCATGTGTGTCCCGATAAAACGTTATTTTTCAACACTAAAGCTGAATTTAATATAATTTTCATATGTCATATAACATTATTTTCCTTTGATTTTTTTTAACCATTTAAAGATGTAAAAACCACTGTTAGCCCACAGGCCACAAAAAAGTAAGCAGGGGGCTGGATTTGGCCCTGGGGACCATGGTTGGTCGACCCTGGTAAAGCTAAAGTACCCAGAATACATGCAGTACTTAGAGGGCAGAATTCCTATGAAATTTCAGATTTCATACTTCAGTGTATCTTGTGAGAGTAGCTAGGTAACTCCCCTTAGCCTTTACTTTTCCATGTATAAAATGGTGCTCCTTGCCACCTATGTATCTTCTCAAGAATAATGAAAACACGGAGTGGATACGGTTCATGACCTCCTTTAAGTCACCCCGTAACTTAAACTAGTAAGTATCAGGTTAAATGCTTTAAACACTCTCTAATTTATTTAATACTAATAAAATTATCATTACATTATAATTATTCTGATTTAAAAAAATAAACACTGTCTCTTAAAGAGGGATGGTTATACGACTAACCAATTATGGAATTAATCACCATATTCTGAAAAGAGATGTCAATCATGTAATCATCGAAGTAGTTGGGAGTTTAAAAAAAAAAAGCCTTCAGGACGTACTTATGACTGTCCTCTTTGTAGAGCTGTTCACACCCTGAATTGTTAGCCAAGGAAGGCAGGCAAAAGACACAAGCATTTTAACATTTGCGAAGCTCCCCTGGCAGACAGCAGGA
This sequence comes from Ursus arctos, assembly GCF_023065955.2. Classification (NCBI taxonomy): domain Eukaryota; kingdom Metazoa; phylum Chordata; class Mammalia; order Carnivora; family Ursidae; genus Ursus; species Ursus arctos. Next base: position 51,767,960 of record NW_026622875.1, on the reverse strand, counting down.
GGCACAGGCCAGCTGACCTTGGAAGGGCTAGTGAAGCACAACGTACTTTAAAACTGCTGAATGAGAAGCAAAAGCCGCTCATATGGCACAGGACTAACCTCTTTCCAGGAATAAAACACACTTTACTTTCAAGACAGAGTCTTTGAGGAGTGAGTACGTGTATTTGTGGCAAGAATACAGGCCTACAGCACCTCTGACAATAAAAGAAGCAGCAAGTCCAGTTTCTTCTATTGGGACTGATCATTGTGAAGGTCACTTCGGTGGGGCCTGTTCTCTAAGTGATTAACCCCTAAAAGCTGTGGTTTTCGAAGTCCCTCCTGTCCTATTCACACAGGAGTATGAAGGAAAGGACTCCCCTAGGAGTCCTTACACTGGGGCTGAGTGTAAACGGCAAGCACCCTTCCAAGTCCCCACAGGAGGAGAGTCTGGGGGTGACTGGGAGAAAGACTGCTGCTGCCCCAAATGAGGACAAATCCTAGAAGAGAAGGACTTGGTGTAGCCATTCCTTGGTCCCTTCCCCATCTCAGAAGATGGCCTGGCAACTATATGGTTGAACAGGGAGCAACAAATCCCTTAAAGAGAAGAATCACACACTGGGGCAACCAGAACACCCCACACACACATGCACAAAGAGAGTGTCTGCCAGAAACATAAACCAGGGGTGGAAGAAGAGGCCAGGGGTGGAGAGAGGAGCTCTCCACTGTCCCCCGTGTCAAATACAATTACTATGCAGCAGCCTGCAGCCAGTCACCCCGAAAGAAACCCCACATGAGGAGCCAGACCTCAGGTGACTGAAGACTTAGGTGATCCCTGTCTTTCCTCTACTTTGATTAAAGCATTTCCTCTCATTTAGAAATGAGATGTTTTTTGGTCTTGACTGTCGATGATAAATGGAGCGTGTGCTTTGGGCCCGGGGAATGCATAACGACATTCCTCGGGAACCGAGAAGCACCACTATCAGGAGTCTTTTTAGAAGTCTTATTGTGCACATGGGATGAAGTGGATGTTACCAAAAGATTCCATTTGTGATTATTTTAATTTTATTCAACAAACTGGTTGGGAGCACAGGGTCAAGATAATCTGGGCCTTCGCCATTTCCAGGATCAGGTGAGACAGAATAACTGGATTATTCTTTCACAAACAGAATCGACCACAAGTTACAGATCCGTAAGGCCAGAGCTCCTCGGGCTTCTTACTGGCACAAGCATACAACTGGCAGTTAATAAAGGACAGGAACAACAAAGTCTTACCCCTTCCTCTTTCAGCACAGCCTCGGTCCAACCATGACCAATGGATGTATTATGAGAAAAAAGAGTTAGTTCTCAGAGATTAAAAATGGTTCCAGGGTTAATGAGAGTGCATCTGATTTCATTAGCAAAAGTCAATAGAAAAGGAATGCACTTAAGATATGGCAATGATATACTCATCGTGGAAGGTTCCAGAAGCCAATTTGCATGCGGGGCTTTAAAAGGAAAGGAGTACAGAGGAAAGATCGCAAAACTGAGAACTCAAAGCATCTGAGTTGGTCTCCAGGCTCTGTCCCCTACACCATGACTGTGGGCAATTTACTTAATTTCCATGACCCTCAGCTTTATCTGTAGAATGAGGGTAATGAAAATACATACAAACTCAGAGGGTTAGTGGAGGATGAAGGGAAACAAAGCATTGAAAAAGGACTTTATAAACTGTGAAGTACCCATAGCAATAGTAGTCAGAGGTATTATCAAGGCAATCCTATTTTTTAAAAGACCAGAAAAAAAAATCAGGACTCCATTTAATAGTCAGTTCTGGGGCAGATTTTAAGGTGTCAAAGTTAACAGTGCTCCTACCGTAAGTATGAACAACAGCCCCTTCAAGCATGCACCATGTGCAGTGGGAAGTCTGCAATAGGGACCAGGACACAGCCAGCTAAGTGCCCAGAGGAAACCCCCCCAGCACAGGCAGCAGCCAGCCTGAGCCCCCACCGAAAGACAGTGGTGAAGAGAAACCAGTGGCTCGAGTTGGTGACTCTACCCATAATGTACTGAGCTTGGGAAAAAAGGCCATCCCAAGGACTCAGGAGCCAAGTCAAAGCAGTGGGCTGGCACGGAGGTCCTGGGGGTCGGTCCAGGGACTCTTTCACTGCCATGGTCTGCATGGGACGCAAGCAGTGGTGAAGCCATGCCAGAAGGGAGCTCCCAGGCAGGGCAGCTGTCCTCCTCCCCCACATTACCTGATCCAGTGGCCAGGAACCAAGCCTCATTTGTCTTCCCGGAGTTTTCTCTTTCTATGAACTGAACTTGCCCAGTTCTGTCCTCATAGGGTGGACACTGCTAACCTTGCTTTCATTTGTAAGGCTCTCCTTAGAGCTCACTCCAACTGGAGCATCCTTGGGAGTCAAGGATAACAGAGCTAGTGAACACTGGATGCTGGCACTCGGGTACCAGGCATTCAGAAGAAAGAGAGAGCAGGGCAGGGCACAGGAGAACCAGCCCATGACACACTGGGAAACCACCCACAGCCATTGACAAAACCCATATCCAAGCACACAAAGCCCCCACCAAATGGATGATGCTCCAGAACGGAAAGAGGTACCTGTGACAATCTCAATTCTACTCAGCTCCACGTTCTCTTTCCCAGAGTGGAAGTGTAGCTCATACATATTTGCATGCACAGCGTGAAAAGAATTCAGCACAACATACCTCAGAGTCAGTAAAAAAGTTGTAAAGGAGGACATCATCAAATTCTAAACCTTTTGCTTCATACACGGTTAGCACAAGTGCTAACCCCAGCTCTTCTGGAATCTTCTCCTTTGCCATTTCATTAGCTACAAGGATTACCTGGGGTTGGGGGGGAAGAGAAGAAGAAGGTAGGAAAGAGGAAAACATCAAATTCTACAAAGAGGGATCTGGTAAAGCTCAGTCCATTTCTGTGGGAGGCAGGTAACATCTTTAAAAAGAAGTGGCTGGCCTGGATTTGGTCAGCCAGGCTAGCTGACATATTAACAATTGCTCCCTCACCTAGATCTGAAATTTACGCACTCTGGTGGAGGAGCTATTGAACTCTACCCCATGGAATAATTCAGCCTCCCAAACCTTTTTTCAACCGCAAACTGCCTTTTTATTTCACAACATGCCATCCCAAGCTCACCTGGTGGGCTCCGAATTCAATAGGCTGGGTTTTCCTTTTGTTCCCTCGTAGCAAAATTGCCAAGTCGCTCACACTACAAGACTCCAGGACAGTTGGTTTGGGACCATCAAAGAGGCCAGAATCCCTGGGGAGGCGATCAAAAGATTCCGGGAAATAGAACTGAAGTAAATCCACCACCCCAGATGCCAGATTGAGGATTCCTGAGATAAAACAGAAAACACATGTCAGATATGGAGCAACACGACGACAACATGGCTGGGATTTTTTTGTGTGATTTGTGCTTTTTTTGATTTTTTTATTTTGACTTTGGTGTTTTTCCTTGAGAAGCAATATTGGCCCTGATAGTATGGGTAATTGCAAGTCAATTTCTATTTCCCACCAGATTATCACTTTGGCCCTGTGCTGTATTACTCTGGGTACAGGCAATGAAGGCAGAGATGCATTGCTAAGAAGGTTTTGTGGGATCTCATTCCTGACCTATACTCAGAGAAAATTACCTCATAAAGAAAAGTCAAGGCAGAAATATAATTTAAACAATGAAAGCTGTTAGAATGCTAATATAAGGGGCTGGCATAGATGGTAGGAAGCAAAAATTATTCGGACCCTCTCACTGGAGCTTGGAGTTGTAGAGACGTTGTCATGGTAACAGCAGGGCTGAATGTTAGCTGGGGGCAGCAACCAAGGCTTCTATCACCTTCCCACCAGGATTATACCCAGCCGAGAGGACTATCCTAAGAAAAATGGTAGAGCTGGAGAAAGGATTTTGCAAAGAGCTTTCTCCCTGGGTCCCATTGCTTATCTAAGCTCTGAGTCACGTTGCCAGTCGCACTGACTGAACACGACCACAATACAGGCATCTTCATAAAAGTATCCCATTTAATCGTCAGGACTGCCCAGTGACATAGACCAGATAATCCCACTTTTACAAACAGAGACTCCAAGGTTCAAGAAATTAGTAAAAACCTCCAAGTGACAGGATTTGAACCTGAACTGAGCAAGATCATCCTCGGTCTCTCTCCATGGTTCACTTTGTGCCTCGTGTCCTTTGCCTGACACCAGGTAAATACTATGTTCTTGGTAGAACACCATGAAATAGGCATACATGGTCCCCATTGCTGTTACCAAATAATAAGGAGAAATTTTACTTCCCAGTAGTAATATTATTAGATGTATACAGTTGGGAGCATAGCAGTGGATTCTGCTGTGGGAACTGCTGAATCTAAGCAAATCAGCTGCTACTGGGGTCCCCTCCTCTTCAAAAGCTAGCAAGGGCCAGAGATGTACATCAGTGGGAGAATCAGAAAAAGGCACAGAAGTGTCGATTACAGTGATAAACGGGAATTCACTAAAATGCCCTTCTAAAGAAACTAGATAAATAATTTTTAAATGACCCTACCCAAAGAATAAAAGATGGTTCCACCATAAAAAGGAATGAACTCTGACACATTCTACAATGTGGAGGAGCCTTGAAAACATTATGCTAATCACTTAGCCAGACACAAAAGGCCACATATTATATGATTCCTATTACATAAAATGTCCAGAATAGGCAAACCCATAGAGACAGAAAGTAGGTTAGTGGTTCCCAGAGGGGTGGGGTGAGGGGAAATGAGGAGTGACTGCTAATGGTATAGGGTTTCTTTCTGGCGTGATGAAAATGTTCTGGAATTAGGTAGTGGTAATGGTTGCACAACCTTGTGAATATATTAAAACCACTAAACTGCATATTTAAACAGGTGAATGTTATGCTATGTGAATCTCAATTTTAAAGAAGAGAAAAATAAGGGAAAATATTCACTAATAGTAAATAGTCACTACATAATCAATAAATACATGTGTGTGATAAAGAAAAAAGATCAAAAGGAAATGAAATAGAATGTTAGGAGGGAGTGGCCTTACAGGTAGCTTGTAACTTTTTTTTAACATTTTAGGCGTTTTATAAAGTCTCTAAAATCTAGTACATTTTGGGCTTTTTCTGGTTCTATACACAGAAACATATACACACAGCCTTCCCTCCATCCCAAGATGGGATTTATGTAGTCATTGTCCTAATGCGTTACCCTGCAAAAACATCAAAACTGCTCCCAGGAACAACTCCCTCTGCCATGCTCTATCTTGCCAGTCAGAAAGGCTGTTGGCCCCAGGCTAGTGGCACTGAACCAGGGGGTTAATCAGAATGAGCAGCTCATTCAACTACTCATGCCAGATCCTTCTACTGGATCCAACAACAGAAAAGGAGGTGCCATTGGAGCCACTTCCTGAAGACAGAAAGAGTGAGTTACGTGTCTCAGTCACCTGGCCGCGCACAGTGCCAGGCAGGGGAGGAGAGCTCAATAAACACCTCCTGAACAGATGAACAAGGGCCAGGCTCTATTTCCTACTAAGAGAATAAATCACTTTGTGCCGGCTCTTCCTACACAATCCAAGCCCCAGGTTTAAGACCACGGAAGAAGAAGAAGTTGAACAGCCAGATCCTGTGATTTTTTTTCAATGTGACATCAGTGAGGAATCCCAGAGCCCTGGAAAGCTGGGCTGAGTTGTGTGGTGCATGCTACACTCTAGGACGCCACCTGCCTTCTAATCATTTTCTGACTCCTTGGCTAAGCAAATCAGAATTTTAATCTAATTTCACAATGTGTGTGTGTGTGTATGAATGTGTGTGGTGTGTGTGTGTGGTGTGTGTGGGGGTGTGTGTGTGTGGTGTGTGTGGTGTGTATGTGTGTGTGTCTGTGGTGTGTGTATGTGTGGTGTGTATGTGTGTGTGTGTATGAATGTGTGTGGTGTGTGGGGGTGTGTGTGTGGTGTGTGTGTGTGTGTGTGGTGTGTGTGTGTGGTGTGTGTGTGTGGTGTGTGTGTGTGGGGTGTGTGTGGGGTGTGTGTGGGGTGTGTGTGGTGTGTGGTGTGTGTGTGTGGTGTGTGTGTGGTGTGGGGGGGTGTGGGGTGTGTGTGGTGTGTGTGTGTGGTGTGTGCTGTGTGTGGTGTGTGGTGTGTGTGTGTGTGTGTGTGTGGTGTGTGTGCGTGTGTGTGTGGTATGTATGTATTTTCTGTTTCCACCAAACTGTAGCCTACCTGAGCTGCATCTAGAAAAAGACCATCCATCAAAATTTACAATAAACATCAGACTTAAATGGTGAAATATTAAAAATATGCCCATTAACTTCAGAAATAACACACAGATGCCTGTTAAAGCTTCTGTTTAAGGTCCTAACCAATGAAATATAACAGGAAAAAAGGAATGATAAATATAGAAAAGAAGATAAAGACTGCCCTTACCTGCAGAAAAAAATGCCAAAATCTGAAAGTTAGAATGTTCAGCATGATTGTTAGGTTGACCAGATCAACATATAAAAACCAACAGTATTTCTCTATACCAGTAATAACTGATAGAAAATGTAAAAAAAAAAAACAAAAAAAGAGAGAGAGAATGAGAGAGAGAAAGAGGCAGCCATGATAGTAACAAAAAGTATAAGATCCCTAGGACAAGTCTAACAGCTGTGTGAAATGTCTGGGGAAAATTATAGACTAGTATGGAAGGCACTAAAAGAAGACCTGAATAGAGAAATACACCAAGGTCGTGGTTCAGAAATCCCAATGATGTAAAGATGTGAATTCTTCCCAAAAAGCAATAAACTCAATGAAATTCTGATCAAAATTACAAAGAGAGAATCTGATAACTATGGTAAGTGTGATATCATGCTAACTGCAAGAACATACAAATGAGACAAATCAGAGAAAACCGTGAACCCAAAAACAGAGTCCCAGATATATCAGAAAAGCAGCCTTACAAACCAGAAGCAAGGATGAGCCAAGCAGTGAATGGAATCAGCAGCACTGATTCTCCATACGGAAAAAAGTAAAATTAGATCAGAGAAGGTTTGGTTCAATAAAAACAATGTCACACCTCACACACATTTTAGATAGACTAAATTTAGTTACTTAAATTTACCCAAATTTAAATACCTGCCTACATATAAAAAGCAACATTTTAAACAATTAGAAAATTATTTAGAAGATAATATCTCGGTAACTCCAGATCAGAAAAATTTCTTACGACACAAAAGGGCAAGTCATAGTAGAAAACATTCATAAGTTAAAATTTAAAGGATCTTTCTACTAAAGAACACCATTATTTATATGCCATTTTACTGTAACAAAGTTAAAAAAAAAGCCCTGCAATTTTTATAATCAACAAAGGATGCGAAGGCAAAAATTTATAGAGAATTTTTAACAAATCAGTAAGAGAAACAACTCATTACAAAGGTAGGCAAGGGAGAACAGGCAATTCACAGAATACAGACACACATGAAAAGACACCACGTCTCAAGAAAATGGAGATTCAAACCATACCAGATGTCCTTTCACACCCATCCCAAGAGCAAAGCAAGGAGATATAACATAGATCCAGAGAGATTTGTTCAGGAAGGTTCACTAAAGGATTATATGTCACAGTGAAAAACTGCCAGGAGCCTAATGTCCACTACTGGGAAATGAGCAACAAACTATGGTACAGCCATAAAATGGAGTGCTAACACTAGTTAGAAATGCGGGATCCAGAGCTCCACATCATCAATATGGAGAAATTCCGAAATGTAACATGAAGCAAAAATACGAAGTGGCAGAAAGATATATGTGGCATGATCCCATTAAATAAAGTTTCTAAGCATGTAAAAGGATATTCTATATTGTTCACAGACACACACAGGACACAGAAGGTAAATGTGTGAGCATTTTATAAACCATAAAGGAAGGATTCTGGCATGGATGTTGTGTTATTCAAACCCTGCGTGCCTTGGTGTCCTTTGTAAAATGGGAAGGCTGCCTGCCTGGCAGGGTCCTTGTAAGGGTGAAGTACAGGTGGTCTATATCGGCTGCCTAGCATCACGCCTGGCACAGAGAAGGGGCACAACTAAAGTTAAAAGCACCCGAGTGCGTGCTATCTCCCACCACCCCCTAGCCCTCTTCTTTGGCTTCTCCTCGGGAGAAAAGCCGCTTTGGGAATTAATGACTTTGAAATTGGCATATTGCTTTATGTAGCACAAGAACGTGCTTCCGAAGTGCTTTACCAAAAGTTCGCAAGCAGTTTAAATGTTCCCCTGTAATGTTTTCATGTCGTGGCAATCTCCCTAAGATGTACTTTCCACTCAACCACAGCTTGAATTATCAACCTACGAGTGGGAAGCAGCAGAAACCATAAGACTTATTGTTCGTGAGTACATTTCCCAACAAACTCCAAGATACTCTCCTTACTTCAGCTACAAAAGCCTAATAAAACAGTGCAAGATGGCGCCCAAGCACCTCCCCTGCAGGCAAGCAGAAAGCGCAGACATACCTGAATGGGACCTGTAATTCTGGTACAGCTGGTGGATCTTCTTGGGCTTCCGGACGGCACACTGTTTGTCCACAGTGTTTCTGCTGGCGTAGTGGAACAGAGAACGCAGGTCACTGAAGCGGAAGGCCACGCCCTTCATGATGCTCTGGGCCGTGTCCCCCGTGAGGAACATGGCATTGGGGTCATTGATGCATTTCATCAGCAGCGTCAGCTCAGCTTGAGTGAAGTCCTGAATCTCATCGCCATAGAGTTCATGGATGGACCACGGGAGCACCTTGAGCTTCGACAGCCTCCGGGACAGGTTATATAGAACATCTTCTTCATCGAAATAACCTTTTTGAGACCTGATCTGCTGGTACAGGCAGAAAAGACTGTAGATCTCGCTCCGGTCTTCCTTGAAGTTGGGGGACCGCTTCCTCCCTAATTTCTTATATGCTTCTTCCGTGAGCCTCCCCTGGGGGCAGCTGAGGGCCTCAAAAGACCCCTTCAGAAAAGATTTTATTTCTTTCCAAATCAGTGCGGGGTTGTAGGAAGTTTTCCCTTTGATCATTTTGGGCCATATTTCATTGGTGAACACCTCAAATGTCACATACACCCGGGGGTCACTGTCACACATACGTGTTTCTGCAGCTTTATCCTCCTCGCCATTGTCTCCGTCTGCCTCAGCCTCCTCCTCATCCTCCTGCCAATTGGGAATGGTCAACTCTTCCTGCGTGGACCATCCCACGATGGATCTTTTCAAGCTGCCATCTTCATTTCTCAGAAAGAATGGTTTGGGCAGAGAAGCATCAAGCAAGAGGAGCAGCTGCTTGGAAGTGATGAACAGAGGAAAGTTCTCATCCCTTAAGTCCTGAAGTTTGTGGACATTGGGTTCCAGTGGTTTGTAGTGACTGGTGGCCTTGGTAGACTTGGAAAGCTCAATGAAATTCCTCTGCACCTCCTGGCACAGGACATGGTTCTTGGTCACAAAGATCTGATGTAAATGCTCCAGCTGGTGAGGATGCTCTGCGGTGCACACTTCTGCCACCTGGCCAGGCTCCCCCGGCTCCCCACTGGATACCCCTACACAGGCTTCACTATCCTGCTCCTCATCTATGCTGTCCACTGTTTCCACTTCCATGGAACCTTCTTCTTCCTCCTCCTCCTCTCCCTCCTCCTTATCTTCTTCCTCTGTACGTGGACCTTCCTTTCCAGGTTCCACTTCCAACCTTCTCTTCAACCACAGCTGCTTGGTTAGCAGCGGGCTTCCTGCCTGCTCAGCCTTCTCCCAGTATATGTGGAATTTCTTCCACAGCCTGTACAAGCAGCAAGTTGTCTTCCCAGTGCCACTCCTCCCAATGAGGATGATGGGCTCCAGCGGCTTGGGGTCGAGGTCGATCACAGCATACTCCAGCTCTCCCACCCTGAAGGGGTACTCCACCGTTGCTGTTGTGTCATTGAGGATGTTGGAAGCCATGCTGTTGCTGAAGCTGTGGAACTTCATGATGTTATACTCCGTCTCCACTGCGCTGGCCGGCGGGAAATACTCGGGATTCACATGCTCCTGGCTCTTCTTGGCCTCCGTGTCCTCCACGTAGAAGCGGGGTATGCGCTTTTGGACCTTCACATTGGCTGACACCTGGCCCTGGTGGATGCCCTTCAGCTTCTTCCTCAGGACACAGGACAGGCCCCGGTTGTAAGCATTACAGATGGCCCTGATGGAGTCCGACAGCTTGCAGTGGTCCAAGACGATGTCCCAGATCCGGATGATTTCCGTGTAGACCCGACCCGACTTCTCCGGGCAGTGCAGGTTCCGCTCCGTGGCGGCAATGATCTTCTCCGGGTTCTCGCTGCATCGAGGGGAGAAGTCAATGGCCAGCTCCCACAGCATTCGGGCCCCCTTGTCCAGCTTGGCCTCGAAGAGCTGGATGCTCCCCTTCAGGTGCTTCAGCCGCTTCTGCAGGCCCTGGGTCCACTCACCGTTCCCCAGCTGCTGGATAGCTAGGATGATTTTCTTCTTCATGACCTTCGTCATGACCTTACTGGACAGCTTTTTCAGCATTTCTGAAGTACACTCGATCTCCCACGTCATGTTCTCGAAGTCCTGGAGGCAGGCCTCGATCTCCTGTGTGTTCCAGCTGTCTGGATCATCGCTGCCCTCACTCCCTCTGTGGCTAGCAGGAATGAGCTGTGAGGCCCCAAGGCCTGCCTGAGCGCATCCACCCCCTGCCTCAAGGGCGCTGTGGTTGTTCCCACTAGAGTCAGAGCCTTGCACTCCCAGGGTTCGCTGGAGCTCATCCTTCTTTACTTCCGTACCAACGCCTGTCTCCAGAGGCTCAGAGTCCTGAGGACAGTCCCCTGGGAGGGACGTATCCAATTCAACCTGCTGAATTAAACCTGTAATGTCCTGTACCAGGCGGTCTCTCAGAGAGCAGGGCCTGACAGTTCCAGGCTCCTGCCTCATTGCCTGGGCATCCGGGAGAGTCTCCCAACTGTCAGGGACCATGGCTCCTTCGGGCAGGGTCCTGGCAGGGACACTGCATGGCAGTGACTTGGATGAACCCTGGGACTTGAGCTGAGACGTGTGACCAGGGGCAGTGGGCCTCGGGAGCTTCCCTGGATGGGCAGCAGAGTCCTGCCGGTTCCTCCGCCTGCTCTCCATCAGAGCCTTGTTCCAAGCCAAGAGCAGAGCATCGTTCTTCTTAATCCGGTGCCTCGCATCTTTGCCTTCTTTGTTCTTCAAGTTGAAGTTGATGTCAAACTTCACCAGCAGGTCTATCAGCTTCTTCATGCGCTTCAGCATGCCCTTCTGGAAGATGATGTGCATCAGTGTGTTCCCATTGCTGTCCTGGCTATTGGGGTTGAGGTAGAAAAATTCAGTGGGGTTGGACCAGAAGAGATCCAACAGGTGGCTGAGGAAGTTAAAACCGATGTCAGCTGAAAGACACAAACAAAATGCTGTGAGTGCTGAGCCGCTCTTCCCAGAGAACAGAGACCCCTGGATTTGGAGAGATGCCAGCCAGGGGCATCTCAGAACACCACACCTCCCCAAGCACTTGATAACCCAGTGATTGCAAACCAGGGACAATTTGCTCCCAAGAGATATCTGGCCATGTCTAGAGGACAGCCAACTTTGAAACTTAAGAATCCTCCTCAGTCAACCCATCCTGACCATTCACCATGATGGTTGCTCCTTCTCATCCAGTTGTGGGTGAGTGGCCAGGAGATAATCAGGGGGCCTGAACAAGAAGAGTCTTTTTTCAGATCATTGGTTTTCCCAATAGGAAAGACGAAAAAGCTCAGCATCAGTTCTAATATCCAGCCTCCTCTTCAAGGAAAAGACTACTTAAAAAATAAAGGCCTACCTTTGATGTCTAAAAAGATGTGGAGTGCTGCATGCAAAGGAGTATCACCTTCCGTGAGGGAGATACCGCGGGGGTCTGCACCCTTGGTCAAGAGTAGAAACGCCAGCTCGAAGTCCTCATGTTTCAGGCACATAACAAGCGGAGTCTCCTGGTTGTCATGGAGACCCTCGGGCAAGGCTGAGATGGCAGAGGAGAGGGGCACATCCCCGTGAGGGATGTACCCTGTGACAAGTGACCGCCTGGCTCACCTGAGGAGGAGGGGACTGCTTCTGCCGCGTACTCCAAGGGAAGAGCTGATACTGACCCAACTTCTGAGGCAAAGGCTTCCCAGAGCCCTCAGAGTGAAAACCCAACTTCTTCCAGTGTCCCATTCATGCGCATGCCTCTCCCCGATCTCCTGCTCCCCTTCATGTCCCCAGACCCCATCTTCAGCACTGGCTGGGAGTGGGGACAGGGCCTGTGATCAATGGAAACCCCGGTGCCTGCCTAACACCCTACCTGACACACAGTCAGTGACCAGGATATGAGCATGGCTTCCTACATCCTTTGCTTCTATGAAGCTTCGTCCTGAGGATGCCCATTGACCCTCAAATGGCATCTTCCCTGACACCTCTCCACCCCCAACATCAGCTTCCCTTTAGCTCAGTCGATGCCTCCCCTCTGCCCTGCAACCTCCCTGACCTGCACCCCTGCGATCCGCACACCCCCACATAGCAGCCCCGCATTCACTCTGTCCCTGGTCCCCAGCACCAGATTCCAGGGAGGCGTTTCTTAAGTGCTGGCTGACTCAGGGATAAAACAGTAAATCCATGACAGCCACAGCTTCCAGGCAGAGGTAGTAATATTCCACTCGAGGAATGGGTTTGAAGAAATAAACTATAGGAGGCATTCCATCTACCTCTTGGAACCTGTGGGAACAGCCAATGCCCAGAGGCTTTACATGGCCCTTTGAGAGTTAAGGACCAATAAAGGGCATTCCCTCTTAAACAGACGAGCAAGCAGAAAACCATACAGCCACAGTGCTCTTCCAAGAACCTGCATGCATGAGCTCATTTAACATTCAGAATATCCCTGAGAAAGAGGGACTGTTATCATTCCCATTTTATAAAGAAGGAGACGGAGGCAGAAATAGCATGCCCAAGGCCACACAACTAGTAGTGGCATTAGTGCGGGGGTGGGAAGTGGTAGCAGGAGGAGGTTGGTGTTTCCAACTCAGTTTTAAAATAAAACCAAGTCCAGGGCACCTGGGTGGCTCAGTCAGTTAAGCATCTGCCATCAGTTCAGTTCATGATCTCGCAATCCTGGGATCGAGCCCCACATTGGGCTCCCCCATGGGAGTCTGTTGCTTTTCCTTCTGCCCTTCCCTCCACTCATGCTCTCTCTCACATAAATAAATAAAATCTTTACACAATAAATTTAAAAAAAAATAAAACCCGATCCAGCAAGACACTGGCTCTCTCCAGACATACATCCAGCCAAGTGTGATTGGGCTGATTATAGTGGCAGATATTTCCACCCACCAATTATTTGGCTGTTTCTTTACAAATAAGCACCTCAATCGTAATCCGCTGACTAGAAAAGAATGCTGGAGAGTTTACAGGGACACACGCAGCATACTGAGTGCAGGGAAAAGTCCAGCTGGCAGTCGGGAGGAAAGGACCCGTGCACCACACCTGGGGCCAAGAGCCCCGAAAAGCCAACAGAGGTGACTAGAGTTCACAAAGACACAGAGCTCCTACAAAGCCAGCACCCACTGACAGGGCATTAACCTGGTCACTGTTGCAAAATAAGAATTTATGGAGGAAGAGAATGGGCCAGAATTTAAAGGCGTCTCCAAAGTCAAGTGAAGGACCCAGGACCAGCCATGGCCTAGCATCCCAAGGAACAAGTCTCCAGTGCTCATCATGGGCATTCTCACCTCCACTGTCGATGAGGCAGCCCAGGAGCTGCATCCTCCGAGGGTCCCAGGTGCTGAGGCGGGGGATGACAGTGCAGAGGTCAAGGTCTGAGAAGTTGCAGCCCTTGATGAGGCAGTCTCCCAGTGGTGGCTCCCCACTTACTTTGCGGGTCAGCAACAGAAGCACTTCCGGCCATTTCTGTTTCTCCAGTAAAAACTTGATGAAGGTGTTGGCGCAGTCACGGTTAATGTCACAGACCAAGTCAGGAGGGATTTCTTTCAAAAATAAGAATATACCACACTCCCAAAAAGTTTCATATGATTCCTGTCCCCATATACCACCCAACACGTTTAGGCGTAATTAACAAGAATTATCGGTCAGTGTTTTTAACCCCTGGGGAAAATATAAGCAAGTAATTACTTTGGGCACCTATTCAACCACTCGTAAACGTCAGTATAAGCACCGACCATGTGACCTTCTTGGGAAGGTTAGAAATTCTTTAACGAGAATAGAGCCTGGCCCAAGAGGAGAGCGGAATTGTCTGTGTCATGGAAGAATACGTGAGTCAGGGCATTCTACTGAGATCAGAAGGGCAAGAGCCGGGCTTAAGTTTTGCATAATATTAAAAGTGTGTTCTGCTTAAGGAGCACTGAAATACAGGGAGACACTATAGAATAATTAAAAAGTTAAGAGTTGTCAGGTAGCAGAGAGAGGATGGTTTAATCCTCAATTCTTAAGTTCATATCATGATATACTAAGTATTTCCATCTGCTATCTAATGTATGGAGACAGGATAATGGTTATCCCAGTTCATGATGCTGGTATATCCTATGGATGGAAAACTTCTGAAGGAGGTCCTCAGTAAGCAAATTGCCAGATTTAGCAAATAAAAATATAGGATGCCAGTTAAATTTGAATTTCAGGTAAACAACAAATTAAATTTTAGTATAGTTCCTGCAATATCTGGGACATACTTAAACTATATTCACTGTTTATTCAAAGTTATAATTCAACCAGCATTCTATAATTTGTTGGGCAACCCTATTAGTAAGAAAGCAGGAAGGAAGAGAAGGGAAGAAATCAAGAGTTAACCTAAATAAGAGCAATTTAATTTGTATTTGCTAGTTTTTGCTTCCCACCATACTCTAGGATTTCTAACATGAATATTCATTTTAATACTTAATATGTAATTTGAAAATAAGAAAAATAGTTCTGTGTGCAGGACCCTGGACTAAGTGCTCCACACTCATCATCGCAGCAGATTAGTACCCTCGCTAATGCAGGAGTGAAGGAACTGAAGCTTAAGAAGTTAAACAATTGACCCAAGGTCACAGAGGCGCTAAGTGGTAGAATTAAGATGAAAATGTAAAACTCCAAGCCTTAAACACTATGATCTGCTGCATCTCCTGAAGAGCATTTTTATTCCACTGGCCACCCCTTCCCACATTTTCTGGAAAATTAAGAAATCTCAGCCCTTTGAATGGTCCGAGTGAATGTGTTACAGCCCATACTGACTGCCAGTTTAAAAAATACTAAATTTCACCTCCTTAGGGTTTCTAGAATCTTCCCTAATTATTATCTAAAATGTGTCATCTGAAGTTCTTTTCTAGAACTTTCCTGATTTCTTCATAGTGAAAAAGAATTAACATTCAATTCTATAATAACTTTATATACCAATATTAGCCAATACCTATGGAAGAGAGAACTATCCAGGGTATTTAAAAAGGGATTGTATATGCAACAGTAATTCTAGCAGGATACATGAAAACCCAGACACAGAGACTGACGCTGGCAATGGGCTTTAGGGACTAACGTTCCGGGTGGATGATTTGGACTTTCCACTGAGTAATGTTCTGTGCTGTTTGAATGTTTCACACACAGCTCATCACTTTTATTTTTTTTGTAATTAATTGTTTTAAAGATATTAGAAAAGAGTTCTAACAGGCATCAATAATCTTTGGCGCAATTGAACGTTGTGAGGAAAGTTACCTTGCAGAGAAGAAAGGAGACGCAAGAACCTCTGAACTACTTCTTGCTTCAGTAAGTTTTTATGCAGTAGCTGGTTTCCTGAGTTCATGTACTTCACCAGCTGCTCAGAGGCCTTCCGGAAAATGTCGGTCTCACTAACAGATCCATCCCCATTGTTCAGTCCTGCAAAACAAGCAGGTGATGCTTCTGAATACAGAGATCACAGCTGTGGGAGATTGCCAAAATTACCCTAGTTCTCCATCCCTCCGTGGACGCCCTTGCTTTGCCCGGTGACTCTGGGTCTCCTTCCATCGAGAGGTGGAGCCTATTCCCTGCCCGACCCTGGATTCCGGCCTGGCTTCCGGACCTGGTATGACCAATAGAATGCAGTTGTGTGATTTTTGTCCTGGTTCTAAGGTGCGGCCTCAGGAGGCCTGGCTTAGTTCTATTCACTCTCTTGAGACCCTGCCCTCTGCCATGTGGACAGGTCCAGTCTCGACTTTGAGGGGACAAAAGACTGCATAGAACAAAGAGAAATCAGTGCCGTTGTCCAAACTGAAGGTCCATAGATGTGAAAGAGCCTGGCCAAGATCAGCAAGACAACAGTTGCCGGGAGGAATTCAGTTAAAGCTATGAGAACAGCCCAGCCTAAACAGCTGGCCTGCAGGATCACAATCGAAATAAATGCTTATTGTTAAAGCAACTAAATTTTGGGAGCAGTCTGTTAGGCAGCAATAGATGAGTGATGTAAGAGTTGAAGGAAGTGGGGCGCCTGGGTGGTACAGCGGTGAAGCGTCTGCCTTCGGCTCAGGGTGTGATCCCGGCGTTATGGGATCGAGCCCCACATCAGGCTCCTCTGCTATGAGCCTGCTTCTTCCTCTCCCACTCCTCCTGCTTGAGTTCCCTCTCTCGCTGGCTGTCTCTATCTCTGTCAACTAAATAAATCAAATCTTTAAAAAAAAAAAAAAAGAGTTGAAGGAAGTGATAGCAAGAGAAGGGCTTAGCAGCACAGAACATCCAACCACATGCCAGCCACCCATGCGTCTCACTGGCCAGCAGAAAAACCCGAGAGGAAGGAGCCACCTCTCTGGCCAAAGAAGGGAAAACAATATCCCCTTGGTTGAGTTTATTTGAGAAAGTAGTCATGATTAGAAAACTCCCCCTGACATAACGTTGAAATGGGAAAATGTTTTATTTGGTATCCGGTGATACACTCAAAAAGCAATGTTGCTCAAAATAGAATCTTACTGAGCACGTGGGGGAGCAAAACTGGAAGTGTGTTTTCACACCCAAAGAAAAGGCCCCGGACCACAGCATTAGGTGCTGTCACGTTGTGCAGAGATGAACAAATGTTCAATGTCATGTTCTAACAGAGTAGGAACACTTTGTAAGAGATGGACTATTTGAAAACGAGAAAAAAATGAAAAGCATCCTATCATCATCAGGTTTCCCAACAGCAGGCCCTGAGTCAAGGATTTGTGTGCAAGTAGTTCACCAAGGACGCGACAGGTGGGGGAAAGGGGGAAGCAGATTAGGAGTCAGGGAGGAAGCCAGGTGGCCTTGCCTGATCCTACGGGGGAGCTCTGGAGCGAGTACACCTCACAGCTGTCCCAATCCTAGGCCAGGGAGACGGGCTTTCAAATTCTCACCTCGATCTATCACTGGCTACAGGCTGCCCTGGGAGGATGTACGTTCTCAGGCACTTGTAGTTTGAAGGACCCAAGCAAAACTGGCTCCATATGCTGTTCTCCTTGAGAGGAAGCCTTAGGTGCTGGCTTTCCAAAGTGAAGGCACCCCCATGTCGGGGAGCACAGCAACGGTGAAAGGGATCTAGGGGATCCACGCAGAGCTCCAACATTATCTGCTGTGCCTTCTGGTACACATCTGGATCACCTTTCAACTAGTCAAGTCCAAACACCAGAGACACACACACACCAACTTCGGGGGCAAATGCTCGTTGCCCTCTACTCAAGAGACCTTTAGGTGCCAGAGAGAAGCAAGACCCACTTTAGCACTGTCCTCCAGAGAAAAAGAAATGGAAACCACTTAGCAAAGGAAGACCTACATCACCTCAGCTGGAAACCTGGAAAATATGTATGTGCTCTGACAGTGACCTGGCCCTCCCATCTTCCTCCTAAAATACCTATGAACACACAGAAATGGTGAAAACTCACAGTACAGAGAAATAGGACCCTTGGAAAAGGAGCAACTTCCTTCATTATCATGTGTTACTTGTCCCCCAGCCTCATGCCATTAAATTCTTTTCTTACTTGTCCCTCAGCCTCATGCCATTAAAATCTTTTCTAGAATATCATTCTTCCACTAGGGAAATTAGTATAAAAAGTCACTTGACACTGAACAGAAACAGATTAAGATTTAGATTAAGCTGGCCAATACAGACAATTAGATGCAGTTGTATAATTAAATGCATGGTTATCGGGTTCAGAATAGTTAAGCAATGGGTCAGAGAAAGTTCCACATTTGTCAGGAAAGAAACCAGAGACTATCAACAATGTTAAATGCATAAAAGGAAAGGTGCTGGTGATGGTACCCCTGGGTAGACGTGGTTGACTTATTTATTACTCTGAATTTGTGTTTTTTTCCTAAATTTTCTATAAGTTTAGTAGGAGACAAAAGAAACATCAGAATATAAAGTCGCTTGTGTATTATAATCACAGATTGCTTTTTAAAAGATGATTATGTAAATGCTAAACAACACCAACAAAAAGACTGGATAAAATATACAAAAGTATAATTACAATAAATTTTTGTTTTTTACATAAACCTATGTTTTTATAAATTTTCTACATTGATATTTAATATATATAAGCAGATTTGAAATTAAAAATTTCAAAAATTAAGGGGTGCCTGGGTGGCTCAGTCGTTAAGCGTCTGCCTTCGGCTCAGGGCATGATCCCAGGGTTCTGGGATCGAGCCCTGCATCGGGCTCCTCCGCTGGGAGCCTGCTTCTTCCTCTCCCACTCCCCTGCTGTGTTCCCTCTCTCGCTGGCTGTATCTCTCTGTCAAATAAATAAATAAAATCTTTTAAAAAAAATTTTCAAAAATTAAAAAAGAGATCTTCTGAAGTTGCAATAGTGCTCAGAAGTACTAGAAAATAGAAATAAATCATTTCAAAAAGAGATTTTGCTCTTGCCTGAAATTTTTTTTTTTAAGACTTTATTCATTTATTCGACAGGATAGAGACAGCCAGCGAGAGAGGGAACACAAGCAGGGGGAGTGGGAGAGGAAGAAGCAGGCTCATAGCGGAGGAGCCTGATGTGGGGCTCGATCCCATAACGCCGGGATCATGCCCTGAGCCAAAGGCAGATGCTTAACTGCTGTGCCACCCAGGCGCCCCTGAAATTTTTCTTTCAAGCTAAAAAGGCAAAACTGGGGTGGGGGAGGCAGGCGAGTTTATAGAGAACTCATACTTTAATGTTTTCCTTTCCTATATTTTGTAATTCTTTTTAAAGAAAACATTGTTTTTATAATAAGGAAAAAGTATCATGAACATCCTTTAGGTCGATTCCAGATGCCTGCATTTACTGAAAACAGGGCACCATCTTGGTGCTGAGGGATGGTAAAATGACGAACCAGGGCCTCTGAGTCCCAGGCTCCCCCTGTGGGGAAAATCGACACAGAGAGAAGGTTCCAGTGTCCGAATGCTGTGTCTGAGGTGCCTGCCTGAGCACAGAGCAGAAAGCAGCTGGCTTCCACTGGAGCAGCAGAGAGAAGGCCTAGAGGCCTGGAATGGTTCTCCCTCGAGTGAATCAGAGATTACAAACCCTGGGGAGAAGGAACGCTCCAATCCTGTTCTTGGTCCTAGAAGAAAGAAGTAACAGCGGCCAAAGAGGTGGACGTGCTGCCACCTAGTGGTGGCTGGGAGAAGCAGGTAAAAGCAGTTAGGAGTTTCACTTTCCACCGCGGTTAACTGCGGTCAACCTCAGTCCAGAAGCAGATGATCCTCCTTACGACGAATCGTCGGAAAGTCAGTAGTAGGGGTGCCTGGGTAGCTCAGTAGGTTAAGCATCTATCTGACTCTTGGTTTCGGCTCAGGTCATGATCTCAGGGTTGTGGGATCAAGTTCTACACCGTGCTCCACACTCAGCAAGTAATCTGCTTGAGATTCTCTCTCCCTCTTCCTCTGCCCCTTTGCCCCTCCTTCCATGCTCTCTCTCTCTAAAATAACAAATAAATAAATCTTTAAAAAAAAAAAAAGGTCAGTAGTAGCCTAATGCTCTAATGCTCACAGCACCTACGTCATTCTCATTTCACCTGATCAGGCAGGCATTTTATCATCCCGTATCATCACAAGAAGGGTGAGTACAGTACAGTCAGGTGTTCTGAGAGAGAGAGACAACATTCACGTAACTTTATTACTGTAGATTGTTATAATCGTTCTATTTTATTGTGAGTTATTGTTGTTAATCTCCCACTGGCATAATTTATAAATCAAACCTTACGGGATATATGTATAGGAAAAAGCAGTACATGCAGGGTTCAGCACTACCCATGGTTTCAGGCATCCACTGGGAGGCTTGGAAGTATCCCCTGCAGATAAGGGGGGACTGCTATAAACAATCCTGACTGCTTAGGAGTAAGGCCTTGCTCCTGCAAGTGGCCTCTGGCTTCCCCTGGTACTTTGTAAGAACTACAGAATCTCAGGTCCTGCCCTGAACCTGCTAAATCAAACTCTGCATTTTCACAGGCTCCCAAATGGTTCCCGTTAACATCGGGAAGCTCTGGCTTAGAGAACAGCAGAAATCTTCAGCAAGACCCTTTATTTCTCACCTCAGTGCAAAAGCCACCCTCTCCAAAGTCATTGTCACCTTAATCATCAAAATGTTGCACAGCAGTGCTCAAGATGAGCCAAGGGTGAGAGCATCTTTTATCCTAGTCTTTAAGTTAAAATGCTGTTCGTCTGCATACAAAAAGCTAGCATCCTGTTGGTGCTTTACCTGGAGCCACAGATGTAAAAAACCAAATCATTAAGTCTGTGGACTCAGGTCACAAGCAAGTGTACCCAAGTCCCCAGCAGCAGCTCTTCCCAAAGATAGTGTGCTTCCATCAGGCCCACCATTAGGGTGGGGAGGGATTTAAGTCCATAAAATCTTCATTTTTATGACTGGAGATCTACCTTTCTGCCCATGGCCCCAGGCCCTCCCTTTGCCTGTCTTCTCAATTACTACACCGGTTAAAGAGGCCATGAGGGGGCTAAAGTCTAAAACTACATTATCCACTACAGTGGCCACTAACTTAATGATGTATTTAGACGAATTAAATAAAATTAGAATTTCAATTCTTCTGTTGCATGTGTCACACACATTCAAGTGCTCAAAAGCCATAGGTGACCAGAGGCCAGCCTATGAGACAGAGCAGATATAGAACATTTACATCAGTACCGGAAATTATATTGCATGGTCCTCATCTACAAAGATTCCCCAGTCCCATCTCAGGTTTTAAAGTTTGTACCACTGGCAAAATCTTAGAAACAAAATGTATGTGTACAACTCTATAAGGACATATGGATGCACAAAGTAACCATGATATTCAGGACAGATGTCATATTCCCATACTGACTTCTACAAGGGCTCCACTGCAAGGAGCCTTTGGGAAGTACGCTACCGGAAGACTCCAACTCCCTAGCCCTTTCTGATAACTGGTCATCCCTTTCTGATAACTGGTCATCCTCCACTTGTCCGGTTTTTATCAGTTTCTTTTGCTTTTTTTGACTCCGTGCTTCCCTATAGTCTTTCAATATTCTTCTAGCATGACAAGGAAAAATTCATGGTCGATGGTCTGGAAAACTCAAAATTAATCAAATATACAATAAGCTTACCAAGGAGTACTGGGGACTGGGGGCTTCGCTGCAACCACTGTCATCACAAACTACCCAGTGAGCCAAAGGCAGGCTTGGAACGAGACACATTCCTCTTGAATGTGCTTTTCTTCCTAAGCAAGCATAACTGAATTCTAATAAGTAAAAAGGGAACCAGCTGCTTTTCTATTGAGTCTCTTCTCCTGGTTCTAAATCTGGGCCACAAATTTAGTTGGTGAAGGCAGAGAAAGAGGAAAGAAGAGAGAGACCCTGTCTCAGAAACTGAGCTGTTTTTAGGATTAGCAGATATTCAAAGATTGTATTACGCTCCCCCAGAAAAAAAAACTGAAAAAGATCAAAACTTTAAAAACTAAACAGAAACACATGACCTATGCTAAAGCCTATAACACTAGATATACCATACACACGTGCGTATACAGTATTCTAAGGATTAAGGTTAGAATTAATTGCAAACAAAAAAATTAAATGTAAGCGAAAACCTGCAAACAAATCAGCCATTTTCTACCATTCACTGGTGGTCCTTTTTCGTTGTTACACTAAAATCTGAAAATTCATTGGTAAAAAAATCTGTTCAGTTAGTTTCAATTTCTCAAACAGTAGAACCCATCCTGAAGCTGAGATTACAGGCATAAACTCTCAGAAAGCACTTCATAGTGACTTATTAATTATACTACCTCACAGAAGAAATCACAAGTCCTTAACACCGGGTCTTTTAAAAACTAAATATATGTCACAGCTTTTTAAAAAATCCATGAAAGGGGCGCCTGGGTGGCACAGCGGTTAAGCGTCTGCCTTCGGCTCAGGGCGTGATCCCGGCGTTATGGGATCGAGCCCCACATCAGGCTCCTCTGCTATGAGCCTGCTTCTTCCTCTCCCACTCCCCCTGCTTGTGTTCCCTCTCTCACTGGCTGTCTCTCTCTCTGTCAAATAAATAAATAAAATCTTTAAAAAATAATAATAATAATAAATAAAAATAAAAAATCCATGAAAAACAGAGAAGTCTGCAAATACACTTCTTTCCCCTCATTCCAGTGATCTCACGGAAATAACAGACGATATTTTTTTTTAAAAGAAACTATATTTAGTTTTTATTTGGTAAGTCTTCTGAAGAAACATGGATTTTGAACTAATGTAGAATTATTTTATGATTATAATATTACAATTTCAGAAGTTATTCACAGATTTTGAAGAATAAAAGATACACTCTTAGATTATTTTGGTTTTTTGGGGGTGTTTTTTAATTTTATAATAATTTTTATTATGTTGCGTTAGTCACCATACAGTACACAGACAATATTTTAAATAAGTAAATGAAAAGGAAAACATAGATGGGGCAATGAGGGGGGCAGGGACATTAAATGAAAAGCAGCTTCTCCCCCTTGTGAAACTTTGCTGACCCTGGCAGTTGGGATGACCCCCACCTGTCCAGCTGCCTCCCACTCCAGCACATACACCCAACGCGCTGCCTTCAACTCGCCACCTACTTACCCACTCCGGGGGCGGGGGAGTGTGTCTGGGGAAACGCATCCAAATATCTTCAGTAAACACACTAACCGTCTATTACGTATTAATCAGTTCAGTCCTTCATTCATGCACCCAAACCATCCGCAGATCAGAAAATAATTAAAGAAAAGCAACAGCACAAAAGAGAAACAAGAAAATGAATCTACTCGCCCCAAAAGAAGCAAATGATTCAGAGAAGAGAGGAGGACCTTCTTTTAGAAAAAAAAAAAATACTCAGTATTCTTAAATGCCATTCAAGAAGAAGTGGCAGATATAAAACAAGAAAAAGCTGCCATAGATTAGAAAAAATCAGAGAACAAGAGTTCTTAGAAATTAAAACCGAATTCCCAAATTAAAAAATGCAATGGACAAGCTGAATTACAAAAGGAAAAGCTATAGACCAAGTTAAACGTCTGGGAAGAAAAAGTACCTAGAGAACAGTAGGGAAAAGTAGAGAGACATGTTATAAATTCAGGAAGCTCAGCTATTTAATATTTACAATAAAGAGACATCGGAAGGGGAAAAAAACGATAGAAGATAAATTTCCTGAGCTAAATAAGTTAGATTGAGAGGGGCCAACAAGAGTCAATCGAGAATGTATAAAGACCCACACCTAGAAACTTCCCAGGGACATTTCAAAGCTGGAAAGACAGAGAAAATCCTAGAAGGGAAAATAAATGAGACAGACATCAGACTTCTAATCAGTAGCAAATGGAGGTTAGAATACAATGATACAATTTCCTCAAAGTTGTGAGGAACGAGGTTTAACAGCATATTTCATAAATCTAAGATGCCGTGCATTGTCCAACACATCAGAAACGGCGCATAGACCTGACCTGTCACCGATGGTGAAACACATTCTAATTTTAAAGATGTTAAAATGTGGGGAGAAATTGCAATCAATGAAATACAATGTCTATATTCAAAAATACAATGCCTATATTCAACCACTATAAGGACAACATAAAGACATTATCAAAAACTCCAAAAGTCCATGCATTCTCTAGGAAAAACTTACTTGAGTAGGTATGCTAACAGATCAAGAAAGAAATCTAAACAGACAATATGAGCCACAAAGTCATATGTGAGTGCAAGGGACTGAAGTCTGAATAAAAAGTCTAAATAAGGACCAAACAGTATATACGTGTACATATATATATATATACACATACGGTTCATTAAACTGAGATGCTTACATGGTCTCACATTGAAAGAGCAAAGTTTTCAGGATGTCTGGTGGTTCTTTTCTATGGGTTCTGCTATGCTACCAGTTGCAGAACGTAATTTACATAACCATTTACATAATCATACTACCACCATGTAAATGCCACTTACCGGTTTTTCATTTCTACAATTCATCTATGGATGAAACCCAGAACACTTAAGAGCTTAGGAACAGAATGCAAACAACACAAATGACATTACTGGGCAAAATTCAACAACTGGAGCTAACTTGTATTTCATTCTCAACAGCAGCCAGTCAGTAGATGCTGTCCCAAACTGATAAACCATATCTATTGCAGAGATATGAACATATTTTAAATTGTTGGTTGTATTTGCTCCTGAGGAGTAGGCTTGATTTTTGTTAGCCCCTGTTCTGTATGACTTTTTTCCTTTTTTCACTGTGTGCATGCATGGGGGGGAAAAAATCACCCAAACTGCCCCAAGGTGGACCTGGCAAAGTTATAGGGATGTCATAGATACTATCTTTTAAAGAAGAGTTGTCTCTGTCTTTCAAAAAAAAGCAAACAAGTTTTCCGAAGACTGGGGTCTCACTTCCATCTTCATATATGAAAAAAAGTATAAACTGGTTTGTATCTAATGTCACAGGACGCGTTTTACCACCCCCCTTCAAAAAAAGTTACTTCACTAGAAGCTGTACCTGATAGGTCCTTAGAACACGCGGCCAGCTTTGCCAAGTGACTGTTGATTTTCTCAATGGCTTTGAAGTTCTTATTCCTCTTCAGGACATCCATGGCAGACCGGGACTGTCGATCCAGCAGGGTAGGGTCTGCCCCAAAGCGCAAGAGCATCTGCACATCCTCTGTCTGTCCTAGAGCGGGCCAAAAGGAGAGAGGGGGGCTGTCATGGTTCCTTCCATAAGGCGACGTCCCCATGAGTGCTCTTCCTTCCAGTTCCCTGCCCAAGCAGCCTGGGGCAAGGGGACCTGTGTCCCTCTGATCATAGAATCTAAACTGCTGGCCTTGGGCAATCCACCCAACTCCCCGAAGCAAGGAGTCCTGTGTGGAGTGGGTAGGACAATAGCTTTGAAGAGGTTCAGAAGTGAGCTCCTCTCTACCTTTCTCCCCTCTCCCTGGCAACAAGCAAGGAGAGGGGGAATCTGGTTACTAGGCAACAGTTACAGCTGTAAGGATAACAGCAAGCTGTGACTTCAGATTTCTTTATTCCCTTGAGAGGAAACAGAATATTCTTCCAGAAAAAAAAAGAAGAAGAAGAAGAAGAAGCCTGTCTGGCAATGGGAGAAGAAAGTGGCAATTGCTTTTGCATCAGGGTCTTTTTATTGTCACTGTTTCCAGTCTCCCAGCCCCAACCCTCTGGCTGCCGGCTCCATTTGCTGCTTTGACATATCTATTTGCCAAGCATCAATGTGTCTCTGTGATCACAGATGCAACAGTTTTCCCAATGAAACAGGTATATCTCTGGGGGTACAAAGAATGATGTGGGCATAGAGAGTTCAGCAAAGCAATGCCTGATCCCCAACTTCCATACCCATACTTTCCTAAAATCCATCACCTGGACAAGGCACCTGTACTCCAGGTATCGTCCCATTCACAGTGCTCTTCTTTCCCATCTCCCCAGTCACAACTGCCCTTCTCCCATTTACCAAAATGAGACAAAATTAAAAAGTCAAACTTTTTACCCATGGAGTATCTCACTGAGGCAGGCAGAATTCTAAGACAGTCCCCAAGATTCCCAACCCCTGGTGCACACACACCTTCTCCCCCAGTTACTCAATCAAATACGAATCTAAATGTGATGAGACTTTGCAAATGTAGTCAAGGTCCCAAAGCAGTTGACCTTAAGATAGGGTGATTACCCTGACCTAATCACATGAACCATAAAGGTCAAAGGTCTACAGGTCAGGAAGACGGCAAAAATTTAAATAGGAGAGGGAATTGATGCATAAAAAAGTCTCCCTTGCTGGCTTTGAAAAGAGAAGGGGCCACATGACAAGGAATGCGAGTGCCCTGTAGAAGCTGAGAGCAGCCTCCAGCTGACAAGCAGCAAGGAAACAAGGACCTCATTCCTACAACCAGAGGAAACTAGATTCTGCCACAACCACATGAACTTGAAAGAAGGCCCACAACTTCACATGAGAACATGGCTTCTGTCAGTACCTTGATTCCTCAATTTCATAAAAACCATCTATGAAAAGCCTACAGCAAATATCATTCTCAATGGGGAAAAGCTGGAAGCCTTTCCCTTAAGATCAGGAATACGACAAGGATGCCCACTCTCGCCGTTATTATTCAACATAGTACTAGAAGTCCTTGCAACAGCAATCAGACAACAAAAAGGGAAAAAAAGGTATCCAAATTGGCAAAGAAGAAGTCAAACTGTCTCTCTTTGCAGATGACATGATACGCTATATGGAAAACCCAAAAGAATCCACTCCCAAACTATTAGAAGTTATAGAGCAATTCAGTAATGTGGCGGGATACAAAATCAATGCTCAGAAATCAGTTGCATTTCTATACACGAGCAATGAGACTGAAGAAAGAGAAATTAGGGAATCCATTCCATTTACAATAGCACCAAAAATCATACATTATCTCGGAATTAACTTAACCAGAGACGTAAAGGATCTATATTCTAGAAACTACAAATCACTCTTGAAAGACATTGAAAAAGACACAAGAAGATGGAAAAATATTCCTTGCTCATGGATCAGAAGAATTAACATAGTTAAAATGTCTATGCTACCCAGAGCAATCTACACTTACAATGCCATCCCGATCAAAATACCAATGACATTTTTCAAAGAACTGGAACAAACACCCCTTAAATTTGTGTGGAACCAGAAAAGGCCCCATATCACCAAGGAATTGTTGAAAAGGAAAAACAAAGCTGGGGGCATCACATTGCCGGATATCGAGCTGTACTACAAAGCTGTGATCACAAAGATAGCATGGTACTGGCACAAAAACAGACACATAGACCAATGGAACAGAAGAGAACCCAGAAATGGACCCTTGGCTCATTGGGCAACTAATCTTTGACAAAGCAGGAAAAAACAACCAGTGGAAAAAAAGACAGTCTCTTCAATAAATGGTGCTGGAAAAATTGGACAGCTACATGCAAAAGAATGAAACTTGACCATTCTCTCACACCATACACAATGATTTCAGCCTCGGGAGACACTGAGTGGAAAACTGAGTCACAGCATTTCAGACTACTGACCAACAGAGAACTGTGAGCTGGTAAATGGGTGTGGTTTTGAGCCACTAAGTTGATGGTGATTTGTTACAGAGCACAGAGAACTAACTACTAATTACTGTCTTGCCCCAAAGGAAGTGAAAATTCCTGACTTTCAGAGTATCAACTGAAGGGAAAATTTGGTGCCTGCCAAGCCCCTTTTAAAAGGCACTTACAGGGGTGCCTTGGTGGCTCAGTCAGTTAAGCGTCCGACTCTTGATTTCAGCTCTAGTCATGATCTCGGGGTCCTGGGATCAAGCCCCGTATTGGGCTCCAGGCTCAGCAGGGAGTCTGCTTCTCCCTCTCTCTCTGCCCCTCCTCCTACTTGCATGCTCTCTCTCTCTCTTTTCAAATAAACAAAGCTTTAAAAAGTAAATAAATAGATAAAACAAAAAAATAAAAGGTACCACAATCTACCCTTCTCTTACTGCCCTCCAAAGTTATCATTTTCATCTTTAATAATTAACTACAGAAGATTTTAATATATTTCTGTTGCTTTGATATAGGTAGTAATAATTTTGCAAGATAAGGAAGCAAAATTTGAAGACATACTAGACTGTTTTTTAATTGACCAGCATCCATAGTCCTTTTCCTGATAACAACACCTCAGTTTTTCTTTGAGAAAGCACCTTTTCCCCCGTTTTCAGCCTACCTGATTTGATGGAGTAAACACATTCAGTCACCATGACATCCTCCACCACTGCTCCAGCCCGAGCTCCGGGGATAAACATCTGACCAGAACCTGACCAATCAATCATTCCATCCTCGGGCTCTGCCCCAGCCCCAGATCCAATGGTGAACACCTGACCAGGATCTGGCCAATCAGATCATTCCATCCTTCTGGCTCTACTGATTGGTTCATGGAAAGCATGTGACCAAAGTCCAGTCACCGAGACTCACTCCGAGGACTTTAACTGAAGTACTGAGTAGAGATAGCCTCTTTGGCTGAGACTGACAAATAGGCATAATATAAACCTAATATCAGGTGGCTTCAACTGAAGGAGAGCCTGCCCTACAATGAACCTAATGCAGAAGAAAGCAGAGCTGGGAGCCAGGGCAGATTCTTGAAGACACCTCTGGAACACCTGGAGCAAACTCTGGACAATCAAGTCACATGAGCCATCAAATTCCCGTTCTTGCCTAAACCAGTTTGAGTGTCTGTAGCTTATAACCAAGTCAGATGCAACTACTGATCTGGCCTCATGTTCCAGAAGGTGATCATTTCTAGGTTTTGAGTCCTGCTGCTGGGCTCTGGTAATTCCCTGAGACTTAACCCCTGGGCCTCCCAAACCACATGGACCCGGAGCCAGGAGGACCATCATAACAACCTCTACCCGCCAAAGTGCCACCAGAACTGATGATTTCAGAGGCTCTGTGATGCTGCTATTATTTTAAATGGTGGATTTGGAATTCAGGCCACATTAAAGTATCTGGAGAGCTCTTGACTCTCCACTTATCAGAAAAGTATTCAAGATGGAGATAATCTCATACACTGTTGGGGCAACCTTCCTGGGGTTCAAGTTAACAATAGCTTTCAAAAGCCAAATACATCCCAATATGCTAGCATCCTAAAACTGCACATATGTTTTTACTTATACATTATAGAATATTTGTGGGGAAAAAATCATAAGATATTGGTAACACTGGTTCTGAGGTTAAAGGACAGAGGCTCTCAATGTATACTTTTTGTATCTTTTGATTTGTGAATGTAATCTATTTAAATTTTAAATAAAATGAGTTTATCCAAATAAATAAAATGAATAATTGTTTGAACAAGCAATCTCTCAACTAGGAAATAATCCTCCAGGGACGCCTGGGTAGCTCAGTCAGTTAATTGCTTACCTTCAGCTCAGGTCATGATCCTAGGGTCCTGAGATCGAGCCCCATGTCCAGCTCCCTGCTCAGCAGAGAGTCTGCTTCTCCTTCTCACTCTCCTCCTCCACCCTGCTCATGTTCTCTCACTGTCTCTCTCAAATAAATAAATAAATAATCTTTAAAAAAAAAGGAAATAATCCTACAGGTACATTCCCACCAGTACACAAAGATGTACATAGGAAAATATTCTCTGAGCATTGTTTTTGGTAGCAAAATAACTGAAAACCATTTAATCATCCATCAGTGCAGTATAGTCATATCAGAGAATACTGTGAGCCATTTAAAAAAAATGAAATAGTTATGCAGGTACTATTAGGGAAAGATGGCCAAGATTATTGTTTAGGGAAAAAGCAAGTTGCATAGTATGTACACATTCATATTTAAAAGAGGAAAAGAAAAATTGTCAAGACTCACAAAAAAATGCTTGGTAGACTTTGTGAAAGAGAATTTACTTTTTATCACACATCTTTTTAAAGTGTTTGAATTCTTTAATTTTTTTACCAAGAGCATGCCTTTCAATTTCTTTTGACTTTTTTGCCTTTAAAATTCTTTTGATTGAACATACCATAAAATTCACCCTTTTATTTTTTTTAAGATTTTATTTATTTATTTGACCGAGAGACAGCCAGCGAGAGAGGGAACACAAGCAGGGGGAGTGGGAGAGGAAGAAGCAGGCTCCCAGCAGAGGAGCCTGATGTGGGACTCGATCCCAGAACGCCGGGATCACTCCCTGAGCCGAAGGCAGATGCTTAACGACTGCGCTACCCAGGCGCCCCAAAATTCACCCTTTTAAAGTGTATAATTTAGTGGGTTTCAGTATATTTATGAAGTTGTGTAATCATCACCGCTATCCAATTCCAGGACATTTCATCACCCCAAAAAGAAACCTTATATGCATTGGCAGTCACTCCACATTTCCTCTTGCCCCACCCCCAGGGCAACCAGTAATCTGGTTCTGTCTCTAGGGATTTCCTTATGGAGGACATTTCATATAAATGAGATCATGCAATATGTGACCTTTTGTGTCTGGTTTCTTTCACTCAGCATAACGTTTCAATGTGCATGTATGTTGTAGCGTGTGTCAGTATTTTGTTCTTTTTTATGGCTGAATAATATTGCATTGTCTGTATGTACCACATTTTGTTTGTCCATTCAGCAGTTGGAGATTTGGGTTGTCTGCACGATTTTGGTTGTTATGAGTAATACTGTTAAGAGCATTCATGTACAAGTTTTTGTTTGAATATGTTTTCATTTCTGTGAGGCATATACCTAGGAGTAACATTGCTGAATCATATGGTAACTATTTGAGTAACTGCCAGACTTTTTTCCAAAGCAGATGCACCATTTTTCATTCCCACCAGCAATGGGTCCCAAAATTTCCACATCCTTGTCAATACTTGTTGCTGTCCATCTTTTTTTATTTCAACCATCTTGGTGCGGAGTATACTTCCAATTTTTAAACTAGTTCTTGAAAGGTGATTCGAAGAAGTCTATATGAAGGGGTTCCTGGATGGCTCAGTCGGTTAAGCATCTGCCTTTGACTTAAATCATGATTCCAGGGTCCTGGGATAGAGCCCTGCATGGGCTGCCTGCTCAGAGGGGAGTCTGCTTCTCCCTCTCCCTCTGCCTGCCGCCCTCTCTGCTTGTGCTCTCTCTCTCTCTCTCTCTGTCAAATAAATGAATAAATCTTAAAAGAGAGAGAGAGAGAGAGAGAGACAAGCCTATGTGAACAATGAAACCAGTGGAACAGAACAGAAAGTCCAGAATTAGTGGCATCTCAAATTGCCGAGGTCATGAGAACACTTCTAAACAAATGATGCTGAGACAAATAGGTAGTCATCTGGAAAATGATAAAACTAGATCCTTACATGAAACTCCAATGGATCAAGGATCTAACATTACAAAGGAAACTATATAGGCACCAGGAAAAAGATATAACTCTTTTTTTTTTGATGTGGTGTTCCATGATTCATTATTTGCGTATAACACCCAGTGCACCATGCAATATGTGCCCTCCTCAATATCCATCACCGGCCTATCCCAATCCCCCAACCCCCCTCCCCTCTGAAGCCCTCAGTTTGTTTCCCAGAGTCCATAGTCTCTCATGGTTCATTCCCCCTTCTGTTTACCCCCCCCTTCATTCTTCCCTTCCTTCTCCTACCTATCTTCCTGCTATTCCTTATGTTCCATAAATGAATGAAACCATATGATAATTGTCTTCTCTGCTTGCCTTATTTCACTTAGCATAATCTCGTCCAGTCCCATCCATGTTGCTACAAATGTTGGTAATCATTCTTTCTGATGGCTGAGTAATATTCCATTGTATATATGGACCACATCTTCTTAATCCAATCATCTGTTGAAGGGCATCTCAGCACCTTCCACAATTTAGCTATTGTGGACAATGCTGCTATGAACTTTGGGGTGCATATGGCCCTTCTCTTCACTACGTCTGTATCTTTGGGGTAACTACCCAGTAGTGCAATTGCTGGATCATAGCGTAGCTCAATTTTTAACTTTTTAAGGGACCTCCACACTGTTTTCCAAAGTGGCTATACCAACTTGCATTCCCACCAACAGTGTAAGAGGGATCCTCTTTCTCCACATCCTCTCCAACATTTGTTGTTTCTTGCCTTGTCAATTTTTGCCATTCTAACTGGCGTAAGGTGGTATCTCAATGTGGTTTTGATCTGAATTTCCCTGATGGCTAATGATTTTGAACATTTTTTCATGTGTCTGTCAGCCATTTGTATGTCTTCATTGGAAAAGTGTCCGTTTATTATAAAAAAAATCCAAACTCACACAAAAATCAAGAAATGCAAATTAAAACAACCTTGAGATACCAATTCATACCTCTCAGACCAGAAGAAACTTAGAAATACAACAATAAAATTCTGTTGGTGAGACTGTGGGGAAAGAGGCACTCTCCTACATTATGGGTGGTTGTGCAAATTGGTACAATCCTTCTGGATGAAGATTTGACGATATCTAACAGAACTACATATGCATTCATGCATATGAATGAATATGGAGTGATTTCCAGGACACACTGTTAATGAAAAAAAAAGCCAGGTGCCAAGCAGAATCTATATAATGGACCCTCCATGTAAAAAAAAGGAGGTGTAAGAAAACACATATGTGTCTGCTCATTACTGCAAAAGGAATCCAGGAAGAATAAGCCTTTTAAAAAAAATAAATAAACAGAAACCGATCATCTACAGGGGGGTGAATGGGAAAGGGGCAGAGAAAAGGGGGAAGTGGGAACTCAGAGGAACCAAGGGATGAGGAAGAAGTGACACTTCTCTGAGTATATCTTTCTGCAAAGTTCAGACTCCCAGAACCATAGTAATGTTTCACACATGTGCCTTTTACATACCAAAATATAAACAAAACCGATCCAACCCTAAAATGGAATGCAAACACTGAAAAAATATACCTAAGTGTACTACAAATGAGCAAAATAACCATAGTAAATAGGGTGGGGAGGAAAAGAACTTAGTATCTGACTGGAGACAAAAAGAACTGAACACAAACAAACATAAAATGAACATAAAACAAACATCTAGTTAGTAGATGTGTTTCTCAAACGGACATGGTTTAGCAAGTCTGAAACTTATAAAACTGAACAAGTAAAATATATTATAGATGAGAGATGTTACAAATTTTAAAAGGCTAAATGACCATGGAATCAGTGGTATCAGTATAAACTTAAGGTTTTTAATACAAATACATGCAGATGGACACAGTAATACAAACACGTGTATCCATGGGTTAGTACACGAACACACATTTCCTACCTCTGTCTGCTAAGAAGGCCTAGAAATAATGGCACTCCAGTAACAATGATCACAGCCAGTGCCAGACCTTGTTTTCTACACCATTCTCTAACAAAAGGAACTGGGGATCCTTGGAGAAATGGTTGATTCCAGGGGGACACAGAAAATTCATGATGAGCCTGAAGCAATTTGTGGTGTCTGAAAGTAAGGAAGTTCTCAAAAAAGGATGGGGCTTGTCCAAGGAACACAGGAGCCAATCTGAAGAAAGGAGTACTTAATGGCCAAAGCTGGAATAATTTGAGCAACTACGGATTTTATCCCATAGAATAAATATCCTTGAGTCCATACAGATATACATACATACATACATACATACATACATACATACATACATACAGAAAAGGGACAGCTCTTCATTGCAGCAGAATTCCAAGTAATAAATGTAGAAAGAAAGAAGAAAATAAAAAATCAACATTAATCAAAGATCACAGTGATAGCTGATGCTGACAAGATCCACCGATGAATATAAAATTACTGTGCAAAAATTTGAAGAGAAGCAAGGTATTTGCACAGCCTCAAAGTATTTCCTGCAAGATATTTAACAACTACAAAGGAAAAGATGGTAACTTTACAATGAAGAAATCTCACGGATCCCACCTTAACCAACTAATCAAGGTTAACATCAAGGACATATTGACATGATAAACTCCTTGATATAATATGGAGAAGCCTATGAGCTCATTTCTGTCGTATTCTTACCAAAAATGCATAACTTTATTCTATCATGAGAAAAACATTTAACAAACTCAAACTGATAGACCATCTACAAAACAACTGACCAATACTCTTCAAAAGGGTCAAAGGCATGGAAAACTGAGGAACTGTCAAAGACTGGAGGAGACTAAGCAGCCCTGACAAGCAAGTGCACTGTAGGTCTCTGAACAGAAAAAGGACATTAATGAAAACAAGGGTGAAATTCACATGAGGTCTGTGTATTAGTTGATAGCATTCTGTCAATGTTAACTTTTTGATTTTAATAACTACACCCTGACCTATAACATGCTAAGATTAAGGGAAGCTGGGTGAGGATATACAGAAACTCTTGAACTATTTTTACATCTTTTCTGTATGTCTAAAATTAGCTCAAATTGAAGATTTAAAAAAAAAGGTGAGCTTCCCTGAGGAAAGAGAGGAAGAAGACGTGGGTAGTAAGAGAGAGGTGGAATTAAAAGGAGAAGCGGCCTATAAGAGTCATGAAGGCTCGTTTGGCAGCAGCCGGGACGGGGAGTGGGGGCAGCGCATGTTACACCTACATGAAGAAAGGGCCGTCTCTTGACTTCACGTGTTTATTCTCCCATGTTTCAGAAAGTCGGGAAGGTTTCAGCTTTTGCAAGAAATAGTATGAGGTTGTGCTGTCCAATATGGCAGCCATGAGGCACAGAGATGGCTACCAAGCACTTCAGATGTGGCTAGTCCACACGGAGATGTGCCAGCAGAGCAAAACACATGCTGGACTTCAAAGACTTTGCACAAAACCAGAACACAGAATGTAAAAGGTCTCCATACTTTTTATACTAATTACACAAGGTAATGACAATATGTTGGATAGATGGGTTAAATAAAATATATTACTAAAATTAATTTCACCTATTTTGCTTTACTTTTTCATAGACCTACCAGAAAATTTAAAATTTTGCACATGGCTCTCATCATGCTTGTACTGGAAAGCACTCATTTCAGTCCCAGGAAATGGAATGCTTGTCAAGTTATTGAGACATACAGTTGGAATCCAAGGCTCTGTGTGCATATAAAATACCCAAACACTGCTCAAACCACCTGGATTTCAAGAGACTTGGAGTTGTGTTTCTTTGCAAACCCAAAGAGTCTTGTCTGGAAATACTTTTTCTTGGGCATTTTTGGGCTGGGGATGTGTAAGGAGAGCACAGTGATTGGAGGCACAGACTTTAACCGTAAATTACCAGACTAATTATCATTAGCGCAGAGGTGAGCTGGACCCAGCTCACACCAGTCCACGAGGGCCAACTGTCGAATGTCCAGAAATGCTATAAGATGGTTGATAAACACAGCCATTACTAACAACTTACTTAATTTAAACTTACAATAAATAAATCACGTTAAAGACAAAACTCATCACTTCCTAATTATTTTGCTACACTTCAGTATAATCTATGATGAGGTTTCTTTACATCTATCTTAACATGGATCTGTGTGGTAAAAATACAATATAATGGTATGCTACTGCACATGTCCCAGCCCCATGTTCAATGACATCATGTTAATAACTAGAAATCAATCATGGTGGAAGTATTTACAAAAAGGAAATTGGCAAACACCACAATTCGGGACTTTTCTTTTTGAAGACCCAGTTGTCAAACACTTGCCAGGATACCACTGTCTCTCAGAGGGTACTAAAATTCAAGGGACACCAAAAAGACAGACAGTAACAAGTGTTGGCAAGGATTTAGAGAAATTAGAACCTTTGTGCATTGCTGGTGGGAGTATAAAATGGTGCAACCACTTTGGAAAACAAGCTGGCAGTTCCTCAAGACATTAAATATAGAGTCACCATGTGATCCAGCAATACCACTCCTAGGTATCTACCTAAGAAAATGAAAATATATTCCAAAAACAAAGGCATATATGCAAAAGTTCACAGCAGCATTATTCATAGTAGCTGAACAAATGACCATCCACTGATGAATGGATAAATAAGATGTGGTTCATCCATACAATGGGATATTATTTGGTAACAATAAGGAATGAAGTACTGATGCACGCTGCAACAAGGATGAATCTTAAAAGCATGCTCAGTGAAAGAAGCCAGTCACAAGACTGTATGAGTCCATTTATACGAAATGTCCAGAACAGGCAAGTCCACAGCCACAGAAAGTAGATTAGTGGTTGCTTAGGGCTGGAGAGGGAGGGGGAAATAGGGAGTGACTGCTAATGGAAACGAGGGTTCGTTTGAAAAAGATGATGAAAATGTTTTAAAATTGATTGTGATAATGGTTGCAATACTCTGTGAATGTACTAAAAACATGGAATTGGACACTTTAAACAGGTGAATTATATGGTATATGAATTATATTTCAATAAAGCTCAAAACAGCCTCTGTAGCACACCTTTTCTCCATTTGCCCAGATGTGGTTTCTGGGACCCAGTCCAGTGGAGAATGACATTAGAGAAATACACCTCACTGTGCTCCTCCGGGACAAGCTAAGGACACAAAACTGTAAGTTCCCAGGCCAGGGGTCCCCAACCAGATGCTTCCGGGCTCTGTCTAGTCCTCAGGCATGTTTAATCTTGAGTGGACATTTTAAAATCATGAGTTGTCTTATTTTTTAAAAAAATCCCTCTTTCCAACGTCTCCTGCCTTCAGAAGATGGCGGGAAGGCCTGGTTCCCATGATCAGCAGGAGGCTGTGGCCACAGCAAGCCAAACTCCCCAGCCCCCCACCCCCTCTGTCAGCTCCCTCCCACTGGGGCTGGGAGTCCCTTACCATTCATCATCACAGCTACCCTAGCGTTTTTATAGAACAAAATGTGCTGTCTCCACGGGTTTCCAGAAAGGCAAGAGGCATCAGAGAGCCTGGTGGGTGGGAGCACACACAGCCTTCCTATTTCACAGGCTAACAAGGTATGTCTGTATCAGTGAACCAGTTTGTCCTTGCCTGCGCCAGCCTCACTCTTCCTCGTGGCCTGTCTGGCCCTGGCGAGTATGGAGGATGAAATCCCTGTGTTAGATTCACAAGTGGCTAGGAAGCAGGACCACATCGGTGGTCTGGTTCACAGTGTATCTCCAGTAACTAGTGCAGATTTGGCACAAAATAAAGCACTTAGTAACTATGTGATGAGGGAGGGAACAAGTACAGCCAGGAGCCCCTGTCCTTGAGACACTCAATCCCACGGAGCCCCTGAAGCTGCAAGAGCATGTGGGACCCAGCCATTCTTCCCTCTCTCACCCCCCGTCCTTCCTGCATTCAGCCTGCCCTTCCAGTCATGCTTAATTCCAGGTGAGGTTTAGCCTGAGCCTGTCCCAGGATGGATGGGTAATAGATGTGGTCGGTTGAGTGGGCTCTCTAATGCCTGAGGTCAGTCAGCCCACAGCGCACCCCCCAGCCTAGTGCTGCTACTTACGCTTAATGAGGTATCCTGGGTAGGGGGCCGAGGCGACGACGTGGAGGACAGTGCAGCCATCCTCATCCTTCTGGTTGATGCGGCCTTTCCACTCGGGCTTGTGGTCCATTAACCACCTAAAAAGATGGTTTTCCTCTGAAGAGAATTAAAATGTGTGACTGATGTTATTTTCTATACACAGAAAATCAATAAAACACATCGGTGTGTAGCACCCTGAGGGAACCAAATGGGGAATCCCGCACACATTTGGCACTCACTACAAATAGGTCCAGGAGACACAGCGTTTGTGAATTAAAAGGATTGGTTATAGAAAGTTATTCATAGGGGCACCTGAGTGGCTCAGTCAGTTGGGCGATTGCCTTTGGCTCAGGTCATGATCCTGGAGTCCTGGGATCAAGTCCCGCATGGGGCTCCCTACTCAGTGGGGAGTCTGTTTCTCCCCCGACCCTACCCCCCCATGCTCTCTCTCTCACTCTCTCTCAAATAAATAAAATTTTTCTAAAAAAGAGAGAAAGTTACTCATAATGAACTTCAGTCAGGCTCCCTAGAAGCAGAGCCTGAGACAAGGATTCCTATACATGTGAGTTGTTGACAGGGAGCTCAGGAAAAAGAGAGAGGGAAGCAGGATAGGGCAGGGGAAGGAGGCAAGCAGAGATGTGGTCTCAGCTGAGCGGCCTCAGCCGAATCCCACAGGAAGCATAAACCGCACCACAGTGTTGACCCATCATGAGGCAGGGGCTAACCTTTTGTACTGCATGTCAGTCAGTCAAGAGCTACAAAACACCTCTAGAGAGGGGGTGAGGATGAGGGAGAACCTCTGTAGGAAGTGGTGCTAATTGGCAAAAAGCAGCACTCTGGGGGAAGGAGGCAGCTGTGGAGCAGCAGGTGGGGATGGGGGCCCTGGTGGCAAAGAGGCTCCAGGCAGGGCACCAACAGTGCCCATGTCGGAATCAGGTCAGGATCTGAAAAGATCACCCTACTCATTACAATCAATAGGACATATATTTAAAAATTATCTTCCCACGTTCCTTTCTTATAGCTCCTAGGCTCAAGGAAAGCCACATGCTTCTGCCAACTCTGCAAACACCGTTTGTCACCATGTCAGAGCTTTCCTCTACAAATCAAGGATAAAGTTAAACACCTGATCAGACTGATACCTGCCTGCACCTGCAGGAGCTAAGGTAAAGAGCAGACACAGTAGGGAATCGTGACTTTCACAACCAGAGACACACTTCTCTGGGTTCCAGATTCCTACTTGAAAACTGGAAGGATTGGATCAGATTGCTTTTAATCAGTCTTTACTTTTAAATCTTTGATCCACCAATCCCTATGTAAGAATAAAACATCTTATGGACTCCCCAGTATATGAAATGGATAACAGCAGGGCAAATGTGGCTAAAGCAAAATGGCGGCCCAGGTCTTGAAGCCCCTGACCACCCCCCTCACTCCTTCATTCCTGGGAAGGCCATCCAGCCTAGGAGAGGAACACTGTCTAGAAAATCCTCTTGGCCCCTTCTGGCTCTAAAACAGTATGGGTACATGTCCAACACTGATGCCATACACGCTTGGAAAAGAAAAACAAGCTTTTTTATCTAACGTGTGTATGTGTTAATGAAAAAATTTAAACATTTTAAAATTTAAATCCTATCGCCAGGTGGTGAAGACTTAAAGAAATAAAAAAGAATTGTATGAACATCAACATCCTTCAGAAGACCCACAAGCACTCTGTCTCAGCAAGAACAAGTGTTTCCCTTGGTATCGGCCCCCAGCACCACCACCACCATGGCAGTCAGCCCTCTGGCTAGAGAGAAAATGAACTTGAACAAAGGGGAGAGAACACCTGTGCTCTGCCAGCTAGAAGAAACTCCACAGCCTCAGGGTGCTCTGCCCTGCAAAGGCTGTCTGTCCCAAGTCCTCTGCGTGGGTCTCAGGGCTTGTTTGCTGCCAGCATCTGTCTAGGAACACAGAATCCTTTTGACTTGGGCCCCTTAGCTACCAGGTCCCAGGTGGAATAAAAACAATGCTGTTTCCCTGCTGCCATTGTTCATTTGAAGAATCAAACTATTTGTGTATTCAAATCATTTGAATATGCCACCTTCAGGTAGCTAAATTCTGGTTTTCTCTTGAGCTCAGTGGAGCGCCGGAGCTCAGGGCTGGGAGGGCACCTTGGATGGTGTGCGACTAGAAGAGCACTCACTTGCTTGGATACAGAGTCGCATGAGGGCATGAAGAGGGTACGGTCCTACACTCTCGATACTCGCACCAATGCAGATAAGCCACTGCACTAACTTGGGCACCTGTTCCATCTTCTCATAAAGTCCAATGAACACGTATTTCTGGGGGAAGAAACACATAAGAAGAATTATGGAAGTCACTCCATCAACATGAAACTTCAAACTCCTTCACTCATAAAGTTCGGGATCAGTAATACCTGGAGAGCTGTGGCCCAAGCCTGAGATGATTATAAATAATCAATTTGCAGTGAGGCAGCTGAAGTCCCCCTATACAGCTGAGGTCCCAAATACAAGCCTGAAGTGGCCTGACTTGAGACCGTATGTTTGAAGAAGTCACCTTACCTCAAAGAGACTCTTCAGTGATAACTCTGGGACATGGATATTTCTTGGTAGCCGGTCTTTTCTGGCCGACAGAAGTAGGAATGACTGATGAGAAGGGAGAAAAAGAAAAAGCCGGAATTATCATGTTCTCCACATAGGTTATTAGAGCAAAAGTTATCTTCAGGGTTAAAACAAGCAAGAAAAAAAAAAAAATACCCTCCAGCCCTATCTGTCTTTTCAAGCTACCTACCAAGCTTTACAGCCTGAGCTGTAATCGAAGTCCCTCTGTCCAGCCAACATCCTGTTCCTGCTGAGAGCTGAGCTCTCCCCACATTTCCTCAGAGCCAGCTGAGGACAGCAGCTGCTGACGTCAAGCAGCACTGCTGAGACTACAATGGGTAAAGAAGTGATTCCCTGCAAAGTTCTTAAAGCCTACTCAGCAAGCAGAAAAATCCGATCCTTTACAAGTATCTCATTCCAATTCATTCTTTAGCACTTCAGTGTTTCATAAGCCCCAACGTGTTCGGGGTCCGTTAGACCCTGTGGAGCAGTGTGTGGAGCGGCTCCTACCAGCCGGTGAGTGAGAGCCGACGGCAGTTCAGAATTCCCAGTGCCACGTCCCGGAGCCCTTATTAGTGACTTCAAATTGGGCCCTGGTGAGAGTATTGACACTACAGAAATTGACAAACTTTTTTTTTCTCAGCGAGCCAGTGACGCTATCTAAAGTCACTAAAGAAACTGAATCCTGAAAACGTCAAGCCATTTTTCTAGGTCACACACAGAGCATGTCCTGAGAGGTCCCTACTGAGATCATCCAGGTGTGCCAACAGGTCTAAGGGCTCCAGGCTCTGGTATGGCCACGGCTGGAGACCAGGCTCGGCCTCAACCTCCATCATGTATGCTCCTGCTAGTGGATGTGGGACCACAGGAACTGAGCCACATCTTGAATCCGGGTTTTGCAGCCTGATGCCCACTCTTTACTGCTCGCCCTGAACACACCCCAATCTCAAAATGACATGCTCAGGGTTCTGACAATCCTGATGGCTTACCTGGCTTTTTTTTTTTTAACAAGATATCTCTATTTCCAGTATGTGAAAAAATGACTGGGGCCCCACAGCTGGAATATTGGACCAATGGACCTGCCACGGAGCTGCAATCTTGGACCTTCCCTTGCCTGCCTGCTTTCTCAAGACCTTTTGATATGGGAGTGAGCTTCAGGAAACTTGTTGCTGGACTTTCAGGGATTTCCCATGAACCACCTGAAACTATACCCATAACTGTTGTGTATGCAAAGAAAACCCCATCAATTTCATTAGATTTCCAATGTAATCCATGAGCTTTTTAAAAATTGAAGAATTCTGTATTTTAAAGTGATTTACCTTGCCTGGCTCAAGAGTCCTTATAGGTTGCCCTTGTTTTTGGTGACTTTGCTGGACTGCCCAGCTTCTGAAAGCCCAGCAGGCCCTTCCTGACCTAACTGCCACCTTTGGCCAGCCCTTTCCACATGCACTGAGAGCCCACCATCAGTGACAACTAATATTCACTGGGCATTTAGCACATGCCAGGCATCGCAAAGCTCCGTTAGCTCAGTGCCTGGCACGTTGTAAGCCCTTGATAAACATTAGCTAATGTTATTATTAGGTGTTCTTGGTCCATTATTTATCATTCTCACCAAAACCCTGAGGAGTAAGTATATATCCTGCAACTTGCAAATGAGGAAATAAGGCCCAGAGGGGAAGTAATTAGCCTAAAAGAGAAAGTGGAAGATTATGATTTGAGGAGGCATCTGTGTGACACTGAAGCCCAGGCTCACAGTCCACCCCACTCCTCCATTCTCTGGATTCCCAGCCCTGGGTTTGGCTCCTGCAGCCTCACTGTTATCTGTGGGCAGCAGTCCCTTAAAGCTACACAGAAGTGGGGCACCTGGGTGGCTAAGCCCATTAAGCGCCTGCCTTTGGCTCGGGTCACAATCCTGGGCTCCCTGCTCAGCAGGGAGTCCGCTTCTCCCTCTCCTTCTGCTCCTCCCCAACCCCCCCCCACTCATGCTCACATGCTCTTTCCCTCTCTCTCTCTTTCTCATGCTCTCTCCCGCGCACGCGCTCTCTCTCAAGTAAATAAATAAAATCTTTTTTTTTAATTTTTTTAATTGAGAAAAAAAGCTACACAGAATTGCTCAGGGTAACACAGGCAGGTCTTCTAAGCCAACACTAGCAAATGCAGTATAAAAAGATGATGAAGATGAACATGCAATTGTTTATTTTCCTCATTCCACATTATCATTAGCACCTGAACTTGACACTTCTGTGATGACAATGAAGACACAGAGCAAGGAGTGAGGGCAATACACATTAGCTAATATTATTATTAGGTGTTCTGAATATGTTTCCTATCTTTAAAAAAAAACAGAAACTGGTTAATCTATATCACTCAGTGACTTTCCATCTTCAATGGTGGTGCAGTTAAAAAGTTATTTTGGCATCAAAATACACAGATAACAAATTACAATCCCCTCCCCAATGCAGACAGAAAGAGTCCATTTAACCAAGAATGTACGTCCCCACAAGAGAGCCATCCTCTTTTACTTACATGCCATAATCCTTTCTTTGCCAACTTTTCTATTACAGATTGCCACACTTCTGTTGAGAATTCGGTAGTAAAAATGTGATCAAAACAGGGCAAAAAACTTTGCAAAACAATGGGGTCACCTGAAAGAAATTTCCATAGTTTAGAAATTTTAACCTGGGCAGAGTCTAGAACATTTAGGGAAAGGTTCTCCAATTAAGACCACAGATAGATACATGGAAAATTAAAACTATCAGAAAGAAAGGCATTTGCAAAGTAAAAGTCCTTTATAACGGACCGAAGTAGCAATCACTTCAGGCTAACCTATCAGCTCAATGCCCCAAGAGTTAGGCAGTGTGATGTGAGCTCACTTCGCTCTTCTATATGCCAAGCCCAGCAATACGTGCTAATATTTAATCCCTCAAACAGACCAACAAGGCAATGGCCTATTATCTCCACTTATAGAGGAGGAAATAGAAACTCAAAAGAAGTTAAAAAAAATAAAAATAAAAAAATAACACCTCATATCCTTTAAGAAAGATGTGACAAATATTATTTTCACCCAACCGATGAGAAATGATGACAAATGAGGTCAGGTTTCATGGCATATCATGCAGCTAGTTAATGACAAAAACAAAGACGGGGACCCAGATTTGCCAACTCTCAGTCAACACACATTCTTCTAACCTAGTGGCCCATTGCATCTCATGATCCTCCAAACC
Source organism: Ursus arctos (assembly GCF_023065955.2). NCBI lineage: Eukaryota > Metazoa > Chordata > Mammalia > Carnivora > Ursidae > Ursus > Ursus arctos. The sequence goes on along the minus strand of NW_026622875.1, from coordinate 51,724,866 downwards.
ACATTTCTCAAACTCATGAATGAGATCATCCAAGGAGCAAGGGCAGGTGTCAGCCTCTCCTCCAGGATTATCAACTTCCAAAAACAAGTAAATATCAAATAAATAGATATTGCTCGAAAGGATACAAAATTTCCATAAATATATTTTTCAAATTTTAGAAATTGTGCCATAGGCATACATTCACCTTCCAAATAGGAATACTTTGGCATAATAGTATGGGATGCATTGCCCTAAGAAGTCCCATGAAATGCCCCCTCTCAGGATGGCGGCAGAATGGAAACCATCCAGATTTTTTTAAGGGAGCAGTCACCCAGAAATAAACAGTGACTTTACAAAGATGCAGAGAGGACATGAGGGATGGTAGGGAACAGGCCAAGCCATCAGACTCAGGAAAGGCAAGCAGGTCACTGCCAGCAAAAGCCGGACTGGAAAGCTGGGACCGGTCAGCATTTATCTGGGGATCTTCTACTTCTCTGTCCAAGGGACTCAGCTGTGCCCACCTCTAAACCCTTCCCACTGCCTGCCTGATATGGCTTTCACCCCTCCCCCGTCTGCCAAACTTGCCCAAATTTGCCACAGACCACAATAGTTGCTTTCCCACAATCTCCGTGGGCACAGTTGGACCTGTAACAGCTGAATCTATTTCCCCACCTCTGAAAGCCAAAGACCATTTTCCCCCAATTCTAACACGTGCCATTTTTCGCATTCTAACATCTCCAGCATCGGGACGTGTGTGACAATTGATTTTGTCTCTCAGTGGCAAAACATTTATCAACGGCACATCTTAAGTCAATACAATCTTAAATGCAATCAAACACAATATTTGAGAACAACGGCCTGGCCATTGGCAGAACTTCAGACTGTGCCAAGATAAGCACGAAAGAGTTCCTTTGTCACTGGCAAGGAGTATGTTAGATTGTGTTTTATGGTTTTCTGTTTTTGCCTAATCCAGGCCACTGACAAAGCCAGCTCACCGGCAAGGTCATTAGAGTAATAACTCGAGGCAGTGACGCAAAAGGCTTCCCGTGCGTCACTCCTGCACTGAGTGCCCAGGTCCTCTGCTGCAGTGAGCATAGCAAGGGAGACCTTGAGCACCACGTCATCTTCCACTGTTAGGAGTTAGTAGGACAGTTAGGTAGTCAGGGCCTGGGCCCCCAACAAGAAAATATGGAGTCAGGACAGCTAAGATAGAACAGCACCAGCATCCTGTTTTGCAGCTCAGACAGGAGCGCCCTAGCATTCTGCTTTGCAGCCTTTGCAGAAATGACTTCTGCAAAATGTCCTAAAGTAAGACAGTTACCCACAAAGCACTTGTCACTATCACAGGCAATGGCAGTTAAGACATAAGCCCCCAGATATCAGCAAAAAAGACCATCCACACGTTGACGTTAATCTAATAGGTAGATAATGTGACCAAAGTCCTGATTGGTACGACTCAGCACACCCTGGTTGCTGAAAATAGTTCCACAAAAGAGCTCATAAAATCCCCTAGACTTGGAAACTCGGGGGGCAACCTACTCGGGCCTCTCTCCGCCTCCGGGAGCTTTACACTACAGCTCAGCAAACTTTGCTCTGCTGCCCACCACTCTTCCTCTGGTCTACCTGTTCATTCTTCCAAGCGGCATGACCAAGAACCACAAGCACTAAAGGCAGAGAATTCCTGCAACACCTCTATGAGCCCTTCCAGGGTATTTTGATAGCAAACAGGAATATTTCTCGGCGTATTGGAGAAACACATGCAAACATCACAGGAAAGAGCACAAATCACATAAAATAAGTAGCATAGAGAGGAAAAGATCTATAAGAAGCAACAGAGAAAACTGAAGTCTGATTGGCAGAGCTTTATAAGTGGTTTCTGCAAAAGGATTTTGTTGTTTTTACAAGGACATGAGCCACCAAAGCTTCTAAAATGCTTTCTAGTGTGAAAATAATTCCATTCAAACTACATAAACCAGCCACAAAGAAACACCCTGGAATTATCTCCCCAAGAGCCTTTCAAATAAAATAATAGGATTTTAAAATTTTTTAAAAAAGGAAAGAAAGAATGAACAAAGGCTCCCTCCGGTTCCAACTTACTGCCCATCGTGGTGAAGATTCCCACAAGGAAATCAGCAACCTGGATCTGGTCTGGAGTGCTTTGCAGAAGCCGCAGACCCTCGAAAAACATGCGAGCCGCTTCATAAGGTTGGAGCAACCGCAGCAAAGAATAACCAGCTCGGTAGTATCCCTGGGACAGAAGAAAAGCAAAACCGTAACTCGCCCATCTCTTCCAACCAGCCGCTAAAAGGAAAGGAAAGATTGATGACCTGGGGGAATGGACTGTAGAGGTTTCGCTTCTATGTAAACACAGATTTCTAACAAGCGCTGGAGACAGCATTCCCACGTTACGTTCTGTGCCACATTTTTCCTGTCGTTTTTTAACAGCCAAGAAAATAATCACTTTCAAATCCATGACTTAAACACAGCATCTAACATATGACACAGAGTGATGGAAGCAGGCCTGGTTCCAATTACATGTGTGGCTTATTTATTCATGCCTCAAATCACAGCCCGGGCAAGAAGAGAATGAAAAAATCCTAGGATGACAGTGTTCCAAAAAAGAATGAGATTGTCATGTAAACACAGAAGTTGTTCCCTGCTCCTTTCAATCAAAGTAAACACAATTTCCACTGGGTATGTAGCCGGAAAAAAAAAAATGAAAATGGTAACGACAAGCACTGAGATGTATTGAGCTCTACATTGTAGGCAATGCACACCAGAGGCAAAAATTTTTTCTTTCTGTAAAGAGGCAAATTACAATGAGTAACAGAAAAATGGTTTAGTTTTACCTATATACACACTGCGTACCTTGAGTAGGAACAAAATGATACTGCCTTTCCCCTCTTTGATTCTCTAAAGGAATCCATACCAGCACCTACCAAGACAACATTCTAAGATAATGAAAGGTGTTCACCAATCGGCTTCATAAAAAAAACAAGCACTTAAAAATTGCACTTGACACCAAATCTCTGATTCTTTCTCGATTTGTTTTCACCTTCCTTTGAAAGTCCAGAACCTTAGATAACAACCAGAAAAGAGGGGTGGGAGAAGGTGGGGTTTTTTCCCCCCAACTGGGTAAGCTGGACACAGAATTCCCCACTTCCTTGCCCTCCTCAGATTTAAGTTTCTTTCATCTTTTATATTTGCAGGGTGGGGGGGGATGAAGGGGATGAGAATATGCCACCCCAAAATATGACACTTTGGCATAGGTGTTATCTTGAGTCCGAGGCATTTGAGATTCAACAGATGCAGAAAGAACCCTTCCTGGAGCCTCCCTTATCTGACTGAAAGCAGATAGTCTAAGAAAACGAGGACTGCCATAAATCCCCTCTCCCTCTCCCAGGGAATTTTTATGGCCATGAAGGAGGCCGAAATCTGGCACTGAGCGGGACCAGCACTGCTAAGTGTTGCTAAGATAGCCTGATCTCCCTCCCATTAGTTTCCCACACATACGTGTGTTCCCACAGTCCAAGGCCCCAGAAGTCTACACGCCTTTCCTTTGTCCGGCCCATCTCTACAGTTTATTGCTCTTTGTTAAAAATGTATATAAGTTCTCAGGGCGTGGCTCAGTCAATTTTAAGCCTCTGATTCTTGATTTTGGCTCAGGTCATGATCTCAGGGTCATGGGATAGATCCCTTGGTCGGGCTCTGGGCTCAGTCCCAAGTCTGCTTGTCCCTCTCTCTCTGCTCCTCCCCCCACTTTCTTTTCTCTCTCTATCTCTAAAATAAACAAATAAAATCTTTTAAAAATATATATATGATTTCTCAAGCCTACCTGCTTCTCTTGGGGTCTTTCCTAGGAAGGCCCCTGTGTCATGTAAAAATTAACACAAAATAAAATTTATATGGTTTTCTTTTGTTAATTTGTCTCTTGTCAGTCAGATTTGCAGGGCCCCAGCCACTGAACCAAAAGAAGGTAGACAGAAAGCATTCTTCCTCCCCTACAGAGGACATTTAGGGGAGGACGGCAAGTGGGAGAGAATGGGGAAAGAGGGAGACAGCCAGGAGTAAGAATGGGGAGTGGGTCCTGGTCACTGTGCTGCTGGGGACTGCTGTAGGTCTGGCCCCTCAAGGAAGTCCATCCAAGGCCTGGGGATGTGCGCATGCCCCAAGTCCTCCCCCCCCCCCCATCCAGCTGGGGGATGGGGAAAATCCTAAAATGTCTCTGGGGAGACTTCCTCAGGAATGCTTTCCCATTTTTAAAACTATTCAATAGTTCCTAAAGTATCCATCCTCCAATATAAGGGGTTTAAGGTAAAAGAGACAAATCCCTTCCTTGAGGATGTAGAATCCGTAGGTCAAAGCCCCTCCCCACTTCCCACTGTTCAGCTTCTAGCAGTTGTGCACAAAAGGCAGACCCCTGAGGAAATAATGCAAACTCCTATTTACCGAGGGCCAAGAACTTGAACCAAGGACTCCTTTTTTTATTCTTTTTTTTATTTAATAATATTTTTATTATATTATGTTAGTCACCATACAGTACATCCCTAGTTTTTGATGTAAAGTTCCATGATTCATTACTTGCATATAACAGCCAGTGAGGACTCTTAATCCTGGAAGCAACTCTAGGATCTAGATAGCATCTCCCTTTACAGTCAGGGGCGGGGGGGGGGGGGGGCGGGGAGGAAGGCTTAAGGAGGGAAAAGGAGCTCCTTGGAGCTGCTGAAACCAATCCACAGCAGAGCACTGGGGAGAAAGGGCTGTGCTTTTCCCATCTCGGAGCCTCGCTATAAATAGTCTAGATCACTGACAGACACTTCATTGCATGTGCCTCAGGCTCCTGAATGTCCACTCCTTTACGGACTCTGATTCTGCTTTTTGTGCTCTCCCCAACTGGACAGTGAGTTATTACTCAAGAGCTGGGATGGTGTCTTCCTGTCTGTTTGCCCTCCTCAAGACACAAAGAACGAAGAACAGAGAGGTGCCTCGCAGAGTGGGCACTGACAGAATTTTAGCTGAGAACAACAACCAAATGGTCATTTATTGACCTTTGCTAACTCCAGCCTCTCAAACGTCCCCAATCCCTCCAACGGAGCTGATTTCCACGTAAGAAGTGCTTCCTGAAGAATCCGTGTCATATGTCCACCCAGCTGGCTAAAATGAAACTTGCAAGCGTCACTTCAGACGCCCAGTCCTGATGTAACTATATCAGAACACTACGAGCTCCCCCCACAAGGGCATTTCCACAGCTGGCCACCATGGTTGTTAGTCTCCTCCAGATGGGCTCGCATGCCCTATGGGCATCTGTCTGAAGTGCAGAGAGTTGAAGGCAAGCTCTCCTCACACTTTCATTTTACAAAGAAGGAGGAGGTGAGAGGAAGATAGGCAGGGCCCCCAGCTGTCACCGTACCTTCACGTAGGTTGGATCCCACTGGAGACATTCCTTGGCCGCCACAAAGGCCTCATTCCATTTCCCAAGGCTGTAAAATGCATTGGATTTGTTGCACAGAAGCACAGCCAGCTCCCGGGGGGGAACCCTGTCAGAAAGAACGGACCGGTGGTCAGGAGAGCTATCTTGCTGCAGATACAGAAAACCACCCTGAAGGCCGCAATGCTGGGCCTGGCTGCCACCATCGCCAGTTAATGTCCCAGTTACACCTATCACGTCTGGCCCTCCAACTCTCCCCCCACCCCAGAAAGCCCAGGACATTCGCAAAGTACAAGTCTGTCCCTCCTCGCTCCCAAATCCTCTGCTCCTTTTCATGACAAATGTTCTCAGCACCTCAGCTCTACCTCTCACTGTTCTCCACCGATCTTTTTATTTTTTAGAGACCACCTTGGTGGAGATGCTGTGAAAATGGTGACCGGTCCTAAGGACGGAGAGGATGGAAGTTCCCACTGAGCCTCAGCAGAGTCCAGACACTGATCCGTGTAGTGTGGGGTGAGCCCCTCTACGTGCATGTCCACACTGGATGGATGCAGGGCTTATCACAGGAAGGGCCTTTCACACATGTGACCACACCATCCCCACGGACCTACTGTGACAGGTGCAGGATGAGCACCATTGTAGTGTAGAGGCAGGACCGCCCTAACATTTGCAGGACCCAGGGCCAGAGTGCAAATGGGGCTCACACACACTGGGGTTAATCCACACTGTCCAATATGGTAGCCACTGGCTATGTGTAGCTATTCATATTTAATTTAATTTAATTTAATTTAATTTAATTTAAATAAAATTTAAAATTCAGTTCTTTAGCTGTATTAGCCACATTTCAAGTACTTGATAGCCCCATTCTATATTATAGAACATCTTCATCATCATAGAAGGTCCTATTGGACAGTGCTACCCTAAGTATTTGAAGGTCATAAATCAAGTTCACAAAGTGTTCAATAAAATATGTTCTATCTTCCTACTTTATAATACCTGGTTCAAATTTAGAACTGTAGGAACTGTGTCAGGGCAGAGTGAGCCAAGACTGCACCCCTGCCCACTCCCTCCATCTCAGCCTTCATCCTGCCCTGCAGGAGGCATGATTCCAAGTGCTGTCCACACGCATGAACTTGCCCAGCCCTCGGAAGAACAGGCTGCAGGTAGGAGGTCTGTGAAAGCCCTGGGAGCAGAGTCCATGGGCAGGAATTCCAGGGTCCTGATACCCATGGAGTGGACCAAAGGGGAGGAAAAGACTCTGGGTGGGTAAAGCCCATGGCCCCACAGACTCCTGCCTGGGTGGTGGGCACAGCTGGAGGGAAGCCACAGGAGGGCCCTCTAAAGCATATCAGGGTGGGTCCTCTTGCCTGGGTCTAGGGATAATACTCCAAGCTTGGTGCCAAAACCACACCAAATGTGAAGACATATGCAAAGTGTACCACAATATGTTGAAGCCTAGATGCCATTCAATTCAAGACACATGAGAGAAAAAAAGCCAGGCTTATACCTCTTTTTTATCGAATATTTTAATTGCAAAAGTACTACAAATCACTATAGAAAAGATAAGTGATGCAGACAAGCACAAATAAAAAGCAAAGTAAAAATCACCTCTACTACTGCCCCAGCCTCAGTGCTTTATGTTTCCGGCTTCTGTCACTGCCCGTCGTTCCCTCTAGGTGAAGGGACGAGGCCCCAGAAGCACAGGAGAGGCAGTGGGGCAGCCAGTGGGTGACTGGCAAGGAAGCTATGACTGCAGGTGCCGAGCCCAGATACCCTGCCCAGGGCCACCATCCCCAGCTGCAGTGAGCACTGGCTGCCACTAGGGGCTCCCAGTGCCCTGTTCTCCAGATTTGCCCTCAGCCTAACGGGAGCTGCACTCTTCGCAGGAGGTTATGACCCTGCTGTGCACTAAATTGTGCCCCTCCATCCATATGTTGAAGTCCTACCAGCCAGTGTAATGGTATTTGGAGATGGGGCCTTTGGGGAGGTAATTAGGTTTAGCTGAGGTCATGAAGTGGGGCCCTCATGATAAGATTAGTGCCCTTATATGAGGAGACACCAGAGAGCTTCCTCCCTCTCTGTCTCTCTCTCTGTCTTTCTCTGTCTCTCTCTCTCCACCATGTGAGGACATGGTGCAAAGGTAGGCATCTGCAAGCCAGGAAGAGAACTCTCACCAGAAACTGAATTGGCCAGCACTTTGATCTCAGACTTACCAGCCTCTAGAACTTCGAGAAATAAGTTCCTGTTGTTGACTCCGCCCAGGCAATGGTATATTGTTATGGCAGCCCAAGCTGACTAATACAGCCCCACTCCTTAGGACAACTTCTCAGGGCCAGACAGCCTACAATAGATGGCTGACTGACATGAGAATCAAAAGGTCAGCTCCCTTGCCCCAAAGTGGGACCAGCTCTGCAGTACAGCTCATGCTCCGGAGCTCCCCAGGGGATCAGGCTGAAGCTGCCTTCAGTTGGCACACCATCCCTGCCTGGAGCCTTCTCTGCCCCATCCTGCTTCCCTCCATTCTCTCCTCCTGAGAGCACTTGCACCTAAATCCCTAGTTCAGCGGCCAGTGGCAGGAAGGTCGTGAAAGACAATACGTGAGGGTCCAGGCAGAAGTCCCCTTAGTGGTCCCACAGTGTGGGGTCAGTCTACAGCCATAACTGCTACACAACATTTCATCTTTAAGAAAGTCAGATGCTATGGGCACCTGGGTGGCTCAGTCGGTTCAGTGTCTGCTTTGGGCTCAGGTCATGATCCCAGGGTCCTGGGATCAAGCCCCATGTTGGGTTCCCTGCTCAGTGGGGAGTCTACTTCTCCCTCTGCCCCTCCCCACTTGTGCTCTCTCACTCACTCTCTCTCTCTCTCAAATAAATAAATAAATTCAAGAAAGAAAGAAAGAAAGAAAGAAAGAAAGAAAGAAAGAAAGAAAGGAAGGAAGGGAAAGAAAGAAAAAAAAAGTCAGATGACTTGCACTCTAAGCCTGGCTTTGACACCGTTCTGATCTTAGCCAGGAGGTGCAGAATTACAGATCCAAGCCAATGGCACTCAACTCACATCCAGCTAGAGGGTAGACACCAAGGTGATAGAAGGTAGGAAGTAGGAGGCATGATTCAGTAATTTCATTCAGTGGCATTTCCCAGCACAAGTTTAAGCTCCATGCACCCCATAAATGACAATCTCTATTGCAGCTGTTCCCAAAGCGTGGTGTGGGAACCTCTGGGGGTCCCTAAGACCATTTCAATTGGTCCACAAGGTCAAATATTTTCACAATGGTAGCAGGCTGAATAATGGTCCCTAAATAATATTACCTTTTATGGGGGGGGAACCTTTGCAGATGTGATCAATTTCTAAATCTTGGGGGGAGATTATCCTGGGTTAGGATTCTATCACAAGGGTCCTTGTGAGAGACAGACAGGGGGAGACACGACACAGAACAGGAGACAGTGATACAATGCAACAGCACACTGGAAGGATGCACTTTGAAGATGAAAGAAGGGGCCACCAGGCAAGGCGTGCAGGAGGCCACCCAAAGTGGAAAGAGGCAAGGAAATGGATTGTCCTCTGCAAAAGACCAGCCCTACAGACACCTCAATTTAAACTTCGTGAGACTCATTTTGGACTTCTGACCTCCAAAACTGTAAGATAATAAACATGTATTGTTTTAAGCCACTAAATTGTGGTAATTAGGTACAGTGGTAACAAGGAACTGAGATATTATGTGCCTTTTTCACACATTCTCTCACATGTATCCCAGGAATCTTCCGGGGGGGCTACATGATGTGTGATATCCCAAAGGATTGAATGCAGAAGCAGATATGAGAGGTCAGGTGTCTTCTATTGATAAAGAGCTCTGCAAAAATGAAAAATGTGCAGCTCTTCTCACGAAGTTTCTGGTTTTGGAAAATATACTTATTTTTCATTAAAATACATTACTGAGGTTGACGTGGAATGAGTTTGTCATTGAAATTTTAATGAGGTAATTGAATCTATATTTTAAATTTATCTCAGTTTTAAGTTCAAATCCTGGCTGTATTGACAGCTCCAGCTTACATAAACAAAAGCTCTTAAGGGTCCTCCATAATTGTCAAGCATGTCATGGTACTAAAATGTTTGGGCACAGGTCAGTTGGAAGCTGAAGGGGCAGGGGAAGAGGTGAGCTGGAGCTCCCCTGTGGTACCACTGGAGCCACAGGGGAAATGGCACAGAGAACCAGGAAAACGAAACAAATGCCAGCGAAGAGGCTGGGGCCTTGGACCATCCCAGGAACTCTGATTCCCATCACCAGACAAAAGGGGAAGTTGTGCAACAGCCCCTGTGTTTCACTTTCTATTTCCCTCTTAGTATTCTCTGTGCAGTTTCGGAGCTCACAGTACAGAGCAGATACGTAGGAAGCAGGGGAGGAGGGGAGGAGGAAGAGAAAGAAAACAGAAACTAGGCGACGTGATTAGAAACGGGAGGTAAACAAGTGACAGAGGGAGTTTCCATTTACTGAAAACACAGAAACAAACCCAACACCAGAAGAGCGGAGTAAACTGCACTCACCCCCACTGGTACAACTGCAGGAGGATCTGGATGGCTTCATCGTACTTTCTGATGGCCAGAGAGAAGTTCCCGTTCTTCAGGACCTGGTTGCCGGACTCTTTCAGCAGCTCGGCGTAAGCCGTGGGGTCCATCCTGTGGGGAGAGGGGGCTAGGGCTGGCGGCCAGGCCCCGCGTGGGACCCGGCTCCCTTTACGTCTGCATGGCTGGGAGTGTGCAGAGGCAGTTTGTCCGCTCTGGCCCCACCCACCTGCACGGAGCACATCCTGACAACGCCCCTCACCACCCCGGGGACCAGACAGGGAGTCCGAGGAGACCGTTTCTTCCCCAGTTCTTTTCTGACCTGGGAGGCAGCCGCCGAGCAATTCCAGGTATCCTGTGGTAGTGATAAGCCAGGCACTGAGGGAGGAGGCTGCCGCCAAAGCCCGAGACAACTCGCACCTCATGGGTAGCCTGTGCCCCAGAAGTGGCAGCTGTTCCCCAAAAGGGCACTATCGTTACTTTCTCCCTTACCCACCATGACGGCCCATAAAGGAGGCACTGTCCCCACTGTTCAGATGAGGAAACTGAGGCTCAACGAGGTTCAAGTCACTTTGCCCAAGCATCTGCTAATGGCATTGCTGGGTTCTGACCTCACGTCCAAGTTTCTGCTCTCGACCACTATACCACATCACCTGTCCGTACAAACACAGCTCAGTGGATAGTCCCGCCATTCTCTTGGGAGCGGGAAAAGGGAGGGGAAGGGCAATTCTAAAGGCCTCCATATACAAGAGGCTGGGACACAGGGCCACAACCACTGCCTCTCCTGCCCTCCTCCCTTCCTAAAACACTATAAAATAAGCCTTGGAGTATGTGTCCCTCAGATTACTTCTTGCAGGTCATGACTTCTGTCTTACTCATTTTTGTAGTTGCACAGACTAGCGATGGGCACTTAAATATTTGTGGTGTAACAGGTGTGAAGGCCAGACCCAGAAGGTTGCCTGTTACTGATTCTCTCTAGGGTGGGCTGCGTAGTCGGAGACAAGCGCCTGGAGCCCTACCTGCCCGAGAAGCCCAGGAGTGTTTGCTGGGCAAAGGTAGCAGAAAGGAGAGCATCTAGGGATGTCTTGGGAAGCAGCCGCCAAGGAGGCAGAGAAAAGGTGGGGCTCGGAAGAGATGCCCCTTAGAATCTCCTCCTCCCAGGGTAACAGTGGGAAGGGGAGTCTGAAATATGAAGGAGGACAATTCAGGTGTTTGCATAGGCCATGTACCTGGGAGTGGGAGATCACACAATCTATCGGGGGGTTTTATTATTGATCTTAGATAATGATTCATATTATTTTTATCATTTCAAATCTTGGTGAGAAGTTTTGGGACAGGGGAAGAGATCCAAGCAGATATAAGTGGTGGCCTATTTTAAACCCACATGAGCTTATCGAGGATGGGGTTTTGGATCAGCGCTCCGTTCCTCAGCCAGAGCTGTATCTGAATGAGGCTCATGGTTCCTAAACAAGTCAGAGTACAAAATTCCACATATACTTTCCATTAAATAATCTCTCAATTCCATGACTCAAATTTATACAGAGATGACAGAGGTGAACATGAAAAAATGTTCAAGAATTGATTGACTACAGGGGCACCTGGGTGGCGCAGTCGTTAAGTGTCTGCCTTTGGCTCAGGGCATGATCCTGGCGTTCTGGGATCGAGACCCACATCAGGCTCCTCTGCTGGGAGCCTGCTTCTTCCTCTCCCACTCCCCCCGCTTGCGTTCCCTCTCTCGCTGGCTGTCTCTCTCTGTCAAATAAATAAATAAAATCTTTTAAAAAAAAAGAATTGATTGACTACAGATATAAACATGTTTCTCTTCTGAGTATCATCAGCTATCTGTCCAGTTTTTTAAACTGGCCATGACCAGGCAACTAGGAAAAAAAAAGTCACCATTCACAACTGACAAGGATTAATATGCCTCTTTTGGGATCCCTGCTCAGCAGGGAGCCTGCTTCTGCCTCTCCCTCTGCCGCTACCCCTGCTTGTGCTCTCTTACTCACTCTCTCTCTCTCTCATATAAATGAGTAAATAATATCTTTAAAAAGAAATAATATGCCTCTTTTAATTTTTGTATGAAGTAATCTCTACACTCAAGGTAGGGCTCGAACTCATGACCCCAAGATCATGTCGCATGCTCTACAGACTGAGCCAGCCTAGCATCCCAATATGCCTCTTTTAGAAATACCTTTCCACTCCAAGAAAAGGCCAAGAATTTGTCCAAAATCTGTAAGGCCCTAAACACACAATTCACACAGGAATACAAGTAATTTCTAAGTATATGGAGAGTAGACAAACAGGATCCCCTTCACTGGTGAGCAAAGAAATGAAGAATTACAGCAACAACATATCACTGCAAAATACTTTTTAAAATGACCCCAAGTATTGGGGGCTGTTATATGCTGCTTACAGGGGAAATATACTACATCATGGATAGATTTCATTTCATGGATGTTTGCCACAGTGAAGAAGTGGAAATAACCCTAAATATCCTATAACTCGTAATGGATTTGAATCAGTTATAGAATATCCATATGGTAGGACACCCCACAGTTATTTCAAAAATCATGTTGTAAAAGGATATGTAATGATTGGCTAAGTTAGTAAATGAAAAATACAGTCTACATAAATTGGTGCATAATCCCAAATTGAATTTTTTTTAAAGATTTTATTTATTTACCTGAGTGTGAGAGACAGAGAGAACACAAGTGGGGGGGGGGCAGGGGGCAGAGAGGGAGAAGTAGATCCCTGTTGAGCAGGGAGCCCAATGCAGGGCTCGATCTTAGGACTCCCAGACCACAACCTGAGCCAAAGGCAGACGCTTAACCAACTGAGCCACCCAAGCGCCCCCCAAATTGAATTTTAAACACATATAATATATTGAAAATATGCCAAAACGTTAACTAAAAGCCACACCATTGGGATTAGGCAGGGTTTTAATTTTCCTTCTTGTGCTTTTCTGAATTTTCAACTGCTCTACAATGGACAACATTAATAATCAGAACATAAATGTTGTTCAAATGAGACTCTTCAAGGACTTAATTGAAGAATTCAAACACAAAACATTTCCACTGTATTTACAAATACAATAAAAACTATTCATGTCAGTATTTGGGGTTTTTTCATACTCCTCTAGACACCAAGAGTGAGCTCTTAATGTTAGGTGAGCAAACATCAAAGGTATTCCTTCGTTTGTTTCTGCGTTTTCTTGGTAAAATCACGTCACAGGAAATCAGGGGATTGCCAAGCACACAGAAGGGTTTTGCTTCTTAACAGGATTTATTGGCAGTCACATTCTCATTATAGGGAATAATGCTTTAGTTGTTGAACCTTTTTTTTTTTAACACCTGGGCAGCCTGTTAATAAGATGAAATTGTTGAATACAAGTGGTAATGACAATGCACTTGATGGCTAACAGGTACTGAGCACCTACTATGTGCTTTATGTCAATCATGCCATTCTAGTGTTACAAGAAAACCCATGAAGTAGTCATGATTGTCCCCATTTGACACACAGGGAAACTGGGGCTACTTGCCACAGTTACCTAGAAGGTGGTGGAACTAGAATCCAAACCCAGGTGCTGCAACTTTATTTTTTTATTATAATAATATTTTTTATTATATTATGTTAGTCACCATACAGTACATCCCTGGTTTTTGATGTAAAGTTTGATGATTCATTAGTTGCGTATAACACCCAGTGCACCATGCAATACGTGCCCTCCTTACTACTCATCACCAGCCTATCCCATTCCCCCACATCCCTCCCCTCTGAAGCCTTCAGTTTGTTTCTCAGAGTCCATAGTCTCTCATGCTTCATTCCCCCTTCTGATTACCCCCCCTTTCTTTATCCCTTTCTTCCCCTACCTATCTTCCTAGTTCTTATGTTCCATAGATGAGAGAAACCATATAATTGTCTTTCTCTGCTTGACTTATTTCACTTAGCATTATCTCCTCCAGTGCTGTCCATGTTGCAACAAATGTGGAGAAATCATTCTTTTTGATAGCTGAGTAATATTCCATTGTATATATGGACCACATCTTCTTAACCCAGTCATCTGTTGAAGGGCATTTCAGCTCCTTCCAAGATTTAGCTATTGTGGACAATGCTGCTATGAACATTGGGGTGCATATGGCCCTTCTCTTCACTACGTCTGTATCTTTGGGGTACATACCCAGTAGTGCAATGGCTGGATCATAGGGTAGCTCAATTTTTAACTTTTTAAGGGACCTCCACACTGTTTTCCAGAGTGGCTGTACCAACTTGCATTCCCACCAACAATGTAGGAGGGATCCCCTTTCTCATCCTCTCCAGCAATTGTTGTTTCTTGCCTTGTGTGCAACTTTAAACTATACTCTGAAAGGCCAAGACAGAGGCTCAAAGGTCAGCACACAGTCAATCCCCAAGGTGTGTTATGATTTGGCTGGCACCCAGCATTCACTTCCAGTTTTGCTGGTCATATGAAAGCTAAGAATATACTCCGTTTCACAGCAGTGGTGCTGGCTTTCAGTCCCTATCAGAATTTAGGGTCCGGTTGTAGGGAGGTATCATGGCTGCCTAGTCACATGCAAGGATGTTAGAAACAGGAAAAATACAAATGCACTCAGATTTTGAAACAAGCAAATCTGAAATAGAGCATATCCAGGTTGTTGTGGCTTTTATTACTTGTTGTGTATAAACACATGAAATTCTATAACTGACTTACAGGAATAGAGCGAAACCTGCAAATGGGGGGGGGGGGGTTGAGGCCACTAAAATGGGCAAGGGAGTCTTCACCTTCATACATTATCTGAGTGCTACTCGAAATCTTTATAGAAAATTTACTTTTCTTGTTTTTTTGGGGTTTTTTTCCCCATTTTATATTAAAACCCTTTCAAAAGAGTCCAAAAGCCATCAATGATCTAAGATGAACTCTGGAATGCTGGGAATAGAGATAGTTCCAAACTGAGGCCAGGGAGAACAGTTCTTAAACCTGACTCCTTCCTACTCCCCACAGGAGAGAAGGCAGCCACAGATGGTCCGGGATAAAAATCCAAAGTCAGGAGGCACCTGGGAGGCTCAGTCAGTTAAGCATCTGACTCTTCAGCTCAGGTCTTGATCTCAGGGTTGTGAGTTCAGGTTCCATGCTGGGCATGGAGATGGAAGAACAAACGAAAGAAAGAAAGAGAGAGAGAAAGAAAGAGGGGTGGGAGAGGGAGGGAGGGAGGAAGGAAGGAAGGAGTGAAGGAAGGAAGGAAGGACGGAAGGAAAAGGAAGGAAGGAAGAAAGAAAGAAAGAAGAAATTCAAAGTCAGAACTCATTCTGGGGTCTTCGTTTTGTTTTCTTTGCCTTTCTTTCTTTTTTCCTGAGGGAAGGGGTGTAAATGCAGAAGAAGAGTAGAGATCTTCGTAAGAAACTCACATTTTTTCAAAAGGCCTGTGGGAAAGTATGAAGGGCTGGGCCCAGGCTTTTCCTACCTGGGTGTTCTAAATAGGACAAGAAAGCGCAGACCACTGTGTTGCCCCCCCACCATCAGCTGTCTCACCAGCCTGCCCCAACCCACCAAAGTGCAGCTCAGTGGCCTGCCATAAACCTGGGGCTGTCCCAATCCAGCCAATCCCCTCTATCCACCAACTTTAAATTATTCCACCTTAATTCATAGCCTCATTTGCCTCCAACTACATGTACACCAAAGTCAAGATGGTGATTTGAAAACCAGTTTACTAGTCCAGCTCCAAACCACCCTTGTAAAATTTATATCCTAAAGGCCACACTCCCAGCAAAAAAGTAAACACCATAAATATCTCCCTAATATGTAGGGTCTCTTGATTGTTTTTAAATCTATGCCCATTTTGACGAAATTTTCACTTACTCACCCCACATATTTGTGCCTCTCAAGAGGATCTGTGACTTTCAGAATACTCCAACTTTAATAGAGACACGGAATTTATCCTGTGCTCGGTATCGAGCGTTTGATGGCAAAAGGACCACCACTATCCCACCTTCAAGAAATGTATTGTCTGTGAGGGAGATGGACATTAAACAAATAATCACACAAATATTATAGCTGATGGATTTGTCTTCTGAAGCAGAAACAGTAGAGGGTATAAGAAAGCATGTGAAAGGAGAGTATAACTTTAGAATGTGGGATGCAAGGCAGGTCTCTCTAGAAAGTGACATTTAACCCAAGATCCAAAGAACGAGTAGTTGGTCCAGTGAAGAGTAGGGCAAGGGGGATGGTGTATGAAAAGGCTCTGAGCTGCACAGTTCAAGAAGTGCCACGCGGTAGGGGACAGAAGTAAGGCTGGGGAGGAGGCAATGGCTGCCTCACTGCCAAGAGATGGACAACCTGGGATCGTGAAGGCTATCCGAGGGTCCTAGAATTCATCTTAAATGCAATCAGGAAAGCAGCACTGTCCATTACACTTTCTGTGATGATGGGGATGTTCTGTTCTATACTATCCAACACAGTAGCCACTAGCCACATGTGGCTATTACACCTTTGAAATACAGCTGGTCCAACTGAAGAACTGAATTGTTTATTTTATGTAATTTTCACTAACTTTAATGTATAGAGCCACAGGTGACCAGTGGCTGCCATGCTGGACAGTACAGCTCCAGAGGGTTTTGAGCGGGGGATTAATAAGAACTAACTGCATCATGCTGGCTGCAGGCAAGATGTAGAGAAACGGGCCACTGTAAGACACAGTCAGGAGGCAGACAGACCCCACGGGAGGAAATCGCAGGAAAAGTCAACACCAAAGCTTTAGTCAAACCTTACCTTGCATTACAGAAATAGAATCTCTGGTTTCAAACATAAATACAGGTAATGTTGAATTCTCTTCTACGCACACACAGCTTAGCCCCTGAGGAGAGCCATTCTGATGATAATGAATCAAATGGGGTAAAGTATATGCTCTGTGAAGTACACAATTTAAGGAAATACACAAAAGCCTGAGGATGGATGCCCGTGACTATCAGGGATGGACCAAGTAGAAATATAGGGAAAAAACAAAGATCTAGAGAAAATTTTCTCTACCACTTTAAAATGTTTTTATAGGGGCACCTGGGTGGCTCAGTCAGTTAAGCATCTGCTTTCAGCTTGGGTCATGATCCCAGGGTCCTGGGATCGAGCCGCGCATCAGGCTCCCTGCTCAGCAGAGACACTTGCCTCTCTCCCTCCCTCTGCCTGCTACTCTGCCTGCTTGTGCTCTCTCACTCTCACTCTCTCTCTCATAAATAAACAAAAATATTTTAAAAATAAATAAAATATTTCCATAAAACTTATCTAATCTTTAAAAGATGATACTAATGTGAGGGTAGGCAGACCAGTGGAACAAAACAGAATATCCAGAAACAAATATATAGTATGAAAGAATTCCACATGTGATAAGGTACAACGGGCTGTATATCTGAAAAAGAAGTTAAATTTCTAACTGGTACCATGTGGTAGGTCGAACAGTAGATACACACACCACTGCCAAAAATGTCCATGCCCCAAACCCTAGAATCTGTGAATACAAAAAGGACTCTGTCAATGTAATTAAGATTATAGACCTGTAGACAAGGATATCAACCTGGATTCCCTGGGGGAGCACAGTCTGATCATATGAACACTTAAAAGCAGAACACCTTCTCTGGCTGAGTCAAGTAGATTCCGGAAGAAGGCAGGAGAGATGTAGTAGAAAATGTGACACTAGAGAAAACCCAGACTCGGCACTGACTGCCTTGATGATGGAGAGGAAGCAATGTCAAGAGGAAGGCAGGTGGCCCTGGAACCCGAGAGAAGCCCCTGGCTGATAGTAAGGGCCCAGGGCCCTCACAGCTACAGCTGCGAGGAGCTGGATCCTGCCAGCAATGTGAAGGAGGCTAGAAGGCACTTCTTCGCAGACCCACTCCGTAAGAGCCCAGCCAGCTGACACCTTGACTTCAGCTTTGTGAAACCTGCCAAGTTAACCCAGACTTCTGACCTCCCGACAGTGACACAATTCATTTCTGTAGCCACTGAGTCTGTGGTCACTTGTTATGGCAACAAGAGAAAAGCAATACAAATTGTGTAATAAAGTGCACAGCAACATCAGAACCTAAACACTAGTATGATGAGCAAAAGAAGCCAGACTCCAAAGAGTGTCTACTGTGTGGTTCCACTTGGATGAAGTTCTAGAACTGACAAATCTCAGAGATCAGAGCAGTGGTTGCCTAGGGAGGGAGGGCTATTGACTGGAAAGGGGAATGATTGCACTTTTGGGGGGAATGGAAATGTTCTATATTAAAGCTCATTGAACAGTATGCTTAAAATCTGTGCCTTCTATTACATGCAAAGATCTCATTTTTTAAAAAAGCCATTGAGAGAAAGAAACCATAAAAGCAGTATGAGAAAATAGAGGTACAAATTTTAGATCATGTGCAATGGCTCTAGGAGGAAATTTGGGAATACCGAACCAAGTGACACATACATAGAGCCTTTGGTCCAGCAATTCCATTTTTGGAAACCAATCTTACAGACGGATTGCACACGCCGGAAATGGAAAATCTACAAGATTATTCACTTGTCAAATTGTAATTATAAAAGACTAGGACCAGCATTAATGCCCATTAACAGGAGACTGGTTTAATAAATTATAGTGCAGCCCCCACAACAAAATCTTACAAAAGCAAGCAAGAAAGAAAAAGAATGAAAATGCTTTCTATGTACTGATCTGGGATAATCTCCAAAATATATCTGAAAAAAGCAAATGCAGAATAGTGTGATACCACATTACCTTTTGTACAAGTTAAAAAAAAAAACGAAGAAAGAGTGGAATAAATTATACTCGCCCTTGCCTACATGTGCATAAAGAAGTTCTGGAAGGATCCACCAAAAATAAAATTATTTACCTTTACTGGAGGATGGGGTGGAGGGCAGAGGAGTGAGACCTACTCTCTCCTTTCCATGGAAATCTTTTATATTTTTGGATTCCTGAATTAGATAAATTCAAAAGTTTTAATGCAATGAAAAACATTGTATGTAATCTTCACCCTCAAAAGGCCATTCTAATGATAGCAAAAGCAGAAACCATACAAGAGAATTCATTAAAAATTAAAAACTCCTGTACATCAAAAAGCCCCCAAAACACCCCGAGTCAGCGAGATGATGGGTGGAGAGTCACTCACACAGAGCTGATGGCCGGGTAAAGTGGTGGGGCGTCTGTCTACGGGAAAAAATGCACAGACTTCCTCACAGCTAGTTAACTAAACGGGTAAGTATTCTACAAACATATTTCTTTCAAGTACATGAGGATATTAACTGCCTCGTCCTTTGAGAAAGCCAAAGTATGATACAAATCCGAAAGTCCAGTAAGTGGAGACCTTTATACAAACAAAGGTACGGCTGAGTGCAGAACACGAAATAGCTGTTAAAACCGTGAAGGTGATCTAAGAGGAAGCCGTGTCAAGATGCCCAGTGAAGGTGAATAAAGCAAGCTGGAGACCAATTTGTAGAGGTACTTGAAGAGCTTAAGGATACGTGTGTGTGTGTGTGTGTGTGTGTGTGTGTGTGTGTGTGTGTGTACACCGGACCTGCCGGGAGAATTTCTGGAAGGCCTTAAGAAACGAACAAAAGTGGTGATCTTTGGGGAGTAGATCTGAGAATGGGGAGAACATTCCCAAACTATGATAGAATGAACTTCTGTTGAGGTAAGTCACCCAGGTTGTGGTAATTGGTTATTGCAGCCCTAGGAAACGACACCTTCTCTGAATATGCTCACAGAATCATATACACAGAAAGGACTTAATAAAGTGAGATAACCATTTCGGGACCAGGGAAGCCACGGCTCAAAGATTTGGGGGCCTGACCATGGTCACACCGTAGTGAGCACCAGAGCTGAAACTCAGGCTGACCTCCCAGCCTCCCCCACCCCCGGCGCACTGGTCTAGAGCACTGTGGGTGGGCAGGAAAGCCAGGACCAGAAGCCAGGTCTTGCCCCTGGTCTGTGAAGGTTCAGCCTAACGGGACTGGCAGTGACAACCTCTATAGGTTATTTGAGTGTAATCCCTGCAACATTTACAGAACCTTTGCTTTGTTTACCCAGCAAAGAGAAAATATTTGGTAAAAAACACAGCCCTAGTATTGGCCTGTTTCCACAGGGCTTCCCTGAAATTAACAGTCTGTTAAACGACTACAAATGAGAAAACCTGAGCTTCCAGGCCTTCCTTGAATAAAGAGTGGGAGGGGGTCAGCACTGTGGC
Organism: Ursus arctos; assembly: GCF_023065955.2. NCBI lineage: Eukaryota > Metazoa > Chordata > Mammalia > Carnivora > Ursidae > Ursus > Ursus arctos. Next base: position 51,704,690 of record NW_026622875.1, on the reverse strand, counting down.
ATCTGAAAATGGCCCCAAGCTTTCTCTATTGTGATTGTTTCTTTGAAAAGAAGGGTCCACCTCCTCCTTACAGGATAAACCCTTGTCAGCTGGACAGTCACCAGGGTGAGCTCTGGGATGGATGCTCGCCTCACCGGAGAGGCCTTCTGAGGGGAGGTCTGAGGCGCACAGAGGCAGGCCCCAGGGCCTCCCACGTGCTCTTTGTGCCAGACCTGCAGGCCAGAGTTCCCTGACAGAGCCCTTCCCTGGGACTTTTGAATCAGAACTTTGGGAAGAGCCTCCTCTTGTAGAGGTGATGTAGGAGGCTCCAGAGGGGCACAGCCTTCCCCCAACCCTGAGAAGAAGCCACTCTGGACTGAGAGAATACAATACTCACACCCATAGAGAGCAGAAAGAGGGGATCCCTCCACATCCCCCTGCCTCTGAGGCCCAGCTGCTTCCCTACCCCTTCCCTAGTTACTAAAGACATCAGCAGCCTTCTAGAACTTTCCTCCTTTTACCTGAACAATTTGAGTTTTTATTTGCATTCACTAGAAAGGGAGGAAATGAGAGCGGCTTGCCCATTTCACCCCTCTCTGCAGGTTCATATTAGACAAAGGTGTATATCAGGGGTGCCCTGTCCCCACCCCACCGCAGACATCTCCAGTCATGGTATTTCTTCTCTCAGGGCCTGACAAGGCCTCAGAACCCTTCCTCCAACATTCATTCTAGGTGGCACACATCCATGCCCCAAATGAATCCTATGGGCCATTCCCAGTTGGGCCAAAAATCAACTTGTGCATCCAAACACGACCCCCGGAAGTGCCACAACTAGGAAACAACAGGCTGAAGACAAGGCAACAGTTCCCCACCTCTCCCTCAGCTTCATCATCTCTAAGAGGCAAACAGGCCCCAGAACAGCTGTCTCAGAGTCCAGTTTGCACACACCCTCCAGAGACATCTTCCCGGTCGCCCTGGTTACTCCAGTATCCGCCTTGTGATCCTCCTGTCACCCCAGCTCACCCAGCTCCAGCTCAGCCTCCTCACGGTCATTGGCAAGACGGACCGCAAATCCATCAGACCACGTGCTGGGAGGGTTCAAAAGCCTCCATGATCTCCCATCCCACCTCCTCTCAGGCATCATTTCCATGAAAGTTCCCAAGGGTTTAACACCCTGTGTTACGATCTACTCCTCTCGACATATATCTCCCACATAGCCTTTATGCTTCACACCCAGTACTAGGTTTTTCTGCTTTCCTTAGTAGACTAAAGTCCTAAGGCAGAAACTAAGTCTTACTGAGTCTTATGTCTGCAACCAAGGGCTCAGCATTGTTAAATGAATAAATGACTTTCTAGACATTTCTTTACTCATCAGATTAAGCTGGAGAAATGGGAAAGGAAGAAAGGTTCTGGAGTTTTGAACTACACAATTTCACTCCTGGTTTCGGATCTCTGACCATCTCCTGGGAAGCCAAGAATGTCAGCTGCTCCCTTGGAAAAGGACACAAATTTAAGAAAAGCCAACCATGTAAAGGACAAACCAGAAACAACCAGATAAGTCCAACCAAAATCTGCCAGAGCTGGTGGCTACTTTGGGAAAACAAATTTATAAGCACCTGTTGAAAATTCAACAGATGGCACACAGGGCCGTATATTCCCATGTGAAATTATATTCCTGGAGATTCAGAAATACTGAAAGCAAAGAATAATTCTATAGATCAGTGGTTCCTAGACTTTTGGAACTGACAAACAGAAACATTTACACACACAGAAAAGAAACTGGAGGGTACCAGGGGCCTGGGTGGCTCAGTGGGTTAAGCCTCCAACTCTTCATTTCGGCTCAGGTCATGATCTCAGGGTTGTGAGATAGAGCCCTGCACCAAGCTCCTCCGTGCTCAGCTTGAGATTCAACCTCCCTCTTCCTCTGCCCCTCCCCCCACCACTCTTCAAACGCACACTCTCTCTAAAAAAAGAAAGAAAGAAAGAAATTGAAGGGAACTTAAATAGAGTTGCCAACTCTTTGTTTTGCCAAATAAGAATATTTTTTTAAAAGCATACCATCAGGAGACACCTGGCTGGCTCAGTCACCAGAACATGTGACTCTCGATCTCAGAGTCATGATTTCAAGCCCCATGTTGGGCAGAGTTTACTTTAAAATTTTTTTTAATTTAAAAACATTTTTAAAAGGTGTACCATCTACTGCCCCCATAATTTCACAAAAGAAGGAATTTTTTAAACTCAAAAAAAAAAAAAGGAGGAAGAATGTAAACTCGGACTAAAGAACACCATTCTTGCAAAAGGATGAACCAAGAGCCTTACAATATATTGTAGGCTTGGATGGTGTGCAGATAGTATGAGCTTTAAGAGTAGACATTCCGAATTCCTAAAATCATGCCAGGTCCCTGGCAGTTACTCAAGAAATATCGCTAAGGGCAAAGATGGACCAGTTACAACTCTTAGTTCTAAAGTAGAGTCCCTATCACCTGACCTCCCCGGGAGCCGGTGATGGGCATGATTTCTCCTCAGTGTGTGTACAGACTGGCATCTGTCCATTTTGCTATTTGAATGAGAGTAGTCCAAGGCAGCTGTGTAATAACAACTGATATTTACTGAGCGCTTACTATGTGCCAGGCCCTGTGCTAAGCCCTTCTTGGGCGTTTTCTCATGGAACATCCCTAACATTGCTAGTGAGGGAGGTATAACTATGACCCCAATAGTACAGATCAGGAAACAGGTTTCATCAAGATGAAGGGACTTCTCCAAGCAAGGTACAAACCCCAGTCTGATACCAAAATCTGTGTTCACAACTCTTTGGAGAAGATGGATGTAGGAAAGGTGAGGGTGATTGGGGAAAACAGAAAGGACGGCCTTCAAAACTAAAATCAAATCCAGAGACACCTGGCTGGCTCAGTTGGTAGAGCAGGTGACTCCTGATCTCAGAGTTGTAAGTTCAAGCCCCACATTGGGTGTAGAGATTACTTAAAAATAAAATCTTAAAAAATAATAATAAAGTTTCTACAAAAGCAAACCTGAAGGAAACTGAAAAGTGAACATTCCACACTCTGCCTCAAGACAGATGAGGAAGGTAAGCATAGGCCAGTACAGAGTGCTCACAAATCCTGACTCGGTGTCTGGGCTAAACCCAAGCCACCCAACAGCTGCCACATTCCCCTCAGTTAGCTTTCCCACTCTCCCTTGGAACACCTGGGAGCTATAGATGGTTGTGAAGTCAGGGGCAGCCCCCAAGGAGGACACAAGGCCCTCCTACGACAGCCCTTAGGAAAGGTGCTTTCTCATTCAAAGGAGAACTTGGAGTTTGGTTACTAGCAGCCCTGTCACCTTCTCCTCCAGATCCACCCCCAAGCCTTCTTTAATCACTTAAATGCTAATGAATGCCCCCCCATCCTCAAAACCACAGCAGTCTGCTTCCGTCTCAATCTGGAAGGTAAGACAAACCCAGCAGAGAGCTAACATACCACCCACTGTAGTCTGGGGAGGGTCCAGAGGTGCCCAGGACCTCCCCATAAACAAAACAATCTCCCCCAGGCAGGGACCTTGAAAGGCACACCTGGTGAGGGGAAGTCCCTTAGCAGTGCTGGGAAGACCTGAGTTCTAGCCTCAGCTCTAACACCACCTGACAGATTCCTGAAACACAGGGGACTTGAACTTGGCCTTGAAAAAAGTATGAACTTTGGCCAGCCTGAGCAATTATTCATCCAGTCTCAGCCTTCTAAATAAAACACAGAGTTACACACACACACACATAAACACACACACACACACACACACACACACACACACACACCATTCAACTTAGTTTTCCAGTATTCTCCAACCCTATATGCCTGCCATGTTGTAGCCACATAATCCAAATTATTCCGGCTCCCTCCCTCTCATATGCCTCTGCAGTGCTGGAGCTAATGCCAGAAGGAGAATATAAGGATATGAGTGTGTCCTCCTTGTATGAGAAAGGCCAAAAGCATGAGATCAAGTCACACTTGACCTCTTCCAGGCCCGATACCACATAAGCCTAGGCCTGTTCCCTTCCTGGGAAATGGGGACCGCGTCACCTGTAGAACTGGACTCTCTGTTTCCTCAGTCAGTCAACCACATTAGTTGAATGTCTAAAATGTGCTGCAACGCTGCTGGATGCCTGGGATATATGAATGAGCACAACCGACCAAAACACTGCTGCCCAGAAGCTTACATTCTGGTGCAGGGACATCTGTAAAATGGGGACTGTTCATAGTACTTCTGTGACAATTACATAAGAGAATACCTGAAACACACCAAACATAAAGCCCAGCTCAAAATCAACTGTTATTATTATTACTATTATTACACTGGTATTTAGAGTCTAAGCCCTTTTGCTCACTGTTATTCTTGATAAGAAGCTGCTGCTTTTACCTGGACTGTCCCTCTCTCCCTCCTGGCACCCCTTGATCTGCCCACTGGAAGTTCTCTTTGTCTGCCTGGGCATGGTTCAACACTAACCTCCCCTACTTCCTCCTGGGAAGATTTCAGGAGCTGGCAACTGTCTTGGAGTGTTTGTCTACATGTCCACAGATGCCTTCTCACAGGTCTGCATGGAATTAACTCTGTTCTACCACCCTAAGAAGCACCTACGGCTCATATCTTTACATCCTCCATAGGCCAATGCAGGGCCCTCAGTCAATGAGGAGAACTGACTTGAACAATGAAGAACAAAAAGAGGGGAGAATAGGGAAGACCCTGGGGGGAGAAGAAAGGGCCTATCAGAGAGAAAGTCAAAGGGCCAGACTAGAGGACCCTTAGTCCCTGGCCAATAAGTTTAGACTTGAGTGAGCCCTCAAAGTTACCAATTTTTGAGTCTCCGGGGAGAGTGGATCCCAATGGGCAGATGATGAGCTGGCCCAAAGGTGACCAAAGGAGAGCGCCCTGGAGGCCACAGCTGGATATGAAGCTCATTCCGTTTCAAGGCTGTGAGCCAAGTATTCTTGTCGTATTCTTGTCACAGGGAATCAAATTGCCCCGTACGGCACTGTAATTCTCTATATTTTCTGTGTTGTGTACTGCTGGCCTGGTTTCCCCCAAAATATCATCAGCATTTTCCAGGGTTAGCAATCTTGTTGCCTTTCCAAATGCTATCCCACTGATAGGAGGACCCAGTGCTTAAAAATAAAAACATCTCAGAGCGCCTGGGTGGCGCAGTCGTTAGGCATCTGCCTTCGGCTCAGGGCGTGATCCCAGTGTTCTGGGATCAAGCCCCACATCAGGCTCTTCCGCTAGGAGCCTGCTTCTTCCTCTCCCACTCCCCCTGCTTGTGTTCCCTCTCTCACTGGCTGTCTCTGTCAAATAAATAAATAAAATCTTTAAAAAATAATAAAAATAAAAACATCTCAGTCTAAGTGGTATTGGAACTTCAAACACAGACAGCCAAATTCAGACCCATCCTGAGTCTGACAGACAGAGAGTCCCACCAGCTTGCCAGACTCACAAGAGCTCAGGTAAACACGTCATGGTGAGTGCAGGTGGGCACTGATACTGACCAGACAAAAGACAGAGTCAGTTTGGGTAAACTGGGTCCAGGGTATCACAGGTAAGGCTCATTCACCCGTCCAGATAATCAGCAAAAACAAGGAAACAAGGCAATGTTTATGTATGAATGTTGAGACCAAGAAAAATATCTGGTCAGGCAGGATGGACAACCACGCTGACCTGACCAGAAAGAAGAACACTGCTCTTGGTTTGGGCCCTGTGACATTTAGGGACCAATGTCTGTTTACCTGGTTCAATACTTTTTAACTTTAAACCTGAATGTTCACCCCGCCACTGTCCCCACCATCAATCTCTGCTATAACTTGAAGTGTCATCTTGGCTAAGGAAACTGTCCATTTCCCCAATTTCCTCTTTCTTGTGAAGATTTCTTATAACAAGGATTTGATGGCCTTTAGAACTTCAGGCTGCCCTCCAAGGAAACTTGTTCCCAAAGCCATGAGGCCATACTCAGCTGTGTCACTGGCTGGACAACCGGAGGCAGATCAGTGTCAGCTCCACTTCCCCAACTGGAAAGGCAAAGGAGAGCTCATTCCTCAAGGTCAGATGAAACAATGCCACACTCTCAGCAATGGCCAGAGGGAGGCCCACACCCCAACCTCCACTTCAGCCTTAAAAACATCTACAAACACGGGACCTCCAGGCTCCACTTTGGCTACCGAAACACACCTGCAGTACCGTATGATCTCTCTTATATGTGGCATTAAAAAAAAAAATCTCGTAGATACAGAGAATAGATTGGTTGTTGCCAGAGTTGGGTAAGGAGGCTGGAAGAAATGGGTGAAGGGAGTACATATTTATAAAATAGAAAATTGAAAAAAAAACATAACTGATCTGATTTTGCATACCTCACTCTGGAGAAAAGACTTTCATTTATTTTTGTTTTCCATCATTCAATTAACTCTTAACACCCATATGTACAAAATGCTGTTACCCATTCTATGAATAGAAAAGGATTCACAGATATGTAAGACATGGCCTCCACATTCAATACAATTTTGAATCTTAATTGACAATTAATGAGGCTACATGGTTGGCATATGATAAATGCCAAAATATAAGCTGGCCCTTAAAATAGTGACTATGATATGGTAGTGGTTCACCAAATATTTTGAGAAAAAAGTATATGTATAAAATGATTTTTACAGCATTTATCTTTGGTATCTAGAGAGGATAAAAGGAAGGTGGTACTATGGTCCAGAAAACTTCTTTGTGACATTTTCCCAGTGACAGCTAAGGTTTTGAGAGGAAATATGTGGCCAAACCTTAAATGAACCTGAAGTAATAATAATAATAATAAAGTCAGCAGCTATAGACCTGAAAAAGGGGGGAGGGGCAGGGATCCTAAGAGACGGGAAGTAAATGAGGGGGAACCTTGGGGTGCCTGGGTGGCTGAGTCGGTTAAGCATCAGACTCTTGATTTCAGCTCAGGTCCTGATCTCAGAGTTGTGAGATCGAGCCCTGTGACAGGCTCCCACTTGTCAGGGAGACAACTTGAGATTCTCTCTCCCTTTGGCCCTCCCCTCTGCTCTCTGTCTCTCTAAAATAAATAAATAAATCTTTTAAAAATAAGTAAAAAATAAAAGAGGGGGAACCTTATAATTGTCACAATTTACTGCCAAAAATAATTTTCCTAAGCCTAGCACATGCAGGGGGAAATCTAAGCAAAGAGAAGGAAAAAAAAAAAAAAAAGAATCACCATCCCAAGAAGCAAAAATAAAATAGTAAGATGGTAAATGCCATAGAAATGGGTCATTGGCAGCAACGCAGAAAAACAGAACTAATCAGCAAAGAGAAGTTTGAGAATTCCACAAGGGCAAAGTCTCTATTTGGTCCCTGAGAGCCATGGGCTGGGAAAGCAAGACAGTGGGTGTCCAATCCCAGAGCTACCCTTTATTAGCTGTAATGACTAATGGGGGCTGGGCTTCAGTTTCTCCATCTATAAAATGTTCACAGCCCTACTCCTAACACTGCTGTTGTGGAATTCTGAGCAGAGACTTCAAGAATCCTCTTCCAAATTCATGAATCCAGAGTTCGTGGCACATCCTTCCTTCTTCCTACACCAACACAAAAAAGGCCTAATGCCAAGAAGCCATTATGTCCCTATCTCTCCAAAACTTCTACAAGGCCCCACTGGCCTCCATTGCAGGCAGCCAGCTCCCTGTGGACAGACAGATGGACCTAGATTAACTAGAAGCATCCCTTGGTCTGCCTTTATAGATGCTACTGGTGGGAACCACACAGTCAAGTCCTAATGGACTCTCATTACTCAAGTATGAATTTCCTTAATGTGGTACGAATTTCAGCGTCCTCCATCTCTCCTACACCAGCTCCCCCCTTCCAAAGTTGCTTCCTCAGTGAAATGCTGATGGTCTCCTCAGCCTCTCTTAGGGTGTCCCAAAGACAACTTGCAGTTCCCACCTAAAACTGATTAGTCCATCACAACATCAAGTTCATGAATTATGACAGGATTTTTTAAACAATATAAAACAACATTGTGCTCCATCCTGTAGAGAGAATAAATATACTGTTAAGCCTTGTTGCAGTTTTATACTTATGTGGGTAGGTGTGGGTCTCTATTGTGGGTCTGGTTAAAAAAAAAAAAAAAAAGACGGGAAACCCACATCCTGAGGCACTGGGATCCCACTCGGGGTGAACGCCGCACACACCTATCCTACCCCCAGCCCTCGCGTTGGATACAAGAACAGCAAAGGTTACTTAGAACTCAAACGCCCATCCTGCAATCCTACAAAACAGACCAGCCTGGAAAACAGCTAAAACAAACTTCTGACTCTGCTACAAGGTAGTACTTTCATTAAGGCACAGAACAGGATGCTCAACAAAAGACCAAGCCACCTGGTAAAAGCTTTGCCTCAGAAAGGTGCCTGGCATCCAGGGAGGCTCAACACCAGGCAGCGGGGGAGAACCTGGTCACAGAGAATGCTGGGCCCTTTACTCCCAGCTTTCTCCCTGCCTAAGGATTGACTGGGCTAACAGCAACTGGGCTGGGGACTACAGACCTCAGAAGCCCCCCTTTCTCCCCCTCTTTTCAAAATTTTTCTTTTTTCAAATTGCACATCTCCCTAGAAATTGTCCCTGGGAAGCACGAAAGCTCGCAGGCTCCCTGAAACGCCTCCAGCTGGGAGCGGAGCTGGCCCGCGCTACACTGCACACAGAAAGAGAGGCGCTATTCCAGCTGGGCTTCGGGACTCCCTGGGGGCGCGCGGAGAGGGGGGCGGAGCGCACCGCACAGCCTACCGGCTCGGGGCCCACGACTGCAAACGTTCGCTAGCAGAACCCACCACTTCTCAGCCATGGGGCCCCGCTGCTACCCCGCCCCTACACTCCTTTAGCGGAGGATCCAGGACTGGACAGTCCCTTTCGGGCCAGCCCAGCTCGGGATCGCGCGGGCTGGGGACGAGGCCTGCCCGGGGCTGGAATCGCGAACCTCCTCCCGCCGGGCAGCGGCCAACGCTGTCCAAGTTCCCGCAAATCCCGCGCGGAGCCCGGACCTGCCAGCCCGACTGCTTGCCCCGGGGGCGCGTCCGCTGGCCCGCTCATCTACACCTGCTTAGCGGCCCCGGGGTCCCGAGCTGGAGGTGGGAGGTGGGCCCGGGATCCGAAGCTTCGGTCCCCGGGTGAGGACCAGGCAGGCCGCGCGCCGCCGCAGTCCTGTCGCAGCGCGTGCCCTCGTCCCCCGGGGCCGGGAAGGCCGGAGCCGCCCCCCGCGCGCGCCCCCGCACAACAGGCCCGGGTCTGCAGCTGGATGACCGCGGGGCCCGCGGAGCCGGCGGAGCCCGCGGGGCCCACGGGGACGATCTCTCAGCCGCCGCCTCGGGGGTCGCCAGCCCCCGCACGCCGCCCCTTCCCGCCGGGAAGAGGCGCGGGGCCCGGCAGGCCGGAGGCGCCCCCCGCGTTCCCCGCGCCGCTACGCACCTAGCTGCCCGCGGGTCCCACATGGCAGGGGCCGCCGCCGCCGCCTCGGGGGCCGCTTCCCGGGGGCAGGGCGCGGCGGGAGGCGAGGAAGCCCGAAAGCCGCGGCCCTGGGCGCGGGCGGCGGGAGCGGCGGGAGCTGCGGCCGCGCGGGGCCCCTGCTGGCGGTGGCGCGGCTCCCGGGCTTGCCGAGGGGGCGGGGGCGCGGGGACCCCGGCGCCCCGGCTGTGTGCAGCCGCAGCCCTATTCCAAGTTTCCACGTAGTTGCGAGAGCCCGAAAACTGTCACGTGCACGTCGCTGCTGGGTGGGAGGGCGTGTTTGTCACCGTGTTCAAAAGAGGCGTTTCGATGTTTCCCATCATGCATGCGAGTACTCCAATGCGGTGGCTCCCGGCCGCCGAGTGCTTCGAGCTGGCTGCCACGACGGACCGAGCGCGCACACACGACCCTGCGACACGTTTGGGTCCTTGGGATTTCGTAGGCTGGCCCATCGCGATGGTGGGGGAAACCAAGAACACCGTCAGCTGAGGGGCCCCAGCTTGCCTCTTCTCTTCCCTCCCGTCCCTTCCAACAAAGAAGCTAGAGACACCAGCCTGGTCAACTAATACTGTGCCCCACTCCGCGGTCGCCTTGGGCGGTCACTCGTTGGCTATCTAGCACTTACTGTGTGCTCGGGCCTCCATTCTGGGGACACGGGGCATTCAGATGGGAAGAGACCAGCTAGGCCCCTCGATGTCTTGACGCTCACAGCCGCGTTCAAGTGCTTGCAGAGGAGTGAGCCTCTGCCCACAGGCGGAATGGCCAGGACGCTCCTGGAAGGGCAGTGGTGACTGAAAGAATTGGGGACGGTTAGGACAACCTCAGACTGCCATTGCGCCTTCATTTGTCGGTGCAACAGGCCGCACAGCTTCTCATCGACCCCTCAGGTTTGGCCCCCAGCTTGTCTGATCCTGGGATCACTTTCCCCGCACGCCAGGGATTTGACCCAATCCGAGAGCAAAGCCCACAGTCCTCTCTTGGGACAAGGCTTTGGCCTGCCCTGCCTCCTGGCAATTCTCTCACCCATGGAGGGCCACCACACGGGGCAGCCCTCCCCCGTGGCGGGGAGAACACCACAGCACTTCCGAGAGGGTCAGTACAGTTTCCAATGAGGCAGGGAGGATCTGGTGACTCATGTACACCCCTAAGCACACAACCCGTGTCCTCTGCGCTGCTTACTCTGAGTCAAAAACCAGCCTATCACTACAGCTAGTGGTCTCTTCGCTTCTAGAGTCTCAGGTCCTCCCGTTTCTTCTGTCTATTAATCTTCCCCAAATGTCACATTGCATCATTTCCAGTTCAAAATCCTTCAGTGGCACCTCCGTTGCCTACTACAGATCAAATTAGGTAGCTGGATATTCAAGACTCTTCACAATTTTGCCCAACCCTTCCAGTCTTAGCTTCCTCACACACAGACTACTCCAGTGGTTCCCAAACCTGGCTGAGCATAGGAACCACCTGAGAGCCTTTTAAAAATCCTGATGTCTGACTCCTACTCCCAAATACTTTGATTTAATTGGTATGGGCTATGACACGGGCAAGAGATTTTTTAAAGCTTCTCAGGTGATGATAACATAAAGCAAAGTTTGGAAAACACTTCTAGTCTCCAAACCAAGCAGCATTGGTCCTTTCACTTTCGGGAAACTTGACATATCCTTCCTCCAATTTTTTCTCAGTGTTTCCCAGTTCTATATTTAAGAAAGGTCCATGCCACCTCTTCTAATATGGCTCTTCTTTTTAGCCAACTTCAAGGAGTCTCTGCTTCCCGAAGACTTCCAGGTTCTTACATGAAGGAGAGCAAGTCAAGAAGTTGGTGAGGGTGCAGTAGATTAAGAAGGCGCCTCTAAACTTTCACCACCCTTTGACCGGTTTTCATAAGCATCTTAGACTCTTTTTGTCCTACTTCTTCCTCTGTATCTTTCATCATGGTTCTCAAAATAATCACATCAGCTCAAAAGAAAAGTCACCTTTCTTTTTAAAATCATTTCTTCTCTTTCTGATTTTTTAATATTTTTATCAAAATTTTACATTTTCTCAATTAAAAGAGCAGTCCCCCCTCCCACCTGATTTATTCTCCAGAGGCAACCAATTTTATTGCTGCTATCTAATCATTCTATTAGCTCTGTTCCTGCCTCTACATAACACTGCTAATTCTTCTTGTTGGGTGGTTTTCCCCCCAGTCTTATGCATCATCGGGTAAGTCTTTTTTAGATTGTGCTTGTCTGAAAAAAAATTCACCCTTGATGTAGTTTGGCTGGGTATAAAATTCTAGGTTGAAAATGATTTTCCTTCAGGATTTTGAAGCTATTACTCCAGTGATCACTGTCTTCCAGTACCACCGTTGAAAATCTGAACACATCCAATTACCCATCTTATGTGACCTCTTTTAAATTTCTAGCAACCTGAAAAATCTTCTTTTTCTCCCCAGTGTTTTGGAATAACACCATGATGTACTTTGATGTGGGTCCATTCATCTATTCCACTATGTACTGGGTGGGTTCTTTCATTCTTGACACTTAAGCTATTTAGTTCTGAGAAATGATCTTGAATACTTTTGTTGATTGTTTCTTCTCCTCCATTTTCCCTATTCTTGGTTTTTTTTTTTTTTTTTTGAAATCTTGTTATTCAAAAATTGAACTTCCAGGATTGGCCCTTGTGATACGTTTCCCTGATGTTCATATCACTTGTTGTTGTTGTTGTTGTTGTTGTTGTTGTTTTTCCTGGAAGATTTCCTCAACTTTATCTTCTGATGATTCTTAGTGAGTTTTTTTTTTAATTATTTCTAATAGCATACTTTGATTGTTCCAAGAGCTCTTTCTTATTCTGTGATTTGTTGGAATACCCCATTCTCTTTTTCATGGCTACATAACTTCTCTCATCTCCCTGCAGATATTACTACTGGGTTGTTTTGTTTTTTTTCTCTAAATAGGCTCCATTCTCTGGATTCCTTTTCTTCTTAATGTTTCTTATTTTATTCTCCTTGTTATGGAGTTCCCTCAGGTGGTTATCTGCTCAGGATTAAGAATAAGGGAACAAGATGTCCATCAGTGGAGAACTGATCGAATAAACCATGGTATACCCACACTATAGAGAATCATGCAGCTGTACTAAGAAATTAAGAGGATTGCTGTATAACACTATGGGCTGAGGCCAGGAAATACTGTCAAGTGAAAAAAGCTAGGTGAGAACTGTGTTGATAGTATGCTACCTTTGGAGTAAGAAGGGAAGGAGAATATTTTCATTCATTTGCTTGTATTTTCTGAAAGAAACAATGGAAGGAAAACCAAAAACTAAGACAAATAGTTAATTATAAGGAGGAACAGAGCAGAAGGGAAAGTTAGGGAAGCTAAGTGTCTTTAAATATACCTTGTTTTAAAACTCTGAATTATAGAGAATAGTCTGATGATTATCAGAGGAGAGATGGATGGGGGGATGGGTTAAATAGGTGATGGGGATTAAGGAGTGCACTTGTTGTGATGAGCACAGGGTGATGTACAGAAGTGTTGAATCACTATATTGTAAACCTGAAACTAGTTTAACATTGTATGTTAACTAATTGGAATTAAAATAAAAACATATATAGATAGATAGATAGATAGATAGATAGATACTATAGATAGATATAGATATTCCTTGTCTTACAGTTTTGACATTGGAACCATGTGAATATTTAACATAATTGAAAACTTACATCTAATTTTTTTAAGTAGTCTCCACACCCAGCATAGCGCCCAACATGGGGCTTGAACTCATGACCCTGAGATCAAGACCTGAGCTGAGATCAAGAGTCGGATGCTTAACTGACTAAGCCACTCAAGTGCCCCAACTTAAATCTAATTTTTAAAAAACAGTTCTTAAAATTGGAAACATACTGAAACAAATGAACTTAACTGTATATCAAGTGGGTACCATAACCACACAAAAATTATTTCAAGTTTCAATATTGATATGTTTTTAAAACATTTATCTAAAAATATTAGTGGGTGATACTTTTATTACTCAGACTGTGTATAAATCAGAATAAGCAAATAGTTAACTATGATAATGTTATGCAGAACCGAGACTTTCAGTGTAAGAGCAAAGAAATACAAATATAAAATCAAAAAAAATTAAGGAAAAATTCTGTAATCTGAGAACTGAACTGGAAATATCACTATGAACTTATGGTTTATTGCCTCACTCTATTCATTCTGTCCATCCTTGATGTGATGTTGCAATATTGCTGGATTGAATAATAGTGTGCACCCCAGCACCCACGAGGTGATCTCTAAATATCATTCCTCTCTACAAGGAACAAGGACTCATTTTTTAAAAAAATCACTAATTCCATGTTGGGGACAGAAGTGTACTAGTTGAGACAGGGAGATTTTATTGTTCCAGAAAGCAAAGAAGCTACCAAAGGGAAAATGGGGTTATGTCAAAAAATCCAGAAACCAACTTCTAGAGGCTTCCATTGTTCACAAATGGGAAATTCAAGCATTTTTAAGTCATTTTTTAATTCTATCCTTCTTTCTGCATTTATCAGCTAGAGTTCTTCAATAAAAAAGAACTTTCCATCTATAATCATATGGTTGCCCTGAAAAACACTTCATACAGAAAAAGCAGAGTAAATGCTTGTTCCCTTCCTTTATTGACCAGCTTTTGGAATAATGAGTTGGTACACTAGTAATCAACAAATTTTTTTGATGAACTCTCATGAATTTCTGAAAACATTTCATGTACTTCAATCATTACAATTGTCCTCTTCTTAAGGCTTTAAGTTCCCGTATTTGAACAGTAGGAGCCCATCTACGAGTGATCACCAGTGGTAGGAAAACTACTGAAGAAAAGATGACTCTGGTAATTTCTTTTAACCCCACTTGTCAGTCCTAACATCACTAAAACTGGGACAGCCAGACATTATGTGCCTCCTGCTGTGTTGCAAAAAGAAGGACACAGCAATTCCAAGGAAGAATTTTTGCTTCTCAAAATGGAATCTAAACCTAAGCTAGTCTGTAAATTAGAGCTGTTAAACCAAGGATCCTTGGGTAGAGTTCAGGTCTGTGAATCTGAAGAAGAACCTAATTATCATCTTGATTTTCACTAACGTTTAACTGAAACTTAGTATTATCTTCAATTATGAATACAGGCAAATGCAAACAAAAAATAAAACTACAATAAAACCAGTACATAAGGCTCTGTTGACAGTGAAATCAGATTCTTTCCTATCCCATCACCATCTTTATGTCCACCTCAAAATACTGTTTTTGTTTATAACTACTGCACAATTATGCTAATTATTATACCTGCTTCAAGGTCTTGCTATTTAATGTGTTAATCAAGAAGATATATTATTATATCACAATTAGTTTTTTAATATTTTGAGAATTATAGTTCAATATAAATATAATGAATAGTTTTCTTTCTAATCTTATGCATTTTATTTTATGTATTTAAAAATATTATCCTGAGAGCGGTGCCTAGGTGGCTCAGTCGGTTAAGCAACTGCCTTTGGCTCAGGTCACAATCCCAGGTCCTGAGATTGAGTCCCACATCGGGCTCTCTTCTCAGTGGGGAGTCTGTTTCTCGCTTTTCCTCTCTCTCTCTTCCCCTCTCCTGCAGTTTGTGTTCTCTCTCTCTCTTTCTTTCTCTGTCTGTCTCAAATAAATAAATTCAATCTTAAAAAATATATATTCTCCTGAGAAGAGATCTATGGACATTGTCAAATTTCCAAAGTGGTCCATGACCCCTAAAAGATAAAGAATCCCTGCTCTGGATCTATCAACCAGTTTATAGGATGCACAGAGGATAGAGAAACATGTTACAAGGACACATTAAGGATGCAATCAACCAAATCCACGATGTGGAAAATTCTATAGGGAAAATGACTTCCTCTCTTCAACCAAAAATAATGGTAATAACAACATGGAGAAAGAATGAAGGAGAGGTAATTATAATAGAGTGTAAGAGACTTAGGGACGTATCGACCAAATGCAACATGTTAGCCTGGTTTGAGTCCTGATTCTAATGAACCAATTGTAAAGTAAATTTTTGAGACAATCTGGGAAATATGACACAGACTGCATGTTATGATGATATTAAGGAATTATTTATTGTTAATTTTGTTGAGTATGATAATGGTATTGTGGTTGTTTTTTAAAAGTCTGTCTCTATTAGAGATACAAACTAGATATCTCTCTCTCCTTTTTAATCAGTGAACTGATATGGTGTCTGGTATTTGCTTTAAAATACTCATGTAAAACCAAAAAAAAGTAGTGATATAGAAGAAACAAGATTAGCAAAATATTGATAATTACTGAAGCCAGGTAGTAGGTTTTATAGGAGTTCATTATATTATTCTCTCTACTGTTGTGAAGTTGGAAGTTTTTCCACACAGAAGAGTTTAAAAAGAGAGAGAGATGGATTAAAAGCTAATTGGAAATTCAGAGCATGTGAGTGTGATTATTAGCTTGCAAGCAGTCAGTGAGCCTCTGGGATAAAGAATCTCTGACATCAGGGTCTTTGGGTTTTCCCTCTGGGCCTGGCTAGATTAAGCAATCTCCTTTCCAGAGGGTGAAGGTCTGGATGTCTGTGTTATGGGCACCTAAGGACCTACAGGAGTTAAGGGCCTCAGCTTCCAGTATATACGTGTTGACTGCTTGCGATGAGGTGCCTTTATCTTCAACTTTGCCTGATGTTCCCCAGTCCTGAGACCTGCCTTTCTGCCTCCTCAGGGGAAAGCCCCTGTGGCCAGGTGAGGAAGGGGCAGTGGGCAGCTATGCTGAGTTGGGGTGGGATCTAGGGATCTACACTTCTTAAATAGATGTTCAACCAAACTTCCTTATCCCGTTCATTGGCCCTACTTCCAAAAATATCTGTTGTCAATAGTTTCTGAGACTTTTGGTGATTCTGTTGTGTAAAATGAGCTGGCCCTTGGCTTCCCCTCTGCCAGCTCACCATTGTTTCTCTTTTGTCTGCTAAGTCATTTCCCAGTCTTCTAGTAGCTTTCCAGCACCAAGCTTTAATTGCTGTTATATTCTCTCCTGTTCTCCCTCTCCATATGCCTTTTAAAAATCTCTTTACTATAGTTTTAGTAGGACTTCAGGAGGCAATAAAACCATATACTTGTGCTCTGTCCGCTATTGTCCTCTAATATTCTTTTTAAACGGTTGAAAGATCTGCCTTTTGAAGAATGTGCTGAGTAACGCTGCTTCTCCCACCCTACATCCCTACTCTCAAGCATGGCTGTGCTTTTGCTCTGTGACACTGCATACCCCTTCTTCATGGCCTTAGATTGCAGAGCCAGATCAAGGGGTGATTCATCTGCACAACTGCCATTTTACCTCCAAAACATTGGTGTCCCAAAGATGGAAAAAAATTGTATCTACCCAAACTCTGGGGAGAGTTTTATATGGAATTTTAATGAGTATGTGGAAACATCATTTGGTTTGGGGTTAGGGGGAAGGATGCAGAATGACCCCAAGGACAAGTTCGCTAACAATAGATGGGCACTGAACTGTCTTCCAAGGAGGGCGGATCCTGGTAAGTGTAGAACTCAGCCTGTACTAAGCAGAGTATGTGAAGTGTTGAGACACAGATAAATTCTCCAGCCTGTAGAGGGAGGCTGACATCCCAGCAGGGTCCTCCTCCTCTGCCTTTGTCCTTGCACCCTCTGGTCTGCCTTCTGTGGTCAGGTTGAACATGGATTTAAGCTTCATGAACTTGATGTTCAAATGTCTCCTTAGGTTTGCAAAGTTCTCATTCCCAAATAGATTCAGCCCAAAGAAATCTTCTCCAAGACACATTACAATGAAACTGTCCAAAGGCAAAGAGATAATTTTTAAAGAAGCAAGAGAAAAAAAATTCCTCACACACAAGGGAACCCCCATAAGCCTATCAGTGAAAGATTTCTGAGCAGAAACCTGGCAGACCAGGAGACAGTGGGATAATATACGGAAGGTGCTGAAGGAAAAACTGCCAACCAAGAACACTTTATCCAGCAAAGCTGTTCTTAGCAACAAAGGAGGGATGAAGACTTTCCCAGAAAAACTAAAACTGAGGGAGTTTACCACCACTAGACCCGCCTTCTAACAAAGGCTGATAGCTTTTCTAGCTGGAATGAAAGGATGCTAGATAGTAATATGAAAACATGTAAAAATATAAAATAAAAGTAAGTATGTAATCAAATTCAGAATGCTCTAATAATGTAATATGGTGGTGTGTTAATCATTTAACTCTAGTATAAAGACAAAAGAACAAAGGTATTTAAAATAAATATAGCTACAATAATTTTTGTTATTAGTTCTTACCTATTATTTTATTAGTTCTTACCTATTAATAATTATTTTAAATGTTAATTGATTTAATTCTCCAATCAAAACACATAGAGTGCCTGAATGGATGAAGAAACAAGACCCTGCCTCCAAGACACTGTCTACAAGAGACTCATTTCAGCTTTATTTTTTTTCATAAAGATTTCATTCATTTATTTGAAAGAGAGAGAGCACAAGTGGGGTACGGAGCAGAGGGAGAAGCAGACTGCCCACTGAGCAGGGAGCCTGATGTGAGGCTCGATCCTGAGACCCTGGGATCATGACCTGAGTTGAAAGCAGATGCTCAACTGACTGAGCCACCCAGGTGCCCCTCACTTCAGCTTTAAAGACACATATAACCTCAAAGCGAAGAGATGGAAAAAGATATTCCCTACAAATGGAAACAAAAAGAGAGCAGGGATAGCTATACTTACATCAGACAAAATAGACTTTAAGCAACTAAGTAACAAAAAACAATCTGATTTTAAAATGGGCAAAAAATGGGGCACCTGGGTAGCTCAGGGTCCTGGGATTGAGCCCTGCATTGAGCTCCCCGCTCAGCCGGGAGCCTGCTTTTCCCTCCCCCACTCCCCCTGCTTGTGATCTCTTCCTCACTCTCTCTCTCTCTCTCTCTCTGTCAAATGAATAAATAAAATCTTTTTAAAAAGTGGGTAAAGAAGCTGAATAAACATTTTTCCAAAGACATACAAATGGTCAGCAATTACACGAGGAGGTATTCAATATCACTAATCACCAGGGAAATGCAAATTAAAACCACAATGAGATATTACCTCACACCTGTTAGAATGGGTGTCATCAAAAAAGAGATAACAAGTCTTGGGAAAGATGTGGAGAAAAGGGAACCCCTGGGCACTGCTGGTGGGGATGCAAACTGGTGCAGCCACTATGGAAAACAGTATGGAGGCTCCTCAAAAACTTAAAAATAGAACTATATAATCCAGCAATTCCACTTCTGGGTATATATTCAAAGAAAATGAAATCAGTATCTCGAAGAGATGTCTGCACTCCCATGTTCACTGAAGCACTATTCATAGTAGCCAAGATATAGAAACCACCTATGTGTCTAGTCATGAATGAATAGTTGAAGAAAATGTAATATATACCGAGAGATAAGACAATGGACTATTACTCAGCCATGAGAAAGAAGGAAATCTTGCCATTTGCAACAACGTGGATGAACCTAGAGGACATTATGCTAAGTGAAATAGGCCACACAGAAAAAGATAAAAACTATATGATCTCACATATGTGGAACCAAAAAAAGAAAGAAAGAAAGTTAAGAAAAAAAAGAAAGAAAAAGAAAAAGAAAAGCTGAGCTCATAGAAGGAGAAAGTGGAGAGGTGATTACCAGGCTGGGGATTGGGGAGATGGGGAGATGCTGGTCAAGGAGCACAAGCCTTCAGTTATAAGATGAATACATTCTGGAGATACAATGTACAGCATGATGACCAGAGTTAATAATACTGTATTGTACACTTGAAATTTGCTAAGGAAATAGATCTTAAACATTCTCACCACACACACACACACACACACACACACACACACACACACACAAAAGGTAACTATGTAAGATGACGGATGTGTTAATTGTGGTAATCATTTCACAAAGAATAAGTCCATCAAATCATCAAGTTGTACCTTTTAAATAGATATAATTTTATTTGTGAAGTATACTTCAATAAAGCTGGAGAAATGAAAAAGATATTAACTTGAAAGCACAGGAAAATGACCTGGCAAGAGTGTCTATCGATCTCTCTGCCCTGAGTCCATGGCTTGTCCTTTACTATAGTGCTTTGAAGGTCAGAGTCTTGCCTCACATACCTTTCTGTTTCTCACATGTGGTCCGATTGTTGAATGACAAGCTCTTCTCCCTTGAAAGTATCCAAGAACCCATTTCAATGACCTTGAATAACTGAAAACTGATAGACAATCTGGGAACTTGGGCAGGCTAGAATCATCAATGTCAAAAACATCAATGTGAACGAATGACTATTGAGTCTTTAGTGGCCACAATGACCTTTATAATAAGGGAAGGTATGGACCCAACCCTACATGCCCAGCTAGCTAACCAAGTAAGAAGGACAAATATTTAGATAAATGATCGGGAACATAGAGTCTATAAATAAATATCAGTTGACATTTTAAAAAGGAAAAGCTCACCTAATGCCAAATAGAGGAGGAAGTACAATTAATTTTCATTCAACAGTTATGTAGTACCACTTTTTAAAGTATGATCATGTAAGTTGCTCTCAAAAGAGTCCTCTGAGAAGGGTATTCATTATCTTCATTTTACAGAAAGAAAAACTAAAGAAAAGAAAGGTCAAACAGTTTGTTGTACAGCTACTTGGTCAGGGACTGAGCCTAGAAAACACAGATGAGCTTGGACTTGGCTTGGCTGTGCTTCTTGGACACGGAGTTTGGTCAACCCTGGATTCTGGTGCTGAAGCAAGATGTCATTGAGATCACTGGGGCCATTACCCATTCACTGCTCATTGTATATGCCTGGAGGCAGACAGGTCTAAACAAGAAAAACCACTCTGAAGCAAATTTTGTTTTTCAATTCAACGTCAACAGAACTGATTCTCACCCTATGTGACATTCTGAGAATACCAATCAAGTGTGTCATATATGACACTAACCTATCCTGATAACATAGGAGGAGGGCAGTGTGGACTATGTACCGTCCAATCTCGAGACATACAGATATACACACCCTCACTCAGACACCTACACCCACATAGAGGATTGCACATTCTCAGAAATGTACAAAGAGTAAACCAGTGAACATGCTCATTCAAAACACACACATATATGATACTCAGTATTGGTTTCCCACTTCTTTTTTAAGAAGGGGAGGGAGAGCAAGGGGGGCAGGCACAAAGGGAGGAGAGAGAGAATCTTAAGCAGGCTCCACACCCAGCACAGAACCCAACACGGTGCTCCATCTCACAACCCTGAGATCACGACCTGAGCCGAAAGCAACACTTAACCAACTGAGCCACCCAGGTGCCCTTTGTTTTCCTCACTTTGAGCACAGCTACTCACGTCTGAACCCATCAATGCTCCATCCAACCCCCTGCCCACAGCAGGAGCCGCCTCTCTCAGCCTCTAAGCCAGCCCTGACAAAGGCAGGTGTACTGATTATATATCAGTATCCTTCATCGGTACCCTCCATACTCACGCTGCTGACTATCCTGGCATGGACGGGCTAATCCTGGAGCCCCCCATTCCCTTAGAACTGTGGTTCTCAACCAGGGTGGTTTTCCTCTCAGGAGATATTTGGCAATGTCTGGAGACATTTCCAATTATCATAACTCAGTGCAAGTGGGGAAAGGGGGCTGCTGGCACCCACCAGGTAGAGGCCAGAAATGCTGTTGAACATCCTACAATACACAGGTCAGTACCCCACAACAAAGAATTACCCAGCCCCAAAATGTCAATAGTGCCGAGATTGGGAAATCTTGCTTGGGAAGCAGTGGGCGATTGTCCTGTCCTTAACAACTTGCTAATAAACCACCTTGGGCTGTTTCCTCTGTGATAACCAGCATGGTTTGTCTCACAAGATCCACACCTTGGCCACAGCTACTTGGACCAGGATGGGCAGGCATCTACCCAGGAGTAGCCAATGGAGACTGCCAGTTCTCACTGAGGCAAACTGATGAGAAAGCTGTTCTAAAAGGGACCACAGTGATTTTCTGGACCAGAATTTTCCAGACTCAGCAATTTAAACTGGCAGTCAGAGTCAGGGCAACTAGTAGCAGAAGTAAAAGATGAAAAATACTGAGCGAGAAGAGCTCTAAGCGTCATAAAGGCCAGAGTCAGCCAGAGGCACCAAGCAGAGGGAGAGACGGGCAGAGAGATCAGCTGGCTGGCAATGCAGCGGGAGTAGTGCGAGCAGATGCGCAGATGTGGGTGCCAGGATGTTAGATGCTCAGTGAGCTCTTACTGGCAAGAGCCAGTGAGAACCGAGCTAGCCCAAGGAAATACCCACCTCGTTCCCCAACCGCAGGAGGCCCCGCTCAAAGGTGGTTTCTGCGAACCTGCACCTTCCTTCCCTTGTCACAGCCTGTGACCCGATGACAGATCCTGTTGTGGGCTGAACTGTAACACTTCCCCCTGATGAACATTCAAGAGTTCACCCCCAATAGCTCAGAACGTGACCTTATTTGGAAATGGGGCTGTGGCAGATGGAATTGGGTAGGATGAGGTCACACAGGAGTCAGGTGGGCCCTGATCCAACAGGACTGGGGTCCTTATGAGAAGATGGCCATATGAAGCCAGACAGATGGGGAGAAGGCCCTGTGAGGGTGAAGGCAGAGGTCAGAATGATGCGTGTCAAGCCAAGGATTGCCAGCTGTCACCAGAAGCTAGAGAGTGGCATGGGACAGATTCTCCCTCAGAGCCCTCAGAAGGAAGAAGCCCTCCTGACCTCTAGCCTCCAGAACTATGAGAGAATGAGTTTCTGTTGGTTTAAGTCACCCAATTGGTGGCACTTGTTCACAGTGGACACAGCACATGAGATATCCCAAGTACCTCTCTCGTCTTAACACTTCATCCTGGCCAAGGGCTTTAGAGAACTCGAGGATTCAGACTCTCCTCTGACCCCCTAGGGGTTGAGGAGCCCACTGGCCCAAAGTGATGTGCCCCTCCAGGGGCCCACACCTTCCTTCAAGACCGTGATCTAGGCCATAATTTCTGGCCCAAATGGCTCCAAGCCTGCTTCAGGGTCTGCTCGGACTTGGTTCTTGAGTCTGTCCTTCCAAGACTGCAGCAAACTTCCAGTGTCCACCCAAGGGGTGGCCAAGAAGCGGCTGTTGGCCAGGAGCAAGGAGAGCTGCCGACAGAACTGAGCTTGTGGGCTGGGGTGTCCACACATGTGTGCACTTCATCCTGGGGGGCAGAGATGAAAACAGGAGGAGGAAAAGAGCAGGCTGTATCTCCATTCGTACCCTTGCCCTGCCCCCCCCCCACAATAGCTGGGGTGGACTTAACGCTCTCACACTCCCAGGCCAGGAATACCGTCCAAGGAAGGGGCCCGTTTCTTCATCACTCTCTGTGTTTCTTATGTCGGTCCTGGCCACAGGAATGAACTGCCACCTTATTCCTCCTCCTTTGCTCTGACTCATCTCTCTGCAGAGGGTGAGACATCTGGGTAACCCTCAATACACATAATATCAGTGGCTGAGTCACCTCCTGCTCCCTTCTCTCCCTCCTTCTCCTCACCACCTCGAGGAAGGAGTTCTGCACCAGGTTTCTTAAGAACCGTGGCCCACACCTGTAGCTGGGTAGAATGTCAAAGCAGAGGTCCTAAATTTGGCTGCCTACAGGGACCAAGCAAGTGTCACAAATGAGCATATCTGGCCAGGTGTAAGTACCAGGGGGAGGTATGGTTTGTAACAAACCAGGACAGCCAGGCTCCTTCTACTGAAGTGGCTTCAGCTGGTGGTTGCCATAGAGAAGGTGGGCCTGATGTGAAAAATCGTTTGGGGTGTGTGTGTGTGTGTGTGTGTGTGTGTGTGCGTGTGTGTGTGTGTGTGTGTGTGTGTGTAAACCAGAAATCTTGATTTTATTATGTGAAGAAGTTCCCACCAAATAAAACCCAACCACAGACAAGCCAGATAGGACAGCCAAGTTTATTGCCACTAATACAACTAAACACCCATACCAGATCCTGTTGTCAGGCTGAGGCTAGCTGGGTGCTACCCTACTTTGTGGTTTGCCCTGCCCTCACTGAACTCCAGATGGTTTGAGGAACTAATGATGTTTTCACGTGTTGTTGTTTTGGCAGCATGATCCGGCCTTTGCATCCACCCTCTTCCATCTGGTAAACCCCGAAGTCCCTATATGACTCATCTCTGTCATCACCTCCCATGTGAACGCCTGGACTGACCCAGCCCCCCAGCCTGGCCTCTCCATTTCACCGCTTCCTGCTCCCTGCTCCTTACTCTTGTCTCAGTTTCAGCCCATACCACGTTGCTTTGTAACTGTTTACTTGTCATCTACCACTAGACCATAAGCGCCTCCAAGTCTATGGTTTTATCTTGTTTATTCTGTGTTTCCAGTGCCCTGGCACTTAGCTGACAATGCCTGAAGAGTGAATGAATAAACAATACATATCAGTAATGACAGCAGTGTTGTGAAGCTGCTGGGGATACAGTTGACCCTTGAACAACACCATTTGCTGTGCTGGTCATCTTTTATGCAGATTATTTTTTATAAACATGGTACAGCTCTATATATTTTCTCTTATGATTTTTTCTTAAAAATATTTTTTTAATTTATTTGAGAGAGAGCAAGAGAGCACAAGCAGGGGGAGTGGCAGAGGGTGCGGTGGAGGGAGAAAGAGAAGCAGACTGCCCACCGAGCAGGGACCCTGATTTGAGCTGGATCCCAGGGTCCTGGGATCGCAACCTGAGCCGAAGGCAGACGCTCAACCAACTGAGCCACCCAGGTGCCACTCCTTATGATTTTCTTAACAGCATTTTCTTTCCTCTGGCTTACTTTACCGTAGGAACAGAGTGTATAATCCATATAACATACAAATATGTGTTAATGGACTATTGATGTTACCAGTAAGGCTTCTGGTCAACAATAGGCTGTTAGTAGTTAAGTTGGGGGAGTCCAAAGTTATAGGTGGATTTTCAACTGGGTAAAATGGGTACCCCTAACCCCTGCATTGTTCAAGGGTCAACAGTAGTTCCAAACTGGTATTTGTGACAATCAGTTCATCATCATCATCATCAGAGCTTGGGAATAGGGCAAAATAACATTCGGCAGAATGGCCAAGGATTGGGAAACTGATTTTCATTGGAGAGGAGGAAGTGGAGGAACAGAAAATAAACAAACAAACAAACAAACAAACAAATAATCCCTGGAATGAAACTAAAGGCTCGAAGGGCAGAAAAGCCTGGTCGGCTCTCACGCTGAGGATGTAGGGACAGTAAGGGGACAGATCAAATAAAGCAGCCCTAATGGAGGGGTCTTAAAAGGGAGTTGTAGGGTGCAGGGGCAAATGAGGTGGGGGGGGATAAGAATTAGAAAGTGCTTGCAGCACCCTTCTGACAGCCACCCTAGCGGTGCCACACTTGGAAAGGGTTTCGTTTCCTCGGGTGCTGATTCTTTTCCCCAGCTTCCTTCCTGGAGGGACCAGGCAAGCCGGCAGCCCTCCTTTCACTTCGGTATGCCGCCCCCGTGCGGCAGGAGCGTCCAGCTACACCACCAGGCGGCAGGCTCGGGCTTCACCTCCAGGCAGGTGGATCCGTACTCAAGCCCAGCACGTTTATAGATCCAATAACTTGAGTAACATTTAAATGTCATACGGATTTCTCCTTACATCAGCTGAGGTCAAGCAAAAGGAAGACGGCACATACTCATTTCACAATCCATCATGCCCCTTCTTGATGCTCACTCCTTGTCTTGTGTTTGCCTCCCACTCAGTCTGTACCAAAGGATTTAGGGACAGAGATTTATTCATCTTTGCTTCCCCACAGAGCCATACACACTGCAGGTGTTTTAAGGGGGAAAAAAATCTTTGCTTAGTGAATCTATATGTAGATGATATAACATGTTTGTTTAAAGCTCCAAAAACAAGTGAAATAAGCCAGACACAAAGGGACAAATATTGTATGATTCCACTCAGGGAGGCACCTAGAATACTTAAATTCATAAAGACAGAAGGTGCAATACTGGCTAAAAGGGGCTGACAGGAAAGGGGGAGGGGTAGTAGTTGTTTAATGGGTCTAGAATTTCTGTTTGAAATGATGAAAAGTTCTGGGATAAGATAGTGGTAACTGTAAATGTACTTTATGCCATTGAATCGTACATTTTAAAATGGTTAAAATGCAAAATTCTGTATTATGTGTGATTTAGATATAAAAAAATGAAAGAAATGTCATGTAGTTCTATTAACATCAAGCAAAATAGAATTTAGATAAAAAAACATTAGAGAGGGCCACTTCACTATGACAAAAGATTCAAGTCATCGGGACAAATTACCAATATTAAATGTGTATGTACCAAATAACGGCCTGTAAAGTGTGTAAAGCAAGAGGTGTCAGACCCACAAAGAGAAATTCACAGTGCTGGTGGGAAATTTTAACCATGTTACATCACTAGCTGGTAGGACAAGCAACCAAAAATTCTCATATACATCAACTCCAAAAGACACGTATAGGGATGTTTATAGCAGCAGCTTATTACTCACAATAGCCACAAACTAGAAACAACTAGCTATCCATCATTAGTAGAATTGTGTCAGATTCATCCAATGGAATACTATACAGCAATGTAAATGAATGAACTATCGCTACATGCAACAACACGGATGAATTTCAAAATATAACGTTGAGTGTATGAGGTCAGATATAAAATAATACATACTGTAGTATTCTGTTTATGTGATGCTCAAAAATAAGCAAAACTAGACTGTTTCAAGATACATACTTGTGTAATAACATCATTTTTTTAAAAGCAAGTGTTATTTCCATAAAAGTCAGAATTGTGGCTATCTCTAGGAGGGAAGGGCAGCACTGTAACTGGAAAGGAACATATGAGTTGGGGATGGAGTTGATGGTGTAGACCTTTATGGTTTTGACAAAATGTCATTTCATGGCCTGGATGGGTATTTACTTTATAACAATTCATAAAGATATGTATTTGTGAAATAAGTCAAGAGAGAAAGACAATTATCATATGGTTTCACTCATTTATGGAACATAAGAAATAGCAGGAAGATCGGTAGGACAAGGAAGGGAAGAATGAAGGGGGGGTAAACAGAAGGGGAAACAAACCAGGAGAGACTATGGACTCTGGGAAACAAACTGAGGGCTTCAGAGGGGAGGGGGGTGGGGACTGGGATAGGCCGGTGATGGGTATTAAGGAGGGCACATGTTTCATGGAGCACTGGGTGTTATGTGCAAATAATGAATCATGGAACGCTACATCAAAAACTAAGGATGTGCTTTATGGTGACTAACATAACATAATAAAAAATTACTAATAAAAATCATTTAAAAAGATATGTATTTGTGTTTATGCACCTTTCTGTATATGGATTCCATTTCACGATTTTTAAATTTTTTTTAAAGATTTTATTTATTTATTCAACAGAGATAGAGACAGCCAGCGAGAGAGGGAACACAAGCAGGGGGAGTGGGAGAGGAAGAAGCAGGCTCCTAGCGGAGGAGCCTGATGTGGGGCTCGATCCCATAATGCCGGGATCACGCCCTGAGCCGAAGGCAGACGCTTAACCGCTGTGCCACCCAGGCACCCCACGATTTTTAAATTTTTAATGAATTAGTGAAGCACCCCTTCAAAGTACTGTGGGAAAGTGATTTTGAACCCAGAAATCTACACTTAGCCGCATTAGCTATTAAGATTGATAACTAGAGGCACCTGGGTGGCTCAGTCAGTTAAGCTTCCAACTCTTGGTTCCAGCTCAGGTCATGATCTCAGGGTTGTGAGATCGAGCCCCACATCAGGCTCCACACTCAGTGGGGACTCTGCTTAAGTTTCTCTCTCCGTCTGCCTCCTGCCCCCACCCCACTCAATCTCTCTCTCTCTCTCTCAAATAAATAAATAAATCTTTTTTAAAAAGATTGAGAACAAAAACCATTTTTATACCTGTACAGATATAAAATAGTTTGTCTCCTATTTAGCCTTGTGAAGGAGATAATCGAAGATGTTGGCCAAGAAATCAAGAGTGAGCTGTATGTAGAAAACAAGAAGTGATAGAACTAACCTTGCTAATCTAATGAAAAGAAATCCTGGGATGATACCTTGCAGCAGGTTTTGAAAGATATCTGCCCAAATTAAAACAGGAGTTCAGTCATCTCCAAAGAGATGTCCTTAAGAAGAATTCTAGAATAGGCCCTGCACTATTAGAATGAAAAAGAAACTAGCAGTGCTATGATGAAAAAGTCTTTTCCTTCTCCCAGAGAGGGGGAGGGGCAACAAAAATGTCCAAGAAGACAGGAAAGTCATGATCCATATTAGAAGCAAACTAAAATGTGGTATGAATTTGAGCAACTGCAGTAGTTTAAGAAAAGAGAATCAATTTGATGATTTGCTGGGAACATCGTCCTTTGAGGGGCCCAGGGTTGTGACATTATAAGGATAGGGGAAAATGTAACTAATCATATGTCATAGCAATCGATTATTTACTAATTTAAAGCTTGTATCATCACCTCGGGACCAGGTGTGGGGAATAGTTCTGATTCCTGAACAGAATGTAAAAGATTTCAACCTTGACCATGTAAATACAAAAGTGGGGTCCCCTAACTCTACCCCCATATTTATTGTAATAGGCAATAAAGAGACAATGTTGACAGTGAGCAGTTGAATTCATGATATATAGAGATTCATATGAAACCAAAAGCACCAACATAAGGAAAGCCTACAAATGGTTATTACTAGAGCATAGCAGGGAGGGGGAGAGAAGAGGCCGGGGGCACCAAAGCTTTTTATCATGCCTTTTGGCATTTTCTGATTTGTTCTTAACCATCACTAGGGCTGAGTATGCAGACTGAAAGGGAGTATTTGGTGAGGAGGTGTTCTCTCTCTCTGCATGCTTGCTACGGACGTGTTCATGCCTGCTGCCCAGCACTGCTCATTAGGTAGGCCCCTGTTGCCAGGGAAACCAGCTTTTCACTGATACCAAAGATAATGCGGAGGCCTGCTACTCACCAAGCAACCTTCCTCTTGAGTCACGCCACCTTCCTGGACTATCTCTTGCCCCTGTGTGATGCTGTCCAGCTGTAGGAAGCTCACACCTGCACTCTCTCACTTCACTCTTTGTGGCCTGCAACACTGGCTAGGGGGCCACACCAGTCACCGTGACCTTGACCTCTGCCTTTGTTTTGTTACAAGCAAACCTGCTCATTTGAAATGACTAGCGGTTGTTTTTTAAATGATATACCTCAAAGCACAGAGAATAGTGTAAAAGCCACATTATTGTTTTTTTCAGCCTGCTTCACTGGCCCCGGGAGCAGAGAGGGAGAGCAAAGAGAAGACATTTTTTTATACTAATTATGTTGAGGTCTAAATAACGGATAGTAATGCACAGATCTTAAGGATACAGCTTTTGAGTTTTGATAAATGCATA
This sequence comes from Ursus arctos, assembly GCF_023065955.2. Lineage (NCBI taxonomy): Eukaryota > Metazoa > Chordata > Mammalia > Carnivora > Ursidae > Ursus > Ursus arctos. The sequence goes on along the minus strand of NW_026622875.1, from coordinate 51,675,788 downwards.
CACCTGTAGTACTATCACCCCAGTCAAGATATAGGATACTTCCATCAACCTGGTAAGTTCCTTTTTGGACCGTTTTAGTCAGTCACACACACACACACACACACACACACACACACACACACACACACACCTTACTTTCACCTCCTACCTTCTCTGCATCCCACTCACCCCTCCAAGGCTCTAATTTCTATCACCATAGTATCACCGTCATTTGGATTCTTCCATTCTTAACCTTCATATAAGCAATTATGTTTCCTTTGTCATCTGGTTTCTTTTGCTCAGAATGGTGTTTTTGACATTTATCCATGTTGTTACGTGTTCCAGATTGGCATTTCATTGTATGAAGAGAACACAATTTGTTTATTCCTTTCTTATTGATGGACATTTGGTTTATTGCCAGATTTTGGCTATTATGACTCAAACTGCTATGAATATTCCTTAGCAATGAACATTTTTGTCACATAGTTTTCATATCTCTTGAGTAAATACTTAGGAGTAAAATTGCTGAGTCATGGGATAGGCTTCTGTTTATAGAGTAGTGGAACTTGATTCTTTTTTAAAACTGTGGTAGGATTTAAAAGCAACACAAGTTACCATCTTAACCATTTTTAAGGATACAGTTCAGTGGTGTTAAGTACATTCACTCTGTTGTGCAACCATCAGCACCATCCATTTCCAGAGCTCCTTTCATGCTGCAAAACTGAAACCCTGAACCCATTAAATATCCCCCCAGCCTCTGGCAACCATCTTTCTACTTCCTGTCTCCATAAGTTTGACACTCTAGTGAAATCAAACAGTATTTGTCCTGTGATCAGCTTATTTCACTTACCATGATGTCCTAGGGTTCGCCCATGTTGGAGCATATGTCAGAATTTTCTTCCTTTTTAAAACTGAGTGACATTCCACTGTATGCACATGCCACATTTTGCTTATGCATTCATCCATCATTTCCACCTTTGGGCTACTGTGTATAACGCTATTATGAACTTGGGCATGCAAATATCTCTTCAAGTCCCAGTTTTTGCTTCTTTGGAGTATATACTTGGAAGTGGAATTGCTGGATTGTATGATATTTCTATTTCTAATTTTCTGAAGGACTGCCATACCTTTTTATATAGGGACTGCACCATTTTATATTCTCACCAAAAGTGCACAAGTGCTCCAATTTCTCCACATCCTTGCCAACACTTATTTTCTGTTTCTTTTTATAGTAGCCATCCTAATGGGTATAAATTGTGATTCATTTTCAAAAATCTTTTTATTATGGAATTTTCAAACATACACAAAAGATGAGAGGTGCAGGTGCCCACGCACAAGCTTTAACAATTATTGGCATTTGATAGCAGGCACAGAAGAACGTGCATTCTCTAAAGCAGCTGTGAGAGCAGAGACAAACAAAGATCTCTTTGGAACCACCAACTAAGGACAGTGTTTTGCAGGCTGTTGGCCAATAAAGGCTGGATAGCTAGTGTCTAGTCTCTCTGCCTGTGTTCAAGAGATGAGTTAACAGTCAAGCATACTTGGTAAAGGAGCAGCAGAGAGAGGTTACAATCAAGGGGCCAAAAAGACACCCTCACCATCATCCTTCATATTCCAACTAACAAATGATTTCCCTTTTATAGGAGACGGAGGTTCTGATTTGTCTTGGTAACCCATGTCATCCACAAGGGGCAGACTAAGCCAGATGCTGTAGGTACCTGGTAATCTGACAGCACTAGTCAGTCCATGCCTGGTTACATGGAAACTGGAGGAACCCAAGCCAAGCACAAAAGCCTGAACTGAATTCTCCATCAAGCCACTGCCTTGCCCTTGATTGACACATTCATGCTTGAAGAAAGAGCCAGTATCCTTTTGAAACACCTGCAAGAATAAGTCCGCTATCCCCGAGCTGGAATTTGCCTTCTCCCTGCCAGAAAACTTAGGGATCGGGAATGGCAGTTACCCATCATGTTAACTGTATTTTCTCATTTTCTGTTTTCCTGATGTTCTGGTGTCTGGGTCCTTCCTGACCCAGGAGAGTGCCCCTCCCAGGGCTAGCCAATTCCTAGACTTAGCAAATGACTTCCCTTTGAGCATGTCTGTCATATGTAAACCAACTAATCCAGAGCCACCATTTGGTGTTTATACTCCAAGAGGCCATATTCTTCTATCCTAATCATCCCATGGCCAGGTACTAGACAACTGAACAAAGCCCCTATGTCCCATAACCAGCTGAAATTGTTCAAACTAGCCAATCCTAAACATGCTTACCCTGCCTTGTTTTGTCTTTCCCATGGAAACCACAATAAGGGTTCCTGCCTATGCTTTCCCCTCATTCCTTATGAATCCTGACCTACCCTGGTGCTTCCCTGTGTTGCCCGGTATGGAGTGGAGTGTCCCCTCTTCTTGGGAACTATTGAGTAATAAATTACCTTTTCAGTGGCAGTCATCTCCTGATCTGTTGGTCTCATCATATTTGAATAACAAAACTTGTATTTTGAAACATCACTTCTTCACCCCTAATTCTCACCCAAAAGGCCAATGAACTAGAAAAATAGTTCATTGCAAGTTAGCTCCTCCATAGGAAAAAAGTGAGTGAAAAGACCCATACCTAGATATATCCCAGAACATGTTGTGAAGTATAGATTTTGAAACACGGAGTTGAAAAACTATACTTTTAGAAAAAGTTACTTGAAGATTTACCCCAAATGAGAGAATAAAGATTTTTCATTTTTAATATTTCAACAATATTTTGTAGTTTCCAAAATGTCAGTTTTGCACTACTTTTATTATATTTATCCCTAAATATTTTATTCTTTTTGATGCTATTGTAAATGGAATTGTTTTCTTAATTTCATTTTTGTTTTTCTCAATGCTACTGTATGGAAATACAATTCATTTTTGTATAGTGATCTTGTATCCTGAGACCACGCTGAATTTATTAGTTGGAATTGTATTTACTGTATTACTTAGGATTTTCTATATATGAGGTTATGTTATCTTAGAATTACAAATAGTTTTACTTCTTCCTTTCCAATAACATGACCTGTATTTCTTTTCCTTGCCTAATTGCCCTGACTAGAACCACCAGTATGTGTCATACTGGTGGGGGCTCCTGGGTGGCTCAGTTGTTAAGCATCTGCCTTCGGCTCAGAGTGCAATCCCGGCATTCTGGGATCGAGCCCTGTATCAGGCTCCTCTGCTGGGAAGCCTGCTTCTTCCTCTCACACTCCCCCTGCTTGTGTTCCCACTCTTGCTGGCTGTCTCTCTCTCTGTCAAATAAATAAATAAAATCTTAAAAAAAATTAAAAAAAGAAGTGGTGAGAGTGGACAACCTTATCTTGTTCTTGATGTTAGTGGGAAAGCATCCGATCTTTCACCACTAAGTATGATTTTAGCTGTGGGATCTTTCATAGATGCCCTTCATCATGTTGACAAAGTTTGCTGAGTGTTTTTATCATAAAAGGTGTTGGATTTTGTCAAATGTTTTTTCTGCATCGTGTGGTCCTTGTTTTTTATCTTATTAATATGATATATTATATTAATTGATTTTCAGAGGGTAAACCAACCATGCATCCTGGGACAAATCTCACATGTTCGTAGTGGATAATTCTTTTCATCTGTTGCTGGATTCAGTTTGATAGTATTTAGTTGAGGATTTTTGCATCTATATTCATAATAAATATTTGTGTGTAGTTTTCTTGTGATGTCTCTGGTTTTGGCATCAGGGTAATATTGACCTCACAGAATGAGTTGGGAAGTATTTCCTTTTCTTCTATCTTCTGGAAGAGTTTGTGAAGAACTGATATTAATTCTTCTTTAAATGTTTGGTAGAATTCAGTAGCGAAGCCGCCTGGGCTTTTCTTTGTGGGTAATTTTTTGGTTTCTTATTCAATCTCTTTGCTTGTTTTTTTTTTTTTTTAAGATTTTATTTATTTATTTGACAGAGAGGAAGCCAGCGAGAGAGGGAACACAAGCAGGGGGAGTGGGAGAGGAAGAAGCAGGCTCCCAGCGGAGGAGCCCAATGTGGGGCTCGATCCCGTAATGCCGGGATCATGCCCTGAGCTGAAGGCAGACGCTTAACGACTGCGCCACCCAGGCGCCCCTCAATCTCTTTGCTTGTTATTGGTCTATTCAGATTGTCTATTCCCTCTCAAGTCAATTTTGGTAATTCGTGTCTTTCTAGAAATCTGTCCATTTCATCTACGTGATCTAGCTTGTTGGCATACAGTTGTTCTACTGTTTCTTTACAACGCCTTTTATTTCTGTAATATCCCCTTCTTTCATTTCTGATTTTAGTAATTTGAGTCTTCTCTTGTTTCCTTAGTCAATCTAGTTAGAGGTTTGTTTAAAAAAAAATCAACTTTCCCATAGGAAAAAATATATATACATGATCAGGAAAAAAGACACACTTGGTAAGTATCTGTAACTTATATCACAAAGGACTAATATCCCTAATATATAAAGATCTCCTAAAAATTGTAAAAGGCCAACAGCCCAATAGAAAAATAGGCAAAAGATTTGTACATATGGTTCACAGAAAAAAAATACAAATAATCTTAAAATATATTTTTTAAAAGTTACTTTATTCATTAAGAGAAACATGAAGTAAGCTACACTGAAATACCATTTCTTAACCATTGGATTGGAAAATATCCAAAAGTTTTACAACTTTTGTGTTCAGTAAGACTATGAAGACACAGATACACATACATTGCTGGTAAGGACGTAAAATGAAGCAACCACAAAGGAGAAAAATATGGCAACATCTAGGAAAATAATGAATGCATTTATGCTTTAACCTAGAAGTTCTACTTCTAGAAATCTATCTCAAAATTTCACTGACAAAACTATGAAACGACCTATGCATAAAGTAAGTCATAAGCACATTATTTGTAAAAACGGAAGACTGGAAACAATCTACAGGAATAGGTGAATAAATTAGATACATTCACACAAACGAATACTATGTAGCATTAAAAAGAATGAGGAAGATCTCTTTGTATCTATTTGAAGTAATCGCCAAGATAATGTTGTTTATATTGTTCATTTTAAAAGGGCCAACACAAGTTTATATAATGCTCCTTCATGTGTCTGATCCCTTTGGGGCTGCCAGTTTTTGTACAAAGGGGTTAAGATAAAGTCTATGCCCTCACAGAGCATAGGTGAGGAATTGGCTTTACTGGGGAAAACTCTTATGACCAGACTCAGCAAAACAAAGATGTATACGATCACCCAGTCTTTCCATAATCCCATGGACAGGTGTAGGGGGTCCAGGGTATCTGCTGGAAGCAGTGTGTGTTCAATTCCATCAGAGTAACTCCTCCCTACTGTTAGACAAGTGGTAAAGTGATTTTATCAGTGCAGAAGTAAACAAGCTGTTTGATGCCAGGCCGTCTGGGATTGGAGGTGTCAGTTGTTCACAGGGGTTGTCTGGAAAAGTCACTTATCCTGTACCTAGGGACCTTGAAGCCTGTGGCATTTTACAAATCCTTTATGCAGGAGGGAAGCTGTTGATAACATGAGAAGCTGAGCTTAGGTGCTATGTGGTGCTGTGTTAATTATATCTCAACTTAAACATTTTTTACCTTACGCAAAAAGAGGTCTGGCCTTTGTCCTTGGCTTCTGGGAAGTGATCTCTAAACCCTTGGAGTACTATGCCTGATAGAAGTGTCTTTGTTTACCTGGGGGCCTTTGATCATGCCCCATAATCCAACAATGTGATTTAGGTCATGGGCTTTGGATCACACCCACAGTGACTCGAGACTGAGATCAGCCACGTGGACAGTCAATCACACTTATGTAATGGAACCTCAATAAAAACTCTGGACATTGAGGTTCAGGTGAGCTTTCCTGGGTGATCATACTCCTGCCTTTGGTCACACATCAATGCCAGGAAAGGAATGCATCCTGACTCCATGGGATGAGGACAAAGGAAGTTCCACGTCTGATACTTCGCGGGACTCTGCCCCATACTCTTCTTCCCCTGATTGACTTCTGTATGTATCCTTTCCCTGTAATAAAGTATAATTATGAGTACAACAGCTTTCAGTGAGTTCTGAGGCCCTCTAGTGTGTAATTGAACCTGAGGGTTAGTTTTGGGAGCCCCCTGAACTTGCTTTTGTCTCAGAAGTCAGAGCAGTCTTGTGTGGACGGTATCCCCCTAATTCTGTACTTGGCCCTGACTCTTCATAGGTGTTGTCATCCCATCAAGGAAAAGACGAGAACCTAGCTCGTTCATTTTCTAGACAATCCATGGTGAGAACATAAAGTTAATTTCAAGAGGTCTTACCCCCTGCATAAAAAGGAACAGGGTGGAAATGAGACATCATACAGTTTTATCTTCAGAAACAATACTTCCCTTTATATATAAACATAAAATTAAATAAAAAATGAAAATCAACCTAAAACTTGTCCCAAACTGGGGGCACCTGGGTAGCGCAGTCGTTAAGCGTCTGCCTTCGGCTCAGGGCGTGGTCCCAGCGATCCGGGATCGAGTCCCACATCGGGCTCCTCCGCTGGGAAACCTGCTTCTTCCTCTCCCACTCCCCTGCTGTGTTCCCTCTCTTGCTGGCTGTCTCTCTGTCACATAAATAAATAAAATCTTAAAAAAAAAAAAACAAACTTGGGGCGCCTGGGTGGCACAGCGGTTGAGTGCCTGCCTTCGGCTCAGGGCGTGATCCCGGAGTTATGGGATCGAGCCCCACATCAGGCTCCTCTGCTGTGAGCCTGCTTCTTCCTCTCCCACTCCCCCTGCTTGTGTTCCCTCTCTCGCTGGCTGTCTCTATCTCTGTCAAATAAATAAATAAAATCTTTAAAAAAAAAAAAACTTGTCCCAAACTGAAACAAATAAACTTAAATGACTATCAAGTCGATCAAATAACCATTCGCACAAAAATAATGATTTAAATTAACTTTACAGCACCATCTTTTGACTATACATTGTTAATGAAATATATTTTAAAGACAATTGTAAAGACAACTAGAACTGTACAGAAATTTCAACCTCATTTGTTAATCTATTATTAGTATTACCAAATTATTGAAACTGTTGTTATTTTGAAAGTATTGCCATGTGTACTGTAGGTAAAGCAAATAAGTTACTATGCTAATGTTTCAGAAACAAGTATTTTCAGCACAAAAGAAATATTAGTGCAAAATCAAAGAAGTTGAATAAAACTCTGCAATGTTAAGTTCAAATTGGAAAAACTAATATGGCCATAAAATATGTATTTCTTAGTTCTGTGCACTGGAAAGGCCTAGAAGCAATGACAGCTAATGAATGAGCAACACCAACATCCTAACGGTGATCTCTGACTATCAACCATTCTCTCCTTCGAGGACTGGGACTCTAGCAACCAAGTATGGATAGGACTATAGAGATGAGCCTGGCACATCTGAGGCAGATAAGCACGGAAGCTACCAAAGACTAATGGGACTGTGGCAAAGGATATAGGTACCAACGCAAGGAAGCAGCCAGTGGTCAAAGGTGAGGACACATGAGCATGAAGAACAATAGTGACTGCAAACTGACGGAAACCATTAAAAAATAAAGTCTTCGAGTTTATAAATAAAAGTTTTTATTGAAATGTAAAAAAGTCCACAAGTAAAAAAAAAAAAACCAAAACAAACAAACAAACAAAAATGGAGACACAACTCTTAACCGTGAAAATTAGTAATTAATGGGGAAGAATCACACATTTATTCTCCCTTCAACAACGGTTTAGTGGAGGCCTAGAGTGCCAGGCACTGGCCTCAGTACTGAAGATTCGTCAGTAAAGCAAAATAAAATCCTACCCTCGTGGACCTTGTCTGTGACTCTTTGGCATGAAACTGTATTTCAAGGTAACTAAATAGTCCTGTTATTGAGGAAAAGTTCTACTTTCCAGAAGAATTCAGCTCCTAAGTGTAGAAGAAGTGATAGAGTTAGAAAGACAACTATATTTTAAGTCCTGATGAAGATGGAGATGATGACTGGGAGGGAGGCTGACAGAGGCAGGACGGGGCTGCAACGCCCGGACCCACTGACCAGTGCTAGCATTTCTAGAAATGGGCAGACCAGAGTGTATGATCCCACTGTGAGGCAGCAGAAAGCTCCCACTACCTTATATCCAGCATTCTAGCCACAACAGTCCAACCTGAATCAAATCAAACCTTCAGCATGAACTTCAAGGCTAAATAAAATATGGGGGATAGAGGAACAAATTAAATACAACAGAGAAGAAAACAGATCAATGTAGCAGGTGGGACAGTCCATACAGCAGCAGCAGACCTGGCTTCTTCAATACGCAATGGCGTGAGGAAATGTGGAGCAGGCAGAGGGACTCCTCTGGATTAAATGAGATTTAAGAGATGCAACAACCAAATACAGTGTGTGGACTTTGCTTGGATCCTGAGTTGAAGAAACTATCCGTAAAAAGTCCATTTTGAGAACAATTGGAGAAAACAATATGGACTAGGCATTAGTTTTTGTCAAAGAATTAATTCGCTAGGATGATGGTATTATATATGAAAACGTTCTTAGTTTTTAGAGATGAAATAAGAACCTCGGTGCTAACTGAGGCATCTAGGTGGCGTGGTACAGCGTCCACGTCAATCAAATAAGAATTCAAGTCAATAAAAGGCATAACAGAGGCCTTAGAAATTTACTGTATATTGATAATAAGTTAATTGTACAATGAAGATAGGTTAACTACTAAACAAAGTGTAAAAATATTCAAGTCAAGGATACAGAAAAAATAATTGAAGGGAGAAAAAGAATAAGAAAATAGGAAGAATGAATTAAAGAAAATAAAAGCAGAAATCAATGAATTAGAAAATAGAATTATTTTATAGGATACTTAATAGAATATCACTGATATTCATTGAAAAGGACAAGAAAATAAAAATCTGTAGTGAGGCTAATTAAGAAAAAGAGAAAGCCCAAACATTAGGAATGAGACAGGGAGTATAACCAGAAGTACAGAGGAGATAAAACAAAAATGTTATGAACAACACAATAGACTTGAAAACCTTAATTTAATGGAAAATTTCCTAAGAAAATCCAAAAAAATTGAAATTAATTCAATATGCAAGCAAATAAGAAGAAATTGAAAAATTATTAAAAAAAAAAAAAACCAAACAGCCTACCTGAGTGGCTGTTTACCTAAAGAATACAAACACAGTGATTCAAAGGGGCACATGCACCCCAATGTTTATAGCAGCAATGTCCACAATAGCCAAACTATGGAAAGAGCCTGGGTGTCCATTGACAGATGAATGGATAAAGAAGATGTGGAATATATATGTGGTGGAATATTACTCAGCTATCAAAAAGATGAAATCTTGCCATTTGTAATAACATGGATGGAACTAGAGTGTATTATGCTAAGGGAAATAAGTCAGTCAAAGAAAGACAACTACCATATAGTTTCACTCCTATGTGGAATTTAAGAAACAAAACAGATGAACATAGGGGAAGGGAAAGAATAATAAAATAAGATGAAAACAGAGAGGAGGCAAACCATAAGAGACTCTTAATTCTAGGAAACAAACTGAGGGTTGCTGGAGGGGAGGTGGGTGGGGGATGGGGTAATTGGGCAATGGGCATTACGGAGGGCACAGATGGAATGAGCACTGGGTGTTCTACGTAACTGATGAATCACTAAATTCTACCTCTGAAACTAATAATACACTATATGTAAACTAACTTGAATTTAAATAAAGAATTTTTTAAAAACCTACCTAAGTGGCACCAGTCCCATTCTTTTCAGATTTTTTCAAGCCCTCTAGAAACAGGTCTAGAGGTACACTACTTAAACTGTTTTAGAATACACACCAAAATATGAAAATTTTAATAATTTTATTATGTATCTAATGTAACAAATCTCAATGAATTCTAGATTCCCAAAGGATTTCTGTGTACGTGCTAAGATGATACCCTGACTGTCTCAGCCATTGCTAGCCAGAGCCAAAGGCCAAGGCTGTGAGGACTCTGGGGTCCCCCACCTGGCAAACAAGTAGTTTCTTGAAAGGAATGGAGGCAAAGAGCCAATCTGGCAATGACAGAATGGCAGAGTGGGAAAAGCACTGGAACAGGAAATAGCTTTCACCCTGGGTCTGCTGCATAATTCAGAATAACCTTAGCCACCTCTCTGGGACCCAATTTCTCAACCTGTAAAGGAGTTGGAGTGAATGCTCTTTCTATGGACTCCTGAATATTCAGTTCTATAAACTCTCATTCGTAAGGGTCAATGAAAACGCTGGTGACAGGAAGCAATAACCTATTGGAATGCCTTAAATAAGAGTGGTTGCTAACCACTGAGAGATGTGATAGGCAACTTTTGGTGCATCTGCCCAGCCCAAATCCTCCTATAGAGGCTCCCTCTACAACCCACCTCAACTACAGGACTGGGCCTCGAGCCGCATGTTATAGACCCCTTTAGAGAAAAACATCTTTGCAATCACAACCACCATATTCCCCCATTAAAAAATCTATACACACACACGCATACGTGCAGTGGAAGCTGGTGTTCAGAGACAATGAAGCAGGTGTGCAAGGAGGGCACAGACAAGACCCACGAAGGTAAGAAATTTGGCTTAGGAATCTGAGTCCCTGGTGCCCAGACCAGTGCCTGGCACTATCAGGCTTTCATTTAGTGATTGTCGAATGACCGCTGAATCTGATTCTGCTACTTGGTTTCCATGAGATACTTGTCTATTTCTGTAATCATTCTCTTATTTCCCATTAAGCTAGCACAAGTTGGTTTCTTACAACCAGAAAGCCCCACCAAACACATTAGGGGACCCTTCCCTTCACAGCCATCACTCACTTCACTACGGGTATACATACCTGGCCTCAGGGAAGACATCACCAGACTGCACCTTTACAAGTCCTGACCAAGAATGTGGAATTGGTGTATTAGGAGACTCGGTCAGTGGTCAGTGGCCCTGGAGTAGGGGTGGTGACCAACAGCCAGGGAGATGTACAAAGGTTTGCAGGCAAAATTGATGAGACAGTTCAGAGAGGGGCACCTGGGTGGCTCAGTCAGTTAGGCATCTGCCTTTGGCTCAGGTCACAATCCCAGGGTCCTGGGATCGAGCCCCGTGTTGGGCTTCCTGCTCAGCAGGGAGCCTGTTTCTCCCACTCTGCTCCCCCTGCTTGTGCTCTCTCTCTCTCTCTCAAATAAATAAAATCTTAAGAAAAAAAAAAGTTCAGAGAAGGAAGTCAACAATAGTGGTTCTGAGAGAACCTCCTATTCTTTCAATAAAGTCCTTTTTCCCCAGTGCCACTTAAATTGGAATAAATTTCCCTTCCCACTAGTCAAAACCAAAAGGTAACCTTTGTGGGGTGATGAAATGCTCATTATCTTGATTGTGGTGAGTTTCACGCATGTGTCTAAGCCAATCACTTTTTATACTTTAAACCATGCAGTTTATTGTACTTCAATTATGTATCAATAAAGTAAAAAATGTGGGAAGAGCTTAAGCCAAATTCTTTCAGTTATTTTACAATAATCAATAATGTATCAATAATTGTACAATGTTTAAGAAGGCCCTTTGCCATGAGGGTGGTATTTTGGAATGTGCTTAATATCAGCACTTGTTTATTTATTCCAATGCCTTCTCACCCCCACCCCCACCCCCACCCCCAGCTCTCTCCTACCCCTCAAGGAAGTAAACATGTAATAGCAAATAGTAAGTTGTAAGAGTAGTCAAGTTGGTGAACTCTTAATTCATCATCAGCAGACCTAAAATGCAAGACCTTACACATTTTTTGAATTTATCAGGAAACTTTTACATTTTAATCTTACTCTCTAAATCCCTTCCAGGGGTTGCAATTTACTTTACACTTTAATAATTGTAAATTATTTTACACTAATTAATCATAGGGCAAATTTGCTTCTTATTCCTTATACTGCTTATACAGTACTAATTGATTTAACACAAACCAGTGTTAGGCTTGTTAAAAATCTATGTAGATCACAACCACTTTAAGGACAGGGTCAAATCATTTATCTTGATTCCCCAACTCACAAGCAGTGTTCAATACAGAATGACTGAGGGTAGGGGAAAGGGACTGAAGGATACAAGGGAAGACAGGGTAGGAAGAACAAGGGTTACATGGGGGTGCAGATCATGCAGGGCTCTGCAGACCACAATAAAGATGTTGGATTTTATTCTAATTAGAATACTAAGTCATTGGAGGATTTTGAGCAGAGGACTGGCATGGTCTGATTTATATTTTTACAATAGGGATCACTCTGGTTGCTGTATGAATAATTACAGGCAAAAAGTGGAATGATCTGTTTTTAATGAATATCTTTAAAAGCCTTTAAAGATACAACAGAGTATACTGAGAGAAATGGGTGCACATGTTCACTGAAAGACAGATACGAAAATGTTTATAGCAACTTTATTCATAATAACCACAAACTGGAAACAACCAAAATTTCCATCAACAGTAGAACAGATTTATAAATTGCAGTACAGTCGTACAATGGAATACTGCACAGAAGTAAAAAATGCTGCTACATGCAACGTGGATGAGTCACATAGTATTGAACAAAAGACACAAGAGCACATATAATTATTACATTTACATGAAGCTTTAAAAAGACAAAAGTAAACTCTGGTGATAAAGGCCAGAACAGTGTTATCTGTGTGCAGGAGGGACATGAGGGCATCTGCTGGGGTGCTAAAATGTTCGGTATCTTGGAGGGGTTCAAGGGTGTATATAAAAACCCACTGAGGCATACATTTAATATTTACACACTTTACTGAATATGTTTTACCTCAATAAAAATATTTTTAAAGAAATTAGATAAATGGAGAGATATAACCATGTGTTAATCTAGTGTCATCTTCCAAGTATTTCTGGTTTTCTTCTGAGGCACATGGAAGGATTAGAGTCTTCCTAGAACTTTGGTGTGGCCGTGGGATTTGTTTTGGGCAGTGAAAGTGCTTTACGGGCCTCTAAGTGATTTGCTGCATTTTTTTTCATTTCCCAAAATAAGCAGCCACACCGTACATGATATCTGGCTAACCTGAGTCCCAGAATGAGAACAACTTAGAGCAGGGATCGGTGAGCATTTTCTGTGGGGTCACATAGTAAATATTTTAGACTCTGTGGGTTGTACACACTCTTTGTCACAGCTATTCAATTCTGCCATCATAGAGCAAAAGCAGCCATAGATATAAATAAGTGGGCAAGGCTGTCTTCCAATAAAACTTTATTTATAGAAACAGGCAACAGGATGGATTTTGCCTGTGGACTGTAGTTTGTTGACCCCTGACCTCGAGCGAAGTCCCTAGCCAAGTTGCAAGAGAGAAGTTTCCGAGGCATTGAGATTTTGCTGTTGCTACTGTGACAACCTCACCTATCCTTACATAGAAATTGGCTCCTTTTTTAAAAAACTCAACATACTACACACTGGCTTAGTTGGTAGGCGTTCAGGAAATTGCTATTGGAGGATGGAAGAAATAACTTATGGGAGCAACTCATGTTATGGAGTGGTGAAACTATCTCCTGGGAAAACCTGGAAGGCACAGAATCTACCCTTTACTGAAGGGGGGTGGGGAGTAAAAAAACACATTTTTTTGTTTTTTATGGTTGCTGTTGGCTGCATTTGACAAAATGTGTAAGAAAGAGAGGACCTCAGAATTCATCAATTTGCAAGCAGAAATGAAAGGGGGTAGAGTTCATAAATTCGAGTACTTATTGGATAGGATGAGGCTACTTCTCTATCACGAAAAGATAAAACTGAGAAATTCTTTAATCCAAAGGATTAAAGAAACCCATTAACACCCAGTTTTGCAGCAAGGATCACTGGATGACTATCATACCAACTATTAAGATTTCTGGATGAGTTAATGTGCCTCAGACTAAAAGTCCAACTTAGTATAACACTGGCTAATCCCTTAAGTTGGACAAAATGGCTCAAGAAAAAAGACTATGGGTATAGTTCTTCCACGAATCCCAAAAGCCCTGGTTACCCAAAAATTAAGTTCAGAGACATGTGAACAAGAAAGCAAAGAAATACAGCAAATCTAAGAAGTACACCTTGACTACATGTCACTTTTGGTTCCTTGGAGAAGTGATAAGGATATTCTGTAGGCAAGAAAGCAAGAGAACTGGGTATCTAGGGACCAGGAAGACCAAGTCATTCCTCTAATATTTTATTAAATTTACTTACTTTTAAATCCCAGAAGAGCCAGAAATCATCTGTAAAGAAAAGTAGCAAGTAAATAAATAGTATGCCATTTTCTTCTAGGATTGATACTTTACAAAAGGAAAATGAGTATTTTAAACGGCATTATCTTTTTCTGATACTGAGTGTAACTTTTTAATTACCAAAGTATTGTTTTAGTCCACTAAATAGTTGTTCAATCTGTTTCACTAGGTTCCTTTGCAAGTCTACCTTTGGAAATAAGAAAAAAAAAAAAAGAAAGAAAAAAGAAAGGTCAAAAAGAAAAGAAAGAAAAGAAATTAAGACTTCTAAATAAAGGAGGTAAAGACTTAATATTCCATAGATTTATGTAAGTATACCTGGGTTTGAATCCTCGCTTTACTACTTAAATTTACTTGGGCAAATTGCAATCTAAGTTTGTTTCCTCGACAACATTCACATAATAAAATATTTGAGCCACATACCAAGCACTGAGCTAAATTCTGGGAATACAATTCCCTAGTCACAAAGAACTTAGTTTCATTTCTTAGTTCATAATATGTGAATAACAATTACCCAACAAGCAGGCTAAGGCAGGAAGACCTCGGTGAAGGTCAAATGAGACTATGAAAAGGCTTCAGAGATCATAAAACACTACACATATATTTATTCATCCAAACATTTATTGGAATGCCAGGCATTGTGCTAAGCACTACAGACAGAACAGCTAGCAAGGCACAGTCCCTGCCCTGGTAAAGCTTACAGTCTAGCAGTGATCAATAAGAAATAGCAACAAAATGTGCCAAGTGTATGGCTGGGAAAAGAAAAGGGTACTTAGAGAGTGCACAGTGGGGGCACCTAGTCTAGAGGGCATCAGTGAAGCCTTCCTAGAGGAAGTGGTATTTAAACTGACACCTCAAAGAGAACAGAAATTGTATCTTATCCTATGTCATGGTGAAAGCAGTGGAGAGATATGACCAGTATGTCTTTTGGAACAATCTGGCTGCAGCATAAAAAATGATCAAAATCAGAGAAAAAGAGACTAACAAGGATGCTGTTGCTATAATTTAGGTAGGCTGACAGCCTGAATCAGGATGGTAGCACTGGAGAAATGAGAAAAACTTGAGACAGTAGACCTAACACAAAGGTTTTCGCGAGTGGATGTGATGAAGGGTCACGGATAGATTGGTTTTTGGCTTGGGCTAGGGCAACTGGTAGCAGTAGTGCCATCTACTGGAAGAGGGAACAGAAGAAGAGCAGATCTGGGGGCAAGATCAGTGACATGCTATGGTGTCCACAAGTCAGCAGAGGGACTTAAGTTAGCAGTTATATAGATATATGAATTAGGAAAGGCCTAGAAAGGAGATATGAATTTGGGGGTCATTGCATACAGATGGTAACTGAAGCCATGGACAGGGATGAGAGCAACTAAGATGATGCAGAAAGTAGCTCTACAACAAAATTTTAAAATCACAAGAACACAGACATGTAAGGGATAGGGGTGCCGATGAAGCAGACTGAGAAAGCATACCTGCAGATAGTATCTACCCCTGAAGCCAACATATACAAGTACTTCAAGGAAGAGCAGTCAGTGGTGTCAGAGGGTAAGAATGCTGACGAGGATCTAGCTGGGTAGAGCAGTTTGAGTGGCACTGAGAGACTGGGAATACAGACAAATCTTTTAAGAAAACTAGTAGGAATGGGAGATAGAGGGACATAGGGTTTTTAAAAAATAGTACTTATTTTAACTATATTCACTGATACGACAGGACCAGTAACAACTATTTTGTAAAAAAAAATTTTTAAAAGACTGCCATGCAGTTACAGAATTACTTAATACAGAAAACAATAATATACACACATTTTTCTTTTTTACAAACAAGACTAGTTTATAGCAAATTCTCTACTATTTAGGGTCAGTTTTAAATCCTTAGCTTATCTCTCCCCCCAACTCAGTACTATATGACGCAAACTAGTTTTATTACCTTAAGCAAAATATATAGTGGAACTTCACAAAATGTACAAGACTTCAATATTTGAGGAACTAGGGTAGGAAAGCAGAAGCAGGTCCTCCAAACATTCTTTCAATAAAGCACTTGACATGAAAGAGAAGACTCCAAACTACTGGCAAATTACCGGTAGATTTTTTTTTCTTTGCGGGGCGGGGGGTGGGGGGGGGAGGAGTTGGTTGGTTTTTCATTGTTTTTCTTCCAGATATTTAAGCTTACTCCCTGTTCACCAAAAATCTCAACTTGACCATTTTCGATTACTAGCTTGTTAATACTTGCTCTTCTGCTCTAATTACGTTTAATAGAATAGAGCTCTTTCCTCTAGTTCAATATAAGCTACTGACTTAAAATGCTACTGTGAGCTACCAGAATCTATCAAGGACTTTACCTCATCTTACTAGGCAAACCTGGAATGTTGGAATGAGTCTCTCCTATCAAGTAGTGTCAGTTTGCCCGACCCGCCTTTCTCATTCTGCTTCTACCAGTAATTTGCCTTCTCCCTCAAAATAAAATAATCTACAATGGGGGATCTACTGGCACTTTGAAAAGGATAATTCTCCTTTGTGCCTGGCTGTCCTACGCACTGCGGGGGTGGGGGGGGTGGGGGGGGTTCCTTCGCGCCTAAATGCCAGCAGAATCCCCCCAGGTAAGACTGACAACCAAAAAAGTCCCCTATGTTTTCCAACAACCTCTGGAAAGAGGGGTTACCGCTTCTGGTTGAGAACCACTGACACAATTTTGGTTCCTGAGCTTTTATGCCATCTCTTTTGACTAAATTGTTGATCGTATCCTGGTTCCATGAATTTGCTGGATTAGTGAACAAGAATAACATGTTACAATAGTTACGACAGGACTTTAGCATAAGTTTGCAAATTGTACTTGAGATAACCTCTAAGTTGGGTCCTGCTTTTAAATCATTTTATGTATTTGGCTTTACTGTGTAAGATTTCCTTTTCATGGTTAACGTAAGTTTGGAAATTACTGTTTTTTACACAAAGCAGATGTCTCACTAGAAATACAGAATTGCTGCAATCTGTTAATAAAGCTGCTTCTTGAGAGTTAAATATTTCTACTTGTGCACTATCTTAAATATAGAATGTGTGGGACAGTTTTAAATTCTATAAATCCACTTCCAGCAGCTAACACAATCTGACGTCATATCACTCTAAAATAAAGGGTTTCCTTAAACAGGATTTCTTTATAAAGCAGTAACACCCATGCATAATAAGCTAAAATATCTCACACCTCCTGATCCTGGAGGGCAATAATCTTATTCTGTCATACTTTTTTGACAGGGCCAAACTTCTATCTGGAGTAGAATAAAGAATTACTAATGGGCAATCATTAAGATTCTATACTTACCGTAGTCCTTTAATAGGCAAGCTGATAAAACAGCACCCAACTGTGAAAAATTCAGGGGAGACCCCCCCAGTAACTGGATAGTCTGATCTCCAAAATGCAGGAAGCCTCCTAAACCAGCAATTTAAAAATAATTCTTAACTCCTCTGACTAAAATTTTGTATAATTATTTTCTTCTATTAGTAATATTATCGCTAGGGCAGGTTGGGGGGGTGAGGGAGGAAATCGGTCAGTATTGACTTCAGACTCAGAAAAATGTTAAAAAAAAATATAGTCTCAAACATTTTGATAGTTAGACAAAATACCTCCACTGTATGTACGTTTTTCCTTCTCAGAAACTTCTGAACTTGCTATGTGAGTTTCTGCAAACTGGCTCAAACATACATTTAAGGAGTTGATAACTTCAGACCATATGCATCAGAATTTTAACACTTTGTTAAAATAACACCTAAAATTTCTTTAAAACATCTGAAAAACAGACTTCTAATTCAACTCACATTATCAGTACTGAACTTCTTTAAAAACAATATCATAAAAGCAAAAGACAATGACTTTGTCATTAAATTAAATTTTAAAAAAGGTGTTTGCATGTCTCAGTCCCATGCTGCCTCTTGAGATGAAAAAAACATTTGTCAGAAGAATCTGAATCATGATCAATTTGGATGAATAAACTTGATGATTTGCCACAATCCAAATTAATTAACTTGAATAATCGGACAAATGTTTGCTTTTAGAATGAAATTCTCTTTGAGTGTCTCAATGTTGTACTACCAAAGCTTATGGATTGGATTCATTTCTTCCTCTCACAAGGTCATCCCAATGCGGCTCTATTTCAGTTGTGGCAATCCTAAACAGGGCGTGGAGATGCTCATCTGTCAATGGCTGGCTCAAAGTGTGTTGGTTTCGAGTCAAATATGAAAAAGCCTTTTCGCAGATTTCGTTACTATCAAACAAAGATGCCACCTTACAGGCAACCCCTTTGATAATTGGGTAAGATTCAGCAGACAATCCAGCATAGAACTGCCCCAAGTCTTTGACTCTGTATTCATTCCAGAGGTTAGTATTCGCCTGAAGTTTTGTTAGCTCCACTCTTACTGAAATAGGTGCATATTCAGGTTTAAAGTTAAAAGGATTTGCAAAAAGTTCTAAGTCCTTTTTAATGAATCTGAGGTCCTTGAAATGTCTCTCAAATTCTTTCTGTAGGCGACATATCACAACTTGATACCTATCAGGATCAAATATTTTTTGATCTTCTTTAAGATGCTGTTTAAGCTCATCAACAACTTCTCTGAAGGCAGCAAAGTGTGTTAGATTTTTTTCCTCAATATGTCTCTGCAGTAAATTCAGCTTCACTTCAAAGGTACAGATATGGTCAAAGGCAGCAGCAGCAAAGACTTTACTGACTCTCAATAGTTCACTGAGTTCTCGAAGGTGGTCCATAATATCCACCAGGAAGCCAAAGTCACACAGCCATTGCTTGTCTGTGAAATGGACCGTTGTTGCCCCTATTGAAACCAAGAATGCTTCTATCTCTTTTCTCAGGGAAAATATTAGTTTTAAAGTTTTCCCTCTTCTAAGCCAATTGTTCAGACATCGTCCATTAACCCTTTCGCCATGCTCTGATTCAGATTCAGTTAGTAAAGCCTGAAATTCGGGGCGCCTAACGCCTCTGGTCTTAATCAAAACTATCCATTCTGATATAGTATTTATGATCTGATTCACGTCTACATCGTAGGAGCTCAAGAGTTCCAAGTGCAGAAATCCTGAATAATGGATAACATTCCAACAGTTGGGGCTTACAGCCTTTTCCCTCATGTATGACACTAGTCCTGAGTTCTCACCAATCATCCTCAGTGTGTGGGTCGTGGTTAGTCCAACCATTCGCTGCAAGCTAAGCCCTGCTGTCTGCAGGGCCTCAAGGATTGCCGCCATAAGAGCACCAACACTGAAGTGACGAGTCAGGTTGATTATGGTCAGAAGCTCTTCTTGCACCTCCAAGTCCTGGCCCACGCCGCGGACAAAGACCAGGAGGTAGTTCTCATAGGCCACAAAGGCCTGGTCGTCCAAGGCAAGGGAATAGGCTTTAAAGTCCTTGGCTCTGTTAAAAAGCTGACTGCGTAGATTCTTGTTAATGTTCAGGACCCTCTGCCGCGTGATCTCTGGAGATAAATCAATGCCATCCAGAACGCTTACGTGTTCGGGCAGTACATCCCTCAGCATCACCTCCATGCACTGGTACACAAAGTCCCCCTCACCCCAGCCGCGACCCTTCAAGGCCAAGAGGCGGGCGAGCCCGAGGCCTGCACGAGCAGCTCTCTCCTCGGGAGTGAGCGGGGCGACCACGGGCAAGTCGCCCTGCCGCAGACGCTCCACTAGGGCCGCGCGCTCGCCCTCCGCCACATACCGCTCGTAGTAGTCGTGCTCGGCCTCGTAGTGGCGCCTGACGTCGCGTTCGCGGGTGGCTACAACGAGGCGGCGACAGACCAGGCACAGGGCCCCTTCGCCCTCCGGAGGCTCCACCACCAAGTAACGCTGGGTCCACTCGGTCCGGAAAACCCGAGATTCGTCGACTTCCATTTTGCTCCTCTTGGGCGTCATCCACATTTTACTGCAGGCCACAAGAAAAGGGCCGACCTCCGAGAGGCCGCAAGGAGAGGGGAGGAGCAGGAGCAGGAGCAAGCACCTCCTCCGCTCTGCGCCAAATCACCCCAGCAGGGGGACACCAACCTCCGGCTACGCCACCTGCGTTCCTATTGGCTGGAGATTTCGTATTCCCTAGCCCAGGAAGGAGCCAATGGAGAGAGCGGGCAGCGCGCAGGCGCATACCCTTCTAACTGGTGGCCTGAAGTCGGGCTCTAGGGAGGGACCAAGAGACCCAGGAACCCGCGGACTTAAGAAACTTGACTGGCATCCAGCTGTCCAATCAATAGCTTCCTTCGGAAAGCGGCTGCCGCGGGAAGGTGGGACAAGACCGCGTAAACAGAGTCGGTGAAAAGACGTGAGCACCAAGCCCTGAGGTGATTGGCTGAAGACACTTCCGGTGAGCATCTCCACGTAACTTAGGCTCCTCTGGCGCCAAAATGTCGCTCGTAGCGGGGGTTATTCGGCGGTTGGACGAGACAGTGGTGAACCGCATCGCGGCAGGGGAAGTTATCCAGCGGCCGGCTAATGCCATCAAGGAGATGATTGAGAACTGGTAGGGAGGAAGTTGGAGCCGGGCTTCCTTATTAGCTACGACTTAACAGGCCTGTCTTCAGGATGGCGCGCGGATACGCCTCCCTGCCCCGAGCGGAGGCGTGTACGGCGCATGCCCACGGCGCCGGAGGCCTCGTGGGTCCTGCCATCTTCCTTCCCGAGTACCGCGAGTTTGTGACTGCTCTCGCGAGACTTTAGTAGGGTTGTTGGGTCCAAGTGGAGGGCTACGTTGTATTGTTTTAATGGCGCCATTAGTTAAGGGAAATACTTTAAAATTATATGTACAGAAGGTGCAAAATTTTAAATGCATAAAAATTTTCGGGGGGACGATCTCCATTCATACTTCAGAGGGTACCGTATTATGCGTGTTAACGTTTCTTGCTTATTCCAAAAATAACCCATGAACTTTCAAGAATGCAATTCATTTGATTTTTTATTCCAAATAAGTTATCGAGATTTTAGGACAGGCCGATGGATTTTGTCTGGGTTTAACTTATGATTGCTGTGTTGCCAAATTAGTGACCCAGCTTAGTGTTTTCCTCTCCTTTACCTTTTTTGGGGAGGGACACATCGAAGATACCTGATTTCATGGGGTATCCCGTGGATTCTAATGTTTTAGAAGTGTCAGACAGTGTGGAAGGAAGAGGTTAAAAATCTGGGTATAAACTTCAAAAAGACATACTCATGATGTACCTAAACGTTACCTTCGTGTTGAAATCAATTGATGTTAATAAAATAAATACACGAAAAGAACAACATGAGCTAAGAATGGTGGGTTTGTAAGGAGATTGATTGTGAAAGCATAAACAACCACTCAGGGTAATGGGACTAAAAGAACAGGGCAGAAGGGACCACTGAGGTAAAGGAACAGAATTAGGAGGTAGACAAAAGAAGCGGGGAACCTGGGAACGGTTTCTCCTTTCACCTATTGGAAAGGCCGGCTTTTGTTTCTACAATGTTAGAATTCACTGACAGAACAACTTGGACCTATTACGGTAATGCGCCAGACTACTGCACAACCAAACTGAACATATTAGCTAAGTGCTTTATAATTAGTTCTATGGGCAGGGATTTTGTGTGGAGTCCAGTTATGCTCTTTTTAGAATGTGAACCAAGATAGCTAATACAACTTCAATTCAAGGGTTTCTGAGAAAGACCTTTAATGTTTAAGTAACTTATTGTCTGATTTTTGAGGAAAGAAGTTTCTGTGTGAAGAGCAGATTACTTTTCTTTCTCATGCAGCCACAGACTGAATTTGTTTTCTGTAGCCCACGCTCTCTGTGATTGTTGGCTACTCTTTGAAAGTACAAAAGATTTCTTGGCTTCTCAAAGAACTTTGTGCATTGTCATCTTTTTTGCTTTTCCCCAACAAAACGTATTTTCTTAAAAGGGAATACATAGTAGAAAAACAAATTTATGATTTTTTTGATATGGCATCTCATTAGGGTCACTTGGGAACCTGAGACTGAATAAAGTTGAAGTAATAAATGGCAAAATCAGTTGAGAAGAGGGTAAGAAATAGGCATGTGGTAAAAGGATCCTACTTTTAACTTCACTTTCTTTCCCAGAGGAACAGAAGTGGTGTTTAATGTCTTATTGGAAATGATGATTACCTCCTTCTGCCTCTCTCTTCTCCCTTTCTCTCACAGCATGTAAACTCATTACAGTGTAGTCACAGAGCCTATAAAACAGAGGGAAAAACACACTAAACAGTCTTGTATTTATCTGGAATTTGTTCTACCTTGGCTTATATTAAAATATATATATTAAAATAGTTGCAGAATAATAAAAATTTTTTTCTGTTTAATTTGCCAGTTTAGATGCAAAATCCACCAGTATCCAAGTGGTTGTTAAAGAGGGAGGCCTCAAGTTGATTCAGATCCAAGACAATGGCACTGGGATCAGGGTAAGTAAAACCTCAGAGGAGCAGGCTATTTGTGTGCTTTGTGGGGTGTATCTAACAGGAAGTGATAGAGCCTTTCCCTGTTCGGGAAACTCTGGGCTTTTGTGGATGGGATATTTAACTCAAATTTTCAGTACCGATGATAAATATATTTGGAATACATATTCTAAGCTGGACACTATTCAGGAAAATAAGGTCAAGGAGAGAGTTATGAGGCTGCTTAAAGGATGAATGTTCTGCGCTGACAGAACATGTAAACACCATGAAATGGAAGCCCGCTTGACTTGTTTAAAGACCAGCAAGGAGGCCAGTGTGTCTAACAGGGTGAGGGAGTGGAATAATAGCTGGAGATGAAGTCTGCGAGAGAAGTAGGCTGGTCACGTAGGACCTTGTGGGCCATTGTAAAATCTTTGAGTTTTACTCTGAATAAGGTGGGATACTATTAAAGGGTTTTGAGCAAAGAGGTGACATAGTTTGGTGAGTTTTATAGGAACCCTTTTGTCTAGAATATGGAAGATAGACTGTAGCAGGACAGGACCGAGGCAGTGAGAGGGCTCTTGGAGCAGTCCAGGAGAAGGGTGACCATGACTTGGACCAGTTTGGTTGCAGTAGAGAGGCAAGAATCAATGAGATTCTGCATTGATTATGAACACAGAGCTCTCAGAATTTGCTGATGCATGGTGTAAGAGAAAAAGGAGTCAAGAATGATTTCAAGGTTTTGACCTGTGCAAAATGGCAGAGTTGCCATTTACTAGTGGGAAAGCCAATGGAAAAAACACACTTGAGGGCAGATGAGAAATTTGTTTGGGGGCATGGTGACCTTGAGATGGCTCTTAGTTGAGTAAGCGTATGAGTCTGGAGGGCAGCATAGAGGTTTGGACTGGGGAGATAAAAATTTGGTATATTGCCTTTTGATGGTATTAGAAACCATGAGACTCCCATGAAAAGGTGCTGAACATACCAAGTCGTTAGGGAAATAAGAATAAAAGTAACAATGACCAACCACCATTTGACGTCTATTAGGATGGCTATTCTAAAAACAGTAAAATAAAATAACAAGTGTTATAAAGAATATAGAGAAATTAGGGTCGCCTGGGTGGCTCAGTCGTTAAGCGTCTGCCTTCGGCTCAGGGCGTGGCCCCACATCAGGCTCCTCCGCTGGGAGCCTGCTTCTTCCTCTCCCACTCCCCCTGCTTGTGTTCCCTCTCTTGCTGCCTGTCTCTCTCTCTCTGTCAAATAAATAAATAAAATCTTTAAAAAAAAAAAAAGAATATAGAGAAATTAGAACCCTTGTGCGTTTGCTGGTGGGAATGTAAATAGTGTAGCCACCGTGGAAAATAGTATGGTGATTCTTGAAAAAATTAAACCGAATTACCATGCAATTCAGTAGAACTTGTGAGTGTATACTACAAGGAATTGAAAGCAAGGTCTTGAAGAGCTTTGTCCCCCCATGTTCATAGCAACATATTCACAATAGCCAAAGCTTGAAGCAGCCCAGGGTTCCAGAGATGAGTGGATTTAAAAATGTGATTTATACACATAATGGAGTATTATTCAGCCTTATTGAGGATTGAAATTCAGACACATGCTGCAATGTGCATGAACCGTGAAGACATTATGTTAGGTGAAGTAAGCCAGTCACAAAAGGACAAATATTGTATGTTTCCTCGTCTAAGAGGTACCTAGAGTAGTCCCATTCATAGAAGGTAGAATGGTGGTTGCAAGGGGCTTGGGGGAGGGGAGGATGGAGAGTTATCGCTTAATGGGGACAGAGTTTCCGTTTGGAAGGATGAAAGAGTTCGGGAGATGGATAGTGGTGATGGTTAAACGACAGTGCAGTGTATTTACGGCCACAGAACTGTACACTTAAAAATAGTGAAGTTTGTTATGTATGTTTTACTGTAATTAAATGCCTCTGTAGATTTTTAATAAAGAAGTTTTCTAATAATAATAATGATTTTTATAAAATTCATGTGGGTGGAGAACTCCTCAAGAGAGTGAGTGTAGACAGCAAAGAGGTCCAAGGCTGGAGTCCTGGGTTACTCTGCAATCAGAGATGAGCCTGAACCAGCAAATGCAGATGAGAAATGTGACTCGTGAGAGAGAAGGGAGACCAGGACAGTGTGGCATTCTGGATGCCACATGAGGAAGTTACTGCTGATTTTAAAATTCATCCCCTAAGAGGGGTTTCTTCTTGAATTCACTCCAGAGAAGGGAAATTCAAGATTTGGTAAAAATGAATAACATAATTATTTACTTATTTTTTGGTATCTTCTAGAAAGAAGATCTGGATATTGTGTGTGAGAGGTTCACTACAAGTAAACTGCAGTCCTTTGAGGATTTAGCTAGTATTTCTACCTATGGCTTTCGGGGTGAGGTAAGCTAAAGATTAAAGAAATGTGTGAAGTATCCTTCTATGATGACATTTCTGCCATTTGTCAACATATGTTTCTCAACAGGTAAATAAGATGTGATTCTTTTTACTTGTTAAATATATGTAAATCAAACAAACTTAGTTAAATTTCACTTTCGAGAATCAAGGATTGTTCATAAGTACTTAACACAATGAAAACTGTTTTATCTACAGATACAACCTCCTTCCAAGATGTTAGGTGTCTTTTGATGGAGAATGCAACACCACCCACAAAGCTTTTTTGTCAAATTATCAAATGCGAATCTGTTTAATGCTTACTAAGTGCTCGTACTGGGAAAATATAGGAGGCAAGGGAGCGTGGTAAATGATACAGAGATTAGGAAGCCACATGATAAAAGTCTTGTTTGTTTCCTTCAACAAACTGCAAGGAAGAAAAGTGGAGAAGGAAACAAAAACCTGTAGATTGAAAGAGGCTTGGGGCACCCAAGTGGCTCAGTTGGTTAAGTGTCTGACTCTTGATTTCAACTCAGGTCATGATCTCAAGTTCATGAGATCAAGCCCCAGCTGGGGCTCTACACTGGGCTTGGAGTCTGCTTAAGAGTTTCTTTCCCTCTCCCTCTGCCCCCACCCCACCCCTGTCATGCTCTCTCTTGCTTTCTCTAAAGAAAAAAAAAAAAGAGGCTTAAGAAGCACATGAACCAGCTCCTTGGATCCTGATTTGAGCAAACTGAAAAAAATTTTTGAGACAGATAATTTGAACACATTGGTCAGTTGATAATATTAAGAAGAAATTGTTGGAATGCCTGGGTGGCTCAGTCAGTTAAGTGGCTGGCTGACTTCGGCTCAGGTCATGATCCCCGGGTCCGGGGATCGAGCCCCACATCGGTCTCTCTGCTTGATGGGCAGCCTGCTTCTCCCTCCACCGCTTGTGCTCTCTCTTGAGTGTGCTCTTTCTCTCTCTCCAATAAATAAAATCTTAAAAAAAATAAAAAAGAAACTGATTTTCTTGGTATAAAAAATAGTATGTTTTTATTACTAGGGAGGAGTCCTTATTATTTAAAATATATATGGGAATATTTGTGAATAAAATTATGTGATGCATCGGAGGAACATACAATATAAAAAGTAGATAAAAACATTTTAATACTAAAATAGGATCTTATAATTTTATGACAATACGCTGTGGTTATCTTTTCATTCAGTATATATATAGTCCTATGTAATTTTTAATAGTTTTATTATATGAACGTACTGTAGTTTAAATGATTTCCTGTTGAACATTTATGCTTTTTGCCATTTTCTTGGTGAGTATTTATATATTCGTATACAATGTGTTTTGTTTAATTACTGTCTCAGGGTAAATTTATAGAAATAACATCCGTGGGACACCTGGGTGGCCCAGTTGGTTAAGCATCCAAGACTCTTGATTTTGGCTCAGGTCATGATCTCGGGGTTCTGGGATGGAGTATGTACTGTATATATTTAATGTCTTCCTTACACAGGTCTCAAAATCATGTGCATTTTTAATGATAAAAATTAGCTCAGTCACGTAAACTAGGGAAATCCAGCTAGGACCTGATAATCTCTGAGCCTAAGCCAAGTTCCTTATTAATGAACTAAACCTGCCATAGGTTGTGTTCATTGTCTGCTGAGATGCTGTCACACAGACCTCATCACAGTGCCTGGTTGCATTTTTATGTTCTGTGATGTCATTTTTGTGAAAGAAGAAACGGATTCCAGTGGGCTAGGAAAGCAGTCTTGGTTATAAGAGGGGAAAATGGTCATTTTTTTTCCAAATTTGTTTTTTCTTAATTAGATAATTTTAAAATTTACATTTCTAAACCTCTAAGTGCTTACAGAAAACAGTTTTGTGTATGTATGCAACATTATGTATTTGGAGTGCCCTCATTTCTGAAGGCAAGTTTTCAAATTGTTGGGAGGCAAATCATTGAGAATAATATTAAGCATGCCTGTAATTCTGCTGCCTGAATGCACTTTTTTCTAATACATCAATACTCTGGTGAGTTTCTTTGCGAAGATGTGGGTGGAGCTAAAGGGTACTATGCTAAGTGAAATAAGTCAGAGAAAGATAACTATATGATTTCCCTTATACGTGGAATTTAAGAAACAAAACAGACAAGCGAGGTAGGGGAAAAGAGAAACCAAACAGCAGACTCTTAACTACAGAAAACAAACTAATGGTTACCAGAGGAGAGGAGGTGGGGGACAATGGGTGGAACAGGTGAAGAGGATTAAGAGTACATTTACTGTGATGAGCACTGAGTAATGTATAGAATTATTGAATCACTGTATTACACACCTGAAATTAACGTAACAGTGTATGTTAACTATACTGGATTTATTTATTTTTTCTTTTTTTAAGATGTATTTATTTGAGAGAGAGCAAGAAAGTGCATGCACTTGTGTACACGGGAGCAGGGGGAGCAGCAGAGGGAGAGAGTCTCAGGCAGACTCCCTACTGAGCTTGGAGCCCATTGTGGGGCTCTGTCTCACAGCCCTGAGATCATAACTGACTGAGCCACCCAGACACCCCAACTATACTGGATTTAAAATAAATTTAAAAAATACTCTGTTGTGTTTCCTTTTGGACTTTTTCAAATATGTATTTTCCGCTTGTTCTGATAATATGCTACAAATGCAATTTGATATCCTTTTCTTAACACGTCATGAAAGTGAGGGAACAAAATGCCCATTGTTGCCATTTGCTAATACAAAATGGAAGGGATAATTTAGATCCATCTTTGTCTTTAATGGGGTGAGAGTGGGTGACCCAGCAATGCTTTTCTTTCATTTCATTTTCTTTTCTTCCTTAGGCTTTAGCCAGCATCAGCCACGTGGCTCATGTTACTATTACAACCAAAACAGCTGATGCAAAGTGCGCCTACAGGTATGGCTCAGTCTGCTTTTATTCACATATTCATCCCGAAACATGCTTTATGCCTAGATCTCAAAGTGACTCTATCTAAACACCAGTGTCATTTTTTTTGACCAAAATCTTGGGTAAGTTTCCTTTCCTTTCTATGGACTAGTGGATAATCCACAGGGATGATTATTAGGTAATAATCTTACTCCTGGATCCTTAACAGAAAATATGTGACATATAAGTGCTTACAAGCTCTATTACACAGATGTATTCTAAGTAGGTGGTAGGTGTGGATGTTATTCTGCCCCTGAGCCCTTTAGTAGGATATCACTTTGTCTGATGACAGGGCTGTGGCTGGGGTGCCAGAGGCCCACGGGTCCTTAGCTGGCTCTTGAGACCCTGGCTCCCTGCCCCACGTGCATGCCTTTGCTGGCTTGCCCTCCCACGGGGGGCTGCTGGCTCTCTGTTGTGCTGGCCCAGTCTTCAAAGGCTGACAGTTTGGAACAGAACAAAAACAGGATTTGAGGAATCAGAGGTACACCTCTGTTTTTATAAGCACTGGCCATTTGCTAGTAGAAGACAGGAGTACCTTATTTAGGAGTACCTTAAAAAGAATTTCTTTTAATCATACAGATTGTCCATAAATTAATACGGAAAATAGCTCCAACAGTGGCAGTTCTGCCTGTTTGTCAGTCTTCAGCAGACAGACGTGTAACGTAATGGAACAGGGAGCATTCCAGAGTAGACAGCACTGTTGCTAGGCGAGTTTGACGCTGTGTGAAGGATCAGAATTCCTTCTCACAGGGGCGCCTGGGTGGCTCAGTTGTTAACCATCTACCTTTGGCTCAGGGCTGATCCCAGGGTCCTGGGATCGCACCGCGCATGGGGCTCCCTGCTCCACTGGGAGCCTGCTTCTTCCTCTCCCACTCCCCCTGCTTGTGTTCCCTCTCTCGCTGCCTCTCTCTCTCTGTCAAATAAATAAATAAAATCTTAAAAAAAAAAAAATTCCTTCTAACAAAATAGGGAGATACTTGTGAATTAATGTCTTCCTAAATAGCCTGGGACAAATTCTGTTCCTTCACCACTGACATTATATTATGCTCCTGCTTATGACCGCCAATGGCTCCCCTTCTATGGTGCTATGAAATCCAGAGCCGTCCCTAAACAGCACCCACACTGTGCTCTCCATCCACCTTTCCAGCTTCTTCTCTCCACAAATTCCAGCTGCCAGGTGTTCCAAAGTTTCTGAGCTTTTATGTTTTTCTCTTCCTGGATGGTCTTCTGTGCTTTCTCTCTGAAACTCTTCCTCCCTAGAGCCCAGATAAATTGCCATCTCTTCTGTGATGCTTTCACCGCCCCCTCCCCAACCCCAAGCTGAATGTTTGCTTCTCTAGATTACTTAGCACAATGTTCTCCACGTTAGGAAAAAGTGTGTTCCCTAGATTGAGAGCTCTCCAGGGTCTTTCTTTGTTACCAGGGCCTCTACAGGCCTGTCATGTGGTAGCCCCTCCATAAATGATTACAGAATTAACCAAAAAGATGTTACTGTCACCATAGGCAATGGCAAAACTATTGCTTTGTAGCTCAAAACTCAGGCACTAAAAAGCAACATTTGCTAGAAGAAGAGGGATTTTTTTTTTTTGGTATCTAATTGGAATGATAATGGAATAGTAGAAAAAGAGGAAAATGGTGATTAAGACAGTAGATAACATAGCATTACCTTATTGTTGATATAATTTCATTTTTTACCCTTTGGGTAGATGTTCCGCTTTTTGGATATTAATAATCTCTTATATTTTCTGTTAAGAGCAAATTATTCAGATGGAAAGCTGAAAGCTCCTCCTAAACCATGTGCAGGCAATCAGGGGACCCAGATCACGGTAAGAATGGTACAAGGGAGTATAAATTGTTGACAAAGAGCTTTGTATAAATATTGAAATAAAAAATAAAATTGTCTCAAAAAAAATAAAATTATCTCTGACTTTTCAAAGTAATAATAAAATGAATCTTTGCTAGTTACTAGAAAGCTGTTTCTTTCTAAACAAGAGGACTGGTCATTGGCTTTTATGGCATGGTAGCCTGTGCGCACTCCCTCCATCTTTTTCCAGAGCCTGGGAGATTCTTGTATGGGATGGCAGAAGTCAGTGGCAAAGTAGTTGGCATTGAAAGGACCTTTAAACTTGGCTCTAGAAGACATGAGTTAGAGTCTCAGCCTTGCCACTCAGTGTTTGTGTGTCCAGAGGCAAGTTGTTCAGTGTCCCTTAACCTCACTTTTCCCATCTCTCAAATGGAACAAAGAATACCTGCCCACTCAGAGAGTGTTTGAGTAATATGATTATATCATTAATCAGAGAAAATCTAGTATGCTGCCTTATTTCTATGGTGCCACATCTGGTCTCTTCCCATTGTGTGAGCCTACAAAGCATCCTGCTGTCATGTTATGCGTCCCACCCCTCCACCTCAGCCCCAGCTAGCACACATTTCCCTGAAGGCTCTCAACCCTTGCCTTGACAAGGGAGGCAGGAGGCAGAAATGAATGCGTGCTTCTAAGTGCATGCTAAGACAGATCTGGTACATAGGATGGCCACAGTGTGATTTCCAAGAATCCCAAATGATCTCAGAAATTTTAAAAGAATTCTCAGTTTGGAAAATATGCTTGAATGCCATGTTATAGTATAATTATTTGTAAATTTACATGTTTGCTCCCACTGAATTGTGTGCCATCCTGGGTAAGACTGTGCTTTGTTGGTCTTTGTATTCCCAACACAAAGCAAAGAACCTGACCTGGAGATAGCCCCCAGTACCTATTTGAGAAATCAGTGAATGAATATGGGAAGCAGGAAAAATGCCCTTTATTTCCTTTGTTTGTTAAGGCTGACTTATCTCTTGCCCCCTCCCCCAGTCAGTGCTTGGAACTGTACGGTTGGTAAGTATAGTTGGATTCTCTGCTAGCCAGCTTTAGGTAGACAGCGTGGGTCTTTATTTCCATGTATTTCTTTGAATTTACAAGAAAAAAATCAATCTTCATTTCAGGTAGAGGACCTTTTTTACAACATATCCACGAGGAGGAAAGCTTTAAAAAATCCAAGTGAAGAATATGGGAAAATATTGGAAGTTGTTGGCAGGTACAGTCCAAAACCTGGGATCTCTCATCGTGCTTATAAACTGAGAACGGTTGGTGAGCTAGATGGAAAACAGCACATCGTATTCTAGCCTGTGGATTGTTTCTGGTCAAGGTTTAGTTGCCAGTTCTGGGCTTTCTCTCATCTCCCTGGGAGAGAGCAGTTGGTCTCTGCAGGTTTTTTGGTGGAAAGCAAAACAGATGGACTCCAGCTAACTTGAGCCCAAAAGAAATTTATTGGAAGGCTAAGAGTGGCAAGAAGTGTCAGCAGCTGCTTCCTGGAGAGAGAGAGAACCAGGCCGGCTTTGGGGATTAGATAGTGGCCCTGGTGCAGTTGTTTTCATTCTTTACTGACTCGACTCAAGGGCCTGTTTCCTGGGAGAGCACATCTGATTGGCATGGCTTGGGTCCCCCCGTCATGTGCCTCTGTCTATGGGGAGATTCCTTGATTGGCAGTCTAAGGGTTTATCAGGTGGAATGGGGAAGAGGTGGTTTCCCAAAGGAAGACTAGAGCCTGTTAAAAGAAGAAGGAGAAAGGGTTTGGGGCAGGTGAAAATAACATTATGTCCACTGGAGGCTGATTTTGTCTGGTGGTTCAGTGGATCCAGCATGGGCTCTCCAAGCCTGCACATCCTTGAATCGTAGCAGAGATCTGTTAACTATTTTTCAGTATTTCTGAAAACTCCAAAATGAATAAAACATTTGCTCCTCCTCATAAAGTGGAACAGACTTCTACATCAAGTTTCTTTGCTTTTCCCTGGAGTTGTATAAGTCACCGTCAGCATATTACCTCTTGGAAATATAGGAGTTCTAGTTGGCTCTTTTGGTTTTGGGTGTGGTCAGGTGAATTCTTAATTGTTAGCCGAATGAATGCATTTTGCTAGACACAGTCCTTCAGTTCGTGGGGCCCATGGAGGGAGGAGTAATAAATAAATAATAGCCAACTGAGAAAAGACTGGGAGATGCTGGAACAGGGCCTGGGGCCGATAAAGAAGCAGGTGAGGAGGGGATGTCTTGAGGGGCTCTGGGAGAGAATAAAAGAGTCCAGGAGTTGTAAAGTCTAGGTTCTCGAGATGCAAGCTGGACCCTAGTGGGTTTGTGAAAGTAAAACTGTAAGCAAGGAGGAAATTGTATTGAAATATCCTTGAGTCTAGTCAGAACCCTGTAAAAGCAAAAAACCCTGTTTTTTGTTTGAGTCTGCCACATTTAGCATTGATATCTCCATAAAGTCTGTGCTGGCTTATTTTCCTGTGGGTAAAATATGATAGATAGAGATATTCTTGACTGTGTTTATTTTTGTTTAAATCATGTCACCCCACTGATTTATTTAACCAATAGGGAGTTCTGTGTTATATTGTGCCTTTGGCCACTCTGCTTACTGTTCTGTTGTCTTTTCTTTGCCAGGTATTCAATACATAATTCAGGCATTAGTTTCTCAGTTAAAAAAGTAAGTGGCGGGATTATAAGGGATGGTTATGTATTAGAAAAAGGGATTTTTTTTTTTAATAGTTCACCTGAGGAGATAAGATTGGGATGTTTTATTCACAACTGTGAGACAGTAAGTTGTATTTTCCATTCTGTTTATCAGCAAGGTGAGACCGTAGCTGACGTTAGGACACTGCCTAATGCCACAACGGTGGACAATATTCGCTCCATCTTTGGAAATGCTGTTAGCCGGTATGTCAGAAATTCATATTTTGAAAAATCTGCGTTCCACGTCTTGGTTTACCATTTTTACATTAATTTGGAATCTGTCAAAGTAGCACCTGCCTTAAGAGTTTGCATTATTGAAATAGGCAGGCTTATTTCCATGGTTCAGACTTGTTTGTGGAGTCATGATTTCAGGGAGCCCATACCTCTTGGGTGCATGCAATCTCCCAGATGCTCTGGCTGTAAATCAGTGTGTTCTCTCTAGTCTCTGTCTTCAGAATAGTCACAGTATAGAAGAATTCTTTCATTTTCCAGCACCCCCTCATTTCCTAATACTTCCCATATTGTCATTTTGGGATTTCACTTATTATTGTTCGACATTTCTTAATTGTCTCCCATATCCTAGGCTTTGTGCAGAAAGTTAAGCATGTAAAGACAAATAAAATATTCCCTGTCCTTAAAGACTTCCCTGTCTGGTGGCGAGCAGATTTCTAAGCGTTACCAAATCTTCATTGTCAGGGAAAGCCTCAGAGGGGAACTTGCCAGTTAGATTCCTCATGGCACTCCCTGTGCAGGCAAAAACCATCATTTCCATCGCAGAGTCCTAGCTAAATCTCAGGACTTTGCAAAGTCCAAAGTGCGCATGTCATAATCTGAGGGGAAAGTGCTAAGGGTCTCTACATGCCAGGCATGGCCTGGATGAGGGGCACATGCAGATGGAGAAGACAGCCCCTGGTTTCCCCTTTTCCAAAAGTCTTAGAAGCAGCAGTAGTCCCAGAGCCCAGTTTTCTACTTCAGAGGACAAATTACTCGTTTCTTTGAGCAAAACCAAGTTCCTAACTAGGGAACAGTCAATTTGCTTTTAATTGCCCTCTTCTTTACTAATTGTTAATGAAGTAAGTTTCTTAAACTGTGTTCCCAGAGCAGAGAGAGAACACTATTGTACCAGGAAACTTGTAAGAGCTTCTTTATTATTTAAAGACTCAGAATTAGTCGTTATGAAATTCCTAGGGACTATAAGAGATTAGAAATCACACAGACCAGCTGTTCCCAAAGGGTGCTTCCAGAACACCGGCCTCTTTAGACATTTTGGAGAAGAAAGGGCTTGCTGGTTTATTGTGTGTGAGAAACACCGCAAGCTGTATTTTCTGCTCAGAGACTCAGAGTGCACATTACTAGTTGACAGCTTCCACCGAACGTTCCGCAAAGACTTAACGAATGCCTACTGTTTGCCGGGTGTGGTGCTGAGAAATCTAGTAGGGCGTAAAGCAGAAATGCTCCTTGCCCTCAGAGGACTCTAATCCAGTTGGAAAGACACATGGAATAATCACACCATTCGTTAGTGATTGTGCTAGATGTCTCAAAGGGAAAACATAAGGCACAACAGGAGAATCTCTCAGGGTCAGGGAGAGGGCTAGTCAGAGAAAGCTCCTTGAAGGAGGAAGCCCAGACATATGAGGGATAAGGAGGAATTAACTAGCTTTCAGTAGCAGCTTTCTGGGCAGAGGGACCCGCACTTGGGAAGATCCTCGGGCAGAGACGAGTGTGGCTTAGGTGCAGACCACCTTTCACCCATTAACTTCACCTCCCCATAAGCACAACCCTGAGGACACCACACTGGTCTGTTGTGGTGCTGTTCACATAGTAAGGGATTCAGTAGAAATGAGCCCTTTTGGAATTTCATCTTTGGGGTTTAGGTACTAAGATACATAAAAGTTTCAGCAAAATACGGTCTCAGAGCTTGGATTTGTCATTATGTCCCAGCAGTCAGAGCAGGGCTTGGCATAGAACATAAGTGCTTGGAAACAGTGACAGGGTGAGTAGGTGGGTGGATGGTGGGGCAGATGGGTGGATGGGTGGGCCCAGAGGGCCTCAACAAGCCAAGTCTTGGGAGTCCTTATTTGAGAGAATTAATTTATGAAGAAGCCCTGATTTTTCCAACACTGATTCTTTATACTGTTCGAATTTTGCATTATTTTCAAGACCCTCAAAATTTCTCTTTTTCAACCAGAGAACTGATAGAAGTTGGGTGTGAGGATAAAACCCTAGCCTTCAAAATGAATGGCTACATATCCAATGCAAATTACTCGGTAAAGAAGTGCATCTTCTTACTCTTCATCAACCGTAAGTAAAAAAAAAAACCATGTGGGGAAGTCTGTCCACAGGGAATTTTATGGGATGGTGGAAAAATTCCGCATCCACAGGTTTGATTACACGCAGGAAGCCCTCAGGCCGAAGTGTGGCTTGATGAGGAAGCATTTATAATTTCTACCTAAGTCTACTCAGCCCTCTGATGTGTGCTCATTGCTGGCTGACTATTGGCAGAGTGTGGTTGTTGCCTCTGGGAGGGGGCATCACAGACCCCTGTGATGCTTGTTCTAGCCTTAGATTAAGAGTCAGCTGTTTGAATCACACAGCAGGACACAGGGAGGGGGTACCTTGGGTGTAGGCAGTGTCATTAGTAAAGAAAGGGAATGTTAAGCCCCTTGGGATTTTTCTTTTTAAAGAATGAGGTATTTATGGTATAATGAGCAGTACGAGAAATCAGGGAGGAAATTAACTAAATGAGTTTGGATTTTTGTCAGATTCCTCTCTGGTCTTTATCTCTCTCTGCAGTCGTATTGTTTTACATGATTGCTGCTTGTTGAGTAAATACTATTTTGCATTCTGTTTCTTTTTACTTAATTGCTCATAGTATGGTTTTGAGAAAGTGTGACAGGAGAGCCACAATGGATCTGATTCAGTTTTTAATTTCCCAGCCAGAAATGTGTCACGCATCTTGCCATTCGTTCAGTACTTATATTTTTGTCATACAGATCCATTACCTTTATTGTTCAAAGCAATTTGTAGTTAGTTTATAGTTTTGTTGGCTTGCTATGGAAAATGGTATATTCCCCTGTTCCGTTTATAATGATAAGCCGGCCAGAAGTGTCCCAGATTATACATGTTTTACAGCAGTTTTCCAGGCCATATATAAACAGGAAAGAGGGAGTCAATATTTTATAGACACAGTCTGTTAAACTGATCTATATTATATTAGTGGGGGTTTTTTTCCTACTCCATTAAGAAGGACTTAAGCCTGATCTATAATAAATCTGGCTTTAATCAAGGCTCAGAAATGTTTTTCACTTGTTTTTCTAACCATGAAGAATATTGCTTTGTGACACATGTGTTGGCTACAGAATAGACGCGCAGAAATCAGTGTAAGTTCCGTATGCGGAGCCCGTCTGTGCAGCTGGTGAGCTGTTTACCCCATGGGCTCTGCATCAGTGTTAGCGAGTCTGGTCAGTGAACCAAGTTGCCAGTAGCATAGAGGTCAGACTCTAGGTTATGATCATCCAGTTACCTCCATGCCGTGCGCTGTCACGGCGGTGAGGAAAAGGTGGTGGGAAAAGGAACACTCCTTTGGCATGTCTCCAGTCCTGAAATCGCAGCAGAGGGGCTCTGGCCATCCCCTTGTCAGGTGCCCACACCTGCTTCAGGCTGCATGCTCAGGGCACGTGTCACTAAGTACAGCGCCCTTGTTGAGGGCCCACGGAGGTGGTGAGCACTCGGAAAATAATGGTCTCCTCATTGATAAGATCACAGGCTCTCTTCCCATTGGAAATAAAACCATAGGACATATCCTTGGCTACACCGACGCAGGAGAACAGACCACCAGGAGGTCACCTATCTGGGGAGACAGGAGGGCTGTGTTTTCTGAAAATAGGTTTTCCTCTGATTTTTGTCATGTCTCTCCCAGCTTTTAGTGTTTTCTACCCCCTTCAACCGTGTCTCATTTCCTAAATTACATACATACATCAAATATTTGTACTGCCTGAAGTGTCTGGAAAACTCTTTCTTACCCTCATTGCTCAGTTGGGATACCCCACTGTTGGAATCCCCCTGGGCAGAGTTGGTCGCTCCATCCTCCCACCACTTAGCACACACATCTCTTGGGGTGCTTACCCCCTCGAACTGGAGTTTATGTAGTCACCAGCTTATTGTCCCTCAGCCCATGGCATATGTGATAGGCAGCCAGTGTGTATGTGCAGCGTGAAAAGTCTGAGAGCTGACGGCACGCTGCCCACCATGCCCGGCAAGGGCAAAGGTAGTCCTTCCGGGCTGACTGAGGGAAGGGAAGCAGGGAGGCAGAACTTATTGCCCTCCCATGTTCCTGTGACTTGGCTGAGAGGAGAAAGCCCGAAGCCCAGAGCCAGTTGCTGGTGGATGGTGACACATTAAAAGAGGCCTTTCTTTCCTAGGGTCTGCTGTGGAAGTCTCTCCAGAAGTGTTTTTCCTGAGTGATTTCATGGCATGGTATGAATGTGCACCTGTTACCTCTCTCTTCAGGATAGTTTTGAGCTGGTTACTTTCCTTTTATTTTCTAGATCGTCTGGTAGAGTCAACTTCCTTAAGAAAAGCCATTGAAACAGTGTATGCAGCATATTTGCCCAAAAACACACACCCATTCCTGTACCTCAGGTAAGGCATCACCGGGCTCCTCACCAGAGACTCACAAGGAATACATTCTGTCCAGCTGTCCTCTTTGAAAGAGGTGGGCTGGCTCATAGCTCCAGCAGAGCGAATCCCATCCTCCACTGGCGAAAGGACGTTCTGTCCTTTCTCACAGGTGAAGGGCACAGTTTGCCTTCGTTTACTCACTCACCCAGCAGAGTCTCACTGAGGGCCTCCCATGTGCCAGCCACCGTGCTGCCGAAACAAAGGTGAATGACGGATCTTGTCCCCTACCTGGCAGAGAAACCTGTTCCTCCTCCACGGTCCCTCCAGTGCCCTCTCCTGACACAGATTCACGTTGTGGTCACGGGGTAAGCAGTGGAAGATGGTTGTAGAGCTGAGGCAGTCAGGTGATAGCTGGCACGGCCTCGAAACTGACTCTTACAGTACATTTTGGTAATAGAACATTCTCTCACGTGTGTTCTTATTTTGATCCTCATAATACTGAAAATTACCTAGGGAACAGGTTCATGGTTACAGATGAGAAAACCCATCCAGACGGGTTAAGTGACTTGCCCCAGGTCACACAATAAGAAATTCTACTAGTTCCGGAGTGATGGTAACAGCCGATGTATCATAAATGTGCCAGGTACACGCAGTGTGCTTTGCATGAATTTAAGCCCCACCACAAGTATATCCGCTTTACAGATGAGGAGACTGAGGCACAGAAAGATAATGTCACTGACCCCAGGCTACACAGCTTCGGAATCCAGGTCGCTCAGACTTGACCCTAAAGTTTTGACCACTGTGTCATTTGAACCCCCCAAGCCTGCTGGTGAGAATTGTTTTCCCTGTTCTCTACCACCCGACATAATTGTTTGCTTTCCTTCCTCCAGCTTAGACATCAGCCCCCAGAACGTGGACGTCAATGTACACCCCACAAAGCATGAAGTTCACTTCCTGCACGAGGACAGCATCCTGGAGCGGGTGCAGCAGCACATTGAGAGCAAGCTCCTGGGCTCCAACTCCTCCAGGATGTACTTCACCCAGGTCAGGGCGCTTGCTGTCCAGCTCTGGCTCTGGCGCTTTCCCCACCACCTGAAAATGTGGCCCGTCAGACACGAGAGCCCAGAGTTTTGCTTGTTGCTTTAGGACTGTCTTTCCAAGGATTACTTAGATAGTTTTCCTTTGGTAACATCTCCTTTTCTGAACATAACCATGAAAGTATTATGTTATCCCTGGGCCTGGAGTCATGGGGCCTGCGGCCTCACTCTCTCTCCATTTAAGACCTTAGACTGGCTTCTCGGGAAAACAAGCTGTCTGAAACAGAATAGGACACCTCTTTCATGCATTCGTCTTTCCTGGGGATGTTCAGGAGGAGGCTGAGTCCACATGCACAGGGCAGAGTGGAGGGGTGGGATCCTGGGAGGCAGTGGGACAGTGGGAGGAGCAGGGCGTTTCGTGTCAGACGGGCCTGGGTGCCACCATGTGACTAACCTTCCCACGTCTCCATGTCTCCCTCGGTGAGGACTGAACTGGTCATCCTCACCTCTGAGGGTGGGGACAAACAGTAGGTGGAAGTGTCTGATGCAGGGCCTGGCACTATCCACCTTATTATAATTACCCAGGTTCTAAGTGCTTATAATTCTAAGCTACTTCAAGCTCTCCGGGGCCTCTGTTTTCCCATCTATAAAATAAATAGGTAGATAATACGATCTCCAGTGTCTCATCCCAGTTCTGACATGATGTGTTTCTAGGCAGCACATGGTGAGGGTGTGTTCAGAGCACAACAGACCCCAGAACCACAGAAACGGAAATATCCCCCTCTAAATAAAATATCTCCCTCTCTAAAAAAAAAAAGCAGGGGGTGGGGCTCCTGGGTGACTCGGTTAAGCATCTGACTCTGGATTTCAGCTCAGGTCATGATCTCAGGATTGTGGGATTGAGCCCTGCATCGGGCTCTGCACTGGGCGTGGAGCCTGCTTAAGATTCTCTCTCCCTCTCCCTCTGCTCCTCCTCCCCCCTAAAAAAGAAAAGAAAGAAAAAAATAAATGGAAGCACCGGGCCCTGCAAGCAGAGAATGGGCTTCTTCGCAGAGAAGTTCCTACTTCGCAGAAAACCTTTTAAGTTCCCAGGCCAGTGAATGCTTCCCATAGGAACCTTCACAGAACACCCCTCGCCGGGAGGGCATGGGCACAAAGCAGTGAAAGCAAATGCCGTGGGGGCAGCCCCACCACCGCTGGGGCCCAGGCAGTGACGTGGGCAGTGAGTCCACGCAGGTCGCTACGGATGCCACCTGGAAGGTGTATGTGGCAGGTGGGCAGAAGGAAGTTCTCCCTGAACCAGCCCTCAGTCTTCTTTTAGGTTTGCTGGTGCCCTGGTGCCACGTGAGCCTTGAGTCTGTGGAGGTAAGGGGTGCACAAATCCCTGCAGTGCCGGTGGTTGAGGGGACGATGCACGTGCTACAGGGCTGGTGGGCCTGGTGTGCGTGGGTCAGGCTCTCAGGGCAGTGGGTGACACACAGGGAGTGCTCAGTCACCGTGAGCTGGTTTATATCTGTTGCTGTCCCTCGTCCTCTGCTTCTGCTGCAGACATGCACGGGGACCCTCCTGTGGGCGAGCCCCTGTTGGCCACTTGGGGATGCATGGCTGCTGGTTCCTGCCTTCGCAGAGGCCCTCCCGGGCTCCCGGGCTCCTGGGCTCCTGGAGAATACATCCCATGAGAGAGAGAGGAAAGGAGGGACTCAGGAGGGGGTGGGGGTAGGCTCCTATCCCAGACTTGGGCAGTCAGGGAAGGGAAGGAAGGGCCTCAGAGGCTGGGACCCCAGGGCTGGGTAAGAGTGAGATGGGTGAAGGGGACAAGGCATAGAAAGAGTATTTCTGGCTGAGGGGCGGTGAGGAAAAGGCCTGAGGGGTCGGGGGGACAGGAGGACATGTGCTCGAGGATCTGAAAGTTCCACGTGGTAGGTCCAGAGTTCACCCTGGCTGCCATCAGGATCACCTGGGAAACAGAAAACACCTTTGCCTGGGCCTTTTCCAAACCAAGAAATCAGTCTCAGGCAGGGGTTGAGGGGGCATCAGTAGTTTTACAATTTTCCCAGGTGCTGTCATGTGCAGTCAGGGGGAGGCCTGAGTGTGCGCCTGGTGGGGAGCTGGCCATGGAGAGGGGAGGCTGCAGAGGTCCTGCCAGGTAGACATTTTCTGTCAGCGTGTTAAGGAGTTTACCCTTTGGTGTGATGGCAATCGAGATCTGATGTGCGTTTTATGAAGAATTCTGTGGTCGCAGTGGGGGAAGGATAGCAACATGGAGGCCCGCAGCTATTTGGGAGAAGCAGTGAGGGGTCTGGCAGAGGAAGTAGCTCCACTCCCAGACGGTTGAAGATCTGGAATTGGCAGGACCTGGGAAAGGTTTGGCTGGCAGGGAGCAGAACAGGCTCAAAGTACGAGGTGAAAATGAGGAGCACATTGTCTGGGCCAGAGTGGTTATCCCTTGCTCTGTCTTAGCTGAGATTAAAAAAAAAAAAAAGATTTGCCAGAGGTCCTGGAGTGTGTCCATGGCTGCACTGGGGAAGGAACTTCTCACCTTCCTCTGTGTCTTTATTTTGCATAAGTCAGATTCATTTAGTGAGCTTACACTGTAATTTCCCATAGAATTCTGCATAGTCCTGACCCATGTGTCTTCAGAAGGAAAGTGTGTTTCTGGATCAGACTGCCTGCCTCTGTTGGTGCAGTGGCACAAGCTTTGGAGCATTGCTGTGGGTAGTGGGATCCAAACTCAGAGCTGTCCCCACTCCTCTGGGGACATCAGAATATCTTCTGTCCTATTCCCCAGCTGTGTCTTGCACGATACTGCCCGGGGCCTACAGCACAAGCCCTGGTTTGCAATGAAACCATTTGGTATAGAAATCAGGAAGCCTAGGGGCTCTGGGGGTTTGTGGCAGCTCCATCCTGTTGGACAAGGTGTTTCACTTTTCTGGACTTTAAAATTACTATCTGCAAAGTAGTTCTGTTAAGAGCCCTGGACAGTCAAAAATCTGACTCTGCAAAACTTTAACTCCTGTTAGCCTACTGTTGATCAGAAGTCTTACCAATAACATAAATAGTCGACTAACACGTATTTTGTATATGTGCTATACACTGTACTTTTACAATAAAGTAATGCAGGAAAAAAACTTACTAAGAAAATCACAAGGAAGAGAAAATACATTCACAGCACTGTGTTGGGAAGATTCTGCATGTAAGCGGACCCATGGCATTCACCTCTGCTCTGTTCAAGGGCCAGCTGTACTCACTTCATTGGCCTGTGTGTGCTGCAAGTGCTTTACATTGTCCATGAAGGGAGGTTTTTCCTTTTTAGCAGATTTGCTACTTTATTTAACTGTTTATTATTTAGCTCATTATTGACTCTAAGTACACATGAAAGTACGTACTACACAAACGGTCCACGTACCTGTCACCCAGCTTC
This sequence comes from Ursus arctos, assembly GCF_023065955.2. Lineage (NCBI taxonomy): Eukaryota > Metazoa > Chordata > Mammalia > Carnivora > Ursidae > Ursus > Ursus arctos. The sequence continues at coordinate 51,634,266 of NW_026622875.1, read as the reverse complement.
AACAAGCATCAGCATTTTGCCGTATTTGTTTTCTCTTTCCCTTTCTCACTTGGGATTAGGGAAAAAAGTGGTGGTTTTTGTTTGTTTTTTACTTTTTTTTAATTTAAATTCAATTATCCAACATATCATTAGTTTTTGATGCAATGTTCAAGTGATTCATTAGTTGCGGGTAACACCCAGTGCTCATCACATAACCTGCCCTCCTTAATGCCTGTCACCCAGTTACCCCATCTCACCACCATCCTCCCTTTCCACGATCCTCAGTTTGGTTCCCAGAGTCAACAGTCTCTCATGGTTTGTCTCCCTCTCGGATTTCTTCCCATTCAGTTTTCCCTCCCGCTATGGTCCTCTGTGCTATTCTTTATATTCCACATGTGAGTGAAACCATATGATAATTGTGTTTCTCTGATTGCTTTATTTCACTTAACACAATACTCTCCAGTTCCATCCATGTTGATGTAAATGGTGGGTATTCATCCTTTCTGATGACTGAGTGATATTCCATTGTATATATGGACCACATCTTCTTTATCCATTCATCTGTTGAAGGACATCTCGGCTCCTTCCACAGTTTGGCTATTATGGACATTGCTGCTGTGAACATTGGGGTGCATGTGCCCCTTCTTTTCACCACATCTGTATCTTTTGGGTAAATACTCAGTAGAGCAATTGTTGGGTCGTAACGTAGCTCTATTTTTAACTTCTTGAGGAAGCCCCGTACTGTTTTCCAGAGTGGCTGCACCAACTTGCACTCCCACCAACAATGTAAGAGGGTTCCCCTTTCTCCACATCATCGCCAACATCTGTTGTTCCCTGTCTTGTTAATTTTAGCCATTCTAACTGGTATGAGGTGGTATCTCATTGTGGTTTTGATTTGTATTTCCCTGATGGCAAGTGATGTGAAGCATTTTTTAAAAAATTTATTTTAGAGAGAGAGCACAAACGGGAGGAGCAGAGAGAGAGAATCTCAAGCAGACTCTGCACTGAGCATGGAGCCCGATGTGGGGCTTGATCTCACAACCCTGAGATCATGACCTGAGGTGAAACCAAGAGTCAGACACTTAACCAACCATGCCACCCAGGCGCCCCAAGGGAAAGGAATATTTTAAAGCTCATTTAAGGGACTTACTTTTTTCTCTGGTATTTTATATGTGTTTAAAAAAATTTTTTTTTAAGATTTTATTTATTTGACAGAGTGAGATAGCCGGCGAGAGAGGGAACAGAAGCAGGGGGAGTGGGAGAGGAAGAAGCAGGCTCCCAGCGGAGGAGCCCGATGTAGGGCTCAATCCCGGGTTGCCGGGATCACGCCCTGAGCCAAAGTCAGACACTTAACAACTGCACCACCTAGGCGCCCCTAAAATATTTTTTTCTTATATAATCACAATTGTCTTTTTTTATACATAACAAAATTAATAGTAATATCATTTAATATCTAGTCCATATTCAAATGTCCCAACTGTCCAAAAAAGATCCTTTTATTAAGTAGCTTCATTCAAATATATATTCAGTTAAGTTCCACTCACTGTATTTAGTTGTTGTCTTTTAAATCTCTTTTAAAAAAGTCTCTTTGAAACCAGAAAAGTCCCTGTACACTTTTTTGTTGTTCTTACTGGCTTTTTCTAAAGGCTTCCTATAGAATAATGCACATTTCTCTTTGGCTGACTGCTTCTTCTTAGTGTCATTTAACTTGTTCTAATCCTCCACATTTCCTGTAAGCTGGGAATTCCTATAAACTGGCATGATTACATTCAGATTTATGAATGAGATTTCTGTGTGAGAATTCTTGATAGATGATGCCATGTACTGTCTGTCATGCCCCAGCAGGAGGCGCATACTGACTTGTTACGTCATTTTGGTGCTAAGACTCCTCCATGGGTTCAGCTGGTGCTAGCTGTTTCCTTCATTGTCAAGTTTCCCAGGAATATTTAGCTTAATGGTTTCACCATTCACTGATGACCATTACCTGAATCAGTTTTTTTACTAGGATTGCTAGATTATGATTTTCTGATTTTATCATTTTCTCTATATTAATTATAATTCTTCTGTATACAGTAACTTTTCCTCGTTTGTTAGAACTTTTTGGTTATCCTAAAATACAGTTCACACTAGAAAGTAAGGGTAAATGCTGAGTTCTGTCCCTTTAATTATCAGTTTGCAAAGGAATGAGTTGACGTCCTAGTGATCTCCAGGGATGTTTAATGACTTTGTGCTCTCTTTCTCTTTCCCTCTCCCTCTCCATCTTTTTCTTTTTCTCTTAATATTTTATCATAGCTGTTAACAAAACAATATAATTTAGTTCATGATAGTCATTTTTCTTTTAGATCCTGAAATTATCCCATCTTAGACCAACAAAAGCCCTTTCAAACTAGTGCTCTTGTCCTTTTGACCCAATTCCATTAGTCTTTGATGGTTTCCTTGTTTCTGGCAAGAGAAGATGTTGTAGGCTCACCCTGTACTTGCCCAGCCCAGGCCCTGGAATTGGCCATTTCTCCAAGGAACTCTGGTGTATTTTAGTGGGGATGGTATTTAGAGACTATAATCTGGGATTGGGGGTCCTTATTGCTGCTGGCTGGTCATTGGCTTTAGGCCTTTCCAGTGGACAGAGCTAGGAAATCTGTATATCTAAAAACAGACAAAATAGTGGCTGCCAGGAACTGGTAGGGAGGGGAGAATGGTGAGTTATTGCTTCATGGGTACAAAGTTTCAGTTTGGAACTTTGAAAAAGTTCTAGAGATAGATAGTGGTGATGGTTGCACAATGATGTGACATACTTAATGCCACAGAGCTGTACACTTAAAAATGGTTAAATGACAAATTTCGCGTATATTTTACTACAATAAAAAATGAAATCCTCTTATGGCAGCAAAAAATATGAGCACTTTACACTAGTATTCCCCATTTTCAAACCAATTTTAAAATTGTGAGGATTTTTCTGAATTTTTGCATTTTTACTGGTGCATCTTTTAGACTTCAAGTTTTGGTCAGAATTGAGTCTATATTAGTATTTCTGTAACGATGATTATACTAGTTCTAGCTTCTTTCTCCAGTGCTGCTCCACTTTGGGGTCTGGACTTCTTTTTTTTATTTCTTCTTATTTAAAGATTTTATTTTTTTAACTGATCTCTACACCCACTTTGGGGCTCAAACTTAACAACCCCAAGATCAAGAGTCACCTGCTGTACCAACTGAGGCAGCCAGGTGCCCCTGGGACCTGGACATTTATTTCATATTCTGAATTGTCCCACTGCCGCCTTTTTTTTTTTTTCCAGAGAGATTCTATTTTATTGAAACATATAGGACAGAATATAGAAAGGGTTCAGCAAAAACATAAAGTGAATCATACATTACATAAATGCCATTGAGCTTAAAAAATCACAGTGGCTAGGAATCTTATTTATTTAAAAAAAATTTTTTAACCCACTACCTTCTTTTTTAACATAGACTTTACTACCAGGTCTTGCTGGCCCCTCTGTGGAGGTGGTTAAATCCACAACGGGTGTGACCCCCTCATCTACTGGAAGTGGCGACAAGGTCTATGCCCACCAGATGGTCCGCACAGATTCACGGGAACAGAAGCTCGATGCCTTTCTGCAGCCCATGAGCAAGGCTCTGTCCAGTCAGCCTCAGGCCATTGTCCCAGAAGACAGGACTGATGCTTCCAGTGGTGGGGCTGGGCAGCAAGATGAGGAAATGCTTGAACTCCCAGAGCCTGCTCAAGTGGCTGCCACAAATCAGGGCACGGAGGTGGATGTGACAGAGGGGACCTCGGAAACGTCAGAGAAGAGAGGGCCCTCTTCCAGCCCAGGCAACCCCAGGTATGGACTTTGGGAGGAGTGCACCTGCCTCTGCTGTTCTTTCCTGAAACCGCCTCTGGCTTGACTTGGCATGAACCACCTGCAGCTTCTCTCTGCCTGACCCGCCCTCTGCCTCCAATGGGACAGTGCTCTGCCTTTGACTATGGCTTGAGAGCCCCCCACTCAGTGGCCTTTGAGATATTTTAAATGTCCATGGTTCCAAGCATGAGTTAAACACACATCAGGAAAAAAAAGTAAGATTTATCTTTTATTTTTAGTACTGGATTTTGATAATGCCTCAATAGCAGAGGAGGCTAGAGAGAACCCTGAAATATCCAGAGGATTTTCCCTCATCCCACTCAAGGCTGCTTCCACTCCTCTCAGGAAAAACACATTTTTCTCAGTTCAGATTATAAAGGCCCTGAAGCCCACGGGCTGGAGGTGAGAGCGGGAGAAGGGCGGTTGGCAGCAGCGGCTGTCATTTCCCTGCCTTCGAAGGACATGCTCCGCAGGCTCCCCAGGGGTGCGGCACTGAGCCCAGGCGGATGCCCCTTCCCCAGCGGGCTCGGGCACAGCGCCTGGGCTCAGGGGGAAGGTGCTCTCCCAGGGCTACGCACCTGCCTGGCCCCGGAACCCCAGTGCTAAGCGGCCATTGGGTTTTGGACGAGTTACTTGATTCCAGTTTGCTTGTTGCCAAGTCAGTCTAGCAAGACAACGTGTTGGGGTGTCTCCAGGGAATAATCAGGGGTGCTGCCACCTGTGGGGAACCCAGTGTGTGTTGGATACTTTACCTGCACTATCTCGTGTTGTGCTCTTAGCAGCCCTGCAGGGCAGGGTTACGTGTCTCTTTGTCACTGGGGGAAGTAACACCACCAGCTCTTTACCACACAGCAGTTGAAAGAAATATCTGAAACCAGAAATGAGATTGTATCACTCCTCAGCTGAAAATCAACGCTTCCCCTTGCATTTGGGTGCACCACCCTGCCCCCCGCTTGAGCCCCCACTTTCCCTCTCCTGCAGGGTCCTTGGCCACACTGTTGTGTGGCTGGCCTGCACTGCCTGAGCTCCCCTGCTTTGTTCTCCCTCCCTGTGCTGAGGGCCTAGGAGGACTGCCTTCTTGTCGCTCAGGCCTCCACTCACGAGTCACCTCTTGCCAGAGGCCCTCTCACTCCTCCATCATCCTGTTGCCTTGTTTACTTTTCTTCTTAGCATTTTCTGCTGCTTCAAAGGATCTTTTTTCTGTGGCTTTCTGACTCTCCAGCTAGAAAGTAAGCGCCGTGAGAGCCGGCACCTTGTCTGTCTGGTGCGTAGCCGTGTGGAGCTGGCGCTGTAACAGTGTCTGATGGAGGACTGAACGGGTGACACTTGGCGAGGTGGGCGCACACGCTCAGGGCCCTGCAGCTGCACCGGGCGAGTGACTCCAGAGGCCTGCTGTGCGCAGGGGCTGGCTGCTGGGGGCTCGGGTCCTCTGATTCACGGGGTGCCAGAGAACAGACCAATCTTGCTAATCTGCCGCCTGCACAAGGACCCCGCCCCAGATGTGCAGAGCCAGCACGAGAAGCTGCTCCCTTTTCCAAAATGCAATACACAAAATTTGGGTGATTTAAAAAAGCTTTCAAGGATAGTCATGATCTGCCGGCTTCTTATCTTCATTGCAGAAAGAGGCCTCGGGAAAGCTCTGATGTGGAAATGGTGGAAGATGATTCCCGAAAGGAAATGACAGCAGCGTGTACCCCTCGGCGGAGGATCATCAACCTCACCAGTGTGCTGAGCCTCCAGGAAGAAATTAACGAGCGGGGACATGAGAGTACGTAAGTGCCGACGTCTGTCGGGGCCTCCAAGGGCCAGAGCTGCTAACGTCAAGTTTTAGGAAATGCAGAAAGTGTTGACAGTAGGGCGGCCGCTGCGGTGTGCTGAGCACGCCTCCCTTTCCTCACCCGCAGCAGCAGCAGCTGAAAGACAATTTTCAGCTGGGAGGGAATGGAAAAAGTAATCTCTGGTTTTAATTATAATTGATCGATATTCTCGCTGAATCCTAGCAGCCAGAGTAAAGGAGTCATTTACATAATTTTCAGTTTGTTTCTTAGTTTAAAGCGGTGTGATGACCCACAAGATTCTAATCTGTGGCCTGAGCGGGGCGTGCTCTTGCTAGAGCAGGCTTTGGAGGGCCCCCAGTGGCTCTCCTGGCACTACCAATTCCGCTGTGTGACCTTAGACTCGTGACTTATCCTTGCTCTGCCTCGGTTTTTCCTCATCTTTAAAACGGGATTGATTTTACCCTTGAAGATGATTGTGCTGATTAGAGAGAAAATAAGTAAAACACTTGTTATAGAGTAAGAAGTCAGTAGATATTTTTATACCCGGAAGACAAAGCCATGAATCAACATCACCTTCCTCAGATACAGCTTTTCAGAATACTTGAGGATAGAGCTCCATTTTGGTCCCGGTTACTTCAAAACCAGCTGATGTGGGTTTAGGAATTAAAGGGGGCTAGTCATGTCCCAGGCACAAACTGCGCAGGGATTGAGGACCAGAACAGCGGCTTGGCCCAAAGAGCCACCCTCACCTGCTGAGTCAGACGGTCATGCTCCAAGCGGAGACAGCACGGCTCCGGGCTCCAGACAGCAGCTCTGCACTTGAGTCTCAGCGGTTTAGTCATGGCCTTTCCATGTTTCATCGGTAACACATTTCCTGATTAAAATAGTTACGTTTCAACCCGCGTCTTAAAATATGACAACGTGGTTAAAGTCCTCAGTGGCTGGGGAGCAGAGCAGGTTAGCACTTTTCACACTAATCCTCCACCTTCTTCTTCTTCTTCTTCTTTTTTTTTTTAAAGATTTTATTTATTTGAGAGAGAGAGCACAAGCTGGGGGGGAGGCATTGGGAGAGGGAGAAGCAGACTCCCCACTGAGCAGGGAGCCCAATGCGGGGCTCCACAGGGGCTCGATCCCAGGACCCGGAGACCCATGACCTGAGCCAAAGACAGATGCTTAACTGACTGAGCCAGCCAGCTGCCCCAGTCCTCCACTTTCTAACGCACTGTTGTGACTCTGTGGCCCCCTACATTTTTCTCTATCCCAGTCACCCCTTGTTTGAACGAATTCAGGAAGGCCTCAGTTTGCCTTTCCTGTTCATTCTCTCTTTTCTCAGCTCTCTGGGCTTTGTCCACATGTGGGCAAAGCCATAGGTGTCTCTACACGTGGGAAGAGTAAAAGCTTCCTGTGACTGAGGTCTGGCCAGCTGTAGAAGTAGCTGCCAGTTGGCCTCCGATTTTTGTTTGCACGAAGATTTGCTCCAGTCGCTCTTTACTTCCGCTTATTGGCTTTCAAGCTGGAAGCTTTTAAAACCGTTTGAAACGTTATAAGAGAGGTGGGCTGTTCCTTGATTTATTTAGCAGGCTTGTTCACAGTAGTTTCAATTGACAGCCTCCCTCAGATTTGGAGTTTACGGAGTTTTCCTTGAGGGCTTGTATCCCTTATGTAAATTGGCTATTTAAAGTTAGAGTTTTGAGAAATTTCTGACTAGTTGCACACTATTTTCAGTGCAGTGTCAAGCTAACCTGAGTCAAGTTGGATCAGGTTTGGAGTCCATTGCTGAGGCTCAGATGATGAATCTCAATGTTCCCAAACTGTGTATTTGTACATGTTATCTCATTTAAATCTAGAATCAACTTGTGAGGGAGGCAGGCAGCTGCTGTTACCTGTTTTGAAGGTGAGGACATGAAATGGAAGATGGAGAGGACAGGAGTGGACAGATGAGTTAGAACATCCCAGCAGTCAGAAACAGGCCCAGGGACACACGTCACCGAGGGCGGATGGTGACTGACACGGTCTGCACACGAGGTGGCTGGCCCAGGACTCAGAGGCTAAACAAACCAGCTGCTCTAGGGGGCAGGTGCCCTTTGTGATTTGATCCCCGCCACCGAGGCTGGTTTTTCAGACGCGCCGGTGTAGGGTCTCACAGAAGGTGTGGTGGCTTTCGTGTGGGAGTGGAGTGAGCCGGACGGGCTCTGCGGAAGCTCCTGCCAGCTACACCATTCCCTCACCTAGCAGAAATGGGTTCACCTTTTTAGGGCATTATTTTCCTGCTCCACAGCATGATAGCACTGCTTCAGCCCTTACCGGGCCCTTGCGATGAACACCTGAGATCCCTCGTGCGTGCCTCGTCAGCTCAGGCCTCTGTCCACGGGATGGGGCCTTGGGTCCTGCCCACTAGCGCGTACTTTAGCCCCGTGGCCCCAGGTCGGGGAAGCTGCTTGTCTTCGAGGTGAATGCTGTCCAGGGATTTCCCTGGAGCTCAGATTTGGTGAGGTAGGCCACTTCCCTTAACAGACCAGCAGCCCGGCTGCTCCCCCGCAGGGACTGGCCGCGCCCCAGCCCAGGAGAGAAGTAAGGGATGCTCTCCTTGTACCCACGTTCCTCGTTGTGCTCATTTGTGTGGTTTTATTCAATCGGTGTGTTGTCTGTGCAGGGATCGTGTCTGTCACACTGAGTGCATCACCCTCGGTGTCCACAGGGGGCCTGGCAGGTGGACTCCGTAAGTATTTGCTGAAGCAGTGTGTACATGATTGAGAGCAGTTGCCCGGGAGGTGAACCTTTCTTCTACAGGATGTCGAAGTTGAACACTCAACCAGGCACCTCTCTCGAGTGTGCTGGATCTCCCCAGCCCTGGTGGGCAAATGCGGGACATTTTTGGCCCGGTATCCAGTCAGTTCCGAGGAATTAGGCTCATCTCAGATTAATAATGACTGAATGTACTTGCAAATCTCATAATTTTGATCTACTAATGAATGAGGACAAGGAATATTGTAATTTTTTTGCTATCATTTGAATGTGAACGTGTTTAACATTTTACCCACTATTTTATTTTTTTTCCCTTGGTCTTTGGGCAACGGTCCTGGGTGTCAGTGTTCATACTTTTATATGGCTTGTCCTCAGGTGATCATTTTGGTACATGAAATCAGGTTGGCAAACATCTGTCAAGTATGCTATCTGCACAGAATGCCCGGGGCTGGGTGCTGAGGCAGAGGGAGAGGTGAATGAGCCCTGCCGTACAGGATTCCGCCGTGGTTTGGGCAGTGGTTAGTAAGTAGCTGGCTTCCGCAGCAGGTAAAATGAAAGCTACTCTGTAATGGAGGTAGAAGGCCACACCAGTGGCGCTCAGGGTGAGAGCTGCCGGGATGGCTTTTGGCTCATCTGGGGCGGCGGCCAGAGGCCGTGCCCGCGGGGGCTCCCGCCAGGCGGTCCGGTAGGGCGCTGAGCTTCTGCTCCGCACACGGCCATGAAGAACCAGAGCACCCGGCGCGCTTCCTTCGCTTTGGCTTTACTTGCTCCTTCTCAGAAAAACAGGCCGAGCGAGACCCAGGACCTCCATTGGGAGCCCAGCTGTGTGGTTGGGCTTTGAAGCACAGAAGGATCTTGTCCCATTTTGCTGCTGGCGAAACGGCAGGGAGATGCCCACAGACTTGGGATGCTGGGGAGGTATTTAGAGGAGGGATGAAAGAGAGGTTCTTGAGGTCCTGATACATTGTGAAGAGCTCCAAGTGGTGGGAAGAAAAGTCCCGCCTGGATGAAAGAGTGACTCTGGAAGGCCCGCACCAAGCCAGCAGCCGCCTCCCTTCCCCACCCAGGCTGGCAGGGCTGCACCTCGGTAGCTAGGATGCGTCAGAGGGCTCTATGAAAAATCTGTATGGAAAAATCTCTGACCCTTTTTTTAGTGGATTACACTGCTTTCTCTTTCCTCCAGTGCCTCATTATTCAAGATTATTCGATGTTCTCCAGCTTTTAAAATAATCATTTTCCGCCTACACAGTACATCCTGTAGAGACATTGAGTTTCCAGTGGGAACAGAGGGGAACACTTCATTCTAAAAATGAAGAAAATAAGCCTCTTTCTACTGGGGCTTGGGGAGACGGAGAGCATTACAGAACTTATGTAACAATATGAGAATTCACTTGTGGTGCCTAAGCTAAAAAAGAGAAGTATAGTGAAAACATGGTCTACAGGCTTACTGCTGTCCCCAGACCCTTCCCCACCCCCTTTATGGTGGTGGTATTTTTACTTACACACACACAGATGTATTGGTAAATAAAAAATCAAATTTATAAAATACATACCTAAGATCTATACAAGAAAACACGTGAACACCTGGTTAAGAGATAGAGCATTGTGGGTTCATCACCTCTGAATCTCTTAGGTTCTTCTTCCCTAAACTAACCCCTTCCCTTCTCCCTTAGAGGTAACCGCTTTCTTAAATTTTATGATTGTTATTTCTTTTTAATATAGTTTTACCAGCCGTATTTATAGCCCTAAAAAATTTGTTCAGTTTGCAAGTTTTAAATTTTACATAGATGGAATCATACTGTAAGGGTTTTTTTGGGGGGGGTGTATAGTGTGTGTGTGCATAAAACATACATACACATGCATTCTGTTCTAGGATTCATCCATCTGACTACATATAGCTCTGGTTTGCTTTTTCTGTGTAATAGATTCCAGTTGGTGACTGTAACTGCACGTTTGTTCATTCGTTCTGCTGAAGGACATTTGGATTCAGATGGCCTCATCCCTGCCTGCTCATACCCCCTCCCGCTCTGGCCATGAGAGATTCAAGAGCTTGGCACACTGGTGGGGAAGCTCTGCTGTGGGTATATACTCAGCAGAGCTACTGCTGGGTCAGAAGATGATGAATTGTTTTTCAAAGGGGTCAGATAAACGTACCCATTGGCCCCACCAACAGGTCACGGAAGTTGCATTTGTTCCACTTCCTCTCCTACATTTGGTCTTGTCAGACTTTTTACCACTTTGGTGTTTGTGGAATGGTAGCTAATGGTGGTTTTATTTGCATCTCCCTGATTACTATAATTTGAAGGATATTTCCCCTTCCGTTAAGTGCCTGTTCTAGTTTTTTGCCCATTTTTCTGTTGGGTTTGTGGTCTTTTCAGACTGGTTTGAGGAGTTCTTTAAATATTCCAGATAATGATCAGTTACATGAAAACATCTTCCCCCAGTTTAGGATTTATCCATTTTCTTCTTCTTTTTTTAAACAAATACTTGTTTCATGAATAGAAATTCTTAGATTTAACATAGGCAGGTTTTGTGAATTGTTCTTTACAGATTGGCTTTTTAAATCTAATGTAGGAAATGTTTCCTAACTCTGGGTTTAATTAACATATTCTTATATTGTCTCCTAAAATGCTTATACGTAAATCCCTAGTCCTCCTGGAATTCGTCTTTGGTGTATGGTGTTAGATCCATGGTTTTCATGTGGATATCAAATTGTTCTATAATACATTGTCATTGTCACTTTGTTTGGATTTAGCGAATATTATTTGCTCATAATTCTTTCCCTTAGATCGTTCATGGTCTACCTGAAGCCTGTCCATTAGGTGGGGTCTTGGGTGGCCAACTGAGTTTTGTTTTGTCCAGTTTATGCTCATTTTGAAAGTGTTTTTTGCTGGGTTTAAAATTCCAGATTGACTTTTTCTTAATGCACCAGAGGTGGTGTTCTATCATTTTTTGGTAAAATGATATCATTTTCCACTCTTACTGCTGAAAATCCAGCTAACCGTCTTATATTTTATTACTTTGTAGGGAATCTCTCTTTTGTCTCTGAGTGCTTTTAAGATCTCTTTTCTTTAGTGTACGCAGTATCTCTGTATGCCAAGTGTGGGTTTTGTTGGGCTTCCTAGAACTGAGGTTTGGTGTCTTCTGTCACTTCTGGGATAGTTGCAGATATTTTTTGTCTTCAAACTGTAAATATCATCTCCCCCTGCCCTCTCTCCCTTCTGGAACTCGAGTTATATATTTATTATCTTCCATGTTGCATAAGCAGTTCTGTAGTTTTCCTCTTTGTCTCTCTGTGCTGCATTCTGGATAATTTTTCAGATCTACCTATCAGTTATTATCTTGGCAACTTTGTCTCATCTGTTGTGAAGTCGGTCTTGATTTTTAAGTTCAGTCATATATTTTTCATTTTTAGAAATTCGGTTTCTTTTGTAGATCTTGGTCATTTCTGATAGTCTCTTGCTACTTATTCATTGTTTAATCCCTCTTAAGCCTCCTGAACATACTTATTTTCTCTTCTTTGCTGGTATTTCCAGTCTCTGAACCTTTGCAGAGGTCGTGTGGTTTCTTCTGGATTCTGGTTCTTGCTACATTCTTTGTGTGTTTTGTAATTTTTTGACTGCTAGCTTCTGGTATTTTATCTGTGGGGGATAATTTGAAGCCTGGACTGAAACTGAATTTCTCCGCAGAGAATTTGCATTTGATTCTATCAGGGACCTGGAGGAACAGTCAGCCCTGGAATCAATGTTAAACTAAAATCTCCATACAAGGTTTTAGGCAACGCACTTAGCGTGAATCCTGGCTGCAGAAGCTTGTGAGGACCGGCTCGTGGTTACAGATTCTCGGGGCTGTGATTTTTTTCTTTACCCCCAACACCCAGGCTTGAGGTCCGTGGGCAGTTCTGCTCCCTGCCCTGGGACTCGGGACACGGCAGGATTTCTTCTCTTTTGCCTGAGGGTGCGGCCCCTGGCATCTCAGCTTCACATGCTGGGGAAGTGGTCTCCTATTAGACTCCCCGTTTCAAACCATCCCTACATTTTTGTTCTTCTTTCCCCGCACCTGAGAGCCTGCACAGACTAGCGTTTGTGATTCCCGAGTTCCTCTGGTGCCTTTGGGTGAAGCTGGCTTCAGAGTTCGCAGTACTTCTCTGGCTTCCTGCTTTGCCTTAGGGTGTGATCGTTGGGCAAAGTTTTCCTTTACCTTTGGGCAATGTTTTTGTTGCATTTTGAAAGATTAGTTATCATTTATTCCTCATTTGTGTGTGTTTTCAGCAAGAGGTACATTGCAGGCATCGTGCTCGTTTGTTGTCTCTAGCTCTGGTGCTTTGGGCTGCAAAGCGGTGTTGGTGGGATGCCGTTCCTGACCGGCTCTTTCTTTTCCAGCGCTCCGAGAGATGCTGCATAACCACTCCTTTGTGGGCTGCGTGAATCCGCAGTGGGCCTTGGCACAGCATCAGACCAAGTTATACCTTCTCAACACCACCAAACTGAGGTAAACGAGTAAGTGCATGACAAAAGCAGGGCCACTACAAGAATGGTCTGGAGGCGCAGGCACAAAAAGCCAGGGACAGCGAGCGGTCTGAGCTGTTGGGGAAGGTCCCAGGCTTTGGAGACAGACGGATGGTTTCCAGTCCAGGCCCAACCATTTACCATTTTTGTCACCCTGGACAAGGTACTTCCCTAAACTGTGTCTCAGACTTCTCATCTGCACATTTGGAAATTACTACTTCACTTGCAGGGTTTTGTGAGGATAAGAAATGACATGAGAAGCCTCATGTTTGGCAGGTTCTTGGTCCTCAGTAAATGTTGACCACTGTGGTTGAACCAGGTGTTGAGGGCTTAGTGCCAGTAGAGAATTCTAGCATCTGCTGTGTGCAGTGGGGTAATGTGGGATGCAAGAGAAAGAAGACCCAATGCCCCCTTTCCTCTTTAGGGAATGTCGCCAAGGCTTACTCTCGCCACCGCATGAGCCAGCGGGGTTGACAAGCCGTGCCATTTGCCTAGTACATAGCTATTGATTGTTCCCAGAGACCTTGGTCGATGAGCTCCTAGTGAGTCTAGAACCTGTATCAAATCTGTTCTCAATTAGGTGGCACAGATGGGAGGGTGCTGCCACCCGGCATCTACTAGACATCACCTGGCCACTGTGGGGCCCTTTCCCACCAAGCCCTGCTGACGCCTTGCAGTGCTTCGTGAGCCCGTGAGCAAGGCAGCCACCATACGTTGCTTGGGGGTGGCGCACAAGATAAGAACTAATTTCCTCCCTCACCTAGAAACCTCCCCAGCCCAGAGCTGACTGCTGCCACACACATGTCTTTGGATATTCAGAACTCACCCCTTCTAGGCTGTCTTGGTGCAGCTCTGTTCAGGATCCCTTGTCTTTTCTTTGAGAATCCTTTGGCTTGCGCAGTGGGCTGTCTCTTATGAATGTGTTGGGAATTCTACTGCCCTTGTTCTTTCTTTCCCATCTCATATAAGTACATTTCCAAGACTCCAAATCACACTGTGTTCAGGTTCTTTCATTTTACAAACAGAAAGCCAGGCCAGCGCTAGAATTTCAGCTATTAATAAATGTGAATGGTTTCCCAGTGAGAAGCTAAAAGAAACAGATTGAGAATCAGGTTCAGAGTGCAGAATCTGGATTCAACTCCTTCCTTTTCCATCTTATTAGCTCTGACCTGGGACAAGTTAGGTACTCGCTGGGTGCCTCAGTTTCCCCCTGTAACGCAGGCATAGCAGATACGTTGTCTACTTTGATTGATAATGAGAAGGCTTTAAACAGACCTATATGGTTCAGATTGCTTAAGAACTATAAAGTGCCATTAATTTCAGCACCGTGCTGTGTAAGGAGGCCAGCGTGTTGTACCCCCACAGCTGCTTTCGGAGCGTTGCCAGCCAGTGCATCATCCTACACCAAACAGCCAGCTGGTCTAGTTCTGCCTTGTGTGCACTTGTGATTATTTAGCAAGTCTCCTGCTCTCCTTATATACTCCATACCATTTTTAATGGTGAGTTGTAAAAAAAAAAAAAAGTGATTTATAGGATTCTTTGTAAGTGGGGGAAAAAGTAAGCCAACAAAAATTTCTTACATTTCACCTACAGGGCGTTCAGCAGCCTTTTACAGCACCAGGGGTTGGGGACAGAGTCTGGGTGACTTAGAGACTTAGCCTTAGTGCTCTAAGCCGCGTGGGGCAGCTGGACAGCCGAAGCCCTGACTGGAGCACGCAATGGGTCCCAGCTCCTTAGAGGAGGAGGAGGTCTTGTAGACTGTCAGGAAGTCTCCACGGCATGTCCCATCCATGTTGCAGGGGTTATTTCTTCTGTTTGTCCTGACTGCTTGGCTTTCAAGCACGGATTCAGCATTTCCTTAAAGTCACTTCATTTTTATTTTCAGTGAAGAACTGTTCTACCAGATACTCATTTATGATTTTGCCAATTTTGGTGTTCTGAGACTCTCGGTAAGTTTACTTCCTGCTTCTCACTTCTGAAACTTCCAGCACCTGGTCATTTCTGAAAGTAATAGCTTTACCCTAATTATCTGCTTGGCGGTATATTAAGTTTTTCTAAATATGCCTAGGATCGTGTTTGTATTGTATGATTTGTATATGGAAGTATCTTTAGTTATAACACAGTTTTATACAAAGCAGAAGAGTCACTTGGTAGCCAGCTTAAACAAAAGTTTATTATTGTATTGGTTAGTACATATCTACTTAAGAAAACCTGTAGAGAGATAAAAATAGAAATAAACATCCTCTAAGGCCTATGACCCAAACACAACCAACCCCAACTGACAGTCTTAGGTCATTTCTTCCAAGACCTTTTCATTGCTTAATTTTAATTTAGAATTAAAATCAGACTACTTATCTATGTAGTTTCATATCATCTTTGTACAGCCGACATAACTACAAAAAAGCCTACTAGGATTTTTATTGGGGTTGTCTTGAATCTGCAGAGCAATTTGGGGAGGAAATCTTTTGTTAGATTTATCCCTTCTTATCCCACATTTTTTGACGCTATTATAAATGGCATTTTAAAAATTTTCCAGTTGTGTGTTGCTAGTATATAGAAACACAGGTGTTTACGTACATTGATCTTGTCCCTTGCAACCTTGCCAAGCTCATTTAGTAGTGCTAGTGGTTTTCTTACAGATTTCTATCAGTTTCTACATGGATGATCATAGCCTCTGTGAATAAAGGCAGTTTTATTTTTCCTGTCCAACCTGGATGGCTTTCTTTTTCTTGCCTGACTGCTAGACCCTTAGTACAATGTTGAATAGAAGTGGTGAGAATGGAAATCCTTGTTGCTGATCTTACGGGGAAGCACATTCAGTCTTTCCAAAGTAAGTATGCTTTTCTGCTGTAGGTGGAGATGAGATGTCCTTTATGAGGTTGAGGAAGTTCCCTTCTGTTCCTTGTTTGCTTAGAGTTGGTTTTATTCAGGAATGGATATTGAGTTTTTTCAAATGACTTTTCTGTATCTGTTAAGATAATTGCGTGGTATTCTTTTTAAATTTCTTAATATGATGAATTACATTGATTTTCATGTTAAAAACCAATCTTGCGTTCCTGGGATGAACTGTACTCTTTTTATATATTATTGAAATTGATTTGCCAGAATTTTGTTTACAATTGCTGCATATATGTTCATGAATGATACTGGTTTTTCTTTTTCTTGTAGTCTTTGGTTTGGTATCAGCATTAATGCTGGCTTCATAGAATGAGTTGGGAGCTCTCCCCTCCTTTTTCATCATCTGGAAGAGTTTGTATAGAATTGGGGTGATTCCTTAAATTTCTGGTAGAATTCACCAGTGAGTGAAGCCATCTGGGTCTGGAGATTTCCTCATGGGAACATTTTTAGCTACAAATTCAGTTTCTTTCACAGGTAACTATTCGGGTTGTCTTTTTCTTCTTGACGGAGTTTTGGTTTTGGTTTCTTTCAAGGAATTTTTCCATTGAAGTTTTTGAATTTATTGGCATGAAGTTGTTCATAGTATTTTTCATAATTCTTTTAATGTTTAGATCCTCTCTCATTCCCAATATTGGCGATGTGTGGCCTCTCTTTTTAACCTAATCAGTCTGGCTAGAAGTTTGTCTATTTTTATTGATCTCAAAGAACTGACTTTTGGTTTCATTGATTTTTCTCTGTTGTTTTTCTGTTTTCTATCCCATTGATATTTACTCTGATCTTTATTACTTCCTTTCTACTTATTTTGGGTTTAATTTGCTCTTCTGTTTCAGATTTCTTAAGGTGGAAGCTGAGGTCACTGATAGGACATCATTCTTTTCTAATGTATTGCTAATACATTTCCTGAGTGCTGCTTTCACAGCTTCCCACAAATTTTGATAAGTTGTTTTCATTTTCATCCAGTTCAAAATACTTTATTTCCTTTTTGATTTCTTCTTTGACCCACAGGTTATTGAGAAGTATGTTGTTTCCAGTTACTTGGAGCTTTTCCCGATACCTGTTACTGAATTAGAAATCACTAAGAGTATGGTCTGTGCTGCTCAGTGGCCCACACACACTTGAAACGACTGTGTAGCCTGGTCTGCTTGAGTGGAGTGGCAAGTATAGCAAGTTGACAGTGAGGCTCAGATCTTCCATATCCTGATTTTCTAGTTTATTTTTTTTAAAGAGTGGTATTGAAACTTCTGTAATTGCGAATCTGTCTTTTTCTCTTTGCCAGTTCCATTCGTTTGATCCTTCATAGATTTTAAAGCTCTGGTACTGAGTCCATAAACATTTAAATTGTCGAATCCTTTCACTGACTCCTCTATTATGAAAAAATAGAAACAGTGTTCTGTGGGTTTGTAACATGTGTAAAAGTAAAATGTATGACCATAGTAAAGTCGGAAGGGGAGAAATGGAAGAAAATTTAGGCATCTTATTTTTAAGCATATATTTCAGTCTTCTTCCTAATCAGATGATTTACCTGAGATGTCCTTGAACTGATTCTCCCGTCCCCTTGCATTAGTTTTCAGTGAGGCATGGAGCCCTTAGAGCTGCACGAGGGCAGTGCCTCCACACGGCCTCCCCCTTCCCACCTGTTCAGCAGGCTGTCACATCCTCTCTGCTGCAGTGGCCACCGGGGAGGAGGAGGAGGAGGAGGAAGAGGTTTTCTTGTGATTTTCAGGTGTTTTCTCTGTGGGAGATGGGGAGTGAGTGTTAGATTTGGGGTTTCTCACCTGTCACGATCATGGCTTTGTGGTTTTCACACGGGCACACCTCATTTTGTGCTTCATTGCACGTCACAGACCTTGCATTTCTACAAATTCAAAATCTGTGGCAACCCTACATTGAGCAGATCTGTTGGCACCATCTTTCCAATAGCATTTGCTCACTTCATGTCTCTGTGTCACATTTTGGTAATTCTGGTAATATTTCAAACTTTTTTATTATTGTATTTGTATATAATACAAACTGTGATGAGTGATAATAATTCACTGGAAGCTCAGATGGTTAGCATTTTTTAGCAATAATTTTTTTTTCCAGAAGCACACATTTTCTTTTTTTGTTTTCACTTTTTTTAATTTAAATTCAATTAATTAACATATAATGTATTGTTTGTTTCAGGGATACAGGTCTGTGATTCATCAGTCTTATATAATACCCAGTGCTCATTACAACACATACCCTCCCAATGTCCATCACCTGGTTACGCCATCCCTTCACCCCCTCCCCTCCAGCAACCCTCAGTTTGTTTCTTATGATTAAGAGTCTCTTATCTCCCTCTCTGATTTCATCCTGTTTCATTTTTTCCTCTTTCCCTATGATTCTGGGTTTTTTCCCTTAATTTCCACATATGAGTGAAACCATATGATGATTATCTTTCTCTGATTGACTTATTTCGCTTAGCATAGTACCCTCTAGTTCCATCTCTGTCGATGTAAATGGTAGGTATTCATCCTTTCTGATGGCTGAATAATATTCCATGGTATGTATGAACCACATCTTCTTCATCCATTCATCTGTTGATGGACATCTGGGCTCTTCCCATAGGTTGGCTGTTGTGGACATTGCTGCTATAAACATTGGGGTGCAGGTGCCCCTTCTTTTCACTACATCTGTATCTTTGGGGTAAATGCTCAGTAGTACAATTGCTGGGTCGTAGGGTAGCTCTATTTTCAACTTTTTGAGGAACCTCCATACTTTTTTTCCAGAGTGGCTGCACCAGCTTGCATTCCCACCAACAGTGCAGGAAGGATCCCCTTTCCCTGCATCCTCGCCAACATTTGTCGTTTCCTGACTTAATTTTAGCCATGCTGACTGGTGTGAGGTGGTATCTCACTGTGGTTTTGATTTGTATTTCCCTGGTGCCCAGTGATGTTGAGCACTTTTTCATGTGTCTCTTGGCCATTTGGATGTCTTCTTTGTAGAAATATCTATTCATGTCTTCTGCCCATTTCTTGATTGGATTATTTGTTCTTTGGGTATTGAGTTTGTAAGTTCTTTATAACTAGCCCTTTATCTCATGAGACATTTGCAAATATCTTCTCCCATTCTGTCCGTTGTCTTTTGGTTTTGTTGACTGTTTATTTTGCTATGCAAAGCTTTTTATCTTGATGAAGTCCCAATAGTTCATTTTTGCCTTTGTTTCCCTTACCTTTGGAGACGGATTTAGCAAGAAGTTGCTGTCTGTGTTCTCCTCTAGGATTTTGATGGCTTCCCGTCTCACATTTAGGTCTTTAGTCCATTTTGAGTCTATTTTTGTGTATGGTGTCAGAGAAATGGTCCAGTTTCATTCTTCGGCATGTGGCTGTCCAGTTTTCCCAACACCATTTCTTGAAGAGACTGTCTTTTTTCCATTGGATATTCTTTCCTGCTTTGTCGAAGATTAGTTGACCATAGAGTTGAGGGTCCACGTCTAGGTTCTCTCTTCTGTTCCATTGATCTTTCCTTCTCTCTTTGTGCCAGTACCATACTGTCTTGATGATTACAGCTGAATTGTTTTTCTAAGGGATGTACATTGTTTTTTTTAGACATAATACTATTTCACACTTCATAGATAGGATATATATGTGTGTAAACATAACTTTTATGTGCACTGGGAAACCAAAAAATTCATCTGACTCACTATATTGTGATATTCCTTGACTATGGCAGTCTGGAACCAAACCCATAGTACCTCCGAGGTGTGCCTGTGGTGGTTTTGTGGGAAGGAATACAGGCTTCACATGGATGCACTGTTAACACCGCCTCCATTCTAGGAGCCAGCACCGCTGTTTGACCTGGCCATGCTCGCCTTGGATAGTCCTGAGAGTGGCTGGACGGAGGAAGATGGTCCCAAAGAAGGACTTGCTGAGTACATTGTTGAGTTTCTGAAGAAGAAGGCTGAGATGCTTGCAGACTATTTCTCTTTGGAAATCGATGAGGTGTGTGACAGCCATTTTTATGCCTCTGTTGTATTCCTCAGATAAGAATCAAGTTCTGTAGTCGGTCTGAGATCAGGACAAGAAGGCCGCCCACCTCTGAGAGGATCAGCATGTGACATCCATTCACATCTTCACTCCCTATTTGCATGTCTAGGTTACACAACCATTTTGTCATCCGTTCATGCCCATTCCTGTTCCCGGGGTGAAGGATCCCGACAAGGGAGAGCTGAATCCCAGAGTCCCTACAGGCCGCAGCGAATGAGATGATGCCAGGCCACTTGCTTTCTTGTTTCTTCCTCTTATCCCTTAACCTTTGGGGCTTTCCATTTCGATGTGTTCTTTAGTTGGCGAGCATACTGAAAGAAGTTGTTCTGCTTCATGTCAATACAAAAAGCTCTTTTTAAGCGCTTTGCTTTCCTGCCCCCGGTGCCCAGCCCAGTCAAGCACCTGGTCACCCAAGGTGCGGGCATGCGAACAAGACCTGGAAGGAGCACTGGGGAAGTGGAACTTGATTAAATTCTAACAATTTAATTTTTGTCTCCTTGTCGTGGCCTTTTCTCCTCAAGCAGGAGGGGAACCTGATTGGATTACCCCTGCTGATCGACAACTATGTGCCCCCTTTGGAGGGTCTGCCTATCTTCATTCTTCGACTAGCCACAGAGGCAAGTGGTCAAGCCATTCCTAAGTATGTGGGTACCTGCGTGTGGGCTGGAGGGAGAGGGCACGGGACCACACCTTCACGTGGAATGATATAAAGGATAAAACAGCTGAAGGTCCCCCCTTACCCCACCTACCCCAGCAGTATTCAGCAGTTCATTTCCAGATTTAATGCCTAAAATGTTACATGTAAAAAGCTTTAAGTAGTCTGTGATCTCCACTTGGAAATGAAATGTGTTTACTAAAGCAAGTACCTATGTTGAGGTATTGAATTCTCTCTTTGGACCAGGTGAACTGGGATGAGGAGAAGGAATGTTTTGAAAGCCTCAGTAAAGAATGTGCTATATTTTACTCCATTCGGAAGCAGTATATATCTGAGGAGTCAACCCTCTCAGGCCAGCAGGTACTGTGGTGACGCACATTAGCTCCTGGGACAGGGATGGGCCCTCACACAACCTTTAGGAAATGAAACTTGCCGCCTCTGAATTCCTAGGATTTCACTGCACATAAGGTTTAAACATAATGGTCTGCTTTTATTCATGAATTTTCTTCCTTCTGCTGGTTTGGAAGGTCCCTCTAGAATGATCTCGGTACCTGTCAAATGTGGAAACACAAGCCATCACAGTGAGCTGGGAGGCTGAGCTGGACGATCCAGGGCTAGTGAGCCCTCGTCTCCCATCGTTCGCCCTCAAGTGTGCAGCCCTAGTCTTCAGGTTCTGCCCCAGTCTCCCCACGCTCCTTTAGCTTCGGCTTATTTTACATCTGACCACTGCTCTGCCAGGCACACGGGGCAGTACTGACGTCCAATCCCTAGCTCTTCTTACAGATCAGCTGTAAACAAAAAGGGCCTGGGTGCATGCCTTGCCGGCTGAACATTGTAGTCAGGATCAGACATTATGTTAGATCCTGCTACAATCAACTGTTCCTCCCAAATGGAAACAAAGTTTCCATGGGAGAAAGTCTCTGCCTTCTTTTCCCCTTGTCTCCTCTCGCACATTCAGGGCTGTAGGATCCCTGAGAGGCTGACCAGAGAGGATGTTTCACCAGCATGAGGTAAAACAGCCCATTTTAACCAGCAAGACTTCCAGGCCCAGTACAGTCAGCCAGGAAACCACAGATGCTGGGATGTGAGCGGGGCAAACAGGGAGGATTGTGACCTCTAACACGTCTCTTCCAGAGTGAAGTGTCTGGCTCCTCTGCAAAGCCCTGGAAGTGGACTGTGGAACACATCGTCTATAAAGCCTTCCGCTCACATCTTCTGCCTCCCAAACATTTCACAGAAGATGGAAATATCCTACAGCTTGCTAACCTGCCCGATCTGTACAAAGTCTTCGAGCGGTGTTAACCACGCTCACTTGCAGACTGAGTGGTGCGGTTCTTGGACGGTGTCCTGACAAGGGTAGGTCTTATGGATGAAGACTCCCGTTTGCCCTCTAACTAGTAGCACTCTTTCACGCTTGGTGGATCAACCAGAAATAAATTGTCAGATGTGTCCTAACATGATTTCTTATTTAATTTCACTATACTTGAAAGGTTTTCTAGGTCCATTTTCACCTACAGTATACCTGATTGGGTTGAAGAATCCAAAACTGGTTTGAAAGCCGTCTGGGCATCTGGTAAGAATTCTAAGAAGGCCTTGAAGATTTTATAAATCTTGCTCTGGTTTGATTCTTTGTGTATTCTGGTAAATTTCTAATATCAGCTGATACGGATTACGTTGGTTCACGTGCCTTGGAAAGAGGTCTCAAACATGTAAGAGGCTCTGGTGACACTGAGTATGGAGAAAGCTGAACTGATAATCTGTTACTGTACGTAACCAAAGCTAATTAATTTGTAATGAAAAAAAAACTGAGAGAAGGCAGCAGTCCTGATGGAGTCTGTAACTGGTGTGCACTTTAAGTGAGCCCCCTTTGTTAATGGATCTGAATCCTACCAGCTTAAGATAAAATTCTAGTTATTCTTGTCTGAAGGATGACATAAAAACACAAACTTAAGCTGTACATGCCAATATAATAAGCTGCCTTAACAGAAATGTGCAGTGAGCACGGGGAGGAAGAACGCCTACAGTACTGAGGTAAAATCCAGATTACAAGACTCAGTGAAGAACGTTCCATGGGAAAGAACAGGGAACTTTACCTAATGAAGACATGAAGCCATTCCCTTTGGAAGAGAATGGGACAACAGAAGAGACAAATTTGTTGTTCCGCAAAAGGGGTGAGGTCCGGTTCTACCACATAGAACTTCCAAAAAGTCAACAGGGCGGCTCAGCAGTGGGGCTCGGTGAGCCCAGCGGGGCACAGGCTGAGCAGCCCAGCTGTGGGGCTCCAGGCCCTCGCCGCCTCAGCCCTCTCCCGCAGCGCCCGCACGGGTGATTACTGCTATGACTAGAGAGAATTTATAGGAAATCCCCTCCATCCAGGACAGTGGTTTCCATATTTTAAAAATAAGCTCATTGCTCTGAAGAAGGGGGTAATTCGTAGAGATTTTCTTCACATTCAAGTTAGCTTTAGTATCTAGTTTAACGTCTAAACTTTCAGTTTCTCTCACGTGCCTTTAATTCATTAGACTTCCCACAGCATTTGTTCTGAAGATACAGCCGCCATCTCCATAAAACCACCTTGATTCTGAGGGCAAAAGAGAATCACAAATCCTGAAGAGTGGCCATACTCGATGATAAAAGCCCCTTGAACCGGGTGCCTTTAAAGATGAAACTGAACTTCTTAAAAAGCTGTATATTCCAGATCCTTCTCCTTGTGGAGGAGAGAAAAGAAGAGGGGGCAAGATAAGAGGGGTGGGTATGGCTGCCTTGAGGTGTTTTAAAGGCTCCTCCAACAAAAATGAATGTGTCAGTAGCCAGCTGTGGTCAGCAAGAGGGTGCGTTTAATAGAGTCTTCAGGCCGGCCTCCCCCCTGCCTGCCCCCCCCACCGGGCTCGTCTGAGGTTTCTTCCAGAATCAGCAGCAGATGAGATACTTTACATGAGATACAGCACAGTTGATGTTGAAGACAAAGGGCCCTACTCTTACTTTAAGAGTGTGAGGCTTTGGACTTTCCCGGCCACATGCAATAAAGCAAGTTTTATATACACTCCCCATATCTTTTTCTAACATTTTCTTATATAAATTTAAATATTTTACAAAAAAAGGCTTTTTCCTCCAAACATAGAAATTTGAGTGAAACATATATTCCCCACCTGTGAACTTGTTTCTTCACTAAAATATAAATGCTATCTGATATTAAGGGTAAGTGTCTTTTGAGCGCTGGAGATGACTGACGTCTGAATTGCACCATGGAGAAGGCACTTGTGTTTTCCGAGGTCTCCAGCCAAGTTATCTCATTGGGCACTCACAGAGTCGCTGTCCTCTGGAACCCGTGCCAAGGCCTCTGAGTGCCCAGTCACTGAGGCAGCTGGGGAAAAATGGTGAGTAAACGTGATTCTAAAATTATGGAAATAAAAAATAAAAACAGCATGGACCAGTTCTTAGTCTAGAATCAAACTACAAACGAAATCCAAAGTGTTCATTCATGAAGATTCAAACCTCTTTCATTCTCTCATAAATTATAAAATACAAAGGTGGCTATTTTAATGACAAAACTCAAACAGTACTGAAGGGGGTCTGTGTCAATGGACAAAAAGTCAGTCCCTCTGGGAGGGGCCCCAGGAGCGGCACCCGAACAGGACAGTGGCCTCCTACTGCTGGGCCAGAAGTGCTGTCCTGTTGGCCTTCATCTTCTCCAGCCGCTTGGCCAGGTGGCTGTTGGTCATCTCCATCTCCTCAATCTTGTCCAGTGCTGTTCGTAACTGCAGACAGGGAGAGCCCAGTCACCTCACATGGTCACACACGAACCCCAGTGCCACTTGAGTCCCGCCCCGCCCCCCCCGCCCCTGCCTGGGAAATGGAAGCACTGCCAGCTCGGCCTTGCGCTGCACCCCGTGGCCTTGTCTCTTCTGCCAGCTGGCGGTGCCGAACAGGGACACTGAGCCTCAATCCCAGAAAGGACAGACAACGGGTGGGGAAACAGACTGGCTCTACAACAAAAGGGAGACCTATCCTTTCTCTAGTCTCTAACTGACCAAAACCTAAAGTAAATGGCCATCACTGCGCAGGTCAAAAACCAACACTGAAGAGTAAGAGACTCCACTGCTGTTGCCTTAAAACTGGACCCAGGATCCAATTCCTTACGGAGTGAAGGATCTTTTCTTTGTAGGAATGTGAGCAAGAAAAGCAGGTACCTCTCGCTGTAGCTTCCTCTTTTCTGCCTTCAGTTCGTCTTCCACTTTCTCAGCGTTCTCCGCGGCGGTCTTGTACCTCAGCACCTGGCCCTCGAGCCGGCTGATCTGTCAACAAGAGAACGCCGGCCTCTGCTAATGGGCACCAGGAGCCCCGTTCTCGCAGCCACATGGAAACACAGTGTCATTACAAATCCCAAGTCATCCCCTCACGGTGAGTCATACGGCCTCTCAGAACCCGACAGCTATTTATAGAGCGAGAAATGTCCCTGGAGAGGATTACAGCTGGAGAGTCAGTATAGAGCCAATTTCCCATGTTAAGTTTATGGTGAACATACTGTTAAAGTGCCAAAGTTACATGACAGGACAAGACTCACTAAATGGAAAAGCTTTTAGACTCTCCAGAATAGACAATAAGGGATTTTCAAACTACAGTCTTCCTTAAGTCTCTTGAAATACCTGGACAAAACCAGAATTATAGCTATGGTCTTCTACGTTTTACAGCTAACAGAAGGCTGAAGTGTCCTGCCAGGTTCTCTCTGCTGGCTTTCTACTTGACCCCACCGTAGAGGCAGCCCAAAGAAACCTGGGTGCTCCTGGAGTTAGGCACCCGGATGCAGAAGTCTCGAAGGGAGTGTAAGTCACTTGCTAGCACACTGAAGAAGTACTTACATTCTGCTCCAACGTGGTTATATCCTGTTCTGCCTTTGAAAGCTTAAATTTGTAATCACTAATTTGTCTATTGGCATCTCCTAGAAGAGAAGAGAATAGTGAATCACCTTTCAGCGAGCAGGTGTGACCTCCGGCAGTGACAGCCTCTGCAGCCCAGGAGGGGACTGTACAGTGGAAGGAGACAAAGCGCAAACGCCCATGGGGCGGCCACAGCACAGCCTGGGCTCTAGAACGGCTCTCCTGCCAGAAGCTCTATCCTAATCCCAGCATCCCTTGGACCAGGGAGTTGGAAGAAAATGTACTCTCTACCCCATGGTGGGGGAAGGCTGACCTTGGAGCAAGGAGCCCTGTCAGTGCATCCGTGGCCCCCACCAACCTTACATGCTGACCTTCCCCCGGAGCTTCCAGTTTCCCTCACCTTCCTGCCTCCCCAGCTCTCTTCGGCTGCCACACCTCGAGGGCCCTGCTCTCCCTGCCTCTGACTGAAGTCCTCAGCAACCCCGTCAAGACTCTGCTTAGTTCCCTGTAACTTCACCTTCCCTGTCTCGTTTTATCTGCACTCTTTGCTAACACTGATCGTGCCTTCTAAACCTGTATGTGAGGAGAGGGGCCCTGGCTCTGCCTTCTTCAATCTACTTCTCTATCTCACCAAGGGCTCTGAGCATGTGCTTAATAAACACCTGCTCAAAGAAATGCTTTTCAGTAACCTGTTGTGATAATGGGATGGGCAGACTTCTACGTCATTCGTTGTACTTCTGACCTAAGAAGTCATTTAAAATGAGAAGTTTAAAAATTCCCTCCAGCAAACCAAATTTAATAAAAATCACTCTGAAATTATTACAGGGTAGGAATCATAAGGCCTACAGGAGATAAGCCAAATCGAAGCTATCTAACTTGAGAACTTTCTGCTTTTCCACATCAGTGAGGTTACAACTACTTATATAATCTTCAGCGAGAGGTTCTTCTCACTGGTAGTTACTGTCACCTGAAAAGTAATGGGGCTATAAAACTCTTGCCCCAAAGGCCCATCTGGCAGTGAGAGACAAGAATTCCTACTGCTGGGCTCTAAAATAGAAGCTTCAGGATCTGGGTTTTTAATTCCTCATCCCAGCCACTTACTATCACAATGTGCTACTTCCTTCTCGTGGCAAACCTCACTTTCCTTCCTGTTTGCAAGAGTGTAAGTCCTTCATCTTTGCCATTTTGTGCTTGCCATGAAATTCCATTCGACTACACCATGTTTACATCCCCGGGCTTCCTTTGCCAGCCAGGCCCAGTCTATCAGATCCCACTGGGCCCACCTCGTTCTACAGCTCACTCTGGGTACGCCCACCTGCCCCAGAAGCATTCACACGTAAGGCATGCCCCCTCTCCCTCAGTGTGACTCCTTTTGAATTTGCTGCTTTAGGCCAATCTCTTTCAGATCTACCCCCTGCCCCTCTCTAAGACTGTTGGCAGCCATTGTACTGGTCCAGTTGATCATCACAGCCGCCCCGCTAGTCAGCCTGCCTCTCATCATGCCCATCTTCATCTATCCCCCACGCCAAAATATTTCTAGAACAAAATATTCAAAAGGAAGTGTCACGAGGGTCCCAACTGATACCTAATAAAGGACATGACACTAACCTCAAAAGCCAGTATTAATAGTATTAAAAAGCCTTAATCCAAGAAGCCTTTTCTTTTTAGCCTAATGCAAAAATAGATGAAAAGGCCATGAAATAACTGATATTTTAAAATAAGTTATCAGAAAAGCCACAATTCAAATTGAAAAAAAAGTAGGTTTTCCCTTTCCACAAACGATACATTATCTAACTATATACAAATGGCTGCTGACCTCCCCGCATCATGGAGATTATTACTGTGAGTACAGGCATTGTAAAACAACATGGGGTCAAAAATAGGGAGAAAAACTCCATGAGGTAAACTGAATAGGCTATTCTGTGGCCTTGTTTTAAATTCCATCTATAAAGATTAATTTGGTTAATACGAAAACTTCTCGCAAAGTTCTGAAACTATTCAGCATTAGTGTGAGTTAGTTCCAAATGTATCCTTCCACTATCCAAATAGATTCCCAAGAAAAATACCGTTAGGAAGGGTGCTGTATGGGATCTGACAGTTGACCCAGGTGTGGAAGAGGACAGCGCCAGGAGGATACTGTTTGGGTAAGAGCACTAACCCAGTCCTCTCTCAATCCATTCCCTGAAGTGCAGAGGCTACTAGAAGCCTCTACCTGGCTGTACCACGGATCAGGACTACCTTCTGGGCTCGCTGAGGACTAAGCAATCTGTAACACGGCTGCACTAGAGAAATGCACATGACAAGACGGGCAGCCTCCCGGCATAGCGGCGCTAGCCTGGCCCCGGCACCTACTCTGCATCTCGATGAACTGCAGGTCGGAACCGTTGTGCAGCCCCGCCACGTCAGCCGCCGAGCCCTCGCTCCGGGAGCACTTCTGCCGCTCTTCCTCCAGCTGTAGCTTCAGCCTTCGGATCTGAAGTGGAGAGAGAGGTCCGTCACAAGATCCACAGGACAACGTGGGTCCTCAGCCACACAAGTCATCCACCCAGAACTTGAGTGACTACCACGGGGCCACACGGCCAGATGCGCTAGTGACAAACTGGGAACAACATCAGAAGGAGTGAGCTTCACGACCAGGTGTCCCAGTCAGAGCAGACCTATTTTATGATTTGTGTAGGCTGGTGGAACGGCAGATCTTTTCAGAGTTCTTCACTACCTTCATTCCATTTTTAATAAAATTCCACGGGCAAAGTTAGATGTTTGTGTTTTGTCTTAGAATTAGGGTAAATGTTCTAGGTTAAATATTTAGGAAACTTAAATATTAAAACTCGAATTCAATTAAAATTAATAACTAAATTAAAATGTTAAATTAAGTATTAAATATTAACACTTAAATATTAGATTAAATATTTAGAAAAACTTCTGTATGCAGAAATAATTGGAAATGTATTTTTTAATTTGGCTACACAGTTGATCCACCTTATTTTACCCAAAATAAAGGATGTTTACAGTAGCTTATTCGTAATAGCTCCAAACTGGAAATAATCCAAATGTCTATCAACAGGAGGATAAACAAACTGTGGCACATCTACACAGTGGAATTACTACCCAGCAAGAGAGGGGAAAGCACTACCGACACGTGCAACATGGCTGAGTCTCAAAATAAGTACACTGTGTAAAGACGCCAGACAAAAGAGGACAACATACTACGTAATTCCAATTCTATAAAACTCCACAAAACGGCAACTAATCCACAGTGACAGAATGCAGATCAGTTGTTGCCTGGAGACGGGGAAAGAGGGAGGCTCAGGAAGGAAGATTTACCAAGGGACACAGAAACTTTGGAGGGTTATGAATATTTCCACCATTTTGACTGTGGTCATGGTTTCATGAGTATTGTTATGGGTTGAGTTGTGTCCTTACAAAATTCATAGGTTGAAGTTCTAATTCCCAGTACCTCAGGATGTGAACTTACTTGGAAATGGAGTCACTGAAGATGCATTTACTTAAGGTGAGATGAGATCATGCTGGAATAGGGTGGGCCCCTAATAAAGCTGGGTTTTTTTTTTTTAATTTGCAAACTGAAGAAACTAAAAATGAATCCAATACAAAGGGACTCAGTGTGGGAAAAGACAGGACCCAGCGGAGACAGGAGCCCCGCATGCATGGAGAACAGGATCAGGTGACAGACATGTACTGATGCTGAGGTCCCCAGTCTGGCCGGCCTCAGTCCCCAGAATGCTGCCAGCAGGACTGCTCCCCACACACAGAGGACTAGGGGATGTCTGCCTACAGAACTGTCTGCTAGTCTAAAGTGAAGACCAGCATACCCACGTCAAAGTTTCCCAACAAAACACCCAGCCACATCAGCCTTACATATGCTCAGAGCAGTCCATCGGCGTTTTAGTCCCCACCCCACCCCCTGAAACTTAGGGCCAAATAAATACACATAAAAATCATCAGTTAGGAAGTAAACTATGCAGATGGAAGGAAACAGCAGAGAACAGTGACAAACTATCAATATCCTCTGAGGTAAGTGAAAATATCTACATCCTGGAAATGACTGCAGAAACACAAACCCAATGGAAGTATTCAAAGATAAAGTTGAGAAAATCTTTTAAAAGTAGAGCAAGAGATCAAAAGGGATGGATGAACAGGAGAGAAAAAAGTTAAGGTGCTGATCCCAGAGGTCTACTGCCCCTTCCTTCAGAAATCAGAGCCATGTTTCCCTGAATGCCTACAACTCTTATCAGCAGAGATCTGGGGAGCATTACAGCTCAGAACTACAAGGGGGAGCTGCCTCTGGGACCAAGAACGAGCCTCCCCAGGCCTCCTTCGCCCTTCATTATCAAGGGCCAAGGGTGAGTATGACGCTCAGACAAGGGGGCTTCCCTAGCTGGGACCCCATCAACAGTGGTCAAGGGGAAGCCTGGACACCAGGACCAAGTGGGCCACTCTCCCAATGGGGAAAGGGCGAGCTCTGCACAGAGAGGAAACCCATGCTTCCCAGAAACCTCTACCCTTTCAACATCTGCCTTGAGTGAACCAGGACTAGTTTTTCATTATCCCCCATCATCATGTCCATCTCAGGAACAGTCATCCTCCTCACTCTTCCCCTAAGGACTCTGTACAGCCATCTCCCCCATCTGCACCTCCTAACCCTTCCCAATGCCTGAAACTCCGGATTACCATTTCCCCTCATTCTCAGTCTCTTTCCTGAGTGGTCCCTTTACCTAGTGCATTAGCAGAAACCCACTCTCCCCTGAGAAGCCTGTTCCCTCTGCAGCCTTCTGACCCTCTTGCAATTTCTCCCAGAGCCCTCCTACCACTGAGCCTGAAAACAGAACATATAACCTGCTTCCTGTGCCATTGCCCAACTGTTCTCCCTCAGTGCTCCCTAAAATTCCTGCTTCCTGACCTCCTCCCCTCCCATTCCACATACCGACCACTCCTCATCACTGCCATTACCCCACTCCTTCTTCACCATTTAGTTCCCGACCTGTGCTCAAGCATAGCCTGAGCAATTTCAAGATTCACAGATGGAGGATTTCTCCTACAACTGATGGCAGTTTCCAGAACACCTCCTCTCCAAGGACTTTGCCGTCTCTCTCCTCTTGGCTTCACTGCTCTCCCACAGTCACATACTGGATCTCCCACTCGATTAAGTGCAGTCCCTGCATGAGTCAGTCCCATTATCTTCTCTCTAACCTCTACTCTTGGTCTTTCCAGCTCCCTGGGGAACCCAAATCCCAGTCCTTCAATCCCACTGATATTTCCCATCTTCTTTCCACTGGGCCTTGATATCTTCCTGGATTACCCATTAGCCTCATACCCACTTCATCTCCAGGGTCATTATCACTACTCTCCTGCACATGCCCTCACCTCCTCTGCCCAATTACACTCCCGGGTAAAATCCAACTCCACCAACACACGCCTGCACCTATGGCCACTAAATGTGGCTAGAGAAACGCATACAGTAAGTGTGGTCACGCAAACCTCGAACATACCATATAACTTACATATGCATTCCATCTATTGTTTATTGTCTGGTCTCTTCCCACTAGAAAGGTAAGGTCTACTACTGCAGGGATTGTTTAACTGATCTGTTCACAGAGCCTGTTAAAGAGTGGAATCTCATTCAACATTCGAATGACTGAATAGGAGTTTCAAAAAGAGAGAACAGAATATGGGAAGGGAGAAAACCAGTCAAGTAATTTTCCCAGGATTGGAGGACAGGAATTCCTAGAATTGACAGGGGCCCAAACCATGCAGACAACTCCAGACCACATCACTGTGAAACTTCCAAACAGGAAGGAGAAAGTATGATATAAGCTGCCAGAGAGGGGAAGGAGTCACATACAAAAGATGAAAAAATCAGAACGCCCTTGAAATCCTCAATATGCTGACTTCCATAATGGAAGCCAGAAGACAGTGGAGCAATTTCTTTAAAAAAAAAAAAAAGAAGAAGAAGAAGGAGGGGGAGGGGGAGGAGGGGGAGGAGGAGGAGGAGGAGGAGGAGGAAAATTACCAAGAATTCTATACCCAAACTGTTAAGTAACAGGGTAAAATGAAGACATTTTCAGGCCTCCAAAGTTAAGAAAAATTTACAGCCTATATACCCTTTGCTCAGGAAGTTGCCGGGGGATGTACCAAAAGAGAATGAATAAAAAAGGAGGAAGGCCTAAGGCATTGCAAAAAGGGAATCCAACATGAACCCCAGGCAGAGGAAACCCTAGGTGGCGATGAAGGGCAGCCCAGCTGGGCACGGAGGGAACAGGCATGAAGTTCCCAGCGGGCCAGGTCAGATGCTCCGAGAACCAACAAGTGGAACTGGAAGAATACTTGGTGCATCTGAAAACACTAAGAACAGATTAACCCATGCTGCAGACGCAGCAGCTACCCTGGTAATAAATACACAGGAAACCAAGCAGAGGAAAAGAAAAGCCACAGTGTTCACTCCGGGGGAGCGGAGCTGTGAAGAAGAGGGAAGGCAGCCCTGGAGTGCTGCGGGGCTCCACGGCGAGCGGCGCCTACGAGTCCTGATGACACGCGTGGACAGAATGTGCACTGGGCCTTCACTAGGACAGGGGCTGATGGGACAGGTGTGTGTGCTGGGACAGAAGCCTAGATGGTCATCTTCCACAGAGGGATGTCAACAGTGCCCAAAACAGAACCACCAAGAAGCAACATGAGCGTGTGGGATAGAAACATACAAGAACAGTACACATGGGAAGAATTTGCTAAACCAATCGGAATGGTCAGGGGTAAAGGTGAGGTGGCAGAGCAGGGAACTCCTGTCTTCACAACAAGCTTCGTAGAACTATTTTAACTCCTTAAACTCCACATCTGATGCATTTTTTTAAAAGAACAGGAAACAACAAAGAGACAAAACATGAATTTATCTTCTTATCCTTCAAATCTTGAGTACTGATGTTTGAAATAAGCCAATTTCTTTCGTGTGTACATTTTAATTCACTAACGTTTTGGCATGTGATTTATTTAGTCCATTAAATTAACATTACCTTCCAGTGAGAAGAAAGCCTTTACCTGTGATAGTAGCTCTTCCTTTTCTCCAGCAAGTTTCCGTAGCCTGACATCTAAAACAAATGGAAAAGGTTGTAAACTGAATTGGTTATGATATAGTACCGAAACAATTAAAAATTATTCTTGAAATTCAAAAACAACAAACATTATCTGATAACTTACAGCTCTCAATATCAAAAGAAATGAAGGCTTAAGTTAACGGTGCTTAGGAAAAGTACTAAATCATTCAACACATATTTCCACACAACGAATTTCAGCTATCAAGGCACTAAATACAACATTTGCTCCCAAGGGCAGTGATTTTCCACTGAAAGACAAACCAAAGTACAAAGATCACTTCCTTATTTCAAAAATGTGCAAACTTTCACCAGTAGACAGACAACTCAAATGCTGGGTGCTCCCACAGGTTTAAGCCTCCCAGGAGCAAACAATATCTGGGAGAGAAGACAGATGGGGTACGAGGGGGCCTGGATGGGGAGGCTGAAACAGGGAAAATGGGAACACAATGCTGAAGAAGCAAAGGCCCACACAGGCTACTGGGGGGAAATGGGGACCAACGCCAAGCTGCAGGCAGTCAAGGGCTAATCTGAGGCGTGCCAGCAGGATTGCTAGGGCTCCCTCCTGGCCTAGGGGGAGGGCTGCTGCTTCCCAAGCATGCCATTAAAACAAGCCCCTCGGGCTGAGGGGGACCATAGGTGAGTAAAAGCAGCAGCCGACACCCAGCTAGCGCCTCCCAGAACCAACTAGGGTCATGGCCAAATGTAAGCGCTGGCTTCCCCAGTACCTTCCAAACAAGCAGAGGGAAGCCTTGGGCTGCCCCCCCCGCCCCAGCCACACACTCAGTGCCTTCTCTAGAGCGGCTCCCTGTGCCTAGCCCACGTCCTCTGCTATATCGAAGTGCTCTGTTTCTGCAATTCTGTGCATTAGAGAATCTGTTTACTAAGTGAAAAAGTCCCACTCCTCTAGGAAACCTACACATATATGAAAATTTTTAAAAAGTGAACTGGTGTTAAGAGTATCTGTGCCATTTTCCTTCCTCTAGAGCAGAATTCTTAGTGGAGCCAATGGATGGGCATCTGCGTGGTTTCCTGGGAGAGGTGTTATTAAAGTCTCAAAGGCTTAAATTTAAGAGGCTTAGATGTTAAGAGGCTCAGAAGCCCTGCTCTACAAAGAACACTCCTCTAAGATCTGACTTCTTGTTACCTGTTTCTTGCCTTAAGAAATGCACTGGCAAAAAGCTACAAAACCCTGGGATAAGTAGCAGAGCATAAAACCAGATTCTCTGGGAAGAAGATACTTAAAACATACTTGGGTAGTCCCCTACCAGCCCACAGGTTCCTTGGGATACACATACTGGATTATCTCTTCCAGGAAGGTTTGTATTTAAGTAAAAAGCAATGTGTATACACCAACAGTGCTTCCATCCCGGGGCCTTACAATGACCCAGATGCTGGTTTCCCAAGTTCAAGGATGCCTAAAGACACTGTGCCCAGATTTTTTCCTGTTAAGAATTTAGATAAACCTCAGATAGCTCTTTTGTTTTTGTTTTCCAAAATGGGATATGAGTAAGCCGGAAGTCTAATACGACGGGAAATCCAAGCCAGCAGAGCAGCAGCCAGTGTCTTACCTAGTGGACCTTCTCCGGCAGACTCCAAGACCTGGGCAGCCTCCTGAGACACCACGGTGATGGCTCCAACCACTGGTTCATGACTGACATCACCATTGGGAGTGCCATCAGGGATTATAACTAAGCCATGTTTCTGTGGAGAAGGAAAAAACCCACCGTCACAAAACATGGCCCACATGGAAGCAGTACGCTCTGTGAGGTGACTCTGCGACAATATGTTTGCTACAGGTAACACCGGGTCAGAACTAGTTACACGGAATATAGGTCCGTAGAAGAAATGACGGAAACCTACCAAATCTGCACTGAAGAATGAACACTGGTTTGTCTTCGGGCTGGGAAAGATAACAGGATGAAAGGAAGGAAGAATAAAGCAGTGAGGGACTCAAACTCCAGGCTAAAGCTAACGTACCTCTCCTGTCTTCACTGTCTCCTTCAGGTCAGCCAGCTCCTCTCTGAGCATATCTCGCTCATTCCTAAGGCAGGCAATGTATTCTTTCTGTTTCTCTAGGGCCTGGTTTTAGACAGGATAGCAAGGGAAAGAATGGCACAGAAAAAGAGCAAGTGAAAGAGGTAGCAGAGAGCACCTAATTCAAATAAACAGAGATAAGGCCATAAAAGACAAGGGAGTGGTAAAGCTTGGAAACCGGCAGTTAGGTATGAGAGGAAATACAAAGCCATATGGACACACATCTCCATAGGAGAGTTTAAACAGAAACTGGTTAATCGTGCATCAATTCACCAAAACATGCTTATCACATCAGGCAGGAGAACTGATCTTTCTTTTCCAGTCGATGAAAAAAAAAACAGGAAAAGGAAGATGAAGACAGCAGTCGTATTAAAATAAAGCTTTCCTTACTGACCTTACTACATTTTCATATGGTGACCAAAACAAGAAAACGAATACATTTCAACTAAAATTGTTCATTCAAGAATACAGTGAAATTTTTTAATTAAGAAAATTAAAAAAATTTTTTAGTTAAAAATATTTTAATGGCCCTGGAGGAAAAAGTAACCAGTATGCACAAGGTATTTTAATTAAATATTGACTGTAGTGATTGTTTCCCAAGCAGTGTGGCAAAACAGTCCTCAAATACCACTTAATTCAAAATAGCTAATCTCCAAAGGGATTCCCAAGGACCTGTTTTTTGTTAATTTAGTTAAATACAATTAAGAATCTGGTTTCTGATACACCTTTCTAAATGGGAAAAACAAAAATAAATCACTGACAAAATAGAGACAGCCCACTGATGAAGTGCAGCAGAATATGGATTTCGGGGTCAGGCTTTTGAGTCCTGTGCCTCAGATTTCTGATCTGAAAAACGGAAGGGACAACAGTAGTACCGCCCCACGTACACGGCAGAAGCACTGCTGTCATGCGAGAGTCCCGGGAAGGCTCAGGAAGAGCCCACCACTTTTCTTCCCACTTGGATCGCCCCCGCCACTGCCTGAATCACAACTGTCAGAGCTGAGGCCAAGCACGCGCTTGGGTCATCAGTGACAAATCCAATTTGTTCTATGTAATGAAATAACCCAGAATTTGAAACATACCCCAGGCAAGCAAGCAGTCTATGCAGACACCTGACAGCTGGACTATTCTGAAAAAGCCTTTCTTGACACAAGTGTTCCTATATTTAACATTGTCTGCCAACAGCCCCACTAGGCCAAGAAGTTAAACTACAACAGGTAACTTTCCTCTCGGTTTATGGGGTTAGAAATGAGCCAACTGCTTCATTACTGACTGCTGAGTCGTGGACAATGTTCTAAATCATTATCATCTTACTGCGCACCCAAACTGGCGATAAGTAAGGGGCGCTAGCAACCACCAACTGTGCGGCTCCAAATACACAGCAGGCACTGCTGCAAAGACATAGAACTTTGCTCTGACAGATTAATACATGTAATTTCTCCCTTATATATCCTGCACTGGTCTTATCCCCATTTCACAGATCAGAAAATTGAAGCTCAGATTTTATATATATATATATTATATAAATAAAATAAATTTTTTTGCCCAAAGTCGAAATAAGTGCCAAAGCCAGAATGTGAATCCAGTTCTTTTTGGTTTCAAAGCCTTTGCATACTTTTTCTATATCACAGCCCCAAGAAGACCACAATTATGTTTCCTTACTGTCATCCCAGATGCTGCTGGAAAAGTAGTCTATAAGGGCAAGCCCTACCCCATACTTACCCAAACTGTAACACCAATACCTGATTTCCCTTCAGCAATTTACATTCACACCATATGGCCTGTCTTGAGTCTGCCTTTATATTAACAATTTGAGTTTCTAGCATCATGAGGCATTTAGCCTAACACTTCAAGCTACTATTACCACTCTATTACATGAATAACAAATGTTAGCATCAGGACAAAAAAAGCACAAGCAATACTTTCCCATCTGTTGACAGACACTGTGACCTCTGTGGGGTTAGACATTTGTGGGTTATCGGTACCTGCGTGCACAGTTACGCCATGCATCACCACGTATAACCCGGTCAGCGATCACTGCCACAACGTGCTCTGCATCAACACCACCACTAAGTATACACGATCTCTTAGGAACAGACCAATTTGAAACTAGAAATTCTAGCAAATGCTAGTACATGCCATTTGCTCCTCTTCCTACATCCTATAGCAATGCATTTTATCTTTACTTTTGGACTTTTCAACTTCCCATAATTACGGACAGCAAAATAAAATACACCCTATAAGTTCCCCCATTTCACCACAAAGTTTGGAGGCTACTGAAATACCTTATAATTGGAGCACATGTATTCACGCCGGATCTGAAGTGCTCTGTAGTACCTGACCATAAGACCACTAGCCTGTGTTTGCATTCAAGAATAGCTCTTACAGTAGATTTTTCCCCCCACTCAGGATAAAACTGCATGCTTGTGGAGATCTAAATAATTCTTTACCCCTGACCTAACCTCAAGTTCTAGTGTCAAGAAGCCTGAAAGCTATGTATAACAGGCTGAACTCTGAGGGCAACAGGTTATTTCTCCATATAATTGCACGGGGCCAGAAAGATCTCTAATCAGAACGGGATGGAGTCTCACATGGGGCTATCCAGATACACAAGTCCTGTATGTGTTTATTCCACACATAGTCACCTGGCCCTCGGACCTGCTTTAGGGCTACAAGCATGACCACAAGGATCGATGAAGGAGAACTAAAGAAAAACAAACTCTAACATAAAAATAATGGTCACGTTTCTTTATTAAGTTAGTAACTTTGAATCTTGAAAATGAAGCTAGAGACAAGTGATACCAGAGATAGTCACTGACTATATTGAAAATGTGTCTTGTGTAAGTCGTGGGAGGACCACATTAGGATGGCTATCAGAAAAACTGAAAACAAGTGTTGGTAATGGAACCCTTGTGCAGTGCTGATGAGAATGGAAAATGGTACCGTTGCTGTGGAAGACAGTCTGGCTATTCCTCAAAAAATTAAACATACCATTATCATATTATGCAGCAATTCCACTCCTGGATATCAACCCAAAGAAATGAAAGCAGGGCCACAAAGAGGTATTTGAAAACTCATGTGCACAGCATTATCCACCATAGCCAAAAGGTGGAAGCAAACCAAGTGTCTGTCCACCAACCAATGAATGGATAAACAAAACGTGGTATATACATACAATGAAACATCATTCGGCCTTCAAAAAGGAAGGACGTTCTGACACATGCCCCACCACGGACAAACCTTGAGGACATTATGCTAAGTGAAATAAGCCAGTCACAAAAAGACAAAGACTCTAGGATTCTACTTATATGAGGTACCTAGAATAGTAAATCCAGAGAGATGGAAAGTAGAATGGTGGTTGCCAGGTGCTACAGGGAGGAGGACGTGGGGAGCTGTTTAATGGGCACAGTTTTGGTTCTATAAGATGAAAGAGCTTGGAGATGGACGGTGGTGACAGCAGCACAACAGTGTGAATGTACTGAATACTACCAAACTCCACACCGATAAATGGTTAAAGTGGTAAACTTGACATTATTTGTATTTTACCACAATTTATAAAGTTTCCTAAAAAGTCAAAGGAGGGGACCCACTATTGCTAAATGCAACTTGGATAAAACTCAAGAGAATCATGCTGAGTGAAAAACGTAACCCCAAAGGGTTAAATACTTTATGATCCCATTTATATAGTGGTTTGATAATGGCAAAATTACAGAAACGAGCACAGATGAGTGGTTGCCAGGGCTTGGGGAGGAATAGGAAAGGTAGTAGATAAGGCCATAAAAGGGCATCAGAAGACATCTTTGTGGTGGTGAAACTGTTCTGTATTTTGTCTACAGCAAGGTCAATATCCTGGCTGTGATACTCTACTATATAGTTTTTGCAGATGTTCCATTTAGGAAAGACTGGATAAAGGGCACACAGGACCTCTCTGTATTACTTCTTTACAACTGCATGTGAATCTACAATTACCTCAAAAAAAATTTTTTTAAGTGTAACTTTTTAAAAAAGCCAAAGGAACACATTATTATATACCATACAGAAAGAAGATAGCCACTTATTCATTTAATAATGCCATGAGTATTTAAAAGTCAAATAATTTCTTAACTATGAGCACATCTTTTTGGTAGAAAAAATATTTTTGTTTTATTTTGAATAGCTATTTTATTGGACTGCATGGTTTGGGGTTTTCCTATGGCTGATCCAAAATAATCAGTTTAAATACTAAGACAGTTATACAAAATAGAAATCATGGACCTACAGATCTGTGCTAAGGAAAATTATGTTAAGATCCTAAAAGAAGGGGCGCCTGAGTGGCGCAGTCATTAAGCATCTGCCTTTGGCTCAGGGCGTGACCCCAGAGTACTGGGATCGAGCCCCGCATCGGGCTCCCTGCTCTGCTGGGAAGCCTGCTTCTTCCTCTCCCACTCCCCCTGCTTGTGTTCCCTCTCTCGCTGGCTTTCTCTCTCTCTGTCAAATAAATAAATAAAATCTTAAAGAAAAAAAAAAAGATCCTAAAAGAAGACCATTCTAGATAGCGAATAGACTTTACCCTTTACAAATTACCTACTTTGTGCCATACGTTTTTTCACATCTCATTTTAAATTCCCCAAGTAAAAATGTAAATAAGATCGGGAGTTCACAATCAAAATTTCAAAACTCTTAACAGATGTTAATTTATATTCCAGAAGGCTCTTCTAGCTTTGGGTGGAATTTTAGAAACTCAGTATTTAAATGTTAGAAACTTTTAAAAAGTAATTTTGTTTCCCATGTGTTTATTAATAAGAGGATGGGGTGTGCCTGGGTGGCTCAGTCAGTTAAGCATCTGCCTTCTGCTCAGGTCATGATCTCGGGGTCCTGGGATCCAGCAAGTAAGGGTTCCCTGCTCGGCAGGGAGTCTGCTTCTCCCTCTCCACCTGCCGCCCCCCACCCTCCCCTTGTGCACTCACTCTCGGTCTCTAAAATAAATAAAATCTTAAAAAAAAAAAAAAAAAAAGACAGGTCCTTGGAGGAATGAAAAGAACTGGATATGAGAGCCCCCCCACAACACTGAGGGGTATGACCCAGAGGGCTTCTCATCCAGGCGTGTCTATCACAGGTGTTCTCAGGGATCTTTGCCAACTTTTCCCTACGCCCCCTAAACTCAAGCAGAACAGAACTTTCTATGTTCTCAGGACAGGGCCGGCCTTCCTTCCTTCCCTCCTTCCTTCCTTCCCTCTGCTTCCTCCACCGTAGCCCTTCCCTGACAAGGTAAGCCTCTGGCAGCTATGGTTGTGTGGCACCCCCAGTGCGGAAGAGAGAGCTCACACCATGAGATGGGGCACATGTCAAAGTGTGACACGGGATGAACTGGTGGGAATTTTTCCAGCCTCCTGTGCACTTGGAATCTACCTAAAGGGCTTAGCAAAAAAGCACTGAAGACTTCCTTATCTGGGCCCCCGCTTTGGGGAGTCATGGGGTTATAATTAGAGGTGACGTCATGGTTTGGCAACTCTGGCAAATCTTACATTCCTATCCACTTCCGTAACTAAATTGATGTTAATCTCTTCCTATTTTATTCACCAAGGATTTATGGGATACTAATTACTTGTCTTCCACCCCCCACTCACTGTTCTCTTGATTCTCATCCAAAATTCTTGCAATGTAAGGATATCAAGTTACCCACTGAGTTTGAATTAAATGCCTGTGGCTGCTTCTGGATGAGAATCCTGGGGAAATAAACTTCCCTAGAAAGTTCCTACTTTGTAGGTTTCACAAGCCCAGAGTCCTGCTAGCAAGAAGAGTTCTTTCCAGGCATAGTATCAAGTTTTCCCCTGGAAGTTTTTTTCTGTCTTCTGCTTATTCCCCATTTCAGTGTATAAATGCTCAAAAATAAGCAAAAGGACACATTTTCAGGAATCTCTAAGTTAATTATATTGGTCTATTCCTCATCGATGAGCTTCAGACCAAAGCCCAATTTCATTTCATACCCTAATGTTTTTATCTTTCCAAAGAAGTGTCTCCTGGAGGTCAAACACCTCTTTTGTCACGGTGTCTATTTTCTGCTGCATTCGTTGATTCTCCTGCAGAGGAAATGGGGAGAGAAGTAATAGAAGAGCAGAAAGAAAAAACAGAGGGGGGTAAGAGGGAGGAAAAGAGAACAAAAAATAAACCCGATAAAGAAACTTAGCAAAGGGAGAAAGAAAGTCTGTGCTGAGCAGGAAAAGAGTTGCTTGCTAAAGGGAAAGATGACATCCAGTGTCTTGGTGACAGGACTCCCGCTGGCTTGCCACAAGGGAAGTGGGAAGAACTGTTGCAAGCACAGCTCTGTGGCAACAAGCCAGTTAGGGTTTCTGTGTATACACAGCTCCGTGTGTGTGCTCTTCCTCTGATAACTGCCTTTTTTCCAAACATGGAGCCACTTACATTTCTAGAGAGGGAAATTCAGATTTGCATATGAACACATGATCCTTAGTACAGAGAACAAGTCATAGTTCTAAACTTTCTTAAACAGAACTAAAAAATATAAGACGTATCTCAGCTTAATCATTTGAATTTGTTAGCAGAACCTATGACAGCAAGAATATCAAGAACTCGAAGGAACAGCCATATTTTTAGTTTAGTTTTGTCTAGTTTTTTAGAAAAACCAGAATTCAGCATGTAGCAATTCTTAAGCAACTGTTCTCCTTAGGCAACGAGGCTCAATTTATATCCTTGAATATTTAACAGGTTTTCTTCTAAGAATTATTGGTAAATTACCATCTCCTACTCTTCCTACTTACACATTTCTTATCTACTTTACCATGAAAGACCAAAAAGCATCATTTTGTCATATTCAAGGTTTTTCAGTTATACATACACATGGGTATTAACATACAAGAGATGTTAATTCTAAACATAAAATCTCCTAAAACTAAGGTCTTTAAAGATTGTACATCCAGCACCCTCGGCTTTTAAACCACAGTGACAAGTTATGGGAATCAAGCATTATAATTCCTCTTAAGCACAATCATCAAATTAAAAAAAACTAGAACACCTAACCAATTCTAACTTAAGCTACTGTATTTCAGAAGCAGCTGCCAAAGCAGCTTTATTATTCTTTTGAAACCAAAAGTGGGGAAAAGTATATATCTTAATTAGAAAAAGAAATAACAAGTGGCTGGCATATAGACACAAAAAATACAAAAGGACAAAAAAGAAGAGGAATTCACATATTTTTAAATACCAGCAGGATATAAAATTTAGATAATATGCTTCATGGCAAAAATGGAAAAACTAGGACAACTAACTTCACATGTAATCTGATATTTTCAAAGGTTATCTGCGTCTGCGTTTAGAATTCACAAACTCAATCTGCTTTCAGCAGGCTACAATCAATTCAATCGTTCTCAAGAAAGAAGGTAAGTTAACAGAAATCCACAAATAGAAAAGTAGTCATTTATTTTCCTCAATTAAATGGTTTTTTTTAAGTCATTTACAGGGTGAGAGATTAAGTGGGGCAGGTCCATGGGGGAAGAGAGGAGGAGGGAGGGGAACAGAGCAAGGGCGGGTCCTGAGTGACAGGTTCGTGGATGATT
This sequence comes from Ursus arctos, assembly GCF_023065955.2. Classification (NCBI taxonomy): domain Eukaryota; kingdom Metazoa; phylum Chordata; class Mammalia; order Carnivora; family Ursidae; genus Ursus; species Ursus arctos. Next base: position 51,592,275 of record NW_026622875.1, on the reverse strand, counting down.
GTGGTGAGTGTGGTACCTACGGGAGGCCTCTCCCAGGGATAAGTAAGAGCTGGCCATCCTGAAATCACTCCCACATCATCAACATTAAGTCAACACAGGACACCTTTGATAACCACAGCACGCCAGTGGGCAGGATCCCTGCCCAGCATACTTCTGAAACACGAGGAAAACCCTCCTCAAGAGGAAAGACCACATTTAAAGAGAAACAGAGATGCTCACGGGGTAGCAGGAACAAAAGGATAATAAATGCTTTCTAGATTTCTTGGTGGACCCCACCGCTTCACATTCCTAAGGATGCTGCCAACACGGGCACTCGGGGGTTCCTCCACCAGCATAACCTGCCAACCTCCAGCTTTTTATATATAAGGTGTCTGTCTTGACTAGCTCTTTTCCTTTAGCTGCCTCAGAAACAGATCTACCTCAGTGAAGATCAAACATTTTACTCCCCAAGAACCCTGTCCCAGCAGACAGCATTCACTACATTCCAAAGAATAATGGTACTCGTAACTTTTCCTTTTGCCATTTCTTCAGATATCTATAGGAAAGAATGTGCTAAGGAATAAAAGATAATTACAAAAGCTTTTGCTACTACAAGGGGGAATGCTTACACAGTTGGTAGCATTAATTTTTTAAGCCTAACTTTCTTTCATGTGTGTGAAATTTTAGGGTACAGCAAAGATGAAGAGACAAGGAAACTCTATAGCATTTTAACTCCCTTCCCTCCCAACACACACTCCCTCGTCCCATTCAATGAGTTTTGTTCAAAATGAAGTATTTCCACAGTTCATGCACATACCTCAATGAGCTCATCTCTCTGTCGAAGGCCTTCTTTAAGTTCATCCATCTTATGCTGCAGCACACTACACATATGTTTCTGCCTTTCTAACTCCTGTTAATAAACAAATGATATGGTTTACACAGATAATGGCACACAACAAACTGGCACATCTCCAGTATAATAACACAGAGGCTAAGTCTGACCTCCAGAAACCCACTTGGACTTCCCATGCATAATGACTTAGAAAAATTCTGTATTCTAAGGAAAGGTTCAGAAAATTAACATTTTTCATCTCTTAGGAGTATATATCTAGAAAACCCAGACTAATCAATGGCAAAATGACTAAGAACAATGAAAAGACTTACTAAAGTAACAGGTTATAAAATTAATATATAAAATATATATAATATTTAATAAGCTTCATAAATATACATAAAATCTAGAGAGAAAAATATAATAAACACAATATCAAAAAATATAATTAAAAAAATACATGTGTAAACTTACAAGAAATACCCAAAATCAGTATGAGGAAAATCATATAAAATATTACTGAAGGCCAGAGAAGTAGGACCAAACAAATAGAAAGGCATACCACCTTGGACAAAAAGACGTAGCATCATAAAAATGTCAGTTCTCCCCAGATTAATCTATACATTTAATGCAGTCCAAATAAAAATACCATTAGGCTTTTTTCTCATCAGAGCTTGACAAATTGATTATAAAGTGTATCTGGAAGAAAAACGTAAGAAAAAACAGCCAGAAAAAAAAAAAAATACAAAGGAAAGCTAGCCTTACTAGACATAAGGCCTATATAATTAAAACAATGTTTATAAGGGCTTATGAATACAGACCAAAGGAGCAGAAGAGAAAATCCAGAAATACACCCAGTTACATGTGCAAATGTATTAAGCAACAAAACAAAAAGATCATGTCAAATCAATGAGAAAAGACAGAGTTTTATGTTAGTGTGGCTGGAATAACTGGATACCCAAATGGAAAAAAAACTTGGAACCACCCCTCACACTCTGCACCAGGACAAATTTCAAAAGGATAGGAAATGTATGGAAAGAAGGGAGAGAAAAAGAGAGAAGGAAAGAAGGATACAGTTACTAGAGAAAAAAATGAGTGAATTCCTATAACCAAAGAGTAGGAAAAATGTTACTAAAAATGACCTAAAAATCCACCAGCAAGAAAGGGAAATGGGTAATAAAATTAGAGTACATAAAAACTTTTGAATGGCAAAAGGCACTCTAAGCAAAGTAAAAACACCTATGATAATCTACAAAAAAAAAAAAATTACAACTTGTATCAGAAACAGAAGGTTACTGTCTCTCTATATAGAGTCTCTAAAATTAAAAAGAAAAAAACAGTACTATATAGAAAAACAGCCTAAAGAAATGGATGGTTCACAGAAAAAGAAACAGAAATTACTCTGAATATAAAAAGATGATCACACTAAGAGAAAAAACTTAGTAGAAGTCCAAACACTTGACAACGTATTCAGGAAAATACTAAGGGGAAGAAAACAGGCCTTCTTGTACATTTTGGTAGGAATCCAAAGTGGCGTAACTACTACAAAGGGGAATCTGGCAACATCCAGCAGAATGACCGTGCCTTTTGACCCAATAAGCCCACTTTGACGACTTCCCTAGCTAGCCCAGGAAAAATGCAAAAAGACTTATGTAAGACATCATTTCTGCAGGACTATTTTTAACAGCAAAAGACTGCAAACAATTCAAATGTCCATTAACAGGGAGCTGGTGGAAAAACCTATAGTACCTGCACACAATGGAAGCACCAGTAGTGACACCAAAGCATGAAGACCCAGGTCATGAGGCGATAAAGAGCTAGGTGTGCAGTGCTATTTATAGTATGCTACCATTTTCTAAGAAAGGGGAGATAAACACATACATCTCTGTATATATTTTTTCAAATAGCAAAATATATCTTCTTAAGTTAAAAAATGGAAGGATAAAGCATTTAATTAAAAAATCCCCTCAAGAAATAGGGATGAACAGAGATAGAAGACTGACTTCTTTGAATATATTTTCTTTGTTGGTTTGACTTCAGATATATGTAAATATCTTATGTAATTATAAAACAAAGTTAAACTCAAAAAGCAATTCCTGATGGAAGCAACCCAAGTATCCAGACACAGAATAATGATAAACAAAATGTGGTACATACATACACTGGAATATTATTCAAGAAGGAAATTCTGACACATGCTACAACACAACATGGATAAACCTTGAAACCATTATGTGAAGTGTAATAAGACAGTCACAAAAAGTCAAATATGGTATGATTTCACTTTTATGAGCTACCTTGAGTGGACAAACTCAGAAAGAGAAAAAGTAGAAAGGTGGGTGCCAGGAGCTGGGCGGCGGCGGGGGGGGGGGGGTTGTTTAATGAGTAGTTTTAGTTCTGCAAGATGAAAAAGTTCCCACTGCACAACAATGTGAATATATTTGATATTACCAAACTGTCTGAACTATAACACCTTAAAATGGTTTCGATGGTAAATTTTGTATTATTTTTCATCACAATTGAAAGCAAAAATAATCTAAAGATAAAAATTTTTAAAGCAATTCCTAAGTATCGAAAATAAAATGCAGTGAGCCTAATTATATATCCAGTTAGCAGCATAAGCACAGAGAAACTATTTCGAGTAACTTTTAAAGACAATGGTTGGACTATACATAGTATAGCAGCAAAATAACAACCAACCAGAACAAAACAAAAAACTTTTAACTATTTTCAGTAATTGTATCATTCGTGGCCGACACTGGTATGGCTATTCTGAGCACTGTGGGATAGAGCAAAGAGAACAAAATATAACATAATTACTATCATTCCCAGTGACTTTGAGAACGGAGATACACATATGTAAAACAGAGGGTAAGGAAAAATGCCAAGGTCCTGAACATGAACTAGAACTACCAGCATAAATTCATAATACATTTTGACTTTACAAACAAAAAAGTAGTCCACATAAATATTTCCCTGACACATCCACTAAAAAAAGCCTTATAAACAATGATCTTCTCAGTGGCAAGAGCTCTCTGGCACCAACGCCACCCCACTAAAAGAACCAAGGTTCCTTGGACAAACAGCTAACTCCAGGTCTGGAGCAGGAAATGTACCAGATGAGCCTGGAACACTTTCTTGTGCTAGACAGCAAAGAATTTATCAAAAAAAAAAAAAAAAAAAATTTTAGACTCATGTCAAAATTACTTGGAAATCAACCTGAACACATTCATATTAGTTAAAGGTTGAACAATTTGAAAATTAAAAAGAACAAAAGCTACGATGAATTCAAATCATCAAATGCTTGTATTCTTGACTTCATAATGACATAATGACATTTTAAAATATTTTTTAAGTTGTATCTGATAAGGGACTTGTATCTAAAATATATAAATTCTTCAACTCAATAATAAAAAGAAAAAAAAACACCTAATTTAAAAATAGGCAAAAGAGGGAGCATCTGGGTGTTCAGTCGGTTAAGTGTCCGCCTTTGGCTCAGGTCATGATCCCGGGGTCCTGGGATGGATCAGGCTCCCTGTTCAGCGGGGAGTCTGCTTCTCCCTTTCCCTCTGCTCCTCCCCCTGTTTGTGCTCTCTCTCTCTCACACACACTCTTTCTCTTTCTCCCAAAAAAATAAAATCTTTAAAAAAAATTAAAATAGGCAAAAGATCTGAATAGTTATTTCTCCAAGGAAAATATACGAAGCATATGAAAATATACTCATAATTATTAGTCATCAGGAAAATGCAAATCAAAACCATAGCTGCTAGAAAGGCTGTAAAAAGAAAAAAAGTCAGACACTAACAAGTGTTGGTGAGGCTGTGGTGAAATGAGAACTCACGTACACTGCTGATGGGAACGTGAAATGGTGCAGCCACAGTGGAAAATGGCCTGGCTTTCCTCAAATGGTTCAACATAGAGTTGCCATATGATCCAGCAACTAACTCCCTTCCCAGGTACACACTTAACAGAAAGGACATCTGTGCACACAAAGACTTGTACACAAATGTTTATAGCAGCACTATTCATGATAGCATGGGCATCGACACACAAATGAACAAACAAAATGTGGTCAGGTAATCAAGTAGTGACCCACACTACAACACAGATGAATGTCAAAAATAGCTAAGCTAGGGGCACCTGGGTGGCGCAGTCGTTAAGCGTCTGCCTTCGGCTCAGGTCATGATCCCAGAGTTCCAGGAGTTCCAGGATCCAGCCCCGCATCAGGCTCCCTGCTCAGCGGGGAGTCTGCTTCTCCCTCTCCTTCTGCTCCTTCCTGGCTCCTGCTTGCTGTCTCTCGCTCACGCTCTCAAATATATAAAATCTTTTTTAAAAATATGAGTGACTGAAATCTTGTCTCAAAGAATAGGAGTGAGGGAAGTAGGGCAAAATCGGCCATAGGTTGATGGTTGCTGGAGGTAGATGATGGGCTTTAGGAGGGTTCAGAATAGTCCGCTATTTTCTGTATTTTTAAAAACTATAATAAAACGTTTTTTAAAAATCTCAGATAAGCCTTAAAAAAAAGAGAAAGGATCCACTACCAAAATAAATAGATATTAAGAAAATAATATACTTGAGACATTCCTAATCAGGCATTCTTCCCCAGAGTGGGTACAGAGACAATATTTAAGACGCAATTATAACCCCAGCAGGAAGCACTGAAGACATTTTGAAAAACTGCATTAATATCAATGTTGTTATAATTGAATGGTCCTTATCTACCCTTTCCTTCTGAGCTATAATGAAACATACTTGAGTGCCTGACCTCTCTGTAGGTCTCTAAACGTGAACATTCTACTGCATGAGGCACTATCTATAGGGGCACTTGGTGGCTCAGTCAGTCGAGCAGCCAACTCTTGACTTCAGCTTAGGTCATCATCCCAGGGTCCTGAGATCAAGCCCTGCGTTGGGCTCCACGCTCAGTGCCGAGTCTACACGTCCCTCTCCCTCCCCCTCTGCCCCTCCTCCTGCTTGGGCTCCTGCTCCCGCACTCACTCACTCTCTTGCTCTCTCACACAAACAAGCAAACTAACAAACTCTTGGGGGGAAAAAAAAGAAGAGCTCAAAGAGAAGGTGCACTAGAAAAACACTATCACAAGGTCTTTGCCATTACAGTACCCAAAGCAGATTTACAGGGTATTTAAAAAGCATACAGATTTTTTAAATTTGAAAAGCACACTTTTTTTTTTTACATAAAAATAAAAAACCACAGCTCTATGTATACTAACACATCTCTACATATTAGAAAAACATAAAAGGAAAAAATAAAGTTGCCTAGTAAGTTAATCATGGAGGTTTGTGGGTTTTTTTCTTTTTGTATTTTAAAAATGCTCAAGGGCATTTGAGAAGATGGAATGATAACTCATTTTAGTACTGAACATTAAATACTTAGCATGAGATTTTCTTCTAATCTACCAGAAACAAAGAGCCAGAAATAGACATGAAAAAATGTGTGGAAAGGCCAAAAAGGAGTCCAAGGGCTCTACATAAAATATGACAGCTCAGAATCTCAGAAATTTGCCCTTGAGAAACAGGAAGAATCAAAGAGGAAACCACCTATGCCACCAAATCATAGTCTTCGATGAGCCCGTCATCCAGAATGAAAATATCCAGAGGTCTCCTTTTAACTTATATAGACACAAGTCTTCTTAACCTAACTTTTTTTTTTTAATAGACTTTATTTTTTAGAGCACTTTTAATTTGGTGCAGTTGAGTGGAAAGTAAAGAGTTCCCATATAGCCCTGTCCCCACACACAAAGAGCCTCTCCTACCTACTATCAACAGCTTGCACCAGAGTGGGACATTTGTTACAAGTGCTGAGCCTACAATGACACATCCTCATCACCCAAAGTCCATAGTTTACATTGAGGCTCACTCTCAGTGTTACATATTCTACAGGGTTTTGGGTTGTTTTTTTTTTAAGATTTTATTTATTTATTTGACAGAGACAGCCAGCGAGAGAGGGAACACAAGCAGGGGGAGTGGGAGAGGGAGAAGCAGGCTTCTCGCTGAGCAGGGAGCCCAAAGAGGGGCTCGATCCCAGGACGCTGGGATGTTGACCTGAGCTGAAGACAGACGCTTAACGACTGAGCCACCCAGGCGCCCCTATTCTATGGGTTTTGACAAAAATAATGTATCCACTAGTATAGTATCATACAAAATAGTATCACTGCCCTAAAAGTCCTCTATGTTCTGTCTATTCAGCCTTCCTTCCCCCAAGCCCTTGACAAACACTTCCGAACACTTTTTAAACACGACCAAAACAGACTGGAATGAGCATTTTCAGTCCTCAAGGAAAAAAATCCCCATTAGAGTCTATAGTATTAATACCAGTCCTTTTGAGGTTGTATTAACAGCTTCTCTCCCTTCATTTTACTGATGTTTCTAACAATTCACCAATGTACATTTCCTAAATTGTTTTCTGGGCTTTTTATTTTTGCAATGTAGTCACAACTCATTTTTTTTTTTTTTTTTGGCAGTAATATCCTTTTGTCTTCTGCTTGGACTGACATCAACACTTTAAAAAGTCCAAATCCAATAAGAGAACCCAATTTGTTTTCTGCAGTTGTCAAAGGGCAAATCTGAACCTTGGACAGTGGCTTTTATTTTCCATGGGCACGTTTTAACAATATAACTTACAAAACCTCTAAAGAAAACATCTGTTGACGTCTGACCCATGTCTCCATCCTGCTGTTTTTAAATAACTGGTTAAAAACTTCTCTCCAATCATTTAGAAAACAGATTATCTTGAAAAATGATAGAAAAGGAAAAAAATGAACTATCTCACTGAAAGTCTTCAGAGCTTTGTGGCATTCCAGCCAGTCAAAACAGGAAGAAATAAGTAATTCACTATAATTGTCCCTAATAATTAAGAGATAGCAAATAAAGATAAAACTTGAGTTGTATTCTATCTTCAGAAAATGAAGGAGGTCTTAAGATTTTCCTTAAGAGAATTAAATAGATTTTACAAAAATTTAAAAAGGAAAATATTTTAAGATCTGATATCGCACATTTGTCAACTTCCTCAGACCAATCAGTTTCAACTGGAGCTTCAGTCCCAGGTAGGCTGCACTCTTCCATCAAGCCCAGCACCTCCGAAATGGCAGGTTCTAATTTTCCAACCCAGAGAAAGGAATGATGAGATGCACAATTACCTTTGATTTTTCTTCATTTTCTCTATAAAATTCTGCCATCTGTTCCTCCTGTTCTTCAATAACATCCTTGAGGGTGTCTACCTGGTAGATTAAATTGTTCTTCTCATTGTCTAACTGTGCGTTGGAAACCATGGCTTTCTTGTATTTTTCTTCCACTTCGGACAAAGACTCCTAAATGAAAGTCACAGCCATCAGCCTACTATCTAACATACGTTCATTGCTTATATGCAGTATAACAGGAAATACAGCACTGGCACAAACACATGAAGATGCATTTTTGCAAAATACAAGCAGTTGGGGGAACTCCTGGTTTAGTAACATGCACATGAAATGGAAGGAGGGTAATAAGCCAGTTATGCCAGGATAAGAACTTTATATCCTCTCTGCTATCCAAGAAAACAAAATCAAGCAGCAATGTAGCCTCTGAAAGATGAAAAGGTATGCAGACCACATATATTTGTGAAGAGTCATAAAATGAAGAAGCATCAGTGTTTTCAGAAATGTTACTCTTGTTTTTAACAACAAGCTGTTTCGTATTCAGAATACAATGATACAACAGAATACAGCCTCTCTTCACACAAGTAAACTTAATACTGGTTTGAATTTTGCTACTTTCCAGACATCTGTTTTCAGTACTTTCCTGTTCTGCATAATAATGCTAATGTAAAGGCATAAACATGTTTTTTTAGCAATTATTCAAATTCTGGTCTTTCTTAAATAAGTAAGCAATACAAAAATGATTTTTAAAAAAGAACAACAACAAAAAAGCAACAACAAAATGTCTGAAATTTTATATAATTCAGTTTTCTGCTTAAAACTGTTTACAAGTCTATTTTTTAATAACTTTCTAATTTGGGAGATTATTACTTCTAATTTGGTATATTATTACTACCTAGTAACAGTTTTTAAAAAATTTTTTTAAAGATTTTATTTATTTATTTGACAGAGACAGCAAGAGAGGGAACACAAGCAGGGAGAGTGGGAGAGGGAGTAGCAGGCTTTCTGCGGAGCAGGGATCCCAATGTGGGGCTCAATCCCAGGACCCTGGGATCATGATCTGAGCTGAAGGCAGACGCTTAAAGACTGAGCCACCCAGGCGCCCCAAGTAACAATTTTTAAAGCTAAAAAAAAAAAAAAAAAAAAATTTGGAGCAGCTGGGTGGCTCAGTGGGTGAAGCGTCTGCCTTCTGCTCAAGTCGTGATCCCAGGGTCTCGGGATCAAGCCCCACACATTGGGCTCCCTGCTCAGGGGGGAACCTGCTTCTCCCTCTCCCTCTGCCCCTTCCTCCCGCTTGTGCACTCTTAGTATCTCTCTCTCGCTCTAACTCAAATAAATAAAATCTTCAAAAAAAAGCATTTCACATAAAAAGTCATTACTTCTAGGAATAAATTTTAAAAATACTAATGTAAATGTTCAACAAATCAAGACAGAAGACACAGAACTGATAGTCCAGAATCCTTACATTAGTGATCAAATGACTTTTGACAAGGGTACCCAGACAACTCAATGGGAAAGGAATATTTTTTCAACAAATGGTGTTGGGACAACAGGATAGCCACATGCAAAAAAATAAAGTTGGATTTCTACATCACACCGTACACAAAAATTAACTCAAAATGGATCAGAGACCTAAATGTAGGAGCTAAAATTATAAAATTCTTCAAAAAAAACATAGCACTAAATCTTCATGACCTTGGAGTAGACAGGAGCAGGTTTCCCAGATACAATACTAAAAGCACTATCAATGAAAGACTTTATCAAAATTAAAAACTTTTGTGGTACAAACAATACCATCAAGAAAGTATTAAAAAAAAAAAAAGACCACCCATACAATGGGAGAGAATATTTGTAAATCTTATTATCTGATTAGGGACTTGTATACAAAATATATAAGGAACTCTCACAACACCATAATAAAAAGACATAATCCAATTTAAAAATGGGTGAGGATTTGATTATTTGCATATCTCCAAATAGGATATGCAAATGGCCAATAAGCACATGAAGAAAGGCTCAACATCATTAGTAACTAGGGAAATGTGTATCAAAATCACAATGAGATACCACTTCAGACCTACTATGATGGCTATAATTTAAAAAAACAGAAACAAGATTAACAAGTGTTGGTGAGGATGTGGAAAAACTAGAAACCTCATACATTGCTGGGGAGAATATAAAATAGTACAGCTGCTTTGGAAAACAGTTTGACAATTCCTCAAAGTGTTAAACATATTGTTACCATATGACCCAGCCATTCTATTCCTAAGTATCTATCTAGGAGAAATGAAAAGATATGTCCATACAAAAATTTGTACACAAATGTTCATGGCAACATTATTCATAACAACCAAAAACTGAAAACAACACAAGTGTCCATCACCTGACACATAAACAAAATGTGGCAAATCCATACACTGCAGTATTAACCAGTCGTGATAGATAGACAGACAGATAGAACAAAAGAAGGAAGGAAGGAAGGAAGGAAGGAAGGAAGGAAGGAAGGAAGGAAGGAAGGAAGGAAAGATGTTACAACATGGATGAATCTTGAAAACAATATACTAACTGAAGTCAATCACAAAAGACTACATATTATATGATTCCATTTATATGAAATGTCCAGAATAGGCAAGTCCACAGAGACAGAAAGTAGATTAGTGGTTACCCAGGGCTGGGTGTGGAGGAGGAAGAGGAAGGGTGAGGAATGACTGCTAATTAGTACAGGGTTTCTTTCTGGGGTAATGAAAGCATTCTAAAATAGGGTTGTGGTGATGGTTGTGCAACTCTGTGATTATGCTAAAAACCGCTTGAATTGTGTACACTTTAAATGGGTAAACTTTACAGTATGTGAAGTATATCTCAATAAAGATATACACACACATAAGAATGCTTCACAAACCAGGGCTGTATTAACAGGCAACATTTACACCAGGATTGGGAACAAATACAACCCAAATAAAAAATATAAGCAAAGCCAATTGTATAATGGTTTAAATATAGTGGGATCCTAATAGTAATACAGAATTTAGAATGATTCTGATCCATCTCGGGGGCTAATAGCTAATAACTTCTTTTTAAAAAGCCAGTAACTTTTAAAAAAAAAAGTCTTCCTCACAGCTCAGTCCCATAGAAAATGGCGCATAACTGCATGAACATCAGAATCTAAGATAGTTTACCAACAGATGCAAAAATACAATATTTAACAATAAACTTGACATAACATTTATGGCATGTACTCTTCCTTTAAACAACAGACCATGGAGGATGGTTTTAAATTTGTGTCAAGGTAGTTTTAATGATTTCAATCTAGCTTACAGAGTGATAACTATTAGGAATTAGTTTTACTTAAATGTGTCTAAGGCAGTGATTTTGCAAGTGTAGATTCTCGACTAGCAGCAACAGCATTAACTGGGTAAATGTGCAAATTTTCAATCCCATCCCAGACCCACTGAATGAGAAAATCTGGGAGTAGGGTCCAGCAGTCTGTGATTTGACATAACCCAGGTGGTTCTGCACGGAGGCTAGAATGAGGAAAAGCACCCCAAAACCACCTCACTTAATCAAGAATAATGTCATAAGCAATGACCCAGCATCCTTTTTTAATAGGATACATTCACACCACCATGCTTGATAACCAATCAGAACATTTTTTTAAACGATTTTTCTTCCACTTAAAAAGTCATTTCAAGGATAAATATAACCTGAAGTCAAGCTCAATTATATGCTGACCATGAATTATGAAAAGGGGAGGGGGTGGAAAAAAAAAGAAAAGGGAGGTGTGGGGGGGTGGATGAAATAGATAAGGAGATTAAGAGTACATGTATCATGGGGCGCCTGGGTGGCACAGTCGTTAAGCATCTGCCTTCGGCTCAGGGCACGATCCCAGCGTTCTGGGATCGAGCCCCACATCAGGCTCCTCCGCTAGGAGCCTGCTTCTTCCTATCCCACTACCCCTGCTTGTGTTCCCTCTCTCGCTGGCTGTCTCTGTCAAATAAATAAAATCTTAAAAAAAAAAAAAAAAGAGTACATGTACCGTGATAAGCACTGAGTAATGTAGAGAGAATTCTTGTTAACATTATGTTGTGCACCTAAAACTGATATAGCACCATATGTTATACCTGAATAAAATAAATAACATAAAAATAAATTAAATAGATCTCTTCTAAATGAAAAAAATAAAGCAGAGTACACCACTGTATATCACAAAGTAGTTTTTCCTTTACTCTGGATATGCTTAAAACTGTTGCACTGAACATGGATATATTTAATGTCTTACAGTTTTTCTTAACATGGTATCACTTATGTGAGGAACATTAAGTTTTGCTTTTTTCTCTTAAAAAACAGGGTCTTGTGTCTGGTCTCAAACAGATTTAATCTGTTCTTTCGTATCCTTCAAAGAATATAATAAATGGTAGATCTAAAATATAAGAAAAAACGTTTTAAATAAAACTAAAAGCAAGTAAGAATGCCTCTGAATCACTTGCTTGCTTTCCTGATACGTTATATTACATATGAGATGTCAGTATGAGAGTATTTACTTAATATATAGGATTTGTTCCCTTGATCCAAGATACTTCCAAAAGTCTTATCTCTAAAACCTTAAAAGGGGATTAAATACTGACGATTAGAGCCATTAAAACTAACAGAGCACGACACTACCTTCTTAATTCTACTGATGTTTACTGAGAGTTGCAGGCTACCATACCAGCCGCCTCCACTCTTCCTTCCATAGGACTTCCTACCCTTTTTGGTCCTCAGTCTTAACCATAAGTTCCTTATGGACAATAATCATCCACATGAAGGTTTTGCCTGGGAAACTACTTCACATCACTCCAGGGAAGCTGATGAAAGCCTTGCCCATTAGGCCAATGGTTTGTCCTTTGTGTGTATCCTGAGTCACCTTTCTGAATGCCTTGCTTACGTGATTTTAGAGGCCTGATGTGTATTTTCTATTTCAAATAAGGACATGCACGTGTTCAGGAAAACTTTTAGTTTCCTCATATTCGATTTGAACTTCATAATAAAACATGGGGAAGTGCATGACAACCAATCTGTCTGCCTCCCTCGGACACTTTATATTGAAAACTAGTAGCCATCCTCGCTCAGAAAAGATTTAGGCCCATTTAAATTTACCTCCAAATTCTTTAAAGCACTGAATCTGTGTAATCCTTTTTGACCTATAGTTTAAAAAAGAAGAAAAAGAAGAAGAAGAAGAAACAAAACGAAAACACAGGCCTCCTACCTCAGGGTCCTTCCTCCAAAAGGAATATTTATAATAATGCACTCTTAGATGTTTCTTCCTCCTGCCTTTAATATTGACTGAATTTGGTGACAGAAATAGGCAATACTCTCTCACTTAGCATGGAAGAACTTTAAGGTCTAATTTTCAATTAAATATATATGTGTGTATATGTATAGTCTCAGAATACTTTTTAAGAGTTTGCCCAATTCGATTTTGTATGGCTATGACACAAGGGACATGCAAATATTTTACAAAGTTTAAAAACTCTAAGGTATAATATCTTTTATTGAATAGTCCAAAAATCACACTAAACATTTAGACATAAGGAGAGACTGAAGTTCGCCTTTCCTATGCATTGCAGGTTAAGCACATGCTTGAAAGACAAACACTGTTAGTAAAGCTCTGTGCACTGGGGTTAACAGAACTTGTGAAACCACCATTACCCAACCCTTCTGCGTACAGATAGCATGCTTGGGCTGCAGAATGGGCCCTGATACCTTTAGTTCTTTAAGCCCTTGCATGTATCTCCCTTCTACATCCTGTATCTGGTCCTTAAGGTCATAGATATCCTGCAGGACATAGGAATGAACCATTGCATAAAACCATGCACAAACATATCTTAAGTCTCAAAGATTCAGATGAAAATGTAAACTACTTTCATATATTCCAGACTAAAAGCAGAGAAATAAAAGTACACAAGCATAACTGCCACTCCAAACCATGGAACAGAGCAAACAGGTCGGGGACAGTGGGGCTGGAGAAGGTGTTGAGTAACCAATCTAAAGTATTAAATATTTTCTTGACATTAACACGTGTTGAAACAGCATTAGCGGGGGAGAGGGTGTATATGGAAGAAAGCTATATAAATTATAACATTTTTAGCATATAATATTAAAAATTTTATAAATCAAATAATTTTTAACATAATGCTTCATCTAGAATTAGTAAAACATGTAGTAAATTAATTATAAGCAGCAAATTTTACTGACTCATGCAAAAGTTTTAAAAATTGTAATAAATGGATATGAACAAAGCTGTCTTTCAATGACTTGCTTACCAACCACAATTAATTTGGGAGAAAGAAAGTAAAGGGAAGGAAGTTAAACACTAACATTTTAAACATTATGTCAAATGAGAGATTTTATGTTGAGGATGCCATTTAAATGATGAGAAAAGAGCATCTGCTCCAAATGTTACCATAATCCTTAAAAGTAAAGCAGGTCAAATTTTAAATGGAAAATCCAGTTTCCCTTATACCTGACCCTGCTACACACAATCTATTCGGATGCTTGATTTAGTGAGAAAATAACTGTCACGGTTACTTTCCCTAAGTACCATTCTGCAATACAGACAGGATCAATTCTCCAAGGCCAGTTACAGACACTTTCTGTATTATACTTCCCCTGCCCTCTTCATTCCTCCTTAGTAGGTCTGTCTGTCTTCTGCTCATTGATTCATTCAACGGACACACATCGAAGGGCTATGAGGAGCCGAGTGTGAGGATACAAACTTCTCATTTCCTTCAAGGAAGTCATTCTCTTAAAGAAGCAATACAAGGAAACGGCAAGCACAAGCTAAGTTGTGAGGCTAGAGGGCCTTTGTCCTCCTGTGTTCTGTCCCACTGAAGGCAAGAGTTTATCTTACTCAACTCTGCACCACCACCACCACCACCCCCCCTGCCACCTATGCCTGGTACTTAGTAAGAGCTTGGTAAATACTAATACTTGCAAAGTCATGCCATGTCAGCCTGGGGCAGCTCTCCTTCTCGACTGCCACTGCCACTGCTGCAAACCTCTCTACCCTCTAACCACTGGCCCACTTTCACAGGCTGCCCATTTCATAAGCCGGACTCCTGTTCCTACCCACCTACAATGTGACTCAGTACCCCAGTCCCCACCTCCTCCTGTGTCAGCAGACAGGACCTCCACATTTGGCTCCCCTTCATCCGCACCCTAGCATTCCTCTCGCGCACTCAGGCACTCTGCTCCTCAATCACTCTCTCCTTCGCCTTCCTGTCATCTCTCTACTGGCTCAAGTCAAGCAATGAGAATAATAATCAAGCCTGCCTTTGTAAGAAAACAAAAACCTTCTCTTAACCTCCTGTCTCTCTCTGCTATTGACCAATCAACTCCAGTATCCTTCAGGATTCTCTTCAGAGCAAGTTTCCTGCATCTTCTTCCATCACAGTTTTGACTTCACTACTCAACCACAGGGTACTGTTCCCCTTGCCTCCAGTGCTTCCTCTGATCTGGGGTCACTCTTTAAGAATGCAAATCAGGTACTCTCACTCCCCTATTTAGTATCCCACAGTTGCCAGGGGAAGACCAAATGCCTTCTAGGCTCCCATACATGATGCTTTGTAGTCTGGCCCACGACTACTTCTCCGGTCATCCTCCTCACCTGCCTCTCCTCCTCACTTCTCATCCTACCCTCAGGCAACTGTACTATACAGAGAACCTTCTGGTTCTCTGAAGTTCTGAGAAAGCCTTTGCCCTTCAACTTTGACTGGTTCATTTGTATGCTTCCTTCATACCTTAGTTCAAAGTGTGTCTCCTCTGAAAAGCCTTTTGTTATCTCTTCTCCTAGTCCAACATAGCTGACACTTCTCTGAATTCCTTTAATAGCCCTATTCTGGCTACTACCTAGTATCACATGACCTGGTTTTACTGGTTCCTATCAGTTTGTCTTCCCTATGAAATAGTGAACTCCTGAAGTTCACAGTGTGTTTCACGGCCTAAAACTCTGGGACCAAGGAAGGGCTCAATAAATGTTGAATGAATGAATGAATGAATGAATCCAATTTTTATTACTACCCTTCCCCCATTGCTCACAAATAGTAGGTTCAGCAAATGGACATTTAAACATTTTGCAAGTCCTCATTTTTTAAATAAAAAAGTTAATAAGAATGGGGACTCAACCCAGGGGTTTCAAGTCAGGTATTTCTGTTATTCCAAATATCACTACACTTACAAAAATTGAGAGATAACTATATTCAAGCAGCCAAATAATACCATAATGGCTCAAAAGACCGACAATTCCTAGAGTCTGGTTCCCTGTATATCCACATATTTTCCATTTAAAATATGGCCAATTATTTCTGAACTACTTTTACATACATTAACAAGCTTTTTTGGCATCTGTAAATTAGCAGAACTCATTCCAATATCATCAAGTGTTCAGGAAAGAGAACAGAAAAAAGAATTAACTAATCTCCTTCCTTTCAGATCTGAGTCACATTCCTAAACTGTCTTTAACCATTTTTTTTAAAGAACTCATACTCCTTTTCTTTCTACTAAGTCACATTAAATGTTAAATAGTTCCAGTATACTAGACTACAAAGAAGCCAAAAACCGGTTTTTAAAAAGCAAACCAAAACTGCGGTTTACCCGCAATTCACTTAATGAGGTGTCTGGATCTACTAAGCTGCTGGTGTCTCCGCTCCCTCGTCTGGATGAGTTTCCACTCAGAGGGGTTGTTGCTGAGGCAGAATTCCGAGATGAAGGCTAGAGAAAGAGGAAGAGGACACATCTAAGTCTTGTTTCTTTCCAAATACGTTTGCTGTGGAAACCAAAAATGGGCCCAGGGTGGGGGTGTGGATGAGAAGATGTAGACAGTGTAGACTGCTATGGGAAGTGGGTATCCAGAAAAGGGTCCGGGCACACGGCGCGTAACTTTGTTCACTCCAACACTTTGTTGGAATCTAGAATTCATAATAACAAAGGAAATAGTTTGTGTGCAAGCTGTTTTCTAAGTTTATCTTTGCTATATTGTAAACAACACTGGGGTGAGCACATCAGATTAATTTAAAACAGTTCAGGACTTATAACTGGTACACTGATTAGCAGTCCTCCTCCTGAGTTCCTGAAGCCACTCCTTTAGAATCTTTTCTTTTTCTAATACTTTGATAAAGTTGGAAACAAAATTTACAGCTCAAGCAAATTGTGGATCACGATGAATTTAGACTGCTAGTCCTACAGTTAGTTTAAATGTGAGATTATGCTACTGGATTAATAAATGACACAGATCTATGCTGCCCAATACAGTAGCCATTAGCCACATGGGGCTACTGAACATTTGACACATGGCTAGTCCAAATTGAGATTTTATTTTTAATTGTAAAATACACACTAGATTTCAAAGGCTTTGTATGGAAAAAAAGAATGTAAAATATCTCATTAATAATTTTTCACATTGATTACATTGACATATTTGGGTTACATGAAATATATTATTTAAATAAATTTTACCTGTTTCTTTTTACGGTTTTAATGAGGCTACTAGAAAATTTAAACTTACATATATGTGGGGTACATCTGTGGCTTGCACTGTATCTCTATCAGACAGAACTGGTATATGTTTTTTGGATACAGCATGAAAGTAATCCTGATAATTTCCCAAAGATGACTTTCTAAAAATACTTCTAGAAGTTAGAGACTTTAACAGAAAACAACTCCTAGAAAGGAGTTATTTTACCTCAAAAATAATAATAATAATAATAATAATAATAATAATAACAACTACTAAGGGGGGGCGGGAAACCCTTGTCACCACCATTCCTAAAGACAGTTCATTTTCAGTGTTTAATGGCTTCTTCTCAGGACCAAATTCCAAGGAATGAAAATCGAAAGAGCAGCCAAAAGCTTAAGAAGTGACATTCAAGGAAATAAAATGCAGTGTCTTTTCTCTTCCCAGTGCTTCACATGATTCAACCTCACAGGAATTTGGGGGGTCAAGGACAGGAAATAGATGAAGAAAGGAAGAGTAGCTCCACCAGTTCAAATGTAGTAAAATAATGAAATAGCAGCAGAAATTAAGTTTAATTGACCTTGAGAATCTAATTCCCTTAGGAATTTATGTACTCACCCTTGTGTAATTTTCGGCATACTGTTTGTCAGATTTTTCATCCAACTAGAAAAGAACAGAGATAAAAATCAGGAAAGATGCTTAGCATGCTGGGGTTTTTTTTAGAGGAAAAAAAAAAGTGACCTCATTTGAGTTTTCCAAGTTCAACTCATGTTTGGAACCTAAAAGTAAACATATGGAAACTGAAATAAAAGTTAAGACACATAAGACAAAATGTCAAGAACTTTAATTCTTGTCCTAAAGATGACATGCAGTAAGCAAGCTGTCCTTATGCAGAAGTTTAGAACTTGTAGATTTTCTTTTCATGCTATTTGAAACATGTTAAAGAAAAAATATGTCAACTTGAATTCTGGCAATGCAAATGTTAACACACACATACACACACAAAAACTTGTACCCATCAAAAGGAAAAGACTGATAAAACCAAAAGCCAAAAAACTTTATTATCTAAACATTATTAGGACACAGGACACACAGATAAGACCAGTACACTTAGCCAAAAAAGTTCAAATTCTATTAAAACAAGTTAAATATATCATCAAAAAAGATTTCCCCCACAGCTCTTAAGGATTCAGTTCTTTGGCTTTTTTAAGCAACACATGCACATGTGTCAAAAATAAAAAAATCAAACAGCACAAAAGTGTACATGAAAGTAAGCCTCTCTCCCTACTGTACCACATCCAGACCTTCCAATTCTCCATCAAGGGCAACCAGCCCCCGAGTCTTTAACAAAAGTCTAAAGTAATGTCCCAAATACATTCTATATCTTCTTTTTCTCCTTACCAAGTTCCAGAGATTAAAGAAACTACCTCAGTTTTCTTCATGGCATTTATCACTCCCTGACCCCATGATATTTATTCATTTATTTACTGTCTGATCTCTTTCTCTTTAATGTAAGCTCTATGTCTACATGTTCATTTCTGTATTCCTAACATCATATAGCACCTGGGATAGGCAAATGAGTAAATGCATCATACCCCTGCTGTACTTACAGACTTATTTCATTTACTTTAACAACAGCAGTGTCCTATCATCTGGGCACACCGTAACTGAGTTATCCTACCTTCTGCGGATAGGATTAGTGTTTCTTTCATATAGGGAGGTACCTTATAGGTCGAATCCCAAACCCTGACCTTACAGCCGAGGAAAGAGAAATTCAGAGGTGAACGATTTTCCTGAAAGTTGAATAACTACTAAATGTCGGGGCTGAGTCCAGATCTCAGTTTTGTGAATCTTTAACCCTGTGTTCATATGATTTACCTGTATATACTCTTCCAATTAGCATTAGGGGGGAAAGATCACAGAGAGATTTAACTAAATGAAAATATACCCAGACTCCAACTCCTAGACCAACCCACCCTGCCCAATCTAGAAAAAAGATTTGAAAACTTTGCTCGGTTAATTATTAAAACACAAAATGCCATTATTTCTGGCTCTACTCAGATCACTTCACTCTAACTTCCTCATATTTGAAAGTTTTTCTGTTCTTTTTCATTGCCCATATTTATCATGTTCATTTCTTCCTCTCAGTGTTTATATAATAAAAACTGTTTATAATAAAATGTGTTTACTTTATTAGAAGTACTGTATCAGTAATATAAACACTATCTTAGACTTTGATCTCTTTTTGCCACTTTTTACTGTAATACTCTTAAAAAGGAATTGATTTTAGTTAACGTTGATTTTTTTAATCGCATAAAAACAAGCAATTACAGTAGTTTTTAATACTGGCAATTATTATCATGGAAAGGAATAACCTTCCATCACACTCATACTAGTAAAACACATTGCCTGATACTTAGAGTGTTATTCTTCAGAATCAAAGAAATACTGTATCTGAAAAACTGCCATATTTTCCTCAGAGTATCTCCCAACTCTCTTCTATTAATGAGTTAAAGAGAAAAACAAGCAACATTCAGAAACACTCTTCTAGGTCTATCTGAAATCTTGGCTCATACTCCCCCTCACAAAAATGACCCCCAAATCCACCTATTTTTTTAACCGTCAACTTGGAATGATCTTACATTTCAGAGGCTGCATCATTGAACTAGTCCATCGCAATGTTGATTCTATTGCTTTCACTGTCTTCTGACAGATCCCAACTGTCGCAACCCCAACTGATCGTGCGCCAAACCTCAGGGATCGTTAAGGCAGCAAAAAGTGCCAAGAGCCGCCATGCCGCAGTCCAGTCATTTGGGCTGCAGTGACTTGGCCAGAGACTCCAGTTCTCCTTCTCAGATTGTGCTATATTATGTGCCGTCTTCCACTCAGATAAAAAGCTCCTTGAAACCTGGTGCTCTAAAAGTCTCAGTGCTCTCTCTAGCAGCCAGGAGCTCTACACAACTTTTCTGTAATGACATAGTAATGTTCATAATGATGACCTAGAGTCTGCCAGATCCTGAAAAGGCTTCTAAATGGAATAAAATTAATCGTGTTTAATATATTAAGGTATAAAATAGGGAAAGGTTGGTAAAAGGATACAAGCTTTCAGCTATAAGATGCAAAACATGGTGACTACAGCTGATAAAAAAAACTATAAATAACAATGGAAAAATGAATATGTACTAATAAGATTAGTAAGTGAGAAATCAGAAAACAAAGGCTGTAAATACTATATGGTCACAATTCTTTAAAACATGCAAATTAAACCGAGATAGAAAAAAATACTACAAGTAAATCAAATTGCTAAAAAAGAAAGTTGTTAATAAAAAAGATTAAAAAAACCCAAAACCCAAAACAAAAAAAAGCACTAAGCAAAGCTTCCTCCCTCTCCCAAATATGGCCCTCAGGACTTACTCATTAATGTTAACTGTAGCTTACTATTCTCAAAAAGTTTCAAGTAAATATCATGTCATTGTACCCTTAAATAATTAAACAGGTAATTTTCCAAACAAGAAAAGGGTTTTTGATAGCTGGAACCTGGAAGTCAGCTAACAAGCTTGCAGTATTTCATATTCGTATTAATGTGAACAGAAGAGCAAGGGCATCTAGGTGGCTCAGTCGGTTAAGTGTTGGACTCTTAATTCCAGCTCTCAGGTTATCATCTCAGGGTGCTGAGATAGAGTCCCATATCCAGCTCCCTGCTCAGTGGGGAGTCTGCTGGAGATTCTCTCTCCCTCTCCCTCCCCCTCCCCCTTTTGTCCCCTGCTAGCCCAGGAAAAAAGGAAAGAAGAGCACATGGTAGCAGACTTTTATTTCAGTTTAGATGCTTAAAAGTTCAAAAGTAGTATTTTCTTAAAGAATTTTAAATTACCAACTAGTAAACAAAATCTTAAATATAATCTTTTCCACATTTCAGTAATAAATGCCTTTGCCTTATTTAGGTCTGGGACATCTGAAAATGCTTTGCTCTTGACACTAGAGATTATAGATTGTTTCTCTTTAAATCTAAACTCCTTTAATATTTATTGAAATTAGAACATGTGAGAAATATTTCCTAGAATACATATCTTGTCAAATCCTTCAAACTCCTTGTTTCTTCTTAAAAGAAACATGTTTATTTATTCTCTGGTTAAAAGGCCCTTTGAACTTCATTTCAGCATATGGCTACTTAGTTTGACAGATAATTTTACCTTACTAAAATGGTAAAATACATTTGAATCTTTTTGAATAGAAATAGAGAATTCTAGTTGCAAATATATTTTGATACCGTCATTTAAAAGAGTTGTTTAGAAGGGCACCTCGGTGGCTCAGTTGATTAAGCATCCGGACTCTTAATTTCAGCTCAGGTCATGATCTCAGGATCTTGAGATCAAGCCCCAGGTCAGGCTCTACATTGAGCATGGAGCCTGCTTAAAATTCTCTCTCCCTTTCCCTCTCCCCCTTCCCCATCCCCCCTTGTGTACTCTCTCTCTCTCTCTCTCTCAAAAGAAAAATAAAAAAGATTTTTAAAAAGAGTTGTTTAGAAATAAAGACTTGTATCTTGTTCTAATTATGTTTTTTTTTTTTTTTCTTAAAAGGATATCAGAGATTTGAGGGCACCTGGGTGGCTCAGTCAGTTAAGCATCTGCCTTCAGCTCAGGTCATGATCCCAGAGTCCTAGCATCAAGTCCCACATCGGGCTTCCTGCTCAGCGGGGAATCTGCTTCCCCCTCTCCCTTCACCCCTCCCCCCTGCTCGTGGTCTCTCTCTCTCTCTCTCTCTCACGCTCTCTCTCTCTCAAATAAATAAAATCTTTTTTAAAATTAAAAAAAAGAATATCAGAGATTTGATATAATTGAACTATGCATATCTGATGTGTATAACTTTCAGCATGCAGCACACATTTTGTCAACTGTATCAGTAAATCTAATGTAATATATATGATCAGAAGGTAAAGGTATTCATATTAAGGCATTTGAATAAACTTATTTTTTAAGTTATAAAATTATAGTCAAACAAAATATTTATAGTGTTGTTTAATGTAGTTATTGGAGTCTAATCCTTTAACTTCTAATTTTATATATGGATGTGATAATACACATCAAAAATTCTGTTTGATGGACAAAGACAAAAAAAAAACAACAACCAGAAAACTGAAGACTGATTCCCTAACCACAGAAGGGAAGGGATCAATTAATTCTAATAATCTCCTAAAGCAAAAATGGCTGATTCCGTTCAGAAATGGTCTTATTAACAATTAGTAAAATGAAAGTTAGCACATTTACATGCTTTTCCCCAGCCTGACTGATGGGACAAAGGAACAATGCAGAAGAAAAGACCAGAGGCTAGAGCAATCATAAATACTATATAATGAGTCTCGCCAAATCAGGGCCTTGCACCCTTTTTCAGCACTCCTAGCTCAGATGTTATAAATGGAGCAGACTGTACACAATGGGGAAGCCTGAAAGTGTCTTTTCAAATTTTGAATTCATTGTCAGCATTTTAAAATCAGGATATTTCACATAAAAATGCACATTTCCTAGCTTATTATATCAAAAAGTGGTGTGTGGGGGGGGGAATCTTACCGTCAAGTCCACTTTTCATTTGTCTACAATAAGCTGTATAGTTACCCTTTAGAAGAAATAATATTAGAGAAAATTCTTGCTCTAGAGAGGGGAACAGCAAATTTTTAGGCTTTGCTAAAAGGCAAAATTAAGGATATCGTATAGGTACTTAGATAATCATGAAAAAAATATATAAAAACCATTAGCTCAGAGGCTATAAAATAAGAGGGTGCTGGCCAGATTTGCCAACCACTGCTCTGGAGAATCTTTTATGTTATAAGGTGTACAGCATGATGATTTGATATAATAACACATATATATCAAATTGTCACATAATATGCCTTAAATATGTATAATTTTTATTTAAAAATATGTAAATAAACCAAAATAACTACCTGGGTAAAGAAAAGAGTTATATTAAATTAGTAGAAGCAGGGAGAGTTTTTTTTTTTAAACTATCAAGCTTTTCACTTCTGTGTAGTTACTAAAATAAATTGCCAAGAAATACATGTAAGGGGGACATAACCACCATCACAAATGAAAGGCTAATAGAATTCAAAGTTTTTAAGAAAAAACGGTGTATACAATAAATTAAATGGTTTATATCTATAAAAAAAAAAGTAAGTTGCTAAGCAAATCAATAAAATGAGCAGTATTTCAGAGGAAAGAATTGGGAGCCAATCTTGCAACTTGGCGTGCAGAGATTCCTTGATCTGACAGAGGGCAAGACAGGGCTGCTATACAGCCAGGTTTGAGACCCAACAATCTGGAATATTTAAGGCCCACACTTAAAATTATTTTCCAGGATTAAAGTTATTCAAAAATAGCTACTTATTTTTTTTTTTAAAGATTTTATTTATGAGAGCGAGAGACAGAGATAGCGACAGAGAGCGCAAGCAGGGAGGAGAGGGAGAAGCAGGCTCACTGCGCAGCAGGAAACCCGACACGGGGCTTGACCCCAGGACCCCGAGATCATGACCCGAGCCGAAGGCAGATGCTTAACCGACTGAGCCACCCAGGCACCCCAAAAATAGCTATTTAAATACAACCAGCAATGTGCCAAATATAAATAACATCTCTTCATTCAAAAACAAACTTTTTGGTTAGGGAACACTGCCTCTCATCTGCTTCAAAGCGCTTGAAAATCAGACAGCACTGGTCGATGGGCAAAACAAAACTAATCCCAGCACTGGAGAGGAGGTGTCAAAGAGAAAATGAGGCTATTGGATCAGGCAGGGAGGTATCTGCTGGTTGGGGTTCCTTCCTTAAGACAAATGCCTCGAGGCATCTCTACTGGACAATCTTTCCTAAATTCAGTTCCCAATGAATGTGAAAGCAATGGATAGGCATTTCTTCAAAATAATGCCATAGAGCAAATGTTTAAAATCTATTCAGATTCTTCCCAGTTATCATAAATTAGTGACATTTTACAAAGTAATATCTTCTATTGTTCGACCTTCAAAGTCTGTCTAGTACTTTATATATTCACCAAAATAAAAAGGGAAGAAAACTTTTAAGAATGATCTGGAATATCTAAATACAGGCTAGGTATTAGAGGTTTTAAGGAATTATTTTTAATTTTATTAGGTATGATAATGGTAGAGTGAATATGAAAAAGAAATTCTCAATTAGAGATGCATACTGAACCACTGGAAAATGGCATGGATTTGCTTTAAAATAATTCAGGAAAAAAAAAGGAAAAGGGAAGAAAGCGATGAAGCAAAACTGGCAAAACACTGGTAGTTGTTGAAGCTGCTAATGGGTTCTACAGGGGAAAATGTTCACAGAAAAGTTTTTTTAAAAAATCAGAGCATATTAATATACATATTCCAAAACAAAATAAATAACTGTACTTTATGTTACCATATTCCAATAAAAATTAAGGCAGTAAATTAAGTTCCTAACTTTCAAATAGCTAATGTATTAGCCGTTAGTCACAAGCCTGAGACACCACAACGACCCCCATGCAATACACTCACACTGGTCAAATCGGGGATGCTGACGTCATCCACCTCAGAGACTATGCTCCCCCTACGATTGGAGCGACTAAAATAATCGGCAGTAGAAACCTTTCAATCAGAAAAAATGAAATGCTTTAAAGGTTAAGAAAAGAGAGGAAAAGGATAAGAACATTGGCATATGAGGGAAAAAATACTGTTTTGGTGCTTGATAAAGTGTCATGCAATGAGGCAACTACTGCAATGAACCTAGTCAAAAAAGTAGAAAAGAAATGTAAAGGGGTTCCCAAAGGAAATCACGGCTCCCTAAAGCAAGCTTTTGTGCACCTTAACTCGAGTTGTGTACTAGAGATCATTTACTGCCGAGGGCCAGAAAAGGCTCTGGTGTTTAGCACACGCATCATCCTCACTAGGGCAGTATTTACCTAAAGCCTCTACCATATTTCAAAAATTTGTAGTTCATTACAGCTATCGACTCTGTTAAGCACATGTGTGCTCAATGAGGCATTCTTCGCAGGGTATTTACTGCACCTTTTGCCCAATTTTTACACTTGCCTCTTTTTCATATTCCTCAAGACCAGGAACTGTGGGACAAAACAATGGAAGAACTACAGTGGCCCCTTTCTGGTTCCCCAAACTCAGTCTTTTCCCATCTGAGACTTTGTCACTGGCCTAGAAAGCTCTCCACCCCCCCCCCCTTTCAGGCAGCTAGCTCCTCCCATTTCAAGTCACAGCTCAAAAGTCACTTCCCTTGGGGAAGCCTTCTCTAACATGCATCTCTCAATGTTCCTTGTCCTATCACCTGTTTTACCCTTCACAATTACTGGGGTTACTTCTCTTTTCTTCCTTTGTTAACTTGTTTATTTTCTATTTCTTTCACCAGGATATAAGCTCCATGAAGTCAGAAATCTGGTCTGTCTAGCTTACCACATTACTCCCAACACTTAATACAGTGCCTCACATATAATAGGTACTCCATAAACATTTGTTGAATTAATAAATAAGGAGTATTTTTTTACCTCACTCATCAGCTTTCCTTACTCAGCTCTGTCTGATTGATTACCTTGCTTAAAAACTCTTCCCCTCCAGGAAGGGAATCTGGAAGGCCATCCACAGAGACACAGAAGGCTTACAAGTGTGAAGTTTTGCTAAGGGCTAATGCAGTCAAGCAACAGTGTATTTATTCATAGTAATAATAATACAACTTAGATTTACATATACCTAATATTTTACTGGTTCCTATTGTCTCAAGAATTTTGTAGTTATTCTCCATATAGTAATTCATTGAATGCATATATTAAGCCTACCCACAAAGACCGTCATTAACATCCCCATTACAAATTAACTGCCATTAACACAACTAACAGTTTGTAGAAGTGGCTCAAACCCAGGCATCATTACTTTAAAGTCCCCGCCTGTCCTTCCACTCCATCATTTTGCAAGGTACTTTCAGGGGTCCTGCCTTGTTTTTTCCTCCTTCAGCTGTGAGTATGAGCATTAACTGGCTCACCAATGGACCACAATTGCCTTAATTAGATCACTGCATTCTTGGCAACAAATCTCACAAACATTCAGTGTTCTCCTTTTCTATGAAAGCTTCCGGTTTACAATCTTTCACAAAACACGGCTCTTTACTAGCTTTAGGCTGACATATCATCCTTAATGTAATTTTCAAATCAATTCTTAAATATAGCAAAAATGCTATCAGCTCTCTGAAAAACTTCCAGCATCATCAAAATAATCTGAAATTACATAATTTGTCTTTTGACCTGGCTATTTGTTGCCTCTACAGTTATTATACTAGTTGAATTTTTAACCAGAATTTTTGACCAGAATTTCTAAATTTTGCCATCAAAGACTCTAAAAAGTTCACAGGTCTTAAAAGATGTATAGACTATAGGGGTGCCTGGCTGGCTTAGCTGGTTGAGTGTCTGCCTTCGGCTCAGGTCGTGATCCCGGAGTCTCGGGATGGAGCCCCACAGCGGGCTCCTTGCTCAGCAGGGAGTCTGCTTCTCCCTCTCCCTCTGCCCCTCCCCACTGCTTGTGTGCGCTCTCTCTCTTTCTCTGTGTCAAATAAATAAAATCTTAAAAAAAAAAAAGATGTATGGACTATAAACAGTACATCTTAAATACATAGTGAAGAAAGCAACTGATCGCAACATGATTTGTAATCCATAGTCAGGAGTTTTATGCGAAGTGGAGCATTCATTTTGCTGGAGAAACTTTTTTGTTTCTGGTGAATTGTGCACATAAATGCATATGCATAAAACAGCAACAAAGAATAAAAAGTGAAAATCTTTCAAATACACAAAGACAAGCACATAAAAGGTGTGAAGAGGCAAGTTATTGATGAAAGCTTCCATAGCCCACAGAGAATACATATTCACAGGAACACATTTTTGAAGGCAAATTATTCATATAAACTAAATTTGAGGAAAATGTTCATTTTTGTCAAATGCAAATTTCACTTTCCAGTAGATTTCATGGGATCACACATAGGGGCAATTTAAAAACTTATCGTATGTGTTTGCATGCAAACCACGCTCACCACACTGTCCCTTCGCCCACGACTGGAGCGACCAGAAGACGCAATGCTTGCAGTGTCATCGTCAGGAAACTACAGATATTAAAAGCAGATAATGACAAACATGTGATTTCACTACGGGTCTTACCTGGCTGTAAGCACATTAGGTAAGGTTGGGGAAAGCATGCAATTACTCTACATGGGCATGTAATTGGCACCATCTATTGTGCACCATAGAATAGAAAAGTGGCTTCAAAGTATAATAAACTATCACTGAAAACTAAACGATATTTCCAAAAAAGCACACAGAATACTACTTTATCTTTTATTTAAATTACAGAAAGAGGACAGGAGTGGAGGGCTAGGGCATAAATAGACCAACCAAAACCAGCTAGGGATTTCATGCTTTTTAAATCGCTAGGCCCTTTGGGATCCCATCGGGGGGGGGGGGGGGGTGTCAATAAGTATACTTAATGCTTAAGTTTGGGAGAGAAAATACAAGAATATCTTCAAGTGAAATAAGTCAAAGACAGAATTTCCTACCAGCAAAGACACTGAAATGATGATTCTTATTTTCCTTTATTCATTCCTATGCAATGGGTGGAGATATTTCTAACATCACCCTACAGTTTTCTTCCTGTTTCACGAGCAGCAGAAGACTCATCTTCTGTGTGTCTAGGTTACCTCTATTCTGACATCACTGAGGAACCATGCTGGCATCACCAAGATAATAACTCTGAACCCAACTTGCGAATGAAATAACATGTAGCCAGCACACAAGGACAAGGTTCTACACTTGCTTGAAAATATATTACCATAATTTTGTTTGCAAGGGGCCATCACATTGGTACATTAAAAATGCTACCAGGCCCAAGAACTGCCAAGTGGAATTTTATTACGGAGTGAGGTAAAAGTAAACTTCCTACTTATATCAAAAAGCCTTCATCTCCTTAAACATTCCTACGTACATTTTTGTTAAGTATAGGAGTGGAATTCTTGAGAAGTGCTGCTTGGAAATGGCAGAACAGAGCCCAACATGTATGTAAAAGAAAACCCATACAGCTCCCCTATTCCACTCCACAAAGCAATCTGTATTTACCATTAAGAAATTGCTTTAATAATTTCTCCTATTTTGACACTGTCAAGAATAACAAAGTAGCTCCTAAAGTCATCATTTGCCATTGGAAATGTAAATTAGCATAGTCTTTTTGGTGGGCAATATGGCAATATGCATAATTTAAATGTATATACTCTTTGGCCCCCATCATTTAATGAGTAGCAATTTATCTTACACGAAATCTACTCATAAGTACACAAAAATATACTTGTATATGAAAGTCCATTATGCAAGTGTTTGCTGTAGCAAAAATCTAGCAACTTAAATGTCCATTGATAGGGAGTGGGAAATACAAGCTTCCAGCTATGTAATAAGATTAAGTGGCAAGGATAAAAGCTACAGCATAGAGAATATAGTCAATGGTATTGTAATCATATTGTATGGTGACAGATGGGAGCTATACTTGTGGCAAGCACAGCATAACGTATAAACTCGTCAAATCATGTTGTACACCTGAAACTAATGTAACCTTGTGTGTCAACTGTACTTCAATTTAAAAACAAAAAACAAAAACAATACCTACCAAAAAAATTAACATATCCAAGAAATCCTCAAAAAGAAATGTACAACCCATGCACTAGTGGGATAATACATTGCCATTAAAAAGAATGTGCTGACATAAAACTATCTCCAAAACACATTCAACAGAAAAGGGGACATAAGGCAAGAGTCAGGGGACTTCTACTCTGCACTTTCCTTAAGCTAATACTACTTTTATAACTTAAAAAAATGTTTTAATATTCCAGAAAGATTAGGTGATTAGACTTGTCCCAGCTTTGTCTTTTATGTAAACAACTTTTAAAAGCTGACTTGTTTTATTACTTCTTCTTTCACTCCCTTGATTGAAGTGCTGGCAAGCAAGTGAAACGGCTCAATGCAGGCAGCAGAGATGGAAAGGAGAAACATAAGATAATCAACCCGTTTAGTGAAATATCACCACTGAAGAGATAAGAAGTTCACATAAACGACAATACAAATTTTTTTAAAACTTCTAATGGCACTGGCTCCAGACTCATTTTAG
This sequence comes from Ursus arctos, assembly GCF_023065955.2. NCBI lineage: Eukaryota > Metazoa > Chordata > Mammalia > Carnivora > Ursidae > Ursus > Ursus arctos. The sequence continues at coordinate 51,562,663 of NW_026622875.1, read as the reverse complement.
AAATTATGTGCTAAGTCACATTCACGCAGACCAGCAATTAGGACAAATTAGTATACCTGAGTCTGTGTACTGAAGCAAAATGATAAACCATGCACAAGAGAGTGAAACACACATCTTTAACATTCTGAATCGTGAGTACAGATTAAGGAAACAACCCAAAGTATCTACAAAGCATGCAAAGAAACCAGACAGCTCACCACAGGACTGCTTCGGGTCGAACTTGTTCTTGATGAGTAATAACTGTATTCAGATGGCTATAAAGTTGCCAAGAAGAAAGGTTTTACAATAATGGCTAGCTCCTTTTCCTGCTGGGGGAATACATTTGTGACCCTGGACCTAAGTGGTCACTGGCTCCCGGGGTGAAGGTGACTGGAACTCCACCTCCCTTCCAACCCTCCAGATCCAGCAGCCCTCAGCTGGAGGGTGAGGAGGGGAAGGGCATGCCCTGAGAAGCACTGCTCCCATCCTCTTCCTCAGGGACTAAAGAGCAGGAAAAGAGGTTTCTCCACCTATATTCCCTTCAACTGTGAGCCATGATTTCTGGCAGGCAGTTCCTCACAACTTGGGTCAGAGTCACAACTGGCTAGCTCATGGGTCATACCTTATAGAGCAACTGCAGGTCAGATTAAATGACTTTTTCTTTGTAAGTAAACTGTGCCCACCTACACACACCCTCCTCACCACCTCCCCCTGGTTAGACTTACAGTTCGAGACCCATAAGGATTATATAATCCACCATCATACAATGATACCTAAAAAACAGAGGAAATACCACTCATCTATTTATTCAGGCACCAAAGTTGTTTTGAAAATGTCACAACTTCTTCGTAGTACTCAGTTCCAAAAAGTGTTGTGTGTGTCAGGTGAGAACACTCACTGATATGCGTAAAGTCCTACATCAGTCCCAAAACTTCAAACTCACACTTCATTTAAAAAGCACCATTACAGTATTTCTTTTCATCACCATGTTATGAAACTAGGAGAAGGAACATTTATGAATTTATTCTCTCAAAAGAAGGAACTGAGCAGAAAAGTGAGGGACACAAAGCACTTTGCCCATTGGCACAATAAAATGAAACTACAAAGCCTCAAGTTGCCAGTCTACTCGAACAGGCCACAGCACAACAAAGCAACAGCCTGAAAGCAACCAGCTCACAACTCACACATTACAGAGAGCTATGGCGCACGTTACACAGAGATATGGTTTTTGCTTCCAAGTCAGCTTGCTTTATTAGAGCCTAGTATTAACATGGCCAAGGCCACAGCTGTCCCAAAGAAAAATATGACATCTATGCATGGGCAACCATCTCACAAAAGTATACAAGTGTAGTGGAGCCCATGCAAGTTTGTCTTCTCTACAGGAAGACAACTGTAAGCAAGGGCCTACCAACAGCCAGCAGTAGGGCTGTTTTGTTTCTTACTACCATAAAGTTTTACATTTTAAGCACTGGCAGCACATTCTGCAGTGTACATAGCATTAAAGCCATGTGTCCTTGACTATTCTGGAGGAAAGCTGTCAAGCCAGGGTCAGCACCATGACAGTGGCTCCACCAGAAGTGCATACATTGGAAGAGAAAAATACAAACCAGACTGGTACTTCTCAGCAGACCAGAATTTGCAGTAGAGGAGGCCTATGAAAAAAGCGCATGATTTAACCCAAAGAAAAGCAACTGGTAGCTCTGAAGGCAACACACTTCTCAGAAAGTACTAACCCTGGTACTCTTTGATGTCGCCAGAGGGTCACTACACAGGGAAGAAGACTGTTAAGAAACAAAAACAAAACAGAACAAGATAATTCAGCAAAACAAAAGGAGACTTGGTTTCTCCATCATGAGAACAGAAGCCGTGTTTATTCTACATTCCATAATTCATTAGCAATTCCTGAGTGCTTAAGGTAGTTAAGTAACACATAAGGTGAGAAAAACTAAGCCATTAGAAATCTTTTTGAATATGCATTTCAAGGGATAAGAGAAACACCTGGAATAGTTTTCTATAAACATGTTTAAGTCCTACTGGGCTTTCAATAGTAATGGTAGGAGATGGGGTGGCAGCCTAAGAGAACACTCAAGAAAAGAGGGCCACAGCGCAGTGAGTGTGGAGGACAGCAGCCACACCCGGATCACCAGCAGGTCCTGAGACACTTTCTGAGATCTCACGGCAGACTCCTGATGAGCTTGGCCTGATTACTGAGGAAAAGGTAAATGAGCTCCAAGTTACCACTACAAAAACTCTTTTCCAAATAGATTAGAAACCCTGTATTTCAAAACAAGCCATGGACTAAGTGTCTTAATTTAATCAGAAAAAACCTACTGGTCACAAAGAATCCAAGGCACTAACAACGCACTGCATTTTTAAAAATGGAATTAAATCTTTCTTTTTCTGATGTCATTTGAAAATAATTTTCAGCTCTTTTTTCCAAGCCCATCAGACAAGACAAATAAGAATATCTAAGTTGTGTGCAGGTTTTGACAACTGAATTATTTTATATGTACTATGTGCCACATATTTCTGTTTTAAATGTATAATGTGCCAAATGTCTTGAAAAAACAAGGATTCTAACATTAAACAAATAATTATATTCTTCTCATCCCATTTAAATTTTTACATGTAAGCTTTTATTAAAAGGCCATCCACCATGATGTATAGTGATGCCTACAACTTATTCTGAAATACATCCCCCCCAAAAGATGGATCAGTGGATGGATAGACGGACAGACATTAATATGATAAAGGAAATGTAGTAAAATATTAATTGTAGAATCTAAGTAGTAGGCACGTGGGTGGTTAATATACAATTCTTTGAATATTTTTGTGTGTTAAATACTTTTCATTTTAAAAAACTGGGGAAAATGGTACTCATTTACAAATGTGGTGGTTCAATAGTTCACATCATGTAAAGATACACAGACTCTACGAATTCAGTTACCACAAACTAGTGTACACACAGCCACTCACAGATTAGTTCTAACTAGTCAAAATGCAAAACCAGGGGTTAGAAGTACATTAAAGTTGGATAAAACACACAAAGCCAACAAGCTTGAGACAAACCCGAGTGTAGGCAGAGGTGGGTTTGCTATGTCTAAGACTGCTATAATTTCTCTGGTCAAAGTAGAGGCCACTCTGCAAAAAGTAAAATTAAACACATTTTTCTTAGGTTAAACGTTGTTGACAATACACAAAGGCAAACTCTGATACTGACAAACCCCCCTCTCCTCCAAAACAATGACTTTAAAGCATTGAATCGCATTAAGTAAAAGTCAAAATAACAATTATCTCAAGTCTCCAAAAAAAGACTAATATTAAAGGTTAACTGTATTCAAACCAAGTCATTACTAACTTTTTCGCTTTAAAAACATGAGCATAGGGGCGCCTGGGTGGCACAGCGGTTAAGCGTCTGCCTTCGGCTCAGGGCGTGATCCCGGCGTTATGGGATCGAGCCCCACGTCAGGCTCCTCCGCTATGAGCCTGCTTCTTCCTCTCCCACTCCCCCTGCTTATGTTCCCTCTCTCGCTGGCTGTCTCTATCTCTGTCGAATAAATAAATAAAATCTTAAAAAAAATAAAATAAAATAAAATAAAAAAAATAAAAATAAAAACATGAGCATAAACCCTCAGTCAAAATGGAATGGAAATAATAAATGATTTACTCTCATGTCATACTTAGTAACAGCCTTGAAAAATCCAAAACAACTATTACCACTTTTATAATCCACTTGGCAATGCCACAGAAAATAGTAAAGGCTTTTTCTTCAAACTTCTCGTAGTCCCTCCCATTATTTGTCAAAATAAAATGATCCAGGGGCACCTGGGTGGCACAGCGGTTAAGCGTCTGCCTTCAGCTCAGGGCGTGATCCCAGCGTTATGGGATCGAGCCCCACATCAGGCTACTCCGCTATGAGCCTGCTTCTTCCTCTCCCACTCCCCCTGCTTGTGTTCCCTCTCTAGCTGGCTGTCTCTATCCTGTCGAATAAATAAATAAAATCTTTAAAATAAATAAATAAATAAATAAATAAATAAATAAATAAATAAATAAAATGATCCGATTAAATTACCAAAAACACAGTGCCAGTGTGTACTAAACAGGTTTGGCCTAAAACATCTATGGCAGGTTCATTTTCAATATGCTGCACAGAACAAGTCATTATACAGATGGTGGTTACCTGGCGAAGAGAACATCATCTATGTAATTCCCTAACTTATCCAGCCATCTTTTACACTCAGAATTAAGGAAATGTAAGCAAGCCCTGACTGAAAGACTCCTCCTGCACTGCGGACACTGCAATGGGCCGGGGGCGGGGGGGGGGGGGATCCCTACTCCCACTGAGCCCTGCCACGCCCAGCCTTGCCTCCCCACACCACACCCTCAACAAGGCACCAGGACTAACCTCTCCCCAGAGCTCTCAATGCTTCACCCTCCAGGGCTTCTCACTAATATCCTCTCCATTATATTCCCTCCTACCTGCCAAAGCCTACTGATCCTCTCTCACCCCACCAAAGATCAGAGCCCCTTACACAGAAACCAGGTAACAGGGAGTTTGGGACTGATTCTCCTGCCAGTACTGTGGCAGCCTAACAGGAAGAAGTGTTCCTAATAATCCAAATGGGCATTCTGGACACATTTTTCCCCCACAGAAATGTTTAGCAAGGTGGCTGGAATGGAGCAGTATTAGTTCTATAGTTTAATGACATGCTAGGTTAAAGAGTTTCCTGCAAGATAACATGGGAACTCTGCTAACACATACTTCATTGTTTCTACCAGAAAATTCATTCCACCTTCCCAAAATTTAACCTACAAACTAAAAAACTCTCAGAATGAAACCTATTTGTGAGTTTGGCACTGCCTATAATACCACAACTAAATCAAATTTCTAAAATAAGGATACAAATCTCACTAAACCTGGGTGCCTGGGTGGCTCAGTCAGTTAAGTGTCTGCCTTCAGCTCAGGTCATGATCGTAGGGTCCTGGAATCAGTCAGCACTGGGCTCACTGCTTGGCAGGGAGTCTGCTTCTCCCTCTGCCCCTCCCCCTGCTCATGCTCTCTCTCTCTCTCTCAAAAATAACTAAACAAAAAAATCTTTAAAAACAAAAACAAAAACAAAAACCTCACTAAACTGATTCTTTAAGTATATTCCAAAGGACAGTTCATAACTGAAAATAGATGATTAATGAACTTCTTGTATTGACTTGCTATTAAATCCTGTAAGTGAAAACAAAATTACTTCTAAATAAGATTGTGATAAATCATGTTTCAGTATGTTATCAAATTTCAATAATGCCAAAGGCACACACCAAAGCAGTCATAATTCTTAAGTTCCCTAAAAGTAATCAGTGAATTTTACAGCAGCACAAGACAGTGGGACATGAGACAGAACACAACTAACCAGTGGGTCTTTATGAGAACCAGAAGACCTCTTCTTCATTCCATAAGAGTGACTGTAAGAATGATTCTGGAAGTAAACATTTGAAGTTAACTTTCACGATCACATAGTGAAGTTTAAAAAATAACTTAATAAACTTTGTCTTAAAATCATACACAGAAAGATGCACATGAGATACAGAGTAGTCCCCATGGGATCTATTTCCCAGCTGTTAGTAAATGACTCATGGCACTTGGCTGACTAGCTAAGAGATAGAGTACCTCTACGCATCTGCATTCCTCCTCACTTCCCCCTATGCCGTCCGTCTCACATACAGCCAGCTAAAAAAGATGTAATTAGGACTCAGAGCCAGGCAGGGCATTTGTAAGGATGCTCACCCCACATCTTATTTGAGTCCTTTCTACCTTCTTTATAAAGGTATGGGTGACAAGAGGGTCCACCTCCTTCTAGGTCTTTCTTATAGCAAAAGGCCAAAAGGCAATCTTTTGGAATCAATCAAAACAAAACTGAGAGAGAAAGAACATGGCATTGCTTTGCCCAAGAAAATACTCCTGACCCAAGTTAGTGGTCCCACAGCACATGCTGCTCGGGAGGAAAATAGCCAAGATGATATGAACTGCCCCTTGTAGCAAAAGCATTACCAGACATTGACCTTGCACACAGGTCCTCTGAAGACAGCACCGTCTCAATACATAACTTCTCCCAGGAGTGCAAAGCCAAGTGTATACGAGGGCATAAAGGACAGAAATACTACTATATAGGTCATTAGGCAGACAAGAAACCCAACCTAGCTATGCACTGCTCACCTGAAATGAGGAGGTGCAGATAGAAATATCCCACTTCTTAGCAGTCTGCTCTAGGCAAATCACCTGACATATGCACAGCTAGATTCTGAATCCATCCACTCATTTTTTTGTGAATATGCATATCCTTCCTTTTATACATTACCCTGAACATTTTAAGAGATGACTACACTGTCTAGAAACTCAGGCAATCTACTGACATAATATTAACCCAAGGAAAACACGCTGTAACTAAACTTCTTTAGCTAAAATGATATACCTAAAAACCCAGCCAATCAAGCAAAAATGAGCAGGCGTAATGCTGTTTCAGGTATCACCTGTCACTGCTGGCTGTTTCCTGTTTAGCAACTGCACACCCGCTGGCTTGTGACACATAAAAAGAAACACAGCAGGGCCTGTAGGTCAATGGGTATCAAACACTGCCAGAAACATGACTTCCAGGCAATGCATATGTGTCATTTGAGGTGCTTATCACTTTAAGAAAAACTACTACCAATCTTAGTCCTGAATAAGGAAGCAAATCATTTTTATCTGATCCTGAAATTCTAAAAGAAAAAATTATTCAAATGTTAAATTATGCCACAATCGCAAAACAACAGTTTTTGCATTGTTGGCCATACTCTTTCCCCAAAACGTAATAACAAACCTGTGACAGTTAGTCATAATCTGTGATTAGCATGATCAGGCATTTATAAAGTAAAACTACATTTAACACAAAGTCATGCACTACATACTAATGATGAAAGTCTTGACGATCTATCCTTGACAGCATCATACTGGATTTCAGAAAAAGTTGAAAGTTGATTGTATTCCCAAAATTAGAAATATAAAGAGGAAAAAAGCAACATTTGCAAAGTTATTAAAAATCCAAACTGGAATTTAAATAAAAACAATTTTTAAAAATCCAGCACTACCTTAAAAGTCAAAAACTATTATACACAAAGGCTGTTACATTTGAATTAAAGAATCTTCTTCCTCACACCCACACTTCCCTAGTGTAAGTGATTGCTAAACTTCACGTACGTGTAAAGCTGCATGTTCCCTTTCAAACATAGAATTCCTAGTCAATGCTGCTGAGATGATTCAACCTCGGTATACTTTAGCACAAAACATCCACAGGGAGCCTTTACATGCAGAATTAAGCATTTTGAAATTAAAAAGATGTTTTACTTTCTATTATTGTGACTGTTACCATCATTTCCCATTGTTTGAAACATGGCAAAAGCAAGGCATGGACAATGAAGCGAGAGCACATAACTAACATAATCAGGATTGCAAACAAAAAAAAAAACAAACAAAAAAAACCAATTCCAGCATCAAAATGTGGAAGTCCCCTTCGATCTGCCTGTGGACATACAGCTGAAAACCTTCCTTTCTCAAGAGCTTCCCTATTAAAAACACTGAACAAAACTGGAAACTTAGTCGAAGCAAAGTGCGGAATATGTACACTATACATACAGGTGTGGCATTAAATATCAATCAAAGAAAAACACATAAAATTTATGATAAGACCAGAAAAATCACATTTCATGTAGGTCTTTAAGAAAATAAGACAACAGGCATAATAGCACAGTTCGAATCCAAGAAACTGCATTATAGCATAATACTTAGATTTGTGATTTCCTAATCTTGTCTTTCAAGCATTCTAGCTTACACCTTTTAAGCAATCTTACCCAGAAGAGGCAAACGATAGTGTTATTACATGTGTAACAAAAATCTTGTTTAACTAAAATTTTCTAAAATGCCTAACGGTGTGCATTTAGCAAATTATGTGCAATGGTAAAATGTCACTGTATTGTGAGTGATATTTCCCTGAAAGTAAAGTTCCTTTTCTATAGAAATTTCACTTAGGTCTCTTCTCCGTTAACAAAATAACTTTTTTGTTTTTAAAAAAAAATACCATCTCTAAAATACGTATTACTCAAGCCACACATTCTTGCATATAAACTATTCTGCCTTCCCAACCAGATAAGTTCACTGAAGAAAACAGTCATGTCTTATGTGTTCTGATCCTCTCTGTAGCACCAATGGCATTTTACAAAGGCATAGAATTTAACAAGAGAATTGAAATTGACCTGTTTCAATTTTCCCTTTCCAAAATATAATGCAGAATTCAGCTGTTTTTTAAAAAACTGCTGAATCTATCTGGTAAGAAATCCATAACTTGGACACTCCAACTGCTACTAGAACAACTGGGTAAACAAAAAGAATCCCCCTAGTACATGTCAATTGGTATTTATGTTGTTTAAAAACAAATAAGTCATCGAAGGAGAGAGAACTGAATATATTAAGGGCTCTAGCTAAAATATTTCCAAATCTTCTATGACCGTCTATCAAAAAGATTTTAACTCTCACAGAAAGTTACGTGAAAGTCTTCATTGGAAGTAAAATTAAAAGAAATAGAGCAAACAAGTTGTGGAAACAAAGCTCAGCAAGTGTCAATTTCTGTTAGAATATACCTATTACTCAAGCCCGCAGAACTCTGAGTATCAAAGTGCATAATATTAACACTACGCATTTTTCTGAACTACACACCATGATGTCTTTCCTTTTGGGTGTACCAGCTCTGCTCCAGTGTGTCCCAGTTATGTCCTTCGATGGGTTCTTCCATGGAATTAAACAGTGTAGTAGTAAATGACAAAACACAAATTGCAAGCATATTAAAATTAAATTCATTAAAATTATACTACAGGCATTGATAATTAAACAAGAACTAATATATATAACAGTAAAAATCGGCACCAATAAGAAATTGCAATGTATCCATCCCTACTGCTCTGGCTCAAGATGGCCTCAATTTTCTAATTTTGGACCTCTACCTTATGGTCTTCTCGTATTTCAATATAAAAAGCAGTGACCAAGCATTTGTAAGATGTTTTTTATGGGCAGATCATTTTTTAAAGAAACAGACAGTTTAAATTCTAAGCTCAGGGCTTCGATTTCATCCTCCTTCCCCCAAACCTATCATTCACAGTCTTGAACGATTTTTGCTCCTTTTATTTTTTATAGAATATCTATAGCATGGACACCATTTCCAGTCCAAATACCTTCTGGCAGGTCATCTTTCAAGAAAGTATTAACTGAAGTTAACTGGATAAAAAGAAAGTTCAAAGTCCTAAGAATATGGCAGAAAACCTTAAATACATCTGCCTCACATCCAGGTACTGCTCATGTTCATACATCAAACACACGATCCAAAAGTATTAGACCTTTTTAATATACAGCTCATACGTTTTAAAAGATAACTGGCAAAGAAATACCAAAACTCCCAAATTATATAGCAAATCCCAATAAAGATTAGGTCAGTGTTTTAGACCATCACATTTATTTTTAAAAGAGAACAAAAGCTGTCTACATATTCAGCTTAATGTATGTGGTAATTATTTTTTATTTTTTTTAACTTTTATTTAAAGATTTTATTTATTTGTCAGAGAGAGAGACAGAGGGAGCACAAGCAGGGGGAGAGGCAGGCAGAGGGAGAAGTAGGCTCTATGCTAAGCAGGGAGCCAGAAGCAGGACTCGATCCCAAGACTCCAGGATCATGACCTAGGCCGAAGCCAGACGCTTAACTGACTGGAGCCACCCAGGCTTCCCGTGGTAGTTATTTCTTCTTAAAGTAAATAATCTGAGGGCTACTAGCTGGCTCAGTTGGTAGAGCATGCGACTCTTGTGAGCCCGAACCCCACACTGGGTGTACAGATTACTTAAAAATAAAATCTTAAAAGGTACATAATCTGACAAAAACTTAGAATTCCCAATATTATCTACTTTTAAAAAAAAACTTACCTCAATTATATTTCTTTTTTTAAGAAAGATTTTATTTATTTGAGAGAACAAGCAGGGGGAGGGAGAGCGGGGAGAGGCGGAGGGAGAAGCAGACTCCCTGCTAAGCAGGGAGCCCAATGTGGGTCTCCATCACAGGATCCTGGGATCATGACCTGAGCCAAAGGCAGCCACATAACCAACTGAGCCACCCAGGTGGCCCCTCAATTATATTCCTTTTAAACAATGTTATTAGTGAGCTTTCAGACTTATTTCCAGGAAATCTAACTATTTAAAATGTGCTGGATGTACACTCATACACAATAACGTACTAGAGTCTCCTCTAAGGTGTAAAATTTTTATTAATCTTCATGTTCACGCTCAGATTTTTTAAAAACTGGAAGCTTTACTCTTTACCATAGCAGCAAATTTTCACACTTACCACAGTGAAATAAAATGCTGTGAGAGTTCTAGTTTTATCTTAAATTTATTTAATGCTATAATTCCCATAAGAAGAAAATCATCATTATTACTTTATAAACACTCATGGTAACCAATTCCTTATTAGCTTAATTGCAGGTTTAATTTCTCTTGTGCTTGTTTGCAGATTTGTTTTGAAGGCTAGTAAATTAGGAGTACCTGGGCAGCTCAGTCAGTGAAGCATCTGCCTTAGGTTCAGGTCATGATCCTGGAGTCCCAGGACTGAGCCCCGGGGTGGGCTCCCTGCTCAGCAGGAAGTCTGCTTCTCCCTCTCCCTCTGCTCCTCTCCCCCCATCACTTGCTCTCTCTCTCTCTCTCTCTCTCTCCCTCTCTCTCAAGTAAATATATAAAATCTTTTTTAAAAATGATTTTAAAAATTGACCTAAATTACATCAAACTTGGATGGTTTTACTGTTCGGTTAAACTAATATAACTAATACATAATCAAGTTTCCCTGAGACCACTTAGAAAATTATAAATAACCAGCTTAATGGTAACTGTGTGAAACTTCACACTATGAACATTATAATGGAAAGCAAAGGAAAAAGCCATAAATTTTTTTTAAATGGGGAGAGATTATTTTCAAACCCTCAACACTCAACTTTTAAACTTTTATTGACTAACTCCCTGTATGATTATTTTCAAAGTGTTTAAAAAGAAAAAAATCTCTAGGGAGAAGCAGGATGAGTTTATTATCTTAAAAAAATGTTTCTTCTGTAAAATCATTCTTAAATTGCTGATTAGGTTGCTGTGAAGGCTTGTTAATATTCTTATAAATCTAAACTTTTGCAATTAACTAAAATATTTATGACTCAAAATAAGTGTACTAACTTACTGTAAAAAGAGAAAGTAGATTACAGTCACCAGTAAGAAATATGACTAAAGGACTACCTAAGAGTACAAGCACATCTGAAACTCATATACCAAAACACACTTGGTTTATTATAGAGTACTTTTATATATTACATAAAATAGGAAGAAAACTAGATTTAGGGAAAGTTAACCAACACAGACCTCAACACGAAAGATCATTTTACTGATGAAAAATCTAGATATACGCATATCAATATCGTCAACGAACAAATTAAAAGCATTGCTTTAAGCTTTAAAGCACAATTCTTTAAAAAGAGATCAGTGTCTTGGCACAATATACAAGACTTTAATGAATGAACTCTCATTTACCTTGATTTACAGCAATGTATGCTAAAAAGCTGAGGCATACTACAAAATGTTAATCAAAATGCTGAAGTATGGTAATTACTGAAAATATGCTACGCAGAGAATTTTTCAAATCAGTAGCTCAATTCTTCCATGTAATAAAACTATAATTCGTCAACCAAGCCCCAAAGCTATTACCCATTCAATAAACCATTATTTTAAAAAATATGAAAGTAGGAAAATCTGAAAGTTGAACCACACAGATGTCATTCCATAAAAATCAATCTTATTATTTTGCGATAATTTTCCAAAATCAAAGGTCCTTTTACACAAAAATAGTAATACATTTTAATAGTTAAAAATATTCATGATTTTAGAATTGATTTATATTGATTATAGCAATAATTTAAGAGAAAGATCACTTTCCAATGAAAGGACTCTGCCAATAATTTCTCCATTTTTTTTTTAAAGGCAAAGGAATATGAACACTGTCAGATTGTTCAGGCAATAATGCTGCAGAAAGCTCACACCTATAAGCTTTGCTATCATGGTGCAAACAACTTAAAATACCAACCCTGTGACTGCCAAGACTTCGAAGGGACAATGCATCCTCAACTCCCTGATAAGAACAAAAACAAACACAGCATAAGTCTGTGGGTGAATGCATTAAGTTAATGAGGGGCAAGTATTAGGGGCAAGTTTATTGGTTATTACAAACCAGATAAGGTCGATGATGACTGGACCGGTGGGAATACCTGGCCCTTTCTGAATCTTCCTGGGAAAGGAGAAAGTACATGGAGAGTTAATCACTGAACAGAGGGTTGTCTATCAGAACAACTGCGCAAACAACAATCGGTTAGGAGCACAGCAGCACCTTCCTTATGGCAGGCAGACAGCAGCACCTTCCTTAGAGCAAGCAGGTGTGGACAACGCAGCTTCTAAAGCTGGGTTTGGGGCCGCCACATGCTTCAGGTGGAAAGAAAGTAGCAATAATAATAATCTTGTGTATGTATGTCTGACCACTTGTAGAATGTAATCTATAAACGACAAAGAGAGCTCAATATGCCAAGATAAAAATAAGCAAGTATACTTAACAAACAGAAATTGAGTTCAGCATTAAAAACAGATTTTTATCTATTTTTTTTTTAATCATTGTGAATGTTCATTTATGCAAGGCAGGAAGAAATGTTTATTACAAAGATAGTTTAAGGACTTAAAAAAATTGGGGTCATAATTTTGTGCTCACTACCAAAGAATTTCTTTTTGTTTTCTTGCACCCCTCTACATGGAAAAGAATAACTAAATAAAAAAGCCCCTGTGCGATATGAAAAACTACTTATAATTAGAAGAAACTACATAAATATTTTAGAGTTGGTAAAGTTATTTCAAGAGTTATGCCTCATGAAGATGGTAAAAAAAAAAAAAACCACCAAAAAACAAAACAAAACAAAAACCATGACCACAGCCTAACAGTTGACTAAATTAAATGCAATTCTAAACTTTTCCACAGTCAGCTACTAGCAGTGGAGCATTAAGTCCTGTCTGTGAGATCAAATGACTAGTTCCTACAGTTTAATCAACTGCAACAGTAAGGAACTTCTGATCTTTCAGAATTTCAAGTCCAAAGTGTTAAAGTAATTTGCGCTAAGAATCTACACACAACTGTCCAGTTGGGTTCATAGCTAATCAATGCCGTCTTTTCCAAAATGAATCAATACCTCAACACCACGTGGCACTATAGCATGATCATTACACAGGTGGAACAAACAGGTGTGGCTATGTCTGATCATTCATTTGAAATTATAGAAACAGTAATTCAACAGGAACACCACAACCTAATGCCTAATTTGGGTCACATCTTTCAGCATCCTTCAAGAACACTTCTGGTTGTCATCTGCTGTGTACACTGATGCCTGTGATCAAATCCATTCTGAAGTCCATTTATAAGGGTCAATATGATTCCATGATACAATACCCAAAAGAGTGTTACGAACTTTAGGAGTTCATCACTGATTTACATTTTTGTTATATAACAGACACATGTAACCTGGAAGAAGCCAAGCAAATTTCTTCCTTTTCCCTATCAGGTTATATACTACAAAAGTTTTGGGAGCATGAGCATAAACCCAGCAGAGTAGGCACAGTTTATTAAGTAGTAACCAGTTCTAGGTTAGTTAGCTTTAAAGAACCTTGTGCTATTCAGGAAGGCTAATTCTACATGTCCTTTCCCAGTCTTATTTGGGGTACCAGGGCAACATATATAGTTTAATGTTCAATCTTCCCTTTACCCTTTTTTTTTCATTCCACCTATCACACAAGAGCAGTTTTTTAAAACCGACCTCTAAAAACCACAGCCCATTAAAGATGCAGCAAAGACGGATGAATTCATATTTATTTTCCATTATGCTACTTATAAAAATAATTCTTAATAAAAATACCTTAAACAGCTTATTTTTTTTTTAGCCCCATTTGGGAAAAAATGGCCTAAAAAGGCTTTAGAAGACTACAGAATAAAATGTAAACCCCATACTGGCCAGTTAATGTGAACTGCGAGGATATAGTTTATTCCAGTTATAAACTAAACCTTAAACCAGCACTGTCCATCAGAACTTTCTGTGACAAAGTGGAAATGTTCTGTTGGTGCTGTCTAATACGGTAGCCAATGGCCACGTGTGGCTACTGACCACCTGAAATGCTAGAAGTGCAATTGAGGACCTAAATTTTTAATTTTTATCTATTTAAATCTAAATGTAATTACCCACATATGGCTGGTGGCTACTGTACAAACAGTAAGGCAAGCTCAAAGCAAATTTTCATTATACCAAAAAAACCACAAAGCACATACTTTACTAAGTAGCTGCCATGTAGCACCACTCTTAAATAAAAAGGCAGGCATTTAGGTAGTTGTGAATTACTGCCCCTATCTTGAATACTTCTGCACAGTGACAAATATGACAGAAAGAGGAGGAAACTCTTGTATAAAAGAAAAGACCCTAGAATTATTTTTAAGAGCTAGAAAGGTCCCTAGAGATTATACAGTCTGATCCCTTCATTTTAAAGTAAAGAAAATTGCAGCACAAAAAGATTAAGTAGGAATTCACAAAGACACAAAGCCGGGACTAGCATTCAAATCTTCTGACTCACTAGACCACCAAACCATAAAGAGACCATCCTACACTGGCTAAATCTACACTGATTACATAATAAGTGCATGAAGAAAATGGCCAGGTAGCCTAGGTTTTACACTTTCTCCTTCTTTGAAGAATAAGCAACTTCATTTCCCAGGTATTCTAGAATAGTATTTTAAATTGCCAATTGGCTTTTCCTGAATTAACAGCACCGGGTGCCAAGAGAAAAAATTTTAGCAACTATGTTTCTAGATACCAACTACAAGGCTGACTATCCTCTTCCACAGTCTGGGAAACAATCCAATTTCACTGTCCTGGAAGTCATTAGTAGTATAAAGGATCCAAGGCAGAAAAAAACAGGACAATGCCTTAAAAAATGGATGTACGGGGAGCCTGGGTGGCTCAGTCAGTTAAGCATCTGCCTTCAGCTCAGGTCAAGATCCCAAGGTCCTAGGATCGAGCCCCAAGTCAGGCTCTCGGCCAGCAGGGAGCCTGGTACTACTTCTTCCCCTGCTGCCTATTGCTCTGCCTACTTGTGCTCTCTCTCCCTCTCTCTCTCTCTGTCAAATGAATAAATAAAAATCTTTTTAAAAAATGGATGTATATTTGTTCAAGGCTTTCTGGAAAGTTGTTTTGATACTTTTAAATCAATGGAAATGGAATGTAGTCTGCTTTTAAAAAATTCACTTGATGTGGGGATGAAGTGATTTTACTGAAAGAAAGACCACAGCCCACTGAAAACACTTGGCCCTGTTCTCTGTCAACAAGAAATATTTAAGTTAAGGCTGGAGCCATCCCCTTAGTTTCAAATTAGGAAACCTCAGAAATCACACGTTCTCGTCCAGGTCACCGACATGCTGCTGATGGAGACACTCAGTTTAAAAACAGAAACACTGGCCTCACTAGGACTATCTGGAGGCCGACAAAGACGTAGGCCCTTTCATCTTGGTCCTTTCCCCTTCCAACCCACTAGCAGGTGTGGCGAGCTCTCCGACCTCTGAATTCTCGCTCTGCCAATGACTGAGCAAGTCGTTGACTTCACCAATCTTTCATCACCTTATCTGCAAAACGGAGATGGTGGGTACCTCTCTTACTGTGTGAAATGGAGACCTGTATAAAAAGCAATAGCACAGCGCTGGCATACAGAGCAAGCTCATTGTTAGCTTCATTCCTGAGCCTCATGCCCTGGCTTTTCCTGTTCACATCCCAACATCCTAACCCGACACCCAGAAAGTGTGAAAATCAGGAGCAATTTTTAACATGGGTAGATTTTTCCTTCTAATAACTGACAATCCTATTATTTGTATATGCATTATTTTATTATAAATTTATTATTCTTTATATCTTATATTGTGACTATAACATGCCAACTTCTACTATAGGCTCACAGAATGCAGCCAGAGAGACAGATAAGCTGAGAAGTGAAAGGAAAAATTAGTTTGAAAAGAGTAAAAGCAAGTGTCAGAAGGGGTTAAGTGATAATTATTCCCACCTGAAACTAAACCCCACCCATGTTCTCTGTGAGTCCGAGCTATCACTCAGGACTTGAGTTAGTCATCATCTACATTCTAAGCCTCTGAACCCAAAATGTTCCCCCTTCCATGAAAATCTAGTACACTCACTTCTTGAACTGCACACATTTCAGAGATAAAAAAATATGTTTTTATCTTCACAGCCTTGGAATATAAGAATCAAATATGAGACTTTTAATATAGGCTTTTCTTCTTATTTAATGTTTTGGTATGCCCTGTGATAATAAACTCTCAGGCAATTTAATTTTAGAACTATAATATACAATTTTTAAAAATTAATATTTCCATGGAAAATTTGCAAGCAAAAGTGATTTCTTTTATTCACACAATATGTTCTCAATGCATCAACAGTAAGATAACCCAGTTTCATGCAGAAGACACTTTAAATAAAACCAATTAGGCTAGCTTTAGTAACAAGAAAGGACGGATTCTACTCCAAAGTAACAAACACATTCGTGAGGAATCACTTAATTATAAGTAACCAAACATCATCTTTCTCTCCTTTCTAAAATATCACAATAAGAAGTATGATAAAGTTTTAAATCTGTAGGTCAATACAGTCATATTTTTTTACAGTCATAAATATTTTAATTCTGGTTGTACTTCAAAATGCTGCTACAGAAGGAATTTGCTTATAAAAATTTCTTGTTTAACAGCAATTAGTGGTTCCTAAGCCTTTAGGGATCACAGACTCCCTTGAGAATATGATGTTAATAACACCTGTGGGGCATTTCACTTAAAAATACACATATATTCAAAAGTCTGCATGAGATTTTAAGGCTTCCTGCTCCACCTCCCAAGCCTATTCACATGGATGAAGAACCTCTGCAACAGGAGACAGCTGGGGAATTACCGATACTGAAAAAAGTTCAAATTTAGGAATGACTCCCCATAACTAATATTTTACCGGTTCATGATTTGGTCTTATAGCTAAAAATTAGGGAGTGGTGGTAGAAGATTCGAAAAGGAACTGAGAGAAGTGAAAACATAAGAGTAAGTTTCACAGAAAATTAAAGAATGACTTGGGTCATCTCTCAACGAGGACATTTCTGCCTAGCTTTTTTAAAAAAGAGAGAAAGGAGGAGGGGAGAGTGAAAGAGGGGCAGAGGAGGGAGTGAAGGAGAGGGAAAGGAGAGGGGGACAAATTTGAGGGAGACAAGAACAAACTCAGAGAAAGAAAACACATCCATTTACTCAATCTTTCTTGGTCAAGAGCATTCATGACACAAGTGTGAGGCTGTAGACTACAAGAGAAAATGGATGGACTCCAAGTACACATTTGGTCCACTACAGACAGAAGAGACACTCTCTGACCTTTAGGTTCAAACATGCCAAACAATCCTACTTGGCAAACTATTAGTCAATATTCTACTTCAAGATTGCATAATTTCAGCAACTGATCACAACATGCAAGGCAGGCAATCCCGGCCTACCAGCCACTTCTGAATCTGTCCCCATTTCCGATCAAAGGAATAATGAGAGTGCTACAAATGCAAAAGTTTCATCAACTGAAGTTTCCAACATACTGCATGATCTGAAAAGTCTTAGATTAATCCTATACATTTGCCCTGAAGAGCAATGATCATTAGCTCAACATAAGTTATACATTCAAAATACAGAATCACTAAGCTAAATATGTCGAACAATGAAGAGATATATGGCTCTCTGCAGTTTAGAGGAAATGGAACTTAAACTTAGCAACAATCTCCTTATAATTTTACTATAATTTTAGGAGCATAAAAGACAATGCATTGCAACATTTTCATTTTAAGCCAAGAATTGCATTCAATATTTGAAACTATATATGAGGTCAAAAACAAAAATTGCAACATAAGTATCAACGGTTTTTTGGTTTACTTTTTGAGCTGTAAATAAGATCTATACACTTCTCTTTAACACATTAGCAGAAGTCCACCACCAACATCAAAATAAAGTGTTTAATGCTATTAACAATATCCTGCAGGCTTTCTCCCCTTCATACCCATATGGCATCAGAAATAATTTTTATGTGAATTTTCGGAGTCAGATTGATGTCAGAAGGAAAGAGTTAAAAAGAGTATTTGTTTCATATTAAAGCTGCCCAATTTCTATAAGCCTATTTTATTTTTTGCTTTTCTGACAATAAAAATGTACTGAAATTTATGAACTATAGAAAAGCATTAAGAAAAAAACAAAACTAATCAATTCCACCATTGACAAACCAAAGTATTGATAGTAATCATTTCTTTCTAAGTAGTTTTTGTCCCTATATATAATACTAGTTTTTGTAACACACAATGGGAGTCCTACCAGTC
This sequence comes from Ursus arctos, assembly GCF_023065955.2. Taxonomy (NCBI): domain Eukaryota; kingdom Metazoa; phylum Chordata; class Mammalia; order Carnivora; family Ursidae; genus Ursus; species Ursus arctos. The sequence continues at coordinate 51,544,128 of NW_026622875.1, read as the reverse complement.
AGTCTTACAATTGGTTTTTTTTTTAATTTTTTTGCATGAATGTCTTCCTCCATTATTAAATATGCTTAAAAACTTTAAGGCTGAATGACTTCACAGTGTTCTAGTATGTAGATATCATAATATAATTAACCTAAACTCTAAGACAGTATAGTAAATAACTTCATCATCTCTAAGCTAACTTTAGCTAATATAAGTAAAGCACTTATCACACTGTAACAACTTGCTACAATGTACACAGTAAGAGCTATTTATGTGTTTGCTATTATTTAAAGCAAATATTGTATTTAATTTGCTGACATAAAATGGCTTGTTAAAATATACACATCAGGTTATACTATTCCCGGTGTTTCAACAGGAGCCAGATTTATCTCAGAAGGAAACCAGCCAAGTATTAATTTATTGGAGACTAGCACAAAATTAGGATCACCCCCCCAGATTACCTCTTTTTGTTGTCGCTCCAGTTCTCTCATGCGTATATCTCGTGCTTCTGCCCGGGCAGCCCGTTTTGCCGCCAGCCTTGCCTCTGCCTGAAATGTAATATAAAGATGCAGCTTTATTTACGAACAACAACAACAACAACCTGCACACCAGCTGCGAGGCTAAGGAGCAGATGGGACATAACCGTCCATAGCAGGTGGGCAGACAAGATACCCTCTAGCTCAGCTGTGTCACTGCCTCAGTCAGCTCCTGTACAGTCACTTCTTTGTTCTAGCCCAGAGTCTCTCCTGAAATCTGGGCCTTTATTTTTAACTGCTTGCCTTGATTCCACATTCAAAACATTTCACACAATTCATTATGTCTCCGCAAACTCGTTTTCCAAAATTTCTTTCCCTATCAATTCAATCATACAAATTAGAAACTTCAGAACCAGCCTCTATTTCATTTTGGACATTGCCAATATCCAGTCTCAATGTACTGCCAATTCTCTACTGCTGGGTTTCTCTCACCCCCATTCGGCCATTATGCTGTTTCTGTTTCAGGAACTCTTCATATCTCTCTCCTTTTAAACTAGTATGCAAATCACATACCATCAAATACACCACTTACAACTAGACAGTTCGGTGGTTTTCAGTACTACAGTCACAAGGATTGCACAACTACCACTACCATCTAATTCCAGGATATGTTCCTCGCCCCAAAAAGAAAGCCCATGCCCATTAGGAGGCACGTCTCGTTCCCCCTCCTCTTAGCTCCTGGAAACCACTAATTCTACTTTCTGTCTCTAAGAATTTGCCCATTATGGAAATTTCATATCAGTGAAATCATACAACAGGAACTCTTCATCTCTTGCTTGAACACTACAACTGCAACTGCCTTCAAATCCATCTACTTGCCTCCAGAAGCTGCCCTATAATTCCCGTCTACAATGTTACAGGATTTCCAATCTGTCTTTCAAAACACGTTTCTGACTTATCATTAAGCGGTGTAAAACCCTCCACTGGCTCCCCATTACTTCTGGTTAAAGCAAAATTTCACAGACTAGCACAAATACAAGAGAAGAGAGAAGAAAAACACAACCAGAAATAAGGTTCCTCCCAGTCATATGTCACCCTTATTTCCCAGGACTTGCACCAAATGAACAGCTGCAGGCCACCTCCCTCCACTGGGCTCCACGCTCAGCACAGAGTCTGCTTAAGATTCTCTCTCTCCCTCTCCCTCTGCCCCTCCCTGTGCCCACTCACATATGCACTCTTTAATACAATATTAAGAAATACAAAACAAATAAAATTACACACTTCTGTCACCCCCACAACTTCCATGTCTCAATTGATGTCTGCTAAATAAAAGAATTTCAGGCCAAGGATCAAAGCATCGAGGAATTGAGACAAGGAAACAGCTTGATGTACCACATGAAACTTAAAAATCTCCTCAGTGATTTCTATCTTGCAGTGGTTTCCTCTGTTCTTGGCCACATCCTAACTCTGATTCAGATGGCCCCGTGATAACTACAATAGCTGTTCTCCTGTGGTGTTACATTTGTGCGCAAGTCTCACATTAAGAGACTCCGCCAATGTTTAAAAAGGTCTACGCAGGGCACCTGGGTGGCTCAGTCATTAAGTGTCTGCCTTCGGCTCAGGGCATGATCCCGGCGTTATGGGATCGAGCCCCGCATCAGGCTCCTCCACTGTGAGCCTACTTCTTCCCCTCCCACTCCCCCTGCTTGTGTTCCCTCTCTCTCTGGCTGTCTCTCTATCTGTCAAATAAATAAATAAAATCTTTAAAAATAAAAAAAATAATAAAATAAAATAAAATAAAATAAAATAAAATAAAATAAAAAGATCTACTGTGTGGAAGCAATTATGTTTGGTGCTGAAAATACAGTGTAAGATATGATGACATCTCTGCCCCAAAGAAGTCCTCAATCTAGTTGAGGGAAGTGGAGACACAACGCTAAGGGAAGGAGCATGCAGGAGAGAGCAATTCGTTTTCCCTGGCAAGGTCTTGGCAGGCTTCTAAGAAGAGGAGACACCTTAAGAGTTAACACTTATTCAACTACCCCAATTTTGGCACTTCCCCAGTCTGCCTAGATGGCCTCCTAGTAGCACAAACTCTAAATGCGTATCTTCCAACCTCAAGCTCTAACAAGAACATGACCAGAGCAATTAATCTTCTCACATGAATTTGTCATTGGCCTCTATCTTTTAAAAAAGCTATTCCTACCTTCTTTACCCCCTGACTTTGGGTAGACACCACTTTCTTACTAGAGTTTGTATTTTATAGAAAAATACTTCAAGGCTAAGTTGAGCAGATAGCAAATATATTTTTAAATTACAAAGTATCATTTTTCTGGGGAAAGTTTTCAAACTTTTTTTTTTTTAAATTTCAGCAAAGCCATGGCAATGCGTAGGGACTGTCATTTCCATGTTACTAGCTTTGTACTTGTAGCCTTCTTTAGAAATTTACCGAGAATGCCCATTTCATCCTTCCAAGATCGATGGCCAATTCTATACATTCTATGCTAAAATGGCTCACCATTTTTCTCTCAGCAAACCTAAATTATAGATAATTGAAATCTACTCTCTGATAAGATTTCTTTCACAACAAAAGGAAAGGGAACCTGGCTGCTGTGTAACAGAACATGGGCTTCAGAGTCACAAAAAAGCCCTTCTCTTTGTTCCTTAGCCAACTTTATCCAAACTCAGATATGCCTCCCTTGGAGATGGTACTGAAGAAGGCCACTAAACAAGCTTTAAAAAAAGGTAAAGAGGATTTAAAAGTACTTTATCTTAGTATTTTTCTACACATTGCTACCAGATGCTTGAAGCAGTACTGAGAGTAGGAGTAGCAAAAAGCAAAAGATGATTCCAATCCAGTAGACAAAACATGTATTCTATACCGGTACCAATGTATTTTTAAGTAGATAAATTATAGGTACATAAAGCATACTTCTAGGTATAACACCAGCATTTTCCCCTCAGAATACAACTGCATGATTTCTACATTCATTTTACACATAGTCACAGATATAAAATAAACGGGATATAAGAATAAAGGATCACAGGGGCGCCTGGGTGGCACAGCGGTTAAGCGTCTGCCTTCAGCTCAGGGCGTGATCCCGGCGTTCTAGGATCGAGCCCCACATCAGGCTCTTCCACTATGAGCCTGCTTCTTCCTCTCCCACTCCCCCTGCTTGTGTTCCCTCTCTCGCTGGCTGTCTCTATCTCTGTCGAATAAATAAATAAAATAAAATAAAAAAAAAAGAATAAAGGATCACAAAAAATTAACTAAGTTTAAAACAAAGTTGGCAAAAAAAAAAGTTACACATAGAATCACCATTTGATCTGATAATTCCACTTCTGGGTACATACACAAAAGAACTGAAAGCAGAGACTCAAACAGATATCTGTATGCCAATGTTCAAAGCAGCCTTACCCATAATGGCCAAAAGTAGAAACAACCCAATGTCCATCAATGGATTAATAAACAAAATATGTTATATCTGTACAGTGGAATATGATTCCAGGAAGGAAGGAAATTCTGACACATGCTAAAACATAGCTGAATCTTGAAGACATAATGTTAAGTCAAACAAGCCAGACGCAAAAGTACAAATATTGTATGATTCTACGTATTTGAGGTACCTAGAATAATCAAACGGCATGGGCACAGGAAGTTGAACAGTGGTTCCGAGGAGCTGGAAGGAAGGGAGAAATGGGGAATTTTTATCTAATGGGTACGCAGTTTCAGTACAGAATGATGACAAAGTTTTGAAGATGGAGAATAGTGCTCGCTGCACAACAGTGTAAATGTACTCAATCCCACTGAATTGTATACTTTAAGATGATTAAAACGGTAAATTATGTTATGTATTTTAACACAAAAAAAGTTAAAGTCAGCATAAAACATGAAATCAGAGTTATTCAGGAGCCTAATTCATTTAAGTACTTGTAGAGTCTTTAAGCTGATATGACTCAAACTTTTAACTTCTAAAATAAAGTTAATAGGAGAATTTAGGAACTGGAAATTCAGGTTCAGAAGTTACCTGTGAAATCAAGTAGGTCAATGGACTAGATTTCTAAAAATTTTTCTCATCATTATGCTTTCAAATATTAGGTACAATAAGACTGATTAAAGGAAATATGCAATCACCTAAGTATAGAAATGTATTCTCCTTAGAACAGTGAAAATGACAACACAAAAAGTAAAGATATATTTGGATAGAATTAAATCCATTTCCCACTAATTGCCTGGGGCAAATGGAAAAATAAAATGATAGCAAAAATCATGGGACTTGACCACCCCTGGAACAAACTGCCTTAGGTTGTATTAATTCAGAAACCTTTTAAATTTGTAGGCTGTTCACTTTATAACTCAACTAATAATTAGGAATCATACAGTGATCACTAAGAAAGAACTTCTAAGGGCGCCTGGGTGGCTCAGTCAGTGGGCATCGGACTCTTGGTTTCAGCTCAGGTCATGATCTCAGGGTCCTGGGATCAAGCCCCCCCATCGGGTTCCCCACTCAGGGTAAGTCTGCTTGAAGATTCTGTCCCTCTACCCCTCCCACCACTTGCATGTGCACCCACACACATGCACTCTCTACCCCCCCAAATAACCTTACAAGAAAAAGAACTTTGGGGGGGCCGCCTGGGTGGCTCAGTGGGTTAAGCATCTGACTCTTGATTTTGACTAAGGTCGTGATCTCAGAGTTGTGAGATTGAGCCCTGTAACCAGCTCCACACTGGGGTTGGAGCCTGCTAAAGATTCTCTCTTCCTCTCCCTCTGCCCCTCCCCTGCTCACGCTTGCTCTCTCTCTCTCAAATAAAACCATTTTTAAAATTATCCAGAAAGAACTTCTAGGAAAAGCTGAGAACTAACCACATATGGTTTGAGTACTTCTACATTACGGACTTTTCCTTTACCATCAGGATTTTGTATTATGTTCTTCCGGAATTTAAGAAGAAAAAATGACTTTGTGAGCTAAGATGGCAGCATATGGACCCTATGCTTACCCGTCCCTAGAACACAACTGGATAACTATCAAATCATTCTGAATACCCATAAAATGGACCTGAGAACTGACAGAACAAACTGCACAACTAGAGGAAGAGAAGAAGCCACATCGAGGAAGCTGGAATTTAAATAAAAACATGAGAAAAGAAAAAAAGAAAAGAAAAGAGAAGAGAAAAAAGGAAAAAGAAAAGAGAAGAAAAAAGAGAAAAAGAGGATGAGATGCAATAAAAAATATAAATCATTCCATTTTAATATGTGTAAAGGATTTGAACAGACATTTCTGTAAAGAAGATATACAAATGGCCAATAAGCACATAAAAAGATACTCAACACATTAGCCATTAGGGAAAGGCAAATCAAAACCACAGTGAGATACTTCGCACCCATTAAGATGGCTAAAATAAAAAAAAAAATTTAAACAGAAAATAACTAATGTTGGCAAAGATGTGGAGAAATCAGAACCCTTACACACTAGAAAGATAAAATGGTATAGCCACTATTCCAAACAGTTTAGCAGTTCTTTAAAACATCAAACATAGACCGTAAAGACCTCATCTTCTAGGAAATAGGCTCTGCTTCCCTATTTTCCAATCTCCAGAAATGGAAATCTTGTCACACTTATTCAGGACCCAAGGTCTCAGGGCCTCATACTTCCTAACCAAATATTCCTTTACAATATCCCTTGATTTTCCATTTCCAACCACCTTTGATTTCCATTCCAACAGACTCCCCCTCTTCCAAGCAGGCTCTTAACACTTTCAGCTAGAATACTTCATTTCCTAATTCTAACCTCACTTTCTCCATTCTCACTCTCCTCCTCCCTTGCTATTCCACACTACACACTGCTGAATGACTCTGCCTGAAACACCAAGGAACAAGTGAGGTAAAATAATATATGATTAGCCATAATGTATCTTGTGGTGTCCAATGCCCAAAAGCACCCTTACACAAATTTGGATTCTGTTACTCTTTAAGTAAAATAAACATAGAAGAACAGGCTAAAATAAACTCACAGTGGCTACCAGTGGCATTCCAAATAAGAAACTCAACTGAAACCAATCCTGCTGGGGCACTTGGGTGGCTCAGTGGGTTGAGTGTCTGCCTTCCGCTCAGGTCATGATCCCAGCGTCCTAGGATGGAGCCCTGCATTAGGCACCCCATTCAGCGGGGAGTCTACTTCTCCCTCTGCCCCTCCCCCCCCCACTTATACTCTCACTCTCTCTCAAATAAATAATAAATAAAATCTTCAAAAAAAAATCCTATTATAAATCTTCCATCTGTCCGGTGGGTCTGCAAGTAAGGTAAGATCCATCCGATCCACTGCACAGTGCTCACTGTTTCCTTGGAATAAAATTCACAAGTCAGATTTCATTTAGGACTGTTATTTGAAGGAAAAAAAGGTTATGTTAATTTAAAAAAAAATAGTTTTAGGGGTGCCTGGGTGGTTCAGTCAGTTAAGCATCCAACTCGATCTCATCTCAGGGTTGTAAATTCAAATCCCACACTGGGCTCAAAAAAAAAAAAAAGTTTTAATCCATCACCCTAAGATTCAAAGGCAAGAGAATGATAAGTCATATAACTTAATATAAATATAAAACATATATAAGCATATCCCTCCTCTCTTTCTCTCTCTTTCTCCTTCTCTCTCTCTCTCTCTCTCTCACACACACACACACACCCCCCAGGCTACGATGTGAAATCCATCTTCCCCAGGGATCTTGCTTCAACTATGTGATCTCTCTTCTCCATCTTCACTCTCTCCTCTATTGCCTTGTTCTTCTCATTATATAGGTTCAGACTCCCTCTCATCTTTCAAAAACAAATAAAAACAAACAATCCCATCCTGGATCGATTCTGCCTTGTCTTCTTTTCATAGTCAACTTTTCTTACACCTCCTCCTCACTTCCTGCTCTCTCCATGTGACTGCATTCTGGCTTCTGCCCAAATCATTTTACTGAAATTGCTCCTAGCAAGCCACTAATGACCTCTAACTACCAAACCCAATAGGATTTTTCTATTCTTACCTCATTTGTCCTTTCTGGACTTCCAACTTCCCTGACCACTCAACTCCTTCTTAAAATTCTCATCTCTTGGCTTTCTGCAATACTAATCTCCCAGTTTTACTCCTAACTCTCCAACCTCTCTTTCTCAGAATTTATCATAAGCTCCAAAGTTTTGGGGCTTGATCTCCCTTTTCACTCTACGCTCTCCCACCCTCCCCCACCCCCACTGTGATACTGATTATCTGCAAATCTTTATGTCCAACTCAGACTTTTCTCCCACAGTCCTGATCCAACTGGCTATTAACCACTGAGGCTGTCCCACTGGAACCTCAGACTCAATGTATCACAAATTGAATTTATAATCTTTCCCTGCAACTTCCTCTTCCTCTTTATATTCCTTGGTAGCTGTCCAGTTATCCAAAAACTGAGATAAGAATCATCATAGGCTCCTCTTTTATTACCCTCCGCCCACATTTTCAGTAACCAAACCTCAACTACATAGCTCCCTTCAAGATTCTCTCTCTTTACTATTCTTTCCATCCAAACTTTCCTCTCCATTCTCACTATTACTGCCTTAATTTAGGCTCTTGGCACCTCTTGCCAAGATGGCTAGAGCAGCATCCCAGCTAGTTTTCTGCCTCCTACCAGTCATTCTCCATATGGTGGCTAAAGCAATGATACTACGAGTCAAACCTGAAAAATCTTTTACTCTTAAATGGCTCCTCCACAGTTTCCAAAATCAGATTTAAACTCCTCAGCACACAAATCCCTTCATGACTGGCCCTACAGTCTCTCCAGCATCATCTCCTCCCACTACCCAATCTCTCTCCAGCCATACTGAGCCATTATTCTGGCAGCTTCCCACATGGTTCTACTTGTTTCACACCCGCACGCCTATTGAGCACTTAGAAAACAATACACAAAAACCCATAAAACAATACTATTTGTGGAGATATGTATTCGAACTTTTATAATACAGACAGGAAGGAAATCTTGTGATTTTATTATAGTTGTTCACTGTTGGGTATAGGGCGGTGGAAAGAGAGGCCTAGGAAGTGAAAATAGGGCCCTAAAATTCATTTATAATGTCTTCTTTCTTCCTTTCTTATCTTTTTTAACCTGAAGCAATTATCACAAAACCCTGATATCAGTTAATGTTGGGCGGTAGACTCATGAGTAGTTATACTATTATCAAAACCTTCCTGCACTTAATATTTTCAAAGAGAAGTACATGAAAACACACACTCGAATGACTTTAAAAGAAGGGGAACCTCTAGCTTTAAAATTCTGTCCTTGGGGCGCCTGGGTGGCTCAGTCGTTAAGCATCTGCCTTCGGCTCAGGGCGTGATCCCAGCATTCTGGGATCGAGCCCCACGTCAGGCTCTTCCACTGGGAGCCTGCTTTTTCCTCTCCCACTCCCCCTGCTTGTGTTTCCTCTCTTGCTGGCTGTCTCTATCTCTGTCAAATAAATAAATAAAATCTTTAAAAAAATAAAAAAATAAAAAAATAATAAAATTCTGTCCTACTGTAATCAGGTAACACTTTTCAAGAGAGCCAAATTAAAATTTCATAATTGAGGGGTGCCTGGGTGGATCAGTAGGTTAAGCTGCTGACTCGTTTGATTTCGGCTCAGGTCATGATCTCAGGGTCCTGGGATCTAGCCCCATGTCAGCTCCACACTCAGCGAGGAGTCTGCTTGAGAATCTACCTCCCTCTCCTTTTGCCCCTCTCCCCATTCACTTGCATGCGCTGGCTCTCCCTCTCTCTAAAATAAATCAATCTTAAAAAAATATTTTTAAAAATTCCGTAATATGACAGAAATGCACTTAGTCAAGCCAAGTGCAGAGCTGCCAGCTTGCATGTATACCTATAATATAAAACCCATGCAACTGGTGTAAGAAATACAAAAAATAATCTGTATCTTTACAGGCTATGTTTTAATTTCAATAAATGTGTAATACAAAATTCTACAAAGTGAAACATTCAAGGAAAATGACTAATTCAGGTAGCTAAGACTCAGAGTTTACTGTGTTTAATTTTGTTTATTTTTCCATGACACTCATGCCAAAAGAACCCTGAAAGACAAATTAAGAGACATAATATTTATTGTGTTGCTATGGTTTCCAGACTAACAAAACCATTACTCAATTTCTTAGCAACTTCCCTTTAGTAAAAATCTCAGGTGCCATTTTTCTTAATTAGATCTTACAATATAATTATGATTGACTACTTTTTAAAAAGCTTTTCGTAGTTGAAAACCAACTATATAAATTTTTCTGAGTACAAACACCTATTTGTATTAGATAAAAATCTAGGGATTTTAAGCCCTTTTCTTCTGATGTCATGATGTCAAACAACTGTATCTTCCTTTTACTCAGAGACCTTTTGATAGCAAAATATTCTTTTGGAATGAGAGAGGAAATTTAAGATTATAGACTATATTACTCAGATCAGAATACAACCTAATAAATAGACAGCTAAGGAGAATTGAAATTCTGGATCTGCAGGGACATCTAACCAAAGGAGAAAATGTGAATCATAGTTCTCATAGAAATACTTTGGGGGAAGAAAAAGGGTATTGCCAATAATGTCTTCACATTTAGGTTACTGATACTGTGCTATTTGAATTTTTTTCTCCAAATTCCTCTAAGTCACAGGAATGGTGAAGATTATGACAACTGAATGCTATACCAAATATTCTTCAATCACACGGACATAAAACTCAGTCTTTTTTCTTTTTTTAAGGTTTTATTTATTTATTTGTTTGTTTGTTTGTTTGACAGAGACAGAGAGAGAGAGAGAGACAGAGAGACAGCCAGCAAGAGAGGGAACACAAGCAGGGGGAGGGGGATATGAAGAAGCAGGCTCCCAGCAGAGCAGGGAGCCCGATGCCGGGCTTGATCCCAGAACCCTGGGATCACGCCCAGCGCCAAAGGCAAACGCTTAATGACTGAACTACCCAGGCGCCCCAAGACATAAAACTCAGTCTTGTTAATTCTGGCTAGAGGAACAAATCAAGGAAAAGTGAGAGAGAGTGAAACTGGCCATCACAGAGCCAGAGCTCTGACTTAGTTCCAGGGGTGAATGGGGGAAAAATGGAGAAAAGTCTGCACGAAATGGGAATTGACTAAATTCATACACTAATGCCACTGGAAGGAATTCTAAATGACTAAAAACAACAACTTAGATTTGCTCTTTCAAAGGATATGTCTAATAAAGACGTAAGCACAAAGGGGGAGAATTTTAACTGGGGCGAAATTTTTAAAAATCACTCTTCATAACTCTAAAAAATTAATTTACATTTCATAATTTTTTATAAATTTTTGTGTACCACCATTGAGAACACTCAAAAGCATTTTAAATAAGAGTAATTATGCCTCCTGTGGAGTTAGCTTTCCAGACAAATCTGATTTGCACAGAACAATCTGAACCAAGCACAAAAGGATGACCAAAAAAGTGTCAGAATTAAGACTCAAGACTTGACCTTGAAATCCTGGAATGCCTTAGGATTCAGCCTGAGGAGTGATTATTTTCAACTCTACACTTCCTCCCTAGACAAATTTCATCCACATTCACAATTTCAATTACCTTCTACATGCTCACAGGTCTCAATGTTTATCTACAGCCCAGACCTCTCCTTGGATTTCTTGATCCACATCCGCAAACTGCCTCTTCAGTCTCGACTTAGATGCCTCACAGGCATGTTAAACACACAACACATAAAACTAAGTCCGTGATCCTCCCTCTTCAAGATTCCTCCCCACTCAAATGTCCCCTACCACCACCCAGAAGCACAATCCAAACTTTCCCCTCTCTAAACACAGACACTCCCTGAGCATCGACTACTTACATCTCCGTCCCAACCATCTCCCACCATCCCCACTGCTGTCCCTCTGGGCCGGGCCCCCACTGCCTCTGCAAGTCTCACAACTCATCTCCTCGAATCCACTAATGTCCTTTCTGTTATAATCTCCAATCTGCACTGAAGTCATCCGTTTAAGGCACAGATCTGATCATGTCATACCCCTGCCCAAAACCCTTCAATGTTTTTCCATTGCTCTTAGGACACAGACCAATTCCTAAATACGGTCTAGAACCTGTAACAGAGTTCCCAACTACTGACTATTTGGGCCAGGTAATTCTTTGTTGTGGGGAGCTGTCCTGTGCAGTGTAGGATGTGTATGAGCAGCCCTGGTCCCTACCCACAAACACCAGGAGCGCACCCCTCCTCCTGTTATGACAGACAAAAATATCTCCACACATTGCCAAATGTCCTGTGGGGAACAAAATCACCCTTGGTTGAGAACCACTGGCTTATATGATCTGGCTCCTGGCTACCCTCCTCCTTGCTGTGCATGTTAGTGTTAACAGTGATCTCATAGAAGGCACAACAGTTTACAAGCATAGGAGCCTAAGCACAAATTTCAGCCTTACCTTTCTAGCTACGTGACCTTGGGCAAGTTACTTCACTTCTCCATGCCCTGCATTCATAGTTGATAAAATAAAGAACTTAGGACAGTGACTGGTATGTAATATGAGCTCAGTAATCAGTACATGTTAGCTGTTGTTGCTATTCCTCGAATTCTCCATACTCTTTCAGACTCAAAAGCTTGTAACACATTCTTCCCTCTGACTGGAAAGCTCTTTTCCTCATCTGACAATTCTTTCCCCTCAATAATTCCATTCATCCTTCAGAAATCAGCTGAAAGGGCACCTCCTCAGGGAAGCCTTCCCAAAGCCCCCAAACATGTCAAGTCCCCCATCACACACTTTTTAATAAAATCATTTACTGTCCACTCAAAGCACTTAACACAGTTGTAAATAAATAGATCACTGTATTTCCTCAATTCTAAGACAGCCACTGTGACGTACACTGACAATCACAGCTTTCAAGACAGAAATTACCATGTTAAATGCAGACATTAATTTTGAAGAAAAAAGGGAGCTGAAAATTGAACAACTAGTCCTTCTGTAACTCCTTGTTTAATGTCTAGTTCCCCCTATAGATTCTAAGCTCCATGAGGGCAAGGAATATGTTAGACCTGTCCACTGCCTATCCCTCACATCTGACAGAGTAGTTGCAGAGAATAGATGCTCAAAAAACATTTATTGAATGAATGACATTCAAAATTTGTGTAGTTTTTTAACTCTATTCCTTTTTCTTTCTTTTTTTCCCCCTTAGGGCTCCACACCCAGCATGAGCCCAATGCAGGACTTGAACTCATGACCCTGAGATCAAGACCTGAGCTGAGATCAACACCCGAATGTGTAACCAATTGAGCAACCCAGGTGCCCTTTTAAACTCTATTCTTAAATGAAAGATGGTATTAACAACCATAAGTATTGTGATTATGGTAATTCTTTGCATTTTCAAAAGCTGCTATCTTTACCAAGTTTTTTATCCTTAATTTGCCAAGCCCTAAACATGAATAAATTACTCAAGTAAAATAGTGAGGTAACTATGAGATTAGTTCTACCAAGGTATCATGGTTATCATTCCATAAAACAATAACACTGGACAGTATCTTTTAAACTAAGCACAATTCTTGCCTTTATATCCTTCTGTTCAGGCTGCTAATTAATACATAATCAAAACCTGCAAATTTCTGGTTCTCACTACTAGAGGCCTGGGATGGCTGTTACTGCCATAGGCAGCAAAATGAAATCCAACCAAGTGTCCATCAACAGATAAATGGATAAACAAAATGTAACATATACATACAGTGGAAAATTATTCAGCCTTAAAAAAGGAATGAAGTTATTTGAAGGGGGAAGGAATGAAGTTCTGATACATACTACAACATAGATGAATCTTGAAGTTATTATGCTAAGTGAAAAAAGCCAAAAGGAAAAATACTGTGTAATTCCACTTACATGGAATATTCAGAACTAGACAAATTCACAGAGACATAAAGTAGATTAAAGGTTACCAAGATCTGGAAGGGGGGGATGGGGAGTTATTACTTAATGGTTACAGTTTCTGTCTGGGGTGATGAAAAGGTTTTAGAAATAGACAGTGGTGATGGTTGCACAACATTGTAAATGCAATGAATGCCACTGAATTGTAGTCTGAAAATAGTTAAAATGGCAAATTTTGTTATACATATTATAATCACAACTTTTAAAAAATTAATATCATAAACTACCCAAAACCATTGAATTGTACATTTCAAATGGATGAAATAAATTTCAACAAAGCTATTTTAAAAAATCTGGGGGCGCCTGGGTGGCTCAGTGAGTTAAGTGTCCAACTCTTGATTTTGGCTCAGGTCATGTATCAGGCTACATGATATCAGTCTACTTGAGGATTCTCTCTCCTTCTCTTCTGCCCCTCCCCCCACTCATGCACTTTCGCTCTCAATAAATAAATCTTTTTTTAAAAAAATGAAATCTGAAAGTCCTTGCAGCCACAAATGCCAAAAAGTCATAAAAGCTTCCTTTCTTCTTTATTTCAAGTAGGTGTATGCACCCAATATGTCTACATGTACATTCTGCTCAACAACAAAAGTCTCTGAACAGTCCATTTGCTAAACTCCAACACCTATAAAAGATGATCAATTTCTATGCTTGTCATTGATCCTTTAGATTTAAGAGAACTGTGCATTATGAGCATGAATCTCTTTGGGTCCTGGAACTCAAGGGAACTCAAAGAATTTTAGAGCTAGAAGGGCTTTCAGATCATAAGATCCAAAAATAAGCAACATTCTGATAACTTCCATTTGGAAAGATGTACATGGAACGTTTTCTTCATATTTGCAGTTCTAAAACAAGGAGATCAGTAATATTCCAGGCTTCTGTGATGCCTTGGAAAAGACTGCTATCCCTTCAAAAGGCTTAATTTCTTTTCCTGGGAACGCTCACCATAATATTTGCCAAACTAACTGCAGTAAGGTGGCATAAGTAGCTTCCATGCTACCCTCATCTTTCTCCTTTGGAGAGCTAGCTGCCTAAAGGTTCCCAATTTGATACACTCCATGCTTTCAGTAAAGTTTGACTTAAAGTCAATTGCATTTCCCCCAAACCTTTGCAACAATCGAAGCCAAAGGAGCAAGAAAAAAAAAACAAACCATGTGGATTGGTCCTGAAACCTGAGAGGACTTGCTGGTGACCCCTTCTGACACTGCTCCTCCGAGCTCTTCCAAGAGCTGTGACAGCCCATGCTCCCCTCACAGAGCAGCAACACACCTACTACAGACGGGACGGGGCTTCTAAATCCATCCACATTCCTGACTTCACAGAACAGTCTTCAAACATCCAAACATCTTTTTAAAATGTACACAGGTCTTACAAAACGAAGACTTCTGTAGATGGGTAGTGATAATGGTTGCACAACAATGTGAATGTACTTAAGGCCATAGAATCCTACACTTCTAAAAATGGGTAAGTTTTATGTTATGTATGTTTACCACAATGTACTCAGTTCCATATTTTACATGCAAATTATCCAGTTTGCAGAATATGTGTATGCCTTTTGTTTCTTTTCCTTCTCATTCTCTGTAGTTCCCTGACTTGGGGCCAACTGAGGAGCAAAGAAACCTGACATTTCTTTGTAACCAGGAGGAAAAAGAGGTTATTTTTATTTATGGCATTCCCTGTCTACCTCAAAAAACAATATGAAGTGAGAAAAGACAAACTGTTGAGATTTAAAAACTAAAAAGGGAGGATTAAGCTATTTGCCGTTTTTAATCATTAAGGGAGTTCTGTTCTGTTTGGTTTCTTCCCAATTTCAAGCATGTGTTTTTTGTGAAAGGGATGATCATATAGGAGAAAATAAGGATTAGGGGCAATCTGCAAATGTCAACCATGTAATGTATGAATGCATAACTGAGAATGAGATATGAAAACATTAAAGGAAAAGAATCACAAGAACTATATGAAGGAATTATTAAAACTGCTAAACCTATTATTTCCTCTAAAGTTTTCAAACTACTACATCACATATTAGGCACTCATACAAATAAAAATCTTGAATCTTAATGAAAACTGGACCTTTCATATTGAAGGTTAAGCTGAGACTTTTGACCAGGTTATTAAGAGTTGGCATATTCAGGGGCGCCTGGGTGGCACAGCGGTTAAGCGTCTGCCTTCGGCTCAGGGCGTGATCCCGGCGTTATGGGATCGAGCCCCACATCAGGCTCCTCCACTATGAGCCTGCTTCTTCCTCTCCCACTCCCCCTGCTTGTGTTCCCTCTCTCACTGGCTGTCTCTATCTCTGTCGAATAAATAAATTAAAAAAATCTTTAAAAAAAAAAAAAAAAGAGTTGGCATATTCATATTCAGAGCTCTGAAAACAGAAATAAAAACTAAAAATACTGGCCTTTTACATCCTTTTATAATAATAACTTTTATTATTATAATTTGTGATTTAGTAACTATATTAAACTAAGTTATTTCATAGCAAAATAATAATGTACAGGGAGGAAAACAACCTGTAGGTATAAAAAACTGACCATAGAATCTTCTCTGTATTTTGTTTTCGGGTTTTTTGGTTTGTTTTTTGTTGTTGTTGTTGCTGTTTTTGTTTTTTTCTTCTCTGCATTTTGGTTCATGGTTCCCAAATCTGACTGGCCATCAAGATCCCCCAAGAAGAAAAGTGTGTGTGTGTCTGTGTGCATGCATGCACGCACACGCACTTAAATACAGGTTTCTGAGCTCAACTCCCACAGACTCTGATTTAGCAAGGCCTGGGACTCCATACATTGAAGAAGTTCCCTGAGGGTGTCTGGTGATCAACCTTATTTTAGAACACCTATCTTAATAAATTTCTTTTTTAAAAAAGACTATTTTACCTCTAGTCTCACTTTCAATTCTGACTTATTACTAGGCAACAAAATAGCCCACTGCAAATCTAACATTATGATAAAGGTTTACGTGCTTTGTCCTTTAATTATTACAACAGCCCTGTAATACAGGAAGACAATATTATTTCCATTTCACAGATGAGAAAACTGAAGTCCATAGTAGTTACTTAACAAAATTACTCAACTAGCAACTAGTAGAGGCAGGATTAAAAGCCACACTTAGAACTCTCCAAAGCCAGCCTCTTCTGGAATCAGTATAGTATAGGAGAATGAACAATGGCTTTACGTAGCTGAATTTGAGCCCCAGCTCTGTTATCTTTTACACATTTATTTCTCAGCTTTGTCTGTTTCCTCATCTGTAACTAAGGCTAATAATAATACCTATCCTTCCTAACTCACAAGGTTATTATGAGACTCAAGATGTACAAGCACTTTCAAAATCATGAATAGTTACCAAAAAACAAACTACTGATGGGGGAGTTGGAGAATACTGAGAAACAGCACAGCACAGCAAGTAATTAAATGCTCAGACCTTGGAGCCAGACTTCATTTGTTTGAACCCAAGCTCTGCTATTTTCTGGCTGTGTGACCTTAGGAAAGATACTTAACTCTTCTGTGCAATGGTTTCTTTGTTAAAATGGAGATAATAAAACCAATCTCAGAATTCTGTGAAGATTAAATGAATTAATGCAGTTTAAATGTGTAGAAGTGTTTGTCACATAGAAAGCACTCAAGTGTTAAATGTTTAGAATGCACCACTTTTGCAAACAAAGCATCACAGAGCCAAAAAAAGAGTTCAAATATTTAGTGACAGTACAAAAAAGCCTAGAAGGTGCCAACATTTTCTCTCCTTATAGAAATCTGGGTAAATCCCTCTAATTTGGGAAGTAAACATTTTGAGTAGTTTCAGTTTTAAAATAACACTATGTGGCTTCCAAAAGGCTTCATTTGAGCAAATACTTAAGATCCTTGTATCTCATTTTCACTTCATTTTAAACTATCTTTTACCCTTTTATCTGAAAATATCTCGCTTGATTTTTTAAAAGTGATTTTGTTAAAGTATCACAAGCTTGTCAACAGTTTTTAGACAACTTTATTTTGCTTCAAACATCCCTCTACAGAATTTGACTTCTAATTCAAAAGCTAACTGAGCAGCTTACCAGAGGAAAAATGTAACAATGAGCTGGATCAAAAAGAGACTGTATAATATGTCAAAAGCACTAGTCCTAAATGAGCTATTTTACTAAGAATAACAAAGAGGAAGTGGTGAGGGACTAATCCTCACAAAAAGAATATAATTTAATAATGTTCTAACCAATTCTTGTACCAGATTAATTTATGGTCAGGTCTGCAGCTGCAGATAGAGTCAGAGTCTGAAACAAAGTTGGCACCTCACTAAGAAATCACAGCTGGGAGTTATCTTAAATTTCCAATATGTAACAGGAAATGTTGCCAGTGATTCAATAGGTGACAACCCTTTCCATTTTTTTCTTTCTTCTGAGTTGTCAACAAACCAAAACAAAAATGCTCCAGAAGCTCTGGTACTAGCTGAAAGTTAAACATAAAAATTCCACTGCAATATTTCAAAAACCAGCTAAAACAACTGAATCTGGGTGGACACCAAATAAGGACTATTTTGTCAACATTTATACAGTACCTCCTGGATTATGTTAACTGTATAGCCCACAGTGTTTCTATAATACAGTTATCATATTTTCTACATTCTAATTACCTGAAGTTTCAATACTGAAGATTAATTATAAACTTCTAAACATTACAGGTACCTACCTAAAGTAATTCACAAAAAATAAAATGAAAAATTAATTTTAGATAAGAGCAACAGATATCCAAATAGAGATGGTAACTACATTTTATTCTAATACAGTATTTAGAGGCCAGATGTAACACCTTATTCACAGTAAACATACTGAAACCAGCTCAGTGAATCAAAGTCTATATATATCTCCCCTCAGCACTTTTACAATGTTCCCAACTGTGCAACTCAATGTTGAGAGGGGGTTTTCCAGACACACCTCTCTGGCAATGTTACTCAAAGCTTCATCTTCTGCAGAAAATCGGTCTTTTACAGGCGTCCTTTTCCTTCCAGAACCAGGAGTCCCCATATTGTCTTCTTAATAGTTTTTAACCGTGAAATGTGATTTCACTGTTTTCGGCCCTGAAATAAACAGAAACAGAATTAACTTAGGATGCTTCTCTTTGTACCATTTTAAAGCTCCTTTATACATTCACTTTTAGAAAAGAGAAATTGCATTTATGTATTTACATATAACTTAGTCACCAAATACTTTTCCCTCACTGTCAAATTATTCCAACAAATTTTAGAATATTTAAGTTTATACTTATTATTAAACTTCCCAATTCTTTTTTACCATGCTACCCACAGACAGAAACCTGTAAGAATGTGTTGTAGGTGCACCCAGGTGGCTCAATCAGTTCAGTGGCCAAATCTTGATTTCAGCTCAGGGTTGGGAGATGGAGCCCTGCCTTAGGCTATGGGCTTGGCAAGGAGTCCGCTGAAGATTCTTTCCCTCGGCCTCCCTTCCCTCACCCCCCACCCCTCCACCCCCCACTCGCATAATCGCAGGGATGCACGCGCTCTCTCTCAAATAAATAAATAAGTCTTAAAAAAAAGAACATGTTGTAACATTAGCCTCAGAAAACTGCAGTCAGCAGTAATTCTACTTAGCAGTTTAAAATTACTACGGCTATTTCTAAAACTCATTTCCATCCCAGAGCAAAAAACATTTCAGCAAAGTCATTCATTCTAAAGCTCTGAAAGAACATATTCAAGAAATTTTAATACAGAACCTTAAACTTACAAAGATAAGTTGGCTTTTTAGTGTAATTTAAAAAACAATTCCAATTAAACTATTACCACATAAAAGAACAACTGAAGGTTTATTATTCTGCAATTAACAATTACCAACACTGTCCATGCAACAAATAATCTGAGTGCCTGTTACTGCCAGGTACTGTGGAAAGTGCCAAAGATACGGTGACAAACAAAACTGATGTAGGCCAACGATTAAGAATATATCTATGGATCTATTATTGTTGCTGTTATTATGAAATAGACTCATTTTTACAAAAAAAAAGAAGAAAAATTCATCTGCCAGGATTAAATAAGGATAATAAAGATCATCTGACCTTCCAAACATGTGGTATTTGAAATTAAAGATTCCCATAAGAAAATGCATCCTAATTTGCATGACCTCCCTCTCTCCTATACACATTCCTAAGAAGTACAGCTCATTTAGCAAAATACCCATTAACTTAAAAAAATTTTTTTCCTAGCTTTAACAAAATAAACTGGTGAAATTTCATTAAACCGTGAGTCACAAAGGAATTCTCAAGTAAGTTTGTCCCAGTAGAATGAACTACATTAAAACTCCAAGTGACTTTAATGTGTTGGAATTTACTTGTTTCAGGCAAAATAAAACAGAACCACTTATCAAGTCACTCTTCCAAAGAAAGTCTTCTCCAATGAAAATTCAGGCCATTCCCCTCTTATCTGACACCATTTCCTACTCCCACATAGCTAGCATGCTATGTTTGTCAATCAGAATGAAGACTGATGATAGTTCATTACTCTGCCATAGAAAATCTATCTGGACGATAAGAAAGGACTCCTTCAAATGGAAACGAAGAGAAGGAATGTATGTCTGAAGGCAGCAGCTGAGAAGTCCCAGTCACAAATCAGGACAATTTCTGAAAAGCTCAGTGTTGTTTTTTCAGAAGTCTCCCACCACTCTCACCCTCAGCATCATTTTAAAGACCATATACTTAATAGTAATAACGTACAAGATTAGTCACCTACTGAGAAAAAAAGCAGCATGTAGTACTTTTCTCTTCAAAGACTGGAGTGACAATTTGATGCACAGTAGTTATCACCCAATATTCGTCCTTCAGCCAGCCTTCCAAAGACACATTCAAAGACAGTTCACAAAAACAGGAAACAAAAGGAGGCATTTTCTAATTCCAGGAACATAAAAATAATTACAGAAGAAGAAATAAAGATTTTATCAAAAGTTTAACAGCAGTTCCGTTAGGAGGAAAGAATTATGGCTGCACTTTTTCTTCTTCTTGATTTTCTAACATTCCAATAACATTGGGGAAAGAGAGATGCATCAATCAATCAATCCATCCATCCATCCAGATCCAAGGCTCAAAGAAAAAAGTGGCCCCAAAGTGGATCACACCCAAATTAGGGTATGGTATACAGCTGAGACATACTATCTGAAGCCACTGTTGGTAGCACTCTTTTGAATGGATTTCTGTCTCCTCTTTTTCCATAATTCATTTCCTTCTTTCTCAACAAATACTGCCTTAAACCTCAGACCTGCCAGGATACTTCTAGCACACAGATTTACAAAGAATTATTTTTCTTAAAAATGCCTCAAAGCAAAACTCTAAAAAAGGCTCCAGGCTAGCCAGCCCTGAGAGAAAGATGACAAGAAAAGAGACAGAGGCACAGGATAAATAGGAAATGGGAACAACTTCCTGTCTTCCTTATCCTTCTTGTCCTATCTATAGAGAAAATCTAGGGGTTTACATGACACACATTGGCCAGGTCCTGTCACCTTTTTCAGGTGTACACGAGGCAGATCAACCATTACCTCTGTCAAAAAACAATCTAATGTTTTTGAAAGAATTACATGATCTGTACTATGTAGTCAGACATCCCTACTAATATTAGAAAAAGTAAAAGGTTTTCAGCTCCTATGCAATCTATCTTTAAAATGACAAAAATAAGGATATAGACTCAAAAGATGATCTCAATTAGATTATTTCCAGTTTCTGATCCTAAAGGACTTCCAGTAAGTTACTATTGCAAGGTTTCCTCAAGAATACTTTTCTTCAGGAGCCGTGTTAATCTCTTCCAGCTTTTCCTTGGTTGTATTGACCAAACTAAGAGCCAAACCTTTACATCCACTGACAAAAACAAAACTGCCCACATTTTGTCAAGTCCATTACCCAGACAATGTCAAGTTGTTATTCTCCACATGGTTTCGTCATTAAGGATCTGTCTACCTACAGGAAAGAAGGGAAGTACTTTCAAGGATGTTGTGAAATAGAAACCTTCCATGATAGATATATCAACAAGGCTTTCTTTTCTCCAATGAGCTTCTCACATAATACATTTCTGAAAAATAGGAATTTTGCCACATTAAGTGGCACTTCAATCGTGATATTGTTCACTCTTGTGAGAACAGAATGGGTATGTAATATCAGTATGTCACATTCTAAATATAGCACACTTAGAGAGTTCTGTCTGGATCCCAATAGTTGCAGTTCCCTATATCTGAGTATTCCAACACGCGGAATTCAAAATATTGGCATAAGCCTCTGTATCAGAGTCGTCATTACAGTTAACACTATCTATGCAATAAAACATTTGGTTTTTATTCATCAGCAAATAGCAGTATCTGGAATGGCACTTGAACTAAAGACTTGAGTGGAACTGCAGCTGTTGCCACTGGACCAAAGTTAAAGTGAGATGACCTGAGTTCAACTGATGCACTGCCCTTTCCCCTAAGGCTTCATTTCTTCACTGACAGAGCAAACACAACAACTGTCTGCCTATACAACATGGTTAATGTGAGCTCAAGTGAGTTCAGGTAAATGCAAGCACTTAATAAACTTAGAAAGCACTCCATAAGTGTTTTGAGTGCCTTGAATTAACTACCTCTTTTACATATTTAGCTTATGAAGTAGACAAAAGGGCAATCCTGGCCTTTCTTTACATTCTTGTACTTTTAACTAACTAAACAAAAACATCCTCAAGTTACTTCCCCCAGCAGGCATTATGTGATATCATTAGCAATGCTAAGAATATTTGCTGAAGCATGGAAAAATCTAGAAAAAATA
Source organism: Ursus arctos (assembly GCF_023065955.2). NCBI lineage: Eukaryota > Metazoa > Chordata > Mammalia > Carnivora > Ursidae > Ursus > Ursus arctos. The sequence continues at coordinate 51,521,981 of NW_026622875.1, read as the reverse complement.
AAATACCTTTAACTATAATCATTATACTATGTAGCACATTTACATAACAAAAAATTAAAAAGAAGAAATTTTTAAGGCACTTTGTGGCATTCAAAGTCTATCTTTGAAAATCTAAATGAGTACACAAGTTTTAGAAGTGCGGCCTTACAATGGGAGTTAGCTCTCCACAAGAACACAACTGATTTAGAAGACAGAGGTCATTACATGGCACAATTAATATTTTTTTAATTGATTTTTAAAATTTTTTTATTTATTTATTTGACAGACAGAGAGAACAGCAGGGGGAGCGGCAGGCAGAGGAGAAGCAGGTTCCCCACTGAGAAAGCAGCCCAATGCAGCACTAGATCCCAGGACTCTGGGGATCAGGACCTGAGCTCAAGGCAGATGCTTAACGACTGAGCCACCCAGGTGCCCCTCTGTGCGTATCTTTTGATGTAAATTTTAACTCAAAAGAAAAATTCCTCTAGACAAACACTTTATCCTAGTTAATGAGACAAATGATAAAATATTTAGGGTTGAAGTGTACTGATATCAGCTGCTTATTTTGAAATGCACCCCCCCAAAAAACAAACAAAAAAAGATGTAATAACAGAGGAGTGGATAAAGGGACAGTAGGTGACAAAGTACAGTAAATTTTTTAAAATATTTTATTTATTTATTTGACAGAGAGAGAGAGAAAGCACAAGCAGGGGGAGCAGCCCACAGCGGGAGACGCATTTAAGCAGGCTCTGTACTGAGTAAGGAGCCCAATGTGGGAATTGATCCCAGGACCCTGCAATCATGACCTGAGCCGAAGGGGGATGCTTAAGCGACTGAGCCACCCAGGTGCCCCAAGTACAGTAAAATATTAACAGTGGAATCCAAGTAGTAAGTACATGAGTGTTCAAAGAACTCTTCAACTTTTCTGTAAGTTGCAAAATGTGTATAGTAAGTGTTGGGAAAAAATAACTGGTTGAGAAATGCAGATGACTAAGTGAACAAAAGGCATGGGACCTGGTAATTTCAATTAGAAAACCTTGATTTGAAACCAAAAGGAAGGTAGAGGTATTCACAGTATGGAAGAATAACAATAGTTAGTATTCATTAGAAAGATTATAGGCAAAGGAAAGAATGCCTCAATTGCTGGCTAGAAGAGAAAAAAATGAAGGGGGAAGGGCCAGGGGCAAGAGCAAAGCAGTAGGGGAAGGAAGGAGGGAGGGCGGGCAGGCAGGAGGAAAGTTAAGCGTCTTTTAACACTTAAAGACATCAATTCCTGCAAATAGCTAGATGAGGACATTATGCAAAATGAATAAATCATTAACAGAACCTACAGAAAGAATAAAAGGTACACCTAGAAATTGAGGCAAAGTACAAAAGGAAAATATGTATATGTGAGGCAAAACTGGAAGACTTGGCAGAACATGAAAGGAGAATATGAGAACCTATAATGGTTAAATTAAACTCATATTTTACAAAATATAATGCCTATAAAGGGTCAATAATAACCTGTATAATGTCATCTCCAACTTCCCCATTCGGTAGTCCTAAGAATTAACAAAAATGTTTCTTAAAGTCTCATATTTTGAATACATAGTCTCACATACCCAAAACAATTGATAATCATTCCATTTTCTCCTTTCATAAGATGACATGCCAGTGGTTGCACTTCCTTCCTTGCTAACCATGTTTAAATAAATGAATTCTAATAGGCTGTATGTTCAACACGATTTACAATACTATTTTCATCAACTGTGCAGAACCCAAATTAGGAAGATGTGCTCTTACCCAACAACTGCATACTCAGTATGCCCTGAGAAGAAAACCATTTTCTAGTACCATTCAAATTCCCTCCCTTCCCTATGGCTTTTAAAAAGTATTTCAATGTCAACAAGAAAGAAAAGAAAAGAAAAGAAAAGAAAAGAAAAGAGAAAAAATGAACGAACCTCAGGAATGTGTGTATGAACATAATTCAGAGGATGAAAGGAAGGGAGAGAGAAAATTACATATTGCTGAGGATAGATCAGACTTAAAAGTGTGCAATAAAGCAGAAAACAGGAAAGGAACAGAAGTACTAGGGAAAACAACAGAAGCTCAGACAGCAAAGAACGAGGATAAAACCAAAGACGAGGAAGAAATAGGGAAGCATACAATAAAGATGTGATTTTTTTTTTATGTAATTAATATGAAGAAGGTTCTAAAATTAGAAAATTGTTATAAAATAAAATACATATATTTAAATTTTCTCTTTCCAACAAATAGGTACTGCCAATTTGCAAAGCACTATGTACATAATAATCATTGCCTTATAAGTGGACAAAAGAGTAAATGGAAAAATTAAAATGGCAAAGAAAAAGTCAGAGAAAAGTACTTACACTATTTCTACATATCCTTTCTTAATGGTGTTCTCTGAAGCATAAAAGCTTTTATTTTGAGGAAGTCAATTTACCTATTTTTTCTTGTTGTTTCATTTGATGTCATTTCTCTTTTTTCTTTTTTTTTTAAGATTTATTTACTTATTTTTTAGACATAGAAAGAGGGCAGAAGTGGGAGGGACAGAGGGAGAGGGAGAATGAATCCCAAGCAGATTCCACGCTGAACACAGAGCCTGACACAGGCTCGATCCCATAGCCCTGAGATCAGACCCAAATGGAAACCCAGAGTCCGACACTCAACCAACTGCACCACCCCATTTGATGTCATTTCTAAGAAGGCACTGCTTACCCCAAAATCTCAACGATATATTTCTACATTTTCTTCTTAGAGTTTTACAATTTTAGCTCTTACTTTTAAGTCTATGATCCATTTTGAGTTCATTTTTATATATGGTGTGAGGCAGGGTACCAACATCATTCTTTTGCCTGTGGATATCCACTTGTTCCAGTACCATTTGTTGAAGACTATTCTTTCCACAACTGAATGACCTTGGCAGCCTTGTCAAAAACCAACTGACCATAAAAATAAGGATTTATGTGTGGACCCTCAATTCTATTCCACTGACCTATCTACATAAATCTAAATATAGATAGATAGCTATAGATACAGATATCCTTCTGTCAGTATCACACTGTCTTGATTACTACTGTAGCTTTGCAGTGAGTTTTAAAATTGGGAAGACAGTGTCTTTCAACTTAACGTTCTTTTTAAGATTTTACTGGCTATTCTAACTCCCTTATATTTCCATATAAATTTTAGGATTGGCATGTCAATTAAAAAAAAAAAGGCAGCTGGGATTTTGATAGGGATTACATTGAATCTATAGATCAATTTGGGAAATATTGCCATCTTAACAATATTGATTCCAATCCATTAACATGGGGTGTCTTTCCATTTATTCAGATCTTTAATTTCATCCCACTATGTTTCGTGGCTTTCAATGAATTCTTATACCTCTTTTATTAAATTTATTCCTAGGTAAAATAGACATAGAAGTTTCTATAGGGATGAATGGGTGGCTCACTCGGTTAAGCGTCTGCCTTCTGCTCAGGTCATGATCCCACAGTCCTAGAATCAAGTCCCACATTGGAATCCACTTCTCCCTCTGCCTGCCACTCCCCTTGCTTTTGCGTGCTCCCTCGCTCTCGACAAATAAATAAATAAAATATTTTAAAAAGTTTCTAAAAAGTGTAAAATGCTATAGAAATATACTGTATCACCAACACCAAAAAACAAAACATCTAAAATCAAAATAAGCAAAAGAGAAGGTAGTAAAGTAAAATTCAGAAGTAAATCCCATGGCTAAGATTAATCTTAGTTGAGCTATGGGTGGACAGGGGAATTGCATATTTTCAAACACAAATATAATCCAACACTACACCTATATTCTTAGTGGGAAGGCATTTTTTACTATTTCCAATTTACTAGATATGCAGCAGCAATAAAAGGAACGGGAAGTCCTTTTACCAAATTATACAAGTGTGTGCTTTCTTTCCGGGGTATACAGAATTATTACTGAAATATTTCCTCCACCAAAAGAAATGAAAATCAAAACTAACATGACAGAAGCAAGTAACTATCCTCTGTTACTAATAATAAAATAGAAGGAACCAGAATTAAGTCTCAAAGGAAAAAAGAACTTAAATTAGCCTTAGACCTTAGGCTCTCCTTCTGATTAAGATGAACTCTATTGACAATACTTATATTAACTATATTCTCATAACAAAAATAAAACTTAGAATATAATGCAAGAGGAAAACTTACATTAATAAATATGATCATTTTAATTTTTTGTTAGTCTATAGTAAAACCAAAGATAAAATTGAAAATGACCCAAGTTGACAACAACAGCTTTAAGTCAAGGCCAGTCAACATGATGTAATAAATTGTGGAAGGAGAAAACTCATAGGAAGGAAGGAAAGACAAGGACACATTTAATATTATGCCTATAAGGTGCAAAAAGATAACAAAATGCCATGTAAAGTATGACTGCAAATACGTAAAACTTCATACATACGAATAATGAATAAAGACAATATGTATAAAAAGAATTTTCCTTTTCCAAAAGCTTTATATACTGTTGATAATCACTTTATCACAAAAATTATTTAAGCTAAAATCTACAATTATGGGCTACTTCATAGTATGAAAATACAAACTTATAAAAATAACCAACTTTGAAACAATATTAATGAACTGATAAAGGGGAAAGATTCATTTAGTCTGTCAGAGCAATTGCAAAGTAGAACTATAAAAATTTATGTTGGTCATCTCTGGTAAAACTGTCACGGTGACCATCACTTTTACAGGCATAATGACATTTTAAGTAAGTGAAAAACACATTGCTAATTTTAAATAGAATGAGCACCACTGGATTAACCTTAAAAATTAAAAATCTAACTTGAATCAACAGGTCAAAATTAGAACAAAGAAGCAAGCCTTAATGTACTCTAAAATTCTGGGGGAAAACAACAATTTTTAAGTATACAACTTTTTATTATCAAAGCAAAATCCTTTCAAATTATCAGCTTTCCTTGAAGACCTCTATTCTATGAAACCTTCCACCCACATAGCTCACTGACTGGAAAATAAAATAGTGCCATGAGACACTTTTATAGCATAAAGGGAGAGGCCAACATTTCCCCCCTCTTGAGCCATGTTGGTCAGGTCTGTGTAGCTTACACCTATCTTAGAAAGGGCAAAGTAATACTCTGAAATGGTAGGTAAGACACCAATCAGGCCCATAAAAGGAAGTCAACAAGATATAATGCAATGTAAGTACAATGTTCACAAGGCAGTAATTAGAGAAGACAGCCAAACTGACGGCACAACTGTGAGAGTAGCTAATCCAAGTGCCATCCGATCCAAAGCCACACGCAATGAGCTCCACTTTAGATACATCGACTTCTGCTCATAAAGACTTAACATCAACATTTGGGTGGCTCCTTTTTATACAAATAAAGACAAACTGACCATCCCTCCTCCCATACCTGTTCATCCACCACAACCTACCACACACACACACACACACACACACACACACACACACACGAGAGAGAGAAAGATACCATTAATAACTTCCCAGAAGTTAAGGACATAAGTTTCCAGATTCAAAGGACCCACAGAATGCTCAACACAAGTCCTGAGTCCATATCAAAGTATTTCATAGTGAATTTCAAACACTGAAGACAAAGATGATTTTACAAGCTTCCATGGGTAGGAAAATCAAGCTACGTAGAAAGAATTCAGAATTAGAATGCCTTTAAACTTTTAAAAGTTAATTCTGGAAATGAGGCACCTGGGTGGCTCAGTCAACTGAGTGACCAACTCTTGATTTCGGCTCAAGGTCATGATCTCAGGTGGAGGGTTCGAGTCCCATATAGGGCTCCCCACTCAGCATGGAGTCTGCTTGAGATGCTCTCCCTCCCTCTCCTTCTGCCCCTCCTCCCACTCATGCACTTTCTCTCTCAAACAAATAAAATCTTTAAAAAAAAAAAAAAGAGGTAATTCTGGAAAGAGGACAATACAGTGATGCCTTCAAACTTCTAGGAAAACTAAAGACAACCTATCAACAGCCTATGACCAGTCAAATCATTCTATTTCTCATATTTGATGAGGAAAGACATTTTTAGATATGAGAGGCCTCAAAAATTTACCTCTTTTATGCCCTTTGTCAATAAGCTACTAGAAGATACACTTCACCAAATAAAAGAGAAAATCAAAGGAATAGTTTGTTGCACAGAGTCATCCAGGGACTCAGGCTCCTTTCAGCTGGTGACTACTCCTTTACCACTGCTTCCCAACTCACAACCAAGAGATGGGAGTGAGACATACACCTAAATTGTGTTAAACCACTGAAACTTGGGGGTTGTTTGTTAAAGTAGGTTAGTCTATCCTGACTAATCGACACAAAAAGGTGATAGAGCTATTCCACTTTTCAAGACTGAACCACATATTGATTAGAAATACATGTATGGAGGGTGGGACAGCAAAGCTGGGCAGGGAATGGTGAGAGTGATTAACATGTAAAATGGCATTGTGATTGCCTGGAGACGAAGGGGTACATTAAAAAATATATACAGGAACTTCTAGGATAATTGTAATGTTCATTTCTTGACCTAGGTAGTGAAACACAGATGCTCATTTTATTGTTCTTCCTGAAACTGTATTTTTGTTTTATATTTCTCCATGTTTCACAAATAAACTAATTATTTTGTTCAAAATCAGTTGGATGGATAGGATGAGGCACTTGAAAACAATGTTGGAACATTTGGGAAAAAATAAGGTGAAGAGAAAAAACTAAGCAAAGAAAGGAAACCCCCTGGCAGCCCCCCTGGAAAAACTGAATTAAACAAGAAAGAAAACAATCATGGTACAATACTTAGCTGAGCAGTAAATAATATTTATTTAGTTATAAAGAAAACACCAACTATTGATTTAAAATTGCAAAACGGAATGCTACAGAGAGGAGAAGGGGGAAATAATGAAGAAACACAAAATAACAATAAAAACCACCAGTAACACTTAGTTAACTGCACATACATGTTTTTCAAAGAGAAATAGGTTCATAAAGTATGTGCTATTTTGTAAGATACTTCTTTTAACTGCACATATATGTTTTTTAAACAAAAATGGATTTATAAAGTATGTGCTATGTTGTTATCAGCTATAGCAGACAGACTGTAAGGTGGATCCCCACCATTATCCCCCCTCCTTCTATTCCTACCTTTGTGTAAACACCTCACAAAACATGTGGCCAGGACTTGTGACTTGCTTCTAACCAACAGAATACAACAAAGGTTATAAGATGTCATTCCCATGATTATGTTACATTATATAAGACTAGCCAGCTAGCAGGCTTGCTCTAGGCTCTCCTTGATGATTTGACCAAGTGGTCATATTAGGAAATACCACAGGGCCAAGAAATTCAGGTTGCCTCTAAGAGCTGAGAGCGGCCTTTAGGAGCCTGAAGACAGCCTCTACATAACCTTTAGTTATCCTAATAACCTTTAGTGAGCAAGAAGCTTCAGTCCTAAAACCACAAATAAATTAATTCTGCCAAAAACCTCCGTGAGCTGGGAGGTGGATTTTTATCATGTAAGTCTCCAGGAGAGAATTCCACCCAGCCACATACAACACCTTGATTACAGCCTCATCAGGCCCCTATGCAGAGGACCCAGTTCAGCCATGCTCAGACTCCTGCCCCACAGAAACTGTAAGATAATAAATGTGTGTTGTTTTAAACTCTAAATTTGTGTAACTTGTTACACAACACATAAAACAAATGCAACAGCTTTTAAAACTTTGGATTAAAAAAAAAAAACTTTGGATGAATAAATTCAGCAAAGGCACAGGGATAAAAAAAATCAACACACATACAAAACAGCTGAATTTTTATACACTAGCTACAAATAATCCAAAAAGGAAATTAAGAAAACAATCCCAGGGGTGCCTGGGTGGCATAGCGGTTGGGCATCTGCCTTCGGCTCAGGGCGTGATCCCGGCGTTGTGGGATCGAGCCCCACATCAGGCTCCTCCGCTATGAGCCTGCTTCTTCCTCTCCCACTCCCCCTGCTTGTGTTCCCTCTCTCGCTGGCTGTCTCTATCTCTGTCAAGTAAATAAATAAAATCTTTTAAAAAAGAAAAAAGAAAACAATCTCATGTACGATAGCATCAAAAAGAATAAAATACTTAGGGAAAAACTTAACCAAGGAGGCTTGTACAATGAAAACTACAAAACATTGTGAAAAAAAATTAAAGGAGACATAAATAAATGGAAAGCCACCTCCTGTTCAAGGATTGGAAGACTTAACAGGGTTAAAATGTCAATACTACCCAAAGCCATCTATAGATTCAATGCACTCTCTATCAAATCCTAATGACATTTTTTGTAGAAATAGAAAAACCCATCCTAAAATTAAAATTCATATGGAATCTCAAGGGATCATGAACAGCCAAAACAATCTTGAAAAAGAAGAACAAGTTGGAGGTATCACGCTTCCTGATTTCAAAACTTAACTAGAAAGCTACAGTAACCAAAACAGTGCCTTACTGGCATATACCACAAACAAAAATAACTCATAATAGATCAAAGAAATAAGTGTAAGTTAAAAGTACAAAACTTTTAGAAGAAAACATACACAAAAAGCTTCATGACATTGGATTTGGTGATGATTTCTTGAATATAATACCAAAAACCCAGGCAACAACAACAAAAGAAGTAGATAAATTGGACTCCATCAAAATAAAAACTCTGTGCATCAGAGGGCAATAATATCAAGAGAAAAGAAAGTGACCCCATAGGATGCAAATCGTACATCTAATAAGGGATTAATCTCCAGAATACATAGAGAACCCCTAAAATTCAACCACAAAAAACAAACAACCCAATTCAAATATGGGCAAAGGACCTGAATAGATATTTCTCCAAAGATAGATAAATGGCCAATGAGCACACAAAAAGATGCTCCACATCACTAGTTACTAGGGAAGCACACATCGAAACTATAATGAAGACACCACCCCACACCCACTAGAATGGCTATTATTTTTAAAAATAGTAATAACAACAAGTGTGTCAAAGATGCAGAGAAACTAGAACCCCTGTACACTGCTGGTAGGACTGTAAAATGATCAGCCACTATAGAAAAAGGTATGGCAATTCCTCAAAAAATTAAACACAGAATTACTATATGATCTAACAATTCTACTTATGGGTATTTGCCCCAAAGAAATGAAACCAGGGACTCAAACAGATATTTATACACTTCTGTTCACAGGTAGCAGCGTTATTCACAATAGCATTATTCACAATTTGGTAAAAGCTAATCAAGTGTCCATCAATGCACAAAGGGATAAACAGAATGTGGAATATACATACAATGGAATATTATTCAGCATTAAAAAGGAGTTAAATTTTCATGCATGCTACAATTTGGATGAAACTTGAGGACACTGTGCTAAGTGAAATAAGCCAGACACAAAACAGAAATATATGATTCTACTTATATGAAGTACTTAGAGTAATCAAATTCATAGAGACAGAAAGTAGAATAGTAGTTGCCAGGTGCTATGGGGAACGAGGAGTTATTTTTTAAGGGGTGCAGTTGCAGTTTGGGATAATGAGAAAGTTCTGGAGATGGAGGGTGGTGAAGGCTGTGCAACAGTGTCAATGTATTTAATGACACTGAATTGTACACTTAAAGATGATTAAATGGTAAATTTTATATTATGTATATTTTATCACAATTTTTAAAAAACCCCACTTGGATAGATAACAAAGGGTGAGTTGGGTAAGTAAGAGAGGCAGACAATGACTCTCGTTTCTTTGACTATCCACTTAGATATGGCAATATCCATGACGGGAACAGATATCTAACCTAAAACTGATTTTTTTTTTCTATCTTCAATCCTATAATCATTGGGTCACTTTACTGAAATTCTTGTATTTTCTTTTTTTAATAGCAACATGTATGCTTCCTGATTACATTGTTTATTGTTATAAATTAACTTAAACCATTTAAAAGGGAAATAAATATTTTAACATCCTAATCCTCTGCATACAGTATACTCTATTTTACTTAGAAAACAGAGAGCCAAAAGAGTGCTCCTGGCTGTTAAAATGTTTCAATTTAGGAAAGTGGGGGATATAGAAAGAATAACAAAGTGATCACAAAGTAACTTTAAAATTAGTTTCCTAAAACAGTAAAGCTATGTTATCCAAAATTAGTTAAGATTTTGGTGTTCATAACGAAAAAAACTAAGACATACAAACTTCAAAGTGAAAACAATGAAAAAGATAAACTACGATTTTTTAAGAAGGGTTTTAATAGTTCACTTCTGAGGAAATAAAAACGACCTGATATACATTTGTACTCCAACGCTTTTCCTAACCTCTTTTCCACTCTCTCTGCCGTGCACTATCTTCACCTCCTTTTTTTTTTTTTTTTTTTTTTGGTAGAGGAAGGCTGAGACCTGAGACAGGAAAGGGATAATAGAAATAGAAAAAAAGGGATAAATACTCCCATTTACTTTTTCTCATCACACTGAATACAGTCCTAAATACATCGTTATTGTCTAATGCAAACAATCCAAATTTCTGAGGGCAAGGAAAAACAAAATTTCTTGGAGTTACAACCTAACCTAAAGCAAAAGAAAGGAAACCATCTGCTGGCTTTGCATCTGTAAATTATGTTTGCAGTGCATGCGGAATTCTTCAAACAACCTTGACTGTAATACAAGGCTGCAGTTTAATATGGTGACAGAAACCTTGGATAAATGGGTGGAGTACTAAGCCCTTTAAACAGGTTTCTAGCCTAAGTAGTGAAATCAGTTAAAGAACTTTAAACTCAAGTGCCTCATTCACTAAGGATAGAAAACACCAAGGTTTTCATGAGAAAGCACATGATACACAGAGACAGCTGTGCTGGGAGATAGCATCTGGTAACAGCCTCGAGTTATTTTTAAAGCGGTAACTTCATGATAATGTACATGAGACTGTAGCTGTTCTATGGGAAGAAGCTAATTTCTCTGTACGAACTCAAAATAATCCTATAAAACAGCCCATCATTCCCAGTGTCCTTTTGATCCAAAGACATGTGTGCAAGTCTCTGAATTGGACTAGTTCAACTAGGGCCATGGCCTCCCTATGCCAATATCAGTAATGGCTTTCCCCTGTTGTAAAACATTTGACTGATCACTCTTAGACCCAGGACATAACATCAATACTGATACAATCCTGTGCTCTTCCTTCTGCACATTCTTCTGAAATACTTTCCTCATTATTTTTCCTGAAACAAGCCCTTCTCTTTAAAACAAAGACAAAAAGAAAAAAAAAAATGACCCTAGGATATGCATGCTAAGCAGATTTTCACCCCAAAACTTAGCCTTAATCTTCTGGAGGCAAATGTCTTTTATAAATTCACTCTTCTGCGGTTGCCGCTTTTCCTAAACCGCAGGCCTTCCTGACTGGCAGCAGGGCCAGGACAGATTACAGTTATGTGGTAGGTTCTGTCAGAGGTACTCTGACAAGGCCTCAAAATAGATCCTGGGCACCAGCCAGAGACATTGCCACTCACAAGTTCCAACTTCATCATCATACATTAGCCCCTCGGTACTTTTTTTTTTTACTCTCTCTCTCTAGAATCTCTCATTTTAAAAGGGAAAAAGTTCCTGAACCCCCCTTCTCCTGGTCATGAGTGAGCTGTATAATACAGAAATTAAACTCTTAAATTTGCTCACAAACACCTTGCAGAATAAAAACTGAAGCTGTACCTACCCCCCGCCTTGGGAAATTAATCCATCCATAGCGCTCTGGTTTGCAAAATGACTTTGAATCTCAAACTCTACAGAGGTTTATTTTATTATGAATAGATTACGATGTGGAAGGTAAAGGAAGACAGAAGGTGGACTATTTTTTGCGACTAATAATATAGTAGCAGACTTCATCAAGGCAAGAAGTTAAACTATATACAATATTTTTAATTGATATTGGTCATAAAATCCTAAAACAATTAACCGACTACAAAAGGTATTCATTTTACTATTACCCTATGTAAGTGAAGTGGTTTGTCTGTAACACCAGTCTTCAAGCTACAGTATTTTCACCATTACCAGTACAAACAAAATTAACCACCGGTCACTCTAAAATGTTTAAGATTGACTTATAAAATACAGTTTAATATTTTTTTAAATGGAAGGATAAAATACAAAGTAAGAGCTCCTTTCTTCTACAAGGTTGAGAAAGAAGTTAACTTCTATTATAAAATAAAATCCAATATAAGACTGAAACAAATTTATAAATCTTCACAACTTAAGGCCCAACTTTGCAATCACTCTTTCAGAAATATATTCCATATACATACTTATGGTATAGTGCAAAGATTTATATACTAGTTGTTCACTCCAGCAACATTTATAGGAAGCTAAAAACAACCCAAATGTCTGTTAATAGGGAATGGTAAAATAAATCATGGAAAATGAATAAATTATGGTTCACCTACACTGAGCAAGACTCCCAGTCTTTTAAAAATCAGATGGACACACGTGCTAATATGGAAAAATCTCTAAGATATATCAAGGGTAAGAATGAAAGATAGAAGAAAGTTCTCTTAAACATAGGTGATTACATATGTAATTGAAAATTTAGAGAAGAATATACAGGAAACTACTCACAGTGGTTGCTTGGATTAGGGGGTGGAGGAGTGAGAAAAAGCTAGAAGTTTGTTGTGGAAAGGAGGCTTCCTTTGCACCATGTAACATTTTCTTTGTAAATGTTTTATCAATTTTTAAAAGTCCTACAAACATCTGTACCCATTAAGTGGGCATTCTCTTTCCATTTATGTACGCCATGTCTTCTGCTTCTCAACCATTTTTACTCTCACCTACTTCTCTCCCTATCACTAGAGCAAAACAAAAGCATACACATTTAGCAAATCTCAGAGATCCCCCAAGAAACAGAATCCTTTCTCCATCCCCCCACCAGAATAAGGAAATAATAGAATAAATGAAAAAATATACTTATAATAAACCCAGTTTTTAGTCCAATGTTTGATTCCTTTTAAGTCTGGCCTAATTTCTCATAAGGCAAAAAGTTTTAAAAGAAAAGTGCAATGTGCAACACAAAAATGGGTCATTTCCAAAGGTGTCTATCTAGTATCTTAAAAGGAGAAATGGAGAAAAAGGTAAAGTTATTTTACTCACTGGGCAAATTCTGCTCAATCCCTTCCCTCTAAAGTTTTAAAAGTTGAGTTTTGAATAATTGTCATAAAGTCTATTGTTTGCAAACTGGATAAGGTAGTACATTTTCCTGGTTAAAGGCCCATCTCTCCATTCAGAGTTTCCAGAAAGAAACTACCTAAAAGGAAAAGGCTAAGAAATGGCCTCTATTTTGTAGGTGCAATGGACAGTGCTCCTATGATGAAGACAGAAGAACTGTACTTCCTCTTAAAGGATCCTCATCAACATTCCCAGCATGCTGCCAGGAGAATTTTTTTTTCTATACATCATCAGTTCTGTTCCTTTTCACACTAAGAGCCGGGTAAAACAATTCACAGAGAGCTTACCAAGACACAGCTCTCATTTCTAGTAAAAATATGTTTTTGGTTTTGTTTTGAGAAAAAAAAGAATCTATTTGCCAAATATACCCTCCTATCACTTTTTTTCCTTCATTATGGAAATGCTTAAATCATGACATAAGAAGGCTTCTCTTGCATATCTACCTATCAAGACTGTTAGTTATGGTGGTTTCCACGAGGGATTTTCCAAAAGGGAATCTCTGTTTACTGGGAACTGAAATTCTTAATTAAGTCACTATTAGCTGGACAAAAATCAAAAGCAACATTAGGGAACACTCTGTATATAAGAATGGATATCCAAGAAAATAAGATGCCAAAATTTACTCAAATAATCAAAGGAACCTGGTAAGCAAGACCAGCTTACCATTACTTTATAGCTGATAACTAACTAAAGTTCCCTAAAATTGAAAATCAAGGTAAAATAAGCTGAATTTCAAAAAGAAGTAAAAGAAAACAAGGCTAAGAATAAGTATCAAGTACTCTGTGATTCAAGGTTATTTTGCTTAACAATTTTTAAAGCCAAAAATGATCAAATTACATTTCAGCAATAAAAAGTTATTTCTAGTTTACAATGAATTCATTCCAATAATAAATCACAACTTCAATACACACTTTCTTCTATAACAGAACTTACATAAGAACTCGGTATAGTCTCATTCCACATTTTTAAGGATTCACAAAATAGGTGAGATCTTTCACTGAAAAGACTTTTATATACTGTAGATTCTTTCAGTAAACTTTTTTATACCTTTTCACTGACATTTATTTTGTCTCTAGACCCCTTCATTTATCTTCCCACATCTGGCGAAGAAAAGGGCGGGGGGAGTAAAATTACAACAATCCACTTAGGAACTAACTATTCCAAAGCCAAACATTCTACAAAGGTTCAATTTTTATTTCTTACCATACTTCATGACGGTAAGTATCCAGCAACAAACCTAACAAAGCATAATACAATACTTCACACAAAATGACTGAAGGCATCTAAACAGGCAGTAACAAACTTCTAGCTTTCCTCTGTTCCAATTTTAAGATCCATAACAGTGATTCACAAAGTGAGTGACCTAACTTTCTAAATGAATCACACTTTCTGAAATTCTTACTCTAACATGAATATAATATTACTAGGTCATCATCTCTATATTTGTTAAACAGAGCATGATGTTGGTTAAACAGGGTTAATTCTGCAAGACTTCCAAACCACAGCAAACCTCAGGTCTCTGCGAACTCTTATCTGCAACATTGCATTCTCCAACAGTGGCACCTTTATATATAGATTTACCCCCACATAAAACGTTATCTTGAAAAAAATGTTATTTTAAATATTATGAACTCGCCCACCCGTACCTGCTCACCATATCTCTGGTTCCATTTACTGCATCCACGTTCTCTTCCCATTGTGATAACATAAAAAATTAACAGCTACTCAGTTATTCTTACATATTATCTTTTAGTCAATTAACCTACTCCGCAGTTTTTCTGTTTACCATAGAAATGCTGAGTCATTAAATGGAAACTCAAAGAAAATGAGCTACAAAGAGTTAAAGTTTAGGATACAGTATTTCCCTAGCCATGTCTCAGCAGCCTAATATTTGTATCTCCCACGGTGGAAAAGTAGAGCAAACACTTGAACTTTTTTCCCTCTAAGAAAGGAAAAGAGGTGCGTTTCCTTAGGTCCTGCTTTCTGCTGGATATCCACAGGCAAGAGAAGGAGGCCTGACTGGAGCTGTATAACTTAACAATCTGGATGTGAATAACACCCCATATTAGTCAAGCATTAACCCCGACACTCCTAGCAAGCGCCTGTTATGCCCGCGCTTCAGTTCGGGTCAAGGAGGAAGAAAAAAAAATCCCATAAAAATGCTACGCCCTCCACCGGCCTGACACCGTTCGCTGGGGTGCCAGTCTGGGGGCAGAAGCGAGGGAGTGCCGCGCCTGGGAAGAGGAGAAGGAGCCTCGAGCACCCGAGGCAGAGAGACAGCGGCCCAATGTAATTTCTCCCACAATGGGAGTAACCCCTTCCCCTCGCAGGGACGGAGGGTGCGCGTTAGAAATCAGGCGTGCTGCCGGCGAACGCGGTAGGCGGGGGGCGACCTCGACCGGAGAGTCCGCAGGGAAGCCCGGCCCCCAGCAGGGGTCAGCGGCGGCGCGGGTCGCACGGGCTGGAGAGGCCGGGTAGGGGCCCCCGGAACGGCGGGAGGGACGGCCCTTACCTGTCCCTGGGCGCGGGCTGTGGCTGCGGCGCCGCCCGGGAAGGGCCGGGAGCGAGCCGGCCGCCGGGAGCCGGCCAGGCGAAAAGCGAGGAGCGGAGGGCGAGGGTCGCGGACGGCGAACTGGGTCCCAAGCTCCCAGCCAGGAGGGCCGGGCTAGACGCGGCGGCTCCCCGCGCCCGCGGCCGGTCGGTCAGTCACACCGGTGGTCCCGCGGTGCAGCGGCTGAGACAGAGACAGCGGGAACCGGCCCCCGGGAGGAGCCGCAGCCCGAGCGGCTTGCTAAGGAGGCGGAGGAGGGGCGGGGCCACAGGGTCGGTGACCCGCTCACCCGGAAGCAGTTGCGGCCGCGGCGGCGCGCGCTGCGGGACGGCCAGGATCCCGGCCTCGCGAAGGACAGCTGGCTCACCCGCGACGGCTGCGCGCCTCCCCGGGAGCGGTGCTAATGCTGCTGTGCGCGGCCACTGAGAGCTACTGGCGCCGCGCTGGAGGGAGGGTGGCGGGGTGCGACCCCGGTGGGCGGAGGCCCGGGCGGCCTAGAGGTGGTTCCTCGGCTCCCGCGGATCACCGGGGGCCGGGAAGGTGAATTGAGGCGGGCGCCCGCTCGAGGCTGCACCTGCCCTGGTTGCCTCTAAACTGTCCGGCCTAGTGGGCTTGGGTAAGTGGGCCGGAGCAGCGGTTCCGACTGTAGGGAACGAGTGTGCGAGAGCGAGTGGGTGTAGTGGCAACGCGAAAAGCCTTATTTCCAAAATGAAAACGCGTGATTTTAAAATGATTTCCGGAGAAGAATGCGGCGAGGTGGGGGGGGGGGGGCGGTGCAGATGGAGGGATGTAGAGGCTGTTAAATATCTGCTAGACACGGACGTGTCATTCATTCCAGAAGTGTCTCTCGAGACTCACCAGGTTCAAGGTGCTGGAGAAAGGCCAGGGCCCAGCTCTTTGGGAAGCTTACCTTCTAGTGGGGTAGAAGGGTTTAAGCAGACAAACAAGGTAATGACAGATTGTGGTAAGGCTGTGCAGGAAATACATAAGAATGATGTGAGAGATTGTGTAGGCGAGACCCCTTTTTCAGGATAGGATGGCTAGAGATCCAGCCTCTAGAGGGAAGTGATAGTTGAGCAGCTTCCTGGGGAAAAGCCATGAAATACACTTAGACACAATTTCACAGGCAGGGACTGCAGGTTCCAGAACCTGCTGAGTAAGCCCACGGATTCCGTGTTAAGAACCTGTCCCTAAGGCCTTCTAAGGGCTGTGTCTGTGCTGTCCACCCTTGCAATTTCACAAGGCTTGCTCACCCTTTCGAGTTGATGGAGCCTGGGAATATGGCACTCTTAGCGGAGGTTCAAGGCATGAGTTAGGGAACGTTGGTCTCCAGACAGATATCAACAGGTGCTTCATCATAGGGAGCATTACACCATCAGCCTTGAAAAACAAATTCTTTAACTTTTTACCATTTCTTTTTCCGCGTCACTTTTTCTCAGACCCATGAGTAAACATTAAAACTATGATTTTTACCTGGGATCAAGAGAAGTTTGGGGCGCGTGGGTGGCTCAGTTGGTTAAGTATCTGCCTTCCACTCAGGTCATGATCCCCGAGTCCTGGGATCAAGCCCCACCTCAGGCTCCTTGCTCGATGGGAGCCTGCTTCTCCCTCTCTCTCTACCCCTCCACCCTTCCAACTCCACTTGTGCTGTCTCTGTCATTCTCTCTCTCAAATAAATAAATAAATAAAATCTTAAAAAAAAAAAAAAGAGGAGCATAATCCTCCTGAAAGATCGTACTCTATTATCTGAATAAAAGAATTGATGGCCTATTTTGCTAAATCAGTTAAAGTCAAAATAAAAAGTGGGCTTGCAAAATAGAGGACCTATTCAGGTATTAATGCATTACCTGAATAATACCAATAAAGCTAATAATGTTTATTAAATATTAGTTTATATAACTGCATAATTAATAGAACAATTGTTTGGATAATAGTAGGATTAGATTCTCTTGCCCTTTTTATTTACCCCTTAGCCATTTGTTTTGACACATACCAAACTAACAGAGAAAGAAATATTTTGTTGTGTCTTCTGGGAAAGCTGGGAAGGAGCTCACACTTATTGCTACCTACTGTTTGCACAGCATTGTGCTAGGCACTTAAATATATTATCCCTTTCAGTACTAGGACCAACCTTGAGATATGGGGATTATTATACCCATTTTAGTAACAAACACATTGAGAGTCAGAGACTGCGACTAGCCCAAGGTAACAAAACTAGTAGCTGGAAGAGGCAGAATTTGAATTCAGGTCTTTCTAGCCCTAATTCCCCTTTTACTTTGCACCATGTGCAGCCAAGCAGATTTGCATGTTGCTTTAATAAGCTTTAAGGTACAGTGATATGAGGCAATTTTGGAGCTTCTCCGTGTTTTTACTTCTCCCTCTATAGGATTTTTGCCATCTATTCAGCACCAAAAAAGCTACTCATAAAAGCTCATAATGCCATGTGTCTTTTGAATGCTCCCAAGAATGTGATAAATTATGACACTAACATTTTGTCATTGCAAAGGGGTCCTGCCTAAATGTCACTCTGAATTCTTTCACAGGCAGTCTCTCCTTGCACATAAGTGATTTCTTTCTCCCAAAGATATGTGTTCCCAGATTTGTATGTAATACTGTGACATGTGAATGCCCCCAGGTCTGTGTAGGCTGGCTGCTCTAGGGACATTTAATGGATGAAGGAAAATCTTGCAAATGTTTATACAGTTTTGAGGAATGAGGTGGTATGATTTGTACATTTTTGTTCCTTTCATATCAGATCTTTCACGTTTTTCTTTGATGATGTCAAGAAATAAAAGTTTTCCTTTCTCAAGAGCGAACACTCATTTTTGTGGTTTTTGCAAAATTAAGTTATTTTTTTGCAAACAGTACTATGTTTCACTCTCTCCATGTCTCTGGAAAATATCACTAGTTCCAACATTAAAAATAGGATGCCACTTTTCAGAGCCTAATTTTTTATTAGTAAAGTGTGTGTGTGTGTGTCTGTCTGTCTGTCTGTCTTGGAAGCATTTTTTAAAATTTTGGTTAACTCCTTACAAACCTATGGAAATCTGGCAAAGCAGTCTTCAACTATGTATATTTAAATTGTCTTTCTAAAAATTCCTTCTTATCTCCTTTTACTATTTTCCTGCTGTCTTTTTTTACTTTTTAAATTTATTTATTTCACTTTTTATTTGGAAATAATTATAGACTCACAAGAAGTTGCAAAAATAATACAGAGAGGTTCTGGGTACCCTTTACCTAGGTTCCCCCACTGGTAGCATCTTGCATACCCATAATACATTATTAAAAACTAGAAAATTAACATCCTCTATCTTCTTTAGATTCTTAGTTTCTTTTTATGTTTCATTATGTCCAAAAATTACCATTTTTATACCATTTTGTAAATCGTTTTTATTGTACTTGATTTGGCTCTTCTCTCTTTTCCTAAATTAACATGACAAAGTCAACAAGCTTGCCACAGTGCTCATCTGGAATTACAAGTTTACTAAAAATGTCTGTTTCAGCGCACTTAAAAGGAAGTCATTTGTAAGATTTTTGCTTTTTTTTCTGCTTATATTGTTCCATGTCATTCTGCCCTAATAAACCTGTAAATGTATACAACCTGTGTATGTGTATGTTTTACTATATCCTCTAACCACTGAAATGTTTCAAAGAGATTGCTGTTAAAATTAAAAGAAAAATAGGGGCACCTGGCTGTCTCAGTCAGTTTGGTGTCTGACTCGATTTCAGCTCTGATCATGATTGCAGTGTCATGGGATCGAGCCTCGCATCAGGCTCAGCCCAGAGTCCGCTTGGAATTCTCTCTCTCCGCCCCCTCCTCCCCCTGCTCTCGCCATAAATAAATAAATACATACATACATACATACATAAATAATAAAATCTTTTTTAAAAAAATAAGAAAAATAATGGAAAGCTTTTCATTTGGGGAAAAAAAGTTTCTAGGGGCACCTGGGTGGCTTGGTCAAGCATCTGCCTTCAGCTTTAGGTCACGTTCCCCGGGTTGTGGGATCCAGCCCATATCAGGCTCTCTGCTCATCGGGGAGTCTGCTTCTCCCTCTGCCTCTGCCTCTGCCTCTTACCCTGCTCATTCTCTCTAAATAAGTAAATAAAATCTTTAAAAATAAAAAAATTTCGGGGCATTTGGGTGGCTCAGCTGGTTAAACATCTGCCTTTGGCTCAGGTCATGACCCTGGAGTCCCAGGATTGAGCCCCACATCGGGCTCCCTGCTCAGTGGAGAGTCTGCTTCTCTCTCTCTCTGCCCCTCCACCTGCTTGTGTTCTGTCTCTCTCTTTGTCTCTCTCAAATAAATAAAATCTTTAAAAAAAATAAGTAAGATAAAAATGTTTCTAACATCTAACTAAGAGAGAATGCGGTCTGCTGGTTCAGAAGCCAATCTCAATTATGGCTCACTCTGGCTCTATGTGGACTTTCCTAGCCAGACAGTTCACAGAGTAAACAGAGGAAAGGAAAGAAGTGTAACTTAAGTTCCTCAGTCTTAGTGGTGAGGAAAAGTTGATGAGAGGATAGAATCTGGGATTTGGTGTAGATATCAATTGTGTATGAATGCCTAATCACAGATAATCAAGTGATGGCTCTTCTACATTATATATTTATTGTAAATGTGTAGTCAAACATCTTTCATACTACAGCTCATTTAGCAAAGGTATTCATCTACTGTGTACCAGGTACCCAGTTAGACACGAGTAACAATGACAATAGGATCGATTTTTTTAAAGGAGTATTAAGCTCTTACTATGTGCCAGATACTTCACAGATGGTAGGGATACAGTGGGAAGTAGAAAGAAAGCTGTGTTTTCTTATGAAACTTACTGTCTGATAAGGGAGACAAATTATCATACAAAAGTAACTTTATAATCCAAATAGGTATTACTAAGGGTAGGGAGGTGGTGCGTGACGGCATCGAAGTGGAACTCAAACCTAATCTGGAGTGTCTGAAATGGCTTCTAGCAAGAGATGCTATGAGCCAAGATTTAAAAATTGCGTCAGGGTGGGGCGCCTGGGTGGCTCAGCTGGTTGAGCATCTGACCCTTGATTTCAGCTCCGGTCATGATCTCAGGGTCCTCGAATGGAGCCCAGCATCGGGCTCTGTGCTCATCTTGGAGTCAGCTTGAGATTCTCTCTCTCTCTCCCTCTGCAATGTACCCCCCCCCCCACCCCACTGCTTGCACACTCTCTCTCTAAAATAAATAAATAAAATCTTAAAAAATATACTGGCTCAGAGTGAACTTGATGTAGAAGAATCATAACGGAAAAACATAAAGACTTCATAATGGAACCAACAGAGTCCCAGGGCATGAAAAGAAATGAAGGAGATAATGTGGATGAGCCTAGAGAATTAAGCAAGGACCCATCATGCAGGGTCTTATTGGCCTGGTAAAGATTCTCGTTTTTGTTTCAAAAGTGATAAAAAAAAGAAAAAAAAAGTGATCCAAACCAATTTAAGAATTTTTAGTGGGAGAGACATCAGATTTGTGTTACTGAAAGATCGCTCTGGCTTCAATGTGAAGAATTCATTCCTTAAATATGTCCTGAGTGCCCACTATAGCCAAGTTCCAATCTGCATGCTGAGTACACAGCATTGAACAAAACAGAAAGATCCTCTATCTTTGAGGACCTTCTAGACAATACACTATGATAGTACATAAGATGGTGAGAAGCTCTATAAAGAATACTGGAACCCAGGTGAGAATAAAAGGGTAGGGTGGTGCTATTTTATTAGCTTGAACCATATGAAATTCCTGATCTTTTTTTACATTCTTTTTAAACTCAGAACAATATTAGATTCATGTGGTTCAACATGGTTGAATGACATTAAATTGTTCAACCTAATACTTACTTGGAGGAGTCAGAAAAGACCTCTGATGAACTGATCCAAAGAAAGAGGCAAGTCATTCAAATACCTAAGAGAAGAGCATCCCAAGCAAAGGGACAGCAAGTGCAAAGACCCTAAAGCAAGAATGTACTTGCCATGTTTGAGCAGCAACAAGACCAGTGAGGCTAAAGAGTAATAACAGGGAAGAATGGAATTAGGGACCAGATCATACTAGGTCTTGAAGACTATGGTAAGAAATTGCCTTTTCCTTTTTGAATGAGGTAAGCTATCAGAGAGCTTCGGACAGAGGAGCTACAGAATCTGTCATCGTGAAGCAGGACTGTTCTGCTAATAGTAGAATCTAGGGAGTGGGTATACAGATGGAGCAATGTAAAATTTTTTCACCTTTGCCGTTTGTTTGAAAATTTATCTAATAAAATGAGACTGTTTTAGCTGCTATAATGTGAATAGACTTTAGGGGGGCAACGATGAGAGCAAAAAGACCAGTTAGGCTATTACAATAATTCGGGCAGCAGTGGAAGTATTAAGAAGTGGTTAGATTCTGAATACATTTTGAAGATAGAGACACTGAGATTTGCTGATGGAATGGATTCAAGATGCAAGAAAAAGAAAAAAGTAGCGGCTCCTGGGTGGCTTAGTCGGTTAAGTGTCCAACTTCAGCTCAGGTCATGATCTCAGGATCCTGAGATCAAGCCCTGAGTCTCTGTGCTCAACAGGGAATCTGCTTCTCCCTCTCCCTCTGCCCCTCCCCCAGCTCAGGCACCCTCTCTCTTTCTCTGTCTCAAATAATTAATTAAAATCTTTAAAAAGAGAGAGAGAGAGAAAGTAAAAGACAACTTGTAAGGTTTTAGACCTAAACAACTAGTAGGATGAGGTTGCCATCTACTGAAATTTGGAAAACAGTCTAGGTCAAGCAAGTTTGGAGGAAAAGACTCTTGGGGACAAGGTAAGTTTGAGATGCCTATTGGACATCTAAGTGGAGATATCAAATAGGCAATTAAATATACAAGTCAGTAATTCAGAGGAAACATCCAGATAGGAAATACAAATGTACGAACCAACTAAAGATTAGGGATATGAGGACCAGTGCCTTGAGAATTAAATGGAAATACTCAGAGTTTAGCCTAAACCCTTCTACCCATGCTTTTGTTGTAGGCTGGTTTTGTTTCTAGATAGTTATCACTTTCTATTGCCATGCAGAACATTTATATGCATGCTATTTGCAATTCATTTGTGTTCTAAAGGGTTTCGTTTTTAATGTTGTTCATGTCTTTCCAAGCAGATTATATGTTTCTTGAAAAAATATCTATTTTATACACTCCACAATCATATCCCTAGAACTACTATATGATGTTTATATAATAAACTATTCCAATACAGTTTTTCATATCTCTTGTTGCCGTAAAGTATCAATTTTTTTAATACATAATTTAGACACTTCTAGCAGTCCTGTGAAAATAAGGGTGGAGTTAGAACTTTCAACCCACTGCCACTCATGCCCATTTCAGATCAGATCAGAGAGAGTCCTTCTGAAAAACAAAAAGCGGGGCGCCTGGGTGGCACAGCGGTTAAGCGTCTTCCTTCGGCTCAGGGCGTGATCCCGGCGTTATGGGATTGAGCCCCACATCAGGTTCTTCCGCTATGAGCCTGCTTCTTCCTCTCCCACTCCCCCTGCTTGTGTTCCCTCTCTCGCTGGCTGTCTCTATCTCTATCGAATAAAAAAATGAAAAACAAAAAGCAACAATAAAAAAGTCTCACCTCTCCTCCACATTGCCTTTATATTCAGGCTTCATGTGGTAGCAAGATGGTTCCCAACAATTTCAAGTCTATATCCATCCTGGTCCAAGTCCAGCAAGAAAGAGATCCTTCCCAGAAGTCCCCGGATTCACTAATTAAACCAACACAGATTATCTGCCTGTCCCTTAACAAATTACTGTACCTAGGCAAATTCTGTGCTGTGATTGGTCAAATGTGAGTCACATGCTTCACTGCTGTTTCATCCAATGAACATGGATTATAGGAGAGGAGTGGTTCCCCAGAAGAAATTTTGGGGTGCTGTCACCAAAATAAGGAAATGGATACTGATGGTCAGAAGATAATACATACTATATCAAATAACAAAGGCCTAAAGCATGCTTCCTTAAGCTTTTTTTTTTTTTTAACAATTTTATTTATTTGTTTGGGAAAAAGAGTGAGTGAGAGAAGGAGCAGGGAGAGGGGCAGAAGCAAACTCCCCCTGAGCAGGGAGCCTGACATGGGAATAGATCCCAGGACGCTGGGATCATGACCTGAGCCAAAGGCAGACACTGAACCAACTGAGCCACCCAGGCACCCCTACCCAGGAGCCTCCTTCCTTAAGCTTTTAAAAGAAATAATACCATGGGGGCGCCTGGTTGACTCAGTCGGAACAGCACTTAACTTGATCTCGGTGACCTGAGTTCAAACCCCACCTTGGGTGTAGAGATTACTAAAAAAAAAAAAAAAAAGGAAAGGAAAAAGAAATACCATGACACTTGTTTTGCATGTCTCCCAATTCTATACACAATACTGCATTATTTCCCCTGTATCATTACGCTGTCCTATATTCACTCGTCATTGATGAGTGAATGTCGCAAAAAAATGAATAAATGCACAAGAATAAAAGTTAACCAGCTGGAAGGGTCAGTTTTTCAGCACATCACTTTCCAGGATACTCCCACCTCAGTACTGCAGGTAGTTTCTTGTCCTACAATTCTTTCCTATTGTCAGTCTCCCTGAAAAATATTTACTAGCCCTCTGTACCCTGGGGGCAGGGTGGTTGCTAGCTAAGATGCCTGGGAAACCACCGCAGAAGCAAGTGACAATGAATCAGCCTTAAGTTTATCATCTTGAAGGACATTTACACAGTGTAGAATCTTGAAAGCAAAATGTATCGACAGCTTTGTTTTCAGCTTCTTTTTGGTTTCACCATTTCCATTCCTTTCTACAGCAATAGGTTACTTCCCCCAAGGTGTTTAACCTAACCTCTATGGCATTTTTATCCTTTTAGTTCAAATTTTGCTGCAGAAAATGGATAATGTAGGTATAAACAGAATGTTGACTCTCTCTATTATTCTCTATTATTATTATTATTCTGGAATTTGGGATGGCTTCTCTAGTTTGCTGCTTCCCTGGACACCAAACAACGTTCTCTGTTCTAGGACCTGCTTTAAGTTGGTCATAAGACTGGCAGAAAATCAAACCAAACTAAATGAATAGTTGTTGAGGTTAATCTCACATCCTGGAGTTGTATGTGCCATGGAACTGCCTGCTGTTATTAACAAGCACAATTCTGATCAGAATCACTGCTCTGTGGTCCTGTTCATCAGAATCTCATGTTTGGAACTTGGATTTGGGTCTGGTTACTTTAAAAATAGATATGATCATGGAATATAGCCATTACAATTTCTATTGTAGGAGAAGGTAACATAGGATAGCATTAACCATGTATTTAAATGTAGAAGCAGATTACCAAACAATATGTTCAAGGTGATTCCTATATTGTTTAATATTATACAGACATAGACACCCAAGTGTTAACCTGAAGGAACGGAAGTACCGGGGACTTTATTTGATTGGTTTACTGTTCAGAATATTCCTAAATGAAATGTACTACATCTATACTCAAAGAAATTTTTAAAGAAATATGTGTATCATACCAGTAGCCCAGAGACAAAATATGCAAAAGGTACAACTAAAAAATGGATCTAGTTATGACTCTCACTGCTCAAAACCATTGTAGATTTTTCTCTTGCCTTGCATGCATCATTTTTTCTTCCGTTTTTAAAAATCATGTACTGGATGCTAGGAGTAAATGAACAATACAGGTGTGGCTTCTGCCCTCTCAGAACAAATTGTCTGGTGGAGCTATAACAAGTCAGCTGACGAACAATCCAGCTTGTCACAGTTGATAGTAGAGTTTCATGCATACTCTGTTAAAACACCTAACCCTCTTTTCATGCATCAAAATCTATCTTTGGTATGTGAGCGGACAAGCACGTTGATCTCACACACTGGCACTCACTGTTGGTCAATGCTTCCATTGGAGCTGCGTCCCCACTGTCCACACACTCATGCTCAATTACCAGAGTACTGGCCAATTATTTGGATATTAATTTGCTCTTATTTTATAAAAATGAAATTGCAAACACTAATTATAGGAAATGTAGGTCTTATAAATGTAATCCGAACGATATAAAGATGGAAATCATTGGAAACTGAATCTCTATCCTCAGTCAGATACTCAGACATTCATGAGATGAAGTCTAAAAATAGGAGTGGAAGTAAAGAAGAAAATCAGAGAACAAGTATAAGATCCTGAAAATATTCATTGTTAAATGTTGTGACTAAATTTTAGATATGTTTCGAGATTTTTATCTTAATTTTTAGTTCCATAAGAAAGGATTCCTCCTAAAACAATAAGTTTACTGTTTGATTTTTAGATACATGATCAGGTATGCTTTATGTTTGAAAGTTGCGTGGTTCACCATTGCTTACAGAATAGATTTTATTTATTTATTTTTAAAGATTTTATTTATTTGAGAGAGAGAGAGAGAGCACAGGAGTGGAGAGGGGGTAGAGGCAGAAGCAGGGTCCCCACTGAGCAGGGAGCCCTACGTGGGACTCGATCCCAGAACCCTGGGACCTTGACCTGAGCTGAAAGCGGGTGCTTAACCAACTGAGCCACCCAGGCACCCCTACAGAATATACTTTATTTTTTTTTTAAAGATTTTATTTATTTATTTATTTGACAGAGATAGAGACAGCCAGCGAGAGAGGGAACACAAGCAGGGGGAGTGGGAGAGGAAGAAGCAGGCTCATAGCAGAGGAGCCTGATGTGGGGCTCGATCCCATAACGCCGGGACCATGCCCTGAGCCGAAGACAGACGCTTAACTGCTGTGCCACCCAGGCGCCCCTACAGAATATACTTTAAATCATTTATCACTTCAATGATGTTAAAATCCACAAGTTTATAATAACATTAGGAAAAAAGAAAATGTACAAGTCACCTGGAGGTTGCTACAGTAAGTTGCTGAGTTATATGGTAATGGCAGTTGGTAAATAAAGGAGAAAAATCAAACATTCTGTTTCTCCTGTACAAATTGTATTTTAGGGTGACCAGAGTTGTTAAGAAAAAGCCTCTTTGTATAAAATATTTCCAACTGTGGGGCGCCTGGGTGGCTCAGTCCATTAAGCGCCCAACTCTTGGTTTTGGCTCATGTCATGATCTCAGGATCATGAGATCAAGCCCCCGTCAGGTTCCACGCTCAGCATGGAGTCTGCTTGAGGTTCTCTCTCTCCCTCTCTCTCTTCCCCCCTCCATGTACGTGCGTGCAGTCTCTCCTCTCTCTCTCAAAATAAATAAGTAAATCTTAAAAAAACTTTCCAGCTGATAAATATAAAAGAAATGACAAAAGATCATTTTGTAATCTCCTAATAAAATAGACTTAAATACCAATCATCAATGGCTACTAAAACATTAAATGAAAGATTGGTGGGTAGAGTGAAAACACCTGGAGCCACTGATCAATTTTTAACATCAATAAGAGTCGAACAACCATAAATCATATGCATCTGATGTGGTGCAATTGAAATATATCAAATCACCTATGAAGTATTTTTGCTACTCCCCAAAATATTTTGAGTTTAAATCCAATCAAGCCTCTAAATGTAACAGTTTATGAGGAGAAAGGAGAATGAGCAATATAGAAAACTGTCAAAACAACACCAGAGAAGATGCAATCAACTAAACCCAGAATGTGGAAAGTTCTACAGGACAAATGATGGGCTTTCTTCAACAAACAAATTACCTTAATGAATTAAAAAAGATTTAAAAGACCTAACAACCAAATACAGTATGTGGATCCTGATTTGACAAACAAGTTATAAACAGACATTTTTGAGACAATTGGGAAATTTGACCATGGACTGGATATTAGATGATATTGAGGAATTATTAATTAAGGGTTTGTAATGTTGTCCTTGTCATAATGATACTGTGGTTGTGTTTTTGAAAATAATCTACTAGAGTCATGCTGAATAAGGACGGAATTCTACGATCTACAGGATTTCCTTGAAAATATTCCAGAGGGAAGGAGGGAAGTGGCAAGAGAGATGAAAACAAGATTAAGCAAGGATTTAAGTATTAAAGCTGAGTGATGGGTACGAGGGACGAATGGGATTTAATACCATATTCTCTATTGTTTGTGTGTGTTTTAAATTTTCCATAACTGGAAATTAAATTTAAATCAATCAACCCATGCATATGTACTTAACATACAAACATACATAAAGGCTTTAGGGCAGCTTATTTCTATACCCAGCTTGTGCCCTGGGTAAGTGACCGGGTGAATGAATCCAAGGAACTGTAATATTAGGATCCCTGAGCCAGTTGGTGTCAATGCGCTGTCTTAAATGTCATCCTGAGGAAAAGAGCATCTCTCTTTTTGTGGAACAACTGAAGGGAAGCATCCCAGTAACAGCTAAGTGAGGACAGGAAGCACAATCCAAGTCCCTTCCTTCTGATGGCCTGTGTATTCATAGACAAAGTTATGGTAGCCAAAGGTCTTGGTGACACTGGAGCTTGGGTGTGAGTTGGAGTGTAATTATCTCAGCCTGGTGCTTCAGTAGTTACAAGGACACTATGTTCAAATCCTGTGGGCAGAAGTGGAAGTTGACAAGGGCATTGCTTTCCAAGGGCATAGCTTTGGAAAGCTCTGGAGTCAGCAATGGCATTAGGCTCCCAGCTCCTACAGCAGCAAGGGTAACACCTCCCAGAACAATCAGCCATGATTATGATTGCTGTGATTCCTAGATGTATAAGAGAAAGAGGTGAGGAGAGGAGGTCTGGATTTCCCACTGAGCTAGACATGTGAGGCTTGCATTGACAAACCAAAGGCGTCCCTATGTTGAATCACCACATGTTCGTCAGCTGGTGAAGCAGGACTTACTCATTACCCAGCTCTTGAATTGCATGATTGTATCATTATATTTGATGGAAATTATTCTGGCTATGACTCAGAGGTATGACTAGAAAATTCCTCCCACTCCCTTGTCCCTTGTGTAATCTTGGACAGGTTGCTGTTCTTGAAATTAGGATAATAATACCTTGCCTCTCTACCTCCAGAGTTGTTTTGAGGATCTGAAGAGATAATATGTGGAACTATAATTTTTGTGAACTATCAAACGCTGTACAAATATAAGGCATCATTATTACTGTACGTGACTAGGTGATCTACCTCTGAAAGTCCCTTATTTTCTTTGATTCTGTGTTAACAATGAATGTTTAATTAGTACATTATAAAATTAGATGGTCAAGAAATAACTACAGAGAAGTTTAGCATATAGTATGATCTTTCTGCTTTCTCCCATGTGACATAAGAATTCCTGGGAATAGGAAGATCTTATCTACTTATATCCTTTATAGATATATATCTCCTTCTAGTTATATCCTTGAATACATGCTTATCAATTTAGGAGACAAACAAGTTGCTCTGTATCCCATAAATAATGCATATTACTTTATAATCTCAATTTCACAAGTCAAATTTCTCCTGTCCAATAATGTATCACAATTGGGAGAAAGATCAGAAGTTGACCAGCTATAGTTCACGCAACAGATTTAGCTACCATTTTTGTATGACTTACAAACTAAGAATTGTTTTGACATTTTCAATTTTTTTAATCAAAAGAAGAATATTTTATGACACATGAAATTTAAATGTCAGTGTCCATTTATTGGAACACAGACACATTCATTCATTTAGGTACTGTTCATGGCTGCAGCAACAGTTGAGTAGTTGTGAGAGAGACCAGATGGCTCACAAAGCCTAAAATATTTACTATCTGGCCCTTTACAGAAACGTTTTCTTATTCTTATAGTAGAGGAGTCAAAAGGACAAAAATTTAAAAAGAAAATATCTAACTTGTTAGCTTTCCTGGGGATAAATAAACCTGGAGTATATGGATTTAAATTATGCATATGCAATAAGAGTAATTCTAAGTTATGATTTTAATATGCAATGACTATTTTCAATCAGGAAGAAATTAAAAATATAATAAATAAAATATAAATAGAATACAGTTAAATCCTTAAAAGTATGTTCCCATTTTGCTCCATTTGGTGCCAGAGTAAAGAGAATAGGGGGTATACCTATTCTTTGATTAATACACAGTAGAAACCAACTCTGGCTAAGAGAAAAAGGTAGTTCATTGGAAAGAGGATTCTTGAACAGTTCCAGAGTTGATGGGAGAGGTAGAGATCATAACCTTTGGAAGGACAGGAATCTGGAGACCTCTAGGTCCTCAACAGCAGGAGACCCTGTGCCTGCTCTCAGGGCATTTCCACAAGACTTCAGGAGCCTTCCATTTGAATTTTGGGGAGAAATAAACCAATGGGCCTACTGTAAGACCCTGGAGCTAAAGGATAGAGTAACGTGATTGGGAATCTTTAATTACATGGTTGGAATGGAGAAATAAAGAAGAAGTCAGAAGGGGGTAGGGATTCCAGGCAGACAAAAACCAACAGATGTACTCACAAAAGGTTATCAGGAAACATGCTTTAATCCCAACTTCAGCACCAAATGGGTGAATGTGAGAATAAGTCATCTTTTGGGGCTTATTTGTACAAAAGGAGGGGTACAGTTAGACCCACCTGCCATAAAACTATTCACTGGCCACCATACATAAAATTCTTATCCTCGGAAAAATATACATATTTTAAAGATTTATTTATTTGTTTGAGAGAGGAGGGTGCACAAGTGTGAGAGGCAGAGGGAGAAGGAGAAAGAATCTCAAGCAGACTCCACACGGATCGTGGAACCAACACAGCACTTGATCTCCTGGGGGTTGTTCTCCCAACCCCAAGATCATGACTTGAGCAGAAACCAAGAGTTGGACATTTAACCAACTGTGCCACCTAGGCACCCCTCAGAACACTATTTTTTAAAGTTAAAGAACGATATCTTCTGGGGTGCCTGGGTGGCTCAGTCAGTTGCACATCTGACTCTTGGTTTTGGCTCAGGCAATGATCTCAGGGTTACGAGATCAAGCCCCACATTGGCTCCACGCTCCACAGGGAGTCTGCTTGAGATTCTTTCCTTCCCCCTTTGCCCCTCCCTACCCCCCTGCTCGTGCTTGCTCTTTCTCTCCCTCTCTCAAATAAATAAACAAATAAAATATTTTTTAAAACAATATCTTCCATAGGATCAAATTAAAAGATAATTGTGTAACTCCATCCCCACTTTTATTCAACATTGCACTAGAGTTTTCAGCAAGTGCAATAAGACAAGAAAGTGAAATAATAAACATACAATTTGTAAAGGAAGAAAAAATGGATAATTTTTTACAGAAAGTGATTGCGTACATATAATATCCAAAGAATCTATAAATTATTAAAATTAATAAGTGAATTCAGTTACGTCATTGGATGAAGGTCAACCTACAAAATTTCATTTTACTTCTATAACAGAACACAATAACAGCAAAAATAAAATAAAAATTTAAAACTGGTACTATTTGCAATAGCATGAAAAAACATTAAATATGTAGGAATAAATGAAAGATGTGCAGTCAATTTCCTCAAATTATCTATAGGCTAATGCTGTCTCAATGAAAATCCCAGAAGTCTTGCTTTCTTTTTCTTTCTTTCTTCCTTTCATTCTTTCATTCTTCTTTTTTTGTGAAAATTGGCAAGCTGATTCTAAAAATTTTAAAGAAATGCAAAGGGTGAAGAATAGCTGAGGCAATTTTGAAGAAGAAAAACAAAGGAGGATCTATGCCACCAGATACCAGAACTTAGGAGTGGGGGGCGCCTGGGTGGCACAGCGGTTAAGCGTCTGCCTTCGGCTCAGGGCATGATCCCTGCGTTATGGGATCGAGCCCCACATCAGGCTCTTCCGCTATGAGCCTGCTTCTTCCTCTCCCACTCCCCCTGCTTGTGTTCCCTCTCTCTGTCTGTCTCTATCTCTGGCTGGCTGTCTCTATCTCTGTCAAATAAATAAATAAAATCTTAAAAAAAAAAAAAAAAGAACTTAGGAGGATAACCAACCATCCTAGTTTGCCAGAGACTGAGGGGTTTTCTCAGATGCAATACTTTCAGTTTTAGATCCCAGAAATTTTCATATATCAAATCATTATGTTGTATACCTTGAACTAATACACAATTATATGTCAGTAATATCTCAAATGGAAAGGGAGGGGCGTGTGCAGAATGTACTAGGAAAACCAGGACAATCAGTCACCCTAAGACTTAGTATGGCACTATAGTTATTAAGATAGTGTGATATTGGCACAAGTATAAACAAATAAAATAAACTCCTAACTCATAACACAGCAAATAAATTCTAGATAAATTGTGTTTCTAAATGTGAAAAGTGTAGTGGTAAAACTTTTAGGAAAAAAGTAGGAGATTATCTGTATGACTATGATATGGACAATGATATCCTAAATAGGAAGCATAAAATGCTTAACATTAAGGGAAAAATTGATAAATTGGACTAAATTAAATTTAAATGCTTGTTTTCTTTTTTTTTTTTCAAGATTTTATTTTTAAGAAATCTCTGCATCCAAGTGGGACTCGAACTCAACAACCCTGAGATCCAGAGTCCCATGCTCCACCAACTGAGCCAGCCAGGCACCCCAAATTCTGTTTTCATTATAAAAATTATTTAAGAGGGGTGCCTGGCTGGCTCAGTTGGTGGAGCATGGGACTCTGGATCTTGGAGTTGTGAGTTTGAGCCCCATATTGGGTGTAGAGATTATTTTAAAATAATATCTTAATTTTTAA
Organism: Ursus arctos; assembly: GCF_023065955.2. NCBI lineage: Eukaryota > Metazoa > Chordata > Mammalia > Carnivora > Ursidae > Ursus > Ursus arctos. Next base: position 51,489,582 of record NW_026622875.1, on the reverse strand, counting down.
AAAAGATTTATTTATTTGAAAGAGAGAGAGAGGGCTATCATGAGTAGGAGAAGGGGCGGGGGGTGAGGAGGGAGAGAGAAAGAATCCTTAGGCAGACCCTCTGCTGAGTCCGGAGCCCTACTCAGGGTTCTATCTCAGAACCCCAAGATCATGACCTGAGCCTAAACCACGAGTCAGACACTCAACTGACTGAACCACCCTAGTGCCCCAAAAATAAAATCTTAAAAAAAATAATTTAAGAAAATATTTAAAAAGCAGCCACAGCGTGATTTTATATAGTATGTTATGTATGTAATTATATATTATAAATAAATATATATTTGTATTAAATATTTTATTTAATGTGTTTTTCAAATAAATATTTTAATATAAATATGTTAATATTTACTTTTAAATATAAAGTTATGTATAACAAACATATTTTTACATACAAATTACATATATCTTCTACTCTATATGTGTCTATGTGCATATATGTGTCTATATATCTATACATATCTCTATATATTGTTTGTTATATATCTGACAAAGGACTCATATACAGAATATATAAAGCATCCCCATAAACAATAAAAAAAGGCATATGAAATGGTGCTTAACTTTATTAGTCATCAGAGAGATGGAAATTAATATTACTAATGAGATTACACAAACAATACCAAGTGCTGGTAAGGATATGGGGCAATTAGAACTTTCATAAACTGTCAAAAGCAGTATCAAATGGTACAACCATTTTGGGAAACTCTTTGGCAATGTCTACTAAAGCTCAACACATTTATACCCTATGACTTATAGATTCCACTTCTAGGTTCATACCTAGGCACCTAATGTGAACCCTCTTTAGTGGGTTTAGGCTTGGGATCATACATTCAAATGCATACGGATAGAGGTCAGGCAATCATATTAATTGTGATTGGCAATACAGAGTGTCAGGGACTGTGGTAAACTCTCTCCGCTCCCTACTGTCTATCACGCTTATCTCTGTTTATATTGGAATTTGTGACCCCAAACCTAAAGCCATTAAGAAAGATTCGGTTAGGTGCCTGGGAAACAAACATTCTCTTTACTGAAGAAGAAACACAGCTGGCCACAGCTCCGCATACTGCCCAGAAGGACGTTTTCAGTGGAAGTGATGCAAGTCGATATGCTGGACATCATTTGGCATAGCTGCCCTTCACTCCTCTGTTCACTTACCTCTGCTGCCGTGTCTGGATCTCAGGTTTTGGCCTCTCTCTCTATGGCTGATGGCTCTTGGGTGGACACCTTACCCAAGCTAGGTGCTGTGCGTGGATACACAGTTGGTGCTCTGCCTAGATCCCGGATCCCCTTGTGAGGGCAGTGCACCAACCCCCAACTGCTGTGAATGTTGGCTGCTCGTGGCTCACAGCTACCCCCTTCTCTTGAATAGCCTTTTCCAAAAATGCTTGAGAAACTCTGCCCACAGCCAGTAACTGATGGACATGGGGATGCAAAAGGCACACTCCATTGCTTCAAGTCAGGGTAACTCTGCAGATCCCACTGTGGGATCAGGTTGAGACTAGACTAGCTCCTGCTCTATCCTGCTTCCCTCACTGCCCTGCAGGTTTCTGCTGAGAGCACTCCCCCCAAAAATCACTTGCACCAGGATCCCTCTGCTTGTAGGAAACCCAAGCTAACTCACAGGGCGCATAAGATCTTCTTCCCCCAGAGAGCCAGAGAGCCCAGGTAGGCTGAAAGAATCCTATCAATGTCAACACAACCATGAACTCCTAGAGCTCCGTTTCTTCCCTTGCCGAGCTGTGGTTATTCAGCTTTCCTTTGATTTCAAAAAGCCCCCAGGAGCTTTCCGATAATCCCCCTTTTTGTTTAAGTCAGCTGAAGTCCATTTCTCTGCCCTGAAAGCGGTATCACCTTAACTAATATGATGGGTAATCCAGACCTGACCTAACATGGCCTTGGATTGTGACCTAACATGACCCAGTGCTTTGTGGTATAACATGAGTTGGAATCTTGAGGGAAAAAAATAATTGATTACCCTTTCTATTCCCTTGGCATCAGTAACTAGAAGTGCTGCTGGGCACGCTCCCCGTCCTGTAATCCTCCAGGAATTTGCCTTGCTAAGGAGCTAATTTGTTACCCAGGACCAAGCTTCCCTGAGACCTTCTGGATTCCCTGGAGGCATGAAAAGATAAATTCCTTCCACTGGACATCATCCTCTCCCATCTCCCTTTGTTTCCAGTCCTGTCCAGGAGGTTCCAGCATCTCTCTGAGACTTCTTATCCCTCCAACTTACTTTTCTACATCCTCATTCTCTCTGTGTGTACGTACGTGCCAAGTATACGCAGGGTATTGCGTCCATATTAGGAAGGCCGAAGGGGGGGGGAGTCACAGGCGGGTAGTCAGAGTTCAGATCACTAAACTATGGGTTATAAAGAAAGGGTGACACAACACAAGCCTGATTAGTTCCACTCAGAACTGTTCACCGATTCATCAGAAAATTGATCCTTCTGACCCAGACTCTCCCCTCTCAATAGTCAAAGGCAGCTTTTGTTGGAGCCAGAAATGGTGCCTCTACAGCAATTTTCGGTACTTTAGCCCAAGACAAGTTGCTACCGGAGCCAAATGTGGATCTAGCAGAATGATAGTTTAAGATATTAATGTACATTCTATTTCCCAGTGAGCGTGTCCTCCTCTCTCCCCACCCCCACCTCTGTTCAGGCAGACAGTCCTGTGGTCTTAGGGGGACTTGGTGTAGAGTGACAGGTGAAGAGTTGACAAGTCTTTCTAGCTTGCTCCTCGTGACTGGTAGAGGCCATAAATGGATGGTCCACTGGTCTTAGAGTGTCTACAGAGAAGGTTCTTTTGGACCACACGGTACTTTTTCAAAGTCTGATTTTGGACAGAGGGCTCAGCTCAACAGTTTGCTACAGTCCCCAGCACTCCCTATTACCTATCACATTACCTGCCTGGCTTATTTCTGTGTGCATACAAATCTGCGACCCTAGGTCTAAACCCATTAAGGAAGATCATGTTTTGTGCCCAGGAAGCGAACATTGTCTTCTCTGAGGAAGGAACAGGAAGATTAGAGAGGGAAGTTTTCATTCAGAAGAGGGAATGCCCAGGATTATAGGCAATAATGAGCCAGAACCTCTTAGAACCATGGAGAGTAAAAAGAAGCAGAGTTCACAGTTCAATTCTGGACCCCCAGGCCTGGACCCTGCTTGGGTCCAAATGTCAGAGGAGGTGGGGGAGTTAACAGAAAACGCTACTCTGAAGGAGCAGTATTCCCAAGACAGGAAAGAGGGAAAGAGGTATATGTAAGGGCCTGAGGTCATGGTGAGGAAATTTTCCCTTCCAACCATCCTTTTTGTTTTTCCCATGTGATTCATCCACTGAAGAGATATTTATTAAACATTCATTAGGCATCGGGCATTGTTGTAGGCTGAGGATATGCCATTGAATAAACTTTTGTGGAGCTTTTATTATTTAGTCTTTCTGTGTCTCTGTTTCTGTCTGTCGTTCTCCATCTTTTCTTTAAAGATTTTATTTATTTATGTGAGGGGGAGAGAGAGAGGTCATGAGCAGGGGGGAAGGGTAGAGGGAGAAGTAGACTCCCCACTGAGCAGGGAGCCCCATGCAGCTAAGGATCATGACCTGAGCTGAAGGCAGACGCTTTACAAAATGAGTCATCCAGACACTCCCTTCTCCATCTTTTCATCCAGATTCGGAAACACCACCACCATGTTTTACCTCTTGGGGTAATTTGAATACCCCCTTGCCTTGAACAAGATATAGAAAATTGTCTTCCCTTCATATAATTCTAGAATGATAATTCTGAAAAAGCCATGAAAGCTGACGAAAGCCTCCCCCTTCCAGGAAATGGAGACCCAGGTGTGTGGATATAAGCTCCAGCAAGGTAGGAACTTGGTCTCTTTGGTCACTACTGCATCCCCAGCAGTGCCTTGAATGGCACACAGTAGGTTCTGAATACCTATTTGTTGAATGAATGAATGAATGAATGGACAACCAGCAAAGCAGTTAGAGGCAGAGTGGGCTCTGGATGCACATATCCTGCGTCCAGTCTCTTTCCCAAACCGCGGGCTAGCAAAGGGAAAGTCAATGGTTCTCATAAGGGCTTTAAACAAAAGACTAAGTGAGAAAAAAAAAAAGAGCATAAAAGAAGATTCAATGACAGAGACAGTTTCAAAAGCACATGGAACCATGGCACACATCTAGAGGAGCCTGACCTAGTGGACGCCACTTTGGACTGCACATGATTTATAGAAATTCCCTAGAGCTTCTTGAACTAGTTGCTCTTCCCCGGGAATAGGTGTGTCTTGGGGGTAAAGAGCTCCTCCAGGAAAGCTTCCTATTTACCTAGAGCCCTTCACCTCCTTGGTGTCCTTTTCCTCCCCCCAACACGCAGCAGATCACCCAGCTGTTACCTGACCAATAGTGGGGCTCTCAGCAAACATACAGAATTAGGAGCCTCAGCTCTTGGCTCTAAGGGGTTTACAGGTTTTAGAGGAAGGCAACCTATGTGCTTCTGAAACAAGAACGTGGATGGCCCTAATGGTGATTTTGCTGCACATAGTTTAAATGACAACTGTAGGCAAGGCAGGCAGGCGAGAGGCCATCACAAGAGAAGACAGCAATGTGGGTCTAAGTCTCCAAAGAAGGAAGAAAAGGCTGTGGGCCTCATGTTTGACCTGCTCGGCCTCCCTTCCCCCTTCTTCTGGTTGTAGCACTTTGGTTATCTCCCCCTCCCCCAATACTGCCCTCAACCCATTGCACACAGTCTTGATGAGATTGTCAATTAAATTGCTGTGGACAAGGGGTATGTGTTACCAAGTGACCCACTAGGCCATTCATGCTCTTTTTTCTGGGAATTTGAATCTTGAGCGCAGGAACATAGGGTGGAAAATGTGTCCTGAAGCTCCCTAAAAGGACCACCCATTAACTCCTGCTACCTGGACTCCTCAGGTCCTCCTCTTCTTTCAGTGGGTGGCCAGGTCAGGCTCTATATATTCTGTGAGCTTTCCAATATCATTCCAATAAGGTATTTTAAGGTCAGTTTCTGTTGCTGGCAACCTGAGAACCCTGTCTTATACAGAAAGGTTCCTAGAAAATGTGGGATGTGAGCTGACACATCCACCTGGGAAGGATATGGGACATATTCCAGGCAAGGAGGACGGTATCAGCAAAGCTCTCAAGAACTCTGCTTCGCCTGGTTCAAGGGCAGACTTTAGGGGAGGAAGTATGAGAAATCAGGTGGGAGATTTGGGGTGGGGCTAGTGTGGGAAAGTCCTTTCCTACTTGTCTTTCTCCTACAGCAGAGGTTCCCACAATGCTGTTGGACACACTGCTGGGCCATAGTCAGTGAGAGCTGCAGATGGAAGGAGAGCCAGCCAGCAGAATTGTACTGTACATATTAGAAATTGGGGATGGGCCAGGGAAGCGGGTCTTGCTGGGCAATCTCACCTGTCTGCTAAGTTGAGGCAGCAAAAAGATGGGAACCTTCACGAAGACAAGACCTATGGTGGAGGAGAGAATATAAGAAGGTGGTGATTGTCAGAGGATAGAATAGACCTGAGTCAGTCTGCCTGGTCTAAATCCTGGCTCCATCACTGACTGTGTGGGAGTGAATTCCTTACCCTCAAACAGTCCCTACTTCAATTTAATGTAGTGGCTGGCCAATAATAAGCACTCAGTAAATGATAGTTATTATTGATATTATTATTGTTGTCAATAAAATCTGATTATATGAATCTAAATTGTTAATTATCAATTATCATTTTCACAAATTAAACTTCAGATTCGAAGTCCCAGACCATCCCTACATACAGCCACCCACACACAAAACACAATTATACTTCAGAAATGCCCCCGGGGCCCAGCCTGACATTACAGACTAATAAACCTGAGACAAAGCCAATAAGATAACATAAAAAAAAAAGATCCAACAGGTGGAGACTTCTACCATTAAGTTAAAAGGGAAATGGTGGTCCGATACATAGAATTATGGCATAGACAGGGAGCCAGCTAACTGGCAGAGTTGGGACAAAACCTAAAATACTTCCTGTTCTAATAAAGATCCTTGGAAACTAGATACAGACATAGGCCATACCACTTCAACAGGAGAATGGTGGTCCAGGAAGTACCCAGTGAGCCCAAGGAACTGGACTTGAAAATGTAATTATATTGTTAACATAATTTCATGTATCACTGTTCAAGAAGATGGAACGGAGAAAGTGCTGACCTGGGAGTTAGAAGTCCTAGATTTTACAGAGAGTCTGTTAGGATTTGTCCTATCTGAGAGGATTTATCCTCTCCATACCCCTGACCATGACATGTATGTCCCTCCCCCACCTAAGTGGACTTGTGACCATGACCCACTCTGTCTGGAGCCTAATCTCACTCCTAGAGTGGAGAATGGGTATCAGGATGGGAGGAAGGGTTGCAACTCTAAACAGAGTGGTCAGGAAAGGTGTCACTGAGAAGGTGACATTTGAGAAAAAGACTTGAAGAAGATCAAGGACTGAACCTTGGGATATCTGGGCAAAGAGGATTCCAGGTAGACACAAGAGCCAGTGCAAAGACCCTGAGGCAGAGGCATTTCTAGTGTGTGCAAAGGCGGACAGGGTGGTTATAGCGGAGTAAGCAAAGGGATAGGAGACATAAGCAAGGCAGACCCTTAGGGCCTCATGGGCCCCTGTAAGAGCTCTGACTTTATTCTGAGTGAAATAGTAAGCCATTGGAGGGTCCTAAGCAAATGACATGGTCTGACTCAAGTTTTAAAAGAATAACCCTGGCTGCTGTATTGGGAGGAGATTGTACGGAGCAAGGGCAGAAGCCTCTGGGTTTACCAACAGGTCAATGACAAGACAAGAAATCAGCAAAAGAGTGGACAGAGAAGTGGGAAACAAACCAGAGTCTCTTTTCCCAGAAGCCAAGAGAAGAAAGACTTTCAAAGCAGAAAGTGGGTCTTATTTAGCCCCTTTCCAAGACTTCAATGGCAGTGAATGCTCCAAAAAGCAAACCAAGTCATGTCGTTAGGCTTGAAACTTTAAGTGACTTCCCACCGCCTCAGGAAGAGTCCAAGGCAATGATCAGGCTTCTAAAGCCTTTCACGGCCTCTACTTGCCTCACACGAGGCCTATCCCTTTCTGAAGCATCTGCTGCCCCGTAAACATGGGATGCTGTGTCTTCACACTGAAACTTTATGTGCTTCTTCCTCTACCCAGAGCACATTTCCTACCCTTCAGGTCTTGGCTTAGATGAGACAGCCTCTTCAAAGTCTTCCCTGCTCTGTGCCCACTGAGCCTCTTGTGCTCACCCAGCCTTTTCCAAGCCGTTGAAACTGCCCATTTACCTTTTTGCCTCCTCCAACGGAGTGCAAGTTTAGTGAAGGTACAGAATGTTTCTCCTTCGCTAGAACCTGAAAAAACTGCAAGAAATATTTTTGAATAAAAGAAATACATTTTTGAATAAATGAATGAAAAAATAAAACTCAAGTTTGGGACATATTGAATTGAGCTGTTTATGGGACGCAGAAGGCAAAGCATCTGGTTGAACAGTGTTGTGCTGATAAGTGTTTATCAACTGGCTCTTGATAAAGCCCTGATGAGTAGCATTTGTTGAATGCCATGGTGTAACTACTCCCCCGGTGGCCCATTTCAGGCTCCCTGTGACACAATGCTAACTAGAGAGTCGGGAAGAGATGTGTACAATTGGTTCTCGGGAGTTGCTGCGAAGGGTTCCTGCACTCCGCTGCCTGCAGGCAGGTGGATGTGAGGGTGTCATGCTCGGGAGTGGGATGTAGGCTGGAGAGATGGATTTGGTGGTCATCTGGAGAGTGATGGTCAGGGGAACGACAAGATGGCCCAAGGAGTTGGCTCAGGGTCAAATGAAGAGAACAAGGCTATCATCTGAGGCAACACCAACATTTATGTAGCATGTGGAAAAGGAGCCTCTTTGGAGGAGAAGGAAGCAGGAAGACCTGGAAGAGAAAATCTGTAGAACCAGGTTGGTAGTGTCATGGAAGCCTGGGAGTAGGAATTCGCAAGGAGATTCCCCATTGGCACATAAAGCAGAGAGAGTCAGTGTTGGAAAGGTGTTGGAAAATGGCTGTTGCATTTCAAAGTTAGCAGGTTATTGTAACTTACCTAGAATGGTGAGGACAGCAGCCAGAGTATAGAGAGGAAAATGTTTGGAAAAGGAGTGTATATAGCCAGGGAAGCTGGCATTTAGGGTGTTGTATTATTGTTACGTAATAAATTACTCTGAAACTTAGTAACTTAGAACAACAGTAAACATTGTCTCGAAGCTTCTGTGGATCAGGAACTCAGGAACAGCATAGCTGGGTAGTTCAGGCCTAGAGTCTCTCATGGGGGTGCAGTTAAGATCTTGGCCAGGGCTGTGGTCACCTGACAGCTTATCTAGATCTAGAGGACCTGTTTCCAAGATGGCTCACTCATGAGGATGGCAAGTCAGTGCTGGCTGTTGGCAGGAGGTCTCAGTTCTTCCTTGTGAGGAACCCTCCATAGGGTTGCTTGAATGTTCTAACAATATGGCAGCTGGTTTCCTCCAGAGTGAGTGATCCCAAAACAGTATGGTAGAAATGCAACGTCTTTCACCATCTAGCCTCAGAAGGCACACACCTTCACTTCTGTAACATCCTATTGGTCACACAGACCAGCCATAATTCAATGTGGATGGGAGTGACACAAGGGCACATATATCAAGACGAGAGAATCTCTAGGGGGCCATCTTGAAGGTCAGCTACCACAGATGGAGACCAGACATGGAGGGTTGTGAGGCCTGGTGAGATTAATTGGCCTCAGGGGTGCAGACAGAACGCTGATGTAAATTGGCTTCATGGACTCACAGGTGCATTTGGATTCCCCAATAGAGTTGGGTCAGGCCCTCAGCACCAGTACATCTTCCTGCAGACTTTGAGGTGGATGCAGGAAGAGGCCTAGCAACGCGGAGAATTTTTTCTGGAGGACCATGAGCTAGGACAGGTTGAGGCCTGCCATATAGCCCCATTGTTAAGCCTATTTCAAACACAGACCCCCTTCCCTGGAAGGTACGCAAAGACTGGACCTAGAAACCTGTGTGACAAGATAAAAGTAGCATCATTATCAGAAGGTAAGAAGTGTGCTTACCCTGATTCAGTGTGACCTTAATGATTAAGGTTTACCTACTTTGACCTCTGAGGTTTTGTTTTTTCCAATAGTAAAAATACGCAATTTGGGGGAAATGTTTTTACTTTTCAATTTTGTGTGTCATAAATCTATAAGGGCTTAAAATGGTATATACAATACCTCCTATAATGTCTGAAGATCTGAATTAAATTTGTGGAAACAACTAGAATTTTCTGGTTAATCATCTTTTGAGGAATTCTCCACTGCTGCCATCTTGTGGCCACTTAGAATAATAACAATTAGAGTGTTGACTTTGGTCTTACCAATCACCCACCAGACAATGCCCAGAGTTCCTCCTCCTACACCTCATCCAATGCTCTTTGGATTCTGAATGAACATTTCCTGTGCAGGTTGCCAATTTGCAAGGCAGTCTATACCTGTGTTGTAAATATTTGAGTATTAGAAAGTTCTGTCTGATACTGAGCCAAACTCTGCCTTGGTCTCATCTCCATCTAATCTGTCCTTTTTCTATTGTCTGTTTCTTTTTCTCATATTCGAAGGTAGTTGCTTATCATATTTCCACATTTTTTATTCCTAGACTGACTATTTCAGCTCCTTTATCCCTCCTTACATGATACGATTTCCAGAGGCCTCATCATCCTGTGCTTCTTTCTCAGGTCAGTTTCCCTAGACGCAGAATCTGAGACAGGGGTTTTAGTGCAAGTGATTTACTGGAGGCGAGCCCTCAGGGTACACCTGTAGGGATACGAGGGATGCTGGATGGAACAAGGGACAGAGCTGAGTAAGTATGTGGTCTCAGCTGGAGACGAGGCTGAGGGTGATCCTCAGGGCAGATCTGGAGCATGACTGTTACCAAAGAGATGTCACCAGGAGATGTGTGGTTCAGCCTTTTGTATTCTACACCTCTCCGTCATTGGCTCTGGGAGTATGGGGAGTTAGGAGCAACCTTCCTAAGGAAAGTGATTCCTGTTCCCGTTGTAAGGGGTTCTCAGGAGCAAGGTACAGCTGGGCGCTGTTAGCAGCCAACAGTCATGGCATCTGGGGAATGGGTGCCTAGGAAAGGGGATCTGTCAACCTTCTGCTAAGATACCAGACCAAGACCCACATATTCCAGATGTGGTCTGACCTGTAGAATTCGAGAGGGCCATTAAATCCCATTCTTCGTAGCCCAGGATCCATAGTCCGGGCTCACATTGGGGCTGTGCTAATCTAACCCCCAAGATGTTTTCCACGTAAAATTGTTCCCAAGCCAAGTGTCTTCCATCAGTGCGTATGGCATGGTGATACCAAAAGCAAAAGTACTTTTACTACTTTAAAATATCATGTTGATGTTTTAAGTTCACATTCTAGCCAACTGAGTTCTTTTTGAACCTAGATTTTATCACCTAACCCAGCACTGCCTGCTGTAACCCACATATATGACAAATATATCTCTTTGATGACTTTCAACGTTCTTGTCCATTCTTGACACTTAATGGTTGGTCATCTCTCAATATCTGGCTCTTCTGAGGTCTGGCTCATTGCCCCTGCCTGAACATTCCTGTTCTGTTGCTGCAACCCATTCAGCATCCCCTTTTAACTTTGGTTAAAAATGGACAGGAGCAGGCCTGAAGCCAGGGCTCAAGACAGTCTGCCAAGGTCTAACAGAAACCTGAGTCTGAGATAAGCAAACAGCCAGGAACCCAACCAAGTTTCAAGGCCATACTAAGTGACCAACACTGAAAACTCAGGGATACCAGCACAGGAGCCCTGAGCCTTTTGGTAGCTTGACAGGAGATGGAGAGGTGTCTGAGAATAACTTAGGGAATGTATTCAACTAATATTAAACTTACTTAAGTGCATTGCAGAGTGGTGTATGATTGCCTTGAATTTTACAATATGTAGAGAATTATCCTTGATAATTGGCCTCCTTCATTGTCTAGGACAATGTTTTCCATGTATCCAACTGCAGCATCAATTTCTGTATCAGATCCAGAGAATGTAGCAGCATGATGCTTTCTCCTTCCCTCTATCCATGAACTAGGATAGAGAGGTCACCCTCATCCGTGGCCTTGGTTGAGGTGTCGGTCATAGCCTCCTCTGCCCAGGCCTCCATCAGTGGAAGGAACATGTGCTGTCAGCAGTCCTGCTACTCTCTCTGCCAGCCTTGTTCAGAACTAATAAATCCTTTCCCCCAGAAGGCACATACGAAATGAGTCACCGTGAAAGGCAGATCAGTTAGGAAAGGCCAGGGACCACCTAAAATCACCTCCTGTACCCTAGAGATTTGTGTGTCCCATCCACCCTTTGAGAAACACCTACTTGCAGTGTATATTCTGAAAAATCATCTAACTATTCCTTGGTAATTCCGTCCTCCAGGCCCTGAGTCACTTCCAGACCAAAGACCTAAAAACCTTGAGGGTAATGGAACTGCACAGTGGAAGCCACAGTAGAAACTTTTTGTATTAATTACTTTGAATTGTGAAATACATTTTTTTTTCCTAGTTAGAGCCATGGAGCTTTACATACGACAAATCCTCTCTTATTTGCTACCCTGTTCACCAAATTCAGTAGGTCTTTACATACTTGGACTCTCCTTACAAAGCAACTTAAACCAATTGTGGTTATCACAAAAACAGAGATTCCAGGAACAAGGAATACACTCCCCAAATGCTGATACAAGGCAAATTCCATACTGGGGTGATTCAATCCAGGCCCTTGATTTCAGAGTTGCTATGTCTGTCCACATTTAAAACAGGTAATTATTTTTAACTAGGCAAAAGCATTCAAGTTAGAAAAGGTCACAGTGAAGACTAAGGTCCCTTTTCATTCCTTCCCTTGGTTCCAGTTCCTTTCTGCAGACGTAAATGTTATTGCCAGTTTCTTGCGCATCTTTAATAGTGGCTATTAAAGTGGCTGTATGCATCCTATATTCATAATTCTTTGAAATAATGTTCCAGTATTGTCTTAAGAAACCTGTGTTCTTTTCATGTCACCTGTCTTAGTTGGGGTTTCTTCAAAAGCACAGACTGAAGCAAGAAAGGGTTTGGGCAAAGCACTGAATTAGGGAGGTGCCGGGTTACAGAATGAAGGAGTGGTGACAGACAAGAAGGGAGAAGAACTAAGACAGGAACATCTGCAGTGAAGCTAGAATCAATAATTTTATTTTGGAAGGGCGCCTGGGTGGCTCAGTCAGTTGAGCATTTGCCTTCAGCTCAGGTCATGACCTCAGGGTCCTGAGATGGAGTCCCGCATTGGGCTCCCTGCCTGGGGGGGGGGGGGGGGGACCTGCTTCTCCCTCTGCCTCTCCCTCTGCTGCTCCCCCTCTCCCCCTGCTTGTGCTCTCTCTCTCTCTCATACACAAATAAAATCCTTAAAAAAGAATTTTATTTTGGGTATATTAAATTTTGAAATGATTTTTAGACATCCGATGAAGAATTGAAGCAGGCATTTGGTAAAATGGTCAAATTATTCCCATGGAGCTGATCACTGTCTAGTTGCTCCAGCAACAAGTCCCTCCTCTGACGTAATCTCCGTCACTACCCAGGCTTTCTTTCCCTGGGATTGATGTCGGTTAACTCGAGACTGAGCATTATAGCTGACTCCATTTAGCGGTACTGAGAACGTAAACGGCTCGGCTTTACTGTTGGTGGCAGATGCTCCCCAGATGCCATTATCACCCCTGAGACCTTTTATTGCATTAAAAAATGGTCCCAGGTGCTGCTTTCCACAAACTTCATACTTATGTCTTCTTAGATGTTTTTCAATATATTAACTAGTAAAGTGGAAGCCATTACCACACTCATTTATTTTTCAAAAGTGTTGTAACAGGAATCGTGGATTCAGCAAGTGAAGCTGAAAGTCATATTAATAATGCATGTTAAGTACAACTGATAGGCACTCTTGTCGTCTTAACATCACTGAGAGTGTGAGACCAAAGAGGCGTACATGTGGCAACATGGTCACGTGCTGCATCCTTTCGCAGGGAGCCTAGTAGTGAACGGACCGGGGAGTCTTTAGCTTTCAGCTTAAGTTAGTGGTTTCTTTAGCATTAACGAGCAGAACAACCATCCGAGGGTGACTCTAACTCAGTAGGCCGCTTTTTCACCCTCCCTTCCATCCCAGTGTATAAGACAATGACCGAGCCCTAGAATCTGCATATTATCAAGCCTCCTAATTGATTTTCGTGTAGGTGGTTCACAGAACATTGTAGGAGAAGCAGGCCTAGAGAAACCTATAACTGATCCTACGGTTGTCTCGCTAACATCCATTTTATCCTGCTCCCAGCCCGTACACGCAGAAGGTAAGTTGTATTTGGTATCCATACTTGTCTGCTCAGCCAGGTGCTCCGGAAGAGGCAGGCCACCCACCCACGGGGCAGGCCCGATTGGTCTCTGGCAGTCACGGTTTTCCCGTCCCCCTTTTCAGGGATTGGCTTAGACATGGCCATGTGATACAGTTCTGACCAATGAAACTGAGGAGACGTCTGCAGGAGGCTTCTGGGAAAGATTTTCTTGCTCTTAATAAAAGACACACTGGAGAAGATAGTCCTCCCCCCCCCCCCCCCCCCCGCCCCGTGGGAATGGCTGTATCCAGGTGTGGAGGCTGGCACTGGGATAGCCGCCTTGTGACAATAAGAAGGAGGCTAGTGCAAAGATGAAGCCTGCCCACGAAGGTGGCAGAGTGGCAAGATGTCACTGAGTCATGGAATTATCCTGGAGCTGTCCTATCCTTGGACTTCCAGGTATCTCCTTGTTGTTTAGCCGGATGAGTTTTTTTTATGTTTTCTGCTAAAATAATTCTGACTGGTCCTCCTGAATTCGAATGTGCACTTTTGATTCAGGGTTTAAGCTTTCTCTAATCTACTGTTGAATAATTGTAACATAGTGTCTCCGTGGGGTCCCTAGAAGCAGAATCTGAGATAGAAGTTCGAGTGTATGTGATTTATCGAGGTTGTGATCTCAGGACAAGCCAGTAAAGGAGAAGGGAGTGAGAGAGGATAGGAAAAGGGAAGAGACAAGTAGTCTCAGGCAAAGTCTGTCCTCGGCCTGATCCATGAGAAGTTCTGGATCTGCGCAGTTTTATATGGTAACTACCACCTACGTGAAGCTATTTACATTTATATTAGTTAAAAGGAATTAAAATTTAAAATTCAGTTCCTTAGTCTCCTGTCAAGTGCTCAGTAGCCACATGGGAGCCAATGGCTCCCCTACTGAGCATAGCAGACAGAAGCATTTCCATCATCACGGAAAATCCTACTGGATAGCTCTGTGGAATGTAAATGATAACACACAATTGCCCCACCTTGATGCTTTTGCATTGCAGTGTTGGTCAGTCATGGCTGTCCTGTGGGGAGTGGTGACATAACCCCTCCAGGGAGACCTGAGGAGGTGGCTCCAATCAGCCAAGGGCAATTCCCCCAGGCAGAGCATGGAAAGTCACAGTACCCGCAGCAGCAGCACCCACAGCAGCTCCAGACTGGCCATTACGTAAAGGGACCTAAGCGAAGTACCAATGATGACTACCACCCTGGTGTCAAGTGGGCATGAGCTGGGATGCAATACTTTTGGCAGAGTGATTAGACAACACTGCTTCCCTGCTAATCCAGAATCTGGGAATTCATCATCTCCTGGGATTACTACTAGGGAGCACCTTTGGTCCATATCCATCCCTGTTTCAGATGTGTACCAACTCGAGATACTCAGATTTCAGGGGGGGCAATGGAGGCTCAGAGAGCAGCCTCTAAGGGAGAGAGGCACACGGCCCAGTGAGTAAGACCTAGAAAAAGTGCCCGAGTGTCAAAGAGGGGTGATGACTCTGCACAGAACATGGATCTGCTCCCAGAACTGCCTCATCTAGCCTCTGTGGCCTACTAGAAAGAACGTGAGGATATAAGTTATGAAGTGCTCACTATGCTTCTGTAACACATTTTCCTATGTTTTTTGTCTGTCTAGTCTTTGCTTACCTCTTCATAGCACACCAGTTTTGTAATGCCATCTTTTTTTTAATGTTTTTTTATTATATTATGTTAGTCACCATACAGTACATCCCTGGTTTCCTATGTAAAGTTCGATGATTCATTAGTTGCGTATAACACCCAGTGCACCATGCAATACGTGCCCTCCTTACTCCGCATCACCAGTCTATCCCATTCCCCCACCCCTCTCCCCTCTGAGGCCCTCAGTTTGTTTCTCATAGTCCATCGTCTCTCATGCTTCATTCCCCCTTCTGATTACCCCCCTTTCTTTATCCCTTTCTTCCCCTACCGATCTTCCTAGTTCTTATGTTCCATAGATGAGAGAAATCATATGATAGTTGTCTTTCTCTGCTTGACTTATTTCACTTAGCATTATCTCCTCCAGTGCCGTCCATGTTGCTGCAAATGTTGAGAACTCGTTCTTTCTGATGGCTGAGTAATATTCCATTGTATATATGGACCACAACTTCTTAATCCAGTCATCTGTTGAAGGGCATCTTGGTTCCTTCCACGCTTTGGCTATTGTGGACAATGCTGCTATGAACATTGGGGTGCATATGGCCCTTCTCTTCACTACGTCTGTATCTTTGGGGTAAATACCCAGTAGTGCAATGGCTGGATCATAGGGTAGCTCAATTTTCAACTTTTTAAGGGACCTCCACACTGTTTTCCAGAGTGGCTGTACCAACTTGCATTCCCACCAACAATGTAGGAGGGATCCCCTTTCTCCACATCCTCTCCAACAATTGTTGTTTCTTGCCTTGTCTATTTTTGCCATTCTAACTGGTGTAAGGTGGTATCTTAGTGTGGTTTTGATTTGAATTTCCCTGATGGCTAATGATTTTGAACATTTTTCATGTGTCTGTTAGCCATGTAATGCCATCTTCTATAAAGAGAAGAGCAGATAATTCAGTCTTTTATCTTGCATGGTTTATTAAAATGTTTTATTATTGCTGCTTTAGAAACATTGCTTTCAGCTCCACCGTTTGCTAGGGAAAGTGACACATCCTTTTCTTCTTCCTCGGCTCCTTGATCAGGAGTTAATTCTTCTCTAGGGAAAAGTCCTCAGATAACACAAGTATGTGATTTCACTCTCCGTGACCTCCCAATACCTGCTGCTGCCAGAGTGGCTGGTCCAGCTCATGTCAGGGCTTCACTGCCCTGAGGACCTGTTCCATCACTGGTTTGGTCTGTGGTGGTGGTGGGTGGGGGTGCAGGAGGAGGTGGCATGAGCCTAAGTCATAGTCATCCCTGAGCAGGAAGCAGAAGAGCTGCTTATTCAGATTCTTCTCCTTGGGTCAAGGATAGAATCCAGAGACTACATGATCTTAGTGGTGTTCTATTCACTCACATTCCCTCGGTGCACACCAGCCCAACTTCCAACTGTGGGCACCCGCAACTTTGTCTGAGGGCTGTTCTCTGGCCACTGAAGCCCGTTTTGCTTACCCGTGTGGTAGGCTGCAGGTGTCCAGGAATTGCTGTCCCTCCCCTCATCCGACACCCACTTCCCACTAGTCTTCAACCAATGATTAATGGAAGTTAGCGTATAAATACCAAAGCTCCTCATCCCTTGGATAGGATATTGAGCGTGAATCTACACTGGCTCTGAGTGCCCCATCGTGATTGCGCTCCAGTTGTCATCATGGTAATTGGCTTGACAGTGTCGGAGCTCCCTTTATTTGACTGCCTTTCCCATACTGTCTCACTTCCCCCTCTTACTGGTGTTTTTTTTAGCTCCTAAATGAACTACTTGCACTTGAGTCATTGTCTCAGCATCTGCTTCTGGAGGGAACCCAATAATGATCCTAGGTAAATTCCACCAGGCCAGTTGTTCCTGGGGACTGCTGCCCAGCCTGAGCCCTAGGACCATTGTCAGGGCACAGGGGCTGGAGCAGAATGCTTTGACTCCATATCTGCCGAATAGTTAGTTTTATTCTGGAGTGAAGATTATTAGCAAGTGCATGAGGCATACAACATACCAGTTGCTCCGTATCACTTTTCCCCCTATCACTCTTATTAGTTATAAAGCTGAAACTTTGTTCTCCAACTCCTGCTGTTTATCTTTCGGCTGGCTCACAACTTGAAAGGAGAGTAGGAGGTTATTAATTGAGTCTCCTGAAACTGTTGCAATAAGCATGGTAGAAAGGTAGCAGTTCAGGATGAGCAAAATTCAGGCAGATGGGTCAGAGGGTGGCTAGATGCTGGCCACTGGCCTGAGGGGAGGAGCAAATCTACATCGCACAGAGGAGGCAGAATGACGTAGGAGGGGGCATACCGGAATAGAAATTCAGGAACAGAGGCAAGGCGAAAGCCAAATAATCAGAGCACTTAGGGATGCTGGGGATGTGATCCTGTTGGTGAGACCAGAACTCATTGATCAGAACTGGATTTCTGCAACCAGAGTGGGGTAACATCATCCATGCTGATGCGGAGCTTATGGGGCCCGAGCTGGTCAGATGCCTCCTTTATCAGGCTATGATTAGGTCTGGGCGCAGGAGGCTGGGCTGCGGCTGTGGGCAGAGGAGAAACAACAAGTAAGGAACAGGATGGTACTCATCCATTCTGCAACTGGATATTTAAAAGACTAGCTCAATTCTATCCTTCTTGTCTGTAAAGGGGTGATACCGTGCTTTGGTAAGCCGCAGAGAGGAAAATGCCATTCTTTAAGATCTTTTCTCAGATTTTGCAGATGTTGATCTTAGAAAGCTCTCTTGCTTAGCTTTTATCTCTCATCTTCTCTGTCAAGGTTCATGAATCATGAGGGGACCTCAGCTGCTCTTAATGACTTCAAATCTGTCCTGTTCCAGACAAGTTAGAGAGCAGGTATGCAGATCAGGGCTCTGTCAGTTTCAAGGGGTAGAACCTAGGGTCTCATGAAATGGAACTGTGGGCTTGTTGCCAGTAGGACTCTCTCTCCATCCAGTTTTCGACACTCTTTGTCCTGCTTTTCTTTGCATGTTCATGTTATTCTCTCTGCAGGCAGACGTTTATGACACTTTTAATCCCCAACTTTACCAATGTCAGCAGAAAGAGGTCTGTGTATCACTTCCCAGGAAGGACACTGATAGGTGCTGACTAGACCTTATGTCCATTTCATGGCCCAGCATATAACAGGCAATCAGTAAATATTCTTTTTTTTTTTTTTTAAAGATTTTATTTATTTATGTGACAGAGAGACAGCCAGCGAGAGAGGGAACACAGCAGGGGGAGTGGGAGAGGAAGAAGCAGGCTCATAGCGGAAGAGCCTGATGTGGGACTCGATCCCAGATCGCCAGGATCACGCCCTGAGCCGAAGGCAGACGCTTTAACGACTGCGCTACCCAGGCGCCCCGATCAGTAAATATTCTTGAATGAATGAATGAAGTTATCATGGCCCATGTGGCAGATACAGCCCCATTGTTATATATTAATAAATTGTAGTTGATGTTTCTTTCTCAAGAGACTGGTTCATGCTCACGCACTTGCATCCCAGAGATGTCTGCTCTCAGTGTGTTGGGGAAACAGTCTCTGAGCCTGCAAGACTGAGAGTTTTGCCAAATTCAGCACGATAAGTAAATGCCAACCTGGGAGGTCTCCTGGACCACAGTCTGCTCTACTTTCTCGGATATCAACCCGGACTATACTGTTGATGGAATTTATACCTGTTGCTGTTTGAATCTCCTCCACACTGAGAACTTAACTATGGAACATAGTTTTCAAACTTATCTTCACAATATCATTGTGAAGTCATTGTCAGATAAGTTCTTATTGTCTCTATTCAATAACTAGGAATGTCTAAGCAGGTCGGTGTTTTGCTAGGATTTCTTTTCCAGAATGTGAGCTCCTTGAGTATTCATGAAGAGGGGTTCCCGTAGTCAGTTATGGTTAGGAAACCTTTGATTGATTCACAATGCATGTTAGTATGTTAAAGGTTCTGGAAGAAACTACAGTTATAAAACCTATATGAACTGAGCTCTTTTTAACGTTGAACAAAAAGATTTTGCAAAACTATTGGATGCTAAACCTTCCGCTTCCGCATCCATCTTCTCTTGTTCCCTCCTGTTTTCCCAGATGATCTCTTTCCACCTAAAACCAGTCCCTTCATCAATGCCCAGCATCTTATTCCCTCCCCCAGCCTCAGGAGTCTTCTTCTTCTTTTTTTTTTTCTGCAAGAAAACCTTTATGTTTCCATTAGGTCCAGGGCTTGGGAGAGGGCTCCAGGGTGGTTAAAAATCTCCTTCGGAACTGCAGGGAGAAGCTCAGGCAGAAGCCCTGACACCGGGGGAATGCCAAAGGGGCCACTGAGCTCCCAAAGCACCCAGTTGTGCTTGCAGGTGAGCCTTCTAGAAGGGATACTCACCCGCCCAGCATGGAGGCCCGCCAGCCCGCGGAGATTTGTCAAGCGGTTGACTATCTTCTTGAGTTTCACCTCCTCATCTAGGAAGCGGTTCTCTAGGAAGTTAAAGAGATGAGGGTCTGCCTGGCCAGAACCTATGGCATGCAGATCCAAAAGGGCCTGGTTCAAGTTCTCCTCCCATATCATAGCAGGTTCCCTGGCATCCGGGGTTTTACCCCACATATCCTGGGACGGCTTCTGTATGTCCTGGAAGAGGGCATGGACCCTGCCCTTGTGGTTCTCCTTGGCCAGCTCCAGGAATAAGCGGCCCACCTACTCCAGAGCCACATCATTGGGTCGAAATAGAAGCCCAGAGAGAGAGATAAGGATGGGAGGGCCACAGATGCATGTTGACAGGTGGCTGACAGTGGCCTCCACCTTGGTGGAATAATTCTGACAAATCTGGGAGTTCACAGTTGGTTGGCAATGAAAAACTATGCGTGCGCACACACACACATGCACACACACACACACCACACAACAGTGTTCACTGATCCCAGAGGCAGAGGATGGCTGAGATGATGGGACAGCTGGAAGAGAGGTTGGAAGGTGGTTGGAGGCTGAAAGAAGGCATGTCCCTGGGTCCTGTCCAAACACTTGAAGCAAGAGATAGATCTGGGGGACTGTCAGGGTGCATCCCTTTATCTTTTTCTGGATTAACACCTCCTTCCTGGATCTTTCCAATCAGCATTTACACAAACTCAAGAGACTAAATCCTTAGCTTTCAATGTGGTCAACGAACCAGCATCCTCAACATCACCTAGGAGCCTGCTACAAATGCAGAATCTCAAGCTCCACCCCAGCCTGCTAATTGCAGTTTCACAAAATCTCCAGGAGATCTGTATGCACATTAATGTGCTCTAAACCACAACCAAGATTCTCCGGTAAAAATGCAAATCAGATCTTATCTCATCTCCACTAGAAACATCCTGTTCTCCCAGATTCCTTCCCACCCTCCCTCCCTTCCACAACTGCTAATTTCCTAAATCGAGTTTTCCAAGGACCCTCTTTGGTAAACACTGGGCAGTCATCGGTCCCAGCTTTGTGACAGCATGTCGCTCTTTGCCCTGTGCATTTTGCACTATGTGATCAGAGTACAGAGTCCACTTGAGGATTTTGAGCTCTGATTAGTTGCAGAAATGACATTCTCAGAGTCAGTCATTTTCCAGTTTGTTCTCAGGTCTACTCTCCACTCTTGAGATTGCAAGGGGCTGACCCTACAACTGTATTTTCAGGCTCCCTTGCCAACTGGGTGCTGCCAGTGGGAAGCACTGGTGGAAGATTGAGGGTGGGAGGAGAGGAGTGTCTCCATGGAGGCAGCACCACTTTCGTGGTTCTGGTCCCGCTCCTGGACTCTGTTAACACCGCCTCCTGCCCTTGGTCCTCCAGTCCCCAGGGATGGTAAGAGCTCCCTGCTTTTGCTAATCTCTCGGTGGCCTCACTATCCCTTGTTTGGCTTTTTGACTTTCCCAATACTTATGTAACTAGTTCCCCACACCTGAGATGGGTTATGCTTTCCTGAGTGGATACTCTGACTGACTGATACATGGAAGTATCAGAAAATGGAGGTTGGGGGAGGGAGAACATTTGAGAAATAGGCACATTCCTTTTTTCTTTTTTTAAAAGATTTTATTTATTTGAGAGAGAGAGAGGAGGCGCAGAGAGAGAGAGGGAGAATTCCAAGCAGATGCTGGCCAAGCACGGAGCTCGATGTGGGGCTGGATCCCATGACCCCAAGCCCACGATCTGAGCTGAAATCAAGAGTTGGACACTCAACCAATTGAACCACGCATGATCCCTAAAGAAATAGGCAAATTCTACTTGACTCGATAGACAACCTTGAAGTCCAGGCCCAGGTAATGGGGCCCAGGAGGCAATGACAGCATATTTGTGTCATGAGTTCTTTTTTTTTTTTTAAAGAATTTATTTATTTATTCGACAGAGATAGAGACAGCCAGCGAGAGAGGGAACACAAGCAGGGGGAGTGGGAGAGGAAGAAGCAGGCTCCTAGAGGAGGAGCCTGATGTGGGGCTTGATCCCATAACACCGGGATCACGCCCTGAGCCGAAGGCAGACGCTTAACCGCTGTGCCACCCAGGCGCCCCTGTGTCATGAGTTCTTACCTACCATCACTCCAATAGCACTTCCCTTTGAAAGCTAATGTCTTCCACTCTGTGGGAGTTGTGGGAAAGTTTTATGAATAGGGAAAAGGGTAGTTACAGAGGACAATCCATCTCCCTGCACGAGTGACTCTGTCTGGTTTTAAGTCACAAATAAATCAGTGCTGTTGTGTAGTTGTTTGGGGTGGGGTCAGAGGAATTGTCCAGCAGAAACCTCTTCATCTGGGAACAGGTTGGGGACAACTTCTTTTGGCTGCATGCATAACCGGTCTGGGTTGGACCAGCTGCTGAGTTGTCATAGTTGGTGGTTAGGGCCTATTGTCAAGTGTCAATATTTTCACAGTCATCCCACATTGCTGAGCTACAGCTCACCCTGGCATCTGTCCCTGGGCCCTGAGAGGACAGGCAATTCTTTCATACATAATGGAAAAAGATACAAGAGAGACTGTCTTTTACTCTCAAAGACCATTCAAGTAGAAGGCCAGTGCATTCTGAATAATGCCCTTTCAAATGGAGGAAGAATAGAATTCTAGAATCACATACTCCTGGAACAGTTAGCGATGGCAGTTTACTGAGTATGATTTTTGCAAGAAGATTCCGTAATGAAATGTAAGCCTCAAGGTCAGAAATAGTGTATTTACTCAGAATATTGCATGTTTGTATATGTATATATATGTATGTTATCATCCTTCAAGTGTTCCATGATCAAGATGACAACTATACTGTGCCTGGAAGTATAGAGCTCAGGCTGAGAGTACAGGGCAGGTAGGAATTGCACACGTAAGGACACTCATCAGCCAAGGTGCTTTCTCCAATCCTTTTCCTCTGGAGGTTAAACCAGGAACTGCCGGTCCTTGGGCACTCCCCTTGGGGCGCTGCTGAACACTCCCCTTGGGGCGTGGTCTAGGGTGAGAGCGCTCTCTGAGAAGGAGTGCTCCTTTATCTTTTCTGAGCCAAGCACACAGCTTGACCTGGAGGTGGGGCCAGTAGAGCTTTTGGCTGAGACTAGAGGCCCCAACTTTTTTTTTTTTTTAAGATCTAATTGGTTTTATTAAGCAATTCATGAATCGGGCAGCACCCCATCTAGCCAATAGAGAGATGCTCCCTAGCTCTGATTTTCTTAAATTACAAGTGTGATCTTTTAAAAACTGATGACAGAAAAAGCCTTATTGTTTACAATTCCCTTCCTTCTTCCTAAGGAGGCAGTCCCTAGTAACCAGAAGTTCTTCTGTTTGCCAAGTGTAAAATCAACTTCCCTGTAACAATGGCCTTTCCCGCCCATGAGGACAGAGTTAAGTGATCAATGTGGGAATGCAAGATTAGAGAGGTGGGGCAGAGGAGGCTCTGCTTGAGGAATGAGGCAGAAATGGCTAGAGGCCCAGGTAGAGGAAGCCGAGCCAAACGGAGCTGACCCATGCCTGGGGAGATGAAGACATCCACCCAGAGGGCCGCAGGTAGGGTGGTTTGGGGAGAAAAGACATGTTTAAGAAAATGAGTAAAATAGTCTGCACTAGAATGTGTAAACCAGAATCTGTTTTCTCCTTAGAAAATTTAGATCCTGGAAATTGTAGATTCTGAACTGAAATACCCAGTTTTTGCTATTGCATAGAGAGGAGTCTGTTTTCCTTTGGAGAGTCAGTTGAAGTCGTATCCTGTTCTGAGACGCAGGCAGGAAGGGGACAGCGCCTGCCTCTGCGGCTCATCCACATGGTTATATAAAAGTATTATACGTACATTTTAAATATTCAAAACATACAGAAACACACAAAGTAAAAAGTGACATTTGCACTCCTCCCATTTTGATTAATTATACTGTTCAGGATTAACCCACCCACAACTAATAGTTTGGTGTGTATCCTTCAATATTTTTCCTAAGCATTTGTGGACACATACATGATTAATAAATTATTTGGTTCAAAAAGAATTCGAGTTTGAAAACAATTTCTCTTTAAAATTATAAAGGTAATGTTCCATTGACTACCTCTTCTTGAACGTGTTAAAATCAATTTTGAATAGTTAACACATGCTTGGGCATGAGTTCAAAAGGTAGAAAAGCACGTGAAAGTAAATGTCCCCACCATTGATACTTAGCTGCTTCGTTTCCTTCACTGGTAATAACCACTGTCATTGGCTTTTTATGCATCGTTTGAGATGTATTTTGTGATATCTATGCCTTTATAAATATATATACACGCACATATGCTGAACCATACGAAATTACCATTTTTGGAGTTAAAAAATCAGCAATTTCATGAGGCTCAACAAAACACATATGTATACACTAATACAATTTTTCGAAGATTTTATCTATTTATGAGAGAGAGAGAAAGAGACAGATCATGAACAGGGGGAAGGGCAGAGGGAGAGGGAGAAGCAGACTCCCCACTGAGCAGGAAGCTTGATGTGGGACTCAACCCAAGGACCCCGACACCATGACCTGAAGTGAAGTCAGCCGCTTAACTGATGGAACCACCCAGGTGCCCCAAGAATACAATTTTTAATGGCACTAAAGGTAGCATGCTGTACAAGGTGTCGTGTACTTTGATATCTCACTTAAAAAATCTTGAGATCTTCCCACATTTGTATGCATAGAGCTGCCTCACTCTTTTTAAACTTTGTGCCTATTATTTTCATGGTAAACTATTATTATTTGAAAACTTACATACAGTAAAACTGAATTTTACTTTTGGTATACAGTTTTCTGAGTTTTAACATATGTGTAGATCTGTATACCCACCACCACCATCAGGAAACACGTATTTCAAGCATATCCATGTAATCACTAGCAACAGCAAAGATAGAGTGTTACCCTCAGCTGCCCTAGGATCTGCCCTCAATCTCCCCTCCTTGTCGCAGTGCCTTCCCTACACCCCAAGACAATAGTTTCTTTGACTGCTGAAGCCATAGGTTAGTTTTGCCTGCATGAAATCACATAGTATACATTCATTTCTTTGCCTTCTTTTGCCCAGCATTATATAAGATTCATTCATGTTGCCACGTGATTACGACAGAGCAAGGCACTCCACAACATTTCATTATATTATGGCATTTTTTGACATGCAGAATTAAGAAAAAACATTTATATAGATTGATCATTTCAACTTTGTTTATTGTAGTGGTTTCTGGGTTTGTGTTATACTTAGAAAGGTCTTTACCACTCCAAGATTATAGAATAAACCAGCCCATATTTTCTTCTAGTGCTTTCATACTTTCATTTTGTAGGTGTGAGGAAGGAATCCAACTTTTTTTTTTCTTCTTCAAGATACTGACTTATTATCCAACTACTTCTTTAATCCTCACAGGAAAGTTATGATAGATATAATAATGTGTCTTCATTTTGCAGATGAAAAAACTGAAATGGAGCGCCTGCGTGACTCAGTTGGTTAAGCGTCTGCCTTTGACTCAGGTCATGATTTCAGGGTCCTGGGATGGAGCCTCACATCAGGTTCCCTGCTCAGTGGGGAGTCTGCTTCTCCCTAACCCTCTGCCCCTTCCCCCACACATGCTCTCCCTCCCTTTCTTTCTTTCTTTCAAATAAATAAATAAAATCTTAAAAAAAACCAAACAAACAGAGAAGCTAACTTAACTTCCCCCGTCACAGAATAATAAATGGCAAAGCTGGGATTTGAACCCAGCCAGTTGAGTTTAATGTCTGTGTGCCTATTCCTTAATGCTACCCAGCCTTTCCATATGGAAGGACTCTACCAACATGATATCTTGTGTACGAGGGGAGGGCTCTTTTTGTTTTTCCTGCAACACAAACACAGTATCCAAATGTTTGCAAGAGTGAATTTGTTTACTTAAGAATCTGATTGTCCATATATACAATGGAATATTACTCAGCTATCAGAAAGAACGAGTTCTCAACATTTGCTGCAACATGGACGGCACTGGAGGAGATAATGCTAAGTGAAATAAGTCAAGCAGAGAAAGACAACTATCATGATTTCTCTCATCTATGGAACATAAGAACTAGGATGATCAGTAGGGGAAGAAAGGGATAAAGAAAGGGGGGGTAATCAGAAGGGGGAATGAAACATGAGAGACTATGGACTATGAGAAACAAACTGAGGGCCTCAGAGGGGAGGGGGGTGGGGGAATGGGATGGACCGGTGATGGGTAGTAAGGAGGGCACATATTGCATGGTGCACTGGGTGTTATACGCAACTAATGAACCATCAAGCCTTACATCGGAAACCGGGGGTTTCCGGGGATGTACTGTATGGTGACTAACATAATATAATAAAAAATCGTTAAAAAAAAAAGAATCTGATTATCAAATGGTTACTTAGTAAGGAGCAAGGAATTTGCCACTTCTCACCTTTATTCCCTCAACCCTTGTCTTTGTTACCAAGACCTCATTCTTGAAATGATTTTTTTCTCAGCTCATTGTTGGGCTTTCCCTTCAAAAGATTTTTCTCATTTAATTGTTACCATCAGCTGTGTAAACAGTGCCAGGACATGTCACGTAAACAATGATAAAACTGCTAAAGCTGACATTGAAGTTTTAAAAATTGAGCAGGGTGTGTCTCAGAGAAGAGAAGGAAGTGTTAAATTTATGACAGTTGGGAGGCCGGGATAAAGAGCAAGAAGGCCTGAGGTCACTTTCCAGTTCTGTCACCGAGATCATATGACTTCAGGAGAGTAATTTTTTTGCTCTTCTTTGTGCCTATTTGTCAAACAGGGGCTATAGCAATGACAATGTAACTCTTCATTTTTCTCTAGTTTACTTACTTTCTGCCTCCAATAGGGATTAAATTAAAAACAAAGATATCCCCCCAAAATTATTTTTAAAAAGGTAAAAAAAAGGCCGTAGGCAGAAAAGTAGGCTAAATTCCTGACAGAGTCATAGCCTAAGTTTAGACGAAGATACGGAGACCTTTCTTTCATGGGCGGCTTTCCAACTGTTTTACGACTATACTTTACATAGACGTATAATGTTCTTTTGCAAAAGTAAATATTAAAAACATAATATGTTTTAAACTGCTCTCATGAAGTGCATTAAAACAGTGTAATGAAGTATTTCAAAGTGCTCCAGATCTGTTTCTTGCTACAACCAAACTGTGTGTGTGTACATATATACAGACCCATCCCTCTCTCTATATCTATACATACACATCCCCCTCCCCCATACCAGTCTGGTGTGTGAAGCTGTACCACTTTCACATTTGAGGACAGTGCTCTGAATGTACAAAAGTAAAACATTTCTTTTCTGACAACCAAGAAATAATATGTATTTAATGAGCACACTTCAGTATCAATCAGTACATCATTTTGGAGCAGAGTTAGAGAACACAGAGAAATCAAGGTCAAGGAAAGTCTGCGCCTCAACAGTAAAGGATCCAGGTGTAGTATGGGTGGTGGTGTGCCGTGGGCTTTAGAGTCACGAGAGCCTTGGGTTCGAATGCTGCTCTACCATGTCTGGGCTGTGTTACTTTGGGTGAGATTCTTAACCTCTCTGAGCTTTGGGTTTTTAATTTTTATCTTAAAAATTTCATACAGTGAAATTCAGTGTTTGTAGTGTATAGGTTTTTTGGGGTTTTGAGAAGTGCACAGAGTTGTATATCTACCACCATAGTTCTGAAATGAGTTCTTTCATCATCCCAAAGTTTCCCTCACTATGCCCTTTTAATACCTCTCCCACCTCACCCCCACCGCTTGCCCTACTCAAGTCCTAGAAAATAGTGATTTGTTCTCTCTCCCTATCATTTTGTCTTTCCAGAATGTCATATAAATGGAATCATATATATGTATGGCTTCTTTTGAGTCTGACTTCTTTCACTTAGCAAAACTTACTTGAGATCCATTTAAGTGGTTGTGGGGATCAGTAGTTGGTTCTTTATATTGTAGAGTAAGTAATATTCATGGTATGGATATACCACACTTTGTTTATCCATTCACTGGCTGAGAAACATCAGAGTTGGGATCATTTGTGTCTTTCGAGGAATAGGTCCATTTTTCTACATTGTTGAATTTGTTGGCCTGAGCCTCTTTGTGATACTCCTCATACTACCTGTAGAATCTGCGGTGATAGCCCCTCTTTAATACTAATAATTAGTGTTTTTCTTCCTCTCAATGAGTCTTACTAGGGGCTTATCAATGTTATTAATCTTTTCTAAAAACCAAAATTTAGCTTTGTTGTTTTTTCTTTACTGTTTCTCTGTTTTCTATTTCATGGATTTTTGCTCTTATCTTTATTGTTTAATGCCTTCTACTTACTTTGGTTTTAATTTTCTCTTCTTTTTTCTAACTTCTTAAGAGTTGGAGTCTTAGATTATTGATTTTTAATCTTTTCCTTTTCTAATATAAACATGCAATACTATAAATTTCCTTCTAAGCACTGCTTTAGTTGCACCTCACAAATTTTGATTTGTTTATTTTCATTTTCATTCATTTAAAACATTTTCTGATTTCCTTCAAGCTTTGTTCTTTGACCCATCGCTTATTTGGAAGTTAGCTGCCTACAAAATATTTGGGGATTTTCTAGATATCTTTTTGTTATTGATTTCTAATTTAATTCCTTTGTGGTCAGAGTACATGCTATATGATATTAATTCCTTGAAATTTATTGACAGTTGTATTATGAATTAGCATATGGTCTATCTTGGTGAATGTTCCATGTGTACTCAAAAAAAAAATGTGTATTCTGCAGTTGGTGGTGGTAGTTTTCAAAAAAGATCAATTAGGCAAAGTTAGCTGACCCAGGTCCTCTATATCCTTACCTACTTTTTTGTCTACTTGTTTTATCAAGGACTAAGAGAGGTATCAAAATCTCCAACTGTAATTCAGGATTTAAAATTTTGTCCTTTCATTTTAGTCAGTTTTTGCTTCATGATTTTGAAGATATGTTACTATGTAGATACATATTTAGGATTATGTCTTCCTGATGAGTTGACCTTTTTGTTATTTTGAAATGTTCTTTAGGGGCGCCTGGGTGGCTGAGTGGGTTAAGTGTCCAACTCTTGGTTTTGGCTCAGGTCAAGATCTCATAGTTGTGGGCTCAAGCCCTGCATCTGCCTCTGCACTCAGCATGGAGTCTGCTTCAGATCCTTTCTCCCTCTGCCCCTCCGCCTCCCTCTCTCAAATAAATAAAATCTTAAAAAAAAAAGTTCTCTATGGGGGTGTCTGGATAGCTCAGTCGGTTTAGTGTCTGCCTGCCGCTCAGGTCATGATCCCAGGGTCCTGAGTCTCACATCAGGCTCCTTGCTCAGCAGGGAGCCTGCTTCTTCTTTTGCCTCTGCCTGACACTACCCCTGCTTGTGTTCTTTCTTTCTCTCTCTGACAAATAAATAAAATCTTTTAAGAAAAAGTTCTTTATTTTTGTAATACTCCTTGTCTGGAAGTCTACTTTATTTGATATTAATATAGTCATACCAGCTTTCCTATGATTCAGTTTTGCATAGTATATTGGTATCTCTGGTGCATTGCTCAGATGTGCTTTCAGCACTGAGGCATTCATTTCACTAGCAGCTAGTAGTGTGGCTCACAATTGTCTTTATTGCCCCCCCCCACCAAATCCTTTCCCCTCTAACAAGTTCTAACAAATCTCTTGTAAGTAAATCTCAGAGTCTGTTACCAGGGGATCTTGATGTGTGATATATGGTATATTCTTTTCCATGTTTTTATTATTAACTAATCTGTGTCTTTTTTTTTAAAGATTTTATTTATTTATTTGACACAGAGAGCGAGAGAGAGAGCACAAGGGAGAAGGAAGGAGAGTGGCAAAGGGAGAAGGAGAAGCAGACTTCCCCGCTGAGCAGGGAGCCAGATGCGGGACTTGATCCTAGGACCCTGGGATCATGACCCAAGCAGAAGGCAGACACTTAATCAACTGAGCCACCCAGGCACCCTTATCTGTGTCTTTATATTGAAACCGCATGCCTTAAAAACAACATATAGTTGGATCTTATTTTTCTATTCATCATGACCATCTCTGCTTCTCACCAAAGTATTTAATCAATTTATATTGAGTGTAATTTTGATATGATTGGGTTTAAGTCTACCATCTTGCTCCTTGTTTTCTATTTGTCACATTTGTTCTTTGTTCTCTTTTCTTTTCATTGCTGTCTTCTTTTTGATTACTTGAGTTTTTAGGATTGTATTTTATATCTTCTATGGGACTTTAAATCTTTTGTTTTATTGTTTCTTTTTTTAGTGGTTGTTCTAGGTATTACAATATGCTTCCTGAACTTATCACAGTCTAAATTAATGTTATACTACACATATAATGTGAGAACCTTATAGCAGTATACTTCCATTTACCAACTTTTTGTCCTTTGTGCTATTATTATCATACATTTTACTTCTTTGTACAATTTATGGTCATGATATTTGTTTTAAGTGGTCAATTTGATTTTTTAAAAAAAGATTTTATTTATTTCAGAGAGAGAGAGAGAATGTGCAAGCAGGGAGAGGAGCAGAGAGAAAGGGAGAGAGAGAATCCCAAGCAGACTCTGTGTTGAATGCACAATGCGGGGCTCAATCCCATAACCCTGAGATCATGACCTGAGCTGAAATCAAGAGTCAGACGCTCAAATGACTGAGCCACTCAGGTGCCCCAACAGTCAATTTGATTTTAAAGAAATTAAGAAAGGAGAAAAAATAGTCTTTCATATTTATCTGCATATTTTTCATTTGGGGAGCTTTTCCTTCCCTCTTGTATATCCATCTGGTATCATTTCTTGAGCACTTCTTATAGTACAAGTTTGTGGGTAAAGAATTTTCTCAGCTGTTCTTTTTCAGAAAATGTCTTTGTTTTGCTTTCATTATAGATGAATGCTTTCTCTGCATTTTTTAGTTTGTTTCAACATTTTTTTTAAAGATTTTATTTATTTATTCGGCAGAGATAGAGACAGCCAGCGAGAGAAGGGAACACAAGCAGGGGGAGTGGGAGAGGAAGAAGCAGGCTCATAGCAGAGGAGCCTGATGTGGGGCTCAATCCCCTAACGCGGGGATCACGCCCTGAGCCGAAGGCAGACGCTTAACCTCTGTGCCACCCAGGCACCCCTGTTTCAACATTTTAAAGATGCTATTCCATGAAGTCATTATTTTTGTTTTCTGAATATAACATGTCTTTTTTTCTCTGGCTGCTTTTTAGGTCTTCCATGCTGTTGGGAAGCATAAAGTGGCATACTTTCAATTCTCAAGGGACACTTTGAAGAGGATGGGCTGGAGTGCCGCAGTCTACCATGGGATCTACTATTGGAAGCTCAGTCCCCTTCCCATGTGGTGTTATTTTAGTCTGAATAGCTCAGGGTGGGATCCATGTGAAGTTAAGGAGTACTGAGTCTCCAAGACTACCTGGATGGTGAAGGAGCATGGGTCAACTTCTGTGGGTAAAGGTAAGAGTTTTCCTAAAGGTTGGTAGAGATTTGCAACGTAGAAGCCAGAAGAGGATGCTCCAGCAGAGGGGTCCTTATGGACAGAGACAAGGGAATAAGATTAAAGTCTGGGAATGGATCGTTTTAAGTTATATCCTATTAAGGATATAATATTTAAAAAACTCCCTTTCTTTCTTTCTTCCTTTCTTTCTTTCTTTCTTTCTTTCTTTCTTTCTTTCTTTCTTTCCCTTTAAAGTAATCTCTACACCCAACCTGGGGCTCAGACTCACAACCCTGAGATCAAGAGTCATTTGCTCTTCTGATTGAGCCAGCCAAGGTTATAACTCTTGAAGAGCTTTTTTTTCCCCTTCAACTATGGGAAAAGTTGTATTTAGCATATAGTTTTTTTGTTTTTATTTGAATATAGTTGGCATACAGTGTTACATTAGTTTCAGGTGTACAACTTGGTGATATGACAAATTTATATGTTACCTATGTTTAGCACAAGTGTAGTTACCATCTGTCCCATTAAATCGCTACTACATTGTCATTGACTGGATTCCTTATGCTGTGCCTTTAATTCCAATGACTTATTTATTTCATAACTGGAAGTCTGTATCTCCCACTCCCCTTCACCTATTTTGCCCAATCCCCCACCCCTTATTTAGCATATAGTTTAAATTTCTTCCTTTAATGTGCCATAATTCCTTTAGTGTTTTTCAGTCTGCTAATAAATTTGATAAGTCTACATGTCTTGAGCAGGGCTGTATGGAAGGAAATGAGAGCTGGGTCCATAAGGATATTTGATATCCCCTCCAAATGCAACTTGTTTTTCTCCTCCCTCCTGATTCTCATCCTACAAAGTCCCTTAGAGGTATAGTACCAAGTACCCAGGGAGACTGCAGTCATGATTTCCAGACTGAGACCAATAACAAATGAAGAGGTTCATGGTGGAATGGGATTTAGTAGAGACTTTTAGAAGAACCTTGGAAGATCAAGGAACACTCCATTTCCCCAAATTTACTTAGAGGGGTTGTCCCTTAGGGGAAAAGGAAAAGCTAATATCTGGGTTACATGAGTTTTATAATATAATCTGAAAGATTTATAATAACTTATATAGTTGTGACTGAATTTTAACTTTACTTATAATTAAATGGAAATCAAAACAAAATGCCATTTGTCATCTTTTTACTGTCAAAACACTTTTAAAAGTATGGAAATGGGGGGTGGGCACCTGGGTGGCTCAGTCAGTTAAGCATCTGCCTTTGGCTCAGATCATGATCCCAGGGTCCTGGGATGGAGCCCTCCATTGGGGTCCCTACTCAGTTGTGAGTCTACTTCTTCCTCTCCCTCTGCCCCTCCCCCTGCTTGTGTACTCACTCTCTCTGTCTCAAATAAATAAAATCTTTTTAAAAAATGGAACTGGGCATTTCCACTGTTGGTAGAAACAAAAATTGGTATTGGGGTGCCTGGGTGGCTCAGTCAGTTAAGGGTGTTGGGATCGAGCCCCACATCGGGCTCCCTGCTTAGTGGGGAGTCTGCTTCTCCTTCTCCCTCTGCCCCTCCCCTCCGCTCGTGTTCTCTCTCCCACTCTCTCTCAAATAAATAAATAAAATCTTTAAAAAAAGAAAAAAAGAAACATAAATTGGTATTCATTTTGGAGGTCAAGTTGACATTAACTATACATAATGAATGGATTCTTCAATTACCTTTCTGGAAATCCACTATTTTCCACAGAACTATACACACAAGTACACAAACATATTTATAAAGTTGTTCACTTTAATATTGTTTAATAGCAAAAACTGGGGAGAAGTGAAATATCCATTAATACGTGGACACTGACACATCAATCATAAATCCTTTATCCATAGTATAAGATACTATGCAGTCATTAAGGAGACTGAAATACAGGTACTGATTAGAAATTATATTCATGGTATACTAATTGAGAAAAGCAAGATGGAGAAGAATATGTATGATCCATTTTTAATAAAACATTTAAATTAAATTAATTAAAATGAAATAAAATAAATTAAAACTACAAATACATAATTACATTTACACATCTCTATATTTTCATTAATAGAGAAACAAAATGGAAAGAATACAAATGATATTATTAATAGAGCTTATTTGGGGGGATAAGATTATACAGTTGACCCTTGAGTGATGTGGGAGTTAAGGGTGCCAACCTCCTGCACAGTTGAAAAATCTGTGTGTAACTTTTGTCTCCCCCAAAACTTAACCACTGATGACCGGTCTACTGTTGACCAAAAGCCTTATTGATAACATAAACAGTTGACTAACACATATTTTGTATGTTATGTGTATTTATAGACTGTATTCATATAATAAAGAATGCTAGAAAAAAGAAAAAAATCATAAGGAAAATACATTTACAGTACTGTATTGTATTTACTGAAAACAAAATCCATGTATAATTTCACCTGTGCAGTTCAAATCTGTGTTGTTCAAGGGTCAACTGAACTTTTGTTTTTGTTACAGTGAGTTATACTACTTTTGAAATAAAAGATAAAAATACAGTGTGATACATACATTAACAGCTTGTGAGACTGAAGTTGTAAAGAGGGGAGCATGATTATGTCCACTGATGTGTGTGTGTTTTTAAGGCTGGTGTTAGGAAATGCTCGAAAGGGAAGATGGCATGTGGGTAGCATTATCAAGGATAGATAAGAAACGTGGAAAAAGAAGAAATGTACAAAGTCACAGAAGATAATAAGTATACTGGATTCATTAAGGTGTTCAAAACTACTATGCATAACCTGGGGACTAAAAAAAGAACGGCAAGGAGGTATACAAAAGCCGGATGTGCAAGGGAACTACCAGCTAATTTGAAATTTCTGGAGGTTTCAAGTGTGAAGTATGGAGAGGGTGTAATGAGAGAGAAAGCAGGAACCAGGCTGCTAAGGGTTTCTTGTACTCCCTGGGAATTTGAATAGTGTCCTGCAGGACAAGGAGGTCACTGATGGGGTTTCAGCAGGAGAGTAACATCAGCTATATAGAAGATTGACTGGAGAGAAGCCAATCTGGAAACTGGGAGATCATTTAAGTGGTGAAATGTAATGAAGATTGAAACTAACTAGTGGCAGGGTGAATAGGAAAGAGAATGAATTTGAGAACTATTTCAGAGTAAAAGAGGGCTTGGTGATTTGCTGGATGTGGGTGAAGAATGAGAGGAATGTTTTGACTAACTTCAACAGTTTTCACTTGGCTAACTGGGCAGATGGAGATGACACCAGCCAAGGCAGAAAATACAGATGGCAAAGCAAGCTTGTGAAGAGGAGAAGATGCAAGAGGGTGAGAAGAAACACAGAAGGGGCAAATTGGGATGGTGATCGTAGGGGGTGTAGTAGCAGATGATTCCAGTTTCAGACATGTTGAATTGCGGTGCCTATGCAGTATTAAGAGAAATTGTTCGGTAGGCAGCTGGGTGTATTACGACTAAGTAATTCTGTGGAAATTTAGTGTCAGGCCCTCTACTAGGCACTGGTTGATTTGTATAACAGTCGTGGTTTTTGCCCTCCCGAACTGGACAGCCTAACGAAGATGCAGTAATCTGCAGTTCAGGGGAGAGGTCTAGGCTAGAGCTCTCAACACAGCGAGGGGGAGTGTCAGAAGTAAGAAGAGAACGAAACTCTTAGAATTTTTAAGTGTCACTTACTATGAGCTATACCCTCTGCACACAAACTTCACAACATCCCTATGAAATACTATTAAAGTGTTATAGATGAGGAAAACGAGGGGCAGAGAATTGAGACTCAGAGGTCACAATCTGGCCTTTGGGCTGAATTTTATTCTAAGAGCTGTTTTGCTGCAGTGATTTAAAATACCTCTGGGTGGATTTGCACTATCCAGTTTGGTACTTTCCTTCATTCTCCATTGTCTTATACCATATGTGTGTCACTCATAATCTTTCTGTCCCTTCAGGCATTTCACTTTGTACTATGTGGCCAAAGGTCACAGTGCTACAACTTTCTTGGTAAATATATAGGTGTTCACTATTAGATAAGAGAGGACTTGGCCCAGCTGTCAATGCGGGGTTCAGACTAGGCCCTGTTCTGGCTCTACTGCATTTAGGGATCAGGCTTTGGAATCTAGCAGAATTTGCTAGTAAATAAAATTTGCTGAAATGTGAAGATCAGCCCATATTCTCTCAGGTTCCTACGAGGCAGTGTGAAGCAATTTGGTATAGCATGCAGAGGTAGTTGCTGAGATGGATATGGGGGTTCACAGATTGCCCAAGTTCAGGGTGCTGGAAGAATTAGGCACATAAACATTAAACTTTCTCAGGATGATTGCAGATGCTAGGGGGAAACTTGGACCCTTTGGAAATCTGTGTATTCCACCAGCTGTGAATTCTTTTCACATTCCAAAGGACCTGGCACTTAGAATGATAAAGATTTTGGAATGAATACATGAAAATATACGACTTCGGTTAAATAAAAAATAAAGACGGATGTCCAAACGGCTGAGATTTTACAATATCGTCCTGAAACGTTTGGACCCTGGGAGTCTGTGTCAGGCACTTCTTGACCTCTGGGAGAGTCCAGGGAAGGAAAGACGGCCCCTCTGGGGAGCAGTAGGAGTTCCAGGCACTGAAGATACAGACTCTTAACTACAAATACTGAACAAAAGTACACCATCCTTCAGAGCGCAAGGCAGGTTCCCTGGATTCCCCGCTTCACCCACCCCAGGCGCTCACACACGCGGCTCTTCGCGGTGGGCCTGTCTACCCTGCCGTCCTTAATAGACGCAGCACCCTCCGTGCGGGACTCTGCAGTGCCGAAGTCCGGGTGTGCGTCACTGCAGTGCTCAGACCAGCCTTGGCCCCAGCTCGGAGGGCATCCCTGCACGCAATGAATTGGAGCAGCGAAGAACACGGCGTATTACTCCCCGCTGCCGCTTTCGGGAGCGACAGCCCGAGCGCGCATGTGCCGGCGCGACTTCGTGCTTGGCCCCTCCGGCGCTCCGTAGAGCTCCCCTGGCGAGCTCCACGTAGGCCGCGCAGGCGTCTTTGGCACACCGTTCACCTGCTGCCGTTGTCGCCGCCGCCGCTGCCGGGGCTGGATGGGGGGCATAGGCCAACCAGTGGCACCCAGAAGAAAGAGACGCGGCGGCGGCGACGCCGACACCCGCAGGACGAGTGTCCCGATCCGCCCGCGAGCCCAAGGAGGAGGTGGTGAGGCCCGGCCCCCACGGTCCCTGGTGTAGAGAAGCCGCCGTCGCCGCCGCGGCCGGGTCTCCCTGGGCACTCGCTCCTCAGGTCTCACACTCAGGACCCCGCGCTGCACCATGTTCAAGAAACTGAAGCAAAAGATAAGCGAGGAGCAACAGCAGCTCCAGCAGGCGCTGGCCTCGACTCAGGTACTATGGCCGCTGCTCTTGTTTAGTTCCCGACACCCCTTGACACAGGTTCGGGGGCCAGGAGGAGGGAAGGTTCTTCCGTGACCTTTGATCTCTAACCTGAGAATCTCCCCCAAACTCCGGACTGAGAACGAGTCCAGGGTGGCCCGGGTCCTGTGTGTTGGGGACCCTCAGCCCCTATCCCAAACTCCATGCAGGGGAGTGGGAGGGGGTGGCCGGATCTCTTGGGACGTCTGACCTCTAGCCTTTCCCCAACGCACGACCCTGGCCTGAGAATAAGTTAGAAGGCTCCTATCTTGCATGACTTTTGACCCCTGTCGAAGGTTCCCCTAGTTCCCCTACCCATCCGAGACCCCAACCCAGGAGTGAGGGTGGGATGGGAAAACCTGGGTCTTTTGTAATATCTGACTTCTTGGTTGAAGTTGCTCTCCCATCACCGACCCGAGATTGAGTACCGAGGGGACTGGATCCCACTAGACTCCCGACCCGTAGTCCAGACGTGAGGGCCGAGGGTCGAGCTATTCCAGGCCAGGCTGCTTGCACGAGCGTTGGACCTGAAAGAGGTGGCAGTGTGGCCGGCGTCCAACGCCCGAGGCTGTCACGAGTTAGTCACTTCGCATAACTTGGTTGATCCCGGACAGGCGTAGGAACAGACATTCGGAGGCCAGGCCGGGGTTCTGCTTATCCCCAGCCGGGCTTCTGCTTCTTCAAGAGTCTTGTTCCCTTTGTTTTTTCATGACTGCTATTGCTTCAGGAAATGACAGTTTCTAGGAAAAAGGGGGCGTGTTAGCAGTGTTAACTTTAAAGAAACAGTCTCCTAGACACCAATGAGAATGTGTTTTGGTGCTAGCAGCACTTGTCTCTTGAGCAAAGATGAGGGCTTCTGCTAAATTTTCCCCAGGCTTTCTCAGTCTCAACAGATTGAGCAATTCTCTCTCCTCAAATTTTAGAGTTTCTATAAGAAAGGCTGAATTTTGATTTATTTGGAGACATTTAAAGATAGTTTTAAAAATACATTTGTCTTATACAACTTTTAAACAACTGTTAAACTAACAATTATTAAATCAACTTGCATTAAAACAACCGTCAACTATAAATTGAAGTTCTCTTTAAAGCTCATGTAGAGTAAAAGTGCTTGAAATGCATTGGAATATGACACTGAACGCTTGTTCATTCTCCTAAGTAAAATGTAAATAGTGATTAAAATTTAGATAGTAAATACCTTACTTTGCATACTATTTACTGCAAGCTTTTCTAACTTTACAAAACACATTTATTTAGAAACAAAAAAATCAAGAGTGAGGTAGAGATGAGATATATGGGGAAACACCGTGTTAGTGAATGTAAAGTAGTTACATTTGGGAATGTATAAAATATCATTGATCCAAGATTCCACCTCTAAATTTATTCTAAGAAAGTTTAGGATGGGGCACCTGGGTGGCTCAGTCAGTTACGTGTCTGCCTTTGGCTCAGGTCATGATCCCAGTGTCCTGGGTTCAAATGTGACATAGGGCTCCCTGCTCAGCCAGGAGTCCGCTTGTCCTTCTCCCTCTGCCCCTCCCTGTTGCTAATGCACTCTCTCTCGCTCTCTCCTGCTCTGTCTCTCAAATAAATAAATATTTTTAAAAAAAGCTTAGGATGTATTAATGATTTAATCTCACGGATTTTTATTTCAGTATTGTGCTAATAGGTAAAAACTGGCTAAAAATAGAAAATTGATTAACAGGTTGTTTTAGGTAGTCTGTTATTATGCAGCTTTTAACAAAAGCCAACATTTATTGGGGCTCTTACTGTGTGACAGGTATTTTGTTTTGTATTTTACACAGATCATTTTATTTAATTCTTACATACACCAAAGAGGTAGATACTCTTACAGATGAAGGAGTGAGGTTCAAAGAGATTAACTGGCCTAACACCCCTATTGTTAGAGCCTACAGGAAAGTAATAACATGCAAAGATATTTGTGTTAAAGGACAGATTAAGAAGCAGAATGTAAAGTGTGATCCCACTTTTGTGGGGAAAATATGTATATAAAGTATATTTATATACAAGCAATGAAATTAGTTTAAGAAGGAAGTGCTCATGAGATATGATTATTTTTGTTATTCATAATGTTTAGTTTTTCTTCATGAAAATGAATTGCTTTTATGCATTAACAGAGGTCGTTTTTAGAATAGTAAAAAAGCTAACGAGCTAACTAATGTATTAGGTGAGACAGTGTCTCTGGATCAAATAAAAGCACTCTGTGTATGAAAAATGTAAAACAGTCCTCTTTGACAGTATGTATAATATGTATATCAAGAAGGTAAAAGTTAACTAGTGATTATCTGCTCACAGAAACTTAATTCTGTTCTGGTCTCAGATCTTGAGCTATTAAGAACCCTTCGGGATGAGACGGTCTAGATTACTGTTTTCAGAGTTAAAAGATTTTTTTTCAAGGGTGAATTAAAAAAACAAAACACAAAACCTTTTTTGATGCCAGTCCTTTCACAGCATTACACTGTCCCTTGTTTTCTTAAGCAAAGGATCTTGAATTTGTATAATATCATTTCTTCATTTTTGAGTATAAATTATTTTGTGTTGAAGGCACCATGCCCTCAAGAATTTACCTGGGTGTGAAAGGCATTTCCCTTTTACCCACTCAAGAGGATTTGTTTGTTTGTTCTTGGTCTACTTTTTGTAATTTTGTAACCTCGCTCTCTATCTGTCACATGTTTTTCTTCTCTCTGCTTTTGAACTGTTGTGGGCTTTGAATCAAGGTATATAAACAACTTCTTATTTTTTTTTTTTTTAAGATACGCAAACTTCTAAAATTTTGTGTGAAATAAGGGCAAGAACCTGAGGGATTCTTTAGCGCAGTGGAGTATATCAACACAAATTTTGAGTGTTTGGAGGCCTTTATGTGCATACTTCCTGTTTCTTAGCTTGCTTTTCATAGGTGAGGTGGCCTGATAGGTATTTTTCCAATAGATTGAGTTGTCAGGCATAGATACTTCTGGGATAAATGAAGCATTTACATCACAATATTTGTAAAACTTTCTAGCAATAATAATAATGATATAGTATAGGGTTCCTTAAGAGTTTGAAAGCATTCAATAAAAACAAGAAATAGCCTTTTAATGTTCCCTAATCACTTCTGTTTGGTTGCTACTAAGGTTATTTGCACCATTCCTTGTTTGAAGTAATTATTTATTCAACACTGATGATGACTTGCAGCCTTATCACTAGTTAAAAATGAAGTTGAAAAAATTTTAAATCAAGGTTCACTTATATTATTATTATTATTATTTATTTTTTAAAAGTAGGCTCCATGCCCAGTGTGGAGCCCAATGCAGGGCTTGAACTTGCCACCCTGAGATCCAAACCTGAGCTGAGATCAAGAGGGGGATGCTTAACTGACTGAGCCACCCAAGTGCCCGCACTTACATTATTATTATTTTATTTATTTATTTATTTTGAGCATGTATTTTGAGTGTGTGCATGAGGCGTAGCAGGGAGAGGAGGGAGAGAGAGAATCTTAAGCAGGCTCCATACCCAGCACAGAGCCCAATTGATCTCAGGACCCTGAGATGAAATCAAGAGTCCGATGCTTAACCAACTGAGCCACCTAGGCGCCCCACTTACACTATTTTTAAACAATGAATATCTGTTTTGAATTTTTAAATTCCTATGTGGTATCTGTCTTGATTGGATGGGGGCCCCCCAAATGTGGAGTGTCCTGATCAGGTGGGGGCCGGTGGCGTGGGCGGTGAAAGGATTCATACAAGGCAGAACAAAGGAGATCGAAGTTTATTGGATATACCTCAAGGGAGTAGCTGGTAGGACAGCAAAACAGACTGCAATGGGAGGCAGTGAGTGGGGGCTGTATTTAAAGCAAGAAGGTGAGTACAAATGGGGATATACAGAATTTTACCTTTTTTTGGTAACTGTGCCTGGTTGTAAGTAGCGCATTGGTCAGTTAGGGCCTATGGATATTTTGAGGTGGGTTGTCTGATGGGCCTGCCTGTATGTAGCCAGGTGGTCGCTGTGGGCCCTTTTGCCTTGATCAAGTTTCTGTTGCTCAAGCTGTTATCTAAAGGCAACCTTACAGAATGAATTGGATAAAATAAACATTAAAAAATAATATAGAATACATTGTAATTGGGATATATGTAGTTCATAAATAAAAATATATTTTTAAATTTTATTTTATTTAATCACTACACCCAATGTGGGGCTCAAACTCATGACCGTGAGATCAAGAGTTGCATGCCCCTCTGACTGAGCCAGCCAGGCACCCCAACATAAATAAAAAATATTTTTAAACATTTTTAGCCTTTTCCAAATATTACTAAAAGTTAAAAGTACAGACACAAATGGACAAATATTGTATGATTCCACTTAGTGGTACCTGAATTAGTCAAATTCATAGAGACAAAAAATAGAACGGTGGTTGCTAGGGGCTGGATAGAGGAGGAACTGGGGAGTTACTGCTTAATGGGTAGAGTTTTGGCTTGGAAAAATGAAAAAGTTCTGGAGATGGATGATGACGATGGTTGTACAACAGTGTGAATATACTTAACACCACTGGACTATACACCTAAAACTGATTAAAATGGTAACTTTTATGTTATATACATTTCACCACAATAAAAATAATTAAAAACAGTAGGAAGTGGGACTCCAGAATAATAGTTTATGTAATAGAAAATTTTAAAAAATGCCCAGAAAGCAGGGAAAAG
Source organism: Ursus arctos (assembly GCF_023065955.2). Classification (NCBI taxonomy): domain Eukaryota; kingdom Metazoa; phylum Chordata; class Mammalia; order Carnivora; family Ursidae; genus Ursus; species Ursus arctos. Next base: position 51,448,556 of record NW_026622875.1, on the reverse strand, counting down.
AGTCCCTTTCTGAAGGAACATAGCCTTACTGTAAATCCAGGTTTACTAAATAATTACCCTCCACCTTGAACTTGGGGAAACCATAATTCCCAAGGAGAACATTAGTATATAATAATCTGTATTTTGACCAGTAGCATATAGTGGCAGTTGATAATTCTTTAGATAGAATGTGCATTAAGTTCTCATATTTTTTTTTTTTTTAAGATTTTATTTATTTATTTGACAGAGAGAGACAGCCAGTGAGAGAGGGAACACAAGCAGGGGGAGTGGGAGAGGAAGAAGCAGGCTCCCAGCAGAGGAGCCTGATGTGGGGCTCGATCCCATAACGCCAGGATCACGCCCTGAGCCGAAGGCAGACTCCTAACGACTGCGCTACCCAGGCGTCCCAAGTTCTCATATTTTAAATAATAAAACAATCCTAGTTTTATGGGATTAAAAAAAATGTGCCTTGAAACTTGAATAGAGTACTGGCCATACAGAGTTCTTTTGTTTGCTTTTTAGTTTGATAGAGCTAGAGGAAAAAGTTCTAAGAGAAGTTTTGTCTTTCTAGCTTTTGGGATGAATTAACCCAGTTTGTTAAATTGTGAGAGTCAAAGATCCCAAGACATGGGTGTAGTTTTACATACCTCAACTTTACATCCTGTGGAAACTGTAGGAGAATTCAAAGGGCATCATCCAGGGCCCAGGCAAGAGAGCAAGGCTGGAAACTGATGTAGAATTCAGTTAATGTGTTAATAATGAAGGTCAGGGCTCTAAAAGGACAGGATTTTAACCAATAGTGGCTGGTTCCTTCACCTTCTAAATCACAAGGTATTAGTAAGACATTCACATTTATTTGTGGAATTCTAGGTGGGAAATGTTCCCTCAGAGTGTTGAGCATCTTTCTTTCTCCTCATCTTCCAGCATCCTGTGTTGCAGTTGAGAAGTCTAATTCCAAGCCTGTTCTTTCTTCATTGTAGTTAACCTGATCTTTGACTATTCTCTTCTTCCCTGATTTTAGAAAATTCCCAATTTTCTTCTTTTAGTTCTTTGTTGTTGTTTTTTGACCCCACACCCCTTAAAAATCTTATTAATCTTTCTGGACAATTTCTTTGTGTATTCTAACTTTCTTTTTATATATTCCCTTTTTCCTGTTTGTTCTATTGTTTTGAGAGATTTTTTCAATTTTTATTACTAGAATAAATTTAATAATTTATTAAATGATTAAATTTATTCTAGTAACCATATATTTAATTTTTACAAATAACACTAGTAAACATTTATTGAGTAATTATTATCAATCAGGTACTTTTCTTGGTTGTATTGCATGATTTCCAAATTAAAACCTGAAATAATATGACATATGACTTGTATTATCCCCATTTTACAGATAAGAAATTGAGGCTAAGGGAGGTAAAGTAACTTGTCTCTGGTACACAGTTAATCTGTGGTAAAGCTGAGATGAATTTAGGTAGTGTGGCTCAGAAGCCCATTGTTTTTAACCACTGTGCTTATACTTGTTGCTTTATTTTACTTTTTAGTAGCAGCTTATGGTTGTTTAAAGAAACTAGAGTTTATCAAAACTCTGAGAGGATAAGCATTATATAGTATATATATATATACATATCCATGTTTGAGTTCTGTTTCTTGATTTATCTGATTTTTTTGGGTCACTTATATTCTTACTGGTCATCTTGGTTGGTTTTGTTGTTGTTATTAAGAAAAATGTCTTGTGATTGTTGGATGTTCATTTGTATTTATGAAGTCCTGGCAGGTGATTTGTTTTGACAGCTGACATGGGTTTTCTCTGCTCTTATGTGCCTCTGCCCTGTGTGGAGAGTGTTTAGGAAAGGGAACAATCAGAGGATCCCTTCTCTGCCAGCCCAAACAAAGAGGGTCTACCTACTTTGAAAGGTGACCATATAATTTATCATGCAAACATTCTTGAGAATGAAAGGGGACACTACTTCTAATAATGATTTTGGAACATAAACTGGCATAAACTGGGTGGGACTGGGGTTGCAGTGGGCAAACTCAGGTGTATTGGTACCCTGCTACTTTGTGGTACCAGCCCCCACTGTTGAAGAGCTAACTCCTACAAGGTAGGTTGCTCATTATATTTTGCAGTTACCTTTGTCTGGAAATATGTTTGGGTTGAAGGAGGCTGACCTCAAGTACCTGTTTGTCACACAAACCCTTAATTAATCCCTGAGAACAATAATCTCCCATTCTAATACTCTAAACCTGTGCTTGCTTCCCCCCCCCTCCCCCATTGGAAGAATTTGCTTCTGCCTCTTCTTCAGCCTTCTGTGCAAATTTGGAGTTACGGCTACCTTTGTCCTGATTTCTCCACCAATTTGAATCCTTTTGCTTTCGATTCTTCAGAAATTTGTCATTATCTTTTCACTGTTGATATTCTCTGTTTTATTCTTGAGTTTTAATTAATCTATGTTTTTCTACCCCCTTTTTTTTTTTAAGATTTTATTTATTTATGTGACAGAGAGACAGCCAGCGAGAGAGGGAACACAGCAGGGGAGTGGGAGAGGAAGAAGCAGGCTCTCAGCGGAGGAGCCCGATGTGGGACTCGATCCGGGAACGCCGGGATCACGCCCTGAGCCAAAGGCAGACACTTAACGACTGCGCTACCCAGGCGCCCCTCTACCTTTTTTTTTTTTTTAACTTTCATTTCAGTGGGTTTTTAGGAGGGAGAGGAGGTAAATGATAGTATTCAGTTTTCACTCATATTAGAAACCTAATCATCATGATGTATTTAAACATAAGTTCAGGGGCGCCTGGGTGGCTCAGTCGGTTAAGCATCTGCCTTTGACTCAGGTCATGATCCCAGAGTCTTGGGATCAAGTCCCACATCCGGCTCTCTGCTCAGCAGGGAGCCTCTTCTCCTTCTCCCTCTGCCAGCGGCTCCTCCTGCTTGTGCTCTCTTTCTGTCAAATAAATATAAATAAATAAAATCTTTAAAAAAATAAATAAAAGTTAGATATGTTAGAAGATGAACTTATGTGTATTTTTTTTTAAGATTTTATTTTTATTTATTTATTTGACAGAGAGACAGCCAGTGAGAGAGGGAACACAGCAGGGGGAATGTGAGAGGAAGAAGCAGGCTCCCAGCAGTGGAGCCTGATGTGGGGCTCGATCCCAGAACGCCGGAATCACGCCCTGAGCCAGAATCACGCCCTGAGCCGAAGGCAGACGCTTAATGACTGCGCCACCCAGGCGCCCCTATGTGTTTTTTTTTTTTTTTTTTTTAAGATTTTATTTATTCATTTGAGAGAGCGAGAGTGAGAGAGCACAAGCAGGGGGGAACAACAGAGGGAGACTTTTAAATTACAAATTCTCAACAAGTGTATATTCCTTCGATTGTAAGGATATTACCTGATTTTTCTATCTTATTTATTTTGTAGACTCAGTTAAGTTAGCATAAACCATGTGATTGGCCTTGAAATATGCTGTTAACAATAGCTAGTATCTGAAGTGTTGAGAATATCAGTCCACTTATTATTCATTATCAACTATTGGATGAGATTTAAGCTGAGAAATAGATCTTTTAATCTGTATGTTTTAAATTTTATTGGGTATCTTGTATTGAACACACTAAATACTTATGATTTTAATTAAAATTTTAAAATAAAATTTTGCTTTTATTTTTATCAAACTAATATGCTACATGGTTTTAAAAGGTGAGGTACTACTGAAAGGATATTATGCAAAAAACCATTGTCTGCTCCAACCCTCCAGTCCTATTCTCCATGTTCTCAATATTTTGTTTGCTCAGATATTTAACTTCATATTTCTAATAATAACCTTTTGTTGCTTTGCTCTTTGTTGAGTTGTGCATTGTAAACCATATTTACTGATTTCCTGCCAAGGAGGAGGATTTTGGGAGCATTGATCCATTGTTTTCTGTTTGCCCTGTTGCTGTTGAGAAGTCCGTTGTCATTCTGCTGCTTTTTTTTTTTTCTGGAGACTTTAGGATCTTCCCTTTACATCTTGTTGTCTGAAATTTCATGGTAAATATGCCTGTGTATGGATTTCTTTATGTATTGTGCTGGACACTCAGTGGGCATTGTATGGTGCCACTCCTGTGCTTACATTCTTGGAAACTTTTACATATTTTTTCTTTGATAATTCCCTCTCCTTTATTTTTTCTCTTCTCTTTTGAGCTGCAGTTTGGTAGCTTTTGTGCCTTCAAGGTAGATTCTCTTTTTTCTTTTTTTTACCATTTATGTTCTATTTTGGGTTTTTTGATTTTGTGTCTTGTGTTTTGTCTTGCTCTACTTTTGAGAGATTTCTTCAACTTATTTAACTCTTCAATTGAATTTTTAATTTTGGCTATCTTATTTTAGAATTTCTAAGGGCTGTTTCTTACTGTCTTTTCCTTTTTCATAGCATTGTTCTTGTTATACAGATATGCTATTTCTCAGAATAATGGTGATTTTTTTTTTTTAAGTTTTCTTTTAATCTTTATTGTTTTGTTTTTTTCTAGTTGCTGTGTTTTTGCTTGTTTCTGGCTCACTTTTTTACTTTGGAAACTTTATTGAGTGCTCTGGGCTTTCCATTCATATTTAAGGGTGAGACACTAAAAGTCTGATGCTGTTTGGAGGTAGCATGTGACAGAGACACTGGGGTTCTCTGCTGGGTTATTATTGTGGGAAATATCTTCATGCTGGTAACCACAGGTCTGGAGGTCATTTGGTTTCTCCAGAGGAGAAAAGGTGAGGGGGTTATAAGCCAAGCTGCCAACCTTCTGGAAGCAGGGCTGATTCACTGCACAGATACCGCTTAATCCCACTAAGGTTAGTCGTATACTTTGCCCTTCACTCCTATCTTACGGTGCTTGGTTTCACCAGTTTGGAGCCTTATTGGCTCCCACAAATAAACCTCTCGTTCTTCAGAGGCTCTGTAAGGTAGAACAGGGACCTGGGGATCTTTCAACCAGTGTTCCTGTTTTTGGTCTTGTCTCTTCACTTTTGCATCTTGTGTTATATTTTTGCTTTAAGTTCTAAGTCTTTTCATGGTTTTGGGGATGAAAATAGGCTTGCTTCTCATTACTATTCTCTTTTGTAGCTCCTTGGGGTTGTAGTGTTCTCAGTTGTGTTAAATCTTTACTGTTCTTTCATTCATATATATTTTTTAAGATTTTATTTATTTATTTGAGAGAGAATGAGCAGTGGGGATGGGCAGAGGGAGAGGGACAAGCAAATTCCCCACTTAGCAGGGAGCCCGATGTCTGGCTCGATCTCAGGACCCTGAGATCATGACCCGAGCTGAAGGCAGATGCTTAACTGATTGAGCCACCCAAGCACCTCTGGTTGAAATTTCTTAACTCTTTGGGAGGCAGAGAAAATAGGAGCCTATACTCCATCTGCTGTGTTTAATTGGAAGTTTCCTTAAATTACTTTTGGGTGAGTGGATTTGACTATATTAAAGGGCTGGTTTTGAGGTAAGCATTTATAACATGAGCAGCAATATTTCATTTCTGGCACTTCTATTTTAGATGTCAGGATGCAGAAGGTGCTTTACGAAGGACATGGTGAAAGCTCTAATACTTTTGGTAATTAGAATATAAAAGTTTATGTGAAGAATTAACTCCAAGTTACTTTGGCCATTCCTGTGGAGCTGGGATATCAAATAGATTGGGGAGAGACTTTCAGCAGGGCGTGATGGGAAAGATTCTGTGGTGTGTCCTTGCCATGATTGATTGTCAGTGGGTGTGGGAGGGAGAAATGAAGCCAGATTTTTTTATGCATGAATAAGGATAACATCTTATCTCTTTGGGGCATAACTTGAGAACCAGGAAATAAGTCAGAAGGCGTCCCAGATTTTAGTGTCACCAACTTCACATTCCACAGCTAATCTAAGTTATTCATAAGGAAGCTTAAAAAAACCCTCATTTAGAGTTTCCTTATACTTATTTTGTCTACAGTTCCAATAAATGTAGTGATCCAGTTTCTAAACTAGTAGCAGGCTAAAATGAGTAGCGAAGACTTACTACAAGTAGCGTATTTACAAGAGTGACAACGTATTTAACTCTTCAATTGAATTTTTAATTTTGGCTATCTTATTTTAGAGTTTCTAAGGGCTGTTTCTTACTGTCTTTTCCTTTTTCATAGCATTATTCTTGTTAAATAAAGAGAAAAAATGTTAAATGTTAAATTATGTTGTTTCCTTTTTTTTTTTTTTTTAAAGATTTTATTTATTTATTTGAGAGAGAGAGAGAGAGCACGAGTGTAAGCAGGCGGAGTGGCAGGGAGAGGGAGAGGCAGGCAGCCTGATGCGGGACTCCATCCTAGGACCCTGGGATCATGACCTGAGCTGAAGGCAGATGCTTAACCCACTGAGCCACCCAGGCACCCCTATGTTCAGTTTTCTTTTATCTTAAAAACATTTTAGAGATTTTATTTATTTCAGAGAGCGAGAGAGTGCGCGTGTGAGTGCGCCTGCGCTAGTGGTGGGGAGAGGCAGAGGAAGAGGGAGAAGCAGGCTCCCCGCTGAGTGGACGCTTCAGCAGCCAAGCCACCCAGGTGCCTCTCCTTTTATCTTTAGAAACTAGAATTAGTTGATTGATTTCAGAAAGTTATAGATTCAAAATGGTTACAACTCATTGTATCTGCAAAGCCCTTCAGGTATGAATGAGGCGTAACCATTTTGAATCTGTAATTTTAGATATCTATATCTCTACCTATGTCTTTTTTTATATCTATACTTTTCTAAATCTAATAATTCAGCTGTCTTGATTAATTCTTTCCATGAAAACTCCCAGATAGTAGAGCCCCTAATGAATAAACTTTGGTTAACATAGTTTTGACTTTAATATAGACCTTTTCAGTAATACGAATATCCAAAATGTGTGTTTTTGTTATCTTTAGATTATATTGTTCAGCCTAGGGTTAATGCTTTTTAGTTTTTATTTTTCAAGATAAAATATAGTAGATATATTTGAGGTAGTCTAGATTTAAGAGTTAGTGGCTGTGTGTATGTACACTGTTCTTATAAGGACAACATGGTATAGTGAAAGCAGTTAAGAGGGTTGTGGAGTCTTAGTGGGTTGAGATCAGCTTTTTTTTTTTTTTCTTTTTTTTAAGTAAACTCTGCACTACACGTGGGGCTTGAACTCAACCCTGCGATCAAGCCAGCCAGCCACCCCCTGGCTTTTTTTTTTTTTAAATGAAAGAATAAACTGGGTCAGGAAATATAACAACTTCTGTCATAAAGATTAAGGTTCTGTAAAACTTTTGTCTTAGAGGTGTCTGTATGTAAAATGGGTGCTTTGTTTTGTCTTTTTACACCATGGGTCCCAGTGAAAAAAATCTGAGAAACAGTGATCTAAAGAATACCAGGGAAGTGGATGAGGGAATTGGAAGACCTGTGTCCTGACCCATCACACAGATCTTGTATGCAACTTGGGCAAGCTACATAAGCATTTTGACCTTCTTATTTTCTCATCAGAGATGAGAAGTTGGGGATGGTAATATCTGCCCTGCTTATCTTTCAGATTGGTTGTGAGGATCAAAAGAGATTAAGTATTTAAAAACATTTGTTGGAGCACGTAGCTGACTCTGTAAAGTATGCAACTCTTGGTCTCAGGGTTGTGAGTTCAAGCCCCACATTGGGTGTGTGGAGCCTACCAATAAATTAAGTATATACATACAAATAAAAAAAAATGTGTGTGTGTATGTGTGTGTGTGTGTGTGTATACATATATATGTATATATATATCTCCAAATATATATATTTGTAATTTTAGAGCACTTATTTATTGAATAGGGCCTCCTAAGGTGCTTTGCTGGGTGTTGCATTTGCCTTGAAGGGTAGATATAGTCTCTGTGCCATGGGGTTGAGAGACAAGTACGCCTAGTATGGTAGTAGTGTGTAGAGGGTGCTGTGGCTGCACGTAGGAAAGCATTTCTGGAGAGAGTCAGGGTGACATCTGAGCAGAGTCTTGATGGATAATGAAAAGTCATGGTATAGGGACAAGCCACTCAAGGTTTATTATTCCCAAAAGTGATTGTATACATTTTCTTATGTTGCATAACAAAATTACTACAATCTTAGTGCCTAATAACGCAGTTGTTACTTCATAGTCTGTAGGTCAGAAGTCTGGCGTGGGCCACTCACTGGCATCTCTGCGAAGAGTTTCACAAGGTGTCATCCAGACTGTGTTCTTATCTGGAGCTTAGGGTTTTCTTCTGTGCTCATGTGGCTGTAGTAGAATTTAGTCCTCTGTGGTTACAGGACTGAGGCCCTTATTTCTTCCTGGCTGATGAAGGGGGCCACTCAGCTCCTAGAGGCCACCTGCAGTTCCTTGTCACTTGGCCCACATAGGCATTTTGTTTTCTTTCAGGACAGCAGGGGTGCATTTCTTTACCTTCTGTGTCTGCCTTTGCATTCTAGACTCTTACTTGAAGGGCTTTTGTGATTAGGCTAGACCCATCCGGGTAATCTTTTCATTAACTCAAAGACTACTGGTTAGAAACTTTAAATATGCCTGTAGAAATCCTTTACTATGTAATGTGAGATAGTCAGGGGAGTGATCTCATCATATTCACAGGGTGAGGGGTCATTTGGGGTCATCTTAGAATTCTTCCTATCACCGTGACTAAAATAGTTTTTCCTGTACTGAAATTGAGGCCAATGGTTAGTTAATAATCCGTTGGTGGGCAATAAAGATATTAATTGTGAGAAATAGCTTAGAAACCTGTCCAGATTTCTCGTGGCCATGAGAATTAACAAGACGAAGTTTAGTTTGGAGGAATCTAAATCCCTTTATATTTTGAAGTGAGGATAGCCCTTTAAAGATCCAGGACCTTCTGATAAATGGTCAAGTACAGTTAGTTTTCTTATGCATGTTTTATATTTTACTATCATACATAATGTATGTGATTCTTACTCTTGCAACTCCGGGGGAAGACCTGCCAGTCATCAGGCCAAGCCTGCCAGGTGGTACTACTTTTCTGAAGACAGTGTGTTTTATGACCTACCTATTCTTCAACTTTGCAAACTTCAACATTTGATTTTGCTAATTAATCCAGAGTGATGAGGTTCTCAGTTACTGATTAGGCTCGCATGAAGCCAAAGTATAAAGATTGTAAATATTTATAGTAGGGGTATACTTTCCAAGTGATTGGATGGTCACTGTCAAAAAGTAGCCCTTTCCTGGTGTCTGGAAAGCTGAATCAATAATTCCTCTGTACAACTGCATAAAGCTTTGTCTCCATTGCTCACCAGATGATGAACTTTAAATTTGTACGTCTATTTTCTCACATCCCTCACTGAGTCATAAGTGGATATATTCATTGGTGGAGCTCAGGTCACCTGCCCTAGATGAGAGGGAGACTGAGTTAAGTTTTCTGAGTTCTAACTTATGGAGTTACAAGAGCTGTTTAGGAAAAAAAAGGGTTATTAAATTTTTGTCATTGTTTTGTTGATATTTCCCCCCCTCCACCCAATTAAATTGTTCCTTTTGATTCTGGTTTTGACAGAAAAATCTCTTTCCCATTCAGTGATTCTAGAAATAAACTCTCGTATGAGTTAAATAGGTGATGGGGATTAAGGAGTGCATTTGTGATGAGCAGCGGCTGTTGTAATATTACACTGTTTGTTAACTGGCATTTAAATAAAAACTTAAAAATGAAATCTTTAATATAGCTTAAGTATGAAGTAAGCATCTGATTGGTGTCTCTTCCCCTGTATGGATGGCCATTTGTCCCAAAACCATTTATGGAACATCTACCTTAATTTGAAATGTTGTGCTTACTATAACGTAAATATGTATGTGTGTGTATGTGCGTACACTATTCCTAATGACCTCTCTGCTCCAGCCTAGCCGCAACAGTATGTGCCCACTTGACAGATCAGGGTTCCGTTGGTTCATTCATTCAATCATTTATTTAACAAATATTTATTAAAGGCCTTTTACTGATGTAGAGCTTTGCAGACTACAAAAGGGTAAGACGTCAAGACTTCTATGTGTAGATGAGTTCAGATCTATTTTATTATGGGTGAGGGAGGGTTTATACTTTCAGGACTCTTTTTAGTTCACCTTAGAGTAGACTTCAACCTTCTAGTTTAAATTTTGGGCCCTTTCTCCTGAGGGTTTTTGTACTGAAAATTATAGGAGTCAGGCTCTCCTTTACAGAACTAAATGGATTGGCATCTTACGATCTAGCTGTGGTGTGCAAGGTAGACTTAAAGCAAGGCCCTTAACTAGAGAGATGTTTACTTGTGCATTACATAGTATTGAATATTAGAGCTGGAAGGCACTTTAAAGATTGAATTGACAATCTTATTTTTTTTTACTGAACTTTTAATTTTGGAATAATTTTCATTTATAGGAAAGTTGCCAAAATAGTACAGTTTTCATATACTCCTCAGCTGGTTTCACTTTCCCCTGATGTTATCATCTTATGTTAACATCACAACCTTGTTTTATATATGAGGACACATAGCCCTCAAAAAGTTAGTTTAGCTAAGGTCGCAGTTCTGGTTGGTGGCTAAGGTCACAATTCTAGTTGGTGGCAGAATCAGACCAAGGACCCAGTAGGCAACCTAGGTCTTCTAGTTGCTTGTTTTAGGTATTGTTTTCTTTTTCATGTGTTTGTTTTTTTCCTTTCTTTCATGGGGTTCTTTGGCATGAACTGAGAGAAGGACTACACAATACATAGTCCGTTAGCCAATGTAGTCTTTCTAATTTGTGCAATAATTTTTAAATCTAGGCTCCCTCCAATTCTTCAACACCAACAAGAACCAGGAGCAGGACATCTTCATTTACAGAGCAACTTGATGAAGGTACACCTAATAGAGAGGTAAGTTTGGAATTTCTTCTTTAATAAACCTCTTATAAGAAGCTTATTAATCTAAAATGCAGGCTACTGTTGATAATAAAATGGAAAATTATTTTGACAGGTCAATTGTTTAATTGCTAGTTATTTTTATTAATAACATTAGTATTGTTTTTTTGTAAATAGTAGTTATGCTTTTGTAAAGTATGTTTTCTTTGAGAATCTTAATTTGAATGGATAATATACCTTTATCCTCTGCCTTTAATAGTTGAGGCTTATCATAATTTAATAATAATTTGTTTAACATAGCGTCATATAGGGAAAAGTTCTATATTTTTAAGCTGTTGACTAGAATCTGTGAATTTAGCTGATTCTGTGAGACTTGTAGCTAGCTGCATAGCTCAGATTAGATTTTTTTGAACTTCTTTTGCTGTGAACATGTGAGACAGGTTCAGAAGAGAGTAAAACAGAGATGCAGAAACCAATGAGTTATTATGAAGTAAATCTCATGTAACCACCACAGGTTCCAAAAGGAACACTGTTAGCATTAGAGCGCTGTGTTCTTCCCCCCCAAAGATTACTATCATCCTGACCTTTTGGTATCTGTTTCTTTCCTTTTCTTTATAGTACCACTTAAGTATGCCTTCTGTTGTGAACATTATAAACATTTGGGTTGTTTACAGTTTGGGGTTATTATAAATTATGCTGCTGTGAACATCATTGTACATTTCTTTTGGTACACATGTACCTGCATTTCTTTTGCTTTGTACCTAGGAGTAGAACACAGGGTCAAAAGGTATATAGAGTTTTAACGCTTTAGAAGATAATGCCCATTGTTTTTCAGAATAGTTGTAGAACTTTACTTTTCCACCAGGAGTTTCTGAAAGTTGCTGGTGCTCTCTTTTTAATTTCGGCCATTCTCATAGGTGTGTAGTGTTCTCTTATTATAGTTTTAATTTGCATTTCTCTGATGGCTAATAAGATTGAGCACTTTTCATCTGTGTATTGGCCATTTGGTATCTTTTTTTGTAAAGTGCTTGTTTATGTATCTTGCTCATTTTCTCTTGGTTTGTCTTTTATTGATTTGTAGTTCTTTTTTATATGGTTTGGATAGGAGTTTTTTTGTTGAGGTATAATTGGCATATAACACTAATTTCATGTGTACAGTGTAGTGATTTGATATTTGAATACACTGAAATGATCACCACAATAAGTCTAAAGTTACCATTCATCACCATATATAGTTACAAATTTTTTTTCTTGTAATGAGAAGTTTTTTTTTCTGTGTCTCGATGTTTCTTCTTTTTCTTTTTTTTTTTGTTTCAAGTTTTTATTTAAATTCCAGTTAACATATATAGATAGAAGCTTTTTATTGGATATATGCCTAGCAGATATCTTCCTCTGCTCTGTGGCTTACCCTTCTATTCTCTTCATGGTGTCCTTAGATGAACCAAAATTCTTAGTTTTAATGTATTCCAATTTATCAATATTTTATTTTCTTGCTAGTGTTTTTGTTTCTTTTTAAAGAATTCTTACCCTGAGAGTATTTTCCTGTTTTACTTTTCAAAAATCATTTATTTTAATTGAGGTGTAGTGTACAACATAGTGATTTGACAAGTCTGTCAGTTATATTGTGCTCACCAAAAGTGTGGCTGCCACCTGTCACCGTCTGTCACCATACAATGCTATTACAATATCTTTGACTGTGTTCTCTATGCTGTACTTTTTATTCCTGTAACTTAATCATTCCATAACAGGAAGCCTCTTGCTCTCCTTTACCCATTTTGCCCATCCTCCCATATCCTGTTACACTTTTCACATTTGGATCTACATTCCATTTGGAAATGATTTTTTTCACATGGTGTGAGGTAGGGATCAAGTCTGTGTGTCTCCCCCCAACCCCGCTTGTATGGCTCTCCACTTGCCCCAGTCTTTCCACATTGCTCTACTGTGCTACCTTTTTTCAGAAATTAAGTGTCTGTATTTGAGTGGATTTGGTTCTGGGCTCTCTCTTCTGTTCTCTTGTTTGCTTTGTCTGTCTTTGATCTGATACCACACTGTCATAATAACAGTAGTTTTATATTAAATCTTGTCTTCCGTAGAGCAGGTCTTTCTTGTCTTGGTCAGTTTGGGCTGCTTTAACACACTTGCTAAGACACTAAACTTTTTAGAGACCCTCCTCTAATAGATACATTAATTCATAGGAGATACGCTAATTTGTTACATACAGTGAATGCTAGTGGATGCCTTAGGGCAGTCATTAGGACTTAATTTTCTCTTTGAGCTCTGGTTAAGAAGGACTGGGAGGGTTCTGTGCTGCTAAGGTTAGATTTAGTGCCGCAAGCCAGGAGCTGAAGTGGGGCTCCCAGCACTGTAGGAAAGAGGTTGAGAAAAGCTTTCACTGACTGCTGCTTAGAGCTCTCTGTGGCCGATTATGAGAATCTGCTGTCCCTAGAGAGGCCTCATGACCAAGAACTGAAGCAAACCTCACATTGGCTTATTGTGACTGAGTCAGTGATAACCCCTATATTGCCATAGGTCAGGAAACTCAAACTGGAGCCTAGGGAATCAGATTGACTGGATAAGGAAAGATGAGTACAGAAGGAAGGAGAAAGATAATACCTTCCTCAAAGTGAACCTGTAAATGAAAATTCTAAAACAAATGCTAGGAAGGCAGCCAGTAAAAACAGGAATTGGAATATAAATTTATCCTAGATGAAATTCAAATAATAGACTAGTCTAGAAAAGACTTTAAAACAAATTTTTTTTTTTAAGATTTTATTTATTTATTTGACAGAGCGAGAGAGGACAAACGGGAAACAGTAGAGGGAGAGGGAGAAACAGGCTCCCCGCTGAGCAGGGAGCCGATGCAGGACTCGATCCCAGGACCCCAGGATCATGACCTGAGCGAAAAGCAGACACTTAACTATCTGAGCCACCCAGAAGCCCCTAAAACAAATATCTTTAATAAAATACATGAAGTAATAATTCTCCGAAAAAGAAGATAAACTTATGGGGGAAAACAGACTAAAACTAAAGTAGATTAGGTAGGAAAAACAGACTAAAACTAAAGTAGATTAGGTAGATATGAAAAAGAACCAATTAGAAATCCTTGAAGTGAAAAAACATTGATGTAAAAACATAGAATAAAACTCAGACATGTCCCAATTCATGGGAAAATTCGGGTATTTAAAAAGGATACTGAATAATTCCACCAAAAACTCAGAGAGATAGAGAAATATATATATGAGAGTAAGAGACATGGAGGGTAGATCAGAAACCTTCAACAGATATCTAATGGGAGTTTTATGTATCTTCATGAATGTTTAGACATATAGAACTTCAGTCAGTGTTAGTTCAGCTGATGGCTTCACCTAAGGACCACAGAAGAGGTGAATTAAGTTCTTAATAGATTTGGATTAGAATTTGAACAGAGTTTGAGAGATACGGAATTGAGACAGAATTTGAGAATATTTGGAAATTGATGTGTGTAAGATTTTCATAGTCATAAGAGGCAAATGACAAGGACAGCCAGTGGGAAGAAAGGCTCTTTAGGTTTTGAGGTAGCTGTCAGTGGAAAGTACTTTTGATACACTTGGCTTTTACTTGGGCTAGGGGCAGGAGTGTAAATTGTTGTTCGGCAGCATCTTCCTTTGGAATGTTTGGTCAGCATGTTTTTCTGTACTGGATATCAGCTTTTGTGTTTTTTTCTTAAGATTTCAAATATATTCTTTACTGTGAAATTTTAAATTATTTTGTTTGGGCCAGAGTGACTTCGTTTCAAATGTTAATTTTGGAAGCCTAAGAAGAATGAATTTGTTATAGCCCATAATTTAAAATCACATCCATTTCAAGGATGACCTTTCTGAGTTGCCGGAGAGTTCGGATTTTCAGCAAGCATAGAAACTTGGATAAGATGAGTGCCCAGAGCCAAAGAGGCACCCAGTACCTTTTAGTACACCACTAATACTCATCTTCTAGGACCACATGAAGAGTTAGTGGAGGCTCTGTGGTCATATACATAACTACCATACTAAGATGAAAAGTGTAAGTTCTAAGCTTGTGCAACATTTATTTTCTAAGTTCTTTATGTATATATATATGCACACACACACATACATACATTAACTGCTGTGTTAATATTTGCAAAAGATTAGTTTTTTTTTTAGTTTTTATTTTGAAATAATCATAGATCCATAGGAGGTTTTAAAATTTTTTTTAGGGAGGGCCTGTGTACCTTTTACCCATTTTCTCCCAAAGATGTCTTGTATAACTATTGTCTGCTATCAAAACAGGGGAACTGATATTGGTAAACTGTGTGACATCCACAGAGCTTAGTCAGATTTCAGCAGTTTTACATTTAAAAGTTCGTTTTAATTATAATTTCTTCTAAATCTAATTCATGATATTAATATTTTGGTGTATATAGTTTCTGAAAGAAGACTGAAGGAAAGAAGAGAATACATATTAAAAGAATTAGTATAATAGAATTTATCCTCAAAATTTGTTATATGAATTTCAATCTCAAAAGTTTCCTTTGTACATATTGGAGAACACTATTTTTGTTTCTAAGTACAAAATAAATGATTATTTAAAATTTTATGTGTTTTATCCTCCCCATAAATTTCAATGCTATCTTTTTGAATGTATAGAAATGGTCAATATTTGTTAAATTAAGGCTTTGTGTTCTTTACCATGTATGGTTTTTATTGGTTTAGACTCTTAAACCAAATTGGCAGACATGCGGTGTGCTGTGGTGGCTGTTGCATATATCATTTGTATGCCAGTAAGCAAGTTGGTTAAAGTTGGGATTTGAGTTTCTAAATGGCTCAACTCCTCTCCATTCCTAACCTTTCCAGCAACTTGTTATTTCTGTGGGTGGAGAGATGGTAGGGGTTGTGGTGGTGCAAGGCCATTGTAGTGTTGTGTATGTTGCGTGGAGAGAACACTTTGCAACATGCCCTTACTGTGATCTGTTTTTCATTATTTGTTTTATTTTTATACCTCTGCTTATTACACTGAATGAGACAGCTACTAGCCGGGATGATAGCAGAGCCTGCTTTTCTCTCTGAGTATACTATCTTTGCTTTGGATTCCTCCAAACAGCCTAAAACACAGACTGACAGTGTGGTGAGTCCTTCCACCGCTTTCTGCATTCCCTTTGTGGGGAAGCAAAGTAATTTGGTAATTCTAGAAGCAAATCACATGCTGCTTGTCACTGACTGTCTCTCAAAGCATCTTCAATGCCCTGTTGCTAACCCTGCCCTAAAAAATCAGAGTGAATTGCTGAATTCTGATGGCTGGTGTGTTTTCTGGTAGCTTTTTAACAACAACAACAAAATAACACTGTCTTCATTAATGTAGTGAAGACTGCCTTCACCTTGGTCTAAACTCTAAGTTTCTCTCTAGGGAATGTTTGCACATTAGCTAAAAATGGTATGTATTTCTAGAAATCTCTGTCTTACTATTGGTAGGAGGCCAAGAATATTTTGAGATGTGACTCACATTTTAAGGAACAAAAAAGCATTGTAGGTAAATCCATAATTGAGCAACATTGAGCAGGTAGGTGGATTCTACTGTAACAAATAATTGTACCTTATTTTGGGAGAGTACCAGTTTTCTATATACTAAACATCTGAAAGGAAGAAGTTATTTCATTATTTTTCAATTGACTGAATTCGTATAATTTTGAATCTTGTATATAATTTCACTTTGAGAAAGTGGACTGTTTTCATATGTATGTTAAGTTCTTAATTTAGGAAATTAAGATTTAGAGATGTTTGCGCAGTAAGGATAGCTTTTTGTGTTGCATTGGATACTGACTAAATTGGGATTGAGGTTTTCTTAAGCGATGAGAATTGGTTTAATTTACTAAGTAGCTTGTGATGAAATTGGAACATTTCTGTACTTAATCCATTCAGCCAGGAAAAACTTTGAATGCATATGGTCAGTAGCAATCCTAAGTTACATTCTGAACTTGGGTTTTATTTTTAAAATATTTAGAAAGATTCTATTTATTTGAGAGAGAGAGAGAGACAGAAAACAAGTGGGATGGGGGCAGAGGAAAAGGGAGAAGCAGACTCCACACTGAGCAGGGAGCCCAACATGGGGCTTGATCCCAGGTCCCTGGGTTCATGACCTGAGCCGAAGGCAGACACTTAACCCTCTGAGCCACTCAGGCACCCTGAATTTGGTTTTAGAGAAGAAAGCAGCTGAGGGTTTTAGTGGCGCCCTAGCTTGGATCTTAGGGCAAAGGGTCTCTCCTTCATTCTGACCATAAGTAACACCTAACTATTTTCAAAACTGATTTGAGAGGGAGATGGGAGTCCCAGTTAAAGATAACTTACCAATTTACTTTAAAAACACAAAATGAGGGGCGCCTGGGTGGCTCAGTCGTTGGGCGTCTGCCTTCGGCTCAGGGCGTGATCCCGGCGTTAAGGGATCGAGCCCCACACCAGGCTCCTCTGCTGGGAGCCTGCTTCTTCCTCTCCCACTCCCCCTGCTTGTGTTCCCTCTCTCGCTGGCTGTCTCTCTCTGTCAAATAAATAAATAAAATCTTAAAAAAAAAGAAAAAAAGATGTGAGATGTTTAAAAATAAATAAATAAAAACACAAAATGATATTACTTTTTATTTCATGTATTAGTAACAGAGACTTAAAAAAAAAGAACTTCTCCAAGGCCCACTTTCATATACATAAAAGTAATTTAAGTACCTCTTCTATTGTGAAAAATGCTAATGATTTTAAAATAGAGGCTTTGTAACTATTTAAAAATAATTTAAGTAGACTAAAAGTCTTCATTAATTTTATTTCAATTTTGTTCAGATAAAAACTTACTTCTCTCCATGTAACAAAGGGAAACCATAGCATAACCTATAGTGGAATACAAATTTAGTGAGGGTCTACTTAGGAGTTCATCACCTGTTGACTTTTATCTAATTCAGTTTTTTGAAAAATGACCCCATATTCTAAAAATTGTTTAGTGCTCAGCAGCTCAGTTGTTGAAAGATTGAACAAAACATAATTGAAGATAAATCTGGCAGGGAACCTGTGTATGCTTTTAGATTAAATGCACGTTAGATTAGAAGAATTTTTCTCTTCTTTTAGAATTGTGTTCAGGAAAAAGTATTGGTGACAGTTAAGTATTGACACATGTTGAACTTCTCTCTGGGAGGGCTTCAGAAGTCTTTTTTTTTTTTTTTTTAAGATTTTATTTATTTATTTGACAGAGGGAGACAGTGAGAGAGGGAACACAAGCAAGGGGAGTGGGAGAGGGAGAAGCAGGCTTCCTGTGGAGCAGGGAGCCCAATGTGGGGCTCGATCCCAGGACCCTGGGATCATGACGTGAGCTGAAGGCAGACGCTTAACGGCTGAGCCACCCAGGCACCCCCCCCCCCAAAGTCTTCTTATACTGTAGGAAGTAACTACATAAGGATTTGACAAGCATATACTGAACCTCTACCACCAGTCAAACAGAAGTTGGTCTTGGGGACCAAGACGAAAATACAGGGTTCCTGCCTTCCGAGGGTTTATCGTTTAGTATGGAGACATATGCTTGAAATACAAAGAAATTAAACCTTCACAGAAGAAAATATAGGTGTAGGGAATGTGTTAGCCTTCAGGCAAGCCATATGAAGCTACATAAAAGAAGCTGCATTTGCAAGTTGAGAGGTAAATGAGAATTTGCTGGGCAGAAATGAAGAAGGCATTTTAAATAGCTTCAAAATCTTCAGTTTTGTTTCTACAGTTTGGTAATTTAAATTTACAAGGTAACATGGCCAATGCTTTCTTTACTTGTCCTTCATGTATTTAGATATGGTATAATACATATATTGAAATATATATGTAGGGAGGGAAAGTTTTTAAACATTAGGTTGTGTTTGTCTGATACAGTGATAGGTCAAACAGTTATAGAATAGCTTTTTGTATGGACCATAGTCATAATCAAGTAACTTAGAATAGAATATGGACTCTCTCACCACTCTTCTCCTAACTTAAAATATTTTAGGGAACCATTTCATTTCCTTTCTCCATAATTTAACTGTCTATTAATTTTCAATATATGGACCGAAAGACTTGTCGAACTCTATAAAGTATGTTTTTTTAATTTTATAATGTGTAGTATAGTGTATTTTTAGGTCCAGCAAGCATTAATTATCATGCTACACAAATATAGCCATATATACAACTTGCAGTTCTTTGAAATGGCAGAGAACAGGAAGATAAAAGTTCCCTCAACTTTTCTCCCCTATGTAACTCAAAGGACTGATAAAATTTGATGACACTCTCTCTCTCTCTTTTTTTTTTTTGCCGAGAGAGAGCGCGCGCGCGTATGAGCAGCGGGTAGGCGGAGCAGAGGGAGAGGGAGACAGAAAATCTTTTTTTTTTTTAAGATTTTTATTTATTTATTTGGCAGAGAGAGAGACAGCCAACGAGAGAGGGAACACAAGCAGGGGGAGTGGGAGAGGAAGAAGCAGGCTCCCAGCAGAGGAGCCCGATGCGGGGCTGGATCCCAGAACACCGGGATCACGCCCTGAGCCGAAGGCAGACGCTTAACGACTGAGCCACCCAGGCGCCCCAAGGAGAGAGAAAATCTTAAACAGGCTCCACACCCAAAACTCTTTTTATATTAGAGGGAGAAGGTATTTCAGTTGTTATTAGAGAAAAATCCAAACCCAAAGTGGAAATAGTAGTAATAGTGGTATAAGAACTCTCCCTTGTCCCCCATATCCATTACCCAGTATCCTCAGTTAATAACTCATGGCCATCTTATTATCGTAACCACCCACCCACACATGCACACCTCCCTTCCCCTGTCTCCATCTCTGTTGGATTATTAGCAAATTTCAGAAACCTTATTCCATCTAAATGTTTTGGTATATATTTCTAAAAGATAATGACTAAAAATATATAGCACAATGCACTTATCACACCTAAAAATTAATAATTTCTTAGTATCAAATACCTAATGAGAGAGTTCAAAAATTTGAGAGCACTTGCAAAGCTGAATGCCTTCTCCACTTATATTTAAGAATAAGTAAGGTCAGTTATTTGACCCTTCCTTGGTCTGCTGTGGAATGTAAGGGAAATGTCTAATTTAACTGCCAACTTACTGAAACATAATGGCTGGTACTTACTCTAATGCTTGTTTAAAACTTAGAAGTTATTTTATCATGAGCTACTTATATAGCTCCAATTTTGGTTAGTATATTATGAATGCAGTATAGAATTTTGAATCTCAGAGAATCTCATTCATTATCATGCAACCAATGCCAGTATGGTGTAATCAGTAGGATGTCACTTAACTTAGAACATTCATCATACTAACATAACAGAACAAAAAGCTTTCATATGTGGAAGGTTTTTTAATTCTAAGTTTTTCTGAAAATTGCCACAATAATTTCAATTAGATTGCTGGTTTCAGATGAATGAGGCATTTCCATTTCTCATTATAAAGATATTTTTCAGGTCTTAGCCCAAATAAAATTTAATTTGAGTATTATTTAATCATAGGGAACACTTGACATTACTTCTTTTCTGGATAGTTGTCTATTTGAATGAATTTTGCTAATTGAATCCCTGATGTTACTTTTGTCATGGGGGAAAAACCTGGGGACATTATAATGGGGAGAGGTATGAGATTAGTTTAAAATAAACTTCGCTACATACTAATCTTTGCTATTTAGTTACATATAGCAAAATAAGTTTTCTAAATACTCACCATACTAGTTTTGCCTTGCATGAAAACATTCTAATAAATGAACTAATTTTGTTTGATAAATGTATCTAATAGGTCTTGGTAGTTGGTCTTTGTTCTTAACAGTTTTGTAAAAGCTTAGCTTTTTGTTCCTTTTCTTTATGATGTTTCTTTGTTTTTCTTAGAATGCATCTACTCAAGCCATGAAATCTCCTGACAGTGTTAATGGAAGTGAACCAACAACTCCTCAGGTCTGTTACTAATGTTATTTTAGAAAATAGCAAGTCATTTCAGAGTGTTTGGTCAATCTATATTATTGGCACCTGACTTTCTATTGAAATAATGATGTCCATACATTTCATACAATATGTATGGTAAATCCAGATTGGCTGATGCTTTCTTGGAAACAGTTTTAAGTCAAAGTGGTTCTTGTATATACACCAGTCATGTAACATGCCATTGTTACTCATTTAAAAAATTAGTGGTAGTGAGGAGAAAACTTTCTGGAAAAAAGGTATCTGACTTTATAGTTGTAAAAGATTATGGACAGTTTATATCTAAAGACATTGAGTTACATAATTGAGAAGCTGGGGATATGGAGGAAATGGGATTTCTCTTAAAGTTTGCTCTAATGCGTAGTATTTTACTACTGAAAACTTGTGTTATCTTTGATTTAAAAAAGTTATTTTGGGAGTGCAGCTCAAGTGACATTCTTTTGACTCTTTCCAAAAAAGAAAGAAAAAAATTCATTAAAAACATCATAGTGACAGCAGTGTCTGAGAGGAACGTTTGTTTACTTTGGCTTTGGTGATGATATTGTCATTAACCTGGCTGTTCTCAACAGTCTGTAATGTAGGGCAAAAACATTTTTAATCTGTGAACCTGGAGCATGTATGTAGACAATTTATGAGCTAAATGACTTATGAACTAAATTATGTAGACTAAACATTCTAAAGTATTGTCTAGCAAAAGTACAGATTATAGCTTCCCAAACTCCATGAACAGATTCTATGAACTGAGAACCTCATTCCTTTCACCGGGGGCTGGTCAAGTTCCAGGCATAGTCCAAGTCCTTGAGCTTGTTGACTCTGGCTTTGCCCGGACTCCCTAGTAATTCAAAGTCCTCTATAAATACATCATTTTCTATAAGCGCCATGAAGTAGGGGTAAAATATTTGGATGTACCACTCTAAATGGTACTGGACAGGTCCAGTGATCTTTAATGAATATTATTAAAAAATATTATTTAGAATGCTTATTCTTCTCTCTTAAAGAATAGTCCAAAAAGACTAAATACTGTTATGAATACAAAAACTAGAATGAATGATAACCAGCTTTATAACACATTCAGGAGAAATTTTAAGTTTTCATTAAGGTGGAGAATGAGCATGCATAATGTTCAGGAAGTAAGCCCACTGAAGGCTTTGAACTTTTAAAAAAAAATACAACTATTTTTCTAAAAAATAATAAAATAGTATTTATTGAGTATTTACTATGTGTCTGGCATTGTTAAACATTTTATATATATGATCTCATTTGATGCTTATAACCAGGGAGATGCCTTTATTCAGAGTCTGTTTTTCAAACATTTTTTTAAAAGATTTTATTTTTTTATTTGAGAGAGAGACAGAGAGAGCACGCACAAGCAGGGGGAGCCACAGAGGGAGAGGGAGAAGCAGGCTCTCCACTGAGCAGGGAGCCTGATGTGCGCTTGATCCCAGGACCCTGGGATCATGACCTGAGCCGAAGGCAGACACTTAACCGACCGAGCCACCCAGGTGCCCATCAGAGTCTATTTTTAAACACATTTCTGACAAGTTGGTTGTTGGCTGTTATTAGCAAATTGGGAATAATGTGTTTTCTTGAAGGGGGTAGAATGCTTACTATGATTAGGCATCTTGACAGCAGCAAGAAGTCATAGTTGACACCAAGGTAGATGAAGAGATGGTACAAAAGCAAGCCCAAGAGTTCGTAAACATATAGCTGCCTGTGATCCCTTTATTACGGGGGTCAGACATCCTACATAAATCAGTTGGTTTTGGCACACAATATAATGATTTAACAAGCATTTACTCCTTTTTTCTTTTCAACACAGTGTATTATGAAAATTTTCAAACAGAAATAGAACTTTCAAGTGATCACCTATATACCTACCACCCAGATTCTGTCATTGGTACTTTACTATACTTGCTTTATCCCAAATCTGTCCCAGTATACATTCTTCTATCTGCCCCTCAGTCCATTTTACGGTTTTTTTTTAAATAATTTTTTATTATGTTATGTTAGTCACCATACAGTATATCCTTAGTTTTTGATGTAATGTTCCATGGTTCATTATTTGCGAATTTTACGTTTCTGATGCATTTCAAAATAAGTTGCAAGCCACAGTATCCTTCCCCCTAATATTTTAGCATGCACATCATTAACCAGAGTTCAATATTTGTATTTAATGCTTTAATTACTTTAAGAAGAGAAGAAGGGAAATACCACATATAAGAATTAATTCTCAAGTTAAAAATACAAGTCAAATCAAATTTTAAAGGACCTTGATATGGAACTGACTTGTTTCAGAGGTTTAATTAGTGGTATAATTATGTATATAGCTACTAATGACACACAGCCTAGAGGTTCTATAGTAATGAATCATGTTGAAAATTTACTTTAATTAATTTTTGATTAAAAGGTAGTTACCTCCCTAGATTTTTTTTTTTTAGATTGAAGTATAATTGACATACAATATCCCATTAGTTTCATACTAGGTGTACATCATAGTGATTTGATATTTTTATATGTTAGGAAATTATCCTCGTGATTAGTCTAGTTACCAGAATCTTTAAGCATACAAACTTATCACAGTATTACTGACCGTGTTCTCTATGCTGTACATTATATCCCCCTGACTTCTTTGTTTTATAACTGAAAGTTTCTACCTATTAATTCTCATAACGTATTTTGCCCTCTTCCCCAGACCACTCCCTGCTCTGTTACCCAGTAGTTTTTTCCCCGTATCTTTGAGTCTGTATTGTTTTATTTTTTTTTAAGATTCTACAGATAAATGAAATCATATGGCATTTGTCTTTCTTTGTCCGACTTACCTCATTTAGCATAATAACCTCTAGGTCCATCCATGTCACAAATGGCAAGATTTCATTCTTTTTACGTGGCTAAGTAATAGTCTTATGTATATATTCCTATAATATTGCTATTTATATATAAATAAATATATCTCACCTTTTTCTGTTCATCTGTTGAAGGACACTTAGATGTTTCTTCGGTATGTTGGCTAGTGTAAATAATGCTGCAGTGAACGTAAGGATACATATATTTCTTTGAGTTGGTGTTTTCATTTTTTTGTTTCAGATAAGTACCCAGAAGTGGAATTGCTGATCATATGGTAGTCTATTTTTAATTTTTTGATGAGCCTCCATACTGTTTTCCATAGTGGCTATGCCAGTTTACATTCCCATCAACAGTGCGCCAGGGTTCCCTTTTTTCTACATCCTCACCAACACTTGCTATTTTTTGTCTTTTTGATAATAGCCAATCTGACTATTGTGAGCTGATAGCTCATTGTGGTTGTGACTTGCATTTCCCTGATGATTAGTGATGTGGAGCATCTTTTCACATGTCTGTTGGCCATCTGCATGTCTTCTTTGGAAAAATGTCTATTCAAGTCCTCTGCCCATTAAAAAAATTTTTTTTTGGATATTGTGTAAGTTCTTTATATATTTTGGATATTAATCCCTTTTCAGATGTATGATTTGCAAATATCTTTTCCAATTCAGTAGGTTGTCTTTTCGTTTTGTTGATGGTTTCTTTCACTGTGCAAAAGCTTTTTAGTTTGATGTGATCCCATTTGTTTATTTTAGCTTTTGTTACCCTTGCCTGAGGAGACTGGTCCAAAAAAATACTGCTAAGGCTGGTGTCCAAGAGCTTACTGCCTATCTTTTCTTCTAGGAGTTATGTCCTTTTTGAGGTAAATTTTATGTAAAATGAAATATACAGTCCTCAGTGAGCATTAACTGAGTTTTAACAGATATATATGCCAAACCTGTATGCTAAACCCATACAGAAACTATAGAACCGCAGAAAGTTCCTTTATGGTTCTTCTCCCTCCTAGAGGCAATCTGTTAAATAAAAATTTTTTCCACCATACCATGGATTAGTTTTAGAACTTTATGTAAGTAGTCTCATGTATGTAGCATGTACTCTTTTGTAGAAGGCTTCTTTCACTCACCATAGTGTTTTTGAGATTTCATCCATGTTGTCGTGGTTATCAGCAGTTTGTTCCTTTTTATCCTTGTGTAGGATTCCTTTGAATAGATATTGCACAGTTTATTTACCTATTAATGGACACCTGGGTTGTTTCCAGTTTCCGACTATTATGAATAGAACTACTAAACATTATTGTAAAAATCTTTTTGTGGATGTGTGTTTTCATTTCTTCCTTTTTCTTTTTGACTGTTATAGATTGTGTACTAATACTTTTTGATGATTTGTAGACTAACATATACTGTATATGTAAAATGAGGTGTTTGTTGCATCTTATTTTGACCAAAGCCTTGAATGTTTAACTATCTCTTGTTAGATCATCATCATCATATCGATAGATTAAGATATAACTGAACAAATGTGTACTCAATACCTGCTTTATGGAAAGCACTGTGGCAAGGAGACAGAGATAGGGAATATGGATCCTTTTCTAAATAAGCGTAAAGTCTGGGGTGAGGATGTTAAGTGTAGCAGAGGTAATGACAGGAAAACTTGGTGCTTACTGCATATAACACACTATTTTAAGTACTTTAAATGTTTTCATTCATTTGATTTTTATAACAATTCTACTAGGATAGTAGCGTTAGTATTTCCACTTTACAGATAAGAAAATTGAAACACAGAGGGGCACTTGGGGGCTCAGCTGTTGGGCGTTTGCCTTCAGCTCAGGTCATGATCCCACGGTCCTGGGATCGAGCCCCACGTCAGGCTCCCTGCTTGGCGGGAAGCCTGCTTCTCCCTCTCACACTCTCCTCGCTTGTGTTCCCTCTCTCGCTGTCTCTCTCTGTCAAATAAATAAATAAATAAATAAATAAATAAATAAAATCTTAGAAAAAAAGAAAATTAAAACACAGAGGCCTTAAAACTACAAACTGTCAAGTGGTAAAGCTGGGATTCAAATCAGGGTATTTGGTTCAGAGTCTTGTGTTCTTAATCACTGTGCTGTGATGTCACTGTAGTTATTCTGGGGCATAAACAACTCAGTTGTTACACCAGCATATAAGTAACTAATGGTGAGTCAGAATGCAATAAGCGTTCCAATCGTTCTGATAAAAGCTAAGGCCATCAAGAAAGGTTATTTCTGATGAGTGAGAGCTGAGGTTTCCTAGAAGAGCTGACATTTGAGCTGAGTTTTGAAGGATGTCTGGATTTTCCAATGCAGGGAAATTATGGGCAGTGGTACAGAGGCACACGATGCATTTGTTCCAGGGCGGGAAATTGCCTGTTATGACTCAAGTTTTTGGTATATGGAGGGGTGAATTTACAGAGAAAAGGGTCTTAGGAAATGGGAACCTTGAATATAAGCTAAGGATTTTGAACTTTATATTAAATGGGGATCTAGTTTAAGAATTAGAATGAAATGGTCTGGATGATGTTTTAGGAAGACAGTTCTGTAGTGACAGTGCAACAGGGCAGATTGGGGTAAGAGATTAGAGGAATGGGAACACAAGCCTGCTGCAGGTATCCAGCTGATAGAGGATAAGGGTCTGAACAAGAACAGTGTTGGGGGAATAAAAGGAGGGGTTGAAAACAGAGTCAAACGGGAGACAGAAAGGAATTAAACGTAACTCTGATGTGTTCATTTATTTTTGCGTATACATTTCTCCTTCTCTAACCCCCTTCAGTTTTTTCAAAAATGAATTATAAATCTGTGAATGTCTTTGGTATCAAAACCTGACAACAGTCGGCACCAGTGGGAGTTTAGTTTTTCACATATCAGAAGGCCTGAAGGTTAAGGGCCCTTCTCCCTTTAGTTTCTTGTCCTCCCACATCCTTGACACTGCCTTTCAGCCTCACAACTACAAGTTGGCCTCCAAGAATTGCATCTTCATTGTAGACAGAAGGGAAGACTGAAGACAGGACTAAAGCCATATTCCTTTTTATAAAGAAAATAATACCTGTCCTAGAAGGTTCTGTTTTATAGATTTCTACTTAGTTTAAATAGTACAATAGTGTACATTATTGGCTGAACTTATTACACCTTTGTAACCAACACTCCAATCAAGTAAGAGAAATTACCAGTATCTCAGAAGCCCTTGTGCTCCCTTCCATTCCCTGCTCTTACTCTCAAGGGTAACTTCTATCCTGACATCTAGGTTAATTTTGCCTGTTTTTAAACTTCATGTAAACACAATAAAAATGGGTACTCTTGTGTCTGTCTTCTTTTGCTCAGTGCTTTATTTATGAGATTTGTCTTTATTGTCGTGGTTGTAAATCATTCTCATTGCTGTCTAGTATTTCATTGTTGAACAGACTGCAATTTATCCATTCGGTTATTCATAGTCATCAAAAGTAGCTTCACGTTTGGAGCTCTTTTAAATAGGCTTGCTATAAACTTTCTACTTTATCTTTTGTTGAACCTATTTACACATTTCTATTGAGTATATACTTAGTAGTGAAATTGTGTACATGTGTTTAGTTTTAGTAAATAGCGACAAATGGTTTTTCAAAGTGGACTGCTCTGCATCCTTACCAACACTTGGTATTTTCCGTAGCTTTAATTTTAGCCCTTCTGGTGGATGTGCCGTGGTAGCTCCTGTGGCTTTAATTTGTATTTGGGAAGGTGAATGTTTTTACCTGGGTGTATTGTTACTCTGAACAAAACTGGGGTCTGAAAAGGAAAGAAAGGAAGATTGGATATCAGGTGGGTAGCCAGTATATATTGTTTACCTTAAGCCAGTCATACTTTGGAGTACTGCATATGTATTGATTTATTACTTCTCACAACTACCCTATGAGGTGAGTGTAGTTGTTTTCCCCATTTTACATATGAAGAAACAGAGGCACAGAAGATTAAGTCACTTGCTCAAGGTCATATTGCCAGTAAATGGTAGAGCTAAGACCTGGTCCCCAAGATGTCTGGTTTCATAGCCTGTGCTCTTAGCTACCACATCATGTAATCAGAAGAGTCTGCCACATAAGCTTGTGTATGCCATTCTTATTTGTAAGTTTGTTTTTTTAGTCTCCTTTCTGTAATGATAGTTGTTAATGCTTATTGAGTATTTGCTACATTGTAAGCACTTTGCATGTATTAACTCATTAGTCCTTCTGGCATCCATATGAGGTGGCTGGTATGACTGTTATCATCATATAATTATTTTTATCATCCCTATTGTACAGAGGGGGAACTAAGACTAGTGAAGTGATTTGATCAAGGTCATGTAGAACATAGTGGTGGAGCCAGGGTTTGAACTCAGGCACCATTACTTGACAGTCTACAGGCTGACTCACTATACTCAAACATGTTACTTCCAAATATAGTGGAGGTGGCAGTTAAGTGTATCAGCTTCTGTAACATGTCTTAGGCATTGTTCATTAGCATTTGGCTGACCCTAAAACAACCACTATTTCTAGTGTTATTCAAACTTGCTTCACCTGTTTGTCCTAGGGCAACTTACTGTCTGTGTGAAGTGAAAAGCACTTTTGGCTTAGGTCAGAAGTGGCTGGTAATGGAATATCAGTAAAGCAGTTCTTAAAAGTTTTTGAGCATAAGGGTCTCTCTTCTCCCTTAAGACTTTCTCCATCTTCCTGCCTCCCCCAATATACAGGTAAAACTTAGACATTATGGAAAAAACCCTAGAAAGTACAAAAAAATATAAAAAAATGAAAATTTAAAAAACCACTTAAAATTTTACTATGCAGAACCACTCATTGTTAACTTTTGGTGTTTATTTTTTATGACCTGATTCTAAGGATGTTTATGTGAACATACACATATGTTTATATATATATATATACACATATATATATTCACACATATATATATTCACACATGTGTATATATCACCCTTATGTGTATGTATATGTATATATATATAAATTGAAAAGTACATGTAATTTCTTTAAATCAAAATGAGTTCACAATATGCTTATTGTTTTCTAACTTTGTTTTTCCTATTTAGAAATATCTTGAACTTTCTTTCACATATTATGATTTACATAATGTATCCTCTAGTGGTATACATTTGGGTTTTCTCCAGTTTTACTATTACAAACAACCTGTGATAAATCTGTGCATATGAAGGGGGTGGGGCATGTTATCCCCTTACTTCCACCTTGCCTAATACTATTACTAAATCTCTAAAAATCCATGAGTAAATATTCTTGGTTTGATTTTTAAAACTGTGTACTAAAGAGAATTTTTTTTGTTTTCCTATAATCTCTGCCCACACATGACCTAGTCTTCTCTGAGCATTCATTCCTGGCATTGCAGAGATCTTGTAGGTGACCCTGTGGCATTAATGAGAATGAGTTTGTAGGAAACACCTGTTAAATACTGACTGCTGTCACCTGAACAAAATAATGCAGTTTAAAGCAGCTTGTTGAATTACACTGTTTTTCATGGTTCCTAATTAAATGAATGTGTTATTCAAATTAATTAAGATCAGAGCTCTTTCTTATTACTATTTCTAACATCAGACTTACTAGTCTGTGCAGAGGGACTCTAGCTCAGACTTTTCAGCTGTCCTCCATGATTTTTTAATGTTTATTTTTATTCCCAGTAGACAGAATGATAATTAGAGCAGAGCTGGATGTCACTAGTCAACTCTGCCTGGCATTCTCTTATTAACAAAGCGGGCTCACTAAGCATTACCCTCAGCCCTCACTCCCCTCTTTTGTTGAAGGGAGTGATGAGGAATCAGCACCTCCATACAGACTCAAGGTAAAGCCCACTTGATTTCAGCCACACACTTCACACTTTATATTATATACTCCCCTTTTAGGCACTGGGTATATACTGGTGATGTAGATATCACTGCTTCCAAGAATCTTACCGTTGAGGGGACGAATCCTCACAACATACCTATGAGGTCAGCTGGGAAAGCATGGCATCCGCCTTTTTTACAGATGTGCAAACTGAAGGGAAGTGACTTAGTAAAGCTTGTTCCACTGCTCAGTGACGAACCTGGGACCTATACCTGAGTTCTCTGACTCCGGGCCCAGTGCTTTTTCAGAAATAACCAGATGTCTCTTATTTTTCAGAAAACAATGTATTATGTACAATGTCAGAAATATAAATTGAATTTGTTAGAGCTTTTAATAGATTATTGATGGTGATAGGGAGTACGGAAAGTCTAAATGTGCATTTTAACCACATGTTTCATTGGGTTTTGGTTGCAGTCTGGTGACACACAGTCTTTTGCACAAAAGCTCCAGCTCCGGGTGCCTTCCATGGAGTCTTTGTTTCGAAGTCCACTAAAGGAATCTCTCTTCCGATCTTCTTCTAAAGAGTCTTTGGTACGAACGTCTTCCAGAGAGTCCCTGAATCGATTTGACCTGGACTCTTCTGTGGCCACCTTTGATCCATCCTCTGATATGGAGAGTGAGCCCGAAGACTCAGTCCCTAATTTAGACAGTCTCAGCAAAGAACAGTTGATTCAGTGGTTGCGAAGAATGGAACGAAGGTTGAATACCTACAAAGGAAAATGTTCTGAGGTAGGAGCATGACCTTTTTGCCTATATGAAAAGTTTTCCCATTGTGTTCTGATTCATGTTACTGTATGGCTTTTATTCTTGCGGTTGCCTAAACTCTTAATTCCCTAGATATATTGATTTGAAAGGTGGGTAGTCTGGGGCATTATCTAGTTAAAGATTCTCAGGTGAACGGAAGCCCTTTGGCAAGACATTTAGTAAAATTTTGGAGAAGATCATTGTGTGTAGCTTTCTGGTTTGCACATTCTGTGCCCCTTTTTTACCCCAGTCCCTCTCTCCAATGTTGCTTGGACAGTCAGTGCAAAACGTATCGTCTTTCCTCCTCACATCCCCTCCCTTGTTCATCCTCTAAGTGCTCTGGTTCCAAAATGACCTCTTCTGCCAACCAGATTTCCATTACTACTGATCCCAGTTATGTTCTAGGTAGTCTGATTTTCTTTCTTTCTTTCTTTTTTTTTTTAAAGATTTTATTTATTTATTTGACAGAGAGAGACAGCCAGCGAGAGAGCAAACACAAGCAGGGGGAGTGGGAGAGGAAGAAGCAGGCTCCCAGCGGAGGAGTCTGATGCGGGGCTCGATCCCAGAATGCTGGGATCACGCCCTGAGCCAAAGGCAGACGCTTAACGACTGCACCACTCAGGCACCCCAAGTAGTCTGATTTTCTGACACATTTGAAAGTTCACTCTCATTATACCTACATTTAAACTTTGCGTCAAATGAATCTTTAACTGCTAAACCCCTTAAGGATGACTCTGTCTGTGTGGTCTAAGAGAGGAAGTAGCCCTGCCTCATCTCTCTTTTCAATTCTTCCCTTCAGGATGAATTGTGTTAGTTGCCCTGTGTAGTTAAAACAAATCATCTTCAGGAAAGCCTTTCTGGAGCGAGTTGCCCATGGATTTTTTTTAAGACAACGCATAATGTTTTATGGTCTTAAAAATTTGTAACTCAGCATTGTAGTTAACTTTAATTAATGAATAATAAAGTTCAAGGTCCGTATATGAAGTTAGCCATAACTTCTATTTCCAATTATGGCTACAGTATGGGTAGTTTTACCCTGCAGCCAAAAATAACAACAGAAACCCCTAGATGAAACAAAATATCTTTTTAAAACTATGAAGTACTGAAAAAATAGAAGGGAGATATTAGGCTAAAATCTATCAGCTGGCTGGAATCTAGAGATGTAAACAGGGCATTAAAGCCATCTATTTCATGAGGTATTTGTGGAATCAGGCAACTTTTTCCTTTAATTTATTTATTTATTTATTTATTTATTTATTTATTTATTTATTTTTAAAAGATTTTATTTATTTATTTAACAGAAAGAGACAGCCAGGGAGAGAGGGAACACAAGCAGGGGGAGTGGGAGAGGAAGAAGCAGACTCCCAGCGGTGGAGCCTGATGTGGGGCTCGATCTCAGAATCCCGGGATCACGCCCTGGGCCGAAGGCAGACACTTAACGACTGAGCCACCCAGGCGCCCCTCCTTTAAATTTGTTTTTTAAAAAAGATTTATTTATTTGAGAGCGAGAGAGCGGTGGGGGAGGGCAGAGGGAGAGGGGGAGGATCTCAAGCAGACTCCCTACTGAGCACAGAGCCTGAAGCGGGGCTTGATCTCATGACCTTGAGATCATGACCTGAGCCAAAATCGGGAGTTAGGCCCTTAACCAACTGAGGCATCCAGGTACCCCATTTATTTTTTATTTCTGTCCAAGTTAATAATGGTCCTGAATTTGTTGTTGTTGTTGACTTACCCATGGCTTCTAAGTTTGAAGCTGGGGCAGTAGTATAATTAGTATTTAAGTATGCAAGACACTGCATTTTATGTTTATAGTGCCCTTGAATTTTACACTGTCTCTGTGATGTAGATATTAATTACCTCTGTTTTGTAGAATAGGGATTAGAAACTCCTGGAGACTTAATCACAGAGATTAAGTAATGTGCTTAAAGTCACACAGGTAGCAGTCGACAGACCGTGGATTTGATTTTAGGTCTTTCTGGTGGTTTTCACTCTTCTGTGCCACCCCAAGTCAAGTCATGCAGCTTATTAGGGATGAAAAGAGCGCGTGGTCTTTGTCTCTGTCTTTCCCTGCCACTATAGGGAACCAGGATAAAATAGTGCTATAAGTGACACCTAATTGTTGGGTTACTCTTCCACCTGTCCTGCTTCCTGCTTTTTGAATACCATTTTCCTATCCGATAATAAGAATACCTATCTTAAGGTGATAAGAGGAGAATGAACGTGGTCTTTGGCAGAATTTTTTTTTTTTCTTCTTAATTGCTGGACTCACCTTCCCTTGCTGCCTGCCTCTCAACTCAAGACATCAGCAGATATGTTTGGGGGCACATAGCAACCTTCCAAGGGAAATGGCAAGGCTCGGAATAGCAGAGTACTTCCTCCTAAAGCTGTAGCCTGTGTCTTCAGAGTCCTCTTTGTATTTCTGAAGTAGGGTCCAAATAATTCAGCGGAGCCATGTGCTTATTTTTCAGATGAATAATGCTAATTAATAGGTTTAAAAGATTTGTTAATCCATACTTTATCAGGTTGTGCTAGAATGTTCTAATATCCTATTTAATTAGGTTAAATGTTTAATCATCTTTTTAGGACCAAAATTACCAGTTTTCATTTTTTGGTTATAAGTTCCTTTGTTTCAGATTTTTACTCAGCCATAGTCACAGTTCCTATAATCAGAGACTTTTAGAGATGAATTACATGGTCTATAATAGCCCAAAGTAAGAATCACCTGATGAGCTTGCTAAATAAACACATATCCCGTCCCTGCTCCCCCAGTCTCATTCACTTACTTTGGGGTGGGACCCCAAAATTTCTCTTCCTAACAAGCTCCCAGGGGATGCTGTTGGTGGTGGTACTGGTCTGTGATTACAGTTTACCTTTAGGCAAGTTGGCTTTAATCCCTCCCCATTCATGATTAAGTACTGAAATTTAAAGATTAATTTATTTATTTGAGAGAGAGAGAAAGGGGGGGAGAGAGAGCACGCGCGCCTGAGAGGGGGAGGGGCAAAAGGAGAGGGGGGAGAGAGAGACTTTCAAGCAGACTCCCTGCTGAGTGTGGAGCCTAATGTGGGGTTCAGTTCCATGACCCTGAGATTGTGACCTGAGCTGAAACCAAGAGTCGGACGCTCAACTGACTGAGCCACCCCGCGCCCCCTAAGTAGTGAAATTTAAAGGTGTATATGTCTGAGATGAAATCAAGTATAGATTTAATTTCTTTATTTATAGTTAAGTTACATTTTACTTTTTAGAAACATATTTCTTATGTTTGTTTTGGCTGTATATGTATCTAACTAGGTTGAATTATCTGTAAAAGGATTCTTCTGATTTGTGTATTTTTTGACTTTTGTAAAGTTATTTTAGCAGCGTTTAGAATATTTAGGAATGACTGATGTTATTGGTGACCTTGTCTTTATTTTAGTTTGTTATAGCTTATCAGACTCTTCAGAGAGAGAAGAAAAAGTTACAAGTAAGTGATATCTGGGCTGTAATATTGATTCATACATAATTTAAAAATTAGAGTCTTATAGTAAGATAGTTCTGACCCTCACTTTTAATAATTCTCCATGTGATCCACGTATTTAACCTATTTTACTACTGGGGGTTTTAATAAAGAGAGCGAGTGAAAAATTCCACAGATTTTACCTCTGGTAGGGATGGGCTTTTTTGAGTTTTGGATCCCTGCAGTGTTTAAGATGTTTGGATTTAAGGCATGATGGCCTCTTTCAAACATGCTTTCTAGTGTCTCTGTCTGCAGGTTGCATCTTTGTTTTAGTGGTAGAGATACACAACCTTCTAAGCTTTCCCTTCTGTTTTTGAAATACCTGCAGACATCTCTGTTCCTTATCATTCTACCAGGGTTTGAACACAAGCATCCTCTCTCTTTTTTCCTGAGGCTGCTGCTTGTAAAGCTCTTGGTGAAGTATGTAGAGAGAGGGGAAGCCATTAAGCTCTTCTGGGTGACCCACCTCGGCCCCACTGTGTCACCTTGTTCTGTGGCTAAACATTTCCCACCAGGTATCCCAGGTGATAATTCACAGGTCAGAGCTTACGGAAGTATCACTCCACTTCAAACAGTGCCATCAGTGTTTTTTTTTTTTTTTTTGTGCTGTGCTAAGATATATAAATATTTATCATTTAGAGTCATACTTTAGATACTTAGAATCACTTAGAATCATGTCTTGAGAAGGATGGAGAATTATGTTCTTTTTTTTGTTAGGGGATAGCATTCTGTATCTCTGTTGAATCACTTATCATAAACATTTTTAAATCTTTTAATGGTAAAATATATAGAAAATCATGCACAAAAAATATAGTCTGATTTTTTACATTAAAAGTTATTTAAAACAGTTTAGCATTTTGTTCCATCTGAAGACACTAATTACATAGCCAAAGTCATTTGTAAAGTGAGTTTTGGTAAAATTAATTTCCCCATATACATTTTCTTAAAATATTTAATCTACCATAAATAATCTCCATTAAGTACAACATTAAATTTCCTGGCTTTGGTCTGGAGTATAATCAGTTCAGAATGGTAACATCTGTTATTTATTGCTGATTCAGTGTTCTCATTGTCCATAACAAGTGTGAAAATTAGGTTATTACAAATAGAGTTTTTAGTTTGTTTGACAATGTTTTCTTAAACATAAGGTCTTTTGAAATAGAGGGTAGCTCTGATTTAATCCATTGTATTATTAATACTCCATAAATTCATACTCAAAAGTTCATCTAATTCTTACTGTCTGGGGGTACCTTGCTTGTGTCTCTGAATTGTCTCTGGATTTTTATTTCTAGATGTATGTGATTCTACCACTAAGTGGCAGTAGAGAACTGTGGTTGCCTAGTCCTAGTGTAAAGGACGTTGAAGATGAAGTTCAATGACTTGTGCTCTTTTTTACTTGCTTTTCATTACTATGTTATGCCGTTGTTTGAACCAGCTTTTTTTTTTCTTTTTAAAATTAAAGGGTATATTAAGTCAGAGTCAGGATAAAGCACTTCGGAGAATTGGAGAGTTGAGAGAGGTAAGTTGTAAGTGATTAATGCTTTGAGAATTAAATCTCTCATATTTATCAGAACTCTTGTACTTGTTGGGATAGTTTCATATACACTTCGTTAGCTATAGTAAAAACCAACCAGCCCAACCCCTAACACCAGAGATCGATTCTTACGGTTTTTATTTGTGTGGTTTCCTAAGATATATGCTGGTGGAATTTATGACATAAGAATGCCTTATTTAGCAACAGAATATCATTTGCCAGCTGGACAGTCAGTGGCAACTTCCAAGGCTAACCTGTCTCTTCTATTAGGTACTTGAGGCCCCTTTCATTTTTCCTAACCAATAATCTTGATAAAATTAAATAAAAGTTATGTTCATTGTAATTTTGGGGGGTAATTTTTACAGTGAAATATTAGAGTCCAGGCAAATATTTATCATTTGGAATCATACTTGACTCATTTTTGCTCCTTTCCTGTCTTAAGAAGGATGGAGATTATTGGCTTATATTGGCTAGAGGGTAGGATTCTGTGTCACTGCTATATCACTTAAACATTTTGAAATCTTTTAATTGTAAAAATATTTTAATCGTCAAGTACAACAAATATAGAAAATCATGCATAAAAATATACAGCTTATATGTTTATGGTGAACACTATTGTAACCACCACCAAGGTCAAGAAATAGAATGTTGCCAGTCACCCTGAGAGCCCTTCTGTGTTTCCCAAACCAGTCATAGCCCTTCCCTTTCTTCAAAAATAACTACTGACTTTTGTTGTACTTCCTTGTGTCTCTTTAAGGTTTTATTACCGAAATGTGCACCTCTAGGTACTATAATCTTGCCCGTGTAAAAATTGTTTTGATACATCTTTGAAGTCTCCTGAAATCTATACATCCTCCCTGCATGCCTTTTCCTTACAGTTCATCTGTTGAAGAACCTGATGATAAATTAGAAGACCCATTTGCCTTATTCCAGCATTATAAACACAACACTCTTAGAATAACAATACTATCACCATTAGTTATGGTTACTGAGATTAGTTAAATAAAGTTTTATATACTATTTCCGTTTTTCTACCATTTAGAAATCTTTTTCCATATCTATACTATTAGACCTTAAGCCATTACATAAGTATTCTTTCATTTTTAACCCTTGTGAAAACCCTCTTAGGAAATACTTGTCAGAGCCACAGATTGACAAGTTTTAGTTCTTTTTTATCATCTGCCTACTTGTATTAGTTTTCTATTGCTGCTACTGCAAATCACCGCAAACTTAATGGCTTAAAACAGCACAAATGTCAGAAATTTGACACAAGTCTTACCAGGCTAAAATTAAGGTGTCAGTTGGGCTGTTCTTTATTGGAGGTTCAAGGGAACAATCTATCTTTGCCATTTCTGGCTTCTAGAGGCTGTCACGTCCTCTGATGCATAGCCTCTTTCCTCCATCTTCAGAGCTATCAGTGTTGCATCTCTGCCCATTCTACCGTAATCACTCCTCCCCTTCTCTTTGAACTCAGTTGGGAAAGGTTCTGATTTTAAGGACCCATGTGATTAGATTGGGCCCACCCAGATAATCCAGGATAATCTCCTCATTTCAAGGCTCTTAATTTGATCACATCTGCAAATTCTCCTAATATGTTCCAGTTTTGGGGATCAGGACTTGGAATCTTTGGGGCCATATTCTGCCTACCACACTGCCTTTAGTCAAGACTATAGTCAACAAAATGGCCAGGAGACAGCTAATAAGGGAAAGGAGGAGAAATAAGGGGCCTAGAGCTCATATAGTAAATTGCTGTTTGATGTATCTATCCTATTTTTGTAGTAGCTAAGATATATTTCTGAATCATAATCCTGGTTGCAGTTACATGAAGAGAGATTTATTTAGTAACTTATATGTAAATACTAGGTAGATAAGTGAGAGTCTGGATATTTTAAATTTTGTTCACAAAGAGAAAAATTTCCTTCAACTAAATAGTATAACCCATAAAATTATGATTAGTATTTAGTTAAACATTCAGAGTGCTGTAAGTCATAAAATGTTTTTATTTATTTGGAATTAAAGTCTGAATAGAAGTTACATACCGTTTCATTAGTACTTCATTGACTTAGACTGGGCAAAACAGTATAATGTGCCTTATTTTGTTACATCAAGATATTCAAGGTATCAGGAAAGATGTCAGGTTTGAGGTTGGTGTTGAGAAGAGTAACTACCATGAATTCCAGTCCTTTGGTGAAACCTCAGATGCAAGGCCTTCTGGTCAAATGTCTGTGATTTCATATTGTTGGAGCATTCACTGTATCCCCAGGAGTTACAGCTTTCTATAAGTTTGCTGTGGCCAAACCAAGAAAGAAGGCATATGGAGATTTCTGCAGAAATTATGATTCTGTGAAAGAGTTTGAGGAGATGAAGAAGGCTGGTATCTCTCAGGGTATAGAATAATTTTGGAATGTAAAGAATTTCTTTGGGTTGAGTTCCATGGAAGTTTGTCACTCTCTTGTGTTTCTGAACTATAAAACAAGAATATTGGGTTATGGAATAGTTTCCCTTTGTAAGTAAACGACTAACAAATACTGTGGGCAGTAAAAAAAAAAATTTTTCCCCCCAGAAAATAGTCCTTAGTATATTTTATATCTTCCTCATGTTGTGATGAGTATATGCATGAGTAGAATCCATGAACATCTCTCCTAATATTTTTTGGAGAAGAAAACAGAACAGCTGTTCTATATAAGCAAATATTTTGTCTTATGTCAATTTCTAGCATATTAGATATCTGTTGATGAATCACATAAAGAAGTAAAAACATATCCAACAGATACCCTGTAATTTTCTTTGCCTGATTTTGAATCTTATAACATCAACAGATATTAAATAGGAATATCATACTGTGAGAAGCTATGAAAATTATGAGTTCATCTAAGTGGATAGGGTTCTCTGATTTCGTTTTAAGGCCAGTTAAATGAGGAATAAATGTAGACATTGTCTTAGATATTTCTTCCTTTCTCTGTCCTTCTGTCTGTGCATGGTATGTTCTTTTTCTAGGCTCACCCAGATGCAGCTCGTTATAAGCAACTGCTGTTCTCAAAGCTAACTTCAGGGTGGGAGCGTTCGTTTTTTGCAGCTTGAAACACATCCGAACATAATGGGTAGCATAGGGCTGAGATAAAATATAGTTAAACAGTTAATGTATTTGATACATTCAACATATCAGGATTTTTCTCTAAGGATATAATCAGAAAGACCTTGCAAATCATATGCATAAAAATGTTAATTCCAAGGTTTCCAAAATTTGGAAACAGTGAATGGCCAAGAAAAGGAACATTATTGAATTTGTTGTTATATTTAGTAATATTACGTAGCCATTTATTATTATTGTGCTAAAAAGTTCAAATAGGATAGATATACACTTAAGATCTAATCAGAAGAAATTGTTGGAGTAGGAAATGACTCTAGATAGTAGGGTCCTGTTCTAGAGCTAGTGACATCCCTATCATGGAGTGTTGGACAGTTGGCTAGCCAGTGTGTGGACTGTAGTTGGGACATAAGTAGACAGTCTTAAGTTCCTATGTAATAGTAGTCTTTACTGTTTATGGAGTGCTTATTGGTAGAATAGGGTAAGGTAGCAGGGGAAGGGAGAAGAAGTTATGATTAAAAGATGTTGCCATGTATCCAAGGACTTCTTATCTACATGGGGAAGTAAAAACATTTAAAACCTGAAAACTATCATATAAATTGAGGAATTTTTGTTGGCTGTTAGGGATAGCATGTAACAGAGTCTTATATGGTAGGATGTAGAAAATTATTTGGAAGAAATGAATTTTAGGAGATGTGCAGCTGTTTCATATTAAAGAATTGGCTTTTGAAAAGTCATGGAGGACAGTGCTTTCCACACTTTTGGATTTCATGGACTGAAAAACTACCTTCCAGTTCCTTCCAGATATGGGGGAAAGGAGAATTGCCATAGACCTGCAAACTTTCTTTTAAAGATTTATTTATTTATTTGAGAGAGAGCCCGAGAGAGCGAGAGAGCGCATGCACACATTGGGGAGGGGCAGAGGCAGAAGGGGAGAGAGAGAGAATCTCAAGCGGACTCCCCACTGAACTGAACTGAAACCAAGAGTCTGATGCTCAACCAGCTGAGCCACAATAGATGCCCCATAACTTGCAAACTTTTATTTTTTCAAGTAAGGACATTGAGAAGAAGAAACCGAATTCTTTTATTGTCATTATTTCATGAAAGAAAGTTTTTTGTTTTTTGGATTTTTTAAAAATTTTTAAGTAATTTCTACACCCATCTCAGGACCCTGGGATCAAGAGTCACATGCTTTTCTGAGTCAGGTAGGCGCTCTGAAAGATTTTTTTTAATAACAAAAAAGATTAGAAGGACATATTCTCAGAGTAGAGGACAGGACAGTTGTTTAAATGAAAGAAAAACTCTCTCTGTTGGCTTTCTGTTTGTTATTTCACCATGGATCAGTGAAAACTTCATTCTGGACCTGTCCTGATTCAAAGACTGGCATTTGGAGATACTGCTGTGGGAGGAGTCAAGCCAGGAGTCTTTAGTGAGAGGAACAGGGCAGATGGGATCTTGGGGCAGTGTAGGTGTGGCGGAGAATAGAGGACAGTTAGTGCTTCAGTGTTTTGAGAGTTAGTAAATTTGAAACAATGCAAAAGGAGGGCGTTGCTTGTAAGTCCTTGAAAGTATTGTTTGAGGGGCGCCTGGGTGGCACAGTCGTTAAGCATCTGCCTTCGGCTCAGGGCGTGATCCCAGCGTTCTGGGATCGAGCCCCACATCAGGCTTCTCTGCTAGGAGCCTGCTTCTTCCTCTCCCACTCCCCCTGCTTGTGTTCCCTCTCTCGCTGGCTGTCTCTCTCTGTCAAATAAATAAATAAAATCTTAAAAAAAAAAAAAAAAAGAAAATATTGTTTGAGGAAAAATTTCTAGCAAATGTGTAAGGGATAGATTAAATCAGAGGAAGACTTGAGGTAAGAATTCTCTCTAGAAGGCTACCAAAGGAAATTAGTCATTGAAATTATAAAAGATCTGGACTATGGTTATGGATGTGGAAAAGATAGGACTTAAACATTGTAGAGAAAGCAATA
Source organism: Ursus arctos (assembly GCF_023065955.2). NCBI lineage: Eukaryota > Metazoa > Chordata > Mammalia > Carnivora > Ursidae > Ursus > Ursus arctos. The sequence continues at coordinate 51,408,279 of NW_026622875.1, read as the reverse complement.
AAAGAATTTGTTTATATGCAGGGATCAACAAAGTTAGGAAGAATGTGACTTTGAGTATTTTGAGCTCAGGGAATTAGAAAAGTAGGAATCCTAGAAAAATAGAGGGGTTTTGATGGGATATTTCATATGTTCCAGGTGTTATTCTCTAGGATTCTAATGGAGTAAGTGTAAGGAAGAAGCACCGAGGACACAGAACTGAGTCCAGGAGGATAGATGCCCATAGGGTCCATGAGGCAGGTAGAGGAAATTAAGAGATAGGGGTATAGGCAGGAGCCTGAAGCCACAGAGAGCCGTACCTCAACTGAGGAGGAAATTATTGGTGACTAGTGTAACAGAAAGTTAAAGATTATTGGATTTAGTGAGGAAGGCTCATTGATGACCTAAAGAAAGTAGCATTCTAAATAATTTCAGGAACTTCAAATTTTTCTGTTTGGTGATCAACTAGTTCAGCGTTTTTATTTTACAGATGAGCAATCTTCTAACTTTGACTATTGACTGCTTTTGTGTATTGGGAGGAGGAGGGTTCTATTGGCTATGGCTATCTGATAGAAAACAATGTAGTTTTAGATCAAGTGCATATAAGGTAGCACAAGTAGTAAGATGTCTTAAAAGTAGGATAAAGTTTTTTTTAATCTTAATTAATTGTTTTATCCTCTCCACATTATCATTAGAGAGCAGTCATTACAGCTCTAAAAATAGCACTTTCTTTTCTTGGATCTCATATTTTTTAAGGAACTAAATTATCCGCTGGGATAAATACTGATGTTTTACTTGCTGATTCTTCTCTAATTATGGTGCTGATACCTCATCTTAAGAAAAATGCAAATCTGAATTGACCATGTTTTTTAAACTTTGAAAACTTCAAATTTGTATTTTTTTATTTTTTACTGAAAACTACTTATAAAACCTTTTATGTTTTAGGAGCTCCAAATGGATCAGCAAGCAAAAAAACATCTCCAGGAGGAGTTTGATGCATCTTTAGAGGAAAAAGATCAGCATATCAGTGTTCTCCAGACTCAGGTAAAAGATTAAAAGAAAAGAGTGGAATTTTTAGATAAAGAATAATTAAAGGGGTTTTGATGGGATATCTCACAGGTTCCAGATGTTACAAAATGGCCTATTTTTGAAACTCTTGCTTTTCCTTAGTTATTTTTCAGTATAATTTTTTTTTTTAAAGATTTTATTTATTTATTTGACAGAGCTAGAGACAGCCAGCGAGAGAGGGAACACAAGCAAGGGAAGTGGGAGAGGAAGAAGCAGGCTCCCAGCAGAGGAGCCTGATGTGGGGCTCGATCCCATAACGCCGGGATCACGCCCTGAGCCGAAGGCAGACACTTAACTGCTGTGCCACCCAGGCGCCCCTCAGTATAATTTTTTAATGTGTCTTTTGGCTAACTATGATATCATTGAAAATAGCAAATATAAAAATCAACTGCATTGGGAGTAAACATTTTATTTTGATTTTTCCTCCCACTATAGTGAACAAGAATATCTTTTACTCTGTTCCCTCCGTGTTTTAAAGAAAGTACTACTATAAGAAACTATAGTTTCTCTCTCTCTCTTTCTCTCTCTTTTTTTTTTTAGAGAGAGAGCGAGTGTCTGAGAATTGGGGGGAGGGGGTTCGCACAGAGGGAGGAGGAGACTCTTAAGCAGTCTCCATGCCCAGCACAGAGCCAGAAGCAGGGTTTAGTCTCACAACCCTGAGATCATGTACTGTGCTGAAACCAAGAGTCAGACACTTAACCAACTGAGCCACCCAGGCGCCCCTCATTTTTTTTTTCTAAGGCATGTTTCTTTTTTAGGTTTCTCTGCTGAAACAGCGGTTACGAAATGGCCCGATGCATGTTGATTTACCGAAACCATTCCCTCAGATGGAACCACAGGCTGAAGGTGTCTCTAAAGAGAACATAGACAGTGATATAGAGCCAGTTGGTAAGCTTCATGTTGTCCCAAGGTGAATTTAAAAACTAGAGGAGGATGTTGACAGTTTCCAGGGCATGCTGTGGGCTGAGGTAGAAGCCCCCCAGGAGAATGCTGCGAGAGTTTTTGTTGCTTTGTGTCTTTGCTTGTTGTTGTTCTTCAGGAGAACAAAGCTAAGTGTTTTAAGACTTGAAAGTCTGTGAGTGGCACCACATTGTAATTAAAATTCATTCTAAATTCATTCTAGTGTTCTCTTCAGTAGCACATATACTAAAATTCATTATATTACACTATTGTATTGATAGCAGTAGCTAGACTTCATATAAACAGGTCAGTTCTGTTTAAGATTAATGAATTTGCTATTTTCATTGTTTGGCTACTTCAGTTTTTTGTGTTTTTTTTTAAAAGATTTTTATTTATTTGGCAGACAGAGAGAGGGGGAACACAAGCAAGGGTAGTGGGAGAGGGAGAAGCAGGCTTCCCACTGAGCAGGTAGCCTGATGTGGAGCTCGATGCGGGGCTCGATCACAGGACCCTGGGATCATGACCTGAGCCGAAGGCAGACACTTAATGACTTAGCCACCCAGGTGCCCCAGCTATTTCAGTTTTTAAGTAATGTTGCTTATGTACTTCTACATTCAAAGATATCTGTGTTTGTTCTATTATTTGCTTTCTAATTAGAAAGGAATAGTTAAATTTTGTCTCAAAATCCAATTATAGCCCTCCATACTCTTTGAGGTTTTAAGGTACATATTCAGTAAAATTCCCACTTTTTATTTACTGGCTCTTTCTCTCAGAGATATTTATAATAAACTTTTAGTCCAGCCAGAGCCAGAGCAAGATGCTGAGCAGCTGTCTGAGCAACCGGGCTATGAAGGGTCCTGAAATTCCCTTAGGGTATGAAAACTTAACTCATACCTGTTTGGAGAACTCTTCCCAGGGACAGATTAGAATGCATTGGAAAAAATTCTTCATTCATCCTTTTGGGATGGGAGCCAGGACACAGAGGGCACTTTTGAATAACAAAAGATGGTCATCAAACTGTTTTTTAAGGAGAGTGAATTCAGTTAATGTTAGTTGACTACTGAGTGTGCCATTTGGGGTAGGGCTGAATCATAGGGAGGTGACCGTGCTTCTCAGTGTCTTCGGAGGCAGATGATACAGATAGTGAGTGAGAGTCGAGGTTGGGAAGGGTACCCCTCCCTTCTCCGTCTGACTCAGGGGATAGTGGAGTACTGGGGTGAGAATACATCCCTGTGTGCTAACAGATAACTGTTCCCAGAGAGCCTTCTGTTCCTTACTGACCACCCTTGCCTGTGCTGCTTTATTGTTGATAGTGGTAGATGGAGCTTCTGCTAAAACACTGGAGGTACTTCAGCAGAGAGTTAAGCGGCAAGAGAATCTCCTGCAGCGTTGTAAGGAAACAATTCAGTCACATAAGGAACAGTGTGCGCTATTAACCAGTGAAAAAGAAGCCCTGCAAGAACAACTAGATGAGAGGCTTCAAGAGCTAGAAAAAATGAAGGTAAAAGAGCAAATGGGTTTGGTGTCTGTAACCCTGTAAAGCTAGATCCACAGGTCCCAGCGTGGCCTTCACCTCCCTCCTCTGCAGAGCCTTCCCCTTCCTCCATAGACAGCATGGAGACGACTCCCAAGTGCCCTGGGCTTCATAGCACTTGCACCATCCTTTTCATATGTCCTGTATACTTTCCTCTTACTGGACTGAGAAATAGCCAAATTAGATAAAATGTTTAGAGTTCTCATATAGGAGAAGCTTTATTAGAGATGGAAATGAATTTTTAAAATTTTTTTAGGAGCTTCATATGGCTGAGAAGACTAAACTTATCACTCAGTTGCGTGATGCAAAGAACTTAATTGAACAGCTTGAACAAGATAAGGTAAACCAATAAACCTTATGATACTAAAATTTGTCAAATTTTAGGATTCCCTTTTGGAAGCAGTTAGAAGCATTTAGGCTTATTACTTTCCAAAGTTACTATAGCTGCTTCCATGAAAAATCTTTTTGTTGTAATTTTGAAATTTAAGTAATGGTTAGCATTAGTTGTGTATCATGTGAAGCTGATTCTCTCTGATTTTTTGATCCCAGTCAGCATTTTGATTTATAGATTAGAATAACTGTTGCAAAAGAAATCTGTTTACAGTACCTAACTACTTTAAAGAGAAAAGTTGAATTTTTTATAGTTAAGGCATTACTAAATGTGAATAATATTAAGTATTGTCTTCAACGGAAACAGGTTAATCTCTCAGATAAATTGCTGCTTTACAGCTGTAGTATTTTAAGTGGCCATGCAATGAAAAACATGTTAGAGCTGTTCTGCTTTTGAAATGTATTAGCAGTCTTTTCATTCTATGATGTCATTTTGCTAGATTCTACTCCTCACACTTCATGAAGGCCTGCTTAGAAAAAGTGAACCCACCACCTAGCTTCAAAGTTAACATCTCAGGGCTAATGTTTTATCTGTACGTGCCCAGCCCTTATTATCCTCAACCCAGAATTTACTTTGTTAGTAGAGCAAATCCAAGAAATCTCATAATTTCTTACATAAGTATTTTGATGTAGTTTTAAAATAAAAGACTCTTTTTATTTTTATAAAAATGTAACTACATTATCATGATCACATCTAAAAATTTAATAATTCCTTAGTACCATCAGCTATCTAGTCAGTTTCAGATTTGCCTGTTGTCTCATACTTTTTTCCATTTTTTTGAATCAAGATCTAAGTAAGTTTCTTTCATTGTAATTAGTTGATATGACTCTTAAGATTTCTTTTAATCTATAGGTTCCATTGCCTCTCTCTCTCCGTGTCTCTTTTTCTCCATTGTGATTTGCTTTTTGATGTAACTGAAGACCAGCGATCTTGTTTTGAAATTTTGTGTAATCCCCACTTACCTGGTCTTTATCTTTCTATTAATATGGGCCATCTGGAAGAGTCCCTAAACCAAGGTTTGACAAACCCTGCAAGTAAAGTAATAATCTTCTTAAGACCATAAAATAGCTGTCACAAAATCTTATTTTTCAAGAGACAAGTTGAACCACCCTATTTTTTGTTGCAAATGACTGATTCAGGATATAATATTTGATTCTTTTCCCCCCTAGTGACCTTCATTTTATGGGTAGATTGTCCAGAGAGTGGGAAGACAGTAGCAGTTAGCAAATTGGAGGAGTGGGGGTGCCTTACGACAGTAGTGAGGAGTGGCGGTGGGACCAGAGACTGTCACAAGAGAAACGAGAAAAAGCAGGTAGATCTGTACCACAGTCTTGGCCCATCTTCGTGGCAGAAGTGAACTTCCACCCTTAGTAGCCTCTGAGGCTCTCCCCATGTTCCAGCGCAGATCAATAGCATAGTTCATGGTGGCCCTGAGCCAAGTCCAAAGGCTATATTTTGTTCATTATAAACTGTTTACTAAGATAGGGAAAATTATAGCAAACATTTATAGAAAGATTATAAAGTAAATCTTTTAATACTCACAAGACTAAACTTTCTTTAAAATAATTTTTTATAGTAACAAATAATCCTGATCTGCCGAGGAACCAGAATTGTGATACTCTGTTGTGTAGTATAGAGTGCAGAACACAGACTTCGGTTTGTGAAATGCTAAAATAATTCTAATGCTGTACTTAGTAAGAGATATTATGTTTTCTGCCTTTTAAGTAAGTTTGGTATGTGCTGTTGATGATGCAGTTTTGTTATTCAAATGCTTTAGTGTCTGCACTTCCGTCTAGGGAATGGTAATAGCAGAGACAAAACGTCAGATGCATGAAACCCTGGAAATGAAAGAAGAAGAAATTGCTCAACTCCGTAGTCGCATCAAACAGATGACTACCCAGGGAGAGGAGTTACGGGAACAGAAAGAAAAGTCTGAAAGAGCTGGTAAGAACTCAGGGATTATTTGTTTTATGTTAGAACTCAAAAGTCATGTAAAGTACTGACCAACCAACATTTAGAAAAATTAGTTAAATATTGATACTGATACAGAGATTCTGTGTAAGATGCTGAACTGTTCCTTAGAGGGCGCAGGGGCTGGTAAACTACGGCCTATGAGTAAATCTAGCCCGTGCATGGCCTATGTGTAGGACTCTCAAGCTTAGAATGTTTTTTACATTTTTATGTAGTTGAAAAAAAGAAAAAGAATATGTGACAGAGACCATACGTAGCCTGCAAAGCGAAAAATATTTACCATCTGGCCCTTTATAGAAACGTTTGCGGACTACTGCCTTGGAGTATCAAAATTCAGGTTTACGATTTTGGAACTCTCCAAGTAGGCACAGCATAGTATATATTAAATAAATACTACCTTATAGATAGATGCTTCAGGGTAAACAAAAGGGTAAACAAAAAATATAAGGTAGAGTATAAAGAAAGTATAAGATAAGCCTTTTAACATAACAGCATTGTGTTTTCAAAATAAATGCTAGGCTATGAAAGTGTGGAGACCAACATAGTATTCCACAAGGTATGATACTGAGTAATGCCAAGAAAGAGAGGAGAGGGCAGAGTGAATGAGCATTTCAGGTTAGTGAGGGTGTGAGTTTTGAGTTGGGCCTCGAGGAATGAATAGAATGGGATCTAACCAGAGAGGTGGGGGCAATACATATTCCAGTTACTACAAGGTCATTGCAGGCACAGTGACTACAGTGGATGTATGAATCAGCTGCTAACAGTTCTTGCTCAAGTGGGAAATAAAGTTGAATCTGAAAGAACTGACTGTTAAAATTTTAAAAGGTGAGCAATTGAGCTTAGACTTTGGTGTACAAGGCAACAGGAAACCAGTAATAGGAAAGCATAATGTGACGGAAGCTAGTGTTTTATGTAGACAAGAAATGAAGTGGGAAGTTAGACCTAAAAGCAAAGGCAGAAATCTGGGCATGAGGGACTGAGAGCTCTGGCCACCTTGGCTGGGATGAATCAAGGAAAGAGAGGAAGAGTAGAATCTGCAGAATTTGGTGTCTGATCAACTTGCAGGGGCAGAAGAATAGTAGAAATCTAAGATGACTCCAAGGTTTTAAGCTTAAGAGACTAATGAATAGTGAGAAGTCAGAACAGGAAATCTAAATGGGGAAGTTGAGGAATGGAGTGAAGTGATGAGTTTACTTAGATACTTTGAATTTTGTCAATCACGAGCTTTCCAAATGAAATTGTCTTATAAGAATTTGGAAAAGAAGCTAGAGCTTTTTTTAAGAGTCGGTAGCCTAAGGTTGAAGGCTGTGATTAAATCTGTAGGAGCGGCTGATTTCTCCAGAAGATTAAGCGTTACAGAGGTAGCGGCCGCAGCGCTGCAGCTGCTGGTACCTTTGAGCGTGTGCACTCTGCCGCTGCCACTACGACTAAGAGCCAGCATGTAGCGTTTTATGCAAGGCTCTGTTATAAATGCTTTACTTGTTGTATTCACTTGCGTGTGTACTTATTTAATCCTCTCAGTTTCTTTGAAATAGGTACTCTTATTACAAATAGGAAAACCCAAGAATGTGGAAGTTAAGTAGCTTGCCTACGTTCATGCACAGAGAATAAGTGTATAGTCAGGACTTCGGTCCAGGCATTTTGAGTCCCGAGTCTCTGCTCTTAACCATAGAGATCTTGAATTTGGCAGAGAGAGATAAATGAGGGGGAAAAAAGTTACCCAAGAAGTCATAGGAATTGTGGGTAGTTATGCTTTGGGGGTACTATAAGAGGCATTTCCAGAAGTGATCTTCGACTTTGGTGAGGATTTCATTCCCAGGATGCAGTTTGAGAAATGATTTTAGAAACCAGATTGTAAGGTTTAAGATGGGAAATGGATCTGGAAGAGAGAGCTAGTTGGTTGATACCAAATGTGCTCATAAAATCTCTTTGCAGTTGTTTTATTAATAAGTGGTTGGGGAATTTAGTTAATGAATTTGTTCCCAGTAACCCCAAGAAAATTTCCCTCAGGAGAACATTAATTGACAGCAACTCTCAGAATATAATCTCTGAGGAATTAACCTGAAGCAGTTTGAGAGGTGTGAGACATTGTTAAACAGGTTTGCTTTCAGTGAATAGAAAACCTAATGCATCGTCTCAGCTTCTCACATCAAGCCTTTCCATTTTTAGGGCTGCTTTTGTTGACTAATGTAGCCAGTCAAGAGAAAATAGTGTTGTTTGGGGGATTAAGTTTTCTTTTAAAATTGTAGTGTATCTTGTGGGAGGTAGCAATCCATGACCCAATATCAAGTTGAAAGAAGTGAGTGACAATCATGGAACACTACGTCAGAAACTAAGGATATACTGTATGGTGACTAACATAACATAATAAAAAATGACTATATAAAAAAAAAAGGTAGACAAAATACACAGTTAATTCACATGTAGGTTAAACATTTATTTCCCAGGCTCCCATTCTAGTCAGTTCATTAGTTAGTACAGCCTTCCTTCTTTTGCTTCTCCAGAACATTAATTTTGTCTTTAAATGCTATTTTCATAAAACTGTATTTTTGTAAATATTTCATAGCTTGTAGGTTGAAACTTTTCTGTTAATAGTACCATAAAAATATCAAAAATTAATAAATGAGAGAATTATGATTTAGTTATTTAATAAAAACATTAACTTTGGAAAGTCTTTGGATCACACAGTTTTAAGTGCTTTTATAGATATTTTAAGAATTATATTTGTAATCCTAATTATTGGACTGTAACAAAGTTAAAACAGACTCATTCTACAATGAAGACACTGCCTTTTAAATCTATAATGAAAACTGGTCTTGCATAACAACTGCATTTCATCTAATGATCGTAGTTAAGGCTGCACATAACTCTTGAAATATAAAATGTTTAATTGAAATATAAAACGCATATGCCAATTGACAGAAAAATTCCAATTCAGTGCTAAAAGTAGGTACTTTTTTTATGTAAAGGAAGTAGAGTTTCCATAGTCTGTGAACATAATCTGGCTCTTGGAGAATTCTACTCCTCTATGAAATATTTGTCTTTCTCTTTCTTGAATTTAAAATTCAAAGACTAAACATATAAGAGCTCGCCATGGGAAAGAAGCATTAACAGCATTAACATCATTAAAGCTTGTAGTTGTTAAAGATTTTTAAAACTAAATTTGTCTACATAAAACAATTATAAAAGAATATAACCTCTCTTAATTAATTTTCAGTTGTAAAAATTTAACCCTGGTATATTTAGTAGTTCTTGACATGTGGCTATCAGTAGACAAATAACTCACTTTTTTGGCTCACCTATTCTGGCGGTAAAAATCCGCTCAACTACATTTCCCACTACTTCCCACTACTTTTCTTGGAAAACAATCTATTGCGCTGGTTCTCATAGTTTATCTAAATGAGCTGTGATGCGTCCCATATGTTGGAGGACACGGAAATCTAAATGTCTCTGATTTTAAAAAGAACAGTTCTGCCATAAAAGATGGAAACTATGTGAATATGGTGATATGCCCACTTTACATTAATCAACATGTGTAGTACTTATTCTGCTCTCTAGAGAACTGTTGGGCATGGTTTTTAAAGCACAACACTATAGCATTCTTGTTTTGTTAAAATTATTTATTTTAGTGAATAAAGAAAACCAAAAACAAATATATTTGTTAGAAGCATTTTACTACCATTGTTGATAGTTTTCCTTTCTAGGTGTCACTTAAGAACAGATGGCCACATCTTCAAGTAATCAGATTTTAAACTTAGAGAGGTCTGGTGATTCAGCTTAAGTGCATAATGCTATATTTTAGATGCTAGGTGTTATTACTAATTGTCTAGAATATTATCTCCTCAGTGCAACACTGGTACAGAATATTAATGTTGCTAAATTTTGCCCTAGGTTTTGGCTGTTCTGTGTGTGTGCATGTGTATGTTTTAAGTGGGGTAGGAGGTGGATGTAGCCATTTATTAATATAATGGATTGCAGAAGCATTGGAACAGAGAGAAAATGAAAGCACATCACTGTTGTTTCAGTACACTTCCATTTAGTCTTTCCTCCAATCCTTATTTTTCTATTATTGTAATCCTTTTGTACATATAGTTTGTATGCTCCTTTTTTTCCAGCTCGCATTATATTGAGTACTTCTACGTGTTGCTAAAGTACTAGCATATTTTAATGGCTGTGTCAGAATGCACGTACGTCACTTACTTAACCATTTTCCTCTTGATCATCATCTAGATTATTTTATATTTTTGCTATTATGAATAATACTCTCACAACTGTGATACAGCTTATTCCATATTTGAATTTTTCCTCAGGATAAATTCTTACCCATGGACTTCTAGTCTTTTTTGTAAGTTAGTTTTAGGCATTTAAATATAGCTATTACAAAAAACCCACACCACAGTGTTAAGTCCCCCGCCCCCCAGTAAATGTTCTTGCCTACAATTTATGCAAAGTGAATAAAATATTCTGTTTGGATTAGGAAAGTTTCCAGAGTGCTTTCCAGAGTATCTTTTGTAAATCCTGTTTCCCTTTCATTTACCCTGTCTTTGCCTAAGTCATGTGTTTTATATGATTGGCTGCATTTAAAAACTTAGATTAACTCATAACATTCTTTGCTTTTTTATTGTCATGTTGTGTTTGTGCAGGAAATAAGTTTTTTATTCATTTGTGTAGTATAGGCCTGGTACATCAAAGACATTCAGTGGAATATATTTATTTGACATTGGAAGGGCCCTCTTAAATAGAATTTATGTATTTAAGTAATATGTAAGATTTATGCATATTTATATAATAAACAAAAATCAGATGTGTATTTAAGTGCTTTGTTAGTTGCTGATAATTTATGTAACAGAGTTTTCTTGGAGTCTTAAGTCTCACAAAACATCTTATTTTTGTGCATCCACACATGCCAATAAGTGAATCATGGTGCCTTTCCCAAGCCTTGTATGAACAGGACTGGGGTAAGGGCTATTTTTTTTTCTTATCATGGGTACTTAGAATAAGCTTTATAAAGAAAATTCCATGTTTCTCAGGCAAAAAAGTATGAATCAAAGTAGAATTTATGTCTGTCATGTTAGATAAGTAATATGTACATATTTTGGCACTAAATGTATACCTGATGGAAAAATTTATTATTTTAAATGGAATTAGATTTTCATTCATTATAGGTGGTTTATTTAATAGCCATATATTTGTGGGTACTTGATATATTTCTACGGTGGCAGCTGTGCATCTTTGTATTTACATATTCATTGTCATCCTGCACTTACGTCCCTGGCAGTGTCAATGTTACTGGAAAGCATAGGAACACATTTCTTTGCTACAGAATCATATTTCCTTTTTTTCTTTCTTTTTTGAGTAAAGTTGACATACAATGTTACATTAGTTTCAGGTGTACAACATAATGATTGGACAAGACTATACGTTATGCTGTGCTCAGCACCCGTGGAGCTCCCATCTGTCACCATGCAGTGCTGTTACAGGACCACTGACTATCAGAATCACATTTTCAATTCAACTAAATTTACTTAGCTTTAGCCTAATATTTTTCAAGATTAGCCTGATGTTTTCAAGGTATTTAATAGTTAAATTTGCATGGTTAATGTAAAGGGGTACATGAAAATTTGGATAAATCTGTAAAAATTTTTAAAAGTCAAAGCACGGTCAATCTGTAGGATGAATCTTGTTATGAATTTCAGAAAGTGGCTTAAAAAGTAGATTTCCATTGCAAATGTGATACTAAATTTCTAAAGCCCTGATTTATATATAAGTATTGCACTATCTGGTTTGTGCCACTGGGTGGTAGTATTATTTTCATTTTTGTAAACTCTAGACAAGTAGTTTTCAAACTTCTTGATATCAGGGACCTCTTTACACTGTTAAAAGTTACTGAGGATTCCAAAGAGCTTTTGTTTATGTGGGTCACATTTAGTGATATTTACTGTATTAGAAAACAAAACTAAGAAATGAAAAAAATTTTTAGTTCATTTAAAAATAACAATTATAAACCTGTTACATATTAATCTAAACACTTTTATAAAAATTACCTATACTTTCCAAAACAAGATTTAGTGTAAAGAGTGGTCTTGTTTTACATTTTTGCTAATCTCATTGTTTGGCTTAATAAAAGTGGATTTTCATGCTTATTTCTGTGTTTAATCTGTTGTGATATGTTATTTTGGTTGAAATATATAAGGAAAATCTGCCTTTACACAGATATGCAGATATGTATTTAGAAAAAAGAGGCCCTCATAGACCCGCTCAAAGGGCCTCAGGACCCTAGGATCTTTGGACCACACTTTGAAAACTGCTGCTCTAGACTTTTGCTTTTATTCACAAAAGAGGCTTGATGATGGGTGGGAATTCTGATAAACAAAATTGATTTTATTGCTTTCTCTGTTAATTTGCATTTCATTCAATTTGTAGTACTATCTGTGTTTTTGTTTTTAGTTTAATAACAAGCATTTTAGCAGTTTTTTTTTTTTTTTTTTTTTTGCTGGGGTAAAGACATGGGCACTGGCTAACTTATTCTTTCTTGATGTGATTAATCAGCTTCTTAGGATCAACAGTTAATCTGCAGGTTGGCAGCCTCTCTGCACTTTTTCATCTGTGTTTATTCTGTGCAGAGGAAGTAAAAATGGGTCTTTCTATCCTTACAGTCAAGTGTCCTCTGGGATAGTGCAACAACAGTAATGCTCCCTGGATCTCGGAATTCTTTCATTTGTTATTGCAATGGGTAAGGATGTTGAGGATGAGGAGGGACAAAGGTGGTGAAGTGGCAAAAGCAAACATCACATTCTTCCTAGCTTTACCTAAGGTTAATTCCCTATCGCCTGTAACTACGTCAACTGCCTTTGTGAAAAATTGTCTCCGTGTCACCCAGTGCGTGGCTTATGCTTGGCAGATGGCAAACATCCAATCAATGTTTGATGAATGAATGGTTGGATTATTGAGCTGTACATCGCCATCCTTTCCCATTTAATTCTTCTAGTGAGCATTTATCCATTTTTATAATCCCAATGGATGTGACTGAACTTCGTCTGAAGTGGAAAGCGAGGAGCTAGCGATAAAAGGCTTTCCCTGCATTTTCCTTTTGACAGAGGACCATTCTTAAGGTTTATTAAATTTTTGCCTAGAAATATTTTCAAAGTTTTTTTTTTTTTTTAATAAAAAGTGCCTGAGATACATTGAATTTTGCTTTGGAAGAACACAGTGTGTTCTTGCAACATTTGGCAGCAGTTCGTGCTTAGCCTTCCCGTTGTGTGTTGTGACTGTAGTTTTCCTGCACTCTCTTGCATGTCGGCAGAGGACTTGTCAGCTGTGGCTGATGCACGCTTTCTTTCTCCCCACTCACTTATCCTTTGTTGGTAATTGGAAGATAAATTATGTAGACATTGACGACATACTTCTTTTACTCACATTAAAATCCTAGAATAGTTTTATTTTGGAAAGTGTGGGAAATTCATCTTCAGAACATTACAGCCAACAGACACCACTTTTCTGTATCTGATGGTTGTAAGATCAGAGGGTGAGATGTTTCTGGTTAGTAAGTAAACACTCAGTATATTCTCCTTCAACATTGAAACGGGATTCATTGTTGGAGGCAGACTTCCTGTAAGGAAGTGGCTTCATTTATGGTACAGTGTAGAATCCAGAATGAGTTCGAAATATGTTTTCTGTGTGTCAATATATGTGATGTGTTTTAATGCCCCCCCCCCCAATACTTAACATTTCCGTAAAGCAAGGTGGAGATGGAACACAATTGAGTTTTTCTGGTCTGTCAGAGGTATAAGTAACATGCTGTATTTTGTTGAGAGTTAGAAGCCATCAGCAATTGATTGCTTCATAAATTCTGATTTAGTAAGATACATTATTGCCCAGCTGAGCTGGATCAATGTCAGCATTCTTAGAGTTCTTAAAAATAACGCAGGGTAAAGAATGTTCCTTAAATATAATTTTCAAGTTCTGACATCAAGCTAATATAGTTAAGTTGATTAATCATCCGAGGGAAAAGTTGAATGCCTCACTTCTTGCATTTGAATGAGAATGTTGAATTAAAAGATATCAAAGATTTCTTTCTAGGTATAACATTATGTGGTTCTCTGACATGGTAGCAGAAAGTGGGAGAGAGATTAAATTTAGATGAAAAGAACTGTGGAACCAGATCTATCCTACTTTAATCACTGTATGATGGATAATCAAGTGACTTAGGAAAATGATTTTAGTGGATGAAACACTAAAATTAGAATATAATATGGGAGAATATGCTAAAATTTACTTAATGTGGCTAGAAAACTTAATTATTGGAAAGTTATTTCTGAATAGCAGCTTTGTGATGTAGATTTTTCTCAAAAATTCTCAAAAAGTGAGAGCACTGCATCTATTTTTATACTGTATTGGATTGTGGAAAAGTTTTTCATTTAAAACTCAGTTTTGTTAGAAGAGTATCAAAACTACCTTCAGGTTTTCCAGAGCCTAATTTAAGAGATTTCTGTAAAGTGCTTCAAAGTCCTAAGATACAATTTGACATACTGAATAATAATAATGATGAAAAGATAATGGTGACATTCAACCATCAAAAAAGATTGTCATTTCTTTTCCCACTTTTCTGTTTCCCAGATTTAAACCTTCAACACCAACTGAGCAGTAAGCCCTTTGTTACAGAATTTTTCTCCCATAATTGATCACTTATTTCTAAGAAATTAGGAAACTGATTTTTAAATTAGGAAACTAATTTCTTGTTAGTAGCAAGAGGTATTTCTTTATGCTTGACACTAAAATTTATAGTAAAAGAATATCTGAATAAAACAAAAACAAAACTACATTTTTCTTTAAATATTATATTTTCCAACCTAATTATGTCTGAGAATAGATCAGGAATCTTTAAAAATGGTTTCAGCTAATTAATATTCCTTTGTAATTTAGACCTTATTTGAGCATCAGTTTTATCTTTTGGACATACAAAATGAATAAATTGGGCAGGCTTTTTTTTATATCAAAGAAAATGGTTGCTAAAGAAGTTATTTTTTTTTAAATATTGAGCAGAGTAAGTTGTGTTTCCCAGTTGTTACCAGAATTCAGCCTTTCTTTTGTCTTTTTCTGTACTAATACAATTTACCATTAAGAATATGCTATAGAACAGATATTTGTCTTTAGGCATGAAATTCCTGTGCTCAGTCCACCATCTGTTAAGCCCAGTTGTGGTTAGTAAAAGGACTTTACTTTTTGAGATGCCATAGGTTGAAGTTGTACCTTTCTTATACCACTGAGGGTGAAAATGTCTCTCACCTGGACATATGTTTCTTGATAGGATTAAAAACCCATCTTGAAAATTTATGTTTTGTTTATAGTCCATCCCTATGGTAAAGGGAAGTCTGGTGTCTTTTGTGAGGACTAAAGAAAATAATGTAGGATGATAGTAGCAGTGGGATTTTGAGAGCATATCACTATGCCAGTGGACAAAGAGAGTATGTATAGTGCACACATGCATACACATACACGCGTATACACACAGATACATATTACACACAAACATACACGGACACATACATATGATATTTTCAGTGCCAAGTTCCAGCTGTTGTACCCATCCTGTCTGATTTTATTGGAAGCTGGGTGAGCTGTTTGGCCTTCTTAAAGATCATACTACTGTACCCTCGATGATTGTTTTTGTACGGCCTGAATTCTTACCTCACACAAGAACTCCCTGCTGGGTTGTGCCTTTCTATATACCGTTGAATCAGGTAAAGATTTCTTTCAAGTTAATAGCCCTGGTTTGAAACTTATGCAAATAGTGGGTTTCATTTCAGAATACATTGTTTAAATATGTGATTCAACTAGTAAATGGTAAAACAAAAACCAAAAAACTCTGCTCTTTTATTAATTATATGGTTAAGAGGTTTTTAAAAATAGAATTAGTCAAAGAATAATTTTTCTATTCTTAAAAATGTCGTAGTGCGTATATAATAATATTACCTAATTATTGATAATAGGTAAAAACTCTATAGCAAACAAAAAAGCAGTTGAAATTATATCATACAGAAGTAGGAACAAGTCTTCATTTCTTTGAATGTGTTATTTGTGGGTTAGAGAGAGTGGGGAGCCATCAATAATTTAATTTTTTTCCAAACTCCTGAACAGTTCACATAAGCAGTCTTAAGATCTGAATCCAGAAGTCAGTGACAAATTGGTTTCAGTAACTGGACACTTCTTGTGGCTTTGTTGAACAGCTCGGAAATATCTCTTGGCTTAAAACAAAATGACTATTTTAACCTGTCTTGCTACTGCTGCTCTTAGTTCCCATAATGAATGTAAAACACTTTAGCTCAATGATAGTATTTCTTGAGATACTTGTTTTCTGCTGTTTTCATTTATAGCTTTTGAGGAACTTGAAAAAGCTTTGAGTACAGCCCAAAAAACAGAAGAATCACGGAGAAAAATGAAGGCAGAGATGGATGAACAAATAAAAGCTATTGAAAAAACAAGGGAGGAGGAACGCACCAGTCTTCAGCAGGAATTAAGTCGGGTGAAACAGGAGGTTGTTGATGTGACGAAAGTAAGAATAATTCTAGATTGTAACAAGCTACAGCAATTTTGAAACATAAGTCTTATGTTTTTCCTACAATTTTTGATTGTAAAGAAGAGTTAATTTATGTTTTAGACCTTGATCATTTCATGAGTTCAGGATATAGGAAAAAAATCACTTTGATAGAAAAAAGAATTTATATCTTTTTGGATATACTTCCCAGAGATAGTCTCTGCATTTAATTTCTCTTTTATGTTTTATAATCCTCTCTTTAAATTTTTTAACACAAAAGATGGCATGTTATATATACTGTTCCGTGTTTTGCTTTTCAGCTTAATATGTCCTTATCATTGACAATGGTAATGATGCTGCATTTGTGGGTTTTTTTTTTTTAATGCCACATCTGTTCTAAAGACCACTCAGGATTTCGCTGTAGGAACATTTCATAATTTAATGAATCTTCTACTGATGGATATTTAGGTTTTCATTTTTTGCTATTGCAAATGGTGAATATCCTTATCGTATTTGTTTACCTGTGTGTTATTTTAGGATAGATTCCTAGAGGTGGAATATTAGGCAAAGATTATGTGTATTTTTAATTATTGTATAGTTGCTATGTGCTCTATGGAGGACACTTTATACTCTCACAAGCAGTGTGTTACCTCATGAGGATAGTGTTAACCTAGCTTTTTAAAAATCTTTTCAGGCTTATCAGTTTAAAAAAATGACATTGTGGGTTTGTTTTTTTTTAATTTTATTTATTTATTTGAGAGAGAGCAAGTGAGCAGGGGAGGAGCTGAGGGACAAGCAGACTCCATGCTGATTGTGGAGCCTGACGCAGGGCTCAGTCCCATGACCCTGAGATCATGACCTGAGCTGAAATCAAGAGATGGACGCTTAACTGACTGAGCCACCCAGGTGCTCTGACATTGTAGTTTTAATGTGCTTGTCTTTTTACCAATATGATAAACATATTTTTATATGTTTTAAAGGAATTGGCAGTTTTTCTCTTTGAGTTGGTTGGTCAAATCTTTAACTTATTTTTCTATTGGGCTGTTGGTCTTACTGATTTGTGGATGTTTTACACTTATAGTAGGAATTAGTTCTTTGGATATACAGTGCATTTGTCCAAATAATCTGCTCGCTCGCTCTCTTTTTTTCCTTTTTTTGAGAGAGAGAGAGCATACACATGAGTGGAGAGCCCAGCATGATCTCATGACCCTGAGACCTGAACTGAAACCAAGACACTCGGACACTTAACCAACTGAGCCACCCAGGCACCCCTGTCTTTTTAAAATTGACTTTGTTTATGATTTGTTTTAGCTTTGGGATTGGTTTATTTTGGGGGAGGACTAGCAGCGATTTTTTTTCTTTTCCTTAAATGTTATCTGGATTTTTGTTCTGATTTAAAAATACATTCTCACTGAAATCATTTTAAAATTCTTTTCTTATGGCAGTTGTATGCTTTCGTTTTTTTACTATTAAATCTTTGATCCAACTGGAATTTATTTGGTGTTAGGAGTGAGGTAGGGATCCAACTTTAATTTTTTTCCAGATGACTACCAAGTAGTCTTCAAATCATTTAATAATCCATGTTTTTCCTTCTGGTATGACATACTATCTTTATTTCACACTAAATTATTGTGCTACGTATTGGTCTCTTTCTTGAATTCTCTGTGCTGTTCCATTGCTTCTCCTGACTATGTGCCAGTATTACACTGTTACAATTACTCAGTTTTATAATATGTTCTATTATTTGGTAGCCTCCCCTTATTACTCTTATTTTTCAGAAGAGTGCTGGCTCTTCTTGCATGTTTATTTTATCCAGTGAGCCCCTCCCCCCCATTCTCTTGGTAATTTTAATCAGTTATATTAAACTTTTAGATTTAGGGAGGTTTGACATTTTTAAAAATTAAGTCTTCCTGTCCAAGAAAGAACAAGGCCAATACTTCTTAATAAATAATATATGCATGGAAAGCTAAGCATCATTAGATTGGTGTAGCCAGGGCAGCTTGACCATAGTGGAGTGCCCTCTTTGAGATCATTCTTATTCCTCCTCCTGTACTTCCCCATCATGATTGGTGGGGAACATCCCTGCAAGATGTGGAAATGCTCTAACCCACTAGGACTTACTACTGTAGCAACAGCCATCCTTGTCTTAAATGAGAAATACTTGGGGCGCCTGGGTGACTTAGTCAGTTAAGCATCCAACTCTTGATTTTGGCTCAGTTCATGATCTCAGGGTCATAAGATTGAGCCTCATGTCAGGCATGGAGCCTGCTTAAGATTCTCCCCCTCACCCTCTGCCCCTTCCCCACCCTGTTCATGTGCGTGTGCACTCTCTCTAAAAAAAATAAAAACATAAAAGGAATAAATGAGCAATACTTGATTGGCTTTTCTTTTAACTATTGAGACTTTGCTGACTTTTGATTTATGTGGGAAATATGTTTTGATTTTTTTCTCTTACGCTATTGGCTTGATGATTAAATTGTAATACAGTATTATTTAATTGTAGAGTTACATATTTTATTCTGGGTGTTTCACTTTAACTATTTGGCTGACTTTCAGAAATCCTCAGAACAAATTGCTAAACTTAGGAAGCTTCATGAAGAGGAGCTGGCCAGCAAAGAGCAGGAACTGACTAAGAAGTTTCAGACCCAAGAAAGGCAATTTCAGGAGCAAATGAAAATAGCTCTTGTAAGTACCTGTTTTGTTTTTGTTATAGGTAAACTTTGCAGCTTTATAAAGTTATTATCTCCTCACTCCTGCCTTTTGGCTTGAGGTCAGGCTACTGGCAGCCTGGACCTTTGAGTGTGCAGAGAGGATAGGATATAGGCAGGAAAGAGGGCTGTCAGAGCTTGTTAACTTGGTATTGTGTGAAAATTATATTAACTAACAAGCTTTCATTAACCAGTTTATTTTGTTTGTGTGTCATCCCTCTCACCTTGGCAGTAGGCTGTGATTATAGAGAAGTAAAGGGGAAGATGGGCTAATTGAAGCCATGAATCAGTGATTTCATAACTCAGGAAGAATGTCTAGAAACTCACCAGACTGAATATAACAGACTTCAAAGCTCAGAAAGTTTTGTTTGAAATGCATTTTAAAGAAGAAAAAATGAAAGTGACCAAGTAGTTTTCATTTTAAGTAGAATAATTTCAGTAGTCATTTTCAAAAAAATAAAGTAAAATTTTAAAAATGACTGACTGGACTAACCAAAATAATATCCAGAAGAGCAAAGATAAGATTTTGGGGAGTAGTATAATTTGGAAGTTAAAAACAAAAAAAAAATTTTTTTTTCAAATTGTGAAAAGCCTTTTGTATAGGTTACCATAAGAAGTATTAGTGCCAAAAAAAGTAGTATTAATGCCAAAAATGTAGTTTGTTTTTATGTGAAATAATTACCCATGAGATAGTGTGTATAATTTAAAAAACTTTCAGTGCAAAAGGATGAGAAATAGTATTTATAATTTTAATCTTCTTTTTTATTTTTTAAAGACCTTATTTGTTTTAGAGAGAGTGAGCACAAGCTGGGGGAGGGGCAGAGGGCGAGGGAGAGAATCTTAAGCAGACTCTGTCCTGAACACGGAGACTGATGCGGGACCCTGAGATCATGACTTGAGCTGAAATTGAGTAGGGTGCTTACTGACTGAGCCACCCAGGTGCCCCTATTTTTTATTATTATTATTATTATTATTATTATTATTATTATTATTATTTCAGTACACTTTATCCCCACCATGGGGCTCGAACTCATGGGACCCCAGGATCAAGAGTCACATGCTCTGCTGACTGAACCAGCCACGCGCTCCAGTCCAGAAAGGATTTAAAGTAGTTTATAAGAATTCTTAAAACTATAACAGGACAGCATAGGGACATAAAAATTAAAGAACAAAGCAGGACATAAATGAAGCCGGGAATTGTTCTAAAACATTCCTGTCATAAAGATCTGTGTGTTTTCATGCTGGAATAATTGGCCTTTGGGGACTCTGAGACTTGAACTTTGGCCTTGTTAAAACTGCGTTCTAGAACTGATATGCTCAGATATATTCTAAGTAGAGAGCAGGGTACAGATACACGTGAAGCATGCGCACACATGTGCACTTGCTGCTTTCTGCTCCCTTTTCTACCTAGTTCCTCAAAGAAGTTAGCTTTGCATTGATAGTCAAGTTCAACAGACTATTAAAATGCTGTCTTTTATTTTTATGGGCATAGAGAGATGTACTTATTTATTTATTTTTTATTTGTTTATTTTTTAAGATTTTATTTATTTATTTGAGAGAGAGAGAGACAGCCAGCGAGAGAGGGAACGCAAGCAGGGGGAGTGGGAGAGGAAGAAGCAGG
Organism: Ursus arctos; assembly: GCF_023065955.2. NCBI lineage: Eukaryota > Metazoa > Chordata > Mammalia > Carnivora > Ursidae > Ursus > Ursus arctos. Next base: position 51,387,576 of record NW_026622875.1, on the reverse strand, counting down.
CTCCCAGCAGAGGAGCCCGATGTGGGGCTCGATCCCAGAACGCTGGGATCACTCCCTGAGCTGAAGGCAGACACTTAATGACTGAGCCACCCAGGCGCCCCAGAGAGATGTATTTAAAATGTAGTTTACATTAGACAATATAGTGTGTTTAAAATGATCTTTTAAAATTGATTAGAAACTAATATTCTCTTATCAATCTACTTATAAAATGGCACAGTGCCTTTCCTTAAAGCAGTATGCTTCACCAGAGTGTGGTGAACTGAAAATATTGCTGCTGGCAACATGAACTCTATGTAATAGATACGGCTAAGTATTCTTAATTGGAGTCCAACGCCACTAAATGTTAAAAGTGCTCTCTAGAGCTTCTCTTTTCAAAGCAGTAAATGGTTTTTAACATAGACGTTGATATATAATAAGGGCAATCAAAGAAGAAGCTTTTCGGAATTGAGGGAGTGGTAAAAGAGCCCAGGTCATCTGAGAAGAGTTATGTAGGCTTTTATAGATATTTCCTTGATCTAATCTATATATTCACATGTAATCTGATTCGGATTTGGTTTTCTATGTGGGGTTCCCTAATGAGGTATTTCTCACAAATTATAGAAACTTACAATCTGGTTTCTTGGCCTAGAGTTGAAATAATCAAACTCTGGAGTGCAGAGAAGATGTAGTGACAGTTTGGGGACCCTTGACATTAAGCTGTATTTTGCAAAATATTTTAAGTAGTGGGAAAATAGCAGGTGTAGTGTGGTTACTGGAACAAAATTTTTCTTTTCAGTAGTAATTGTGGCAAATATTGACTAGACCACACTGGAATAACCACAGTGCTTTGTTTCTGCAGACTAGGGCATGGGAAAAGAGAGGTGATGATACTGCCTACCTCATAGGGCTGGTGTGCAGATCAGATGATGAAAGACGTGATTCCTGTGGAAGTGCTTTGAGAATGCTGAAGATTTATGTGGGTCTAAGGTGGTATTGTTTTTGGCACAGGAAAAAAGTCAATCAGAATATTTGAAGATCACCCAAGAAAAAGAACAGCAAGAATCTTTGGCCCTGGAAGAGTTAGAGTTGCAAAAGAAAGCAATCCTCATGGAGAGTGAAAATAAACTTCGGGACCTTCAGCAAGAAGCAGAAACTTACAGAACTGTAAGTTTAAATAATACTCAGGTTCCAGAGTTGTGGAATTATTTATATATAGAAACTATTGTTATCTCTCCAGTCAATATAAAGTTGTGAAGAACTTTTGTTTTACTGGGTTAGATTCACATACATGCACTTCATTTGCAGATAATAAGAGCTTTTCCTGTGAGTGGTTTTAGTGTTTGCCACATGGTGCTGCTGACTCTGCCTTTAGCTGGCTGTGTTTCTGTCAGCCACCCACTCTGACTCTTTGCACTCAGGCTCTGCAGCATCTCCACTCCGTTGCTTACTTGCCCTTGATCTTTAGGAAGTGACCTTGCTTTGTAGGCAGCACTTGCCCTGGCTTCATCTCATGTCATGTCCTAGACATACTTCGTTCTGTTTCTATCACAGTGTAGGCACCCCAATGCCCTGCTTTTAACATAAAGTTTTCCCATATCAAAACAATGGTGAGCAAATTTATATATATGTGAACAAATTTATATATATGTCTCAGTGTGCACATTTTTAAGGCTCTCTGGGCCTTCCCTTAGGAGTATGAAATGTATGACCTGTTTTGAATAAATTGATGTTTGTCCCATAGTTCTAAACTGTACTTTACTTTTCCATTTCCAACATTTATATAAAGTGGTATGGTGGAGGGGAATAGATAAGATACTCAGGAGGCCTAGATTTTTCCATTTTCTAGCTTCGTAAATTAATTACACCTTAATTTCCTCATCTGTCATATGGAGAAATTGGATTTGGTAATTCCTTAGGACCTTTTTAGCTCTGATGTTGCATGGCTCTGCCTTACTTAGCTCTTTTTCCTTTAGAGTCAAGATCGACATTTTCATGAGCCAACAGTAATCTTTGGTAAAATTTAAGTAGCTTCTTTTTGCAAAAAATTTTCTAAGTAATCATTTTTGCAGTGGAAAAACCAGATACATTATTTATCTTCCAAAATTAAATTATGAAGATAATAGAATACTATTAATAGGCCTTAAAAAACACACAGGAAAAAATAACCATCTTCCTACCAATAGTTACTATTATCTACTTTATGATTTATTTCTTTTTGACTGTCCATTCAGAATATTCTTGAAAATATGGGTGATTGAAATAGTTACCCAAGTAAGTAGAAAGAATCCAAAATTTTAAGTTGTGTTAAAATAGAATCTTCTCTTTGTTACACGATTCCGTTAGGAATTGAGCACAGATTTTTTGTGCTTTCTAGTGTTTGGCATGATATATAGAGTTATTTTTCTAAGTTTTAATCTTTTAACAGGTGTAGACATTATGTCATGTATATCTTTGCTAATAAGCAAGTCTGTACTTTAATAAAAATACATCTGTTTTTATTAACAGAGAATTCTTGAATTGGAAAGTTCTTTGGAAAAAAGCTTGCAAGAAAGCAAAAATCAATCAGAAGATTTAGCTATTCATTTGGAAGCTGAAAAAAATAAGCACAATAAAGAAATTACAATCATGGTTGAAAAACACAAGACAGAATTGGAAAGCTTGCAGCATCAGCAGGATACCCTTTGGACTGAAAAACTCGAAGTCTTAAAGCAACAGCATCAGACTGAAATGGAAAAACTTAGAGAAAAGCATGAACAAGAAAGAGAAACATTGTTGAAAGACAAAGAGTGTCTCTTCCAGGCCCACATAGAAGAGATGAATGAAAAGACTTTAGAAAAGCTTGATGTGAAGCAAACAGAACTGGAATCGTTGTCTTCTGAACTGTCAGAAGTATTAAAAGCCCGGGACAAGCTAGAAGAAGAACTTTCTGTACTAAAGGATCAAGCAGATAAAGTAAAGCAGGAGCTAGAGGCCAAGCTAGATGAACAGAAAAGCCATCACCAGCAGCAAGTCGAGAGTATCATTAAAGAACAGGAGATGTCTATCCAGAGAACTGAGAAGGCATTAAAAGATGAAATTAATCAACTTGGGCTTCTTCTGAAGGAAAAGGACAAGCATTTGGAAGAGCATCAGGCTCATGTGGAAAACTTAGAGGCAGATATTCAAAGGTCTAAAGAGGAACTCCATCAGGCATCTGCTAAGCTGGCTCTTTTTCAGTCACAGCAGAGTACTATACACGATCAGGCCAAAGCATCGGAGGAGCACTTGGCTCAATTGCAGCAGAAGTTGTTGGACTTGGAAACAGAAAGAATTCTTCTTACTAAACAGGTAGCTGAAGTTGAAACGCAAAAGAAAGTTGTTTGTACTGAGTTAGATACTCACAAAATCCAGGTGCGGGACTTACTGTGGCAACTGGAAAACCAGAAAAGTGACATGGAGGAAAAGCTGCAGTCTTTAACCCAACACTATGAATCCCAACTTAGAGATACTAACACAGAACAGGCACAGACAAAGCAGAGCTTGATAGAAAAGGAAAATGTAATTTTACAAATGAGAGAAGGACAGAGCAAAGAAATTGAAACACTCAAACAGAAATTATCAGCCAAGGAGGACAGTTTTAGTGTTTTACATGAGGAATATGAAACCAAATTCAAAAATCAAGAAAAAAAGATGGAAAAAATTAAACAGAAAGCCAAGGAGATGCAAGAAACGTTAAAGAAAAAATTACTGGATCAGGAAGCCAAACTTAAAAAAGAGCTTGAAAATACAGTTCTAGAGCTTAGTCAGAAAGAAAAACAATTCAATGCCAAAATTTTGGAAATGGCACAAGCTAACTCCGCTGGAATCAGTGATGCGGTGTCAAGACTGGAAACAAACCAAAAGGAGCAAATAGAAAGTCTCACTGAGGTACATAGACGAGAACTCAGTGATGTCGTATCGGTCTGGGAAAAGAAACTTCATCAGCAAGCTGAAGAACTTCAGGAAAAGCATGAAATCCAGTTACAGGAGAAAGAGCAAGAGGTAGCAGAACTGAAGCAAAAGATCCTTCGAAGTGGGTGTGAGAAAGAAGAGATGAACAAGGAACTAGCATGGCTGAGAGAAGAGGGCATTAAGCAGGACACAGTAGTAAGGGAATTGCAGGAACAGTTAAACCAGAAGTCTGCTCATATGAATTCTCTCTCACAAAATGAAACGAAACTAAAAGCACAACTTGAAAAGCTGGAGGTTGACTTGAATCATTCTCTGAAGGAAAATACTTCCCTTCAAGAGCATATAGTTGAACTGGAGATACTGGCTGAGAAAGATAAGCTGAAGGTTTCTGAGTTGACTGACAAGTTGAAAACCACAGACGAGGAATTCCAGAGTTTGAAATCTTCACATGAAAGAAATGAGAAAAGCCTGGAAAACAAAAGCTTGGAATTCAGAAAACTGTCCGAGGAGCTAGCAGTTCAGCTGGATATTTACTCTAAGAAAACTGAAGCCTTGTTACAAGCTAAAACAAATGAGCTAATCAACATTAGTAGTAGTAAAATTAATGCCGTTCTCTCTAGAATTTCCCACTGTCAGCACCACACAACAAAAGTTAAGGAGGCACTAGTGATTAAAACCTGCAGAGCTTCTGAATTAGAAGCACAGCTTAGACAGCTAGCAGAAGAGCAGAGTACACTCAATAGTTCTTTTCAACAGGCTACCCATCAATTAGAAGAAAAAGAAAATCAGATTAAGAGCATGAAGGCTGATATTGAAGGTCTTGTAATGGAGAAGGAAGCCTTACAGAAGGAAGGAGGCAACCAGCAACAGGCTGCTTCTGAAAAAGAGTCTTGCATCACGCAGTTGAAGAAAGAGTTATCAGAGAACATCAATGCAGTCACACTGATGAAAGAAGAGCTTAAAGAAAAGAAATCTGAGATCAGCAGTCTTAGTAAACAACTAACTGATTTGAATGCTCAGCTTCAGAACAGCATCAGCCTAACCGAGAAAGAGGCAGCAATCTCGTCACTGAGTAAGCAATACGATGAACAACAACGTGAATTGTGGGGTCAGGTGCAGGATTTATCTTTGAAAGCTGAGACTCTGAGTGAAGAGAAGATCTCTGCTCTTGAACAGGTAGATCACTTGTCCAACAAATTCTCAGAATGGAAGAAGAAAGCACAGTCAAAATTCATACAGTATCAGAGTACTATTAAAGAATTGCAAATGCAGCTGGAGTTAAAAACAAAGGAAGCCAGTGAAAAGGATGAGCAGATACATAGATTGAAGGAGGACCTTGATCAGCAAAGTGAGAGATTAGTATGTTTAAAGGGTGAAATGGAAGATAAGAAGAGCAAGCAGGAGAAAAAGGAGTGTAATTTAGAGGCTGAGTTAAAAACTCAAATGGCAAGAATTGTGGAATTAGAGGAGCGTCTTACTCAGAAAACAACTGAAATTGAGTCCTTAAATGAAGTGCTTAAGAATTACAATCAACAAAAGGACACTGAACAGAAAGAAATGCTTCAGAAACTTCAACACATTCAAGAGTTAGGAGAAGAAAAGGACAACAGGGTTAAAGAAGCTGAAGAAAAAGTCTCAAGACTTGAAAAGCAAGTGTCTTGCATGGAATCTGAACTTGAAACCAAGAAGAAAGAATTGGAACATGTGAATTCAGGTATGAAGGGCAAAGAAGAGGAGTTGAAGGCACTGGAAGATAGACTTGAGTTAGAAAGTGCTGCAAAGTTAGCTGAACTGAAGAAAAAAGCTGAACAAAAAATTGCTGCCATCAAGAAGCAGTTGTTATCTCAAATGGAAGAGAAAGAACAGCAATATAAAAAAGACACAGAAGGCCATTTGGGTGAGCTAAATACAAAATTGCAGGAGAAAGAGAGAGAAATTCAGGTCTTAGAAGAAAAACTGAAATCAGTGGAAGGTCCACCACAATCAGAAGCATCAGTTGTACCCAGATCTGCAGAATACGTGGCAGCCTGTGTGGAGCAAGAAGCAGCAGATCCCCAAGGCTGTGTGCAGAAGGCACGTGAAGACAAAATCTGTGCTTTACAGAGAAGTCTAATGGAAAAAGAAAAGCTGTTGCAGAGGCTAGAGCAGGAAAAAGAAGAGACGGTATCTTCTCATTCTGAAATCCAGTGCAGATACCAGGAGCTCTTAATAAAGATAGAACACGCCAAAGCAAAGCAGCATGAGGATCAAGTTATGATAAATCATCTTCAGGAAGAACTTGAAGAAAAAAGCAAGAAATATTCCTTGATAGTATCCCAGCGTGTGGAAGAAGAGGGAGGTAAAAATAACATAGGGGCAAAGCAAAACTTGGAAAATGTGGTTGATGATGTCCAGAAAACGCTCCAGGAGAAGGAACTAGCCTGTCAGATCTTGGAGCAAAAGATAAAAGAGCTGGATTCCTGCTTAGTAAGAGAGAGGGAAGGGCATAGAGTTGAAATGGAAGAGTTGACCTCAAAATTTGAAAAATTACAGGCTTTACAACAACAGATGGATGGAAAAAATAAACCCACAGAAGCTTTGGAAGAAAGTGCTGAAGAAAAGTCCAAATCACATGTAGTCCAACCCAAATTGCCTGGTAACATGGAGGCCGAGCACAATGACCTGGAATTTAAATTAGCAGGGGCAGAGCAGGAGAAGCAGAAGCTGGGCAAGGAGATTGTTAAGTTGCAGAAAGATCTTCGAATGTTGCGGAAAGAGCATCAGCAAGAATTGGATATCATGAAGAAAGAATATGAACAAGAAATGGAAGAGAAAATCAAGTAAGTTTTTCAGCATGAATAATTTATTTATTTGTTTGTTTATTTATTTATTTTAGAGAGAGAGTGAGTGGCAGTGGGGGGACAGGGTGGTGGAGAGGAGAAGGAAAGAGAGAATTTTAAGAAGGCTCCAGGTCTAGCATGAAGCCCAACTTGGGGCTCAGTCTCATGATCTGTGATCATGACCTGAGCCGAAATCAAGAGTTGGACACTTGGGCTGCCTGGGTGGCTCAAGAGCCTTCCACTCTTGATTTCGGCTCAGGTCATGATCTCAGGGTGGATCGAGCTCCACACTGGGCTCTGTGCTCAGCACAGAGTCTATTTGTCTCTCCCCCTGCATGCACATGCTTTCTCTCTCTCTCTCTCTCTCTCTCTCTCTCTCTCTCAGATAAATAAATAAAATCTTTAAAAACAACCAAAAAAGAGTTGGACACTTAACCGACTGAGCCACCCAGGCACTCCAGCATGAATATTTTTAAGACAGTCCTTTTTAATTAAGTCCCTTTTACTGTACCTAATACTCCTAAATTTCACCTACCCAAACTATGAAGCATACATTGAGTAAGTTAAATGCTGAGAAGAAATAAAAGCAATTTAAGGCAAGAGGCAGTGTTATTTCATGTCCATTTAGAGGGACCATTTTTTGCAGAAACGATTATGCTTATTACATGCATATCCCAGTAATTTCTTTTCGTTTTACTATTTTTAGTATTAGCATTATTATTATTTAAGATAGATGTGTATGATGAAAATTTTAAGTGGAAAAGAAGACTTCTCACATCCCCAGGACCACTGTCTAGAGATAATCATAGTTTCTGTATCCTCCTAGGAGTTTTCTATGCCTGGACGTGCACAATACATGCATATGCACCCTTAAACATGTTTTTATACCAATGAGATCTTGTGTGCACTGTTGTGAAGACTAGGTAACTCTGTACAGCTTGTTTTGTGTTTGACAACAGTTAACTCTTTATATTCTTGTTACACAGACAGGAGCAGGAAGATCTTGAGTTGAAGCACAATTCCACATTAAAACAGCTGATGAGGGAGTTCCATACACAGCTGGCACAAAAGGAACAGGAGCTGGAAATGACCATAAAAGAAACCATTGGTGAGTCAGATTTTAAATTCAGCAAAGAACAAGTCAGAATCAGCAGAGACTATTTATAATTTAAACTTATTGTCTTCACTCTGTGCTAAGTGCTTTAAGTAATTAAACTGGAGGAAGAAATGATTCCTGTCCAAGAAAGTTCTCTAATGGGAACCTGTGCTGCTTGGCAGCAGCTTGCCTTTAGGAGAGGAGGAGTGGGTGAAAGAACCTGAAACATTAGCTAATTAATTGCCTTATAAAGACATTTCTGCTCTGTGAGAGGGTACATATGATGTTGATTTTTATCAAATTTAATTTGGAACTGAAATTGGTACGTAGATACTAATTCTTGCCTAATGTGTGTTCTTGTGTGTGTCCATTTTTCATGTATTAGATAAAGCCCAGGAAGTGGAAGCTGAACTTTTGGAAAGCCATCAGGAAGAGACAAATCAGTTATATAGAAAAATTGCGGAGAAGGAAGACGATTTACAAAGAACAGCCAAAAGATACGAAGAAATCCTTGATGTACCTTATTTTCTTTCTCTTTTTTGAAATTTAGCTGTGCTGAATTTTATGGTGGTGCTAAAGATTGGGCTGTCAGATTTCCTGCTTTTCTAATGTAGAGAGGTTTTGCTTTGGCTCAATATTACCCAAATTTAATATTCACACTCTATGCATATTTATAGGGAGTCTGATTGATTTCTGCCAGGATCATAGTTTCCTGATCAGATTCTGCTAACCCAGCAGTTCAGTCCACTTGGCAGGTATCGAAGCAACAGTGAGTTACTAAGGGGAAGAATGGATTCTCTTCTCATCTTTCTCTCAGTCAGACTAAATTGTAAGAGAGACAGACTAAGAATTGAGACCTTGTACTTGGGTGAGGTCTAAGCAGTGAAACAGTTAATGTGTTTATGAGTGTGGCCACCTAGCTGGGATCTTTCCAGGAGGTCCAGTTAACTTTACTCCATCCCAACCCAATTTTCACAGTTTTTGTTGCTCTCAAGAGAGAAAAAAGGTGGGGAAAATAATGGAATGCGTCAGCCAAATCTTTTATATTTAGTGGAAGGTTGGTTCACTGTACTACTCTACTAGTGATGGATAAGCATTGCCATTTCTGTGTGTCAAGAGAAGCCATGAATGCCAGTTAGTATTTTGGACTCCAGAAAATTTTCAAATGTAAAACTATGTAAAGTATACTATGTTGGGATGCAGATTCTTTAGTTACTCCAAGGTTTATTTCACTATATGCCAGGAACCATTTGATGATTAAGAATGCATAAATCAGAGAATCATGCCTCAACAGACTACAGCAGCAGAAGTCTGAGCCGGGAACAGAGTGTAATAATAATTATTTTAAAGGCAATTGAAAAGGCCAGAATTCCAGGATAAGGCATATGCATAGAAATGCCACCTTTGTGTAATTTTTGAACGTTAGGTCTTATTATGAAAAGGTTTGAATAATATTACTCACATTTTCTTATATTTCTGTAGAGTGTATATGTGCAGAGCTTTAAAAAAAACTATGTTTCTTGACTGATTAGAGAATATTGGAATTGGAAGATACATTGTAGTTGGTTTAGTTTCTTTTCTTTCTTTTTTTTTTGCAAAAGGCAAAGCAAGTTCAGCATAGTTAAGTGATTTACCTAAAACTTCAGCGTGAGTGGGAGAGCACTGACCTTTCATTAGCGTCATATATTCTCACTAAGAAAGGAACTTGGGGAAGGCAGTAGTTATTTATCATGGATAAGTAAGTCAGGGAGCTTCATTCGCAGGGAAGGAACTGTGCCACAGCTAGAATGTTCCCTTTTGTGAACTACTTCTCTGTCTCTGAATGTATGGGATAGCAGACCAAAGACCTTCCAAGGTCATGACAGACCTCTGTAGGTAGAAGGGTGAGGGAACAAGGAGGCAGGTAAGAAAGTTAACCTGTGGTATGGTTCCTCCTTGAAAATTGGGTGTATATTAGGGAAATTAAAGGAATGATCCTCTTAAGTTTCAGGCTTGGAGATAGGAATTGGAGTGGGAGGGAAGGAGTTGGATGGACTCATCTCCAAAACCCCTTCCTGTGCCTTAGACCAGCACTGTCCATTAGAAATAGAGTACAGGCCACAAATGTGAGCCATATGTGTAATTTAACATTTTCTAGTATCCATCTTAAGAAAAGTGAAAGAAACAGGTGAGCTTAATTTTTTAAAAAGTTTTTTTCAAATTCCAGTTAGTTAACATGCAGTGTAATACTAGTTTCAGGTGTACAATATAGTGATTCAACACTTCTATACGACACCCGGTGCTCATCATGGATAGTGCACACCTTCATCCCCGTCGTCTATTTCACCCATCCCCCCCACCCACCTCTCCTCTGGGAACCAGCAGTTTGTTCTCTATAGTTAAGAGTCTGTTTCTTGGTTTCTCTTTCTCTCCCTCCCTCCCCTTTTTTCCCCCTTTGCTCATTTGTTTTGTTTCTTAAATTTCACATATGAGTGAAATCATATGGTATTTGTCTTTCTCTGACTTTTACTAGGTGAACTTAATTTTATTTTATTTTATTTTTTTTTAAAGATTTTATTTATTTATTCGACAGAGAGAGAGACAGCCGGCGAGAGAGGGAACACAAGCAGGGGGAGCGGGAGAGGAAGAAGCAGGCTCATAGCGGAGGAGCCTGATGCGGGGCTCGATCCCAGAAAGCCGGGATCACGCCCTGAGCCGAAGGCAGGCGCTTAACCGCTGTGCCACCCAGGTGCCCCTGAACTTAATTTTAATAGTAATATGTTAACCCATTATATCCAAAATATTATCATTTCAATATGTGGTCAATATAGAAATTATGTATGTATTATTTCTTTAAGATTCGGTGTGTTTTTACGTTTGCAATCCACATCAGTGTGGATTAGCTACATTTCAGGTGCTCATAACCACAGTTCTGGGGTAGCTTATGGCTACTCTATTGTACAGCGTGACCTCAGACTTTCACTGCCAGGTCTAGGGCTGACTTTGATAAATAGGCAGTTCCCATCTGAACACCCCAAATATAAACTCTGTCTTGAAGCATTTCTTTTTACAAGTACAGTTATTACCAGGGTGCCGGTGGCTCAGTTGGTTAAGTGTCCAACTCCATCTCAGCTCAGGTCTTGATCTCAGGGTCATGAGTTTGAGCCTTGCACTGGTCTCCACACTGGGCAAGGAACCTACTTAAAAAAAAAACCCAAAAAACTATAAATATTACTAAAAGAGATATTAGCAATTCTTAGCAAATGCTATATTCCTTTGATTCTGAGATATATTCTCTACCATTCTCCCATTTTAAAATTTCCAGAATTAGAGGTTTTTTAAGGGATTTGTATGTTTTACCTACTAGCATATTTTCCCACTCTGGAAAGCTATTATCAGATTGATGATGTGTCTGAATGATGACATTGTAGAATGTTGTATTTTTGTCATCCATTAAAACGTGCGATTTGCTAATAGCAAAGTGGAGCACAGAGACATTTTCATTTTCCCACCTTTACTGTCTTAGGTAACATCCTTACTATTCTTTCCCCTATTTGAAGATGCTGGGAACTTTTGTCATCCTTGATTCACACCGTCTGTCTTTCTCAGCCCCTCACACATATGCATCCTCACACCTGTTAGGGCATGAAATCTGCTTATCTTCTCTGATTTATGAGGCAGAGAAATCATCTGTTTCCCTTTAATTGTATGCAGCTAGCATAGCCAACATAAGAGTCTCAGCACATAGATTTTCATTGAGTCATACTGCATTTTCCTCTCCTCTCAATGCCGCCGCTATTGCCACCGTCTGACTGCCATCTTCCATTTGGTCTGGTCTTTTGTATTACCCAGCTGATGTCTTTGCTGCTGGTCTTTTTTCTAAGGTATTCATCTCTTCTTGTCAGAGTTATTTTCTGTTTTGAAATGAGGATGGGATCATACCACTTCTCCTAAATACCTTCAGTGGCTTCCCATCATCCCAGTGATACCTCTTCCAGTTCATTCTGTGCTGGACGAACTCAGTTTTACCTTGTTCTTCATCATATTTTACCTTTGGTCATGCTTTTCTGTGTGCCTAAAGATAACTTTCTCAAGCTTTGTGAATAAGTGAGTTATTACCATCTCTCAAATTTTGGCTTTAAAAACAAGTTTTCAATTTAACTTTTATTTAGAAAGAAAATTTTTGAATCAAGTCTTTTCACATAGTTTAAAGATCAAAATAATATTAAAAAGTATAGTTAGAGAATGGTCTATAATGAAAACCCATTCCTGTTCTCTGTATTCTACATCTTGCCCCTTTTCTCTCCACAGGTAACAATTCCTCTCTTTTCTTTTCTTTTTTCTTTTCTCTTTTTTAAAGATTTTATGTATTTGAGAAAGAGAGTGAGTGTGCATGAGTGGGGGGAGGGGTAGAGGGAGAGAGAGAATTTCAAGCAGATCACAGAATCTGATGTGGTGCTCAGTCCTATGACCCTGAGATCATGACAGGGGTCAAAATCATGAGTCGGTCACTTAACCAGTTGAGCCACCCAGGTGCCCTGTTCTTTTCTTTTTTAAAAAATTCAATTTACTTAAGTAAAAAAAAAAACCAAACAAAAACAGTTCATCCATTTCTCCCACCTCTCCATGCTCTACCTCTGGCAGCCACCAATCTGTTCTATCTATGAGTTTGGTTTTTAAATTTTTACTTATTTATTTGTAGATTCCACATATAAGTGAGATTGTTATGGTATTTGTTTTTCTCTGTCTCACTTGTTTCACTCAGCATAAGGCCCTTGAAGTCTGTCCATGTCACAAATAGCAAAGTTTTATTCTTTTTTATGGCTGAATGATACTTCTGTGTGTGTGTGTATACATACATACATATAATAATTTCTTTATCCATTCATCTGTTGATGGACACTTAAGTTGTTCCCGTATCTCAGCTGTAATAAATAATGCTGCAGTGAACATTGGATACATATATCTTTTTGAGTTAGTGTTTCTGTTTTCTCTGGATAAATACTCAGAAGTGGAATTGCTGGATCATATGGTAGTTCTGTTTTTAATGTTTTGAGGAACTTCCACACTGTTTTCCATAGTGGCTGCACCAATTTACGTTCCCATGAACAGTGCACAAGGGTTCCCTTTTCTCTGCATCTTTATCAGCACTTGTTATTTCTAGTCTTTTTTTTTTTAATAGTCATTTTAACAGCTGTAAGGGGATATCTCATTATGGTTTTGATTTGTATTTTTCTTTTCTTTTTTTTTTTTTTTTAAGATTTTTATTATTTATTTATTTGACAGACAGAGACAGGCAGCGAGAGAGGGAACACAAGCAGGGGAGTGGGAGAGGAAGAAGCAGGCTCCCAGTGGAAGAGCCTGACGCGGGGCTCGATCCCAGAACTCTGGTATCACGCCCTGAGCCGAAGGCAGACGCTTAACGACTGAGCCACCCAGGTGCCCCTTGATTTGTATTTTTCTGGTGATTAATGATGTAGAGCATCTTTTTATGGACCTATTGGCCATCTGCGTGTCTTTGGAAAAAAGTTTATGTAGGTCTTCTACCCATTTTTTAATTGGATTTTTTTCTTTTTGCCATTGAGTTGTATGAATTCTTTATATATTTTGGATATTAGCCCTTTATTGGCTATATTAGCCCTTATCAAAATATCAGATGAAATATTTTCTCTCATTTTGTAGGTTGCCTTTCCAGTTTGTTAATGGTCTCCTTTGCTATGCAGAAGCTTTTTAGTTTGATGGAGTGCCAGTTGTTTATTTTTTGCTTTTGTTAGACTCAAAACCATTGCCAAGACCTGTGTCAAAGAGCTTACTGCCTATGTTTTCTTCTAGGAGTTTTATGGTTTTAGGTCTTACATTCAAGTTTTTTTTAAGATTTTTATTTATTCATTTGTCAGCAAGCACGAGCAGGGGGAGCAGCAGGCAGAGGGAGAAGCAGGCTCCCTGCTGAGCAGAGAGCCTGGTCACGGAGCTCCATCCCAGGACCCTGGGATCATGTCCTGAGCTGAAGGCAGGTGCTTAACCTACTGAGCTACCCAGGCATCCCATAGTCCATTTTTAAAAAGATTTTATCTATTTCTTTGAGAGAGGAAGAGAGCACGAGCAGGGGGAACAGAAGTGGGGGTGGGGGTAGAAGCAGGCTCCCTGTGGAGCAGAGAGCCTGATGCAATGCAGGGCTTGATCCCAGGACCCAGAATCATGACCTGAGCCACAGGCAGACGCTTAAATGACTGAGCCACCCAGGTGCCCCATTTTGAGTTAATTTGTATGTGGTGTGAGATGGTAGTCCAGTTTCATTCTTTTATATGTGGCTGTCCAGTTTTCCCTGCACAATTTAGTGAAGAGACTATTCTTTTTTTTTTGAAAGATTTTATTTATTTATTTGACAGAGATAGAGACAGCCAGCAAGAGAGGGAACACAAGCAGGGGGAGTGGGAGAGGAAGAAGCAGGCTCATAGCGGAGGAGCCTGATGTGGGGCTCGATCCCAGAACGCTGGGATCACGCCCTGAGCTGAAGGCAGACACTTAATGACTGCACCACCCACACGCCCCATGAAGAGACTATTCTTTACCCCATTGTATGTTCTTGGCTCCTTTGTTATAAATTAATTGACCATATATGCATGGATTTATTTCTGGGCTTTATCCTTTTCCATTGATCTCCATGTCTGTTTTTATGGTAATATCATACTGTTTTAATTACTATAGCTTTGCAAAATAGTTTGAAATGGGATTGTTTTCTTAATTTTCTGATAGTTTATTAGTGTATAAGAATGCAATCGATTTTTATATATTGATTTTATATCCTACAACTTTTCTTAATTCTTTTATTGGTTCTAACAGGTTTTTGATGGAGTCTTTAGGATTTCCTATATATAATATGTACTCTGCAAATGGTGACTGTTGTACTTCTTCCTTTCCTTCTTTCCAATTTGTATGCATTTTATTTATTTTTCTTGCCTAATTGCTCTGGCTAGGACTTCCAATACTATGTTGAATTAAAGTGGTGAGAGTGGACATCCTTATCTTGTTCCTGATCTTAGAAGAAAATTTGGCCTTTTCTGTGCCCCCTTTGTTGAGAATTTTTATAAATGGATGTTGAATTTTGTCAAATGCTTTTTTGGCATGTGTTGAGATAATCATATGATTTCTTTTTTTTTAAGATTTTTATTTATTTATTAGAGAGAGCACAAGCTAGAGGAGGGACAGAAGGAGATGGAGAAGCAGACTCCCTGCTGAGCAGGGAGCCTAACACAGGGCTCAATCCCAGGACCCCTGGGATCATGACCTGAGCCGAAGGCAGCCAGTTAACCTACTGAACCACCCAGGCGCCCCAAGATAATCATATGGTTTTTATCCTTCATTTTGTTAATGTGTATCAATCACATTGACTGACCTGTGGGTATTGAAACATCCTTATATCCTTGGAATAAATCCCACTTGATCATGGTGTATGATCCTTTTAATGTATTGTTGAATTTGGTTAGCTAATATCTGTGTGTGTGTGTGTGTGTGTGTATGTGTGTGTACTTGTACAAAACAGGCATAGTTTTATTTCTGTTTTTGGTTTTTTTAAAATTTAAATTCAGTTAATTAATATATAATACATTATTTGTTTCAGGAGTACAGGTCTGTGGTACATCAGTCTTATATAATAGCCAGTGCTCATTACAACACATACCCTCTCCAATGTCCCCTCACCCCATTACCCTGACCCCCTACCTCCCTCGCCTCCCTACCTCCCTCGCCTCCAACAACCTTCAGTTTCTTTCCTAAGATAAAGAGTCTCTTACGGTTTGTCTCCCTCTCTGGTTTCGTCTTGTTTCATTTTTTTCTCTCTTCCCCTATGATCCTCTGCTTCTTAAATTCCACATATCAGTGAGATCATATGATTTTAATTGTCTTTCTTGGATTGACTTATTTTGCTTAGCATAATGCCCTCTAGGTCCATCCACATCGTTGCAAATGGCAGTATTTTTTTGATGGCTGCATAATATTCCATTGTATATATACACCACATCTTCTTTATCCATTCATCTATCGATGGACATCTGGGCTCTTTCCATAGTTTGGCTGTTGTGGACATTGCTTAGTTTGCTAATGTCTTATTGAGGATTTTTCTGTTTATGTTCATTAGGGTATTGGCCTGTAATTTTTGCATGTGTGTGTGGTGTCTTTGTCTGGTTTTGGTATCAGGGTAATGCTGACCTCTTAAAAGGAGTTTGGAAAAGTTCCTTCTTCTATTTTTTGGAAGAGTTTAAGAAAGATTGGTATTTTTCTTTAAATGTGCAGTATATTCAAAGTGAGGCCTTCTGGTCCTGGACTTTTGTTTGTTGGGAAGTTTTTGATTACTGATTCAATCTCATTACCAGTAATTGGTCTGTTCAGATTTTCTACTTCATCATGATTTAGTGTTGGTAGGTTGAATGTTTCTAGGAATTTATCCATTTCTGCTAGGTTCCCCAATTTGTTAATGTGTAATTTTTCCTTGTAGTGTCTTATGATTCTTGTATTTCTGTGGTATCAGTTGTAACTTCTTTTTGATTTCTGATATCATTTATTTGAATCCTTTTTTTCCCAGTGAGTCTAGACAAAGATTTGTCAATTTTGTATTTCTTTTTAGAGAACCAGATCTTAGTTTCATTGATGAATTTTCTATTGTGTTTTTAGTCTTTATATCATTTATTTCTGTTCTAATCTGCTATTTCCTTTCTTCTGCTAATGTTGGACTTCTTTCATTCTTTTTCTAGTTCCTTGAGGTGTGTGTAAAGTTAGTTTGTATATTTGAGAATTTCATGTTTCTTGAAATAGGCATTTATCACTAGGAACTTCTCTCTTAGAACTGCTTTTGCTGCATCCTATAAATTTTAGTATGTTTTATTTCCATTTTTGCTTGTCTCAAGATTTTTAAAAATTTAAACTGTTACTTAAATTTAAAATGTTTAATCTCCACATATTTATGAATTTTCCAGTTTTCTTTTCTTTTTTTTTTTTTTAAAGATTTTATTTATTTATTTGACAGAGATAGAGACAGCCAGCGAGAGAAGGAACACAAGCAGGGGGAGTGGGAGAGGAAGAAGCAGGCTCATAGCGGAGGAGCCCAATGTGGGGCTCGATCCCATAAGGCCAGGATCACGCCCTGAGCCGAAGGCAGATGCTCAACCGCTGCGCCACCCAGGCGCCCCGAATTTTCCAGTTTTCTTTGTGTGTGTGTGTGTGTGTGTTTTTAACATAAGTTTCAGGTATACAACGTAGTGATCCAGCTTCTCTGTTACGCTACACCCACCATAGTGTAGCTACCATCTGTCAACATACAATGCTATTACAATATCATTGACTCTATTCCCTGTGCTATCTATGCCTTCCAGTTTTCTTTGTGTAATTAATTTCTAGTTTTATACTGTTGTGGTTGGAAAAGATGCTTGATATGATTTCACTCTTCTAACTTTATTAAGACTTGTTTTATGGCCTAATATATGATCTATCTTAGAAAATGTTCTGTGTGCGCTTGGGAAGATTGTGTATTTTGTTGCTTTTGGATGGAATGTTCTGTATATTTCTGTTAAGTTCATTTGGTCTAATATGTCATTTAAGGTTATTATTTCCTTATTGATTTTCTGCATGGATGATCTATCCATTGATGTAAATATGGTGTAAAGTCCCCTACTATTATTGTATTGCTGTCTGTTACTCCTTTAGGTCTGTTAATCTTTGCTTTATATATTTAGGTGCTCATACGTTGGGTGCACAAATATTTGTAAATGTTTTGTCTATTTTGTTACTTTGACCCCTTTATCACTATGTAATATCCTTCTTTGTCTCTTATTTTACAGTCTTTGTTTTAAAGTCTTATTTTGTCTGATATGAGTATTGCTACCCTGGCTTTTTTTTTGTTTGTTTCCATTTGCATGGAATATCTTTTTTTTCATCCTTTACTTTCAGTGTGTGTGTCTTTGCATCTAAAGTGAGTCTCTTGCAGCATAACGTAGATAGGTCTTGTTTTTAATTTATTCAGCCATTCTGAGTCTTTTAATTGGAAAATTTAATCCATTTACATTTAAAGTAGTTATTGATAAATATATGCTTATTGCCATTTTGCTCATTGTTTTCTGGCTGTTTTTATAGTTCTTCTCTGTTCAATGCTTCTTTCCCTGTTTTCTTGCTTTTTATTTTGGTGACTTTGTTTGGTGATATGCTTATATTTATCTTTTGTGTATTTACTGCAGTTTTTGCTCTGTGGTTACCATGAGGCTTACATATAACAACTTATAACAGTCTGTTTTAAGTTGATAACAATTTAAGTTTGATCCCATTGTAAAGCCTAACATAATCACTCCTTGACATTTTATGTTTTTGATGTCACATTCCGCATTTGTTTATATAGTGTATTCCTTAATTCATTATTGTAATCATAATTATTTTTACTACTTTTGTCTTTTTAACTTCAGACTAGCTTTACAAGTGATTATACAGTAGATGAAACAACCACCTCTCTCAGTCTTGAAGGATTGGCCTCATGTAGGAGATGAACCTTATTGTTCAACCCTGCCTCAGCTCTTGGTTGTTTCTTAAACCTTTGAGCTTGTCCAAGCAACCTATTATATTTTTAATAGTTCCTAGTAGTTGAGGATGTGCCACCAACCTGTCAGGATTTCAGAAGGGAGAATCTCAGCACCTAGATTCATGCTGATTGGAAGCCAGACGCTCAGGCATCAGCTTTTAAAACTATGCAAACATATATAGTCCTGTGGGACTGCAAGCAAGTGTAAGCCCTGCGGGCCACCAGAGGCAAGCAATCTGGAGGTGTACCTTGAGTGGCAGTCACAAAAATCAGGGTTCCAAATGAGTGTATAAACTCTTTTCTGGGTGACATTGGCAAGCTAGAGCAAGGCAGAGAAAGGGGAGCACTATGATGGCATCTACAGCCTGTGTTCCCTGAGAGCATGTCCAAAGGCCACAAAATGTATGCCAAACCTGAAGCCTGCCCCTCAGGCCAAAGCTCCAGGACAAGCAAAGAAGCCTCCTTCACAGAAAGATTGGGGGTTATACTTCAATCCACTGTGTCCCAGGAGTGGTAGTCTGCCAAGAACCATCTCTCTAATTGCTGTAGCCCCATAGGATCCAGGAATGCAAGCCATCTTGGCCATCAGGCCCAGGTGATCAAAGGGTGCCTCTTGGGCAGTAGTGGCAAAAACCGGGACAGCAGACACATGTAAAGCTCCCCTCCAAGAGACACTGATGCTCTGGAGTATGGCAGAGGGTGAGCTCAAAGATGGCCTGAGGAAAGGATTACATGTGCATGTTTAAGTAGAAGCCTTCCTCTTAGGCCGCAGTTATGATTAACCAATAGGCCTCCTTCACACAAAGTCTGAACTCCTGTGTCTGCTGTCTCTTGCTGTGCCCTTGGGGGTGGTTAGCTATTTAAGATTTTCCTGTTGGTTACAGCCCTGTGGGACCCATCCAGCACTGTCCACCAGAGCCAGTATGGCGGTGTTCCCTGGCAGCAGCTGTGAAAATTGGGGCACCAGATGGAGCTATGAGCTCCTTTCTGTATGACATTGATTATTACAGTCTCATGGACTAGGAATACAAGCTCCCCTGGCCTCCAGAGCCATATGATCAAGAGGTGTCCCCCTAGGTGGCAGCTACAAAAATCAGGGCACCAGATGCCTGTAAAAGCTCCCTTCTGGGAGATACTGGTGCTCTGGAACATGTCCAAAGGAGCGTGCAAAGATGGCACCCGCCTGTCTGTGTCCTGGGAGAGTATTCCAGGAGGCTCCTAGGTGTGTGTTAAATTAGATGTCTGCCCTTCAGGCCAATACTTTAATAGAAGCAAGTGAGTCTCCTTCACTTTGAGTCTGGATGCAATTGGCCACCTCTGAGCTGGGCCCTGGGGTGGGTGAGTCCAGGCACAGGAGCCCTATAAGAGTGCTTTCTCACATCACTAGTTTTGTGAGTCTCAGGCTGTGAATCTTATTGTTTTTCAAAGTTAGATGCATTGGGGGCTTGTCTCTCAAGTATATATCTTAAAAGTTGGGATGCTCAATGTGGGTTTCAAACCCTTTGGTCCTCAGGGAGAAGTTCTGGGTTTTGAGTTTCCTTCCAGTTGTTGGCTGTCATGTTGGGGATGGGATTTATGACAAGGTTGTGTTTTAGCCTTTCCTACCCACTTCAGTGTGTGTGTTTTTTTTCTTCAGTGTGCCTGATGTGTAGCTATCACTCAGCCAGGCTTTTTTTTTTTTGAGAGGAAATGGTTCCATATGTAGCTGTAGACTCAGTGTGTCCATGGGAGGAGGTGAGTTCAGGATCTTTCTGTGTCACCACCTTGAACCAGAAATCAGTGATTAGTTTCTTCCATAATATTGCACTGTTTTATGTAAACAGAAACAAAAATGAAATATGTTCTTATTTTTTCCCTTTTCTACCCAAAAGTTTGCTTTTTGAATATTCTTTTCTGCACCATCTTGTTTTCACATATAGTGGTTTTTAGAACCCCTTAAGTGGAATTAATTGCATCCGTGTTCTTTTGGTACTCATCTGTATTCATTACTTCACTTATAATATGAATTTTTGTCATACATACATATGTGTGTAGGAAAATATTAATGTGTATGTCCTCTCTCCTAGATTGTAAGCATCTGGTGGGCAGGTATTTTGTTACTCATCTCTAGTCTTGAAGACCTAGCCAGATACTTGGCACGTACTAGACACTTGGTAAATTCGAAGGAGGTGACATGTGGTGGGATAGGGAAGAATCCATTTGGGAAAAGGGAGTGATGATATCTCAGAGGTAGAGTTGAGCACTCATGTGAGCTTGAGTAATAGCCTGGTCCCAACTCAGAGCAATCCCACTGGGAGGAAGTAGCTGGGCTACATTTGATATAAAACTGGTTTCCTTTTGACATTGACTATATATTAGTGATTTGGCTTTGGCATAATAACTAGTCTTTCAAACATGATTTCCATGGATGTGCATTAACATTCTATTTAACTGGTTATCCTTATTGTTTTTACTTTGAAATAAGCAATACTGTTTTTTTTTTCTCCTTGTTCCTAGTTGAAGACTAGAAAGCTTTTATAAAGGAATTTACAAAATTGTTTCTAAAATTAGAAATAACACAGAAGGGATTCTTTCCTAATTCTTAGAGGGCTTGATTTAGATGGTATCCCACAACTATCAAAGGAAATGTCAGGCATAGCTAACTGTCAAATTAAAAATCTGGGCCTAGGGGAACCTGGGTGGTTCAGTCAGTTAAACGTCTGCATCTGCCTCTTGATTTTGGCTCGTTTCATGATCTCAGGATTGTGAGATTGAACCTTGTGTCAGGCTCCATGCTCACTGCGGGGTCTGTTTAAGATTCTCTCTCTCTCTTCTCACACCCCTTCCCCCCTCACCAAATCAAATCAAATCAAATCTGGGCTAACTGAATAAGTAGGTGTAGAAGTGATCCTTTCAAAGGTGACTAAACCACATTAACACAGACATCCACACAGGATATGCCATGGTAGACTAAAAACAGTAAACCAAGACTGGGCAGTAACATATTTACAGGAGTTTGTGGTTGATGGTGTTTAGGGATTGAGGCTAGGTTCAAGTGAACCTCGGTGGGGGAGATGTCGAAGGAGGCTGGTTACTAGACATCTCTCCTTTGCTTATGTTGCCAGAAGGAGTTTGTTCTTTTTCAGTTAGTCTAAGTTTCATGACCAGTGGTATTTCAAAGTAAATTTTCCAAGTGTCCTTATGCTTCATTGGCTTATTTTGTGCCATGGGGCCTCTCTCTTTTTGTTTGCTTTTGAGGATGATGTTTCTTGGTTCTGTCAAGTCAGCTTCTGTTAAATCAGATACCCATTTGTTGCTGTTTTTCCTGTTCAGTCTCTTACTCAGCAAACACTTGTCCTGTCTTCATTACTCAATCTGATCAATATTCCAATTCCAAATGTTCTTTTAGCACAAAGGTTATTTATTATAAGATTTATAAGAGCAAGAAGAGGTCTGGACTGCTCTGTACAATAAATCATGGCAGTTATTAAGACAAATGAAGAAATGTAGAGTGGGCAATAGCCTTTACTAGGGCAATCAAAAAAGAAGAGAGACATGATTTGTATACCAAATTTTCTAAGTAAGATTTTTGGACCAATAAGTCACATATACTTTTGCAGCCTTGTCTATTTTTTTGCAAAGTACAGGGCAAATGGAGACATTACATGGTTACTAATACATTGGACAATAATCTTTTTTTTCAAAAATAGACTTTAGTTGAACATTTTTGGGGACAGATGTACAGATGTTGAGGTTTGCTGAACCGGGACAAAGAATCATTTCTTCATTTACACAGCTTATCCAAAGGGCTGGGAAAAACCTCCATAACTTCTTGTATCAGTAAGTTGCCGGCTGGTTGATCAGTGCTGTGCCTAACAGTATCTACTAGTTTGTATTAATGGATATTTTCTGGAAATCAAATCCAAATGTGGAAAAGGGCAGAGTCCCTAACACATAGGCTCTGTGTTCAAGTTCTGTCACCACACTGTTACATACCTGATGGTCATTCAAGCCTGGGAACCCTAGCTTAAGGGGAGAGAAACTGCTTGATGGGCTTTATGGGGTGGGGACAGAGGGAGTGAGGGGGGGAACAGTAATATTACAGGAATAGCAAGCATGGTGTTAAAAGTGGGGCATGAAAGGTGTTTGAGCATAGTCACGAATGACGATAGAAACAGTGGTTTGTGTCTCCAGAAATGTTTTAGTTATTTGTTTCTTCTTCAGAGGTAGTTTTCTCTATACTGTGTTTCTTCTACGATGTTCTTTTTAATATGTTCATTAGCACTTTTTTTTTATCCTAAAGGCTCGTGAAGAAGAAATGACTGCTAAAGTAACGGACCTGCAGACTCAACTGGAGGAGCTACAGAATAAGTACCAGGAAAGGCTGCAGCAGGAGGAGAGCCCTGCCAGCGACAAAGTGAGAGGAACTAGACTCTCAATCTTACCACTCTCTTAAGACTAAAACACTAAATTCTTATTTTCTTGTGATTTCAGGGTTCCATTTTATTGTTTCTTATAGATTTTAGTGTAGTATATACTCATTTTTTTCTTTTCCATTTTCAGATAACAATTATGGAGTTACAGGTAAGACTAGTTCTTCACTGAATTTGACTAAAGACAGTATATTTTCAGCAGTATTTTGTGGGTTTTTTTTTTTTTTTTTAAGATTTTATTTACTGATTTGAGAGAGAGCATGAGTGGGGGGAGGGGCAGAGGGAGAGGTTCAAGCAGACTCTCCACTGAGCAGGGAGGCCCACCCAGGGCTCTGTCACAGGATCCTGAGATCATGACCTGAGCCGCAGTCAGGTGCTTCACCGACTGAACCACCCAGGAGTATTTTGTGTTTTAAAAGTTAAAACATAAAGATAATTTACCAAGCAGTGCAATAGTATATCCAGGCAATGATGAAACCCATATGCATTTCAGATCTGACTTCTTGTTCTTTCAGACACAACTAGCACAGAAGACTACTCTAATCAGTGATTCAAAGTTGAAAGAGCAAGAGTTCAGAGAACAGGTACAGGTTTAATTGCTGCCTTTTATTTTGAACTGACTGCCTTAATCTATGTTCATATGTACTTGGATCTCATTTAGCTAATTTTTAAAGAACAAGTGATACAATACTGATTTAATAGCTGGCTTTGCAATTTTGTCTTACACAGGAAATTTTATTTCCAAATCTGAAGGTGCTGGAAGATATCTCTTAAATTCATGATCACATGTATTTTTTTTTTTAAAGATTTTATTTATTTATTTGACACACAGAAATAGTAGCGAGAGAGAGAGCACAAGCAGGGGGTGTAGCAGGCAGGCAGAGAGGGAAAGGGAGAAACAGGCTTCCCGCTGAGCAAGGAGCCCAATGCAGGGCTCAATCCCAGGACCCTGGGATCAGAACCTGAGCTGAAGGCAGCCGCTTAATCGACTGAGCCACCCAGGCGCCCCCATGATCACATGTATTTAAACAAGAACGTTTACATCTTATTCTTTCTAGTACTTAACATCTTGGATAAGAATTTGTGTTTTATTTATAATAACTTAAGTCTTAAAAAAGATGTTTTTGCTTTTATCAGAGGGAAAATATGTTGACATCAATCTTTACTACTTTTTCCTAGTAAATTGTCTTGATTTAATAAATTTTGTCCATGTATTATCCAGTAATTAGATTTAAATAGGACTATGTATATATGTCTAGAAGGATGCATAAGCATGAAAATACCAGTGTATGTGTAACTGCGGTGCATCATCTTTAGTAGTCTTTTTTCCCCAAATTCTGGAGGGATAGTGATACAAGTCAGCAGGCTGTTTGAACGCTACATCTCCGGGGATTTTCTAGTTTTTGTTTTGTTTTAAAAATTTATTTGAGAGAGAGCATGCATGTGCAAGCGGGGGAGGGACAAAGGGGGAGGGAGAGGGAATCTCAAGCAGACTCCCTACTTAGCGTGGATCCCAACATGGGGCTCAGTCTTACAACCCTGGGATCATGACCGGAGCTGAAATCTAGAGTTAGACACTTAACTGACTGAGCCATCCAGGCTCCCCAATTTTCTAGTTTTCTTAAAAGTCATACATATAAAAACCTTGACGATTGTTGAAATTAGGTGATGGATAGGTACATATAGGCATTGATTGTACTATATTCTCTGTGGTTGATTATGTTTGAAAACTTTCACAGTATTTTTTTTTAATCATAAAAGTAGATGCCAAGTCCCAGTGTTACTTTTTTTTTTCTACTTGCCAGTGGTTTATCTTTTCTCATCTATTCTCGAGGTTACTGCTTTAAAACTCCCTTCTTGTAGCATTCTCAAATCTTCAAACTGTGCTAGCATATCAATTTTTGTATTAGTTATTTTTATGGTGGTAAAATACACATAACATAAAATTGGCCATTTTAACCAGTTTAAAGTGCACAATTCATTGACTTATGTAGTTCATTCACAATGTCGTGAAACCATCACCATTATCCAGTTCCTGAACATTTCATCACCCCAAAAGGAAACCTCATACCCATGAAGCAGTCACTCCCCTTTACCTCCTGCCAACCACTAATCTCCTGTCTGTAAATTTGCCTGTTATGAGTATTTTATATAAATACAATCACATAAAACATAGCCTTTCTTATCTGGCTTATTTTACTTAGTATGATGTTTTTAAGGTTCATCAGTGTAGCATGTATCAGTACTTTATTCCTTTTTATGGCTGAATACTACTTCATTTTATGAATATACCATACTTCGTTCATCAGTTTATGAATGTTTGGTTTATTTCCACCTTTTGGCTATTATGTATAGTGCTGTCAGGAACATTGTGTACAAGTTTTTAGTTGAGCACCTATTTCCAGTTCTTTGGGGGTATATACCCAGGAGTGGAATTGCTAGATCATTTGGTAATTATATGTTCAGCCTTTTGATGAACCACCAAAATACATGGTGGCACCATTTTACATTCCCACCAACAAAGTTATATAAGGATTCCAATTTTTCCACATCCTCACCAACGAGTTTTTTGATTATAGCCATAGTAGTTGGTATGAAGTAGTGTCTCATTATGGTTTTAATTTGCATTTTTCTCATGACTAATGCTTGGGCATCTTATTATCTGCTCGTTGGCCATTTGTATGTCTTATTTGGAACAATGTCTGTTTAAGTCCTTTGCTCATTTTTTAGTTGGGTTATTTGGTTTCTTCAGTTGTATTCTTTATTCTGAATACAAGTCCCTTATGAGATATGTGATTTGCAAGTGGTCTTTTCACTTTCTGATAATGTCCTTCGAAGCACAAAAGCTTTACTTTTGATAAAGGCCATCTTATATATTTTCTCTTTTGTTGTCTGTGCTTTGGTGTCCTATCAAAGAAACCATAACCATTTGTATTAATTGTATTCACATTCTGTCTTAAGTATTAAAGAATTTAGTAGCTATAGCAGTCTTTTTTTACATATGATTTCCATATGAATCTTATGATATGATTTGAGTATTTGTTACTTTTAGATTCACAATTTAGAAGACCGTTTGAAGAAATATGAAAAGAATGTATGTGCAACGACTGTGGGGACTCCTTACAAAGGTATGAATGATCTCTCATGTTATCCATGGTTATCTCTTATTGCTGGGTTTATGGAGGAGTTTTATTTTTGTTTTTCCTAAACTGCTATTTTACCTTGTAATTCACCACTAACAGCTAGTTTTAAGGAAAAAATGACAGTAATCTAAAACAAAAATAATGCATATTTTTTGCAAAAAAAAAAAATCAAACAGTGCTGCAGTGTGTAAGTGGAACTGCAGGTTTCCACTTTATTCTGCGCTCTCCGGATGGAACCAACCTAGTGGGAATTTATGTATATTTTCCCAGACTGTTCTGTATGTATGCAAACATTTAGTTAATCTACTAAATGCACTCATATAGACACAGTTATATCTTTTAGATGATTCTGTTTTTTACTATTACCATAATGTTACATTACTAAATTTAAACTCGCATTTATGGAGAAAATAATTTCATAAAAATTCTTATATTCAGCATAGGAGAGGGTGATTTGGAAACATTCTCTTGATTGAAGTAATACATGCCACTTACAGAGGATTTTAAAGATGAACTTGAGTGTTTACATAGTTGTTCCCTTGAGATGATAGTGATCTTTGAATAATCTCATAACAATTTTCCCTTCTGTTCCACTGCGTCACTTCATTAAGAATAGTTTTATTTTGCTAACTGTTTTGTAAAGATTTCTGCTTTTTCAGGGAAGCACTAGGGCATAAATCTAAACCATTTTACATTCCTTTGTGTTTTTGAAAGCTCTTACTGCAATTAAATAATATATTATACAATTTTAATTAAATTAAACAAGGACTTCCTTTGGATTCTCTCCAAAATGCTCTTCAAAAACAAGAGAAAACCAGCTTGGAAGTGTCTCATGGCTCATTGCGGAGAAGACTCTTGCTACAAGGATTGTTTGCCATATCTAAGTCAACACATATTATTGTCAGCTCAACTGCTGACTCAGTGCTCAGCAGTGCGTAGAGAATAATATTGATTCTTTTCATTAGTTTCAACTTAAGATATTTATAATTTTCTTTTTTTCTCAGTTTTGAATTGTAAAATGAACACACATGTACAGTTGATTTAATAACTAACACATATATAAGTCTCCTCTACCATCCAAAAGTAGAGCATTCCTGTGATAGCTTTCATAAGCCAAAATGGTGTAAAACAAAGAAGCAGTTACCATTAATTTATATGAAAAAATTTTTTAGCATTCCCGGGCCCAAAAAATATCCTTTCTTAGGCTTTTCTGATACCTTAGGACATGTCTTGCTAACAAATACACAAAATAAATCGAGATAAAGCACAGATGCTTACACAGACAGTTGGGATCTATGGCAGCTTGATGTTGAGGAAGGAGCTTGGTGGAGCCACTCTTGCTGCTGTGAGTTTGTGCTGCTTCTATAAGGGCTCGCCGCAGAACAAATGCTCAACACTATTTCCACTTTTCGCCTTTTTTATAAAAGCAAAAAACCTCTTCAGATTTTTTCGGTTAGCAAAGACAGGTACTAATGCAGGTTTTTGTAAAAGCAAAGTGGTGTAACATGAATCTTCAAGAGGCAGGGGATACCTGTGTAACACTAAATGCCAGGCACTGTTCTGTATATCAGCTCATTTAATTCTCTCACCAACCTGGCCAGTCTAGTTGAATATGCACATTGATCTCTTCACCATGCTACCTCTTTAAAGAATAGAGTGGAATGAGCATCCACTACGCAGGAAGAAATAAAAAGTTACTAGTTCTTCAGAAACCTCTGTGTAGGCCTCTGCAATAATAGCTTTATTCCTCTCCTCTACTGATTTTTTTCCCCCTGATTTTATGTTAATCATTCTCTTGTTCTTTATTGTTACCAACTATGTGTATATTTCTAAGCAATATTTTGTTTAGATTTTGCTTGCTTTGGAACTTATTGTAATAGAATCATACAGTAAGCTTGTATTTTTTCTTTTGCTTGATGTAAGTTTTGAGGTGCATCCATGTTGTGTGTAGCTCTGGTTCACTCATTTCCATTTATTAATTTTGTACATTCTTGTACATGTCTTATGTGAAAGATTTTCTCTATACAGCTAAGACTGGAATTGTGGAGTCATAGGATATGAACATTCTTGTGCACATCCTATCCTAGGCTGGCCAAACTAGGTACAATTTGAAGATAATGTAGGAAACTGTTTTCTATATTTTTTTGTACTAATTTTCATTCTCACCAGCAGTGGATAAGAGCTCTCATCACTCCAGCTCCTCAGCAGTGCTGGATTTATTAAGGCCCTTTAATACTTCACTTATTAAATCCTGTGCTGTGATTTGTAATTTTAATTACATCTCTATTGTTAGTAATCAGGTTGAACATCTTATTTGATTGTCCTTTTTTTTAAAGATTTTATTTATTTATTTTATTTATTTATTTGAGAGAGAGAACAAGAGAGCAAGAGCGTGCACGGGCAGGGGGAGGGGCTGAGGAGAAGGGAGAAGGAGAGAATCTCAAGCAAATTCCATGCCAAGCATGGAGCCCAATGTGGGAATCAGTTCCACGACCCTGAGATCATGACCTGAGCTGAAACGAAGAGTTGGACTCTCAACCAGCTGCGCCACCCAAGTGCCCCGATTGTTCATTTTGTATTCATTCATTTTACCTGTGTATATTTCTTTTGTAAAGTTCCTCTCCATTTCCTTTTTATTTTTATTTTTTTAAAAGATTTTATTTATTTATTTGACAGAGAGACAGCCAGCAAGAGAGGGAACACAAGCAGGGGGAGTGGGAGAGGAAGAAGCAGGCTCACAGCGGAGCAGGGAGCTTGGTCAATCCCAGAACGCTGGGATCATGCCCTGAGATGAAGGCAGACACCTAACGACTGAGCCACCCAGGCGCCCCTCTTTTTTATTTTCTAAGATTATCTATCATTTTCTTATTGATTTGTAGGAGTTTTAAAAAAAATTCTAAATATTAATCCTTATTTATATGTATATATACACATTATAAAAACAAGGATTACTGTTTAGAGTATTATATATATATAGTAAACAAATTGTACTAGTTGGTGTTTTCTTTCTTTAATGTCTTCCTTTTGAATTTTTTATTACGGAATTTTTTTAGACATATAGAAAACTAATGATATATAATGAACACACATGTACACATCAACCACCCTCCAGAATTATCAAGACATATCTAATCTTGGTTCATCTGTACCCCAGCCTTTCCTTTCCTTAGTCCATTAGATTATTTTAAAGTAAGTCCTATATCTTATTTCATATGTAAATATTTTAGTATATATCTATACAGAGAATTCCTTAGAAATAACCATGGTATTGATATCACACTTAAAAATTTCATAGTAATTCCTTAATCAAATAACCAGTCAGTATTCAAACTTACCTGTACTTTCATAAAGGTTTTCTGGTAGTGGTGGTGGGAAACAGTTGATTTCTTTGAATCAGTAGCCAAGTAGTACCCATACTACTTTGATTGAGAAATCACTTAAATCTCTTTTTAAAACCCTAGATTCTTTGTCCCTCTCCCTCTCCCTTTCTCTCCCCTTTTGTTATTTATTTGTTAAAGAGGCCAAATTACTTGTGCGTAAATTTAAGGCATTCTGAACTCTTGGTGTTCCATCCCCCCGTAGTTAGAATGAGGGGCTTGGTCAGATTTAGATTTGTGTTATTGGCAATAGTACCTCCCAAAGGGAGCTGAACTATATGTTGTTTCACATCAAAGACACATGTCTTTCTTGAAACCGCTTTCACACAGTTCCAGGTGTCATCAGTCTGACTTATCACCTTTCACCTTTGATTTTAGCACCCAGTGGGGACCCGTATGCCAAGATCTGTTGTTGCACCAGTCATTGTTTTACGGTGATACTCACATTCTCCCATTTCTTGTGCAGATATTAACTGGAATTCTTCTGTAAATGGAAATGTTCCCACATTATCTGTGTGGTTACCTTGAGATATAGCTCTTATAGGGAAAGCAGGATAAGTTCTTTTTACCCAATTTAGTTATTCCATATTTTTGAGGGTCTGTTTTAGCACCTGTAGTCTGTTCCAGTGATGGATTTGTCTGTGCCTGCTCTAACACTTCACTCTATTAGTTATGATGACTTCATAGCCTATCTTGCTGTTTAGCTGGGGAAGCCCTCCCACTTTATGTTTTTCAAGAGTGTCTTAGCTATCCTTAGCTCTTTGGATGTCCATTTAAGTTTTAGAATCAGATTATCAAGTTACATTCACAACACACACCCAGACCTGAGAGGATTTTGATTAGGATTGCATTGTGAATTTATTGAAAAATTGAAGAGAATTGGCACCTCTGTGGTATTGAGTCTCCAACCCACAATTATGATATCTTTCAGCATTTACATAGGTCTTCTTTAATATCTGTCAATAATGTTTATTGTTCTGAGTAGTTCTCTTATACCTCTTTTGTTACATTTATTCTTAGGTGTGATTGTAAATGTAAAATTAGTTTTTTATTTTCCAATTAAATAAATGCATGTACAGTTTTAAAGAAAATCTTAGCCAAGCCTCCTTTTAACTAAAATTATCTGTAATACACTTAGTTGATTAAGATTGTGTTAAGTGTAGTTAAATGGATTTTCCAGTTGTACATTTTGGAATTGGGCCCAGGTAAAGTATTGTATTAAAAATGCTGAGTAGGGGCTCCTGGGTGGCTCAGTTGTTAAGAGTCTGCCTTCGGCCCAGGGCATGATCCCAGGGTCCTGAGATTTGAGTCCTGTTGTGAGCCTGCTTCTTCCTCTCCCACTCCCCCTGCTTGTGTTCCCTCTCTCGCTGGCTGTTTTCTCTCTGTCAAATAAATAAATAAAATCTTTAAAATAAATAAATAAAATAAAATAAAATAAATTAAAAATGCTGAGTGGTACTCAGATAAAGTTATTTGGAAAGACTCACAAGAAGCAATGGGTAGACAATCTGGCAAGCATCTTTATTTGAATAACTAATTTCCACTCTCATTGCTTAAAACCCAAAGTAAGAATTATAAGAAGAGGAAGAAATTTCTTTTATATGCCACTGTTAGGGAGAAGACAGGAAAGGGTACATGCATTGAAAAACAGTACTAATTTACTTGTCCAGGAAAATGGCTATACACAAGTTATCTACATGTTTATAATAATAAAATCAATTATTTTCTGAAAAGGGTACAACATTGTAAACTCTTACATTTTGCATCAATCTAGAGGAACGAAACACTTAAGTATGATATATAGATAAATGGCTTTTGAAGAGGAAATAGTGCATTATCATTATTCAGTTCTGGTTGCACTGTATTTGCAAAGTGCTGTTTGAGTGATTTGGGACTTTAAAACGGTACACTTTTGAAAAATGAAATATTCCAAACATACAAATGCGTGCAAAGTAAAGATCAAGTACAAAGACTGGTTAACACCTATGAATTCGCCCTCTAGAACATTGCCAGTGCTCCTTGGGCTGCTCTTCAGTGTCCTGTCTCTCTGTTCTCTCCCAAGGGTAACCACTGTTAACATGCTGCAGCATATACACAGTTACCTAAAACAATTGACCTTAATGTTTTACATGTTTTGGGCTGTATAGAAATGATATACTGTATGTATTCTGCATATTCCTGCTGTTTTTTCATGCAGCATTATGATTTTGAATTTCATTCTAGAAGCTATGGTTTAACCATTTTGAATGCTGAGTTTAGTAATAATACATTATATCTGTATACCATATTTTATGTATTCTCCTGTTGGTGGACCTTTGAATTGTCTCAGTTTTGCTTTTATAAACAGTGTAACTGTGAACATTTGACTTCTGGTGTACATGTGAAGCATTTCTCTAGGATGTATTGGTAGGAATTGAATTTTTGCATCATAGAATATGCTCGTCTTCCACTTCTTGAAGTTCTCAAAGTAATGCCAAGTTGTTGTCTGTAGTGGTTGTATCCGTTCACAGGCAGTGCCCAGGCATTTCCATTGTTCTGTATATTCACAGGTGCTTGGTATTATCTGACTTTTAGGATTTTACTAATCTCATATGTGTAAATAATACTCCATGAGATTTCATTTGTTTGTTTCTTTTTACTAAACAAATGCTGGTTTAAATTCTAAAGCCAAAGGAAATGTAAAGTTACAATGAAAGACTACTGTCAACTTTGGCGTTTAGAGGTTCACGTATTGTTCATCATCCTGTAATGGAAATCTTATTGTATTATTTTGCTGCACAGTGTGATTTCCTGTATTCAGTTTTTTAAAAATCCAGGGTTATCAAGGTATAAATTTACGCATAATATTCAGTGTGATTTCATATACCTGAACTGTATTTATTGTTTACTTTTAGGCTGAAATGGGGCTTGGTTAACAGATGGACTATAACTTTTTATGACCGGCTTTAAGATGTTGAACCAGAATATTTGAAAACCACTAAAATGGCATTAATATTTCATGCGTTTTTGAGTTATTTTATTTGTCCTGTGTATCCAAAGAGTTTTGAAAACTTGATTTAAATTTAAGTGCTTTTAGATTTGGAATACTAGAAAAACTAGAATTCTGTTCTGAGATACTAAGTTCTTAGTAAATAAAAATGATTACTGATTTTAGTCATTGTAGAATATCTGAAGCCAACCACATAATATTGAGGAGAGAAATACAAGTTTTAAGAAATCTTTATATTCCCTGAGTATAGTCTTTTAAAATTGCCATGCCAGTAGGAGGAGGAAGAAAAGATGTGAGAAATAAAATTGTTATAATAATTCTTATTTTCTCTTCCAACGGCAAATACCAATTGGAATGCTGTGTATGTATATACAATACTCTGCAGTACAATATAAAATTAATACAAGAGGGATGCCTCACTTTATTCCTTTGATTGATCTTTAGTTTGTCTAGTGTCTAAGTAATAAGTGGTTTGTCTGGTTTTTCTTTACAACTTGACCGGGGTTTTTTTATTTGACAGGTGGCAGTTTGTACCATACTGATGTCTCGCTCTTTGGAGAACCTACCGAGTTTGAGTATTTGCGAAAAGTGCTTTTTGAGTATATGATGGGTCGTGAGACTAAGGTATAAATCATTTCTGGTGATTTGGCATGTGGCTTAATTTAAAAAGAAATGTGCCCACTTTTAATACTTTAGTACGCATATTGATTGTATTTTTACTGTTGGCAGACCATACATGCTAATGATAGATAATAGGTAATTGTGTTATTGTTCTTAGTTTACCAAAATGAATTGTCAGATCTTGCTTATATTTGTTACAGTTAAAAGATATTAATTTTAAAAATACTGTTGGATGATGCTGAGTACTAAAAATTGAAATTTCATTAACTTAATACTTTGTGAAACGTGTGGCTATTTTTATTTTTGACCTCAAATCTTAGAAGAGTAGATTTCATTTTCATGGAAACTTTAGGGTAATGTTGAAGTATTAGAAATGGCCATAATTAAGAATTAAGTAGTAGACTACATAATTAAGTGTCGCTTGGAGATATTTAGAAGTATTTTACTTTAGTCACTATGAGAAAATCATTCCTGTACATATGGAATATCAATCATTAACATTACCACATTATATAAGTAATAGTGCTCGGCTAAATTTGTTTTCTGGAATGTCAAATTTATAGTAAGGTTCTTGAGTATATAGTCTTATCTTTTTCTTGTTTGTATCCCCTGCAGTGTTTTTTAAAAAGCCTATATTGGACTTTTGGTACATGTATCTTGAATTGAATTGAATATATTTATGGAAATTCATGAGCCTTTTCTCAAAATTTTTCATTTAAAGCAATTTCTTTTCAGACATCGCTTCACCTTTTTACCTTCATAAACCTTTACATTGTCCATATACCTTGGCTGAGAATGGGATCATGAGTTTTCCATTTTTAGAAGCAATTGGTATTTTAACTTATGGGTCTGCAGGGGTTACTAAGTCAAGGAGTGCCAGACCAGTTCAGGGATTAATTTGACAGATATATTTAAAGCCTAGAAAGTAAGAGCATAAGAAAATCTCTTAAAAGAATATGAATTTATGGATTATAGATTCGGCTAAACACTAGGCTATAAGTCATTTGAATCCTTAATATCTATAGAAATCTCATTTCATTGTATCAAATAGTTTCAAATTAAAGTAATATCTAGTGTGATCCAGAAGATGTAACTCAGGAAGGGTATGTTAATTCATAGTAATTCAATTTTTTTTTCTTAAAGGACTTTTTAAAAAATTCAAATAGTAGCTAAAGCTTATTTTCTGCTTTTAAAAAATAAAGCTAATGAAATACAATGATCTCTTATTAAGTCGTTATTAGATAGTAGCCTTTAGCTGAGGTGGGGTAGATAATTTAATGTTACCTTGTTATTGCAAGGAAGGGAGAAGGGTGTATTTTTTAAAAAAAAGTAGCTTCTGAGAACTTTAGCTATATTGGTTCATTTGGGAATCTAAAGCTGTGATCCCGTGTTGCTAAATAAATGATTTAACCTTTTCTTGATCTGTGAAATGAAGAGACTGGCTTCCTCAAACTGTGTCTTCTGGAGGTTGCGAACTGTGGAGGATGAGATCTCTACAGAGTTTGAGTCCTCCTGAAGAAAGACCCAGCACAAGCATTGATGTGTTCTGGGGCAGTGCCATTCAGCCAAGTGCAAGCTTGTGCTTTCAGGGTTGTGCAGCTTGTTTTAGGCTGTGATTTAGGAACCAGCTGGAAGGGGTGTCCTCAGGGCACAGGCAACCCTGTCTAATACCTGACTGGGACTCTGTGTGGCAGAGTGTTCTCTCTGGTCTTTTATCGTCAGCATTCAATGCATCTGGTTACTACAAATGATTAGGCTGTCATTCTGCCATCACATTTTACAGGTAAATGTAGAAAAGCCATAGCAGATACTCAGCTTAATTTACTGCTTATTTATTGAGCACTTGCTGTATGTGGCCCTTTGTTTATCACCATGATGGGTAGAAAAATGAAATTTGACACTATCCCTAATTTTTTTTTTTTACACCATCCCTAATTTTAAGGAGTTTACTGTATAGTAGGAAAGCGGACCTGTTCGCAGTTAAGCATAACATGATACCGACTGTCGTTGGGGCTGTTAAGAGAGGCACAGAGTTCTCCTTTTACTTGTGGGAAGGTCAAGGAGGACATTGTGGAAAAGCAGGTGTATCTGCTGGGCTTTAAAGCCGGGTCGGGGGTATGTGGAGATGGTTAGATTTTAATAGATGAACTCAGACGGGAGGAAAACCTAGACAGGAGGTCCAAAGCAGGAAGTTGAGTGTGGGTTTTGGAATGACAAGTAGTCTGGTCCAACTAAAACACTGGATCTGTGGTGGAAGTGACTCCTTTTAGGGCTGCACAGAGTATGGAGGGCATGGAATGTTTTCAGAGTTTTACCTGTAGGGATTGGTGGGGGGTAGTTAGCCCTTGAGCAGAGATTGAAAAGAGCAGAGCTGGTTTTAGACATATCTTTTACTAATTTGCTTAATCTCTACACATTAATGAAGAATTTGAAATGGAGGCCAGGTTGTGGTTTTAGAGTGAGCCAAAGTATATTGTGGCTTTTGTGATTTGATCCTCATCTGTAGTCGTATCTTGTCCAGCAGGATATGTATGTCATCCCACCTGTGTTTCTTCATCTGCTTTTGTACACAGTGTTCCTTATTTTATGAGGCAGATGATTCATTTAAGAAGACCACATGTAGGACACACATTCTTATGGTATGAAGCTAAAATAAGTGTCCCTTCTTTCTTCTGTCCTTCACTTTCTTTTTCTTGGGTTTTGATCCTCCATGCTAAATTCAGCCTGTTTTCCTTTTCAGTAGAAAGTGTTTCTCATCCTAGCCTTTATTAAAGCTTCTCCCTAAAGAAAACCTGGGAGAAGATGTCACCTCTAAACCAGGTGGCTCATTTGAATTTTTCCTTACTTCCCAGGGCCTGGGGATATTGCGTATAGAATAGACAGTCTGAGTTCTTTCCCAGGATATGGCAAAGAGCCTGGGCTTCTCTGTTTAAGTCTTTACTGGGTAATCTGCTGCAGTTTCAGGATCACTGATGAATTTAGAGGTGGGTTTCTCATTAACATTATCTAGAAACGTGAAGAGACAACTAGCAACAGTTTGGGGTTATCTTGACAGACGTGTTTCTGTATGCATGTATGTGGTTTCATAGTGAATATAAGTGGACTTTTGGGTACTTCGAATTTTACCAGCTATTGAAATTAATTCCCAAAAGCAATCTTCATAGACAGTAACCAAAAACCACGAAAAATTGCTTCCGAGTGTTAACGAAAAGAATACTGAAATAGTCACTACTTCGTATTTCTCTTGTCATTTTGTGCCACATATGCTTAGTTTCTAGACTGGTTTAGCATGGAAGATTCCGTTATCTCTAGGCAGTACAGTTTAAAGGATGAGGATTTTGTAAAATGCTTTTGGAATTCTTCAAGAACTGTGTTATTTTAAATGGTATTTTTTTGATCCTCAAAATGGCAGAGGTAAAGATGAAAGGAAGGAAGAGGGCTGAAATTTTGCTGTGTATGGGGTTTGTGGTAGAACAACAGTATTAGTTGAAATAAGTATTAGAAGTATGTGAAGTGCCTTGCCTAGGCTTGGCACATAATAGGAATTTTAAAAACATTAGTTTCTTTCCTTCCTGGAGATAATTATACATATACATTATGTATGATGTGAGTTTGTAAAATTTTTGGTTAACTCCGTTATGTCATCTTTTTCTCAGTGACCTTCTCTAGTCCCGGCCCCCTCCCGTGTACACACACACACACACACACACACACACACAGTCTGTGTAACTGTGAATGAAGAATGTTAGAGTGAGTTCTCTAGGTGACCCTGCCATCCTCTGTGGGAATCCTCAGGGGAGAGCACTGGCACCTGAATTTGTATGTAAGCACTGAACTTGTTATCCTACTTATTTCGTGAGTGTATCTTATTTCATAAGGTATCTTCTTTCCTCTCTGTCTCCCTCAAAACATCTCATCTTGATACAAAATAGGGAATTTCCACCTTTGAGGAGAATTTTCCACGAGCTTTTGGGTGACAGTCTGACTTACGGTATATTCATTTAGATCTGCACAATTTATGATCTTGTTTTGCAAGCCACCATGTGTAATGTTTTGATTCATCATGTTTTCTACCAAACAAAACATCTTGTGTTTATTTAAAATGTAACTTGTATCTCTATTAGGCTGATGTGCTGCATGTTGTAAAAAATACCTACTAAGCATGTTCATGTTCATGCAGTAGCCCATGTTTATGAGATATATGATGTGATTTAGTTAAAGCTGAACTTGGGAGTATCTAATTCTGATTATTTAGAGCATATGTTTGGCAATACATCACTTTCTAGATAGATTTCTATAAATAAAAAGCCTAATAAAATCAATGAGTAATAAAGTTTCATCTTAATTGAGACAAAGGGCCAAGAGCATTAGAACTTTATATAGCTTCATGCTATTGTAATTGCATCTTCTTGAAATATCAACCCAGACGTTGTGAGGAGTCCTTTTAAATTGAAATTCTAGTGTTGGCTGTTATTTCCTTGACTAATACCTTCACATCATACTTCTTTGGTTGTGGCTTCCATTGAGAGCACTAAAGAATCCCACCAGCAGAACATGTCAGAATTGGGTGAGACTTCATCTGCTTCACTGTCTATTAGTGATCATCTCTTGTTGTTTTTCTTGTAGACCATGGCAAAGGTTATAACCACTGTACTGAAGTTCCCTGATGATCAGACTCAAAAAATTTTGGAAAGAGAAGATGCTCGGCTAATGGTAAGCTCTAAAAGTAGGTTACAGATAGAAGACGGCTTTAACCCATCTTTTTACATCCTGTTTCATTCACAGAGACTTTGAATTGGTAAAAGACATTTTAAATGTTTACTTTTTATTTTACTGCAGCCTAAAAAATGAGAATGAATCTACATTAAGAAAGTTTAACCAAGGGCAAATGTGAATTGATGTCCTCAAGGAAAGAACAGTCTTCTTCAATAGCATATATGAGGTTGACACCCATATATGCTGTCTATGGGATTTCCAGAACTTGGGCTATTTGTGGGAAGTACAGAGAAGGCATTTGTTCTGGTATTTCCAGTAATAACTTTTAAAATCAGGTTACACCATGATGTTTGATGTTCTATATATTACATCTCTCTTTCCTACTTTTGTTGTTTTCAAATACAATAATTCTGAATGAAGAATTTAAGCATTTTTGAGTTTTTGACATACCAGCAAGGGTATCCTGGTAGATCACCGAATTATTAGGAACCTTTGTGTGAAGTCAGCTGTAACTGAAATGAAACAAATATACACTTCATAAATTATGCAGAATTATTTGCATGCCTAACTTCTTTTTGCCCTGGGCCAGTAATTCTTTAAGAACATCCATTCTAAGCAGAATGTGAAATTTGTGAAGTCTCAGGTCCCACCCCAGCTTTCTCTTTCTGCTTCCTTTTCTTGTCTTGCTGGTAGCCTGCACCACCATTCACATCCTCCCCCGTTCCTTTGCTTGTTTCACGATCCCAGCACCGCTGTTCTCTTCTCCCTCCTCATTAAAGCAAGCTAAGATCTTCTCCTTTATGATGGATTAGCCCATGTCTGAGTATCTCCAGTAAGAAGGACTAAGTCAGTAAACCTCCCGAAGCATCCCATATGATCTCGACAGAGTATGTCTCTTACAAAAGTCCTTGCTTACCTTGAACCCCAATCTTCCTTCCTGTAGTGGTTACCAGTTTGTCTCGTTCTAACCCATGGAACTCAACCATAAATCTGTGGATAGCCTGAGTGGAGGACTTTTCCTCTCCAGACCAGACACCCTGCACCTGTCAGTCATTTCTTTCTTTCTTTTTTTAATTTGCCCATTTTATTTATTTTCTTTTTAAGTTAGGCTCCACGTACAATATGGGGCTTGAACTCGTTAGCCCTGAGATCGAGAGTTGCATCCTAGAGTGCCTGGCTACCTCAGTTGGTAGAGCATTTGACTCTTGATCTCAAGGTCATGAGTTCAAGTCCCTTGTTGGGCGTGGAGCATAATTACAATAAAGAAAAAAAAGTTTCATTCCTACCAACTGAGTCAGCCAGGCGTGATGCTTCTCTCCTCTGACGCATTATGCAGGGCCAGTCCTGAAGGAATCCCAAGCCTCAGGCACATCCTGACCTCCTCTTCCTTGCTTTCTATAAAGTCATCCCAGCATCCCTGACCTTTGTCCCAGTACTCCATTGCATATTGTATCGTATACCTATTGTATATTTTCTGAGATAGTTGCAATTATTTTGGTTAGCATTTAAGTGTTTTTTTGGAAAGCATTCCTCCCTGTATCTAGTGGCCTGAAAAATATTGTTATACCTCTGTAGTTATTTCTGTTGATAAATATTTTTTATAAGAAGTATATCACTATGATAGGCCGGTGATGGGTATGAAGGAGGTCACATATTGCATGGTGTGCTGGGTGTTATATGCAAATAATGAATCATGGAACACTGCATCAAAAACTGTACTGTATGGTGACTAATATAACAAAAAAAATTATAAAAAAAAAGAAGTATATCACTATGATGTATGCCTTTGGTCAGTAGAATGTTGTTTTAAATTATAGCAAATGTTAATTCTAAAACCATGTAGTTACTCAGAGTAGTTTTCCTCCTCATTGAACCAAACAGCTGTGTCTTTGTGAAAATAAAACTCTCCAGTGCAATTGGAACCTGTCGACATGATTCTGTCATTATGATCCAGTTTAAGAAAATATTTTTAAATGATCTAATATACCTTTGTTCGTTCTCCCATGGCCTCTTTATCATCTTGATGTTGCGGTATGGCAAACTCTCCTCTTACTGTTGGGCTACATTTTATCATGGCTTTGGCAATATGGCAGGAAATATTCCCCTTTACCCCTTACACACATGCAGTCTTAGACTGGTTTGTCTTGAAAGAAATGAATTGAATTGATATATGTAAATAGTGAACCATGTAGAGAAAAACCTTTTAAAGCAGATGGAAATTTTTTTTTTCCTGTTAACTAAAAAGAAATCTTTGAAAAACATTACACTCTTTATTCCTGAATAAAGTGGTATTCATTCTAGATAGGGATGAAATGGTAACTGTTCGTTCCTTCCTGAAATAATCCTGCCTTGTCGCAGAGGCTGACCTGCTTAGGAAGAAAGTCCCACTCTTTCCACTACTACTTCAAGCAGAGTCTTATCCATTATTAGCTTTTGCTTAATGAATGAGTTCAGTCAGCAATCACCTACTCTTCTGTTTGTTGTGGCAGATACAGGAAAATTGAAGACATGGAAGATAATTGTTGTTGACCTTGTGGGAGCCTTTAATTTTAGGGAGAAGAGGTAGCACCCATTCATTGTGCACAAATAAAAGATATGTCTAGTAATATAATTCAAATAATAAAAATGGATGCTTAGGAAATATGAAATAATATATAATGAGCATGAAGTAAGGCCCAAAGATGGCTTGTAAATCAATTTGAGTCACTTTTTGTTGGTTTGAGATTCTTGGTACTTGAGAGTGATTCATTGTTGTTTTTACATTT
Organism: Ursus arctos; assembly: GCF_023065955.2. Lineage (NCBI taxonomy): Eukaryota > Metazoa > Chordata > Mammalia > Carnivora > Ursidae > Ursus > Ursus arctos. The sequence goes on along the minus strand of NW_026622875.1, from coordinate 51,347,189 downwards.
GATGAAAAATTATGGTTGTTGATGATTGAGAAAGTTGAACCAAGAGACACATTTGCCTTTAAGATTGTTATCATTCATAAAATGAGCAATAAGAATCATTGTCTTAGAACAAGTCGCTTGAAATTTTAACTTCTTACCCCTGTTCAGTGAGCTGTAGCTGATTAAAACAAAACACTGCAAAAAAGAGTGACTTACCTTTTTCTAGTAGTTAAGATATCCAATAGAAAGGTATTTATATCTTCAATGTGAATACGTAAAATATTTTTCCAATAGAAAAATATATAACTGTATAGAAAACAGGTTTTTTAGGGGTTTATTATTATAATAATTATTATTTTATTTATTTATTTGTATTTATTAAATGAGCATTTAAAAACTGGTGGCATTAGCTTTAAATGTGTGTTCCAGATGAATCTTTTCAGTGATTTGTTCTAAATGTGCAGCACAGTTTTCCTTGTATTTAAAATCAGCACCTCGAGTGCTTTGTTATTTTAGCTTTGGAGGCTGAAAAGCTGGTAAAAGTAAACCAAAACAAACCCAAGCACATTTCAGAGCTGCCTTCCCATCCATTAATTTTGGGAGTGCTCGAGACAGAGTGTGGACCACACTTTGTGCTGACGGTGTGTAGGCGGGCCAGTGTTTGCATTATTTAGTGGGTGTTGTAGGAGGAATGCAGTCTAAAACTTTGCTTCATGACTCTGATGATTATGTATTTGCCTTTTGGCATTGGTCAAAGAATTTCTGTGTCTGCTGGTAAGCTATTTCTCAGTATGAGCAAGGTAGGAGCAAGAGTAAATACAAAAGTCTTTGACTTGTCTAATTATTTTTTGCTGAATAAAACTGCCCCATGAGTACACCAGCAGCTTTTTTTTTTTTTTAAAGGAGAGTGTTATTATTTAGGATAATTTTATTAGAAAGTTTATTTCAATCAGGTGCTAACTCATCTTTTGGAATTTAGAGGTTCTTTTTATATAGACGTCTCTTTTAAAAAGTGTTCTTAGAAATTCATTTTTCTTGTTAGGGTGCTAGCAAACTGAATGGCATGTTTCACCTAGACAGCTATTTTCTTGATGACTCCATTGAAGAAAATCTTGCTCTTCTGTTGAAGAAGATTTGGCTTATTTTCATTTCCCATCCACTCTTGTCATTTTTAAAAATTGATTTTCTTTTGACTTTCTTTTTGCTTTTCTTTCACACTGATCCTTTGTGTTGTGTCAAGTTCTTAATCAGTCCTTGCCCTCCACCAGTCTTGTACTTAAGTTAATGTTTCTCACTTTTTCCCTTTGGTTGGAATTTTAAGAATCTCCTCTGAGTCAATAATTCGTCTGAGCTTTTCAGCATTGTTGGATACAGAAGTTTTTCATCCCAGAAGAAGCTTACCTTTGCTTTTTCAGGGGCTTAGTAGATGCATGGAAGGTGGAGCAGGAAACAGGTGCAAATAGGTACCGATGCAAAGTGAAAAATACTATACAGATAAAGTACGTATTGGTTGTCTCAAAAGTGGTTTTGACTCTTGATCTTGTTAGAATTATACAATATGTGGTGATTGCAAAAGGACACATTGCGAACAATTCAGAATCATATAGAGAGGCAGACCTTCATGTTTTCAGCTTCCCAACACTTTCCAGGCACTTCATCTCTGTTAATAGTTTGGTGAATATCCCCAGGCTTTCTAATAAGCTTTATAAATATATTATTTATAATTATGTTTTTTAAATAATAATTTCTTATTAGGTTATGTTAGTCACCATACAGTACATCCTTAGTTTTTGGTGTAGTGTTCCGTGATTCATTATTTGTGTGTAACACCCAGTGCTCCATGCAATATGTGCCCCTCCTTAATATCCATCACTGGCCTACCCCAATCCCCCACCCCCCTCCCCTCTGAAGCCCTCAGTTTGTTTCCCAGAGTCCATAGTCTCTCATGGTTCATTCCCCCTTCTGTTTATCCCCCCTTCATTCTTCCCTTCCTTCTCCTACCAATCTCTCTGCTATTTCTTATGTCCCATAAATGAGTGAAACCACATGATAATTGTCTTTCTCTGCTTGACTTATGTCACTTAGCATAATCTCCTCCAGTCCCGTCCATCTTGCTGCAAATGTTGGATAATCGTTCTTTCTGATGGCTGAGTAATATTCCATTGTATCTATGGACCACATCTTCTTAATCCAGTCATCTGTCGAAGGGCATCTCGGCTCCTTCCACAATTTAGTTATTGTGGACAATGCTGCTATGAACATTGGGGTGCATATGGCCCTTCTCTTCACTACGTCTGTATCTTTGGGGTAAATACCCAGTAGTGCAATGGCTGGATCATAGGGTAGCTCAATTTTTAACTTTTTAAGGGACCTCCACACTGTCTTCCAGAGTGGCTGTACCAACTTGCATTCTCACCAACAATGTAGGAGGGATCCCATTTCTCCACATCCTCTCCAACATTTGTTGTTTCTTGCCTTGTCAATTTTTGCCATTCCAACTGGCATAAGGTGGTATCTCAGTGTGGTTTTGATTTGAATTTCCCTGATGGCTAATGATTTTGAACATTTTTTCATGTGTCTGTTAGCCATTTGTATGTCTTCATTGGAAAAGTGTCTGTTCATATCTTCTGCCCATTTTATGATTTGTTTATTTGTTTCTCGTGTATTGAGTTTGAGAAGTTCTTTGTAGATCTTGGATACCAATCTTTTATCTGTAGTGTCATTTGCAGATATCTTCTCCCATTCCGTGGGCTGCCTCTTAGTTTTTTTGACTGTTTTCTTGGCTGTGCAGAAGCTTTTTATCTTGATGAAGTTCCATGAGTTCATTTTTTCTTTTGTTTCTCTTGCTTTTGGAGATGTGTCATGAAAAAAGTTGCTGTGGCCGATGTCAAAGAGGTTGCAGCCTATGTTCTCCTCTAGGATTTTGATGGATTCCTGTCTCACATCAAGGTCTTTCATCCATTTGGAGTTTATCTTTGTGTATGGTGTGAGAGAGTGGTCAAGTTTCATTCTTTTGCATATAGTTGTCCAGTTTTCCCAGCACCATTTATTGAAGAGACTGTCTTTTTTTCCACTGGATGTTTTTTCCTGCTTTGTCAAAGATTAGTTGCCCATAGAGCCGAGGGTCCATTTCTGGGTTCTCTATTCTGTTCCATTGGTCTGTGTGTCTGTTTTTGTGCCAGTACCATGCTTTGTGATTATAATTATGTTTTTAATCACTTAAATATTTTATAAAGTGGCAGAATGCAACAGTTTGCTTTTTTCACTTAACATTTTCATTTTATTCCACCTCATTACAAATTGAGGTACCTTATTCTTTTTACTGGCTGATTGTATGATTATGTGGATGTCCTACAATTTAGTTCACCAATTTCCCATTGATGGACACTTAGGCCATTTCCAGGTTTTCAATACTTACAAGCATAGACATAGGGATTTTATATATATATATATATATATACACACACACAGACATACATACACACACATACATTTTTGCCTACTTCTGCAAGTTTTTCAATAGGATATTGACCTTATTGTGTTGTGTGTGTTGCAGATATTATTTTCTAGTTTGTGTTTTGATTTTGCTGCTTCTTACTAACTGCACCATTAAATATAAAAGATAAGTAAAATGATTCTTCTGACAGTTATACTAAGAACAGATTCAGATTTTATAAATAACACCCCCCCTTTTTTTTAACTGATGCTGTTTTAAAGCAAACCAGAAAGCTAATTAATAATCTTAGATTGTGACCATTTTAGATAAGACAAAGAATTTATTTAAGAAGGTTGTTACAGTAAAAAGTATGTTGAGATTGGGTCCCCTTGAATGGAAATTTTGGTTTGGGTCATCATTCCTGAAACCATTCCTGACAATATACTGTTGAATTACAAGAGGGTTATTCAGTGATAAAACTGATATATATTAGGAATGGCAATTCAACATATAGACATACTGTATTCACATTCATCAGCATTTTTCCCCAAATTTTTGATGGTTAATTGAAATTATATAAATCAAATTTTAATGTGTACTTTAATGGAATTGTGAGAGAAATCTTTTTATAAAGCAAATAATCATACCCAGTTAATCTACTGTATAAATATTTACTTAAAGTGTGAAGTATCTTTAATTACGTTAAGTTTTTAAAGTAAAGTTGCAAACGAAAGCTACATAATACTATATTTACCTAGGATGGGAGGGAAGTGTCAGATTCCTTTTACTTTGCCTATACTCCCTTGATTTGAGGAGATTTGAGAAAATGTTAAGTAAATTCAGTTAATCCTTTGAAGTTCATATACCCATATAATCTCTGTGTTATACTAAGTCTTAAAAACTAACCCAATAAGCTTTTTTTCTTCCTGGCTTGTAGTATACTTCACCTCGCAGTGGTATCTTCTGAGTAAACCATCAGTCTGTGCTTAGTTAGCATGTGGTGAGTGAAGAATAATGTCTTGTGTCTTTTGTGCAAAAATCAAATGCATTGCATGATACTAACCATTTCGCTAGAATTCTTTTGCTCTTTTGTTTAATGAATATATGGCTATGCTGTGGGTTAATATAGGTATTTTCTGTTAATTCTGTCTTATAGATTAATAATATATAGATTTCATAATCATCACCACCAGTAAGAGTTATATAATTTTAGGAAAGTTTGCTTAATCTTTAAATAATAATTGAAAGTTTAAAAATTGTTCTTTAAATTTTTATTAATTCAAAAAATTTATGTATTTTATCATCTTTTTTGTTTTTATTTCCTAAGAATAGTCTTGGAAGTTAATAAAGATTGTGAGAGAGAAATGAAAAATCATTTTCTAGATAGAGGTGAAACAATATATTTCACGAAACCAGAATTTAAAATATTGTAAGGCCCACTTATCAAGGCCAATCTGAAATAATGAAAATTAGTAAAGTTGATTTTTAAGTAAAAGCAATTTTATTACTTCCTGGGATCATATGGCATAACAAGCTAACATCTGTTCTGAGGAGACCCTTGGGCAGCCTGCTTCGATTGAATGTGGCTGTTTGTAGGTAGCATATTGCTATTAGGAAGTGACGGCATCTAAACTGTTGGGATGCGGTTAACTGTCTTCACCATTTAAACACCCTTGCCATCAGCTGCAGGTATTAGTCATGTTAGTCGCTTGACTTGGCACCCCCTAACATTTAGGGTACATCTTTACCTCTGACTTCGCTGCAATTTTTACAAATGACAAATAAGCTGGATTGCAATTAATAGAGCTTAATCGAATTAAGATAAAGATTCTCTGTGATTGTTAATTCAGCTAGGATTCAGCTAATGGTATCAAGGTTTAAAATGCCAAATATACAGCTTTTCTTTTTTAATCTTTTAGCTTTAAAAATCATTTATGCCTGCATTTGAGTCTCATTTTGATGCTAGTGTATCAGTTAACCTGCCTTAATGATTATCTAGAACTGCCTGTAGTCTTGTAAATCCCTTAACATTTTCCTTTTTTCATGGTATTATAAGTACTGCATCATGCTTGTCTTTATTTCATTTTAAATACTATCATTTATCACTGGAAGTGTGTATTAAGTAGCATTTTATCAATTGATTAATTGATTGTTTTTTCAACTTTTACTTTGAAAAATTCCAAACACACATTTTGTAAAAATAATGCAGTGAACACCTATATACTCTTCACCTGTATTCACCAATTCCTAACCTTTTGCAAAATGTTGTCACTTGCTCTCTCACTCTTGCTCTTTCTCCATATATATCTTCCCCTCTGTAACGCTTGACCGTTGCTTGCAAACACTTGTGCTTGTAAGCATTTGACAGTTACTTGCAAACATAAATAAATACTTTAGCAAATATCTTTAAGAACAAGGGTATTTTCCTACAAACTCAACAATACAATTATCACTCTCAGGAAATTTAATATTAACATAATACTGTTACCTAGTATATAGTAAATATTCACATTTTTCCAGTTTTCAAATAATGTCTTTCATAATTTTTAAAATTCCAGATCCACTCAGAGATTGCACATTGCATGTCATTGTCATGTTTTTCTAGTTTTTTTTTAAACTAGAAAAATTCTCCCAGCCTTTTTTTTTTTGGTCTTTCACGACACTGGCATCGTGCAGCATTATTGAATCATGCATGAATTTCTTTTCCCACAACAGCACAAGCTAAGGTTTCAAAATAATAATTGACACAGGAATTTAAATATGACAGAAGGTCTTTTTCTCATCTTCTGTAGGTTTCTAGGACCAACATGACTGTTGAGCAAGTTTTATAAATAATACACTATTGGCAGCACATCACAAGTATCAATCAGTGGCTTATATTATTCACTTACAAATTGCGAAGACTTTAAAACTTTCTCTTTTCACTAAATATGTATAAAAAGTTTATCTCTATTAATTTTATTTGGTTATTTATTTTTGTGGCATTTTAACTTAATCTGGCTACTGGCTTTGAGCATTTTAATCAGAGAAACCTTATTAGAATCATTCATTAGCATCATTTCTCTTAGCATTTTAAGTTTTTAAAATTGAGTTTGTTAATTTCCAATGAGGCATAGCTTTTTTATACCAAAATGCTGTTTGTCCTTTGCTGCCATGCATATCATCCTAGGAGAATTGCAATATGTAGAAAAATCAACACATTAGAAAAAACGGAAGAACTCTTTGTCCTCTTTAAATCTGAATAGCTGTGTCCTTGTGGGGTTCTGCCAAGTCAGCACACGTACTCCTGGCTTCTCCAGGTGTGACCAGTAGCATTCAGGGCATGTGAAAGGTGGCGGTTCCAAATGTCACTGAAACGTCCTGTTTTTCAGGATCGCTGACCTGTAGGATCTGTAGATCAGATCATTCCAAGAACATTAATATTTAGAAGATTTTGTTTTAGGATTTAATATTTAGAGAGTATTTCTACTTCAATCCCTAGACCATAGAATATAATTTTAACTTGAAAAAACAAGTCTGCCAAAAAGTTTGCTTAAAAATTCTTTTTCTTTATCCTCTTTCCCTTCTTTTCCAGTCGTGGCTCCGATCATCATCTTGAAGAAACGGGGTGGTGGCGTTGGGCAGGCGTGGAGCACTGTCCGTGTTTGCCTCTTTGAGAAGCAAGCTGTTGTTCAGGGCCCATTATGGAGCCAAAGACCAAGAGAACCCTGACATTGGCCCGCAGATAATTGCAGACTGCCTTTCAGATCGATTATATCAGTGGAGAAATGGTGATAGTTTTTTTCTTTTTGTTGGGAGAAGTTTTATGTTGTTTAGAAGATATTTTGAATAACTCAGCCTGACTTATGGGCTCATTTAATGTTCCTTTCTTCCATTCTTTTTGTCCCTCTTTTTAAAGAACTGCTTGCCTTTCCTATTTATTTTTAGGGGGATTTCTTTTTAAAGACTTGTGCAATACATTTTGAGGTGAAACTTAGTAGATTTTTTCTGATAAATTAGAGCATTTAATTGAGTATTTTATCCACATTGATTTGTTGAATATTTGCTAAAGACTAGTTCTTTAAGCTATACATATGATAAATCCAAACAGCAGTACCTCATTGTTTACTTAGCTTTTGTACTTATATTTTTCAGAGGAAATACTACTACTGTAAATTGTAAATAGTCAATATTGTATTGTATGCATACTGTATTGTATGCAGATCTGTGACTGTTGGCAATGTCATCTTGGAAGAACAGATAAATAAAGTTTATTTACTATATAAAATTTGCTTATTGTGTTTTTTTTACTATGTTGAAATCTATTTCAAAATAGTTAAGAAAAGATGTTCTATCTGGATGAATATTTTGAGGAACTGTTTGTCAAGATAGCTAAATGCTAACCATTTGGAAAGATTTTTTATGTTCAAAATTAGCATGATCAAGTTAGAAGAAATACGGTAACAAAAAATACCTCACGGTGTGTGTGTCAGGAGTCTGCCAACTTGGGGGTGCCTCCTCCCTTCTGGAGTAGACCATACTTTGATTCTTTTTAAACTTAATGAGAGCATCTCTTGGACAGCAAGAGATGGGAACTGTTCAGAGGGTTTCATACACCCTTTATATTCTAGCAAACACAGTATTCAGTATGTAGGTATTACCTAACCTCTGCCTCTCAATTATCCAGACAGTGTGGACCTTCATATTGCTGGTGTCTCTTATAGTGTGATAAAGAATGGGAAGCTCGGAGGGGTAATGACCAGTGGGTCTTCCATTCTAACCCATAGCTGACTTCTTTGAGGACAACTGTTTCAGCAAGGGAAGAGGGTCTTCTTACCCCTCCCCCCCTTTTTTAAAATCAGGATTCACTTAAGGGGCAAAATTTTGTGCCACCAAAGGGTTTCTGACAACAGACGTGACTTCTCACCTTTTTAATAAATCTTTTCCTGAGGTAGAAATTGTGGACTCCGAGTGAAATTTGTAGACAACTTCCTACTAACTCGTTTATAGAGACAAAAAGCATATCAAAAAGTGTGTAGGAGGTCAGCACACTTTTTCTAGAAAGGGTCAGGGTCAGATAGTGTTATCTGCTTTATAGGCCATATAGTCTCTGCCACAATCCACCCCCCTCCCCGCCCCTGTCACTGAAGTACAAATACAATCATAGGTAATACATAAATTAATGATCACAGCTATGTTCCAATAAAACTTCATTTCTAAAGCAGGTGGCAGGCTGGATTCGGCTCACAGGTAGTGGTTTGCCAAGCCCTGGGAAGGTGAACAAGCTGGATCTTAAACATGGAGTTGGGGAAAGAGTGCTCATCAGTTAATATCAGGGGTTGCTTGTTTTTCCTCAGTGCAGGCTTACAGCCTCTCTTTCAGAAAGAAGTACAGCAAATTCAGTTCACCTTAAGAATGATGGTGTCATTTTCTCAATGACCTGTTTCAGCAAGAGGGATCAAGTCTTACATTAGACTCTGTGTCAGGGTCTCAACCCACCTGGAGCATTTTCTTGAAGACCCCCCCCCCCCCCATCCCTAAATGATGCCTGGGAAATGACAGAGTTTTCCAAAAAAATACTACAGGACATGATTGCATCATAGCTTGCAGACCACTGAGTACTTTGCCTTGTACTCTGATTGTTACTTGCAGGCAAGGAGGTTTGTGATGGCTGAGGGTCAGCCCAGGGCCACAGAGAGAGAGAGCTGTGATTCCAGCACTGAGATCCTGACTCTGGGGCTCTGAACCCAAGGCTTTCTCCAAGACCTCATGACTGCGGGACACAAAAAGGTTGATGGAGTAAATTTATTGCCAGGAAACTAGCATTTCACTTTGAAAGGTGCTAGATGCTAGTAAGATGTTACATTAGCAAGGTTTTGGTAAAATTTTCACTTGTAGCTATAGGAATTAATTTTATAGTCACTTTGTTCAGGTCAGCTGCATGTGAATCTTGGTAGACAACTACCTTTTTGTTGACTTGTGTCTTCGTCTGTTCGTGCTGCTATAACAAAAATACCACAAACTGGGTGGCTTATAAACATTGAACATCTATTTCTCACAGGTCTGTGGTCTGAGATGTCCAAGATCGTGGCACTGGCAGATTTGGTGTCTGTGATGGCCCACTTCCTAGTTCGTAGATGCCTTTTCTCTCTGCCCTCACGTGGCAGGAAGGCAGGAGCTTTCTTTCTCTGGCCTCTTTTGTAAGGGCATCTATTCCATTCAAGAGGGCTGCACCTTCATGATCTGATCACTTCCCAGAGACCCCACCTCTTAATACCATCACATTAGGGGATAGGGTTTAACATGAATTTTGGGGGGGACACAAACTGTCAATCTATGGCAACTTGAAAATTTTTGAGTTAGGCATTTCTGAATTAAAGGACTTGAACATCATTTATGATTTTCTGATGTGTAAATATTTATTCTTCTTCTTACAAAAATTCACTGGTCGCAGAAACTACCTGTTGAGGAAGGATGGACAGATGCTAGAAGTGTTCTCATGCCTTTCTGTTGCTGCAGGGCCCAGAGGATGGGGATGGCTTTCCTGTAGCTTCCTTACCCTCCACAGCAAGCAGGGGTCTAAGGCCGAAAGAGAAACTCTGTTGGGACTGAAGTTGTTTAAACAGGAAAGACCTTTTCATTTTGTTTTCTTTTTGATTCTGAAAGAAATTTTGGGTTCATTGTAGACAATTTGGAGAATACATTTTAAAAAAGAGAAAATAATCTTCCAGAATCCCTCACCAGGAAAAAACCACCATGGGGTGCCTGGGTGGCTCAGTCTGTTAGGTGTCTGCCTTTGACTGATCATGATCCCAGTGTCCTGGGATTGAGTAACACGGAGGGCTCCCTGCTCAGCAGGGAGCCTGCTTCTCCTTTTCCCTCTGCTGCTCTCCCTTGTACTCTCTCTTGCTCTCAAATGAAAAAGTCTAAAAAAAAAAAAAGAAAGAAAAAGAAAGAAAGAAAGAAAAAAAGAAAGAAAAGAAAGGAAAAACAACCATTATTACTTTGGTGCCTTTATTTTATTCTTATTTTTATTTTTATTTTTTGGTGCCTTTAATCATGACTATTTTTTTTAATGTGTGAATGGATGTATGGAAGCACAGTTTGTGTGTGTGTGTGTGTATGTGTGTACATACAAGCCTGCATTTATATGTCTATTTACATTCAGGGCCATTAAAATTTCTTTGAAACTATTTCTAATTGCTCCATATTTTATCCAGTGAATACATCATCGTTTAATCCCTTTTTCTCCTGTTGAACATTTAGGTTGTGCGTAATTAGTCACTTTCATTTAGTACTCACGGTGATCTTGCTGTCCACATTGTAAGCGCACTTGAAAGAAACAACCCAGGACCAACCTGTCTTTCTCTCAACAGCCTTTGGTTTCCAAACAAGTGGACACGTTTTACGTTACTGTGTGCCACATTTGTCTGGCATCACTTCCCCTAACATTCCAAAGACGTGATGCACGGGGGAACATTCTGAGTCTGTACACTCTTAGAATAGTACATTTCAGAACTGGGCTTCACCCAGATTTGAAGTCTGAAAGCTGAAATGGCTGTGCCTGAAGCACGCTGTCCATGGGAGCGCAGGTGGGAGGGTGCGGTGCATGAGCAAGGCGAGGCAGCAAGTGGCTTTCCTTCCATCCTCCAGCCATTGGCTTCTATAGTTGGAACAACTTCTTGAGTCTCACTTTGGGGTCCTCTTTAGTTCGGTTTTGTTGTTCTTTAGAAATGTTCGAACACCAAACGTAAACATTTCCTCAATGACACAGTAAACAGTACAGCCGTTTTATTTTTTATTTTTATTTTTTTATTCTTCAGCCAAAGTTCTGCCTTTATTTTGCATACAAAAAATCATATGGAGAGCAACTATATGAATGTTGTCAACGTTGGTAAGACGACTTTTTCTTTTTTTCTTTTATTTTTTAATAATTTTTTATTATATGTTAGTCACTATACAGTACATTCCCAGTTTTTGATGCAACGTTCCATGATTCATTATTTGCGTATAACACCCAGTGCACCATGCAATACGTGCCCTCCTTACTACCCATCACCGGCCTATCCCAAGCCCCCACCCCCCTCCCCTCTGAAGCCCTCAGTTTGTATCTAAATATTTTCCCCTAAATCAGCCTAAAATGCAGCTATGGGTACACCTCTTGCACTTCCCCAGTTGCTCATCCCCCCTCGGCAGGAAGACTGCCTCTTGGTTACCCCCCACCCGGATTAGGCTACTTTCCCCTTATAAATGGGGACTATTTTGTGTTTCCCTGTCCCTCTTGCTCTTTCACTGCTGTCCGTTGAGCGTGGGTAGACATGATTTGTCTTTTTCATTCACAGGTCTCTGGGAGACGTTGACACATGGTCTGGTGTGGATCCTAAGGTCCTGGCCATAATGTCTGATGCAATGACTGGGTGAGACTTTTGGGATGCCTTCGGGAGGAGGCTGGGAGTATTTTATGGGCAGCCAGGAAGGAAATGAATATTTATGATCCAGTGAGCAGATGGGACGACTGTTTCCAAGTCTTCACATACTTTGTCATCTGACTTGACGGTACCTCCTATCAGACTGGGCACAGTGCATTTCTCCACCAACACTGAGTGTGGCCATGTGACTGTGGTCCGTGGGTTTTGAGTGGACATTATATATGCCACATGGGAGCGGCGGTTTTAAGAGCCCTCCCACAGGTCCGCCATTGCTCTTGACCTCTGCCGTGAGTTTGAGAGGTGGGTGCTCCTTCAGCGTGGGCCCTGGAATAGTGAAGACACATCACTAGACATGAGTGAGAAACAAACACTGTTGTAAGTCACTGAGATTTGGGGATCAGTTGTTACTGTAGCATGACCTAGCGAAAGCTCACTAGTATATCGTGAAGAAGAAGAAAAGACGAAGCAAGTTGCAGGGTAGTGTGTTTCGTTTTTAGAGGTTCGACTCTATGTCTTGGTGTAGATTTCTTCAGGCTGTTTGGGGTTTTCCCAGTTTCTTGAATCTACAGGTTTGTCTTTTGCCAGATTTGGGAAGTTTTCAGCCATTATTTCTTTGAGTATCTTTTCAGCCATACCCTCTTTCTGTACTCCCTCCTCTTCTTCTGAGACTCCCATGGCACAATGTTAGGTCTTTTATTATAGTCCCATAAGTCCCCGAGGCTCTGTTCATTTCTTTTTTCAGCCTGTTTTCTCTCTCTTACTCAGACTGAGTAATTTCTGTTCTTCTATCTCGAGTTCGTTAACTTTTCCTTCTGTCCCCTCCATTCTGCTCTTGAACCCGTCATTGAGTTTTTAATTTCAGCTATTGTATTTCTCAGTTCTAAAATTCCCACTTGAATCTTTTTATCTTCTATTTCTTTCCTGAGATTTTCTGTTTCCTAGATGAGATTTTTTCTTGTTTGTTTCAAGCATGTTTGTAATTGCTCATTGAAGCAGTGTATGTAGGACCGCTGCTTTCAAATCTTTATCAGATAATTCTCACATCTCTGTCATTGTGATGCTAACATTTGTTATCTCCTTTTACTCAGTTTGAGATTTTCCTGGTTCTTGGTATGTCTAGTGACTTTCAATGGAAGCCTGGACATTTTGGATATTATGTTATGAGACTCTGGAACTTATTTAAACCTGTTTAGCTGGTCTCCTCTGAGACTGCTCTGGCAGGGGAAGGGCTGGGGCAGTGCCAGGTGGGGTTAGAAGTCCAGATTCTCTTACTTGGCCTTCACTGACACCCAAGGTGGGGATGGTCTCCACATTACTGCTGGGAAGGGGTGTAGAATTACAGATCCCTACTGATACCACCTGAGCTAGGAAGGGGTATGAGTGCCTCTTTACTCTTCCCCATGTAGCCCCCACGAGACCCCCAGGAGGAGTGATGGGAAGAGGGACCTCTTTACTTTTGGGTGGTAGTGAAAGTCCTTGACTCTCCACTAAGTCTCCTCTTACAACCCCCTCCCCAAGCAGGGAGAGGCAGGGGACCTATTTGCTGCTGGTAGGGGTGGAAATCCGGGCTTCTCCACTGACATAGGAATGAGGTGGGATAGGGAGGGCCCGCTGTTATCCACCAGGGATGGAAGTCCTTGCTACCTGTCCAGTCTTCTCCAACAGCACCCTGGCATGAGTTTGGGGTGCCTCCTTACAGCGTGGCAACATTAGAGGTCCAGGCTCCGCACTGGGCCTTTGCTGGCAGGGGTGGGGGTAGGGCCATGGTGTTTTCTGCGGTGTTTGGGTAGAGTACAGTGGCAGTTGTCTAAAAGCTGTCTTGCCAGGCCGCTCCTTTCCCAGTCCTCTGGCCAGGGAGAGCACTGAGCATTTCCAGGCAGCCAGCTCCTTCAGCCTACGTGCCTGAGGCTGAGAAACCCTCAGGAACTCACAGCATGCCATTCCTCAGGCGCCAAGGCCCCCAGCCAGTCTGACATCTTCCCCCCACCTTCAAGGTCTTCTCAAGTTTGTCTTCTCTGTAATGTCCAGGGTTTTTAGTTGTACTTAGTGGGAGGAACAGGGAGGAGTACATCTATCCATGCTCCTAGAAGTGGAAGTGTCCTACACAGTGTGGTTTTATTCGGGTATCTATTATGTATTATTTATTCAATTTAAAGAATTCTACGTATCGTTACAGATGCAGATACCTTTAATAAATGTATGAATATATAAACCAGAAGAGCATACAGTTCATTCACAATGGTGGCTAAAACTGGTCTTCCCTGATCGCCTCTACCCCGTCGCTGTTTCCTCTCCTTATTTAGCTTTTTTCGTCGGCATCTAGCATTGCCCACCCTCAGTAACCACGGTCCTTCCCCTTGTACTAGGGTACAAACTCTAAGAGGGCAGGTGCGCTATCTGCCTTGTCCACTGTTGTATCATTAGGACCTAGAATATATAGTAAGCATATTGAATGAATGAATGAACGAACGAATGAATGAATGAACAAGTAAATTAAGAAAGAGGATAAAATGTATCAGCAATTTTATCTGTAATTAAAAGCAATTTAAAAAAAAAAGACTGGAGCATTTTTTAAAGACCTCTTTCTCTCTGCATTGAGAAGGCACATGGGAATGCAGGGGAGTGAGAGGAACACAATCGTGGCAGAACCTGGACTTTGTTTTCACTTGTTTTATAAATCAGTTAGTCACAAAGATTGATATTTTAAGGAACCAAATCCTGGTAACACACCTCAGGACATACCAGTGGAAATGAGTACCGCTGGAAAGAATCCCTTCCCTGGTGTTTTCATTCCTAATTTCCTAGATGTTTTTCTTTCAAGACTGAGCCATGTTGGATTGGAAGATTAGTTTAGGCCCAGGGAAAGAATCTGTTCAAACAGATTAATTTTTCCTAGTCTCTGGGGGAGGCAACATTGCATGCTGGTTAGGAATACAGGCTCTGGGGCCAGATGGCCAGGGTTCCAGGTCCGGCTTGGCCATTCACTCACTAGGCAAGGGACCTAACCTGTAAACCTCAGTTTCTTCCTCTGTAAAATGGGCATAATAATAATAATAGCATCTGTCTTAGATTGAATTACCACTTATAAAATCCCTAGAATGGTATCTCAAACACGCTAAGAGCTAGAGAACAGTTGGCCATTGCTGGTTTTAATAAATAGCTTATAACACTGAAATTAACTATCAGCAAGGAAGGGTGCCAGGGAAGATACAAGCTGAACAAAACTGAAGCCACGCATCCTTGTGACAGTCAAGATGCTAATGACTGTGGTCACCACCGCCCAGAACCAACCCCTGCCAATGTCAGGAAGACCTCAAAGAGAATGGGCTCAAGCAAAACAGGTGCCCAAATCCTGCCTGGAAGTAGGCAAAGAAGAGTCCCACCAAAGACCATGAGGAGGGGTGTCCCTGATCTGGGTGGTGTCACCAGCACCTGCTCTCCCCATGTGCTGCCCAGCCTTGAGAGCAGCGTTTCCTTTCCTTTCCCTCCCTTTCCAACCACCCGGGGCTGGTTGGGTCTATATTGCACCCTCTTTGCCCTCATTCTGCGGGGATCTTTGAGGATCTTCATCACTTGGAGAGGCCAGGAATTCTCTGGGCGCTGGCCTGGAGCGGAATTCAGGAGGGAGCCAGCCCCTCCTTAACCTTGGCTCCATGTCTGTTGGAGACTCAGGATTTCCTTAGCCTACAAACCAGTATTACCATTAGGTGTTCTGTTTGTCCTGGAGGTGACCACGTTCCTGGGCCAATCAGGGCCTGTACAGCTCTGCCTTAGGTCTTCAAGGTGACCAGTTGTCCAGGAAACCTACTGCCAGTATTTGCCTTATTCCTGTCTGTGTCAACAGTGACTAGATTTGCAGCCCTAGCCACTAGGACTACCCTTTCTTTCCGCCTCAACTCTACTCGGTTTGACACTTGCCCTTCCGTCCCGACCCTTGATTATATCCTCAGAGCTAAGCCTAATTCTGGCCTCCAGGGATCCTCGATACCACTCCCAACTGCCCCAGGGGCCTGATGCCAGCTGCCCAGGAAATCATCCTGTGTGGTCCAGACCTGGCCCCTGGGCCCTGCCCATCACAGCCCCACAAGGCTCCCAGGGAGGGAATGAACTGGCTCTCAGGGCCTGGCTTATATGCTTAGGTGTAAAACATACCTAAGTTCACATGGAACTGTCTAGTCCAGCCATGGCTGAAACAGGTATGAGCCTAGGAGGACATGAGTGGACACCAAACCCCTGTGAGATAGGGGGATTTGACCTGAACTTCCTGCATAAAACCAGGAGCCACTGAAGACTGTCTGTCCGTTGAACTAGAAGTAGAAGAAGCCCGCTCTGTGACCTGGGAGAAGAGGGCTGGAGCTTCCCAGGAGAGCAGACAGGAGGAGCATTGTCCGAGAGTGACTCAAGGCCGAGCCTGCCCCGTGTGAGTGTGTGACGGTCAAGATTCCCACCACTCAAGTGATGCCGAAACAGAGTCATGCCAGAACTCCAGTCAAGGAAGGGAGCAGCAATGCCGCTCTGGAGCCTCTGGAGATGCTGGAGCCCCGGCCCCAGCCAGCGAGAAGCTGCTCTGCAGGGAGGCCTGGGTGCTGGACACCCACAGAGAATCAGCAGAAGGAACAGGTCCCTGAGAGACACACGGAACTGCATCCCCTAACGAGATGAGAAAACCCCAAACTAAGCCTTGCGAGGATGATACCAGGCCTGAGTCCCAAAAGGAGCAAGAAGAAAAGGCCAGGGAAGGCGGGGAGGCCCCCCAGGCAGGACAGTGGAAGCGCAGGGGTCAGAGACGGTGGGTGTGAGTGTGACACCACAGCAAGTGGGAGCTGCTGGCACAAGGGGTGAGGCCGGCATGGGGACGAGGCTGGAGGCAGGCTGGGTTGGTGCCTGTGTTCAGTTCTTAGACTTCAACCCAAGCAGTAACAAGAGAGAGCTGCATGATAGTCTTGATATTTTCAGCTCAAAGCCATTTATCTTCTTCCTTGAAAGTTCAGGGCCAATTCTGCTGCCAGGAATCTTGCAAAAGCAGCTTTTGCCAGTGTGGGCTCTAAAAAATGAAATGCACATGGGGTATTCCATTGCTCAAGCCGAATGCAATGTACCGAGTGATCGGGGTGGCGGCGGGAGGGGGGAAGGAACTTTTGAAGTCAGGTCTGTTTATTGGTGCTGTGGGCACTCCATTGCTCGCTCTCTGGGCCCAGGAGAATGAGGCTACAGCCAGCTGGCCTTTGTCACCAAGGTCCCCAGTCCAAACAGCTTCATAGGCAAAGATTTAGACCAGACTCCTGGCCCCTTGGCCCACCGCTCAGCTGACGCAAGTGGATCCCACTCTCAAGATGGGGAGCCTGTTCCACGTCCAGCAGAAGGTGTGAATGACTAAACGCAAGCCAACCGAGTGACTGGAGAATGATCTAAAGGGAAGGAGGGAAATGCGTGTGCCTTTCAAGAGCATATTCCCTTTTCCCCCTCTCCCCAGCTCTGGACAAGGAGTGACTGCTGAGAAGCAGGTGCCTAGCCCAGCCTCAGCTGCATCCCTGGCTTCCCCAGCATCTCGTGGCCGTGGCCAGGCTCTGCCACGGGGCAGGGGATCTCGAGTGAGTGTCTGACGCAGGGCATTCACCCACGGCGTATGACGGTTGGGAAGACTGGGGATGGTGCGGGTGCGGATCGTGGTCTGAAGCCCCTCCCCTCACCATGCCAGACAGAACGATCAGCACTTGTCTCAGTTACCTGCGGCCACTCTCGTGCTATAGAGCAAACCTCTCAGAGTGCAGTGGCTGACCATCAGCCTCTATTCAGCTCGAGGACATGTGCAGGTCAGGGATTCAGGCGGACAGTGCTGGCCTTGGGGGCCCCCGTCCGTAAGCTGTCTGCTGGCAGCTCAGCTGGGGAAGCTTGGCTCTGCTTCTTGCACTTCTGTCCTCCTTCCAGCCCCTGGCAGCTCTCTTTCTCCCGTGAGGGTACAGAGGCTGGAGCAGAAGTGGCCCTGCAGATGCTTTTGGACCTTCCGCTGGTATCACCTGGGGCCGAACTCAGAATTAAGGGGTGGAGAAATACCATCTCTTGAAAGGACGAGTCAGAAAGTCACATTCTAAGGGGGTGTACGGAATGGAGGAAGGGTGTGACGATCGGGGCCCTTAATGCAAACAATGGATCGGAACCCTTCTCAACGCAGGACTCTGCAGACGCTCCCCCAATCAGCTGTGTTCGCACATGACCTCAAACCTGCTTGCCATCGCAGCTGTGAATGCGCTGTCTCCAAGCTAGGTTTCGTGGAGCCCTCTGCTTCCAGAGGGGGGGCTTCAGGGAACTCTGCTGGGGCAGGGGGAGGACAACACGGCGAGGCTCTGGGCACCCCACTCCGCTCACAGCCACTGCCTTTCTATTTGGTATAGATATTGGGGTTCTACACGAGTTGTTCTTGTATTTTTGTTGTTGTTGTTTGAAAACAGGTTCTGCCGTCAAGACTTTAAAAAGTGTCCTCTCCTTGAATGCACTCAGAGCAACAGGAAGAGAGCTTGCTTAGCCCAGAGTTCCTTGGTCTCTGAAGAACCAACGTCTTGCTCTGCTGTGCCCGAGGCTCTCTTCAAAGGCAACTGGGAGAAAGAACTTCAGGGAATCCATGATCGTGTGTCCTCTCCAACTCTTTTACCAGAGTGCCCTCTACTCAAGGTATTTATTTTACAGCCAAGTGCCAGTTAAAGTTTCGGTGTATTTTCTCTCCTGGACAGTGAGGACTATTTTATGGATCGTGTAACACGTCTCCCTTTTCACCTCGGCCACCTGGAAGCTGGGTGCCAAATTCACATCACAAGTTTACATAACTCTTAAAACTAGAATGGCCCAAGGAGCTTTTAAAATATAGATTCCAAGGCTTCCACTGCAGGGATTCTGTTTCAGCCTGAACCCCTGGGCTGGCTCTGATGGCTTCATTATTTCTGTTCTCTTCCTCTATCCTGGACTTGCCCTCTGATTCTGCTACACACGCTCGGGCTCTGATTGTTCTTTTGTACAATACAGTCCGTTTTTCCTGGGCTCAGCCTGACCGTGAGGCGTGGGCTGCTTGCTCGGCCGGTGAAGGCAGTGCCCAGCCAGAGAAGGGCAGATAGACCCTCAGTAGAGAAGGGGATAGAGGCCCCAGGACCCTCCTGGTCTGTGGGGTTGAGGGTCCAGCTGTGTCTTTCCCAGTGAGCACTCCAGGGGGAGGCCTGACCTGGCGGTGGGTCTGGGCCTGAGGGCCAGGAGCCAAAACACTCTTGGACTCTGAGAGAAGCAGGACCCAGGCTGAGACAGGGCCACAGCCCACCCTGTCCCCTGCGGCGGCCTGAGCCCCGTGCCCACGTGGGGCTCCACGCTGAAACCTTTCATCCCTTGGGTACCCCTACATTTAGGCTAATTCAATATTCAGGCTTGACCAAAAATTGTTTAGAAGAACATGATTATTCTCTAGGATGATTTTGAATTTAGAACCAAATATAAACGTTGACATAAAACAAATCCAAGGTCCTAATCTTTTGAGGTTATTTGTATTTTTAAGATAATCTGACATGTCAAATTACTAACAAATTAACCTTGGATTCATTTTAAAAAGCTGTGACTGAAGAATTGATTTAGATCTGTGATTTTAAACAGAACCTTTGTTAAGTTTTCGAATATTTAAGGTAACTTAAGGAATATGTTACTTATAAGTTTAGTGAGTTAGATTTATCAACATGGATAAGTAATGAATTACTTAAGTACTTGAAAGTTTTTTGAGTCCGGTAAATATACAGGAAAAAACTCATAAGGAAATCAAGTATGATACATTTATTAGCGCAGCAATTTTATTAAAGGGAATTCAATGAAGTTGTAAAAACCTCCTTAAAAGAATTGCTTGAATTTTGCTAGATTTGTAATTAGAATAGTGAGATTTATTAGTCAAACTTAAACTTTAAAAAGTTCTACAGTTGCGATGTTAATAAATTCAATACTAAATTTTTTTAACTTAAGTGGTCTTCTAATGAAACTTTCTCTTAATCTTGGGGCAAGTTGTGTTTGTTAATTATTCTTTACGTTACTGGTGTTCCCTGATGCCTGGCAGTCCTTGGTGGGCCAGTGAAGGACAAGGTAGGTCGCTCTCAGGGCAGGAATGAGTTTCCCTTTGCTTTTGTTTAGATCTGTCTGCCCGGCAGGCAGGTCTGTCCTCCAATGGAAGGGCCACCTCTGCATCCCCTGTGTGTGAGTTGGCCTGTTGACAGGTTACTCTAGCGTCTTTCCCTTTGATCCTCTGTCTCTGTCTCTGTCTCTTTGTCTCTATCCTTACCTCTCTCTCTTTCTGCCCTTACAGGAGAATTTGTGCCTTCTCTTTTATGCACGCTAACACCAGATTTGCCTCAGGCCCCCACAGAGGGCACTCCTCTCTTTCAGGAAGGAAGACTGAGGAGAAGCGGGCTCCCCAGCGGCACCTTCTCCCTCAGGTACCACGTGAGGGACCCAGGCGCACCGGCTCCATTAAGCGCTCTGGGGATATTGGCTCGGTTGTCCCCACTTTTAGCCGTATTTAATAGCTGTTTTAAAAGTTGAACCTGGGTTTTACTGAGCCATGCCAGGAATAGAAGGTTAAATGAGAAGGCCCTCAAGGCTCAGAGAATGTGGGGTGCCTGTGGTCTTGTGACAATACACACTTGATTCTTTCCTTGGGCGGGGCGGGCTGCGTTAGAGCTACTTAAGCAGAGGTGAGGTGGGGAGAGGAGGAACGGGGTGTGGGAAGAGGGAGCCTCTGGAGAGAGAAAGAGCTCTTGTTGAAGACAGCGGATAAGAGGGCCGATGAACCACGGGCGATCATCAGAAGCTGGGGCAGAAAGGGCAGATGTTGGATGGAAAATGATTGGCCCTGGTTGCCGGGTACTTCATGCTGGGCACTTTGCATGATTTGTTCATTTTTGCTTTTTCTCTTTAGTGACAACAAAAAGCTTTTTTTTTTTTTTAAGTTTCTATTTTAATCCCCAGACGCTTATCACAAGTGCCCTCCTCAGTCCCCATCACCATCCCCCCAACCTCCCCATCGGTAACCATCAGTTTCTTCTCTCTCCTTAAGAGTCTGTTTGCATGCTTTGTTGGAACTTTCCTGACAAGCACAGGTGAGGAATGTGAGTCCACCTCAGAGGTTGAGAAGTATGTCAAAAGCTTATTGGCCACTAACCTGGAAGGTGGGACCTGAACTCTGAGCTCTGGTTAGTGATCCCCGATCTTCCACTGGGCCCTAACCAATTCATGCTCCATCGGTAGCAAAATCCTCAGTGCCCTGTCCTGCTCTGAACTCTCCTTCTGCTTTCTTGAGTAACTGAAACACTTACCCTCCTGTGGGGACTCTGACTCCCCTGCAATTTTCTCCAGCCTATGTGTATGGAGGCGGGGGTGTGTTTTTCCTCATGCCCCTTGCATTGCTGTCCATCTTGTCCCTCCTTTACCCTCCAGGCTGTGTCCCTCCCCTTCCCTGACACCTCTTGCCATCTGTACCCGTGATGTCATTTTTCAGGCCTCCCATTCTCCCATCAACTGCCACCTCTGTTGGCACACCTCCACGATTATTCCAAACTAAAGACCGAGCCTGAGACCCACTGATTCTACCTCTCTCCTTCCCCCAACCTCATCCCTATCATTTCTTCCCTCACTCTTCGCCCCACCAGCCTGGGTTCCATGGCCCAGCATGACAGACATGCACTGTCAGCGCCCATCTCATTCTGTTCATTAAACTCATCTGGCAAACCCTACCTTGGTTCTGTTGATTTCCACTCATTCCAGATCTGCACCCTGGCAGCTGGAGGGGGCTGGAGAAACCCACTGAACCGCACTCACTAGCTCTTTTGGGATTCAGGACCACCAACTTCAAATGGGCCCTTTGTGCTCTTACAGTCCCTTCTCCTTCCCTTGCCCAACCACAACCCTACATGGCACGTCCCCCTCCTCACTCTGCTGAGGCCTGAGCTTCCTGCTTCACAGAGAAGAAGTGCGTGATTGCAGAACTGCCTTGTTCTCCCCACCACTCCTACAACCCACTTCCATCTGTCCCACCAACTCTGCCTTTGTTGCCCTCATGATGGTTGAGCCCAGTTCTGTCATCTGAAGCCAACACCTCCACTTTTGCACAGAGCCCGTGCCCGTGCTCCTTCTCAAGGATAAAGCTCCCCCTGATGAAAGGGTGGCTCCTCTTGGCTGGATCCCTCCCGCCCCGTCAGCCCTTGAACATGCTGCAGCAGCTCCCATCTTCAGAAACAAAACAAAACGAACATCAAAAATGGCTGCTATGTCCTCACATCTCTCTCTCTTTCTTTTTAAAGATTTTATTTATTTGAAAGAGAGAGAGACAGCATAAGCGGGGGAAGGAGCAGGGGGAGAGGGAGAAGAAGACTCCCTGCTGAACAGGGAGCCCGATGCAGGGCTCAATCCCAGAACCTCGGGATCGTGACCTGAGCTGAGGGCAGACGCTCAACCATCTGAGCCACCCAGGCGCCCCTCACCTTCTTTCTGTCCGAACCACTGAAATCAGGGATTTGCTCCATGATTGCACTAGGATGACTCTTTCCAAGGTCACGAGTGACCTCCAAAGAGTCTAATCTGATGGTTGATTCTCAGTGCTTATCTTGCTCAAACTACCAACAGCTGTTGATGTTGTTGGCTATTCTTTCCTCTTGCCTTCTGGGACATTCCTCTCTTGTTTCTCACCTCATCCCACTGGCCACCTCCCTCTCAGTCTCATTCCCCAGCCTCTTTAACGGCCCCAAGGATCATTGCTGCAACCACTTTCCTTCTCCACCTGTACTTGTTCCCTAGCTGAACTCATTTGGTCTCATGGCTTCAGACATCATTCAAGTGCTTGACAACTCCTGAACATACTTCTCCAGCCCAGCACTTTGCCACCAAACTCCAGTCTTGTAGATCTAGCTGTTCACCCAACATCCCCACTTAGATGTTAGAGTAGGCCGCCATAACAAAATACCCCAGACGGGGCGGCTTCAACAACAGAAACTATCTTCTCAGCTTTCTGGAGGCAGGGTGGGTTTCTCCTGATGCCTGTCTCCCTGGCTTGCAGATAGCTGCCTTCTCACTGCGTCCTCACATGACATTTCCTCTGCGTGTGTGTGTGTGTGTGTGTGTGTGTGTGTGTGTGTGTGTAGGGAGGGAGAGATCCCTGGTATCTCTTCTTCTTATAAGAACCCTGGTATAAGAACTTCTTATAAGGACACCAGTGTTATCAGATTAAGGTCCCATCCTATGACCTCACTCAACCTTAATTATGTCCTTACAGGTCCTATCTCCAAATTCAGTCATGCTGGGGGTTAAGGCTTCAACACATGAATTCGGAAGGGACACAATTCAGTCCACAGCAGATGTGTACTGGGCGTCTCAGACTTTATCACTAAGCTCTTACTCTTCCCTCCAAAACCTGTTCCCATTGCAGCCTTTGCCTTTTTGGTAAATGGAAACTCCGTCCTAATTGCTCAGCCCCAAACCTCACCACGATGCTGATTCCTCTCTTTCGCTCACATGGCACATTTCAATTCATCAGCAAATCCTGTTGTCTCTACTTCCAAAGCGTGTCTGGATTCTAAACTACATTTTCCCACCTGCACTGCCATTACTCCGATCTAAACCATCATCAGTTTTAAACTGAATTATGACAGTGGGCTCCTACATTGCCCCCTGTTTGTGCCTTTGGTCCCTAAAATCCTTTTTCAACGTGGCACCAGAACAGTTCTCCTAAAATAGAAGTCAGACCATTTCACTCTCTGCTTAACTCCCTCCTCCCAATAGATCCCATAGCACTCTAGGGAAAGTGTCCGTTTGGTGGCCAGCAAGGCCCTACACCATCACCACTGTGACTGCTTAGCATTCTGCTGCTTGCTCCCTCTGCCTCGGCCACACGGCTCTCCTTGCTTTTCCTTAAGACCTGTTCCTACCTCAGGGCCTTTACATTTGCTGTTCTTTCCAGTTGAAATGTTCTTCCACTGGATATTATATGTTTCCCTCATTTTCGTCTGGTGTCTACTCAAACTTGAATTTTCAGAGGGGTCTCCTTTGAGTATCGTACAAAAAATAGGGTTCCCACTCCTGCCAGGCAAATTCCGTCTCCCTCACTCTGTTCTGTGTATTCCCACAGCAGTCAACCCCGTGTGACTCTCTCCAGATCTTTTCTCCAGCATTTGTTTATTGTCACCTTTTTTTCTCACCAGACTCTGGCTCCATAAGGACAGGAACTTCGTCTGTTTTGTTCACTGGGGTATCTTCAGACCCCAGAACTGGCCTGAAAATGAGTTTTCAGGACTTAGGTATTCAATGAGTCCTGGAGGAATGAATGAATGAATGAATGACTATCCTTACTGCAAGGAAGGTTGGGGTATATAGTCTTTTAGCTGGGCACATGTCCATCCCAAATGTATGGGTACCCTATGGGTAGGGGAGAAGGGCAGAATAATGTTGGGTAAACAGCTCAGGCTGTTTCCCAAAATGTAAGGGAGTCATGTTGAGTTCTAGACCCTCTATCTTGGTCCACAGCCTTGGAAAGCATTCTGGGCAGAAGCAAAATGTGCCCATGGTTGTGAGTCTTTGTGGCTGGAAGTGGGACAATGCTGGCTAGCCTCTGGTATGAATCGGGAACCTGTGACCTCTTGAGGAGGGGTAATCTGGGGTTGCACTGGTTTATGTGAGCTCCAGGAAGGTCCTGCCTCAAGGCCCGTGAGGCCTGGTCTGCCTATGATGGGGATGGTGGGCAGAAGCATGGGCCACAGCCCTCACTCAGGCTGTGGTAGAGGGCTGCCAGGGTGTGCCATCCTGAATGTGTCCCTCTGGGCACACACCCACCTCCCTGCTTCTTTCATTGGGGCTTTGCCTATCATTCCCACATCCGGCCACCACCCAGACTTGCTGTGACAACACCAAAAATTGAGGTTTAAAGTCTCACTGAAGAATTCCTCACCAAAGGTATGTTGTAAACCAACAGGGACTGGATTCCACTTGGTCACCTGTGGCCCAATTAGTTGGATGCACAAGTCACTGCTGCTTAAAATAGCAAGCACTTACTGAGCTCACAGCTCTATGGATTGGCCACTGGGGCTGGGATCAACGTGGGGAGGGGGTTCTTCTGATCTCAGCGGGGCTCACTCATGCAAGCGGAGTTACGTGCTGGGTCGGCTAAGTCTGGCTGTTCCGGGGCTGGGATGACAGGGCTCTGCTCTGCGTGCTCCCCCAGAGTACACAGGCCAGCCTGGGCAGAGGGCGCAGAGAGGGCAAGTGCAAGCATGCAGAGCTTCTTGAGGTCTGCACTCAGATTTGGACGCCTCCACTCCTACCACATTCTGTGGGTCAAAGCAAAACAAGGCCAGGCCAGATGCAAGTGTTGGGGACACAGGCTCCGCTTCCTTATTTTTTTTTATTTGAGTATAGTTGACATACAATGTTCCTCTAGTTTCAGGTGTACGACATAATGATTGGACAACTCTCTGTTATGCTGTGCTCACGAGTGAAGCGCCCATTTGTCACCATACAACGCGATTACAGTAGTGTTGACTAGATTCCCTGTGCTGTGCCTTTCATCCCCGTAACTTACACATTCCATAACTGGAGGCCTGGACCTCCCCCTCCCCCTCCCCTCTGGCACTCATCAGTTCTCTGTACTTATAGGGCTCATGCTGCTTTTCGTTTGTTTGTTCACTTTTTTTTTTAAGGTTCCACTTAAGAGTGAAATCATATGGTGCTTGTCTTTCTCAGTCTGACTTTTTTCACTTAGCATAATACCCTCTAGGTCTGTCCATGTTGTTTCAAATGGCACAATCTCATCCCTTTTTATGGCTGTGTAATATTCCTCTGTGTGTGTGTGTGTGTGTGTGTGTGTGTGTGTGTGTGTGTACCACATCTTCCTTATCCATTTGTCTGTTGGTGAACACTTAGTTTGCTTCCATATCTTGGCTATTGTAAGTAATGCTGCTAGAAATATAGGGGTGCACATATTTTTTTGAATTTGTGTTTTTTGTTTTCTGTGGGTAAATACTCAGTAGTAGAATTACTGGATCATAGGGTAGCTCTATTTTTAATTTTTTGAGGAACTTCCACACTGTTTTCCAGAGTGGCTGCACCAGCTTGCATTCCCACCAACAGTGCAAGATGGTTCCTTTTCCTCCACATCCTTACCCACACTTATTATCTGACAGGTGTGGGGTGGTATCTCATGGTGGTTTTGATATGTATCTCCCTGATGCTGAGTGATGTGGAGCATCTTTTCATGTGTCTGTCGGCCATCTGGACGTCTTCTTTGGAGAAATGTCTATTCTGATCCTCTGCCCATTTTTTAGTCAGATGGTTTGTGTTTTTGGTGTTGAGTTGTAGGAGTTCTTTATAATTTTGGATATTAACCTCTTACTGGCTATGTCATTTGCAAATTTCTTCTTCTATTCAGTAGGTTGCCTTTTATCTTATTGTTGGTTTCCTTTGCTGTGCAAAAGCTTTTTATTTTGATGTAGTCCCAATGGTTTATTTTTTGCTTTTGTTTCCCTTGCCTTAGGAGACATCATCTAGAAAAAGGTTACTACGGCCGATGTCAGAGGAATTACTGTCTATGCTTTCTTAAGGATCTTTATGGTTTCAGGTCTCACATTATGTCTTTAATCTATTTTGAGTTTATTTTTGTGAATGATGTAAGATAGTGGTCCAGTTTAATTTTTTTGCACAGAGCTGTCCAGTTTTCCCTACACCATTTGTTGAAATGATTCTCCATTGGATCTTCTTGCCTCCTTTGTCATAGGTTAATTGGCCATATAAGCATGGGTTTTTTTCTGGGGTCTCTATTCTGTTCCATTGATCTGTGTGACGGACTCCACCCCTTCATGAGAGGAGTGGCAAAGTGACATTGTGGAGGGGTGTGGGTAGAGGCAGGGGGAAATCTTTGGCCATGTTTATAAACTCTGCACCACAGAGGACCAGTGGGCAGATCCCACAAGTTTGAGCGAGAAAAGGGAGAGATGTCCCTTCATCCACAGGCCATCACATCTTCTGGTTTCTGTAGGCCCTTGGTGCACTGCTCTGATTGCAGGGGGTGGCGGGTTCTGTGGGGGTCCTCTCTCCTCTGACCTTGGGCTCCACGGCAGCGTATGTAAGCTATGTGACCGCTCTCTCTGATAGGCTTCGTGGAAGCTCTCAGAGGCATGCTTGTGCTTAAGAGCCTCCTGACTTTCCCGGTCAGCTGTCAGAGCCGGAGTTGTTGGCAGGGCTTCAGACATTCATATCTAATCCCGTGCACTGATTAATGGAGGTGGTTTCACTTTAATTGTCCCTCTGAGGCAGCCTGTCTCCTGGCGGCCCCAGGCAGAAGCTGCTTGCAGGTCTGTGGCCATTTATGGGCAGAGCCAGAGCCCCGAGGTGCTCACTGGGGAACACGGTAGGCTTGGAGGAGTGGGGCACGTCCTGCCCAGTTACCCTGGCCAGTCACCGTTCTAGCCTCCACCAGCTGTGTCCTGAAGTGTCCTTTCCTTCATCTTATAAATTATCTAATAATGCCTCTTTCTCTTGCCATCATGTTTCTCCCTCTCTACCGGATCATGACCATCTTCAGACAAATGTGCTTTATAGTTCTGACCTCAAAACGCAATGCTGTCGGGACTCCCCCCACCCCCACCCCTGGCCACCTGTTACTCCATTGCTGTACTCTTAGAGAACTCTTCAGAAAGAGGTAAGTGTACACCTGAAACTAATAAAGCACTGTATGTGAACTTTACTGGTCAGGACCCCTCAGCCCTCCTCAGGAGCTTCTCTCCGCCGGGGTCACCTGCTATGATCAGTGGTCGTTCTAGGTCTCTATCAGAAAGGCCCAAGGCAGTCCCTTTCTCCTCTGAGAAACCCCCCACTCACTTGACTTCCAGGGCGTCTGGCTCCTGCTTCTCCTCCCACCTGGCTGGCTGGTGCATCCTCGTTTCCCTGACCCCAATAACGCAGAGCCCTGAGGTTCAGGCCCCAGGCCTTTCCTCTTCCTTATCTACATCCCCTCGGTGATCTCATCGTGTCTCGTGGCTCGAAACACCAGCTACAAGCCGATGGCGCACCTGTTTCTATCTGCAGCCAGACCTCTCTGGTCCCCAGGCTTGCACAAAGCGCCTGTTCATTGTCTCCGCCTGGATGCATCATGAGTATCTCCAACTTAGAACATCCAGGACAGTGTCCCAAGGGTCCCCCCAGACCTGTTCCTCCCGCTGCTGCCCCCAAATCAGCTAAGGCAGTGTCATCTTTCCACTTTCTTGTGTGCCTTCCTGTTTCTTGCCCACCGCATCTCATGGTCACTGAACCCTCCTAACACTACCTTCAGTTTGGGGGTTTTCATTTTTCCCTTTCTGTTTTAACTTTATTTTTGAATATGTAAAGCATGATCTGGTTCAAAGTCAAAACAACATTAAAAGGCATCTTTACAGGGGCCTCCCTGCCCTCTCTATATTCTTTGTCCCATTTTCAGTGTTTCTTTTGGCAAAAATAAGCAAAAATATTTATTTCCCCCTTCTTCTCAAACAGAAGTTGTCATACTGTAATGCATTGTTCTGGTGGGTTTTTTTTTTTTTTCATTTAACAATATATTCTGGAGATCATTCCAGTTCACAGAGAACTTCCTCATTCTTAGTACAGCTGCATCAGAATTTCATTGTATGGATGTAATTGATTCAACCAGACCCCGACTGATGAACATTTGAGTTGTTCCCAGTCTTTTGTTGTTACAAATGTGGCTGCAATTAATGACCTTGTGCATATGCTGTTCTGTGCTTTGGAAAGAGATCTTCAGGGTAGATTTTTGGGACAGTGATTGGAGGAAGCCATCAGTAGAATCTGGGACGTTGCACAGGGTTTGTGTCCTAGAGCAGCCCCCAAGGAGGGCGTATTCTGGCCAAGGAGAAGAATGGAGAAAAAAGAATCTCCCAGAGCAGGGGGCCAAGGGACAAAAAAAGGCATTTCCCAGGGAGCAGAAGTGGGACCTACTCACAAAGCACTCCCTACCTCCTGGCTGGGAGGCCCTTGCCTTGGCTGCTCGTCAGGATTTCCAGTTGCTACAGAGTGGTGCCTGCTCTGTTTCTTCTCTCGTTCCCCTTCAGAATCAGCCTCTTGGAGCTGTGGAGTTCAGCTGTGTCCTTACTGATTTTCAGCCTGCTGAATCTGCCCGTTTCTGATAAAGGGGTGTTGAATACTACAATAGCGGATTCATCTATTTCTTTCTTCTGATCTTCTGCAGTTTGAATATGATACGCCTTCGTGTAGGGTTTGGGGCATGGATCCTGCTTGGTGTGCTCCGAGCTCCCTGGATCTGTGGCTTTGTATCTGACATAAGTTGGGAGGAACATCTCAGTCATTATTCCTTCAGATATTCCTTCTGTTCCCTTCTTTCTTCCTCTGGTGTTCCCAGTATGCGTATGTTACATCTTTTGTCGTTGTGCCCTGGTTCCTGGATATTCTGTTCCATTTTTTCCCATCTTTGTCCTCTTCACTTTTCAGTTTGGGGCATTTCCACTGACATAACCACGAACTCAGAGAGCCTTTCCGCAGCCATGTCCTGTCTACTAACTGAGCCTGTCAGAGGCATTCTTCATTTCTGTGACAGTATTTGTGATCTCTAGCATTTAAAAAACTATCTCTTAGAATTTCCATCTCTCTGCTTATCTTACCCACCTATAGTTGTTTGCTGGCTACTTTTTCTGCTGGAACCCTTAGTGTAGTAATCAGAGTTATTTAAACTCTTTGTCCGATCATTCCAGTATCCCTGCCATATCTGAGTCTGGTTCTGATGGTCACCCTGTCTCTTCAAGCTGTGTAATTTGCCTTTTAGTATGCTTTGTAATCTGTGTAGAAAGCCAGGCACATATTGCCTGGTGGGTTCAAACAACTTGTCTTTTTGGTTCCTAGGTCTCCTGATCAGGAGAAACCATAATATCCCTGACACAGAGACAAGTCATCCCTAGATGGACTTTGAGTTTGATGCCATGATTGACTTTTTCCACCTCGGGGAGAGGGTGAGTGTATTTTGTCGGACTATTTGATGATCAGAAAGATGGACTGTGTGTTATTAGGTTTGTCCTCAAACCATTTTTAGCTCTCTACCATGCAGACACTTGGTAAATTCACATGACCAGTTCTACACATGAGTTGTGAGTAGAACCAAAAAGCTCAGATCTGAACTTTTATTTGATGATGTGAGACCTTCCAGAATTCTTTTTCTGCCTTCCATGACAACCAGCAATGTCTCCTCAGTCAGCTACTGAGTGAAGGTGGGTGGAGCAAGGTCCCTTCTGATGTGCAATGGGCACATAGTTTCAGTGGACAATGAACCTCTAAGCCACAATGATCTGGGGGTTACTCGTTAACTTAGCAGCTTGACCTGATACCCCTTTTTCAGGTCTTGACTCACACGTCACCTTTTCTTCCAGGCCTTCCTGGATGCCTATATAAAATAGCAGCCCCACACCCATCCTGGTGCTCTACCCTCTTCCCCACTTTATATTTCTCCATAATGACCACCTTCATCAAACATTATAGGGTTTGCTCAGTTATTCTGTTTATTATGTGTCTCTCTCTGCCATCAGAATGTGAACCCACGCAGGCAGGGGTAGTCTGAGTTTGGGTTCCACTGAAAGAAGACCGTGAGACAAGGGCTTTGGTGCCAGTTG
Source organism: Ursus arctos (assembly GCF_023065955.2). NCBI lineage: Eukaryota > Metazoa > Chordata > Mammalia > Carnivora > Ursidae > Ursus > Ursus arctos. Next base: position 51,316,701 of record NW_026622875.1, on the reverse strand, counting down.
TTCATTTGGGAGGTGACCCCAAGGAGCCTGAGAGAGAGGATTGGGGAACAGAGACGAGGAAGGGGGCAAAACCAGTAAGGGATGCATTAATCCATTCATTACTGCTCTGGCAACTGGGGCTCAACCCTTTTGAGATCCTCTGAGAAGCCCTGTTAAACCAGCCCCAGAGATTTCCTACCTCGAGATAAAAACAAAAACAAACACAAACACAAACAAAAAACCAGAGAATTTGTCCCCAACTCCTGTCCCTTGTTGGCTTCCGATTGCCCTGAGGGCGTGGACCCTCTGGCACATCCAGGCAGCCGTGTGCACAGCTTCCAGGGCCAAAAAAGAGTCTTCAGGGAGAGAAGCAGGGATATGCACACGGTCCCCCTGAGGGGGAATGGTCCACTACAGTTGCAGGCAGGTCAAAGGACCGGGGTGGGGGGGGAGGGATGAGCATCAACAGCATCGACCATAGGAATTTTTGCTTTCTTATTCCCTAATGTATCATCACCTAAATTTTTGTAATGAATGAATACTAGAGTAGACACTTGTGAGTGTGTCCAAGCACCCTATTTCGCTTTTCTTATCAACTTTTCTATTTTCCTTTGAGAAACCCCATCTCCCAATTTCTCAGCCTGGGGCTTCAGTTGGGATTGTCTTCACCACTAGTTCCTGGGTATGGGCCATTCACCCACCCCAAAGGCTTAATCCAGTCAACTGCTCTTACTCACTTCTTCTTTTGCTCTCCCCCACCACAGTGATCTGTTCAGGGGCAGACATACACCTCATTTGGGACTAGTATGAGAGAATAAATTCAGGGCTCGCTCTCTCTTTCTCTGAGTGATGTGATATAAAGGTGTGAGGTCTGGGACCACTGCAGCCATTTTGCCACCGTGGGAAAGCTGGAACTTCTGGACTGACTTCATGAAGGCCAAAGAGAAAGCCAATAAGAAAACAGGAGAGGGAGAGAATCTGGAGTCATCTTTTGGAGCTGCTGGATCAAGCCTCACTTGAAGCAAAAATTAAATTTAGGTTTTTAATTGACATATCCCCCTCAAAAATTCCATTATATTTTGAGTCAGTTTGAGGTGAATTTTCTGTCACTTGTGACTAAAAGAGTCCTCACTGATTCTATACTTGACTTACAGGCTTGTTTTGAGATTTAAGTAAAACAGCATTTAGGTGTGCCAGGCTGGCTCAGTATACAGAGCGTGTGACTCTTGATCTTGGGGTCATGAGTTTGAGCCCTGCGTTGGGTGTAGAGATAACGTTAAAAAAATAGCATTAGTAAAGCATGGAACACAAATGATTCTCAATGGATGCTAATCAGTATTGTTATTATGATATATTTATTTTTATAGTTATGTGCACTTTTTATTCTATACCCTAACACTGGCTTGTTTCTATTTCTCTTTTTAGTATTATTCAATTTCTACCCCCAAAGGGGAGAGGGCGGACCAGCTTCGGCTCCTGACCACCAGCTTGAGGCTTGACGAACAACACAGAGCCCACACAGTGCAGTTCTAATTCCTCTGACATCCCATTTTCATTCTTTGATGATATTTGTCTGTATCCAGCTTACACATAAATATTTCCAGTAAAGTGCTCCAAATGTCTTTTTCAGAAATCTGAATCCACATGAAAACAATGGCAACAAGAAAAAGGTGTAAACTTTCCAGAACAAGCCCAGAGTTTGAAAATGTGATAAAGAGGTTATTGTGTGTCCGAACTTTTCACACAAGAATTGGAGGAGATTTAACACCAGGAATAATAAACAGAGGAAAACCAGCTAATGCAGAGCAGATGGGCCTGCACAGCAATGCTAACCATTTCAACATCTTTCCCCCTGGACCCTTGGACTCAAGACGACTGAATTCTGCTTTCTTTAGTTGAAAATAAAGTTAACGCAATTGGGGAAACCCACAAATACAGCTGGCTTGATTTCTGGGATGGTTAGAGGACTCAAGTTTTTAAGAACCTACGATGTGGCAGGACTTCAAAAGTCACTACTTAAATCCTGACCACAGCTCCATTTTACAGACAAGAAAACCGAGGCTCTGAAAGTGTAAATCACTTTCTGAAAGGCATACAGCCAGTAAGAGAGTGAAGCCACGATCAGTCCTAGGTCTATCTCTGCATATGTCATGTTTCTGCAAACTAGGGTAATAGATCAGCAGGGAAAAGGGTCATAGTCGAATAAATTTGAGAAACACGGAGATACATATCTATTTATATATATCTCTCTATATAGAGACATATTATACACATACGCTATATGTATATGTATATTTATGTAGAAACAGTCTTATTGAGGTATAATTGCTGTATAATAAATTATACATATTTAAACCATACAATAAGATAAGTTTTGACATATGTTTATAATCTATGAAACCATCACCACAATCAAGATAGTAAGCATATCCATTCCTCTCAAAAGTTTCCTCCTGCCCCTTTGTAAATTCCTTCCTCCTCTCCTTCCCGCCCTTAATCCCAGACAACCAATGGTGGGTCACTATAGATTAGCTGCATTTTCTAGAATTTTATATAAATGGAATCATACCGTATGTATTCTTTTTTGCCTGTCTTCTTTCAGTCGGCATGACGATATTGAGATTCATTCACATTACATGTTTGTTCCTTTATATTACTGAGTGCTATTCCATTGTATGAATATGCCACACTTTGTCTATTCATCTATAGATGGACATCCCCATTGTTTCCAGTTCGGGGCTAATACAGTAAAGCCACTATGTACATCTGTCACGTCTTCCTAAAGACCTGGGTCTTTTGGATAAATACCTAAGGGAGGAATGGCTATGTCATACGGTGAGTGTATGTTTAACTTTTAAAGAAATGCCAAACTGTTTTCCAAAGCGGTTGCATCTTATATTCCTACCAGCAGTGTGAAAGGGTTCCCCTTTCTCCTCACCAGCACTGTGCAGCCAGTCTTTTTATTTTATTTTACTTTATTTTTTTAGTGTTTTAATTTAATTTTTTTTATTTTTTAAACTTATTTTATTTAAATTCAATTAGTTAACATACAGTGTATCATTAGTTTATAGCAGCAATGTCCACAATAACCAAACTATGGAAAGACCCCAGATGTCCATCAACAGATGAATGGATAAAGAAGATGTGGTACAGGGGCACCTGGGTGGCTCAGTCGTTAAGCATCTGCCTTCGGCTCAGGGCCTGATCCCAGGGTCCTGGGATCGAGCCCTACATCAGGCTCCTCCACTGGAAGGAAGCCTGCTTCTTCCTCTCCCCCTCCCCCTGCTTGTGTTCCCTCTCTCGCTGGATGTCTCTCTCTCTTCAAATAAATAAATAAAATCTTAAAAAAAAAAAGAAAATGTTCTTTAAAAAAAAAAAGAAGATGTGGTACACACATGCACACAACACACACACACACACAGGAATACTACTCAGCCATCAAAAAGGATGAAATCTTACCATTTACACTGACATGGATGGAACTGGAGGGTATTAGCATTATGCTGAGGGAAATAAGTCAATCAGAGAAAGACAATTATCATATGGTTTCACTCATATGTGGAATTTAAGAAAGTGTTTTAATTTTAATTCCAGTATAGTTAACATACTGTGTTATATTAGTTTCAGGCCTAGAATTTGGTGATTCATCACTTACATACAATACTCAGTGCTCATCACCACAAGGGCCCTCCTTAATTCCCATCACCCATTTAACCCAGTCCCCCACCTCCCTCCCCTCCATCAACCCTCAGTTTGTTCTCTGTAGTTAAGAGTCTGTTTCTTGGTTTCTCTCTCTCTCTTTCTCTTTGTTTGTTTGCTTTGTTTCTTAAATTCTACATATGAGTGAAATCATATGGGTTTTTCTTTCTCTGATGGACTTATTTCACTTAGCATAATACTCTCTAGCTTCATCTGGGTCATTGTAAATGGCAAGATTTCATTTTTTATGGCTGAGTAATATTCCATTGTATATCTGTATACCACCTCTTCTTTATCCATTCATCTATCAATGGACACTTGGGCTGCTTCTATAATATGGCAGTCGTTTTAAGTTTCACCATCCTAATAGGTATGTAGTGGTATCAACTTTTCCTGTGGTTTTATTTGCATTTCTCTAATAACCAATGATTTTGAGTATGTTTTCATGTGCTTGGTTACCATCTACATATCTTCTTCATTAAGTGTTTCTTCAAATGCTTTGCATATTTTTAATTGATTTGTTTCTCTTATCATTGGGTTTTGAGAGTTCTTAATGTATTCTGGATACAAATCTTTATTTTTTTTCAAGATTTTATTTATTTATTTGAGAGAGAGAGGGAGAGCACAAGCAAGGGAAGAGGCAGGCAGAGCAAGATGGAGAAGCAGGCTCCCCACTCAGCAGGGAGCTCAATCCCAGGACCTTGGGATCATGACCTGAGCTGAAGGCAGATGCTTAACCTACTGAGCCACCAGATGCCCTTGGATACAAATCTTTTAATAAATATATGCTTTGCAAAGATTTTCTCCAAGTCTGATTTTGTATTTTTATATTCCTAACAATGTCTCTTGAAAAACATGTTTTTCATCCTGGTGAAGTCTAATAAATATTCCACGTGTCTTAACTTCTATTTTATATTTTTTAAAATATTCACTACATTCTGGAAGATTCCTTTGGATTGATTTTACAACTAAAAAAATTGTTCTTCGGCAACCTGTTCTCAGCAGCCTATATGTTGAATTCTTATCAATTATCAAATTTTTAAAATAAAAATCATCCATAATGTTTGCAACATGGTAATCTTGCATCTCCCTGAGATTATCAATTACTCAGTACAGCTCAGTCTGTGAGCTCTATTTCCCTGGGTGTAGTTCTGCACTTAGTAAGAGGGTAATGTCGGTAATGTTGGTAAGAGGGTCAGAGGGCAAATTTCTTGACAGAGCTCAATTTTTCACAGTTGCTTGGTGATTCTTAGGTGAGGGATCATTTATTTGAGAACCTCTGTTGGCTGGTCTTTGTTTATTGCAGCCCACCTCCAGGATGAGGGGTGAGAGTCAGACATAGTCTGACCAGGAGAGGCTTTCTTGGAGCAGAAACTCCTCATTCCTCCCTGGTTTCTGGCCCTAGGATTCTGTGCTGGCTTTCTGTTTAAAGCTCAACATGGAAGCAGATAAAACTATAGCTGCTGCCTAGTCCAGAGGGCTGTGGGCACAGAGAATGTTGGCCTGACAGTTCCTACTCTGGGGCCCCTGCTGATTCCCCACCAGGCACTCAGAGTTGCTCCTGTCTTGCTCTCTGGTAACTTCAGACTTGAAGCATCCTTGGAGCTGTATCCACTCTCCACTTTTATGCAAGAGTCCTCTCCCATGTGTGCCTCAGTAGAGGGATCCTTTAAAAATCGGATTAGACTACCATCCATATTTCAGGAATTTTTCAAGATTTCTTATCCATAAGAAAACCCCTTCTAATTTCTCAGCATTATTATGGATCAAACACCATTTCATCTCATTTCTAGAGACTTGTAGTGGAAAGGGAGGCTGTACTGATGCTCAGTCTTCCATCCTGAACTGAAACTATGGGCAATATTCACATCTGTGGAAAAATCTCTTGATATTTGAAGGCCCATGAGTTCAGACCACATATGCCAAATGTGACAGTTGCAACTTTGGTATCTGCATTTCATTTGGGAAAGTTTACTGGGGCCACCTGTAGAGGGAAAAGAATGACCATTTTTAGAAATGAAAATCTGAACATTTCTCTCCCTTATCAGAGTGTTATCCCAGACAGGCCATGTGTCTGTGTTGTAGGCCCAGCCACTCAGCCATTCCCACTAACATACCAGGCATGTGAGCAAAGCCATCTTGGACCCTCCAGAGAAGCCCAGCCATCAGCTGAGTACCACTGAATAACCTCAGTTGATGTCACATGAAACAGAAGACAAAAATTGCCTAGCTCAGCCCTGCCCAAATTCCTGACCCACAAAATGTGAGATACGATAAAATGACTGTGTTAACCACTAAGTTCTGGGGCAGTTTGTCAGGTAGCAATAGATGACCAAAATGCTTGGCACATAATAAATGCTCAATAAATATGGACCAGAGTATTTTGATGTGAAATTCCATTTGCCATGATAAATATGTAAAAGCTGCCTGGTTTGGGAGACTCCTGCCCTGACCCCGCCTTCTCTGACTTTCTCCTCCAGCACATAATTCCCTGGCAACTGGGACTTACTTTCCAGTAGTATGGTAGGTCTTTATCTGAAAACCCGCTATGAGTCCGTGTTAATTTTTGTCCTTCTGCATAAAGGACACCACACCAAACAGCCCTCAAACCTCTTCTCCTTCGCTTTCTCCTTCTCCTTCTGCTTCTGCTTCTTCTTCTTCTCCTTCTCCTTTCCCTTCACCTTCTCCTTCTCCCTCTTCCTCTTCCCCTTCTCCTCCTCCTCTTTCTTCCTCTTCTTCTTCCTCTTCTCCTTCCCCTTTTCCTTCTCCCTCTTCCTCTTCCTCTTCCCCTTCTCCTCCTTCTCCTCCTTCTTCTTCCTCTTCTCCATCCCCTTCTCCTTCTCCCCCTTCTTTTCCCCCTTCCCCTCCCCTCTCCCTCCCCCTCCTACTCCTTTTTTTTAAAGAGAGAGAGAGAGGCAGGGGAGGGGCAGAGGGAGAGAGAGAGAATCCCAAGCAGACTTCCCCACCTAGCATGGAGCCCAACACGGGGCTCCATCTCATAACCCTGAGATCGCGACCTGAGCCGAAATCAAGAGTCGGGCACTTAGCAGACTGAGCCCCCCAGGCACCCCCTCAAACCACTTCTAATTCTACCTCTGCCACCATCTCCATGGATAATATTGAGCTTGTGTCCTCAGTGCCATTCTCCTCGTTTTTAAACTAAACACTTTCTGAGGGCATGTCCTGTTTCTGACACAGCTACACAGCATGTTGCCCTCCCCCAGGGCTTCTTTACAACCTTCATCCTTATGGTATTTCCATTCTTTCTTTGTCCTTTCTCCTTCCTCCATTGTTTAAGCTTGCCTAAATCTCCCCTACAATTTGTTTTTAAGATTTATTTATTTATTTGAGAGACAGAGTGAGCAAGAGAGAGAGAGAGAGAGCACAAGCCAAGGAAGAGGCAGAAGGAGGGAGAAAGAGGCTCCCTGATGAGCAGGGAGCCTGATGCGGGGCTCAATCCCAGGACCCCAGGATCATGACCTGAGCCAAAGTCAGACTCTTAACTGACTGAGCCACCCAGGCTCCCCTCCCCCACAATTTAAGTTAACTTCCCTTGACTTCACGTATTCCTCTAATGACCATCTCGTTTATCCCCCTGTCCTGCCTGAACCATGCCCCTCTTTCCATGGCTCACTCTTAGCCCTTCAGGTCTCAACTGAGAAACCATTTGAGGGAAGCCATTAGGGACCCCCTCCAAGGACTTGTACTCCAAAACACTCTCTACTAACCATCTCCCCCCCATTTCAGCCACTTTCATGTTGTAACTAAACAGTTAGTCATCAGCCTCCTTTCACCACACTGCTCTCTTGGAAAGGCATGCCAAGTTCATGGCTATGCTTAAGCACTTAGCAGTCTTGGGTGTGGGGCATCGATCTCCGAGGCCTCCCTCACACACACAGACAACTTCTACCACCACTGCCAACATGGCGGAGGCTTCCTACATGCCAGGATTTGTTCTAAACACGCTACACGAATCTTGCCAATAATTCCACGAGTAGATACTATTATCATTTTACGTTGTATTTTTGAGGACACTGAATCGCAGGGAGATTAAGTAACTTGGGTGTTTTGTTTTGTTTTGACTACTGGTAAATATTGGAGCTCAGATTCAAACTTAGGAAGCTGATTCCTGGGTCAGTGACTGGGAAAGATGTCAGCTTTGGGCTTTGACTTATGTCATCTTTTATTTTGACCCAGAAATGAGTCTTACATGTGCAGGTTGCTCTCCTTCCCTAAGCTCTTTCTCCCAAATGCCAGCCCTGTTGGTGTCTTGGTGGCTCAGGGGTGCCCCCGGCTCCTTGCATGGATGCCTTGCCGTGTCAAGCACTCCTACCCCCCTCCCTGTCACCTTTCCTCACTGCAGACACCTGCAGCGCTCTGCAGAGAGAAGTCAGCCCTGGGCAGGAGGGGTGTATCTGAGCAACAGTGGCCTCACCAGCTGGCTGTGCATTTCCGACATTCGACTCTCATTGCTCTGTGGACGGGGAGCCCAGGCTTCAGATGGACACGCCTCCATCTGACCCAAAGTGGCAGGACCGAGTATGACCAAAGGAAACATTCCCTTCAAAAGCCAAAAACAAATTCAAGCCACGTGAAACAACCCCAACAAAAGGAAGAAAAAAAGAAAGCAAAGCAAAGACAAACCACGACCCACAGAAGGAGGACGGCAGGTTAGTTCCTGGAGGACACACAGCCTATTATTTCTCGGGCGCTCAGTAGCCATGGACAACACAGCTGGTGCTCCAGGAGCAAGCGGAACCCCAAGTCTAGGTACGTGGTTTTTGTTTTTTTAAAGATTTTATTTATTTATTAGAGAGAGTGAGAGAACATGAGCCAGGGGGGAGGGGCAGACGGAGAAGCAGACTCCCCGCTGAGCAGGGAGCCTGATGGGGGATTGGATCCCAGGACCCTGGGATTGTGACCTGAGCCCAAGTCAGATGCTTAGCTGACTGAGCCACCTAGGCACTCCTAAATACATGTTTTTAAAAACTCATCAAAAGTTTAGAAATAAAAATAAAACATAATACATTAAAATTATTATTAATAATTATTATTTCACATCAGTAAGGGGGAAATGCTATTTGTAGGTAATTGTTACAAGTTCTATATCTGGGCCTATAAGAGATATCTAGTTCACAATGGACTTTTAGGTTCTTTCCATACTTTTTATTTTTGCAGATTCTAACTTCTAATTATAGATGGTTGTGAATGAGGAAATGACTAAATGTGGGACAGCAGATGAGCCTCCAGAAGAAAACTGTATTGCTGTCACCCCAACTGAGTAATCAAAAGTCAGCACGCACATGCAATCATGAGTAGGCACCAAACAGTAATTGTTCAGTGTAGCTATCTGAGATCGATCTGGGTATTTAGGTTGAAGGTGACCCCCCAATCATGTGGTGAGTTCATATGGAACACCAATTTAAGTATTTGCCAGATGCAACATTGACAAGCCTGTCTTTTTTTCCAGAAGAGTCCATAGTTCAACTGTGGGGACAGCGGCAAAGAGATTGTGAAGAAGAAAGAGAAGAGATTGTGAAGAAGAAAGAGATTGTGTTGCATCTTCTTCTCCATCCATGTGGTGAAGCTGGAGTATGTTTCCCAGAGCCTCCATCCCTGTGTATTTTCAAGCTGGAGTTTGTCAAAAGAGGAATTCGCACAAGCTTTGGAAGGCAAAAGAAAAGTGGTGGCCAGCACTCTCTGTGAAGACTGTTGTCGTTGGTTGTGATGACAGATGCAGCGACGCTGGTGGGTTTCTTTTGTCCTTGCTCTCCTCTCACTGACCTGATATTCTTCCCAACTGATGATCTTGTTAAGCTCCGATGGCCCCAGGCCCACCATCAGCTGCCGGGGCGGGGGGGCTGTGAATGATTTATCCTTGCATCTCCAGTGCATGGCACAGGCCCTACCTTACCGGTGTTTGTTATCCGAAGTGTTCATTGAGTAAATGCATACACATAGTTGTATGTGCGTTGACTTTTATGGGGTGATAGAATACAGTTCTCTTCTGGAGGCTCATCTGCTGTCCCACATTTAGTCATTGTACCTGGGGTAGGTACTGAGGTCCCACTCCGGGGTTTGTGAAGGGAAACCAGAGTCAGAACCCCCACCTTGAGGCCAAGGGATGCCATATGCCTGTGTGAGCACCACCCCATTGGTGCCCCAGGTACTGGGACCATGGCTTAGTGGACTGCTCCTGCTGGTCCCACAACTGCTGGCACTGACCCTTTCACAACTGCAGTGGTCCCTGGAGTTTGGGGACCTATCGTCTACCTCCCTCCACATCTCAGCAAGTGTGGCCCAGCCTGTGGTGTCACCAATGTAGACATATTCCCCCAGCCCTCGTCCAGGGAGTAAGCCTGCTTCAGGAAGGATGGCCATCTCACCTCATGAACTCAGAGTCACTGTTCCCTCCTCATCTCAACACTGTGCATGGGCTGGTCACCTCGCTTTTATGACAGGCCCCTGTCATTGGGTTTGGCTCAGGGACATCCCAACCTAACTACATAATATTTATTCCCCCCTTCACATCGCTGAAAAAATTGATGCACCCAGAAGATATAACATGTCTATTTTGCACCATAAGGACTTCCAGCATGAAGTCCTAGGCTCTGAAAACAAGGACTAGAATCCTTGTCCAACAATCTGCCCTTCCCTGAAGACATTTGCATCCGCCTAGAGTTTAGGGTAAGCTGAGACTGCCTGAAAGAAGACGCAGAAGGGGCTGGCAGTGCCCTTGCATTTCTCTGGAAGCTTCACCTTCCCCCTTCCTCACTCTCAAGTCTCCATTTCTAGGTTTTAGACACACCCTACTAGGGTGTCCAACTTCTGATATGGTCAATTCTGGACGCCTAGTTTGTGGATATCCCATCACAACCAAATGATCTCTCTCTCTCTCTCTCTCACACACACACACCCACACCCCCCCCCACACACACACGAAGAGCAAATTCTTACTGCCCCACTGCATTTAAACCAGGAAAACAGAGGAAATTGCTAAGGAAGGCATTTCAGGAGTTTTCAATGATGGTTCACATCTGGAAACTGGCGAGATGCGGCTTTGACAACTCAACAAAGTGATTGTAGAGCGAGCCCTGAGGAAGGAGCCCAGCTGGCATGGGCCACTGACGTGAGGATGAGGTCGTGGCTGTTCAGGAGTCATCTAGCTCTTCACAAAGTGCCGCTTAAGCACTGGGAGCATGAGGTCGTGAACTTTTAAGCCAAAGAAGGCTCTACGATAACCCACTTAAAAATGAAGCCACCTAGGGGCACCTGGGCGACTCAGGCAGTTGAAGGTCTGACTCGTAGTTTCGTCTCAGGTCATGATTTCATGGGTCATGAGATCGAGACCTGCATCAGGCTCCGAGCTCAGTCGGGAGTCTGCTTGAGATTCTCTCTCTCCTCCTGCCCCTCCCCCAATATGCACGGGCACACACACTCTCTCTTTCTAAAATAAATAAATCTTTTTAAAAAAATGAAACCACCTTAAGAATAGTGTTTTGCATTTTTTCTCTTTTACTCCAAACAAAAATACATATTGTTAAAAGAGTGAAATAAATAGCCCAGTAATAATGGTATTAAATTGCTTAACATGTATCAATTTTTTCTCAGGTGCCAGATACTCTGTAATGGGCTTTACGTGGTTTATCTCATTTAATCTTCACAACAAACCTCTGAGAATGATCTCCTTTTTACAAATGGGGAAACTGAGGCATTGAGAGGTTTAAATAACTTCTCAAGGTCACATACCTGATGTTACAGACTGAATATATGTGTCTCCCCAAATTCCTGTGTTGAAGTCCTAATCCCCGTGTGGCTGTATTTGGAGCAAGGAAGTAATGAAGGTGAAAAGAGTTTGTAAGGGTGGGGCCCGAACTGATTCGTGTCCTTACAAGAAGGGACACCTGTGAGCTCTCTCTCTGCACATGAGCATGGGAAAGAGGTCGTATGAGCACTCAGGGAAAAAAAAGCTGTCTGCAACCTGAGGGGAGAGCTCACCAGGTATCAACCCTGCTGGCACCTTGAGATTGGACCTCCGCTCTCCAGAACTGTGAGGAAACACATTTCTGTTGTTGCAGCCACCCAGTCTGTGGTCATGGCGTCCCCAGGTGATGAAGACACCGAACAGCCCAGTGCACTGGGATTACAAGCTCCAGAGCCTTCACTATTTTCCCTAAACTGCCTCCTAGAAAGATCATCATTTAAACATTTTTATGTTTTGACAAGTGTCATGCTAGTTTTAATATTTCAATTCAGGTGAGAAATGTTTTAAAAACTTGGCACTATGCTGTACAGATGTATTCTAACATTGATGGCTGCTTGAAGCAGTTTCACTAAATTTGGATCTCTGGAAAAATAATTTTTTTGAGCATAGAAGCAGGTTGGAAATGTTGCACCCAATAATAACAGTTGGACTTTTGGCTTATGAAATACTTCAGTGGGAAAGTATTTGCTTCCCTCTCTGCCTGTTATTATAGTTGAAGGTTTGTGATAGTAATTGCCCTTCCCCTGAACTTGCTGAATTTGAAAACCATGTGGAAGTGTAGTTTGTCTTGTATAAAAAATAAGGCCAGGCGAGTTTTGAAGAACTGACACTAAGAAGTGCATTTAGCGAAGTATCAATCATTTAGAGTATGATTATCTGGTGTGTGAATGATCTAGGCCCTTTTTATTTCTCTCTCCCTCCTTTGAAAATACTGCGAAGAGACATCTGGCTTTGACCGCTTTCTTCTGCGTGCTGGCCGGTCTCCTCCTCACCTCTGCTGGCAGAGCCCCTTCGTGGAAGGTGGGTGTCAGCCCTTCACCAGGCCTGCCCTGTACGTAGGCAGGGGCTCATCAATAGTTAGGTAACGAGGGCTGTCTCTGGCTGCACTTTCGTCTCCTGTTGTGTGAAGGTCAAGTTTCCTTCTTATCTGGAGGAGCGGCGGTTTCACGTGCACGGATCCTGATCCACTTTTCTGTCTCTAACAGACTTTCTCTTTTGATTAGTAACTTTGGCTTTTGGGCATAGCGTCTTCTACATCCATGCTGGCTCTCTCAGACAATTCCAACAGTACGAGAGGACAGGTAGGTGGATGGGTCAGCAAAAACACACCACGATCTCAACCATAGCCTTTACGAACACCTGACATGAACTTGCAGGCCTCTTCCGATGTGCAGGCACACATTTAGATACATGAAAATCTGTGTATTTCAGATCACGCTGGGAAGGTGTTAAGGAGCCTGAGTGTCCCCCTTCACGTGCTCTGGGAGTCTTTCCTTGTCAGTGTATACAGTTGTCCACTATCCTTTTGTTACAGGCTTGTGGGAGTCCAGATTCAATCAGATAATGGCAAGAGTAGAGCCTCGATTGTGCCCTATAAAGAACCAAGTGCAGTCCTTTAGGACTAACTCCAAGGAAGACCTTGTTAGCCTGAGAAGCCTCGTGCCCCAAGAGGTAGGGAGGGTAAACTCTGTGAGCCTTCCATTTCTGGGGGACACTGGGGGAGTGCAGTGTCCATGGAGAAAGTCTTCTTTTCCTACTGTCCCATGGTGGAGACTGAGGGAGGGATGCTTACCGGATTTTTCACCTTCGAATCTACAGAAGGGGCCCTCAATATAACTGTCATAAAATTTCTAGGTGACTATAAGAAGGAGTAGCTGGTGTCCTGTCTCTTGGTTATGCTAAGCTACCAGCTTCGAGCTGAGGGCTATGGTAGGGAAGGAATGGAAATGCACTGGAAAAGTAGAGCAGCCACTGGAGAGGGGCACTATCGCCCCTTTGAGGTTCCATTCCCTGAGACTTGTGGGTGTCTCTGTCACCTTGCTGGATCCAGGTTGGGTGGCACAGGGTAGTTGGAATGTGCAGTGGGAGCTCAGGGGAGACCACTGTGGCACAAGCACAGGAAATGCCTGCATTGGAGACAGTGGCACAAAGCCACCAGCTGGGTGACAGCAGAGCCAGGTCTCATGGGGAATTGCCAGTGCCTGTGGGCCTGCTTGGGATTAAGCCCCTCAGCCGCCAGGTGTACTGGGGCCCCAGCCATCTGTCCAGTCTGCAGGAGTGTGCAGTCTCTCCCAGGCAGTCAAGTAGGGAGGCGCCTTGTCATGCTCCCTCACCTCCACTCCAACACCAGAGGGGTGAGCACAGGGACAAGGGTGTGCGTGAGGGAGTAGGTGTCCCTCCGCGTGTGAGCACACGCATGCACACACACACACATGCACGCGTGCACACATACCAAACCTCCAAGTTCTCACAGCCATCGAGCTGGGATTAAGATGACAGCTTTGAAACAAATGAATTTGAGGTTTTGTTTTGTTTTGTTTTGTTTTGTTTTGTTTTGCAGGGGGGAGAGACAATGCTTGAGCTAGGGGTGGGGGGAGGGGAGGTGGGAGAGAGGGAGAGAGAGAGAGAGAGAGAGAGAGAGAGACTCTCAAGCCTGCTCCATGCACAGCACTTGGAGCCCAACACAGGGCTTGATCTCAAAACCCTGAGATCATGACCTGAGCCAAAATCAAGAGCTGATGCTTAAACGACTGAACTACCTAGGTGCCCCTAAACTGCCATGAAAATCTTTATGCAAACACTTAAAAATCTTTTAAAAAAAGATTTTATTTATTTATTATTTGAGAAAGAGAGAGTGAGGGAGAGCGAGGGAGAGCAAGAGAGAGAGTGAGAGAGAGCAAAACAGAGAGCACGAGCAGGGGAGAGTCAGATGGAGAGGGAGAGGCGGATTCCTCGCTGAGCAGGGAGCCCGTTGCCGGGCTCTCTATCCCAGGATCCTGGGATCATGACCTGAGCCAAAGGCAGACGCTTAACCAACTGAGCCACCCAGGTGCCCCCAAATATTTAAAAATCTTATATCCAATTATTTTTTTTCTGATAAATTCCTAGGAGGTGACTGCTAGAGAGGCTAGGAATTTATAATATAATCAGATTGTTAATATCCGAGGTTCAATTTGTGGCACAGAGAAGAGGTGGAGTGGGGAAGAGGGAATATATAAATTTAGATTTAATGTCTAAGGATCCATTTCCAATTGACTAGCAACCACTAAGCTATTAAAATCAGAAAGTAATTTAAAAATAAAACACTATTACTTTTACATATTAATTTAAATGCAATTTTCCAGCTACATATCTATGAAGAGGTATTCCTATATTCAGTAATAGGCATAATACACAATAATAATAGGCATAATATATACTGTGCATTCATATAGAGGCTTTCTGGATGAATTCAATTAACTGGACAAACTTAACATATTAAGAGAGTAAGAACATATGAAGGAGATTTCAAAAGAGACCTCAGAAGCAGGTATTCTCACTGGATTCCATTGGGCTCAGCTTTTTTGATGATATCCATAATAATTAAAACATACACTCCCCTTGATGAAGGAATTCACCTTTAGGAATTTGTTCTACGGAAATACCTATGGTCACAGGATCTACATGCCAGAATGTTCCCAGCCACAATATGTCTGAAGTCACCAATGTCCACCAGTGGGCAGGGGGAGAGGTTGTTTAAATCAATTATAGTTCATCCGTACGATAGCAGTCCATGCAGCCATTAGAAAAATAAATTGTATCAGTATGGAATGTTTCTAACATATTGCTAAATTTTAAAAAGACAAGACACAACACAATGTGTGGGGTATGCTACGTGCGTATAAAAAAGCCTTTTCTTTGAAGATGCACAGAATAATTCTAGAAGTACACTGAGAAACTGGTTGCAGTGGTTGTCTCTAGGAACAGTGGGCTTGCAGGAAAGGAGTGGAAGCGAGGCTTGTTTTTCACTCTTTCTACTCTTTGAAAAAGTTGAAACTAATGAATTAATAATTCAAATACATTTGAGCAAACAGATAGGTAAAACCACACACATAAAAGCCTTTACCTGTCATCTTCTTCTGTCCTCTGGTAAATGTCCTGCTCCTGTTACAGCTGATCCTGGGGCACTGAAGGGCGAAGATGCCAAGTAAGTCATTTCATTCCAGAGCATCTTGCCTAAGTGGCAGAGGCCTGTCTTTACACTGTACTGACCTTCAAATTCCAGGGCCCCTCGTTTATCCTGGCTCCTCTTTAAGGATTTGAAACAATATGAAATCTCTTAGTAGAATAAAAGTTTCAAAAACATGATTAGGTCATTATTCTTACAGACTTACTATTAAATTGTTGTTTAGTGACCTAAAAATTAGTGAGGTTTCCTTTTTGGCAATATGGTAGGATAAATGGTAACTATCTGGGGCTCTTTCCTGGTACCAAACACCTAAAATTGCTGAACAACATATAAAAATGAATAAAAATGAGTAATGGAAGCTGGCAAGAAATAAATGTTCAGAGGCCAGAAATAATGAAAAAAAATTCTAATCTAGGGGGAAAATTGAGTGCTGGTGTCAGCATTCACCCTGAGTATATCTGGATTTAAGTGGCTCTCACTTATGCCAGGGACAGCAGACCAAGTCTGGAACCCAAGCCTCGGTATAGTCAGATCGGAGACCTACATCGCTGAACCCCTTTAGTGGGTCAACTAGAACAACACTTGCCCACAGACAGGGACTATAGCAAGTCTTTCCTGTCTTGGCCTCCTTGGGTCTTGGTGGAATGAAAAAAAGAAGAGGAAAATCTATTCCTTGAGCACACTGGACCATAGCTTGTGCTATGCTACATGTAGCAGAAAAAAATCCCAGCAGAAATTTAGGTTAAAAGAGTGGTGAAGCAGCAGCGCCCTGGGCAACTTGCAGGAGCAAACAGAAATCATTCAGGGAGGAAGATATTTTAAACAAAGATAAATTTCCAAGGAACATGAGCTTGCAAGCAAAAATTACGTAACGCACAAGGAAACAAGCCACCAGGAGAGAGAATAAGCAGATTGCAGAAGCAAATGTACAGAATGCAGATATTAGAATTATCAGAAGCAAAATATAAAATAAACAAGTTTAATTTCTTTAAAGAAATGAAGGAAGATGTTGGAAGTACAATTAAGGAGCAAGACACCATCAAACCGACAAGGCACTTTTTCAAAGAAGGACCATGGAGAACTTTTAATTTTATTTATTTATTTCCTTCTTCTTCTTCTTCTTTTCTTCTTCTTCTTCTTCTTCTTCTTCTTCTTCTTCTTCCTGTTTAAGTTTAAAAGAATGTTATAATTCAAATTACAAATTCAAAGGACTGGTAAAACAATGGATTATACTGAAAAGAAAATGAGTGACCCTGAAAACACAGCTAAACAAATTACTCAGAATGCAGCCCAAAGGGCAAAAAGATGGCAAATATGAAGGCTTATACCCATGGATGATAGAGAAAGAAGACCTAAAACTAATATAGCTAATTAGAGTTCTGGAAGGAGAGAATACAGAAAACTGAAGAGGTCACATTCAAAGAGTAATAACTGAGACCGTTCTAGAACTGAGGGAAGATGCCAATCTTCAGAGGTGGGAAGACTGGTGAATTCTAAGCAGGATAAAAGGATTACTGAGAAATATAAAAAATTCTTTCTTGGCATGCATTTATGTATATCTTATTATAATAACAATAACTAAAATAGTCATCTTAAACTATCACCCTCTCAGTGGCTTCTTCCAGACCATCCTATGTATTCATTTATTTTTTAAAAGATTTTATTTATTTATTTGACAAAGAGAGGGAGAACACAAGCAGGAGGAGTGGCAGGCAGAGGGAGAGGGAGAAGCAGGCTCCCCTCAGAGCACAGAACCCAATGCGGGGCTCAGTCCCAGGACCCTGGGATCATGACCTGAGCTGAAGGCAAACACTTAACTGACTGAGCCACCCAGGTGTTCCTGGACCATCTAATTTAAAATTGCCACTCTTGTCTCCACTCTCTCTTCCCTGCTTAATTTTTTTCCATAGTACTTAACACCATCTGATACTCTATGTTTACTTATATACCTTATTTATTGTTTATTGGGAAGAAAGTGTGCTCGATGAGACAGTATACTTTTTAGTATTTTGTTCATTCTTAAATCCTTTGAGCCTTGAACAGTGTCTTACACACGATAGGCACTCAACAAATATTTGTTCAAAGAATGAGTGAGACCTAGCTCAAACTTCCAGAGCGTTTCCCACATGCCACATACTAGGCTGGGGTACCCATGCATTATCTCATTTAATAGAAAACTTACGAGAGTGTTACTAATACCTATATTTTCCCTAACCTCACTCTACCTTATTTTTCCCATGGGTAAGATGAGGATGGGGTGGGAGAGAAGATTCACAATTCTCAAACAGAAAAAGCTCAGAAAACTGAAAGTTTCTCAAAAATAATTTGGTGGCAAAACCTCACCCAAACTGATAAAATACTACAGTGTATCAGTTTCTTGTTGCTGCTGTACCAATTACCAGAAATCTAGTGGCTTACCACGACACAGATTTATGATCTTAACGTTTGGGAGGTCAGCAGTGTAAAATGGGTCAGCAAGGCTGCCTTTCATCTGGAGCCTCTCATTTCCCTCCTCTCTTTTCCAGCTTCTTTTTTTTTTTTTAAAGATTTTTTATTTATTTATTCGACAGAGATAGAGACAGCCAGCGAGAGAGGGAACACAAGCAGGGGGAGTGGGAGAGGAAGAAGCAGGCTCATAGCGGAGGAGCCTGATGTGGGGCTCGATCCCAGAACGCAGGGATCACGCCCTGAGCCGAAGGCAGACGCCCAACCGTTGTGCCACCCAGGCGCCCCTCTTTTCCAGCTTCTAAGGCTGCCTACCTCCCTGGGTTGGTGGCTACATCATCCCACCCACTGCTTCTGCGGTCACATCATCTTCTTGGGATCTGCCTCTTCTTCTTTCTCTTAAAAAGACCCTTGTCATTATATTGGGCCCCCCTGGATAATCTAGAGATCCTTTCCATCTCAAGGTCCTGAACTTAGGGCTCCTGGGTGGCTCAGTCGGTTAAGTGTCTGCCTTTGGCTTAAGTCGTGATTCTAGGGTCCTGGGATCGAGTCCTGCATCGGGCTCCCTGCTCAGCCTGGAGTATGCTGAGCATACTCCCCCTCCCCCTCCCCCTTCCCTTTCCCCCTGCTCGTGCTCTCTCTCTCTCTCTCTCAAATAAATAAATAAAATCTTAAAAAAAAAAGAAAATCCTGAACTTAATCACATCTGCAAAGTCCCTTTTGCCATGTAAGATAAGATATTCACAGGTTTTGGGGACTAAGGCCATCCTTGGGGCCATTATTCTGCCAATCACAGTGTGAATCTTCACACATTTTGCTGCCTAGTTATATGTTTGATTTATATGCTAGGTGTATAACATGGTGATTATGCTATGTTATCTTGCAAAATCTGAAAAAAAAAATCTGATTTCAGAAACATACCTGGCCCCAACAGTTTTGGACGAGGATTATGAACTGGTAATAGAGGCAGTCCTCGGTTTACACAGTTCTTTGGTAACTGAGACCAAGTCTTAGCCTGCATCTCCCTCATCGGATCACTGTGCAGTTTAAGCGAGACAAAATGGTCAGTGGAATGCTCCGTGCAGTGGTAGATGCCTAGTGAACGCACCTGCTTTGTGGCTGGCCGGCCAGTAGCTTACAGCTGTGCCTGTCCTGCTCATTGTCTGCACTCCCATCAGCTCTTGGCAAACCAGCCCCCATAGTCCCTGCTGTGGGCTGGACCCCACCCCCCCTTAGCGCCTTGCTGAGGTACACCAGAAGGGGGAGCGCTCACCAGGATGGGCTGAGGGAGATGTTCCAGGGTCCTGTTTGTGTCATTCCAGCAGGAAAGAGTCAGCATTTCCCATCAGAGACCAAGGAGCTACATTCCAGGAAAAGAGATTCCGTGCAAAGGTATGGCTCAAGACAGGGCCTGAAAATACTCACGTGACTGTTCTTTTCAACTGGAAGAACTATATGTATTTTTGGTCATAATCAAAGGTTTTCGTAATGAAATCATATTCTAAACGTAAAGAGTAATGAGTCCATCAGCTTATAGTAAGAGCCTTAAAAATGTACCTAACTTTTGACCTAGTATTTATGCAGTTAGGAAATAATGAACTTATAAGGAAAAAAGTTGGTAGAGAAAGGAAGAGGAAAAATAGATCAATAAATCTTAAGACTTTTCAAAGTTTAGGAGAAACCAGTGTTTCCATTGGGACATTTAATCATTTCAATACATTATTCCTCTGTGCCTGGGGCAGGGAGGGAGTGAGGGCAAACCAGTTCTTTTGCATTGTTGGGATAAGGATGTTCTCCACAGTTTCCTGCAGCTCTGGGAGGAAGTCAAGTTTGCCTTAGAGAAATTGATGGCAGATTGTGGACGAGGCTAACGATAGGTAAGCTGATAGCGTCTGTTGTTCCATCTGCAACCACCAGAGTTAACAGAAAACTTTCACAGATCAGTTCTTGAAGTTAGAGTGTAAAAAGGAAGGAAAAGCAGCCGGTTGTCAGTTCACTTAGAAAATTTGACAAGAGTTTCCGCTTTCCCAAAGGCACACCCCCAAGAAACAAATCTGCATTCTGTACGGCCAGGTTTGAAACATTCTGTCCCCCGGTAGTCATCCTCCAGACTCATACTTCAGATCAAGTCTCTGTAGGAATGCTCATTCTGGCAACCAGGAAATTGAGCTCACGCTTGATGTCCGATTATATGAATAACAAATGTTTAGACTTTTACAGTTAGAAAATAATGTTCCAAGAAGCCTATCCAGAGGTTACTCATTTATTTCCCTGTTTCCCTGTTTCATCGACATACCAAGATCACAGATGGTCAGACCTGAAATTTAAATCCTCTCTGTGTGAAGCCAAATTCTATGTTTTTCCTTCCATATAATGGTGTCACATGTTCAGGAACACAGTGCAGAATTCTGAATCTCTTGTAGGACCTTGCTTCCCAAAGCTGACTACTTGGTAAATACAGGTTCCTGGGCCTCACCTCTAGAGCTGACTCAGTGGTGTTTGTAAATCCGCCTTTTTCAATGGTGTACAGCCAGGTTTGGGAGGATGACTACTGCTACAATTTTCCCCTGATATCACTTTTAAAATTCGGTTTATAGAAGTTGAAATCAGTGTTTGAAGGTTTCTAACCTTCTAAAAACTACTTTGGGGGCAACTGGGTGGCTCAGTCAGTTAAGCATCTGCCTTCAGCTCAGGTCATGATCTTGGGGTCCAGGGATCGAGCCCTGTGTTGGGCTCCCTATTCAGCTTCTCTCTCTCCCTCTGCCCCTCTCCTCCCACTCGTGTTCTCTCTCTCTCTCCTCTCAAATAAATTAAAAATTAAAAACTACAATAATTGTGCCTTTCTTTAAAATTGAAGTATAATTGACATATAACATTATATTAGTTTCAGGTATATAACATAATGATTCACTATTTGTATATATTGTGAAATGATCACCACAGTAAGTCTAGTTAACACTGACACAGGGTTACAGATAATTTTTTGTTGTGATTAGCATTTTGAAGATTTACCCTCTTAGCAGCTTTCAAATATACAATACTGAAGCAGGAAAGCCAGGTTCTTATCTCATGGAGTTGAAGAATGAATCTTCTGGACAAAGGAGAGTGAGCAAGGCATAGAATTTCATTAAGCAGATACAGAAAAAGCTCTCAAGAGTGAGAGGGGTCCCAAATGGGTTGCCAATGTGGGCCTCCACAGACAGTCTTTTGTTTAGAACTGACCAGGGATCTTGTGGCCTTATCATTCTTGTGATGTCTTGGTTTGAGGAAGGACTGGTGATAACATCTTTAATGGTTCACTTCTTCTTTGGGGTCTGGTCATTCTTTGTTGGTCACCATGTGACTGCCATAAAAAGACCCCACCCTCCGACGCCCAGGGCAGGGTGGTCTGGTTTGTTCTCTTTCTCTGGTTTCCTTTTGCCTCAGCATTTCTGGGATTTTTGATAAGCCTAGTCACGTTGTCCCCTACCTATCTCTCCTGACCTAGCCCTGCCTGTCCCTGACTCAATACAGTATTAGGAACTACAGTCACCATGCTGTCCATGACATCCCCAGGACTTATTTTACAAGTGGAAGTTTAAACTACCTTCCTTTTTAAGAATTTGTTGAGGGGCGTCTGGGTGGCTTAGTCATTAAGCACCTGCCTTCAGCTCAGGTCATGATCAGCTCAGGGTCCTGGGATTGAGCCCCACTTTGGGGCTCCCTGCTCCGCAGGAAGCCTGCTTCTCCCTCTCCCACTCTCCTTGCTTGTGTTCCCTTTGTTTCTGTCTCTCTCTGTCAAATAAATAAATGAAATCTTATAAAAAAAAAGAATTTGTTGAAATCTATGGATCTTTCCCTAAGACACACACATAACAGCACACATCTCCACACATCCACACATACCCTTTTGCATACAATTCTAGGGGGTGTATTAGTTTTCTCTTGCTGCTATAACATAGTACCACAAACTCAGTGGCTTAAAACAGCACGATTACTATCTTACAGTTCTGAGGTCCGAAGTCTGACTCAACAGGTCTCACCAGACCATCTTTGAGGTGTTGCTGGGCTGCATTTCTTTCTGGGTGCTCTGGGGAACAATCCATTTTCACTGTTTCCAGCCTCCAGCCTGCATTTCTGGGTTCATGGAGCCCTGCCTCTATCTTCAAGGCCAGCAGTGTAGCATCCCCCTGCCCCTACTCAAACAGTCACGTGTTTTTATCTGACTGCCAGGAAAGGTTCTCTACTTAGAAGGGTTCAAATGATTAGATGGGGCCCTCGCAGATAATCTAGGAAAATCTCTCTATCTCAAGTCCTTAACTGTAAGCATATCTGCAAGGTCCCCTTTGCCACATAAGGTAACATATCCACGTCTCCTAGGGATAAAGATGTGGACATATTTGTGTGTGTGTGGGGGGGGGGCATTATTCTGCCAACCACAGGGCTCTCAGAACCTCTGAAGCTACCTGGAGAGCTGTGGGCACCCTAGGTTGGGAGCATCTGTTCTGGGAACTGTTCATTCTAGTTTTGAGTTAGCTACAAATAATCAAATCCTCAAAAGTAGTGGCTTCTATGAATTGGTGTTTGATTTTTCTTATATAGTAAGAAATCCTGAGGATGGCAGCCCAGGTCAAGGGTGGCAGCTGTAGGATGCTGGAACTGAGGTCTCTGCAATCTCCTGGTCTTTACTTTGAGATAGCTATCAAGATGGCTGCTGTCTCTCCAGCCATGACCTCTGTCTGTGGTGCAGGCAAGAGAGGGGACGACACAGGGAGAAAGTCACGGGCCATCTGAGTCAGCTACTTGTTAACCTTTCCAGAAGCCCCACCCCCACAATGTACATTTGTATCTTATTGGCCAGACACTGTTACATGGCCTCCCCTTCTGCAAGAGAGACTGGGAAACATAGTTTCATTTACTTATTTTTTAAGGTAGATACATTAATGGTCTGATAATTCCAAGCTCTGTAAATTAGGAAAATGGGAAGTATAGATATTGGAAAGTTACTAGCAATCAATGGAAACTTGGGTTTTGTTTCTTAACAGTGTAATGGCTCATTTTTTGCCCTCACAACCAAAACTCAGAGAAAGTTAAAACTCCTTCAGAGTCTCTTCCAAAGGGTTTTATCTTTTTTTTTTTTTTTTAATATTTCATTCACTTATTTTGGAGAGAGAGAGTACATTAGAGCAGAGGGAGGGGCAGAGAGAGAGCGAGCACAGCAGTCTCCCCAGAGCAAGGAGTCCAATGCAGGGCTTGACGGGGATTCGATTTCACGGACTCTGAGGTCATGACCTGAGCTGAAATCAAGAGCTGATGCTCAATTGACTGAGCCACACGGGTGTCCCAAAGGGCTTTCTCTTTTTACTCAGCTTCAAGCAGTTCATTCTTTCAACAATGTTTAAGCATCTACCTATGCTTGGCACTGAGCTAGGCCTTGGGGATACAAAGATAATTAAGATATTCTTTTTTTATGTAGAGAATCTTACAGTCTAGAAGGAACAGAGAGCCCAAAATATGATTAAAATATCATATTGTAAGTGTTGAAATACAGGCATGTGAACACTGTTGTGGGAGCTCAGAAGAGAAAGGGGCAGAGGAAGTGTCACATAAAGGATGAGGCAAGACTGGGCCAGAATATTAGGATAGGTGGGATTTGGCCAGTTGGATAAGAGGATGGTACATTTCAGGAAGGAAGAAGAACCTTGGAGAAGGCACAGATGTCTGAAAAGCCCTGCTTGACGTGTTAAGGGAACAGACAGAAGTTGAGTGATGCTTTGGAGGGTTTATGGCAGTGAGGCAAAACAGGGGCATAGGATGGGGCTGGAGGCACGCCTGGGTGGCACAGCGGTTAAGCGTCTGCCTTCGGCTCAGGGCGTGGTCCTGGCGTTATGGGATCGAGCCCCACATCAGGCTCCTCTGCTATGAGCCTGCTTCTTCCTCTCCCACTCCCCCTGCTTGTGTTCCCTCTCTCGCTGGCTGTCTCTATCTCTGTCAAATAACTAAATAAAATCTTTAAAAAAAAAAAGAAAAGGATGGGGCTGGAAATAAGGGTAGAGACCCCCACCTTGCTTTCAGTCTTGCTAAGGAGCTCTGGCTCCAACGTGTAGGAGTGGGGAGGCAACAGGAGGTTTCAAACTATTACGTAGTTTCTGTTGCAGAGGGAAAAGTTACAAAGAAGAGAGCACAGGCAGGGAAACCACCATAGTGTGGTCAAAATTCATTGACAAGAAAAGAGCCAATTCAGTATGAATCTTAAATTTTTATCTAAAACAAGCCCTAAATTATGTAAGGAAAAACTGACAGAACTAAATTAGAAATAGATTCACCATTGTAGATGGAGATTTTAATTTATCCCTTTGAATCACTTATAGAATAAAACAAAATATCAATGAGGATATAGAAATTTTGAGCCACTTGATTCACAAATGTGACTTAATTGGCATACAGAGAACAATAGTTCTAACAATGTGTTCTACGTTCTTTTGTTTTTAAGACTTTATTTTTAAGTAATCTCCATACCCAATGTGGGACTTAAACTCACAACTCCAAGATCAAGAGTCTCATGCTCCACTGACTGAGCCAGCCAGGGGCCCCTACATTCTTTTCAAGCACACATGAAAAATTTACCAAAATTGACCATATGCTGAGTCATAAATCATATCTCAATGAATTTCGAAGGATTGAAAACATATAGAGTAGGTTCTTTTTTTTTTTTTTAAAGATTTTTCTTTATTTATCAGAGAGAGAGCCAGCCAGCGGGAGAGGGAACACAAGCAGGGGGAGTGGGAGAGGAAGAAGCAGGCTCCCAGCAGAGCAGGGAGCCCATTGTGGGGCTCGATCCCAGGACCCTGGGATCACACCTTGAGCCGAAGGCAAACACTTAACAACTGAGCCACCCAGGAGCCCCCCTACAGAGTATATTCTATGACCATAATGGAATTAAGAAATCAGTAACAGGGCACCTGGGTGGTTCAGTCGGTTAAGTGTCTGACTCATGATTTCAGCTCAGGTCATGATCTCAGGATTATGGAATCAAGCCCTGATTGGGGCTCCTCAATCAGTGGGGAGTCTGCTTGAGATTCTCTCCATCTCCCTCTGTTCCCCCTCACATGCACACTCTCAAATAAATAAATAAATCTTAAAAGAAAAATAAAACAACAAATGTTGGAGAGGATGTGGAGAAAGGGGATCCCTCTTACACTGTTGGTGGGAATGCAAGTTGGTACAGCCACTCTGGAAAACAGTGTGGAGGTCCCTTAAAAAGTTAAAAATTGAGCTACCCTATGATCCAGCCATTGCACTACTGGGTATTTACCCCAAAGATACAGACGTAGTGAAGAGAAGGGCCATATGCACCCCAATGTTCATAGCAGCATTGTCCACAATAGCTAAATTGTGGAAGGAGCTGAGATGCCCTTCAACAGATGACTGGATTAAGAAGTTGTGGTCCATATATACAATGGAATATTACTCAGCTATCCGAAAGAACGAGTTCTCAACATTTGCTGCAACATGGTCAGCACTGGAGGAGATAATACTAAGTGAAATAAGTCAAGCAGAGAAAGACAATTATATGGTTTCACTCATTTATGGAACATAGGAAGTAGGAAGATTGGTAGGAGAAGAAAGGGAAGAAGAAGGGGGGGTGTAAATGGAAGGGGGAGTGAACCATGGGAGACTGTGGACTATGGGAAATAAACTGAGGGCTTCGGAGGGGAGGGGATTGGGGGAATGGGATAGGCCAGTGATGGGTGTTAAGGAGGGCACGTATTTCATGGTGCACTGGGTGTTATACGCAAGTAATGAATCATGGAACTTTACATCGAAAACTAGGGATGTAATGTATGGTGACTAACATAATATAATAAAAATTTATTATAAAAGAAAAGAAATCAGTAACAGAAAGATAGAAAATCTCCCACAACTTGGAAATTAAGGAATACATTTTCCATGGACCAAGGAGAACTCAACTGCAATTAGAAAATATTTTGGGGGTGTCTGGGTGGCTCAGTCAGTTAAGTGTCCAACTCTTGATTGTGACTCAGGTCATGATCTCAGGATTGTGAGATTAAGCCCCACATTAGGCTCTGTGCTGGGCATGGAGCCTGCTTAAGATTCTTTCTCTCTCTCTAATAAATAAATAATAAGTAAATAAATATTTTGAACTGATTGATAATGACAATACAATATATCGGCGGAACTTGTGGGATACAGCTCACAGTCCCTGGAGGGAAATTTATTGTATGTGTATATACAAACACATATATTATATGTGTTTATATATTATAAAGAATATATTGTATATTACGAAATGTATATATTAGAAAAGAATTAGAAAAATAAGGCCCAAAATCTGAGCACCTATCTCAAGAAGCTAGAAAAAAGTATTGCAAATTAAATCCAAAGAAATTATTAGAAATAGTAAAGAAGGAAATAGAGATCAAATAAAATCTTAAAGTAAAAAAGGGAAAGGTATCATAAAAAACAATTGCCCAAGTCAAAAGTTGTTTCTTTAAAAGGTTAATAAAATTAGTAACTCCTGGGGGGCCTGGATGGCTCAGTCCGTTAAGCATCTGCCTTAGGCCATGATCCCTGGGTCCTGGGATGGAGGCTCGCATCAGGCTCCTTGCTCAGCAGGGAGTCTGCTTCTCCTTCTCCCTACGCCCCTCTCCGCTGCTCATCCTCTCTCATGCGTGCATGCACTCTCTCTCTCTTTCTCTCTCTCAAATAAATAAATTAAATCTTTAAAGAAATGGTAACTCCTACCAAGACAGATAAAAACACAAGTTACCTATAACAGGCATGAAAAGGGGGACATCACTATAGATCTCACAGATCTGTAATAATTATATAATTATAATAATTATTATATATTTATATATTAAACATAATATAAATATTATAAATACAATAATTATATAATGTTATATAATAATTGTATAATTATGTAATATTATGTCATAATATTTATGACACTGTGGTCAAGCAGACAAGGGCTTGACCTGAAGCCTAGGCAGTAGAGATGAGAATGAGGTGATGGATTTAAGAGTTTAAGGGGATAAAGTAAATAGGACTGGTTGAATTGGGTGTGGGAGAGAAATAGATACAGAACTTTGTGTTGGGCTCTCATCTTAGGTGATTCTGTGGCCAGGAGTGTTATTGGTGAGTCTGGGGAGCTCAGATGGAGAAACAAGCTTGGCGAAATGGGATGAAAACCAACTTGTCTCTGTTTAATTTTGTTGCTTTTTTTGACTTTCGGTACTTACTATCTGGGGTATGAGACTATTTGGTGGAGCTGGGGAATCTAAGTATTGTACCAGAAGGAATTGAGGTTCAAATTCCAATCCAGGTGCTCAAAATTGTATGCCTTTATGATAGTTAAATGCCTTTTCCCTATCTTACTTTCCTCATCTATAAAATGGGGGATAACAGTACTTATTTTAAAGGGATGTTGCAAGAATGAAATAAAATAATATATGTAAAGTATTTGGCATATAGTAGGTGCTCAATAAGTGGTAGTGTTCCTTTCTTTCCTCTCACTCTTTCCTGCAGTCATTGGGGGAACTTGGGACCGTGGATCTATTCTGATATGTGTGTAAACAGTTGGGAGCAGGTGGTTAAGGAGGCAGGGCCCTCATTTTGTTTTCCTCAGGGAGCCTATACTGTAACTTGGGGCTGGTTTTGGAACATGGGTTCATGCAACAACTAGATAGTAGGTTCTGCTTTCTAGTGGCTTGCGGGGCACAGTTGGAAAATAAAGGTGTGTCAATATTGATGTGGTATTGATGGGGTATGATTCTCAAACTTGAGCATGCATCAGAATCACAGATTCTGCTAAATGGGCAAAGGACTTGAACAGACGTTTCTTCATAAGATATACGAATGACCAATGAGTACATGAAAAGATGCTCAACATCACTAATCATTAGGGAAATGCAAATCAAAGCCACAGTGAGATATCACCTCACACCCATAGGAATGGTTATATATCTCCAAAAAACCCCCAGAAAATAACAAGTGTTAAGTGCATGTAGAGAAGTTAGACTTTTGTGTGCTGTTTGTGGGATGTAAAACGATGCAGCTATTGTGGAAAACACTATGGCGGTTCCTCAAAAAAATTAAACACAGAACTACCACATGATCCAGTAATCCTATTTCTGGGCATATACCCTAAAGACCTGAAGGCAGTTATCTCCAACAGGTAACTCTACATTCATAGCAGTATTATTCACATATTCACAATAGCCAAAAAGTGGAACCAACCCAAGTGTCCATCAAGGGATCAATAGATAAAGAAAACATGTATGTACAGTATTATTCAGCTTAAAAAGTAAGGAAGTATTGATACCCGTTACAACATCAATGAACCTTGAGGGCATTATGCTAAGTGGAACAAGTCAGCCACATATGATTCCACTCACGAAGTACTTAGAGCAGTCCAATTTGTAGAAAGTAGAATGGTGGTAGTCAAGGGACTGGGGGAGGGGAGGAATGGGGAGTTATCTTTTAATGGGTACAGAGTTTCGGTTTTGTAAGACAGAAAAGTTTAGAGATGGGTGGTGGTGGCTGCACAACAATGAAAATACCTTAATGCCACTAAACTGAACACTTAAAGACGGTTAAGATGGTAAGTTTTATATTGTGTGTGTTTTATCACAATTACATCCGTCTCCCCACATACAGCTGGGCCCCAACCCTCAAAGCTTCTGATTCATCAGATCTGGAGTGGGACCTTTAGATGTGCATTTCTTACAGGTTCCCAGGTGATGCGGATGCTGCCGGTGCGGATACCACACGAAGGGATCAACGGTGTAGGAGACCAGGTGAGTGTAGTAGGAAAGGGTGCTCGGTTCACTCCCGCGCGGATCTGGTTGTTATTAACAACCTCAGCTGGCGCTGGTTTAGCGCTTCTCCCCTAGGTTGTCTCACAGCCCGGTCAAGAGGCGGCAGATGGGCAGGGCTAGAATAGAAACTCAATCCTTAACCCGGCTTCCTTTGGTCCTCGGTGTGGATGTGAGACCGAGAGGGAACGGGAGACCCCGCGACCCCCGCAGGGCGGGCGAGGACGCAGCTGCGGGGAGGATTAAGGAAGCCTCTCCCGGCCGGGGGCCCAGGGCTTGGTGGGAGGTGCTGCAGCCGGGGACCCCGGGCGGGTCTGCGACTCTCTCCGGCCGCTGGGGCCGTCCGCGGGGTGGGCTCGCGGTCGGCAGAGGGCGCCGGCGCGCCATCCCACCGCCGGCCTCCGGGCCGCCCACCCCGCGGGCGCGCCTCTCCGCAGTCCAGCACCGCCCGGCCCGGGACCGCTCGCTCCGAGCGCGCAGACCTCCCGGCCGGACTGAGGACGCCGCCCGCTCCGGGCCGCCCCTGCGCTCGCGTTCGGCGCCCGCTCGGCCTACCGCCCTCGGGCCGGCGCTGCTTTCCGCTAGCGTCGGAGCGCAGAGCTCCCGCCCCCGGGAGCCTCCCGGCCGTCGGCGGACCCCGCGGCCCCGGCGCCCGCGCGCTCGGCGCCCTGCTCGCGGGGCACAGCGGAGGGCGGCGGCCGTCTGGGGATGGGCGGCCCGGCTGTGCGAAGGGGTGCTGGGGGGCTCCGCGCGCTGCTCCTGGCGCTGGTGGCCGCGGGGACCCCCGCGGGCGCCTACAACCTCGACCCACAGCGCCCCGTGCGCTTCCAGGGGCCCGCCGGTTCGTTCTTCGGCTACGCGGTGCTGGAGCACTTCCACGACAACACGCGCTGGTGAGTGCCCCCGCGGCCCCGCGACCCCGGCCCGGCAGCCGCCGCCCCCGCCTGTGTACCCCGCCGGCCGTCGCTGCCTTTTCCGGCCGCCTCCACGCCGCTGTCCCGAGGGGGAGATTGAAATGTCTCGGCGGCGCGCAGCTTGGCCGCGGACGACAGGCAGGCAGGACGCCGGACGCCGGTCTCTCGTCCCGCCGACGTCGCGGTGGGCGCCTGGGGTTGGAGGCGGCCGGGCCAGCGCTTCCCGGCGGTCCCAGCCCGGCGTGCGCGGGGAGAGCCGAGAGAGCGGTCCCCTCGGCCTCCCAGCCGGAAGAGCCTTAGCTCTCTCGGTCGTTAAGAAACTTGGCTCTTCTGCCCCCGAGGGGCCTCCACCGAATGCCCCAGGGCCCGGAAGAGATCGGGCACTCAAGATGCAGACTCCTTAGTGTCGGGGAGCTCTTGGTGACACCCCACCCACCGCTCCCCGGCTTTAAGCCACTCTGGTGCGTGGCGCCGAGGAAGCGCAGAGTGGCTCCGCGACGTGAGGGGGACGGGCTGTGTGTGTGTAGGGGAGGAGTGGGGCTCCCCAGAGGTGAGTGTCTGGCAGCCCGAGGGACACACTGCGGTCCAGAGGCCCCCCTCCTTCCTTACAAGACCTTCTGAGGAAGGGAGCTGTGAGCGTCCAGGATGCTGGAAAGGAGGGTGGTCCAGGACCCTGAGTGACAGGGCTGGTGGGTGACTTCTGGGGCAGCCTGGGCCTCCTTTCACGTGGGTCCTCTGACCTAGAGACAAGCACCCGAAGTTTTAAGAGAGGGATGTGGTTTTGTAGAGGTCAAGGAGTCCAGTTGCTCCCTGAGAGTCGCAACCTTTGGGAGCTCCCCCCCCCCTTAAGTGCCATCAGCTAAGAGGCACAGTGCTTGAGTGCCCAGCCCCTGAGGAGAAGTTCTGAGACGAGGTTAGTCCCTCTTTGAACCTTTCCCTGAACAAGCTGGAATCCCACAGCACACAAGGATCACCTCTTCATCAGAGAGTTAGGCCACGGACAGTTCCCCTATTCAAGGTCATGGCCCAGTGGGCCCCGGGTGGAGTCTGGAGTTGGTTTTATTGTGTTGTCACCAGTGTGAGTATCCTTAGGGGATGCAGGTTAGGAAGGCGAGGTCAGTCATGTGTGCTCTCGACATGCAGCTCTGTGGGACAGTCACTGCTCTGAACTGGACAGAGGCTGACCGAAAAGGGCGGGTTTGTAGATCTGAGTCCTGAGGCATTCCTGGAACAGGGGGGACTCTGTGACTGGTCAGCCCATTAACAATCATGTTGTTGAGGAGAACTGCCTCCAAGAGAACCAGTTTGTAAGGTCCTGTGTAGCCCCTGTGCAGTTCCACATCTCCTTCCCTACCGTTTACCCCAGTTGCCGAGTTTAAGGCCAGGCTGTCTTTCTGCATTGCCAAATCCCCATTCTAAAGCAAAGCAGGCTGAACACCTTTTCTGTGTCCTGCATGCTCAGAGTCCTCTGTGGGCTTTGGATTTGGTAGAGAATGCACCAGGAGCAGTTGGAGAACACATCCCAGAATCCCCCGCTGGGCTCCTGGACTGTGTGACCTTGGCACCAAGTACGTGGGGAGAGCAGTCAGGAATAGAAGGGCGTTTCTGGGCAGGGGGCTCTAGAGAAAAAGGCGGGCAGTGGAGCTGGAACGCTCTGTGGGATCTGTAGCTGCCTCTGGGCTCTTTAGTGGCTCAGCTTAAGGGAGAAGTGCCAGGACCCCATCACCTGGATTTGGACAGGTCACAGGTCAAGGCCGCGCTAGGTGGGGAACAACTGGGGGGAGGTGGGAGAGGCAAGAACAGGTTTGACATAGGAAAATAGTTGAACCTGCTTTGTTTCAAAAAGGAGATGAGGAAAAGCTGCGTGATTGGAATAGATTCAGCAATTGTAGGAAACGACAGACTGGCCTTCAACTTGGCACCCAGGGTACACAGCAGAGGCGAGTGTGCAACTGGAAGGTAATGCTGGTGCCAGTGGACATGTGGGGCAGATATTTCCGGGGTCCTAAGGAATCCATCAACAGCCAGGCTGCTGGTCTCAAAAATACCCTTTCCATTCCTGATGTGAACATAGGAGCATGCTGTTCTTCCTGTTGGAGGGCTTGTCCCTATAGTTTTCCAGGTACCACCTAAACTCCACGGAAATTTTTTTTTTTTTTTAAGATTTTATTTATTTATTTGACAGAGAGACAGAGAGAGAGAGGGAACACAAGCAGGGGGAATGGGAGAGGAAGAAGCAGGCTCCCAGCAGAGCAGGGAGCCCAATGCGGGGCTCGATCCCAGGACCCTGGGATCAGGCCCTGAGCAGAACGCAGATGCTTAACGACTGAGCCACCCAGGTGCCCCTACATGGAAATCTTTTTAATGCACATTTTTTTGTATCCTTTTTTGCTCCACATTGTCTTAATTTTAATCATAGTTTTTGCTATATCCTCAATATTTGTGCTCTTGCTTTTTCCAGGTATTTTCCTCCCTATCCTTTTCTCTCCTCTCCCTTCCCCCCAATATTCTTTGTTTTAGACCTTGAACGTTATTCTCAGCTGATGATGCTGCCAAGACTTGGTAAGCTGCGTCTCTTGAAGCAGTAGACTTCCAGCCTTGCCTCCTTTCTCTCTCTTTTCTCTAGAGACTAGACTTGCCACGGGGCTAATGAAACTTCCACCAAAGGCCCCTAACTCACATGGGCCCCTACCAAGACTCTGTGCCTAATTTTATAGTCCTAACTTTGTATTTTCTTAAAGGTGGTCACCCTAAATTTACAAGATTCAGGCTCAGTGGAATCTGGATCTACCCTATGTCTCTATCTTAACTTTTCGCTCTGGGGTTGGTTGATTGACTTATCGACTGATTGTTGGTCTCTTCCTACCAGGCAGTCCCAGGGCCCTGGATCTGTTAACCCCGCTTGAGGGACACGTAGGTTGTTTCTAATTACTCATGATTATAAACAACAGCGGGGGTAAACATCCTTGTAACTAAAGCCTTGCGGACATCCTTAATTATTTCCTTCAAATAAATTCCTGGGCTTACAATTGCTGGGTCAGAGAGGAGGGAGGTTTTGAGGTGTTTTCTATGCATTTTCAAAGGCCAGTGAAGTTAAAGTGTGTACTTTAGAGAAATGTGTTAATTCAGGCCTTGGAGTTTTGGAGTAATTTGCTAAAGGGCCGATCCAGCACAGGAGAGGAGCTTAGCCATCTACATGACGGGAACTAAAAAGATCACGAATCGTCAAAATGGGTGTGGAAAATAAGTGATAGACATGAAAAGGAAAAGTAATACATTGAAACTCTGAAAAGAAGGAAAATGTTAATTAAACCTTGTATCTGGTGGCTTTCTTCTTAAGAAATTACTCTTTAGCTTCTTAATTCAGTATTAGTGGTTTAATAAGTTGGCTTTCTGCTAATTAAACACCTTTTTACAGGTAGAGGGATTTGCTGTAGATAGGGTAAGGAGTGAGAAGAACGTGCTGGAGGGGGCGGGGATGGAGCCCAGGCACCAGGATCAGCGTGGGCTCTGCAGGCGGCAGAGCCGAGGGTCTGTGGCATTAACGTGGACCCCGGGTACACATCACAAAGCACACGTGTGTGCTCTGCCAGGAGAGCTAGCATTGGTTCTCAAATCCCATAACTGAGCATACCTGTCTGTTCTTTTTTTAAGCCAAAATTGGCATGGGTCAGAAAGTGCTAGATCTCTGCAAGAGCTGGGGGCGACCTTGCTTTTCTAACCCTGGGGCTTGAACATAGCTTCTGCAGTCCTGTTGCATCAAGAGCAGAGCCTCCGACCCAGCACCTGGCCCCTCTGTTGCTGTGCTCTAGGCAGTGAGAGTTGTCCCCGTGGCCAGGTGGACCAGAATATCCCGGACAGTGTTACGGACGTCACTGTGACATCTGTATGTTACAGTGTTTATCTGTTTGGTATCTGTTTGGATGCAAACATGCACATGACTCAGTTTCCTCTTTTCCAGCCACCCTCAGAGGGTGTCTGCCTGCCAGTCAGAGCTAGCTTCCTCTCCTGTACCTCTCCCCACCACTCCCTGCCCCCGGGTCTTCTTGCGCCCTTTGAGCAACAGCATAGGTGCCAGGGAACATAGACAAAGCTGATTTCTGTCCCCTTTCCTTAGACATGTATTGGTTCTTCAGCTGCAGGGCAGACGACTGTAACACCCTGTGATATAAATAAATGCGGCCCGGCTGGCGTCCAGCCCCCAAAGTGGGTTTCTTTCACACCCCTCTCCTCCCCTCCTTCCTCTCTGCCCCAGACGCCCTGGAGTCCGAGGTGGCTGGGTGCATTGGCTTCCTTTCTGGCGACGTGCTTCCTGCCCCATCTCCCGGGACACATCAAGACGGCTGTGCTCAGGCACAGAGCAAGTGCTCGGAAATGGAAGACGCGCCGGCTTTCTGCTTTGTTAAGGCTGTCAGAGCATCATTCAGTGAGGAATAGGAGGTAATTCAGAGCCAAGGAGAACATAACATTCTCCATTTGCATTAAGGTTGAGAATTAAAAGAACGAGCTAGACAGTTCTGCACTACCAATGCAGTTGCCCTTAGCCAGACGGATTGCTATTTAAAAAAAAATTAATTACAACC
This sequence comes from Ursus arctos, assembly GCF_023065955.2. Lineage (NCBI taxonomy): Eukaryota > Metazoa > Chordata > Mammalia > Carnivora > Ursidae > Ursus > Ursus arctos. The sequence goes on along the minus strand of NW_026622875.1, from coordinate 51,282,328 downwards.
AAATGAAATCAAGAATTCAGTTTCTCAGTCAAACTAGCCACATTTCAAGTGCTCACTATCCACATGTGGCTAGTGGCTGTTGGACTAGACAGTACACGGAACACTTATTGTGGGGAGTTTCGGACAGTGAGGGTTTAGAGCAATGAATTAAGTCTTAAAGGGCTAGACAAAGATCAGATGAGGATATAAGAAAAAAGAAAACCAACGCTTGGCATATTTGTGTATCAGAACAAGTGGGGGTGCTTAAAGTGAGCTAGGGATTAATAGTGGGCAGCTGGGGAGGCTGACTTCTTTGTCTTTTCCCTGGTCAGACACCGGAGTGCCTGCTCTGCTGAGGTGGAGGGATTCAGGAACGAAAACTCCACCCGCCATCTGATAAAGGAAAGGCTTGTGTCCCAGGCAAAATCTAAGCTGTGGGCTCCGATGAGGGAGAGGCTTGTCCTTGGGCAGGTTGTTCAGAGGGGCAGAGGGGGGAGAAGGTAAAACCTCTAGAAGGGGGACCCTGGGATCATGGGCCGTGCTATCCCCCACTACCCGTCTTTGTGAGGAGACATCCAGAAATGGCAGTGACTGCTCTCCTAACCTGCGCGGTGGAGGTCTTTGCTGAGTTGTTCTGGCCCATGCCAGGCCCTTGGGTGGGAGTGTGGCTCCACTTCCCCATCTGGATTTTCTGGAAGTCGCATTTTCAGACCTTATTCCTGGTTCTTACTGGCCTGCAGAGCCTGCTTTCTCAAGCTCTCAGGAAGGCATGGCATGTGGATGAGGCCCGAGTTCTAAGGGGACCCAGAGAGTGTCTCTTGGGGTCTCCAGGGTTTTTCCCTGAGGATCTAGAGAAGCTGGCAAGGGTGCTGTTTCCTGAGCTAGTGCTGAAAGCTGGCAGGGGCAGAGGCAGCTGTCTTGCCCAGGGGACAACCTTCTGGGGCAAGAAGACGACTCTTCTCAGCCAGTCACTAACAGCTCTGGGTGTGAGGGTGTGAAGAGCTGGGCCCCAGCCAGCTCTGACTCCCCGCTGACTTGCTGCTGGTCTGGAAATGGTCTTTTTCTGATAACTCCTACTGTGATTTGTCCAGGGAAAATGTTGTTTTCATATGTATTAAAAGCAGCCACTGTGTTCTCAGAAATCAAGGGAGTAGGCTCTAACTTTAAGAAATAAAAATTGATAATCCCATCAGAGTATTTGCTGGGCATCTGTCTACAAGAGGTCAAAGGCTTTCACAAGCATTCTAGTCTTTAGCTGAATCTTTGGGACAAGCTGGTGAGCGGTTTCCAGTTTGCCAGTTGGAGAACTGAAGCTTAGAGTTATTTTGTCCACAGCCTGGGGTGATCAATGCACAGTGACTGGGGACTTGTGTCTGTGGGCGTCCTCTGGGAGCGGATGCTCAAGCAGAGATAGGAGTATAAGAGAAGTGTTGGGGGGCGGGTAGGGGCTGTAGATCATTAAGGTGTCCATTAACTCAATATGGACCCCCCTAAGATCATAATTAGTTTTTGGCTGCACCTGCCTGGGAGGAGCGTGGTCTCTGCTTGGTTGCCCTGGCCATCCTGAAGGGGCTGCCGCTGGGGGCTGTCAGCTGTCCGCCCCTTGCAGCTGAAAGGCATGAAGTGGCACAGGGGATACACGCCTCCACGGCTGCCATGGAGCCCATCATATGTGAACTGCTGTTAGGAAGGTATGAGATATTCTCCTCGGCCAGCAGTCGTGGCCAGAGATTATCTGTGCCTTGGCTTATTGCACTGGGTCGGCATTGGGAAAGTTAGGACTCTGACCTAAAGCAGACTCCAGAGCATTCTAGCTGCCAGCTGACATCGAGGGTGTCTTCCTGATTTCAGGGATTTTGCAGGGGAAGAATGGAGGAGGGAGAGAGTCCCCCCTTAGCTTGAACCATCGTGCAGCTGATGAGCTCCTGACCAGAGGGAACAGTAGCACCTCATTCCTGGTACCTTGTGAACCACAAACCATTAAGCCAAGTGGCTTGGTGACCAACCAAAGCAGAAGAAAGGGTTTTATCATGACCTTTTTTTTTTTTTTTTTTGGCCAGAGGGAACCTTAGAAAGTGAAAGCGAATCCAAGATTGGGAAAAATCTAGAGTCTTTGAAACCACAGGCTCACTGGGTCCCCAGTTTCTGCTTTGTGGGAGAGCAGAAAGGTCTTCTGTTGTGAGTTTCGGTTCACGGCTGAGGCAACATGGTGGCAGCAGCCAGGCCCACTGAGTGCTCAGCATGTGTTGAGTACTGTTCTGCATGCTTTAGACGCGTCAGCTCATTTAACGTCCCTGAGTCTCAGCTGGTGGTCGTTCCCGCCCCGTTCACAAAGCGGAACACTGACACGCAGAGGTGTTGCTTGTCCAGGTTACATGGCCAAAGTGGCAGAGCTGGGGCCTATGCCTTTGCTTCTCACAGAGTCTGAATTTGGGGCTTCAAGGCAACCAAGCATCTGTCTTGTGAGGTTCTGCCCTGCCTGGCTTTGCTGGAAAAGTTTTGGAATTATGGTAGTGGTAGCTTCCCCGTGGGGTTCTCATTACTCATGCGTGACCCACTGGCCACCTATGGGGGGATACTGGGGTTCTGCTTTCCAGAGACACTTGATCACCGAGTAAACAGGGACCCAGAGATTCTGCCAGGGATATTTGTAGGGCCCGCTCTCACACCACATCTGTGTGAGGGTAGGACAGAAGTGTCCTAGGAAAGACGGCACATTCTAGGATATTCCATGTATCCATCCTAAACTCTCTGGGCTGCTTCACCCCCATTTAAGAAACTCTATATTTGGAGAGGGGATGGGGAATGTAGCCGTGGTGGCCAGTGTTCAGGACTCACCCCTGGATTTGTAACTTTATTAAAGAAAGCCGCACAGTCAGACTTTCTGCACCAGTGGCCACTGTGTGAGAGAGGATGCTTTATGTCCCCCAAAACCTGAACCTTAAAAACACAAAACCAACTTTGTCCATGTCCACGCAGCCCTTGGTGTGTTTAAGCCCAGGTGGCCTCTCCTACCCTGTCCTGACCAGCTGGTGTTCCGATGCAATGTGTACAAACCCTAGAGCAAACCCGGCATTGGGCAGGATATTCCAAAACGTGGGACTGCACCTCTTACCCACCACCATAGGTCCTAGGGTGTGGATGTTCCAGACTCAGAGAGTGGGTTTCTTCCTGGCTCTGCCTTCATTGTGGCCCCTGATTTCCCAGCAACAACCAAACCCATGGTTTCTATGCCTTGAAAGGGGGGCTGCGGAGTTGCATGAGTGCACGGTGGCCATGAGGGTGGGTTTCAAGGTCAGCCCTGCCCCCATTTAGCTGTTTCAGTCTCAGGGTCATTTGTAGGGCTTTCAGTCCCTTCAGCTGTTTGAGTCTTGTTCAGCTCTCTGGAAAAGAGGAATAATAAAGAGTTTCTCACTCATCGCCTTCTTGCTTTAAATGAGGTGATGTCTGCAAAGCGTGGAAGACCACCTCCAGCACAGAGGAAACCCTTGATAAATACCAGTAGTTCTTTTTATTGTTACTTTGATCTGGTGTTGGGAACTAATGGTCATCTTCATCCTGACTCGAGATGCTGGAAGAGTGCTTTCAGTACATTTGTTGATGCCTTGATTCATTTATCAAAATCGGAGTGTCCATACTCAATACAGAAATGAATGAGGTAGTCCTGTGTAAGATGCACTCATTATGAGCAGTCTCTAAAATTTTGGTCATGCTCTGTATAAATCTGCATTTTTGTATATTCATTTACATCCTACCTGCTTCCAGAAAGGCTCTGACATGGCTCCTTTGATTATAGACCCCTGGGGTTTTACATCCCAGAACTTTGCATGCTGCTTTCTTCTCTCAGCAGGTGGGAGGCCGCCCCTGTTGTGGGGAGCTCTGGCCCCCATCCTGGGCTCCACATAAGTCTGAGAGGTATGTCTGTAGTTCTAAGGTTGGGGTGGTGGTGAGAATTTTAGTGAAAAAGGATAAAGGTAAAAGTATTGACCTGTTCTTCTCGGAGAAGAAAATTATCACAAGAAAGCAGCAGGAGACGGCTTTTACTCATATCTCCCAGAGGTCCGTAGCTTGCCTGTCTTGGATTTTTGTGTTTACTTGATGCTCTCAGGTGGGGGAGGGGAGCGTTGGCCCTTTCACCATGCCTCCTTCTCCAGCTGCCGCTTCCCGGTGCACCTGCCAAGACCCGAGGCCCTGGCCAGGGCAGCAGCCTCTGAGGACACTTCAGTCCCTGACAGAGCCACCAGCAGGCTGATGCCTCTCCAAGGAGGGGGACCCTGCCTGTGTTGCTGCTCTTTCCCAGCTGGGCATGGAAGCCACCTGCTTCATTCTCTGACTCAGCATTGGGATTGTACCCTTCTCCCTCCCTTCCTTCACTCCAACCTAAGGTTCCCAGAATAAAAGTATTATCGCCAGCCCTTTGTGAGTACTCTGTGTGCAGAGCTGTCACTCAGATGCAGCAGGGCTACTATGAGGTGCAGAAGCCAAAGCCAAGGTTTCCCAGCAAGTAGATTGCGGATTTGCAACTGGACCCAGGTGAAGTTGACTTAATGCTTGTCTGGCCGTTCTCAGGGTCAGCCTTGCTGCTGTCCCCTCCCCCATCAAGCCCCTGTCCAAGGTATCCATTTCCTAAGGAGGAAGAAAAAGTGCCCGGATGCTTTTTCCAGGAGCATTTCTGTCTGCTCTTGGCCTTGGCAGATGAAAACTCCAACCCGTTCTCAAAAGTCAGGCCGTCCTGGATGCACCCCCCTCCCCCAACACGTTGCTATTTGCCATTCGTTTTTGGGCCTCATGCTGTGCTGGGAAGGGGACCGTGCCTTTCTATTACCTTGTAAGGATGAGGGAAGTCCTGAGTGGCCAGAGGATTGACCGGGTCATGGAGCTGGAGACGAGGTGGCGCATTCTTCACGGCTGTTTCCGCCACCCCACCCTGCCTCTCCCATATCAGGGCCCTCAGTAGAAGTTTGTGGTTCTGGGTGGCAGTAGGATTCCTTTGGGGAAAGGAAAGGAGACCAGGGAGCTGGAGAACCAGCAGCAGCAGTTCTCAGCTCAGAGCGAGGTCAGTGGGCTGGACTCAGGAGTGATTGGTGGACAGTGGGGGTGCCACAGCCCAGTTCCCTTCAGAAGGTGCCTGTCCTACCTTCATGATACATCTGTTTTCTGTTACCACAGTGTTGCTGTGTAACACACTACCCTAAGACTTGGTGGCCTAAACCAATCACCGTTTCTCAGCTCACGAATCTGTAGTTGGCAGTTTAGGCTGGGTTCAGCTGGATGGTTCTTCTCTCAGCTCATGCATGTGTCTGCTGTCAGCTCCTGGGTGGGCTCGCTGGCTGGCTGGTCTAGGATGGCTTCAACTGGGATGGCTCATCTCCAAGTGTCTTTCATCCCCCAGCAGCATGGGCTTGTGGTGGCTGGGCAGGGTGCCAGGAGGGCAATCAGAAGCACGTATGGTCTCTTGAAGCCGAAGCTGGGAAGTCAAACCACGTCCCCTCTGTCACATTCGGTTGGCCAATTCAAGTTACAGAGCTTGCCCACGTTCAAGGGGTGGGGGGCAAACAGACTCTACCCCCTGATGGAAGAAGCTGTAAAGCCCCATTGAGAAGGGCATGGATACAGGAAGGATGGAGAAACATGGCTACTTTTGCAGTCTGCTGTTAGTGGTGAGAGTGTCCTAGCCATTCCTGGATTTCTGTGAGCTTGGCAGAGGGTCTGAATAAATTCTTGGTTCTGAGGAGCTCCTGGCAGTTCCGCCAAGAGGGGGAGCAGGGACGAGTTGGGTGCTAGGGTGTTTGGCCTACTGCCTAACATTCTCACCTTTCATTGAGCACCAACTTTGTACCAAGCACCGTGCTAGGTACTTTATAAACACGATCTTAAACCTTGCAAGAACCCTTACTAGGTACATTTTAATTCTCCCTATTTTACAGAGGAAGAAACCTGAGACCCAGAGTGGTTAAGCTATGTCACCTCAGATAAGTTTTTTTATCAGTGGTTGTGGCAAAACTTGAACCCTGTGTTAGCCCTGTGCTTCTTACACTTTACTCCCTGAGTGACTTGCCCTCAAAGCTTAGAATTCAAGTGGAACTATTAGTTTAAGACCCCTAAAATGCAGTTAGTATCCCCTGGTTTGAGTCAGAGGCTCAGTTTCCCCAGCTGTAAAAAGAGGAGCTTCTGAGTCCTCTCAGTTCGGCAGCTCCAGTTGGCAAGCACTGGCCCCAGAGAGTGTCTCCTCTCTGGGAGTGAAGGGTTCCATGCAGTCAGAGGTGGCTCCCTGGCACCAACCAGCCCTCTCTCTGTTCAAGTCTTGGCTATTTTTTGCCCAGTAAGGAAGGTGGAGTGATTCCTGGGATTTCTGGGCAGTGTGGTGGGACACGCAGTGATTGAATTCCACTCACGTCACTGATACGTGGGGCCCTGGGGAAGCTCTAGTGTTGGGTTCCAATGCACGAAAGCAAACCTAATGCATTTAAGGTTTTCAGTGCCCAGTTGCCGTCCTCGATCTCACTGTAATTGCACCCTCAGGAACCACGGCTGTGGTATTTGTGGGTAAGGAGGGAGCCTTCCCAGGGAGGCAGCTCCGTCTTTTTCTGTCACCCGCTAGCCAGGGAATTTACCTGCTGTTTGCTCTCCTGATGTGAGGGATCAGTTCAGAGCAGAGGAGTGGTGGGAATGGAGCCTTTATAGCCAGCTTGACCCAAGGAGGTGGCCGTGCTGGAAAAATAGAGGGTGTTTCAGCTGCCGCAAGAGCAGGGGGTTTGGAGGGCTGGAAAGAGGACGCCCTTGACATGGTTGAAATCGGAGCTCTGCTGCTTCCCAGTGGTGTAACCCACCATCTCTGAGTAAAATGCACTCAAGAAGCTGCCCGACAGGGTTACCTTGAGCGAGAGATCAGACCACCCGTGAGCGTAACTGCTGGTGGCAGAGGAACAGATGCGCCCCCATCTCCAGATAGCTGTGTGAACCACTCATTAAGAGAGGCAAACTTCCATGCCAGCAGTGTACATGTTTTGGAAAAGCAAGAAGGTGATCGATATTCAGCCTAATGTGGGAAGGTAAAGGGCTTCTTTCTATTCTAGACCCCCGTCCTTTGGCATGACAGACATTTCCAGTCAAAGTTCTAACCTGGGAGCCACCTGCAGAGCCTCGTGACGGCTTTTCCAGGCAAGATCACATGTGGTGGCTGGCAGCAGGTGGCTGCTGGCTCCACACTTGTTGGCTCCCGTTTTCTGCTTTCTGGCTGCTGTGGGGTGAGCAGAATAGGGGGGTGGCACTGCATTCGACTGGCAGGGTGCGTGTTGCCATGTGGCACCTCACCGTGCTTTGTGGGCTCTGGCACATCCCATGACTGCCTTCAGCCCTCTGTTTCTCCATCTGTAAAATGGGGATCATAGTGCCTTCCATAGGATTGCTCTGAAGATTAAATGCAATTCTGCCTTTAAGGAGCCTCGCCCAGCACCTGCACACTCCCAAGTGCCCGATACACCCTGGTTGTCCTTGTAATTAGAAAGGTAGAGTTATGAATTAATGAGAGGACTCTAAAATGTCTTTGAAGTGTGAGTGCATCTTTAACTGGGGCTAGGATAGGAGGAGAGCCGCACTTCTCAAGGGTCATCTGTTCATACTGGCTCCGGATGGAACACGATGATTTGTAATCAGCGGAGGTGGTTATATCGTGCTTCTTAGACAATACGTCAGCCAGAGAGCTGGTTAAGATGTGTGTTCTGATTTAGCGGGCTGAGACCTGAGATTCTGCATTTCCATCAAGCTCCCAGATGTTCTCCAGGCTGCCGGTCTGAGGACCACACTTGAAGTAGCCCGCAAAGGTGAGAATCAGCCTGATGATTTATTGACAGGAGCCTGTTGGTGGGGACACTCGGGCCTTTTCATATGGTAACTGTACAAAGGAAGGAAACATCTCAGTGTCTTGTCAAGGGTACTGGGGAAGATTTGGGGGGATCTTTGAAGTGCCGGGCTGTCTCTTTATAACTCAGAGACTAATGAGAGAAAAGGCAGATGGCATCTTTGTGGTGGCTTGTCCTGCACTCTGGGTGGTTGCACGCTCTCCGTCTCTTGGGATTGGCCTGGCGGAGAGCCAGCGGAGCTAACTTCAGAAGAGACGGGCTCATCGGCTAGCCTGCGGCAGCAGTCTTGCTGGCGAGCGGCCTAGGTAAAGAACAGCGCCAGGCTGCGGAGGAAGCCACAGCGTTCTGTAAACACCAGGATACAAGCTTGTGCTCCACCGTGCAGCCCCAGTGAGTGCATACGTGTGTACACACACCCCCTTCTCTCGTGCTGCATTTCCCATCACAAAGGATTTGGGAGAAGCCTTCCCATCTGACCAGCTGATGAAGAGTAGGACCCAGAGCGTTGTCATCTGTGCTTGCTCAGCCATTGGTGGAACCCCTGAGTACCTTGGGTTTGGAAGGGAAAACCAATTCAGTGGATCCTTTTCCCACCTTAGATTTTAATATAAACTTCGCCCCTCTCGGTCTCAGCTCTGGGCTGGAAGAAGCAGCACCTGGGATTTCAGCCCTCCAGGGTCCCCTCCTGTGATAACCCGTGAGCGTGGGTCGGTGAATTTGGCCCAGTGGCGCTGTCATGATCAGGGTTCCAGTGCCATTTGGGGGGTTGGGATAGAGAAACAGCTTGTTTCTTGCAGCCATTTCCCTTCCTTGGTATGTGAATAATTCTCCCCTTTGTCTAATTTTTATAATGTTTGCAAAATGAATTGTAAGTGGCATTTATTCACTGTGCTAATGTAAATTTGGAGTTTGTGGGAACTTTTGGACCCAGCCCCGTCCCACTGGGGTTTTCGAGTGCAGGAGGCATTTTCTGTTCCTCAGCTCCTACAACCTGACATGTGGAAAGGCCGTGGATGTTTCGGCAGTTAGACATGTCAAACTGCTAATTCTTCTCACCTGTGAAAACACAACTGGCATTATCGAGAGCAACCGTTGGCTTGCCCTGGTGGCTCTGAAGCTCAGCCCCAGAAGCCAGGGGGGAAATTGATCCCTTCATGTGGCTTTCTTCTCACTGGAGTTTCGTTTTGCGTGTCATCATGCATTTGAGTTAGAGCAGCCAAGAGCCAGCCGAACTGCCCTGGTGTGGACCGTGTGGGAAAGTGCTTGCTAAGATTTCCGAAGGCTGTGGGTTCCAGCGCCGCGGCTACCTGGGGATTCTGCAGCTGGGGCCCAACATGGGGAGGCCGCAGGAGCGGGAGCTGCCACCAAGCACCTGGACCGGCAGCTTCCTGGGGTGTGACCGAGGGGCCGCAGGGAAGCATCGGAGCCCGTGCCTCTCAGACCCTGCACAGCATCAAGTACACACTCTTGAGACCGACCTGGAAAGAAAGACTTCAGTAAGGGTTTCCCTGGCTCCACATGTCCTCAGAGATCCTTTCTGTGCTGGGCATTGAGGGATTGGGCTCGGAGGCAGCGGGAATTAAGACAGGACCCACACGCCTTCTGGTGAACCTGATACCACGTCTCTGAGCCAGAGTAGTATGGCTGTCCCACCTGTGCTGCGGGTCCATCTGAGGGTCCCAGACTTCTGTTGCCTGGTATCTAGATCACCCAGCCAGGGTGCTGGGGAGGGAGCGGTGTCACTCTGTGGCTAGGGTGGGGGTGAAGGTCATGATCCCGAGGTGAAGGTGGCTTTCAGGACGAAGTGGGGGTACCTGGGTCAGCTTTTCACATCTCTGGGGAGGCTGTCCGGGGTTGTTCTAAGCTCCGCTAGGTCGCTTTTCCACAGACACATAGTGGATAATGCATTCTATTGCAAGGCCAGTGGGGGTATACTTCACAACGTGCCTGGTACCTTTTGAGGTGAACTGCATCCCCTTTCCAGGCTGCCAGACAGAAGGAGCGGCTCATGTTCTCCTTGAGCAGTGGCTTGGAATTTTCTACTCTTTGGACACAGGTGAAGGTCTTGTTCAAAGTCTCACCTTACGAGGCCTTTTCCACATGGCTCGTGGCTCAGCACACACTGTGCAATTCGTACCGGTCAGTATCCTCCACTATAGCTCTGCGCTTGACGGCTCTCTGGGAGCAATACGTAAAAATGTAGGGCAGAAGTGTTTTTGTAACATCAGTAGGGGTGCTTGTTGCCAGTCCCATGTTCTGTGTCCACACAGTCCTGAGCATGTCTCTTCTGTCATCTTAGTGTTCATGCTCTTGTCCTCTGGTGGGGAGGGGCCCTGCCGGCAGAGCTCATCCCCTCAGCAGCCTCCTGTCCAAGATGAAGGACGCAGAGCTTTGTTCTTGTCCCGTTTGGATGTGAACTCTCCTACCTCTGGTTGGCGTGGGGGTAGAGGATATGGTTTATAAGCCTGCCTTCCTGCTATTTCTTTCCCATTCCCAGTAAATATACATGCTTTGTGTGTGGTGGGGGGCAAGGGGAAGAGGGGGACATAGAAGAGAAATGGCAGTTGTAATTTCCGACTTTTTATTATTATTATTTTTTTACGAAGTATCACACGCATCCAGAACAGTGCCTATGTCATGTACGCAATTCAAGGAATTATCACATTTGTGAAGACACTACTCAGGTTGCAAACAGAACATCATAAGCACCCCCAGTAGCCCCCTCTCCCTAGCTGCAGCCCCCCCTTGCTCCTCCCCAGGGGTAACCTGTAGCGCCAGTTACATCCCAGCTGCTTCGGACTTCAGTTAAATGGAATCAGACAGGGAGTGCCTGTCGGGCCTTTCGGGCCTGACGTCTTGCTCGGCGCTGTATTCCTGAGAGCCATCGTGTGGCTGCAGTTGCGTGCTCATTGATTTTCGTTGCTGTGTACGATGCTGCTGTTTCTGGGCCACCATCTACCTGTCTGTTCTGGCACGGGTGGACCTGTGAGTCTCCTCTAGTGTTCGGCCATGACATTTTCAGCTGTGAACATTTTTGTGCGTGTCTCCTGGTAGACCCGTGTATGCATCTCTGTGGGGTATGTTCCTGGAAATGGGATCGCCAAGTCCTTGGGGAGGGCCTGTGTTCTGCTTTCTCAGGAACCGTTGGCTAGTTCCCTAAAGCGGTCGTAAGCGTCTGCACTCCCACCAGCAGTGTACGAGGGTTCCAGTTCCTCCATATCCTTGTCGGCACTTAGCGTTTTCAGTCTTTTTGGTGTAACCTAGTAGGTGTGAAGTGGTATCTCACTTCGATTTCTCTGATAACTAATGTCATTGGGCATCTTGTCGTGTGTTTGTTGGCCATTTGGTTATCTTCTTTCCTCAAATATCTGGCCCACTATTCTGTTGGCTGTCTGGATTTTCCTTACTGATTTACAGGAGTTCTTCATATGTTCTAGATAGGAACCCTTTGGTTGTATGTGTTCCCAGCCAGTCTTAAGCTTTAAGTGTGCCTGGAGAAAATCTGACAGGTTCACTGCAGGAGGCTCTCCCCGCTGGGCCCCCTAGCACAGGATAATGCTGGGGTGTGGTTTCTCAGGGAGTGCTCGGGCAGTCCACCCATGGCTGGTAAGGATTTAACCATCACCCTCCTCTTTCCTGGTACTGGGTTGTGACAGAAGGTTCTTTCTTCTTGATGTGCAGGGTCCTTGTGGGCGCACCAAAGGCAGAGTCCAAGTACAGCACGTCAGTGAAGTCGCCTGGCGCTGTGTTTAAGTGCCGTGTCCACACCAACCCTGACCGGAGATGCACCGAATTGGACATGGCTCGAGGTGGGTGGATGTCATTGCCAAGGTGGAGATGGGTTCCGTACCCTCACACTTCCTCTTTGTCTTCTCAGGGTGGCCTGATCATTCATCCTTCCCTTCCCTTCCCTTCCCTTCCCTTCCCTTCCCTTCCCTTCATCCATCCATCCATCCATCCATCCATCCATCCATCATGTGCCGAGTTCCTATTACTTACCACACAGAGATCTACTGGTGAACAAAGCAGAGATCTTGCCCTCCTGGACCTTACAAATTGGTGGGCAGAGAGACATGAAAATGAATAGTTGAGTGCAAGAAGACCAGAGGGGAGGTGGGTAGTTGATCTACATGGGATTGGAAAGATTCACAGTAGTTAGCTGGGCAGCTACGGGGGGCAGAACCTCTGAGCAGAGGAAAGCACGTGCCATTTTAAAGTACCAAGTGAGGACAGTGTAGCTGGAGTGCCGAGCAGGAGAGTGGAAGCAGAGGGGGTGACGGCGTGGGCTGGGGCTGCCTCACACAGGCCCCAGCAGGCTGGGGTAAGGTGTGAAGATTTTATGCTCTGCATGAAGGGGGAGGCCATTAAAATCAATCTTAGGCTTTATATTTTAAGTAGGGAAAGATATGATGGATGGAGGTCTTAAAAAGCTTACTTCGGTCCAGTGGAAAATACATCATCCTTGGAATGGGGTGACTCCGCCTGGGTTCAGAGCCCAGCTCTGCCAGTTACCAGTTGGGACTTAACTGGGAAAGTCCCATAGCCTCTTTGGCCTCAGTTGCCTCGCCTGTAAGGTCAGGACTAATATACCTTCAAAAGGTTAAGTTAGAGGGGTGATACAGAGATCTGTGGTTGGCCCATAGCGGTCCTCACTTCAGGTCCTCACTTTCTCCAAAGTTCTTTCCCAGCAAGAGCTTCTAGTTGTATTTTTTCAAACGAAGAACTGTTCTGATATTCTTTAGCTGAAAGGGAGAGGTGTCTGCAGTGTTCTTTAGTGCTACTCAAAGTGACGGGTTTGTGAACTGCTTGTTCCTGGCACGTGACGGATTACGGAGCTGGCTTCAGAACGTAAATCACCGCAGTGCTTCCTTCGTGAAGCAAGTCTTGCAATGAAACAATATTGGCTCAACTGAACAGCCAAGGACATCGTGGTGGGGTTGATTCACACTTTGCTCCAAGTTCCTTAGCTTCTCACTGGCAGGTAACCAGCGTTTGGACTGTAGACCACCCTTTGAGAAGCAGCCAGCAGAACATCGTTTCTCAAAGCAAGTCTGGCTTTTCTCTTTCTCATCCAGGGAAGAGTCGGGGCATGCCATGCGGAAAGACCTGCCGGGAAGACCGGGACGATGAGTGGATGGGGGTGAGCCTGGCCCGGCAGCCCAAGGCTGATGGCCTCGTGCTGGTAAGACCTCCTGGGGGTGCTGTGGGGAGGGGGCCGCGCTCCGAGGACAAATGACTCTGTGATCCCCTAGGCAGGCTGGATGGCACAGCGATGAGGGTATGGCCTTGAGGTCGCCTGCTCTGCACTACTGCTTGGACCAATGACTGATCTTTTGATTTTCTTTATCTGTCCGATGTTTAATGTCTGTTCCAGGGTGCAGAGATACGGTTGTTGGGACATGACAAAACGTGTGTGAAGGGTGCTTCGGAAATCTTGTTCATTACATAAGATTTTTGTGAGTGTGTGTTTTTTGAGGTATACTCTGCATGAAATGCACAGAATTTAAGATTATAGTTTGGGTTTTGACCATGATACACTCCTGTGTAATCCCCCTGCCCCCATCGAGTTATAGAATATTTCTGTCATCCCCAAAAAGTTCTCTTATGTTCCTTTCTTGTCAGTTCCTCCCACCCCGAGGCAACCACTTAGTTATGGTTAGTATTACCGAGGATTACTTTTTATATTTCTAGAACTTCCTATAAATGGAAAACTACCGTGTGTGCTCTTTTGTGTAAGACTTCTTTCACTCAAAATACTTTTGAGATTAACCCATGTTGTGTGTAACATTAGTTTATTCCTATTTGTTCCTACATAGTATTATCTATTAGGAAACCCAGGTTATTTTTCATGCCTTACAGTTGACCTTCGAACAACACGGGTGGGAACTGCATGGGTCCTCTTATAGGTGGATTTTTTACAGCACTGTAAATATGTTTTCTCTTCCACGTATTTTCTTTTCTCTAGCTTACTTTATCGTAAGAATATAGTGTCTAGCATATATAACATACAAAGTATGTGTTAACTGACTATGTTCTTGATAAGGCTTCAGGTCAATAGACTATTAAGTTTTTGGGGAGTCAAAAGTTGTATTCAGATTTTCAGGTGCATGAGAGGTCGGTGCCCCTAACCACCACGTCGTTCGAGGGTCAACGATATTTGGGTCCCAAAGTGCGTATGAGGTCCTCAGGTTCATTAGGTGTTTTGAGGAGGTACGAAGAAAAGTCTTTATCCTCGCGACCTCCTAGAGCTACGCCATCTAATGAGGCTGCTGCCAGCCACATGGAGTCAGTGCACTTTAAATTGATCTAAATTAAAAACTCAGTGTTTCCGTCACACTAGCCCCATTTCAGGCGATCAGTAGTAGCACCCGGCTCGTGGCTACTGAGTTGGACAGCACACAGAGAAAACATTTCCATCACTCCAAAAGATTTTACTGGACTCCACAAAAAAAGGAATTTGTAACTGCCTCAGAAGTTTTGTCTACTTTTTTCTTTTACTCTCTCCTATGACGGTAGAACGCTAAAGTACTTACCCAACCTGACGTGAACAGCTTGGTGGGGTTTTCATACCCACACTCCTGCATCCCTGTTGCTAATACCAGAATGCTCCCTTGTGCCCCCCTCCTCTGAGATAACCAGTATTCTGACTTCATAGGCCTTTTCTTTTCATTGGCTTTTCTTGGAAGCTCCATGAATATTTTTTCTTATAAAAGCATAAGATCAAGGAGGGAAAATATTACCAGCTGCCATTCATTGAAGGCTTCTTTTGGGCCACATGCTGTAAAGTTGAGGGTTTTACATATTTATATTTTATCCCCGGGGGAAATAGGTTTTCCGTACGGATCCAGGTGAAATGTCTCCTTCCCCTCTTTGAGGAGCCCACTTTTGTGTTAAACTTCTCCCTGGCAGAAGCTCTTCTTGTGAATTCGGCCTGCCTCCTCACCACAAATTTAGCATCTGCCCCTTGCTGGGCCCCTTGGGGAGGGAGGAAGCAGCTGGATGCTGTCACCAGCGTGGAGGGGCCTGCCTCCTGGAACCGTTGTAGATCTGGTGAGGGCCCCCAACCCCGCTGTGTGTCTCCATGTCCAGCACTTTAATCACTGTTGCGGTTTTCCTGGACCATCTCCAAGCCTCGACATTCCTCCAGACATAGCGGCCTGACCCTGACCGGACAACGCAGCCCCAGGAGGGCTGGAAGGCTTGTCTGCTGTCCTCTGGAAAGGAGGGAAGAAGCTGATCCGTCTCCAAATCAGGGTGGCCTGAGGTCGAAATTCAGCCCAGAGGAGGGGGTGGTCTGGTGGCCACACAACCCACGAAATGTTTCCTCTCCCCGCAAAAGGATAACCTCTGTGTGGCCAAGAACTTGCTTCCAGAGGCTTTTATGTCACTGCAAATTAGTCTGAGGAGGGGGCCACCTCTGGGGACATGCACAGTGGTGAGGATCACGGGGACGAGTTAGCAAAGGAAGCCAAGAAGGCAGAGCTGGTGTGCAGTGGAGATGGTGCTATGATACAATAATCTGCTGTGATAATCTTGCCCTAATTCGTCACACGCAGAGCTATTTTTCTCATGTTTTACACAATTACTGCTTCATCCATTCAGCGAGCCACCCCGTGGGTGCTGGAGAAGGAGGGGCATCCGACGGCATCCATTTTCCTCATGGCATTTTTTTTTTAAAACTGTGGTCAAAGACAATATAAAATTTACTGTCTTAACCATTTTCTAAAAAAGATTTTATTTATCTGACAGAGAGAGAGAAAGAGAGCACAAGCAAGGGGAGCTGCAGAGGGAGAGGGAGAAGCAGGCTCTCTGCTGAGCAGGATGTCCAACATGGGGCTCGACCTGGGATCATGACCTGACTGAAGGCAGATGCTTAACTGACTGAACCACCCCCGCACCCCATCTTAACAAATGTGCAGTACATAGCATTACGTGTGTGCACTTTGTTGGGAGGCAGATCTCTGAACTTTTTCATCTTAAAAAACAAACTCTGTACCGACTGAACACTTGCCCCCTTCCTGCTGCCCCCAGCCTCTGACAACCACCACTCCTCTGTTTCTGAGAGTTTGACTATATTTGATAACTCACATATGTGGAATCATGCAGTATTTATCTTGTGACTGGCTTATTTCACTTGGCATAATGTCCTCAAGGTTCATCCATATTGTAGCAGATGACAGAATTTCCTTCTTTTTTTAATTTTAATTTTAATTTTTTTAGAGCATGCACACATGCAGGGGGAGAGAAGGGACAGAGCGGGAGGGAGAGGGAATGCTAAGCAGGCTTCATGCCCAACGTGGAGCCTGATGTGGGGCTTGATCCTATGACCCTGAGATCATGACCTGAGCTGAAATCAAGAGTCAGATGCTCAACTGCCCCTATTTCCTTCATTTTTAGGGCTGAATACTATTCTACTCTATGTATATGCCACATTTTGTTTATCCATCGCTGGATATTTGGGTTGTTTCTACTTCTTGGCTGTTGTGAATAATGCTGCCGTGAACGCGGGTGTGCAAATAGCCCTTCAAGATCCTGTTTTCAGTTATTTTGTATATATCCAGAAGTAGAATGGCTAAACCCTATAGTAATTCTACTTCTATTTTTTTGAGGAACTGCCACAGTGTTTTCCCACAGCGCTGTGCCATTTTGCATTCCCACCAGCAGTGCGTAAGAGAAGGGTTCCAATTTCTCCACATCATTGCCAACACATTTCCTTTCCTTTAATAGTGGCCATCCTAATGGGTGCAAGATGGTATTTTGAATTTCCCTAATGATTAGTTATATTGAGCATCTTTTCATGTGCTTGATGGCCATTTGTATATCTTCATTGGAGAAATGTGTGTTTGACTCCTTTGCCCATTTTTAAATTGGATTGTATTTTTGTTGAGTTGTCCTTGTGGCTTTTTGCACATATGCCATTTTGCTAGGAGAGGCTTGTCCTAGGTCTTCTCTGTCCCCAAGCCCCTCTGTCCTTCCTGGTTTAGACTCAGCTTCTTCCTGGAAGTCTGTCATTTGGTGACAGTGCTTTCTGGAATAAGTTTAGCATCTTTTGGGTCATTAGAAACTGAGCATTATGTTGTCACCTTTATATGTATAATTTATCTTGTGTGTGTGTCTCCTTTTTTATGGAAGTGGCTTAGGGAGAGGCCACATCTTTTACCCCTTTCACTGTCAATGCTTGGAGATGATCTCTCTAGGAGGGGTGTCTAAAAGTGTGTTTGAGTAATACGAGGGCTGAGTGTCACTGTTAAAACAATTAGAAAGCAAATCAGTTGCCATCCCTTCTTGGTGGCTGACTTAGTGGTGGATAGAAGCATGAGGCAAAATGCTGTAAAATGGCCCTAGAGATGATAGGTGACAGCAAGGGACAGGGAGTGGTGACATCATCCATATTTACATTTTGGAGGCCTATTATCCACTTGCTTTTTCTTTAATGTGTCAAGTCCACCTGTCAAGGCTTTCTGCGAGGCAAGTATTTATTTGTAAATTAAACACAGGAAGACGGGTGTTATTCAAACAACTTCGAAGGCTCAGGAGGTACCTGGGGTGTGAGCATGGGACCTGTATCCCCAAGGAACATAATGTTGGATTTGGGGGGGGGCGGTGAAGAGGGGGAGGTGGGGTGGGTTTTCTGAAAACGGCATCTGGTGCTGATTCAAAGTAAAGAACAGATGGAGAATTTGAAAGCTGTGACAGGGCGTCAAGTGTCTCATTGACCAATGATGTTTTCTCAGCCCTGAAACCAGCAACCAGCTCTGGTGGGCTGACTTTGGCTTCATATCTGCCAGTCTTGGCTGGTGTTGTGGTACCTTCCAGTTTTCCTCCAGCAAGCAAATGATACTAGGTGCAAACACAGCATCGGGATTAGGGGCAAGCCCTTTCCCTCCCCATGCTGTCCCCCCAGCAAGCCCAGCGTGCAGATGACAATTTAAGAAATAGAGAAAAAGAAATCACTTCTTACCATATCCAACCAACCCACCTGGCATAGGCACAGACTCTTTTCTGGGATTTGGAAGGGCACCTCAAAATGTTCAAGTCCAATGTTTCTGCTTTTCGGTCGTCTCCAAGGCTCAGACAACAAATAATGGAAATACCTAGATTACTTCTGGTGGCAGTGACATTCTCAGCTCTGTGCCGCGTCCTTTCTGAACTTGAGGGCAGTTCCTGTCTATTCACCACTTCTTATCTGTCCACTGCTTTCAAAGCTGCAGGGACCACGTCTGCATTTACTTCTGTTGTTGTTGTTGTTTACAGACCTTTTAATGAGCTATGACACAGGCAAGAAAGTACATAAATAATTCGTGTTCATTTTGATGAATTGTCATGTGGTCAACATTCCCAGAATGGACTTTCCCAGGACCCCAGAAGCCCCTTCCCTGTGCCTCCCAGGCCACTCGGTCCTCCCTTGGAGAAGGGGGTGGAGCGCTTCCTTGCTGGATTGAAGAGATCTGTGGCATCGTGGCCCTGACCCCCTCCACCCACTGTTCACAGTGGCCCAGGGCCTGGCCCCGGCTGTGCAGGGTGGACCTGAGGTGTGGTAATAGCTCTGGCCATCTGTGTAAGAGGGTGGGGTGGGGACCTACGTGCCTTTGTGGCTGAGCCATTGGGAGAGGCCCAGGATCCACTCCCCCTCCCCCTGCCCCCCCCCCCCCCACTGCCCGCCCAGGAAGGACGTGCTATTTCCATACAACAAAAAAGACCTTTGAAATAAAAATTGCTCATTTTTTCCTTTTTATTTTTTGGAAGTAAAAAAAAAATCCTTATAACTGGAAAGATGTCAGATTCTAAGATTTGGGGTGATGGTAGACGCTCCTTCCCTTTCTTATGATTATTTGGAATCTGAGTTTGACTGGTCTTGCTGTTTTTAGAGAATGCTCTTCTTTTCCTGTTCTTCCTTGCTCTGCCCCACTTCCTCCCTCACAGTAAAACTCATTTAGAGAGATTGATTGTGTTAGTAATCCTTTGGAGACAGTCCCTAGGAATTTTTTTTTTAATGTAGCAGTCAGATTGACATGCGTGTGTATATATAATGATAATCAGGGCTAAACAGTCTTTTCTTTCTATAATTTATACTCAGAAATACTCTTCATTGTTTTCCTACATGCATACTGCCTTTGACACTTTGATCTCTGACCTCACAGAATGCCTTAATTTTAGTTTAGTTTACTGTGAAATGCAATATTTGGATTTTCTAGGAATTCTTCAAGATCACTCCTTAAACAGTTTATGGCACTTAAAAAAAACCAACAACAAATGAGACAATAAACTAGACATTACATGCAGAATGTCCTTCCTTAGAAGAGTCAGCATGCCCCACGATAAACATCCGCCTCTTTTTATGGTCTCTCCTACCCAGAAATACAATAAAATGCAGTAAGCCCTGGAAGCCAAGGGCTTTGCTGAGTCTATAAGCTAAAATAGAAGTCATTTGCCGGCCAGCTAGATGGCTTGCAAGCTGTGGGAATTGAGTCAGAACTAAAAATTTAAATCAACTACTTAGCGGAGTGGAGCAATTATGTGCTTTGTGATGGATTTGTACAGCTCCTTGAGAAACATGAGGAATGAAGGTTTGCAATATAAGGAATAACAAATTTGTTTTATGAAGTTTAATGTCCTAGGGCAAGAGCCAGTGAATGTGTGGGCAAATTCACCTTTCCAGTAGTTTTGCCCTTGGGTAGGGAGTGGCCTTGTCAGGGGTCCTGCAAGGTAGTTGCTTTGAAGGAATGAAGAGCGGAGAGGCTGGCAGGCGGTGATTTTCATCAGAGGATGATCTGAGGGCCCCAAAGAAGCCCCTCTCACTCGGTGCCCTGGGTATTTGACTCTGCCGCAGAGTGGTTATCCACTCTGGTGGGTATTAGGACCTCTGGATAAGGAGAGGAGCTCAACAGCCACTGGAGCTGTCTCAGGCAGTGGGTTTGATGGCTTCTCAGGCTGGAATTAGAAGTTTTAAAGGGAAAATGTTTTCTAATGAGACAAGGAGGGCCCTGAAATGGTGGGTTCCAGTCCTGTTTGCAGCACTTGCTAGCTCTGAGCCCACTTGGGGTTCCCATGTGGAAACAGGAATTCTGGATTCCCGTGCCCACCCTCCAGGGTTGCAGAAGTCAAATGTGGGCCATATAAAAGCTGAACATTGTGGTCCATTATGCATTTGAAGGAGAGAAGCCAAGAAGTTAAAAACTTTGGTTATTTAAAAATGTGGTATTTTAAAGACAGACATTTGTAGGCCAGCGTGAAGTGACCCGGTAGCGTTAGCGAGTGGCGCATGCGCATGAGAACTAGGCACGTCCGTGGAGTGAGCAGGCCGCAGACGTGAGTGGTGCATGCGCTCGAGAACCGGGCACGCCCTTGGCGTGAGCAGGTCGGATCCTGACCAAACTTGTGGATATTCGGGCATGTGCGGTCACACATGGAATGGGCAGTTATGTCCGAGTGTGAGGCTGGGGGTGTTCTCTGGTGGGTGGGGAAGGATGCGCCCAGCCCATGTTCCTACCGCTGGCTCCCATTCCAGCGTCTGTTGGGCCCCGGTGCTGAGAAGCTGTCAGAGAGCTGACTTGGGGGTCTGTCCGTCTGTCCCTAATAGCCTCATCTCACATATGCCAAGCTATATAGCCCACTTGGGAGCCCTCTGCCCTGAACCCCCTCTCAGGTGCCCTCCCAGCCATTCCCTCAATTCCTCAGGCCTCTGCTCGGATGGCACCACCTCTGAGTAGCCCTCCCTGACCTGCCTGTGGAAACCAGCCACTTCCCGGCCTGAGGGAACTTCGGGGTGAGATGGAAATGTTCTGTATCTTGCTTAAGGTCCATCTACATGAGTGTACACCTTTGTCAAAGCTCATTAAGTGGTATACTTGAGATTTGTACATTTTGCTGTATGTAAATCTACTTTGAAAAAAGAACCATCAACATCTACTTCCAGTTAATGATGTGCATGCTGAAATCTTTCTGTAGGCAAAAAGAGTCAGATACGGGCAGTGGTTCACCCTGCTCCTTTGCCCTGAAAGGAGCTCCCCAAAGTGTGTCCTCATGAGGGCTGGGGTCTGTCTCCCCCACCAGACTGACCCAGGGCTCTGACTGTTCATTGCTGTGTCTTCAGAGCCTAGCACAGAGCCTGGCACACAGTAGGTGCTCAATAAATACTTGATGGGTGACTAAGTGAACAGACACACCTGTGAGGCATGCATAGCATACCCATCCTGGCCTGAGGGCCTCAAGGTGGGTGTTGGGGGTTGTCTTATCTTTACCTGGTTCCCTTCCTGCTCTCCCCGACTCTGGTGGTTCCCCAGGGCCCATCGGCTCTACCCCCAGCATGTACCCTGAAGCCATCCCCTCCTCTCCCCTCCACTGCCCCCATCCTGGGCAAGGCCAGCGTCCATTCTCACCTGGATGTTCACTTCCACTCTTGCCCACCTGCGGTCTCCACACAGTGGTTCTGTTGTCTTTCTAAACTGTAAAGCAGATTGTCCCACTCACCTTTCTGAGACTCTGTCAGCTTCCTGGGCACGTCCACCAAAGTAGTAGTCCCCAAGGTCTACAAGACTCCCGTGGGCTGAACCTGTCCCCTTTCTGAGCTGTTTCTTCCCACAACAGTCCAGACCTGCCCAACGATGACCTTCCTTTCCCTTGAACCTTCAAGCCTT
This sequence comes from Ursus arctos, assembly GCF_023065955.2. NCBI lineage: Eukaryota > Metazoa > Chordata > Mammalia > Carnivora > Ursidae > Ursus > Ursus arctos. Next base: position 51,260,850 of record NW_026622875.1, on the reverse strand, counting down.
TCTCACGAGCTTCCTCAGTACCTGATGACCACGCCGTCATGCTCAGTGTGGTTGGCGCTCTCTCCTCTCTCCCTGACCTCTGTCCTTCTCACCCCCCGAGTCTCTGTCCCATTACCCCAGGTCTTTCCTTCCCAAGGCTCAGCACTAGGTACAACCCTTACTAGTCTATGTATTTGTTTCCTGTCTCTTCCTAGTTGCCTCCCAGGGGCTTGCTTTTTCTGTATAGGTTGCTGATGCAAACAGTAGCTGGTGCCAAGCTGTGGCTGAGTAGGAGGGAGGGTGGCTTTCTGGTCCCTCTGCCCCTCTCCTCGCATGGAACCACTTGGCATTGCCAGGGCTCTGCTTTGGGACCTCCTGGGGCTGACTTTCCTGCTCTGACCCCCTCTCTGTCTTTCAGGCCTGTGCCCATCGCTGGAAGAACATCTACTATGAAACAGACCACATCCTGCCCCACGGCTTTTGTTACATCATCCCATCCAATCTCCAGGCCAAAGGCAGGACGCTGATCCCTTGCTATGAAGGTGAGCACTGCTGATTCCTCACCCCCAAGCCCCACCCCACCCCACCCCTGCCACGGCACCCTGAATAACTCCCATCATCTCTGTTTCCCTCAGCTTCCCAAACTCTAACTGGAGGGCAGCGGTGGGTCCCCTGTTGGCCTCTTGGCACCCACGGCCCTGCCCAGGGAATGGGACGAGCAGGGGGCTATGGTTCCAGACCCCGCCAGCCCCAGCTCTGCCTATCACTGCCCCAGAGCCCGTGGTGCTTACTGAGCTATATGAAGTTTCAGACCAAAATTCACCAAGCGATCAGGCACTGCCACATGCTGGGCAGCCTTGAGAAATCTGCTTTCTCTCTCTGGACCTTGATGTCCTCGCCTGAAAATTCAGATGTTGGCTCAGATCATCTCCATGGTCCCAGCTCCCAGATGGTCTTAAGGCTCCCGAGAAGCTCTGTGAACAAATGTCCTGAGGCAGCGGGAATCCTGAAACCTAGGATTCAGTCATTGCATAACATCCCAAGGCTGGCTTTCCTTCCCATCTGGTCCACACACTGTCAAGACAGTTTGAAGACCTCTTTGCCAAGGGGCACTTGGGTTCTTGGAAGGAAATGTATTTTCTCAGGCTCCCTGCTTAAAACCTCCAAACACCATTGAGCTGATCATTTTAATTTTTTTTTATTAAAAAATATTTTTTTGAGCTGATCATTATTTAGCTCAGTTGAACTTGAGTTTTAAGGATTTAGGAAATGCTCTCCTTTTCGTTGGTTTTATGGTTTGTACGCTCGGGTTTTCTTTGCCTAATTCTGAGGGAGTGAGCACTTGTTTCCTCTCTAAGTGCTGTGCTATTTATATTTTAATTCTCCTTCTAACTTACTTGCTTGGATCCAAGTCTCCGCTAGCCTGTGTCCACGTTTCCACTGGGCCTCCCTGGGGTTTCCCAGGCTTCAAGTTTTGCGGCCACCAAAGATGGTTCTGAGAAATACTGTCTGGACACGTGCATTTGAGCAGGTGTTCTGTGTAATGCCCCACGGAAGAACTGGCAGGGTCCCTGCAGGAGGCAGGAACCCTGTCCTTCCATGAGGGTGAGCCTTGTTCTTTTCCTCTGTGTCAGCATTTTGGTCAGCTGTGGCTGGGAAATTGAACCCTGGCCCCATTTATCTCTGTATTGCCCCAGTCAGAAGAAAAATTCCATCTGAAAAATGGACGTAATGTAGTCCGTCGACGGAGAAGGACAGATAGTATAAACACATCAACAAGGTGTCAAGGCTGTGTTCTGAGTGCCCCAGCTTATTCATCACTCCCCCCCCCACCCCAGAAAGAAAAGGGGAAGCTCCTGGAACAACTCTTTGGGTAGTTCGTTGGCCTGGAGAGAGGTGAGGGAATCGATAGGGGTACTGGAGGCAGTGATTATTGAATCCAAACTAGTTATGCAATAGGACCAGGATGTTGGTTTTCCCAGAAGACGTGTTGAAATAGGGACATGTTGCATGTATCCCATGATTCCTCTGTATCCCACCATAAGCATCAGAACGCAGCAGGACAGACCTCTGAAGAGGTTGCTAGAGCCTGTAGCCTCTGTGACTCAACTTGCACATGATGTGTTGTTAAACGACTGTGAGCTCAGCACTGGGCCACTGTTGGTTTGGAGACTTTACACCTTCTCTCACTTAATATTTACAATTCCCTTCACTTGGGTTTGAATATGGGCAGTTTTCTGGAGGTCAGGCATGGGAAGCAAGAAACGGAAGGAAAGGTGGCCCATACGGATGCTACTTACAAGTTACCATCATGGGCAGCTGGGGTGCAGTGTCTGGGGAGCCCTGGGGCCAGCAAAGAACACACCTTGCGATTACCCACCTGAGGCGTGTAGCGGCTGGAATCTTTCCACCATTCTTCCTGCTGCGTGTGTGGGCAGGGAAAGCCCCCCAGCAGGGAGAGCAGCATGCTGGCCGCCACGCTGCACCCTAGAAAGAGTAAGGGTGGTGGGGGTCTGGATGCCAAGGAGGAGCCCCAGCAGGGCCAGGTCAGTTCAGGTGTGCTCCACACGTCCCTCCTTCACAAGCGTGTGTGAGCTCTGAGCCAGGGCCTTAGGAGCCCCTCTGGGTGCTTGGGACCCTCACCATGGAACATGCCCCCTGTGGCTCGCCGGTCCCAGAAGAGCTACGTGTAGAACAGACCTGCACTGAACCTGCAGCCGGAGCCCAACCAGATCAGCCGAAGCCCCCCTGATCTGTGGGAGTCGGAGTGGGAAAGGAACACTGCTTATTTGTCACACACATTTCCTGCTCGTTATGCAGTAATAGCTGACGTGGGGCTTGTCTCATGATCCCAGATTCCTCCCAGAACAGTGGATGTAGGATCAACCCAGGCTGGCAGCATCGCTCTTTGACTGTTCCTTGACTTAATGATGGACAAATGGGCCCAGCAAAGAAATTAGCAAAATGGCGGTACCCCTGCCCACTCCTTCTCCATGGGCACACACACACTTCTGTGTGCTAACTCATTCATGGGGCTGCGGGGTGCTGGGGTATAAGAGCAGCCCCTCAGAACAATGGGGCACTGAGGAGAATGCTTCTGTGGTTTTTGTTCCTGTAGGAGACAAGGGGTGGCAGACGCTCAAATTTCTCTAAAAGACTGCCTTGACGGGATCCTGGCCCCAGTTAGAGGACCCTTGCGTGTGCTCTGTTGGCTTTGGGGATGTCCACCTCCCAGTTTTGTGGACTACTTTGGGTCTTAAAGCAACCATATTTTTCTCTTAATGTGGAAAAACTCGGTGACTCAAGCTCTCTGTTCCAAGTGAAGGATCTCATTACAGCTAAGTACAGTACAACAGAACTGTTTCAGAATTTGACAAGACCTTTTGGATATCATCTTGACGAGCCTATCTTTACTGAGGTCTAGAGATGTGGTGTGGCTTGCTCAAAGCCAAGTTTTTCTTTCCACTCTGTTATTCATGTGTCATGCAATGGAGAGGCAAAGTAGCATGGTGGCTAAAAGCATAGGCTCTGGACCTCGACTACCAGAGCCCAAGTCCTGGCTCTGCCCTTGTGAATGTGTCTAAGCTACCTCAGGGGTCCGTGAAGTGGACAAAGTGAGTTAAAACTTGTCAGTTCTTAGAATTGTGCCGTGTGTGTGTGTGTGTGTGTGTGTGTGCGTGGGTATGCATGTACGCTAAGCATATATATGCTGATACTCCATAATATGTGCTAATGTACTGTATGCTAGGCAAATGTGTGTTAATCACTGTGGGGTGACTAATTTGTCTGCTAGGAGTAGAGTCCACATCATCTTAAGTGCCTCACAGATAAAACCCAAGTGACACGGTCCCAGCTGTCGAGAACTTCCCCATCTACAGGGGGAAACAGAGGAAACATGATGTTTCCCAAGTGGGAGAGCTGTGTGGGGAGAGAAGTTCACGCCAGTGTGTCCTGCAGGGTACCTCTCCGCAAGGGCCCCAGCTGTATCCAAACTCTAAGTGGCATTAAGACGGCTTATTTCATGTTACACCTGGAAAAATGGATGCCCGCTTAGAGTCTGCAGCCAACTGGGAACCCACTGTTGGTGGTGCAGTGGGTGCTGGGAGGGGAGGAAGGGGCCCTGCCTCCTCAGAGTGTGCCTGCTGCGGAATAGCTCAAGGACCACTGAGGAGCGTGGGAGGCTTGCTGGGGGCCCGCTCTTTATGCTTCTGTCTCGATGGCCTCAGGCCTGTGGCTGGGCCTCCACTGAATTACCTCTGAGGGAAGTTCTCATTAGGGGCTCCTGAGAAAATTCACAAGTGCTCAGAAAGACCACACATTGTTCTCTCATGGTGGCCTTGTTTTGGGTCTCCCGGAAGGTCACCTGTGCTCTCTTCAGAATATGGCAAGGTTGGTTTAATAGACGAAAGCCTCAAAGTCTGTGGCCCCGTGTCTAGACTGTCTCAAACTTTTGTATTCTTAAAACACCAGTCTTTGGCACAAAGACATTTTTCTCATGACTTTTCAGGTGCTTCCTGTTTCTGGTTGGGTGGGAAATGCTATCAGAATATCCTGTTTGGAACCAGGAAATGTAGAGGGAATGGGAAACAAAAATGAATTTAGGACACAAAGTAAAATAAACCCATGGAGCATACCATTAAGTCGGCCGTTTAGTTTGTGTGTGATACGGGAACAGCATCATTACTACCACATGTTGTTTGGTTTTATCTGAGTGCGTGAGAAAACGAGAAGTTCAGTGGGACGACGTGGGGGAAACTATTTGTAAGCCGAAGAGCAAGTGCTATGAAACCTGTTGTCATTAACCAAGTCATACTTTGGGGCTCCCTGAAGTTAAGTCAGTGTGTCGTTAATATCGGGCACGGAGATTTCTTTCATCCTTTGCCCTTGAGCCCACCGAGACAAGAAGCCAGAACTTGGCAGGAGTGGGGCTGTAAACAAGTCATCTTTCTTTTTTTTTAAGATTAATTTATTTATTTTAGATTGTGCACATGTGAGTGCAGGGAGGGGCAGAGGGGGAGAATCCACAAGCAGACTCCCCGCTGAGCATGGAGCCCCCCCTGCGGGCTTGATCTCACAACCCATGAGATCATGACCGGAGCCGAAACCAAGAGTTGAACACTCAACCAACTGAGCCACCCAGGCCCCCCACAAGTCATCTTTTTATTGTGGCAAAAAAAGCCTCACAATCTGGAAAAGTTGGGGAGCAGCTCTGCTAAATTAATAAAAAGTGTTTCAGTTAGACCCAATTTCAGAATCTGGCTTTACCTCTCACTTGTTCCTGTGATTGAACCCATAGCTCTTACTTTGGGGTGACTTCGGGTAAACCTGCTGAGCCTCAGTGCTCTCATCTGTAAAATGGGGAGATTAACCTACTGAAGAGGTATTTGAGGTGCCTAACTCAGAGTGAACACTCGATAAGTATGAATTTTTTAGTTAAGTATCCTTAAGCCTTCAGAGAAGGTTTCTAGCAAATCCTGCTTTAATGAATAGATAATGGAGGATAGAAAGTTGGGTATTACAAAAATGACTTTAAGACTCCATGAAAAGAAAGACTCCATTAAAGATGATAATTTCTTAAATATCTTTAAAGATCCTATTTGCACAATTTATTTGTTGGTAAGCTCTCTTCTCCCCTTTTTGTAGATGATCTAAAGTTTAATTCATGCTGTGTTTAAATGTCCTCAAGTTGGGAATTGTTGGGGTCTGAATTTATCAAATTTCACTGTGCTTTAAAATTGTCCCATTGATTCCAAAGATTTCTGTGCCACTTTATTATCTGGGTGTGACTGGCCTTTTATTCCCAGTTGGTTTTGCATCTCTCAAGACAGTGCTCATTTCTAGAGAAGGAAATAGATCACCCATTCACATGTGTAGTGTTCTTCTCCTGTCTAGTGTTGAATGCTGTGACTCCACAGGGGATAAAAATCAATCAAGAGCCATTTACAAATGAAAGGGACTTGAGGTTTTGTCTTGTTTTGTTGTGTTTTTGTTTTGTTTTGGAGAGAACCATAAAAAGCTAAGTTGATCCATTTAAAAATTTAAGAACAAGCCCCATAAATTTTTATTAAATAAAGAACTCTACATTTACATAGGATTTTATGGTTTCTAAAGAGCTTTCATAAACATTATCTCATTTAAGTAAATACAGCAAATTTAGAAACAGATGTAGTTCTGTATTATAGCCAGTTAAGGCGGAGAGGGACCCTGAGGCGGAGAGAGAGGGAGGGAGGGTAGCTGGAGGGAAAAGCCAGGGCCAGAGGAGGTGACCATGTCTCTGGCAGTGGCTCTTGTGGCTCAGGGAACCCCACTGAGCTTTCATTTTGGTGCCAAGAATTTTTACCATGGGCATAAATATATTCTGTACTTCCAATGTGCTTCCATACGTTGTGTGGAATTATAGACTGCTTAAACGGTATCATCTAATGTTTTCCTTACCGATGTCTACGTTTTATGAATCTCCTCTTCAAAAATTGCTAATCTGTATGACAGGTATCTTGGGTTTTATTCCTCTCAGAGAAACTAACAGATTCAGATTTATCTAACAGGTGCCAGGGATTGGGTTAGGGTACTTAACATGTATGATCATACTGAGTAATGACCTCATCTTGGGAGTAGGAATTCTTATCCCCATTGTACAGATGAGAAAACAGGGTGGGGAGGTTGATGAAGGTCACAAGCTCATTAAGCAGAGAGGGATTGTTGGCATTGAAGTTCAATAGCAGGTTTCTTTGTACCACTTGTTCCGTTGGGATGTTGGTTTCCTTTGTGATTACTGGCGTGCTGTGGCCCTCACTGAGCAAAATCTCCTATGATGTGGTAATTTTATTCTGATTTTTTAGGACACCGTACTAGAGACTTCTCAGACTGTTGCAGTTTTGCAGTTTAGACAAAATATAGACAAGTCCCAGCAGGTGCAAGGGGCAGATGGGGCCCCTCAGCCTGATAACATTTTACTGGGAGGCCCATCTGCTCTACGTCCTAGATCCTTCCTTACTGTAAGCATTTGGTTTTCACATCTGCACAGTGGTTTGACTGTCCATGTTTCAGTGGTAGTTATTGCACGAGTCTGTTTAGTTTTGGTCATCATGTGAATTCTCTTCAGCTCTGAGCTGGAACCCTCCCTGAGACGTGACTGTCCCATGTTCAGGGTCACTTCTTTTGGAAGGATGAAAGATAACATAATGTACAATGTCTTGGGCATTCGGGGCTGCTGTAACAAATATACCACAGACAGAGCAACTTAAATAACAAACATTTATTTCTCACTGTTCTGGAGTCTGGGAAGTCCAAGATCAAGGCCCTGGCCTATTCAGCATCTGGTGAGGGCCCTCCTCTGTGTCCTCATGTGGTGGAGAGCAGAGAGAGGCAAGCTCTCTAAGGCCTCACAAGAGGGCAGAAATCCCATTTATGGGGGCTCTACCCTTGTGGCCTCATCTGATGCTAATCACCTCCCAAGGCCCCAACGGCCTGATACCATCCCGTCAGTAATATGATTTCAATGTGTGAATTTTGGGGTGGTACACACATTTAGTCTAACACACAGTAAGTTGAAGGTAGGTATACTATTTTGTGCCTATAAATTTGCTTGCTTCTGCTTCTAAAGTAGGGAGTTCGCAAAATTGATATTAGATTCTGGGTGGAAGGAACTATTTAAAGATTATGAAACGTTAAAATTTTTTAAAAATTTTTGTAAAAAATACATAAAATATGGGGCGCCTGGGTGGCTCAGTCGTTAAGCGTCTGCCTTCGGCTCAGGGCCTGATCCCAGGGTTCTGGGATCGAGCCCTGCATCGGGCTCCCTCCTCCGCTGGGAGCCTCCTTCTTCCTCTCCCACTCCCCCTGCTTGTGTTTCCTCTCTCGCTGGCGCTCTCTCTCTCTGTGTCAAATAAATAAATAAAATCTTTAAAAAAAAATACATCACATGAAATTTACCATTTTAGCCGTTTTTAAGTGTGCCGTACACACATTCACTATTGTGCAGCGGCCACCATCCATCTCTAGAACTGTTCCATTGTCCCCAAATGAAACTCTGTCCTCATGAAACAACTCTCCATTCCCTCCTTCCCCCCATCCTGCCCCCCCCACTCCCCAGCCCTGGCAACTGCTATTCTACTTTGTCCCGATGAGTTTGACGTCTTCAGAGACCTCAAGTAAGTGGAATTATGCAGTGTTTGTCCTTTTGTGACTGGCTTACTTCACTTGACAAGGTTGATTCATACCGTAGCATGTGTTACAATTTCCTTCCTTAAGACTTAATATTGCACTGAATGAATGTATATGCCACGTTTTGTGTATCCGTTCATCCACTGATGGAAAACATTTTCCTCAAGGACGAGACTGTTCTCACGGTCAATGTGCTCCGTGAAGCATGACGCTGTGGCAGAAGCACTTTGGCAGTCCGGAACCCTGCCGTTTAATCCTGCCTCAGGCTCATTTGCTGTGTGGCTTTAAATAAACTACTTGCTCTCTCTGAGCAGTAGTGACTTCATCTGTAAAAGAAATGGATGGGGTTCGAATTACAGACATGCTCTAAGGATCTCTTCCCCTCTTAAAGCTGCTTTCACAGAATTGTAAGTTGCTGGCTTTATGCAGTTTACCTTTAATGCCCACCATTGCTTAATCGTCCATTATTTTCATAAAACCTAGCTATTTAGGTCATTTACCTTTTATTTTTCCTTCCCATTTAGACTGTGGTCCCTCATAACTGTGGGAAGTTTTGTCTTTTTAGTTTTATATGTTGAAATGCCCTGGTTACTAGTAGAGATCTGTCTGCCCAAGTTCATTATCCTCTTAATTGTTTAATGACCAGTTATTTGGTATTCACTCAGAAATTGAGCAAAAACAAAGGAATAACTTAAGACTAGAAAGCTGTTTTTTTCCCCTCTATTTCATGGCTAAGTTCAGGAGCTATAGAAAAAACAATTGTAAAATTGGTGCGTTAAAAAGACTTATCTTTGAAAGATGAACCTTTCTCAAATGGGAAGAGAGATTAGTAGGAATAATATGTTACACCGTCTGTAAATCTTGATCTTTCCATGGGTTGGTTTTATCCAAGCAGCATTTCGGGAAGAGTGCAGGAAGTGACCCCACCCAGTTTAATTGTTGAATGACTTAAAAGTCTTTAGTGTAAGTTCCATGTATTGAGTTGTGGGTTGTGAACATTTGGAAACCAGTATTTTTTCCTCTCTGAATTGCCTTCTGTTTAGACAGGGTTTAGTAAAATCAGTAGCTAAACCAAGGAAAATACTACCATTTTTAGAGTGGAGGAACCGTACGACCTAATGAATTGTCTGTGAGGCAGGCCAAGTAACTCAGACCTGCCCACGGCAGAGACAGAGTTTTCTAACCCGTTCCTAGGTCCTCCAGGTGATTTCCAGGTCCCCTTGCTCAACCACATCTTTTGGTTCCGAGATTCAGTTCTGCTGGACTTAACAGTGTCAGGTTTGTTACAGGAGGACAGTGGGCTGCCGTCATGCCGACTCTGATTTCCCCTTTGCTGCTTCAAGGTGAAGAATGTTTTGTTCCCTGGCGGCAAGGGAGGGAACCAGCTTGTTGTTGTAGCTCTCTTCCTGGCCACATCCTTGGGGCGGGTGGCGACTGCGTGAATGTGTCCAGGAGGCGCCTGCAGCAGGGCCCACAGCCTATGTGTGTTCAGGAAAAGTTCTTCCTGGAACACCGGAGACTAGAGTTCTCACCCCGTCCTTCCAGCCTACACCACCTGGACTTCTCAGTGGAGGAAGGGATTGTGAGCTGGAGGGTTTCTTGAGGACACTGGGATGGGGCAGCCTCCTGTCTCCATTCCTACCTCCCTTTTCAAAGCTCTGCAGTATAGAGGCTCTCCTGCCTTCTCAGGAACTGGATCTGGGTATTCTGTCAGGTTCCTCCTGAGGCCCCAAAGGAGATGGGATTGCCCAAGGTAGAATTAGCCAATCTGGGTTTGGAAAGCCCAGAAACATCAATCCTGTGGGTCCCTGCCCAGCTCCAATCACAACTACCACTATCCTCAGGCCTCTGGGGTTAGTTGGTGGCCCTGGGTGGAGAAGTCAGGATTCCTGGTACCCAGGACGCAACTCCTTTCCAAGCCAGGCTGGGGGTGGAGGTCAGGGAGCCTGACTGATTGGAAGACAGAAGGCAGGGCTGGCAGAGCAGGGAGCACAAAGGTCCCAAGTAAGCAGGTTGGAGAGTTCGGGTCCTAGCGGCTAAAGGAATGTCCCTGCTCTTCTCACATTTCCACCTGGGCCTTGAGTCTGTGCGCAGAAAAACACGTGCGCACACCTTCCCTAAGTACACCAGCACGACCAGCACGAACCAGTGACGGGCACAGGCTGCTGCTGGGGACAGTGAGGTCAGTGAGTTCATCTGGTGCTGAATAAATGCAAACTGTGATGAGCAAACGCATTTTGTGATGGGGAGAGTCTATCATTTACATTTCCCTGCAAGACACCCGGACAGAGAAGCTGAAAAGGAGTTCTGCAAGGCTGTGGATGGCTCAGAATAGGAAGTGTTTAATCCAGTTGCACCAGTTGAGCCTTCCTAGACTAGAGTTGCCACAGCTGCCTCCCCTCCCCACAGAGTAGGTGTGGTGGGATGGGGTGGGGGTGGAAGCGTTAGGACTGGAGCCTGTTTCCAAGTTGAAGTGGTTAATCAAGAGTTACAGAAGTTTCTGGGAGGTCAGAGTTATGGGTACTAGTCAGGAGCCCCACATAGTTTGACTCCTTGTTCTAGAGCACTCCAAGAAGGCAGGTGTAGACCCTGGGGTCTCAGAAAGTCAAAGCCAGTGGGATGATGCCTGTTTCCTGGGTGTCCCCGTCCCTCAGACCCCTGATGAGGCAGTCCCAGCTTGGGGACCCTGAGGCTGGCCTCTAACGCTACCTTGATGCTGGCTGAGGCTGGGGGGCTGGTAGTAGGGCTGGACTTTGCAGGACTTTCTCCTGGGGCCAGGAGTGGGGTACTCATAGCTCCCTGTGTGGCTGTGGGCCCCCCCTCCCCCAGAAGCCCTGGGTCCTACTTCTGGCACAGAGCTGGCCAGCACAGTTTGGGGATGAGGTGGAGAAAGACAAGTTTTCGTATCTACTATTTTTGCAGTCCTGTTACAAAGGAGACCTTGAGCCAGGTTTCTTTAAAACATGAAAGATTCCTATGTAGCTCTTATTCATGCCATAAATTTATGAGGTTGAACTGGTGTGCTCTGCATTGTAGCTTCGTTCAGCTGGTGGGGTCTGAATTTTCCTTGTTTTATTTGCCAGAGAGTTACAGTTGGGTATTTAACCCCTCGAGTCAGTGGAGGTGGATATGCTTTTTGCCAGACCTTCCAGATTTAATGTAATTGTTCGGGTTGGGACATTTTGATCCTTCTTGCCATTATGCTGTTTGATGTAAGATTTATTATTAATTTTTATTATTGCTTGCCATCAGACAGTTTGATGCACGATCTCTTTATGACTTTGCACACACCCCACTCCCAGCCTGGGTGCAAAATTTTGCAGAGAATAGAGGAGTCCCATCGTCCCTGGGTTACTCTCTGACAGGCCTTTGAGTTCTCCTTGTAATAACAGGACAAGGAGGGAGGAGCTGACTTAGCCCTCACAAGGAAGAGGAGTAACTCAATTGACATTCCATTGTAATTTAGCAGTCGGTTAATGGCCACTTACTGGAAAATGTTACCAGGCTCTGCGGTGAGTGTTGTTAGAAACTGAATTACTCTGTATATTTCCCCAGGGCCCTTTTCCGCCTTCTCTAGCACACGCTCTAGGAGCTGCAGGAAGTGGCACTGTGTTGCAATCACAGCTGCATTGTTCCTTCATATTATTTATTTTGTTTCAAAATCAAGTATATTGCCTTTAATGGTACCAGAGACTTGCCAAGAGCCCAGGGGTGACATGGGGGATTACTGGGTTATTTTGTTGGGAACCCCGGGCCTGCAAGTGCCCAGGGACAGCCATGAGCCCTTGTCTGGCAAGGTAATTAATTTGAGTCATCTGAGCTGAACATCTCTCTATCTCTATGTCTTTACCCATGTAATGATTTCAACTGGCTGGTCACTTCCTGGGTTTTTTGTAATCACTCACTCTGCAGAATGTTTGATGGGCCAGAGGTGAACGAATGTGAATCTTGGCTTTGCCATTTACTAGCTATGTGACCTTGGGCAATTCACCTAACCTCTCTGAGCCTCGGGAGTTTTACCTATTCACAGATGGCAACATGGGCTCCCAGGGATAAGAGAGCAATGAAATGGCACGAGTGGATGTAGCTAACAGGGCCTAGAACATGCTAAATACTCTTCCTTCCAACTTAAAAATACAACAGCAGCACAGAATGCCCCTTTGTCGGGTCAGCATGTTGGGAACTGTGAGGGAATGGTAGAGGAAAAGCACTTCATCATTTGTGTTTCTGTTGACCTGGAGAGATTTTCCCCTTTAGCCGAAGTTGGAGGTGTCCGCGTATAGCGTCACCATACATCATTGGGGGTGTAACCGGGTGCGGGAGCAGGTCCAGCGGGGGCCCAGGCTCTGTTGGCTGGTATCTGCTTGGATGGCAGAAATCATCTTGCCTCCAGCTCTGGAGTGTCATGTTGGGAGGCTTGGTTGTCTTCCAGGGGACTCCACACAGGGATGGCCACATCATGCCATTTCTGGGTCATGTTTTCAGCTCCTTTTCCTACTGGGGCTCGCCATCCTTTCTGAAGTCAATGAAATAATCATCACCAGCCTCCCACTTAATTACCATGGCTGCTGCTCCTCTTTCCCCACATGCGTGGAGGAAGTCCGCTGGGGAGCTTGGCAGCCTCCTGGCCCAGTGGCACCAGAGCCTGGATTTTTGAGGTCTGGTGGATTCCTGAGACTTTCCTTCCGCGCCCCAGTCTGGAAGGCATCCCTGGGCCCAGCCTGGAGCAGCGCAGGGGGAAGTGGCCAGCACGCTCGGCGGCCCCTCCACACGACTGACACACACTGACGAGGCTGTGGTTTGCTTCTTTCCTTCCCTCCCCTCTAGAGTATAAGAAGAAGTACGGAGAGGAACACGGCTCCTGCCAGGCCGGGATAGCAGGCTTCTTCACTGAGGTGGGTGTCGGCTCTTGGGCATTTCTGCTGTCTTGCCGGTGTTCAAGTTTCCTGGCAGATTGTGGTCTCGGTGGTTCCTTGAGATGGAGCTGCCGGTGCCCCCCACGTACTTGAGCTGTGAGCGGTAGATTCTGGTCCCTGGATGTGACATCGGGGGAAGGTGATTGACACCGGTGGGAGCTCCTGCTGGCCAGAGACCATTGGGGGGGTAAGGGCGGCTCATTGGGAGGAGACACCTATTGGACAATTTCTCTAAGGAGCCCTCTCGACTCTGAGCCCCATGGAAGGAACCGGTTCAAGGGGGTACAGGTGAGATGTGCTCAGCCATATTTGTGTCTCGTTGCCGGCAGTGAGGAGGGTATATTAAGCATCACCTCCTGTCGTTCTTCCCTCTGTGGAGAGATTTTATGATTTTATACGTAACTCAGCCAGCCCCTTTCCCAAATTCCGAAGGACTGTAGACTTGAATACTTCTGTACCTATGTAGTCGTACCATGATCTTTGGCTGGACAGTACAACTTTAGGGACTATTCTTAAGTGATTCTTACCTACTATGAGTTCACCCTTCACATCAACCCCTCATTTCTCAAACATCTTTTAATTGTCTGCCATGTGCAAAGCTCCATGCCAGGGCCTGTAAGTGACTCAGGCATCCATGGAGTTGCTCAGGCCCAAACAAAAAAGTACTTTATATTTCTAATTCATCTGTAATCTTATTCTTTTAACCTCCTAAGCATATCCCAAATGTGACAGCTTTAATTGCCCACCACCATCACCCTTCTGGAAAAGCCATGGTTATCACCTGGAGATATTCTGGTCTTGATCTAGTCTCCCTGCATCTTTTTTTTTTTTTTTTTTTGTAGTAAAATACACACAACATGAAATTGACTATGTTGACCATTTGGAAGCAAACAATCTAGTGGTATTTAGTACATTGACAGTGTTGTGCAACTGCGGCCTCTTTAGCTTGAAAACATTTCCATCACCTCAGTCTGCATCTGTTCTCCACACCCACCCTTGTGTTTTCTGCACAGCAGCCTGAGGAATCTTTGAAAATCAAACCCTGTCATTCTGTCTCTGTGGCTCCCCATCACATGGTAGATTAAAATCCATACACTGTGTCTTGACCCATGGGACTGTCTTTCTGACATTCATTCTCCTCTTGCTCCAGGACAGCAGAGAGCTGCAGGAGGGGACACCCACCAGTGTCCAGAGCTTTCTGATCCAGAGCAAAACTGCCAACCTTATTTTCTTCAATTACTATTTAAATTCAGAAAATAGACAGTCAGCAATGTAGCATTTCATTCAGAAAGCAACATGGAAAGGGTAGAAAAGTCAGAAATGTTGTCTTTCACTCTCAGACCAACAAACATGAGATGCTTCCCTCCAACCCCGCAGTCTGCACCCTCTAATTCTTACTATATCCCTTAGCTGTCACTTCGGTGAGATTCTTATGACCATCTACACAGAGTTCCATGGGAGGTCGGGTGGATGGTGTTTCCAGTCGTCCGCACTGCTCAGGCCCAGATGAGCAAGATTCCTCTCCTGCATCCAAGTCATCATGGAGTCCCACTTCCTGTGCTCCCAAAACCGATCCCAGAGGCCTCCATTTCTCTCTGCCTCCGCTGCCGCTCTACAAACCTAGGGCACCGTCGTCTTGCCCAGGGTGCCACCGCAGGACCCTCCTGATTTCCCACTCCCACCCTGCCTCGCGACAGCCTCTTCCCACATAGTAGCCAAAACTACCTCCTCAAAATGAGAAAAATATTGTGGCTCTCCTTTGCTCAGAACCTTCTGTATCCCCATCATACTTAACAATAAGATCCAGACTCTTCCACGTGGCCACCCAGGTCTTCCTACCTTTCCTGTCTCACCTGTTACCTGGCCTCCTGGACTCACCTCCTCCAGCCTCAGAGACTTGGGATGGCTGCTGGAATGTACCAGACTCCCTGGCAGCATGGGGCTGGAGGTGCCCACACGTGGCATTTTTGTGCACAGGCGCACTTTTCTGCAGAAGAGAAACGCAGCAGAGGAATCGCTGGTGCCAAAGCTATCCAACGTTTGAATTTGGGTACATTCTGGCAAATTACACTCCAGAAGTATTTGCCAACCGACAGTCCCCCAGTTGTGTGTCATTGTTCCTTCAGCCTCTCACCACTACCAGTTTTTGTCATTATAAAAAGATACCTCATTTTCCTGTAATGTCCCTTTATCTGCTTACTAGTGTAGTTTAGTATTCTTCAAGTATTGGCCATTTGTCTTTTTCTAGAAATTGCCTGTTTATGTTTTTGGCCCATTATTCTGTTGGTTTTTCTTATTTTCGATTAGCTGATTTTTAGGAACTTGCAAGATAGTTTCAACACTAATTTCTTATCTCTTATATGTGTTGTAAATTTTTTTTTTATCAGTCTGAGTTGGCTTATTGTGTCTTTATTGTACTGCCATCACACAGTCATATTTGTCAAATCCATCAATCATTTTCTCTCTGGATTCTAGACTTCTCAGAAAGATCCTCCCTCTCCTAAGAATATGAGATACCCACCTATAATTTCTTCCAGAATATTTACATTTTTTTTAAAGATTTCTCTCTTCCGTACATCTTGGATTTCTTTTTGCAAACATTATATGGTAGTAACAAACTGCATTGTTTTCCTAAACGTGTAGTTGATTGTTCTCATATTGGCCTGCTAACCAGGTTTTCTCATCCCCGTTGATTTGAAATACCATCCTGCCGTATGCTGAGCTCACACTCTCCTTCTGTCTCTGTGCACATTGAGATTGTATAGCCTCTGTGGCTGTTGTTTCTCTGGTAAGGTCTAGCAGAGTCTTACTCAGCCCAGGAGGCAGCAGGGCACCCTTGAAAGTCCACAAGCAGGTGACGGACACTGTGGATGGCAGTGCTGGGAGAGAGAGACCATGCAGGCTGGCGTGCCCAGGATTTTAAAAGTGGAAAGGCCAGGAGGGAGGCCAGGTAGGAGGCTGTGATGTGGTCCAGCTACAAAACAACAGGGCAGGAATAAAAAAAATGACCAGGGGAATTGGAGAATATTAAGGCGGTATCAGTGGGCTGGGTGGCCAGAGGCCTGTGGGGTGGAGGAAGTAGGAGGCAGGGTTCTGGAGAACAGTGGTACCCAGTGGGAAGAAGGCTGCCTAGAGAAGAACCACTGGGGGAGGTAAACAGATGGGCCTGCTTTCAGCACATGCGGTGTGAGGCGATGGATGGGACACTCATAGGTGTTTTTAGAAGATACTTGGATACAGGGACCAGAACTCAACCTGAGTAGGAAACTTTGGTTTGGTCATTCCTAGCACCTC
This sequence comes from Ursus arctos, assembly GCF_023065955.2. NCBI lineage: Eukaryota > Metazoa > Chordata > Mammalia > Carnivora > Ursidae > Ursus > Ursus arctos. The sequence continues at coordinate 51,244,498 of NW_026622875.1, read as the reverse complement.
TCTGAGGGGGCTGGGTGTGCTCAGCATGGAGCTCGGGGTGGGGTGGGGGGGAGGACGCCTCCTTTCAACAGTGGGAGGAGAAAAAGTAGACTCATTGCAGAAATGAGAATTCATCAGAGATGTTGATGGAGAACTAAGGGAGAGAAAGAGTTCCCAGGGAGGGAGTGTCATTATGGTCTCACCAGGTGGAAGGTCAGGGAAGACAGGGCATTGGGTTGGGTGGAAGGAGGGCTTGGTGGGAAGAGCAGAAAGGGCAGGGGTGGAGGGCAGCCCATGGGGCTGTGCAAGCTCCAGGTGACCAGAAGGACAAGAGGACCTATTGAAACTCCAGGTTCTGGGAACCGTGAGGCCTCAGCGTGTGCTGGCTGGGCAGACAGCAGTGGGGCAATGGTGCGTGGATGGGGGTTGTGGGGTGAGCGAGTGGGAGGCTTAGTCCTCTGACCCGGCCACTGTCCCCTGGCTGCCCTGGGCTTTGGCCTCCTTAAACAGGAGGTCTTTGAACTCACTGCCTCTCTTGTTTCTGGAACTTCAGCTGTTGGAGGCTGAGCAGGAAATGTGGTTGAAGGGGTCAGGCAGCTCTTCTCCCCCACCCCGCCCTCCTGCTGACCCCGTTACTTGGGCTGGCTCTTGCTGGGGGCTGGGCTGTCCCTGCACAGGGCAGGCAGCTACCTCACAAGCTGGATGTGCTTCTGTGGCCTTCCGAACACGGCCATGTGGCCCCCAAGTACTCTGGCCTGAGGTGCCCGCTTGACCTGAAGGTCTGTGACCCAGGGGTTGCCAAAGCTGTTTGAACTACGGTTGCCACGTGAGTTTTCGCCTGTCACTGAGGATAAAGGAGAGCTTCCTGGGAACTTTATTTTTGTAGCCTAGGGTGACAGAGACAGATACTTGTGAGTAGCAAGAGAAGTCATGGACCAACCCGCCAGCTTTGGAGCACTGCCGTGGGAGCCTGAAGACATCTGAGTAGAAGTCTGGGGTGCAGACTTCTATTGTAGATCCTGAGTGCCCCTCTGCCCCCCTCCCCCACTCATGCCAGCTTGCAGCAGTACGCAGAGAAAAAAGTCCACGGCTTCTCAGGCACACCTACACTCCTCCGTGCCTCTGGAGGTTCTGCTAATAAATGCACCTTGGGAAAAGGCCCACACTGTTTATGGAAGAGAGCCCACATGGGAGTTAGGTAGTGTGGCCTTTGGCTTGCAGAGAAGCTTGAGTTTCTCTGTGCCATTTGCATTGGCTATTCCTGGGTGGTGGGGAGCTAAGCCCTGACGCCATTTTCCTGGCACTGGTAAACAGTACCAAAAGGGCCCAGGCATCATCCCTAGTGAATGGGAAAACCAATACAGAGAATTCCAGGAAGACACTGCTTTCTTGCCCCTCTGCTGCCCCAGCCCCAGCCCTGCAGGTCCCAGGCTCAACCTCAGGTGTTTTAGTTTGAACCAAGGGAGAAGGAGGCATGAGCGTGAAGAGGAGGAGGAGGAAGACAGACAAGAGCTTTGGTTTAAAGGTTTCTGAGGAGAGATTACCTTGTCTTCTCTTTGTGATGTTTGAGAGAGCAGGTGTGGGGATGTGTTAGACATACAGCTCTCAATTTTTATGCTGGATTGATTTAAATCATCAGAAAACAATGTGTCTACCGCCTGGTGTCCCAGAGAGCCTTATGCATCTCTGGTGATGCTCGGGGCTTTGGCTTATGAAGAGCTGCAGGTGGAGAAAGCTCTCTATGTGCTGTGTACCACTGGTATCGAGGCCAAGGGTCATTCTGTTCTCCCATGCCCTGTGTGTTTAGACACTGGATTCCAAATTCCTTTCTGAGCTCAAGGCCAAGGAAGAAGTCTTTCTCCTCTGAGGAACTGGTCATTTGTCTAATGCTCCTTCTAGAAGTGGCACAGTGCCTTACACAGAACAGATGAGAATAGGGGCAGGAGTGAATGAATGCACTCACCTCCTGTGTTTTTTCAGTGATGAGTTCTGAGTGCAGGAAGTGATATGTTTTTATAAAACAGTGAGATGCCTCAGAGTGTCCGACTTATCAACAGCTCCCTTGGAGGTGGCTAGGACCGCAGAACCTGAATGCGGTGTTTCTCCACAGTCTTTCCTGGTCTCCACCTTCCTGAATCACCAGCAACATGCCATTGAGGCAGGATATGGTGGCTTGTCTTCTGTCTGTGCTCACACCCTACTGTTTAAAGTTCTTTTCCAAATGGACCTCAGCACACGCCTTGTTCAAAGCATTGCCCTATTGCCACCACGGTCGTACCTGGCTCTCCTGCCCATGCGCTCTTTCTTCTTCTCGTTCTCTTTAGATGGCTCTAGGTTGTTCTGACTTTTGCTCTGTGGGAATTCAGTGTGACTTTATGAATTGTCATCAGAAACTCAGGAGCCTTATAGCAAGATCTAGCCTTCAGGGACTTGTTGGAAAGCAGCAGCTTCTGACAGTGGTGAGGCCAGCTCTCCAGAGAGGGGTCAACCTGGAAGGATGTTTCTGAAATAGAACTCGAAGAGCCAAGGGAGGGGTGGGTGTGTTTGGGCACTGAGAGCCTCGATGACATTGCTGTGTCTAGCATCCACTGTCTGCACAGCCTGCACCTTTGGGGTTTGTGTACAGCTGAGGGGGTTCCCCTGAGATTGGCTTTATTTGAACCCTTTGGATAGAGTTTTTTTCTAAAATATTTTGTATATTTCCACATTGCCTTCCCCTGGGATTGTCATACAAGGGGACTTCTTTGATTTGTGTATCTAGTATAAGCTTTCATACATGATAGTAGTAGGTGCTTAATATTACTGAATGAAAAATTAATGATTGTGTTAGGAAAATAATTTTAATTGTTTCTTATTGCAGTGTAGGTACTTTGGGAAATATAATCAAAAGAAGGGATTCCCTGTTGGGGAAGGAAGGAATGAAAGCCTCAGCCAGGGTCATCTAGTGGATGCAGTAGCCCGTGGGCACCTCCCCTCAGCGCGGCTTCCACACAGAGTGTGCTCCATTTTGAACATGTTGTGCGTTTTCTGAGGTGACTTTCTTCTCAGTGTTTAGTCATTGTTCTAGAATTTTGAAAAACACTTGGGTGCTGGGTGGCTCAGTTGTTTAAGCGTCTGCCTTTGGCTCAGGTCATGATCCGAGGGTCCTGGGATCGAGTCCTGCATCAGGCTCCCTGCTCAGTGGGGAGTATGCTTCTTCCTCTGCCCCTCCCCCCAACTTGTGCACACACTCTCTCTCAAATTAATAAATAAAATCTAAAAAAGTAAAAAAGTAGAATTTTGAAAAACACAAAATAAATTTTAGGGATGAGAGAGAGACAGAGACACAGAGAAAGAGACAGAGTGACAGAAGAAGGGAGGGGAGGGGAGGGGAGGGGAGGGATTCCTGTAATCGTGTCACCCAGTGGAAAAAAACCATAAATGTTTAGGGCTTCTCCTTCTGGTTTCTGTTTCGTCTGTCTGTACACATTTTTTTTTCCTTTTATAAAATGTGATCGGAGTATACATATTGTTTGGCCTGTTTAACTCAGCACTTTGCGGCCCTGTCTCGGTGCTGTTACATCTAAAGCATTTTTACCGCTGCTGGATTCTGTTGAATGGGTGTACCATGATTTAGGATCCCAGCTGTTAGATGTTTAGATCATTTCCAACTTTCTTTTCTTTTCTTTTTTCTTTTCTTTTTTTTCTTTCTTTCTTTTTTTAAGATTTTACTTATTTACTTGAGAGAGGGCATGAGAGAGAGTGCACACACACACACACACACACACACACACACACGGTGGGGGGGGGCAAAGGGAGAGGGAGAAGCAGACACCCCGCTGAGCAGGGAGCCCAAAGCAGGACTTGATCCCAGGACCCTGGGATCATGACCTGAGCCAGAGGCAGACGCTTAAGCAACTGAGCACCCAGGTACCCTTAGATCATTTCCAACTTTCTTTACCCCAGTGACAATGCCTGTTCTTGTGGGTGAAGCCATGTAGTTATCCGTGCTGACTTCCTTAGGTAGGTGCGTCATTTGGGAGCACTTGGAATTCTCATCAGTATTGCTCATTAGATGGCTTTGGAGCACAAACCAGCCGTTGGCCCTGTTGAGGGTGCAGGGCCATTTGCCCGTAATGCAAATGCTGGAGACCACTGTGTCTTTGTGTTTCTGGTCTTTTTTTTTTTTTTTTTAAGATTTATTTATTTATTTTAGGGAGAGAGAAAGCACACACATGTGAGTGGGAAGAGGGGCAGAGGGAGAGAATCTCAAGCAGACTCCCCCCTGAGCATGGATCCCAAGGGCTCAGTGCAGTGCTAGATCCCATGACCCATGAGATCATGATCTGAGCTGAAACCAAGAATTGGACGCTTAACTGACTGGGCCACCCAGGCGCCCCTCTGGGTCTGTTTTTTAATAGCAGTGCTGTCTCTTGCTGTCAAGGGTCTCTGTCCTTCCCTTAGTGTGCCTCTCTGCTCTCTTGATTTTGTTGTGAGTTTGCAATGGGCCACAGTGGCCACAAAAGCAAGCTTTCAGCCATTCTTGAGAGGAGCGTCCTGAGTGAGGACTCGGGGGGATTTCCTTGGACTGTTAATGCACGGTTTTTTGCAAAGATGCTTCTGGTCATTGTTTTCTCCTTGCTCTGTATGGGGCAGGTGGGATTGGGGGCCAGGCTGGGTGAGGGGGTGGTGTCTTTTCATGAGCACTGTTTCCTGGAATTCTGCGATTTAGGACAATGTGCGATGTTTGTCATTTCCTCGTTTGACCCTGTTGTGAAGGTGAGGAAATACGCATGAGCTTATCCTTGGGTAGCGTAGCGACCTGGTATGTTCCTCATTCTGTCACCTTGCTCAGTTATCCCTGTCTTTGTTCCTGAGGACCCCGCGGGTATGATGGATTCTGTAACACCCGGGAATGTGGTGCGGTAGGTTTTGTTGCTCAGCTGGAGAAATCCTTGTTGTGAGGTATCTTCGAGTTGTTGGCTGTGGTACCACCTGCTCCCTCCTCAGCTTCCTTCCCTGTTTATTTACCTTTGGGTTTCTCTTCGGTAGGAGCTGGTGGTGATGGGCGCCCCAGGGTCATTTTATTGGGCCGGGACAGTCAAAGTGCTGAACCTTACGGACAACACCTATTTCAAACTGAACGACGAAGCGATCATGAACAGGCGGTACACTTACCTGGGTGAGTAGCTTAGGGACGTGACAGGTAAGAAGGGGAAATGGGAGCGGTTCTCCCCTGGCCCGCAAACTGTTGCTTTACTGCTGAAAAGAAGAGTTTGTTGGCTTTCACGTCTATTGTTCTAATTAGGTACGCTCTTAGCCGGGACACTTTCATCGAGCCTCACACCCGGCAGGTAGAGAACAAAGGAGGGGTCTGAATTAAAACTGTGATTTAATTACAGAGCGGACATTTGAACCTCCAAGGAAGCAAAATGTTTTTCTTATTTGAGCAGTTACTTAAGTTCAGATACAAAATGAGCGCAGTAGAATCCGGGTTTTCCATGGCATTTCTTTGGCTGTGGCCTCTGCTTCCTGGTCACACCAGTTGCAAATAGAAATAATAAGAACTGGGCATGCCTGGGTGGCTCAGTCAGTTGGGCGTCTGCCTTCAGCTCAGGTCATGAACCCAGGCTAGGGATCGAGCCCCGTGTGGGGCTCCCTGCTGAGCGGAGAGCCTGCTTCTCCCTCTCTCTCGGCCTGCCGTCCCCCTGCTTGTGCTCTCTCTGTCAAATAAATAAATAAAATCTTAAAAAAAAAAGAAATAATAAGAACCAGAAATTAGCATGATGGGTGGCAGCATAATGCTGAAGGTTAATCACAGGCTTAGAAAAATTGCTCCTATTTTCTCAACTCTTTCAACCGTCTAGAAAGAAAATAGATACAACTTAACAGCCACCAGGCAACATGACACTGGCCCTATTGAGGTACAGAGACAGGCTGTCTTTGCTTGTGGACCTGAAGATTTTGCGTGGCTCTTTTCCTTAGTTCATGCTCTGAATGCTATTATTCTGGATACTACTTCTTTTCATTCCTGAAACATTATGAGGCAACTACCATTACCCACGTTTCAGAGGCAAAGAAACTGAGGCACAAAGAAGTACATAACTTGCCGAGGTCACATGGCTTGTAAATAGCAGGATGGGGGCTTAAACCCGTGGTTTCTGAGCCCAGAGTCTAAATGTGGAGCTGCCTCCTGAGTATGTGCGGTGGAGACAGCACTGACCTCTAGTATGGAGCCCTCGCTCACCTGGGAGCGCCTCAGAGGTGGGGGTTTGGCCTGACATTTCCAGGACTTGATAGAGTGCCTCGTGCGCAGCAGGGAGACCTGACACACACTTAGAAGGCAGCAGATAACATGGTTTGGGTGTGGCTTTAGGTTCAGGATAGGTCCTTTGAACTTGAGGGGTGGTGGGTTGTCCCTGTGTACCAGAGACCCTTATTGCTGCAGGGCTTTCAAGGTCACCCGAGGCTTTGCTATCACTCATAATGCTTTTAGGTAACGTGGTCAGGCTACAGGGTCAATAAGAATTGATCACAATATGGCGTCATCACAAAATCCAAACAGCTTGTGATCACAGCATTGGGCTTTGAAGGTGAAGACAAGGTTTGGGGAATATATGGCCACCCATAAGGGTTTTTGTTGGCTAAAGGAGAACTTTAAGCCTGCCCACAAGGTTCTCAATAAGCAGGAGACATTTAGACTAAGCTCAGACAACTTTTACTTTTGTTTCTAGATTCCTTTTGCATCCAGATTCTTTTCTCATCCATACCGACCCCCCTACCATCAGCTTCTTTCTGCCTTCTCTAAGGAGGGAAGATGGTACAGTGGTTAACAACAGAGGCTTTGGAGACACACAGATTGGATTTGAATCTTGCTGTGTTATCTGGGGCATGTTACCTAACCATGTTTAGTCTCAGTTCCTACATCTGTAAAATGGAAGAAATAATCATGCCTTCCTCATAACATTGTGAGATTAAAATTTGTTGGCGTCCAAAGACATGCCTAGGGATGTTCACAGCAGCTTTATTCATAGTAAAGCTGGAACAGCTGGGAACAACCCAGATGCCCAGCAGTAGGATAAAGATATCCTGATCTCCTCATGCAGTAGACCGTTTCTCCACAGTAAAAGGAAACGTCTGCTATTATACTCAGCATGGATGAGTGTCACAGGTGTTATATTGAGTGAAGTTCTAGAATGGGTAAACCTAACATATAGTGATAGAGAATAGTGGCTGCCTGTAGGGACTTGAAAGGGTAGGAGGGCACCTTCTAGTTTGGGTTCTGTACTTATATTTTACTCTGGGTGGTGATGGCATGGCTGTGTACATGTGGACACTTTCATTGAGTTCTACACTTCAGATGTATGAAAATTAGATCTCAAAAAGAAAAAACAGATAGAAAGTATTTAGCACAGTACTTGTTTTAAAGAGGACCCTCAGAAAACACTCTTTCCTGCCCCGATGTTTTTGTGAACCTGACTTTTTGTGAGATGAGCCATTTCAGCATGAGAAGACTGACAGATGTCATTCGTTCCCTGGGAGGTTATGTTCCGAGAATAGCTGGGTCATAACAATCCAGATAAGGGATGCTGGAGACCCTTTTTCCTCAGATGGATCTTTTCTTCCCTACCCTCTCTCATCCTCTCCTCGGTCGATGCCCACCCTTTTACAGGCTATGCAGTGACGGCTGGCTCCTTCTCTCGCCCGTCCACCACCGATGTGGTAGGAGGTGCCCCCCAGGATGAAGGCATCGGGAAGGTGAGGAGAAAAGTCTGTGGAATGGCATGGGGTCAGACACCAGGGGTGAGCGTGCTGCCCCTGGTGTGGAGATTTGTCACTTATTTGATCTGAACATTCTGCTGGGTGGCTGGCAGATAAATGATGAAGTAATGAGGAGTTTCCATCAGTTTCCTTCCAGTGGCTTTTGAGAGTGTATTTTGAAAGCTTAATCAGAGAGTGCATGCTACCCCCAGAACTCTCCATTCTCTTCATGTTCTCATCTCCACTGTGTTTGGCAGCTGACTCTGTGTGTGAGATTTTTAAGACTGACCCTTGGCATCATGGCGTCCTCCAAAGGAATGGTGTCCAGTACTATTCAGCTTTAAATTCTCCGCTCTGCCAAGCCCTTTCCAATTTCGACTTTGACTTAATAGAGCTGGGTTTAGTCCCAGTATCTTTGGGACTTTATTTATTTGTCTTGGGGCCTAGATTGTCATACTTATTTCCCCAGTGTTTTAGAGCCAAGACTGGTTCAGTCCAATGGCTGTACTGGGAATCTATGGGTCAGATTTCCTAAAGGATCTGCCCAGAGTATAGGAAATACCCCATGGATCTAGGGCTGTCTGGTCCCTTTAGGAATTGTGGCCTCTATGGGGCCGAGAGTATGAACAACTACGCTTGCTGATTGTTTAGCTCCAGTGTACAGGAAATCTAGGTTGGGTAGGTCTGCATGAGTCAAGAACGTGCATTTTTAACTCCATAGAAAAATCTGAACAAGGGAATGATCTTTGGACCTGAGCCCATGGGGTGGACCTAGGATGGAGTATGGCCATATCTCCAGGGGCTCAGAGAAGTGGGGTCTGGATTTTAGAGAGGCCCAGATGATGGGCCAAGACCACTGTCCATTGGAGCCTTGAGCCAACATGTCAGTCTGGTCAGCTGACTGGGCTTGACTGGTACATCACGAGGGTCATGTCCCTGGATCCTCCCAGGCTGGAGTTAGGAGCCTCAACTCTCATTTCTGGAACTTGTGCCTCCCTGCTGACACTGGTGCTAGGGAGAAAGGATCTCGGAGAATGAAACCAGATAAAAGCACAGGGCACCGAGTGGGTGGAGGCATGCAGATCAACTCTGATAATGTCAGGAAGGAGGTGGGTCCTTTAGGGTCACATGAATTCCTCTACATGGTAGAGGGAAGAAGCACCGAGAGCCGTCCCCACACTGATAATGTTGTCGGGGGAAGAAGCTGCGTGCGTGTGTGCAGCCTTCTCTGTAGTGTTGCTAACAGGGCCTGCCTGCCTCCCGGCTCACAGCCATGCGGATGCTTCAATGCTTCCTTTTCTCACCAGGAACACAAACTTTGATCTGATTGCATTGTGTTCTCTGCAGATGTTTGCGATAGTCTTAAGATAGTCAAGTCTTAGGATAAGAACAGTATTTGTAACTGATAGAACCAGACAGAGAATATCCTGGATTCAGCTAACAACAAAGAATCTGACAATGCACCTTTCAGAGGTGCTGGGAAAACCGGTTGTAGTTGACACAGTCGCCGACTGTCCCATTCCCCGGGGACCCTAGACTAGACCTCTGGCCTGCAGGATTATTCATTTCTGGTGTCAGGGCACAAACACATTCTTACTAGCGTGGTGGCTTCTTACCCCACAGGAGGGTCCCCTCCCCTGGTTCTCACAGGATGTTATTGCTATAAGATGCAACTTGGAAAAGAGCTTCTGTAGTCCTGTCATTTGGGACGTTCCCCATCAATGATCCTCTTTGTGGTAGAGATGCATGTACCTCGGATTGAAGGACACTCTTTTTTGCAGAGTTGGTAACGTGCAGGGAACACTGACTTCTTTATTATCAGCCAGCTTAAGCCATGTGCCTGGTTGGCCTTGATCTAAATAGGACTCTCAGGAAGATGCTGGTCAGTATTTTGGTCAGGGCTTCTATCTTAACTAGATTTTTTTTTCATTCCATAGGTTTATATTTTTAGAGCTGATCGAAGATCGGGCACCTTAATTAAGATTTTTCAGGCATCAGGTAAAAAGGTGAGATTCTGGATACTGGTGTCTTCTTTTTGCTTGTGAGATGTCATCCTGTGGGAATCAGTTCACTTCTTAGAAAATTGGTGTAGAGGCCCTATCCGTGCCCTACGTTTGCGGCGACCCCGCATGCAGCTGCCTTAACCTCCCCAGCATTGTGTGTATCCTGCGGACTGTGGAATTCACGCTCATTGTAGGGCACAGGTAGCAAGATGAGTTTGGACATGACCAGTTACATCACAGAGTTCGAAAAGGATTTCCATAGTTCAGATAGTCCTCAGAATTACGACTTGCTGTGTGTGTCTGCCTTTTATAACCCTCCATCTGCCTCTCTCTTATACCTACACATCGACACCCCAGAGAGATCAGACGCAGTCAAGTACAGTAACAAACCCATGAAACCTAACTCAGTAGGCATGCAGGCAATTGGCTCTCACTCTCCCTGTGTCCCTGGCCCAGCGCCACCCTCATCCTCTCATCCTGAGCCCCCACCACCATTGCCACACAAAGAGAAACCAAACAGAAGTCACTCAGCTCCTTTGAGAACCTTGAAATAGAAATGGCTTGGGAAGGCTGCCTTGGGCAGGTTTATCTGCGTGCGTTATCTTGTCTTCGTCCTGGCCCTAATCCTCTCTCCATTTCCTGCACGTTTCTGTTACGCTGCACCATAGTCTGGGATGAAGTCAGTAGAGAGTCTCTGATTCATAAGCCACGTTTTCGTGGGCTTGTCCGTCTTGCACACCTTAGTGTGGCTCAGACCAGCAGGATCATTTAGGGAGATTGGCTCATCTTGGGATACACATTTTGGTTGGAGACCAAGGGATACTCTGGAGGCTTGCCTTGGTGTGGAGGCCTTAGTGGGCTCTGGGAAGAAGTACAGGACTCCTGGGGCTTGGGAGGGAGATTCCAGGAGGTAGGAAAATGTGGAAGGTGGTTTTACGTCCCACCACCCTAAGAAAAGGGGGAAGATGACTGTTTTCTCTGTGGGCGGGCCACATGCCGCAGCCCAGTTTAGGTCCCACTGTGGGTTAGACCTGCTCTACAAAAGCCTGACGCCATTACGCACTGTTCTGACGGTGCGTATCCTCACTTCCCCAAATTCCGCTCACAGGTAGAATTTTTTTTTCAACTTTAACAACCTTAATGTGTGTATTTAGTAGAGAATTGTCATAATCTTTTCAATTAAAAAAATGCATCACCAAATCAGTTTTGTGAAGTTTTCCCTGAGAACAGCTCCTCATTCCCCTGGGAACTGCACTGGCCTGTGTTATTTTAACATTTCCAAAACCCCAAAGCAGTCACACTGGAAAAGGACTGTAAGCAATTCTGCAAAAAAGGTTTTCCAAGCACCTTGGACAGTTAGACAAGAAATAACACAGTGCCATTTGAAAGAGCCCCAAAGAGCAAGTAGGGTGTGAATGCTCCTAAGTCTAACATTTTAGTTCTTTCTTAAAAAGAAAAAAAATAAAACAAACGGGTGAGTGTGCCTCGTGTGGGAAACCCAGACTCCCACCCCTCTCCTTCAAACGAACCTGGGCTTGACAGCATGAAATGAAAGGTGCCCTCCCCTTATTGAGATATAATTGACATATAGCGTTGGGTGAGCTCAAGGTGTTCAACACAATGATTTGGCCCGTGCATACATGGTGAGCTCACATCCATCACCCCATGTAACTACTATGTAAGGACTCTGAAGTGACATGCAGAGCAGGAGCACACCTGTCACCCAGTTTTCAGAGTATCTTCAAGTCATTTCCACCTGTGTCTCTGCACCTGCTGCCTCTGCCCCCCCCCCCATCACCTGCTGCCTGTGCCCAGGGCAGAGCCAGTTAACGCCAGTCATCCTGGCTTAATTAACAGCCTATAATTGTGCCCCCTCCTTCTCAAAAGCCTCCCGGGGCAGATGGCAACTTACACGGCCACCCATCTGTGACAGATCACAGTCAGGTTTGGGACAACAGATTTAAGAGTGGATGGTGGGAGAGGTAAACATTTGAGAAGACACTTGTGCCCGCTTCCTGAGGGCTCCGTGACTGAGAGTCCCAGGACAGACTGGCTTGTGTGTCTGCTTGAATGTCCCTGTAGGTATTGGGGCTCCCTGGGAGGGAGGGCACTGAAAGGCCAGATGTTTCACCGGCCAGCTTCGTGGCCACGCCACACCCTCACTCTGCACGATCCTAGCTAGAGTCACTCCTTCCTCGTGCCACACCCACTCTTGCCCTCCTGTGTCTCTGGCTTCTAGCTTTACCCCCATCATCAGGGTTCTGATTTTGAAAAAGACCATTACCCTCTTTCTACATCTTATTCTGCTTTTTGCCAGAAGAAATGGGAAATTCTAGTCTCTCTGACTTCTCCATTATTTCAGAGGGAAAGGACATGACCCCAGGCTTTCAAAGGATGTCTCTTTACCCCTTTGTCCGGAGCCACACACACATGGGAGGGCTCTGACTCAGTCCACCACTGGTCCGCTTCTGCTTTTGTCTGGCCAGAATTTGGTCAGGTAGTCCTGTCCCCTGGCCTTACCATAAGAAAAACAAAACAACAAAACCGAACAGTTCCAGTTTTTGGTGGCTGACATCCTTCATACAGTACATCTAAGAAATGATCAGTATGTGCACAATCCAGATGTTAATAGACACACGTCCCTGCATTTCTAGGCTGATGGGAGAGCTCTGATCAAGGAGCACCCCTCCACACACACACACACACACACACACACACACACACACACACACACAGCGTGTCATTGCCTCATATAGGAGTTTTATTGCGTTAGCGGGGTATCTGAAGTGTTTGCATGTCAAAACTTAGGAAACTTCACGTTCAGGGATTTCTGATTGAACACCAATGAAGATGCCAAGTTAAATAGCCCATTGGAATGAAACAAATAGTTCTCCTGGGGCTCAGCCAGAGAGAACAGCCAGCAGCTTTGGTTCTCGGGGCCTTGTGTGGGTCTCACCAGCTTGTTTGTTTGTTTGTTTGTTTGTTTTACTGAAGTCCAGATAGATCGGCAAGGCCACTGAATTAGTGACTGGCAACTTGGTCTCTGCTGTGAATCCAAGCGTTGCCCACACCTTTCTCCTTTGGGAATGGGTGGTGGCAGGGTGGGGTACATTGAGCACAAGTGGCGTGTGACTGGGGAGGGGCTCCTGTCCCCCGGTTCACTGCAGGAAATGGACCAGAGTGCCCTCCACTGCTCTCACACTCCCTGGGGCAGCCGCCAACAAACACCAGCTCCGAAAGAAAACACTTGTTCCCATCAGCAGAACCAGACGCCTTTTATCTGAAAACATTTATTTTAAAAGAATGGAAGAATGGCCTTTTTTTTTTTTTCTTTCCAACAGAGGTTGCAAACTGGCAGCCTTTGGAAAGGATGCAGCCTGTAAAACTTTTTGTTTGGCCTGCCCGCTGTGTTTGTTTCTTCGTTTTTATTGTGAACAAGTTGCTTGCATTTTAGAAAGAGCCACCTCAAATAAAATTTTAGATTTTGGCTTCTCTTGAAAAGCGGGAAGGTTGGTGTCCCTGAGTCGGCCTCCCTCATGGCAGCAGTGGACTGCGGTTGGGTAGGAGCGGCTCTGGTAGCTGGCTCTGTGAGTCCCAGTTTGCCACAGTCCCTACCACTCCCTATTGCTTGTTAGACACTGAAGCCAAGCGTCACTTGCGACCTGTGAGCATACTTACAGTGTTACTTGTTTTTTTCTTATACCTGTTCTGTCACCTGCCTGGATCCCATTAGCGTTTGGGTTTGGGACCCCTGATTTACGATAATAGGCATTGGATTAAGCTCTGATTCAAAAAGAACGAGTGGAACCTGGCCGTGTTCCCTTACCTGTTACATAGTCTTAGTCACAGTGCCTTTTCCTGTCACTTGAGTTCATGCCTTCCTGGTTAGGTTTAGCTCTGTGCAGGCCTGGGAGAGGGTAATCTATTTCTCCATGTAGCGTTTATTTTCACGCTTGCCTTGTGTTATGAAATTTCATATTCTTACTTCGTTAGCCCTGTCAAATGTCTGTTATAGGAGGCACTTTCACTATGGTTGTAACCTGTTTTGTAACCTTGGCTTGTGTTTTTAAAAACCATACCTTATTCTCCTGGGGTTGGTCCACTTGTTTCCCCCTTGGTAGGACTCCAAGGAGGGAGACTCTGAGCCAGTTAGCTTTGGTCTGATGGGCACAGGCATTTCACCACTGGCCCAGGCCTTCTGGCTTATGGGGCAGCACAGCCTTCACAGCTTGGGGGCAGGAGTTTCTAAAGCAGTGGGCTAGAGGAAAGTGAGGGCCTCCTGTGTGAGGGCAGACACTGAACGCTTTGTTGCAACTCGACTTGGTTGCAGATGGGCTCTTACTTCGGCTCCTCCTTATGCGCAGTTGACCTGAACGCGGATGGCCTCTCTGACCTGCTGGTGGGGGCCCCCATGTTCTCTGAGATCAGGGATGAGGGGCAGGTCACCGTCTACATCAACAGAGGAAATGTGAGTACACTGCTGGGTACCAGGTGGACGGGTGTGGGAGAGGGACATCTGTCCAGCGAGGGGTGACCCAACGCCACGCCGGGCCATGCGCTGGGCCGCGTTACCCAGAGGAGGAGAAAAGACAGCTTCCTACCTTCAGAAAGCTCAGCATGCCATTAATGAAAAGCCGGACACAGTGTTGTCACTGCAGACATGTAGGGGTTGAGAAAAATCGTAATGTCTCTTGTTTGATTTTGAGTGTTTATTCTGTACTTGAAATTGTTCCTCCTGTTTTCTGTAAATGATTTCCACGTAATGTGCACATGGTATTGGGGGTCCTCGTTTTTCAGATTAAAAAAACGAGGCCTGCGGCACATAGCTAGAAGCAGTGGGCTGGAATTTGAACCCAGCCCAGCTGGCTCCTGGGAGTTGTGCTGCCTGCCTGGAAGTATGTACACAGTGTGCCCAGGGCAGCCGAGCAGCCTCCTGGAGGGCGCAATGGCTGGGGAGAGTCTTGAAGGAGTAGGAGTTAGGCAACATGTGGGGGTGGGCTTGGAGCTGGGCAAGTGGGTTGAGGCCTGGGGCAGCAGGACCACTTAGTTCTGGGGGTTGGGTGGGGGCCAGTGCAGTGGCCGAGGGCTGTGATCACGATTTCCCTTATCCTGCAGAACCGTGAAAGGGGTGCGATGGCGTCAGGAAGATGCCTCTGCCCCTCTGCAGCTCAGTGAGGGGATGGGGACCGGGGCGGGAGGGAGGGCAATGCACCAGTGGGGCGGGAGACTGATGAGAAAGCAGAATCTGTTCAGCATCTAGAATTAAGAATGTCCAACAAGAGAGTTAAATGCATCAGTTTTGTCACCAAGCATGAGAAAACGCTTATGAGGTAATCAGTGAAAAGCAGGATAAAAACTGCCTATACAAAGAACCTTTAAAAATATACAAAATACATGGAGAATGTTCATAACAAATCTCGGTGGGTGGTAAGGCTTGGGTAGATTTTTAGTTTTATCTTTATCCAAAGAGCAAGAATGTAATACGTTCATAGTAAAAATAAAAAAATAGAAAAAAAGTGTACTTTTAAGCAGTGATGAAGATGCTAGTTATCCTAGTTTGATAACTCATCCAATTGGAGGGGACAGTGGTGTTTAACTATAGGTGGGCAGATGTCACAAAGGAACGAAGCCATTTGAAGAGGAGCCAGGGAACGTTAGAGCCTTGGGCTTTCTTGGATGCTTGCAAACTCTTTGAGAAAGTGGATCGAAAACCTGGGAGCAAACGTACTTCCTGGAACCTGTTGCAGTGACGCTTGGCATGTGTGTCCCCGTTGTTATCCCAGGGAAAGGGACAGGCAGGTGTGGGGAGAAATGAGGTGGTCGTTACGAAGATGAGAGCAGCGATGTTCAGCAGCCACCGGCTACTGTATTTGTAGGAGAATGAAACATTCATGTAGGCACGAACTTGTCAGGCAGGAAGGTGACCAGCACAATAGCTCGACAGTGTGTCTAAACCAGGGTGTGGAATCTGGGAGCAGGGGAATTCCCCCAGACACACTGTGCCCACGCACTCCAACCCCCAGCCAACGTATCTTAATGCCGTGTGGCTACCCTGAGTACCAGGGCATTCTATCTGTTGAACCTCACCCTGTCTGATTAATGATTATGAAGTAGTGCAGAGGAGTGGAAAAACGATGACTTTGGAGTTAAATGGACCTGGATCTTGCTTTTTCCACTTACTAGCCTGTGCGATGTGGACAAATAGCTTAAAATTAGTGGCTCAGTTTCCTCATCTGTAAAGTGGGGAGAATCATAAGGTCCAATCTAAAGCCAGACCCTCCCTGGGATGGCGTGTGGGTGTGCAGTGGGTCCAGAAAACCTCTACACTGGGGCATGTTTATACGTTTTTATGCCTCAAAATCTCAGATTATATTTTAATAGTCTGCTACTGACATGTCAGTCATTTGGGGTAGAGTGGGTATCCTCGGATGGCTTTTACTGCCACCACACACCGTTGATCCCCTCCCTCTGTTGGGTGCTGTTTGCTCAAGAAATCCAAATCTGAGCCACACGATACTGGGCACAGTTTTGTGCATCCCCACCCCTTCCCTGGCCAAGAACTCTACTGGGTGTTGGGTTTTCTGAACCATGACTCTGTCGAGATTACTGATCACATACACCTTGCAAAGCAGCTTTGTAACCTTGTACTAAGTGGGACAGGAGAGAAGAAATAGAAATATGCATGCCCACGTAAAACCACTTTGGGAAACAAAAGGTAGGGGCAGCTGAGAGGATTTTGTGGCGACAGGTGTGTAGGTAGGTAGGTTTATGGAGTGTCAGGACAAGGGAGAGATGGAGTCACTGGCCAACATGAGAAGCCCCTTCCCTCTAGAAGGCATCTCAGACTGTGGGAGACCCTCCTGCTGCACAGGTGAAAGGGACTCATTTTGCCAGCAGGAGAGAGAAGCTTGGGTGACCGTGATTCTGCCCAGGTGTTTCCTGACGATGGGTGTGCTCCGGGGGAGGCATTCAGAGCTTTAGTTTTATTGGGGGTTTTTTGGTTCTGGTTTTGTTTTGTTTTCCATTTTTTCCTCCATCCTTTTTCCCAGGGAGCCCTCGAGGAGCAGCTGGCCCTGAGCGGTGATGGTGCCTACAACGCACACTTTGGAGAGAGCATCGCCAGCCTAGGCGACCTTGATGATGATGGGTTCCCAGGTCAGTGAGCTCGCACCTGCCCTCTGGCTTCGCCCTGGCACCAGGTGTTCCTGGATCTGCCTGCCCACTTGGAAGGCTCCTGCAGGCAGGGGAGCCCTCAGAGAAGATGTTCTCTGTACAGACATTCAGGGCTGGGCTCAGAGCACACTGCGCTTCTGCTTTGCGTGCTACCGTCTCAGCAGCCCCGACCTCTTGGCTCTCTGTTTGCCGTGCGGAGGAACCTAGGGCTGGGCCACTGGGGCTGCTTGTTGCAGACATGTTTGAACCAGCTTCCTCCTGCCACCAGCGCTCCTGTCTAAGCCTCTAAGGCTCTGCAGCGTTGTTAGTACAATGAGTGAGGAGGGACTTAGACCTTTTCAGCCCTGAGAGTGACAGCAAGCAGATGGACTTGAATATGTCCCTGCTGAGAGGGTGGGGCTGTCTGTACCTGATGTCAAGTTCTAGCGGCACTGCAGATTCCTTCACAGTCTCTTGGCTCCTCTCTCTGGTCTGTTCAGTGCCACCTCCTCTTACTGTATACGCAGTAGACAGACATCAGGACCTGTGGGAGCCGTGTCACTAGGGGGACGGCTGAGGTGGAGGACAGGCTAGGGGGCAGCTCTTGCCTCAGGCCAGACATCCAGGCTCCTTTGATACCCTCACACTCCTGGCCAGAGAGGATCCCGGCTTGAGGTCATGTGAGCACGTGCCCCTCACCCTAGACCTCACTTCTGCAAACACATGAATTTTGTCAGAAGCAAAGGGAAGAAAGTCAGGAAGATCTCGGCTTTGTTCCAGGGGCTGTCAGTTTGTGAGGGTAATGATGTTTTTTTGGGAAGTGAATGCCATTTTATGAAGTCCCTTCTCCAGGAACAGAGTCGACTTTCTCAGTTATGCAATAACCATAGTTTATGGAATTCCCCTGACAGAAATTCGGGTGGGTGGTTTATGTTTGCATTTCTTTTATTGGATGGGTCAATGACTTTTTTCTGTGAGGATGAGGTAGGAAGTTTTCTGGAACTAAACCCTTCTCAGCTTCAATAATTTTCTTTCTACCCCCTTTCCCCCCCCTGCTAAGAGATTGTGTGTCTAGCTTAATGCCTGAACAACCAACGACCAAGAAATTTCTGGTATGGAGGGACCCAGATGATGGCAGGAATTAGGAAAACTCCTTATATTACTCCATCTGGCTTTCTAACCCATAGCTGTTTTTCTCCCCTTAGATGTGGCCATTGGCGCACCCAAGGAGGACGACTTCTCCGGGGCTGTCTATATCTATCATGGCGATGCTGGCGGGATTGTCCCTCAGTACTCAATGGTAATTGCTGTGAGAATGACATGGTAACTGCCCATACATTCATCTGACAGACACGTAGGGAACCTTTAGTCTGTACCACACCCTGGGGTACAGAGGAAAACACAACATGGTTTCTACCTTCAACCTTCCCACCCTCCAGTGAAAGAGACCATTGGTATTGCTTATTAAGTACAAAAACACATTCAGAGACTCCCAGGTTTGCTCACAGTCGGGTGCATCCTGCCTGTGAAGGATTACATCCACACCCTTCCCCCAGTTAGAGTTATTTCTTGAAGAAGAAGAGGTTTTATTTTTTTAGTTACTCCTTTGTCAACCATCTGTGCAAGCCAAAGGAATATGTTGTAAAATATAATTTAGAGAGACAACGGTCCGTGGAGGAGGGGCTTGAAAGCTGTCACAGGGCTGATTGCTGCAATCGGCGTTGCAGTGAGGGGCTGGTCCAAGCTCTGGCCTTGAGCCCCAGACTTGGGAACGTGGAAGTGGAGAGTTCTGTTTTTTGCCATATCAGCTTGGTGTTCAATCTTGCTGATGGTGTGAAGCCCAGCCCATGGGAAAAAGGAAGTCACTCTCTTGACAGAAGCACCGTCAGGATATTTGTGGATGTCTCTGTCTGGAGTGGCACAGGCCTGTGTCATTCTCCCAGTGAGTGGGTCAGTGACAGAAAGGGACTGAGCACAAGTTGAGAACTTTCCAATCAGCAAATATTGATCTGTTGAGCACTTCTTTTTTTTTTTTTTTTTAAAGATTTTATTTATTTATTTGACAGAGATAGAGACAGCCAGCGAGACAGGGAACAGAAGCAGGGGGAGTGGGAGAGGAAGAAGCAGGCTCATAGCAGAGGAGCCTAATGTGGGGCTCGATCCCATAACGCCGGGATCACGCCCTGAGCCGAAGGCAGACGCTTAACCGCTGTGCCACCCAGGCGCCCCCTGTTGAGCACTTCTTATGTGCTTACCACGTCCTACTCATGCTTCTATTTCTCATCATGAAGCAGCTGGCCTCATATCTTGATTATCTGTAAGGAAACAGAACTTTCAGCTGAGTCGTGTTCTTGTAAAATGTCCTGTAAGTGTTCTGTAAAATGAAGTTATTAGGAAAGTGTCCAAACCTGTTCCAGTACTGAAGTCTGTAGGTAAGAAACAGACTTTACAAGTGGATTTTAAGAGCCAGTACATAAATGTAAGTTCAATTCATGCATTCATAATTGTTCTTCTTGCAGCAGATACAAGTGAGCTGAGTAGAGGTTGAGGGTTGGTTTGTCACCAGCTTCCCGCGCCCTCTCTGCTGGGGCCAGCCCAGCTTCGTGGCTCCCACGCAAGGCAGAGGGCGGAGAGGAGGGACGCTCTGCTCTCTTCTTCTCTTTAGTCCTTGTCATAGTCCTGTGAGATGGTGCCTTGATTATCCACCTTGTCTTTATGAGGTGCCTCCAGCCCAGACAGGTGACTTCGTTTGCCCAAGCAAACGGCTTTAAGTGGCAGTGTGACCACTGAAACTTTGCCTGACTCCCAACCTTTTATTAGAACTATGCCCTCAGCTCCACATTGGAGGAAGGAACACTCAGGGAAGCTCAGCTGGAAAACTTAGAAATATGGAAACTTATTTTGCTCTGAAGCACACACACTCCAAGGGGTATGGGTCTCCTCGGACCACCCTCTTCTCATTAGAAATGAATAATGGTGACAGGAAGCTTTTAGGTGACTCGGCCAATGTAGCAGGAGGAAGAGGGCTTTGGGTGCAGGTTGGGGGCCACATCCACGTCAGGAGGGCTGCTACGGTCTGAGTTAGGGACCCTCTTCACAATGTGACAAGCGGGAAGTCATCCAGGGAGACTGGTCCTCCGGCAGCCGCCGGGGTCACTTTCCACGCATCCTCCTGGAAGCTTGTTCCCGGACCTTGGAAGCGAATCACACAGAGAGGCAACCTGTCAGAGACCCCTGCTTCCCCTCCTCCCGCGGCCCTCCAGTGTTTTGTTTTGTTGCTGGGTGGAATCCCTGCAGAGAACTGAAGTACAGAGTTTGTGGTTAGCATGGAGTGTCTCTAGTAGGAAGCAGGGATCAGCAGCTGGACACGTCCTGCCTCTGTCAGCATGCCGGCAGGCTCCTTAGCTTCGACAAAGAGAAGTGGTTTGGGGTGCTTTAAAAAGAAAAAAGAAAGAAACAACTACGCTTATACTTTTTCAAGCTGCTAATATGTATATGATAAGGTCAGTGATTTAAAAGGAAAAAAAATCCTTTAATGACAGATTCTTCAGGGCTGGGGTCTGGACAGAGCGGGCATTGTGTGGGTGAACCAGAGGAAGAAATCAGAAACAGCTCTGGGCAAAGGAGTCGCTTTTCTTTGGCCCAGACTGGTATTATTTCTGCCGGATAAATTGTGAGATCAGGGCTGAAGTTCGTCCACGTTACTCTTTAACTCATTCCTCTTTCTTGAGTTCATCATGAAAAGTGTTGATTTTAAGATCCTTGTGTGCCTTTCTCAATTTGAAAGCCCCCTGGGCATGTCATGGCGGCCCCTGTGATCTTTCTCCTGCCGTAAGGACACTGCCTATAAACCTGGGCAAGCGGAGGTTTTCCAAGGCTCCTGGTTTTCATTTAGGGTTATTAGCACTGAGCAGACTTATCTTCCCGGCTTTATGGCCTAATGGCCTGCAGATGTCTGTGGGATAACTTAAGCCTGCATCGCCACCCCCAAATGGACCACCCCTTCAGTCTTCCCCCTTGTCCCAGCCACAGCAGAGCTTAGAAATGCAGACCCAGGGTGAGCTGCTGCGAGCATGGTTAGACTACGGAGCTGAGCTGGTCTGCCTCAAAATGTGGTTTTTAAGAAATAGACCTACATATATGTTTGTTTAGACAGAGCCATGTGGGATGTGGAGCTCTGCCTGTTAGCAAGATACATTTCTTCAGCATTTGCTACAGTGCTCTGATTTGTACTGTGATGCTTGCACGTTTCCTGTTGGATGGCTTGACTGAAGATGGCAAGTGGAAGGTTATTCTCAGTGATGGGCTCCTGGGAGGGGGGTGGTCCCTGGCGTCTCCATCTGTAGATCCTATGGAAACTCCCTCTCCCCACTCTCATGACTTCTCTGCAGGATGACTCAGTAAGGAAGAGGATATGGAAAGAGAGTCCAAAGTGAGCCCCTGGATATCTGCAAACCTGGTTCCGCTAGGGATTGTGCTGTATGGCATGAAAACCAAGCAGTTTTCTTATCACCCACAGTGAGGGCATTGGGAGGGAAGCCTCCCCAAAGAGACGGTATAAACAAAGGGAAGAAGGAACAGGTCAGGTCCCAGGAGATGGGACTTTTCTGATTCAGGAAGTTTGATATCTTTTGAGGAACTGTGCCACGCAGATGTCGACGAATGACGAAGGCCTCTAGTACAGTAAATAGTCCTGAACCAAGGCAGCATGTGCTAATCTAGATTGAACTTAATGATGAATAAAAGTACAGATTCCCCTTGGGGGTAGAGCTGTGAGCTCTTTTTTTTTTTTTTTTTTAAGATTTTATTTATTTATTTGACAGAGACAGCCAGCGAGAGAGGGAACACAAGCAGGGGGAGTGGGAGAGGAAGAAGCAGGCTCCTAGCGGAGGAGCCCGATGTGGGGCTCGATCCCAGAATGCTGGGATCATGCCCTGAGCCGAAGGCAGACGCTTAATGACTGCGCCACCCAGGCGCCCCAGAGCTGTGAGCTCTAACTGATTGATTGGGGGGCTGCCTTTTAGGGAGGAAGGTTGCTTTAGCTGATTTTTAGGATTTCCTGCAGTTTATAGAAGGTTCAGGACCATGGAGCTCCAGATTTCCTAGATAGGACAGTCTCATCCTGTCTGTGAAGCCCTGGAGCCTAAAGATCTTCTGGTCTGCTTGACTGAGAGGCAGTTCCATGTGTCTTTTCCAGCTAGACATGCTCATTGCCCTTCCATCCAGGGAAGGACTGACGAGCACCTCCAAGGAGAGGGGTGTCCATGTTTGGTACATATTTGGGAAGAGAGACCTAAGGAAAACATGGTCTTAGAATTTGAGCCAGCTCCACCTGTGTGGAAACAACACAGGACCGCTGTTGGAAATGGAAGTAAACATCCACTGTGAACTTCATCTGGCGTGTCACAACATGAGCTCGCTAGTCTAGGTGGGTTTTTCACGAACACTCAGCTTGGGAAAATTTTTAAACAATGACATGTCGCTAAGGCAAGGAGCAGTAACGGAGTGTGTGGTATTCAGCCATGTGCTAAAAACCCCAAGATCAAATTAGGACTACAGTTTTCTCTTTCCGCAGCTTCAGGACTGAGTGTCCAACGGAAGCTGCGTAGAACAGTCATGGGTTCTTATTTACCACTGTGCTCCTATCCGGTGACTCAATTTCCCTATTATCTGTTTCAGAAACTGTTGGGCCGGAAGATAAGTCCGGTTCTGCGGATGTTTGGGCAGTCCATATCAGGAGGCATTGATATGGATGGAAATGGCTATCCTGGTAAGCTGTTTTTCTTTAAAGGCACAGGAGATAAACGAAGATAAATGCATGAAGTAGAGGCATTTCCAGTCTGGTTAAGCGGTGGTGACATCTATTTAGGATCAGGAAAATTCCCACAATAGAATGCGGTGCTTTGCCTGGTGTTTGATTTTAAGGTGTTGAAATTTGTTGTGGGGTTTTAGAATGATCTCTTCTGAAGAGTTTAAGCACCAAAAGGATGGATTGATTTCAAAAGAAACAATAAATAAATAAAGAAAGAAAGAAAGAAAAGAAAAGAAAAAAAGAAAAGAAGAAAGAAAAGAAGAGAAAAAGAAAAAAAGTGATTTCTGTGGCGGCAGCTCTTTCTAATGAAGGGGAAAAAAGCACTGTCCACATTAAAAATGATAGCAAAACTTCATGTTTTCCTCGATCTTTAAGCATATTCAGAGGCTTTTTACCCTTGAGAGGGGAAAAAGGAGCTGGGCACCACCTTCCCCACCTCCTAACCCCTGCAAGAAAATTGAAATATTTGGAGCAAAAAAGAAAACCATGCCCTGTCCCTGATGGACAAAACAGACCTTCCCCGCTCAAGGCTGGCTGCCTTGTCTTCAGGGTGAACTAATGCTTCGTGGTGTTTGAGGCTAATTGAATAAAAATGTACCATTTCCCACCTCAAACCCAAGTGTTGTCCAGTTTAGGGAAAATGGGCTGGGCAGGGGCATGGTAGTTCTTCTCTGGTTGAAGGGGACGGAGGGGGGCGAGGGGAGGAAAGACAGATGAGAATTTGAAAACATCCGAAATTGTCCTGGAATTCAGGAAACATTTCCCTGAAAATGCAGGTCATCTTGCTGTCTTGAGGAAGTATTTCTTTCCACTTAAAATGCCCCAGAAGGACTTCTGAGATCCGGTGCGGTACCGTACGAGGGCAGCGTGTTTGGTAGTTTCTTACAGGAAGCAGTTTGATCATTTCTTGTGACTTTACGGAGCCAGAAGGCGGGGATAGGAAAGGGTCATTGCTGAAGTTTTTGTTCCTGTGGACTGTCATAGGTCTTCCTAGGTCGCAGAAAGCAGTTCTTCTTGTTTTGGGTAATTTGTGGCTGTCCTGAAATAATACCTGATGTTGGGTTTGCACTTTAATATATGCAAAATGCTCCCACGTGCAGTACAGCTCTTACAGTTAGTGCAGCAGGCGGGTAGAGGTGGGGTGTCCCCCACTTGACACACAAGGGTGCTGAGCCACAGAGAACTGAGGAGCCTGGCTGGAGGCCACCTCGCGGCGGGCAGAGATGCACGTGCACTGCGAGCAGGTGTGTTCACGCTTCATGATCCATGTGAATTTCTTACATTTTTCTTTTCTTTTTTCTAAGATTTCTTAAATTTTTATTTATTTGAGAGAGAGTGAGCACTCGAATGGAGGGGCGGGGCAGAGGGAGAAGCATACTCCCTGCCGAGCAGGGAGCCCAATACAGGACTTGATCCCAGGACCCTGAGATCATGACCTGAGCCGAAGGCAGACTTTTAACCGACTGAGCCACCCAGGTGCCCCTGAACTTCTTACATTTTTCATAAAAGAAATGACAAATTCCTCAGGTTCTTGTATTTTCAAACATCTAGTCAACTCAAGAAGACTTGGAGAACAGCAAAATTAATGAGCACACCCAACTGCAGAAATTTTAGCAGCACTATAATTCATGGATTTGCTGTTTCTTTTTCCTTAATGAGGGCATTGTATAGACACGGGGATTCAGGCTCTCTTGGATTCAGATGCTTGCTTCTGTAAAGTGGTAATGGGAACCCAGGACTAAGGGATTTATACTCGAAGGGAAGAAAGGCAGAGAGCTACTGGATGAGTATATACTTCATAAATTAAAATTGTTTAAGAATAAACATTACTGGGACACCTGGGTGGTTCACTCGCTTAAACATCTGCCTTCGACTCAGGTCATGATCTCAGGGTTCTGGGATTGAGTTCCGCATCGGGCTCCCTGCTCAGCGGGGAACCTGTTTCTCCCTCTGCCTCCCCGCTTCTCGTGCTGTCTCTCTTTCTCTGACAAATAAGTAAATAAAATCTTAAAGAGAGAATAAGCATTACCAGCTAATACTTGCGTCTTGGTTTGTAGTGTACTACGTATTTCATGAGTTTTCTGATTTAAATATGTGATTTAACATAGGTCACATGTATTTAAAAATTGTTAAATATTTAATAACTAATATTATGTTTAATAAATATTTAATAGATGTTTTCTGATTTAAATATTATGAAATATTATCAGCGGATAATTATGTCTGCAGTACAGACGAGGACACTGTGAGAGATCCTGAGGTCACACGGAATGAGGGGTGGAGCAGAGATGATTCACATGTTCTGCAGAACCTAGAGCTTTTTTCCAGCTCATTTAGTTCTAAGTATCTGTCTCTCTAATTCACTGGTGTCCAAAAGATACATAATGTGAGCCACATATATAATTTAATGTATTCTAGGAATCACATAAAAAAGATGAAAAAAATAGGTAAAATTAATTTTAATAATCAATATAAAAGTTTTTGAGCTAGTTCATGGTTTTTGCACCAGCCACATTTCAAGGTCTCACCAAGCCATATCCGGTGATTGGCTGCCACGTGGGTCAGTGTGACTCTCACTCTTACAAGATCATTGTATGGCCCAGAGGAGGACTGTCAGGGGCCCCTGACGTCAATGGTGGGCCCCCGTGGTTTTGGACCTTGCTGGGGGTGGGTGGGCTGGGAGGGGCTTTAACACGTCTCTGAATGCTATAAACTTCTGATTTTCAGATGTAACTATTGGAGCCTTCATGTCTGACAGCGTGGTTCTTCTAAGGTGAGATGCTGTCCTCTTGCTTCTCGGATTAAGTTCTTTACAGTGGGGGCTGGAGTTTGGTGATGGGGGTGGTTGGGGGAGTTATTCACCGATAGTCAGCTGTTCCCTCTGTCCTGTTCCTGGAGGTGCTGGGGAAGTGGACATGCGGCCTTTCTTTTCTTGTCCTGCTTACCCCCTATGGCAGAGTTTCCAGCTGGCGGGCCTCAAGTGGCTTGCAGCTCTGAGACGGTAACATCCCTGGGACTTGGGGTGGCTTCAGCCCTAGCGATTTTGCCTTTTGCCCTGAACAGCTGCTTCATTAATGTGTGTACACGATGTCATCGTTTCCTACGGGTGCCAGGACGCTCAGGGGCTCTGAAGCAATGCCTTGTCCCAGCTCTTCATCCCCACCTTGTCAGTCCCCAGATCCCCAGGGGCCGGGAGCCTCCTGCCCTGTGGACCGCACTTCCTTGCCCGTGGAGGCTGAGGTGAGGGACGGGAGCCCATGCAGCCCATGCAGCCTGAATCTCTCCTACAAAGGCTGTGGGCTGCCATCCCACCGTGAACCATCTCCAAGTATTTCTGTCTGTATGAGTCAGAGGAGGCAGAATTACCCTTTGGAGTGGGAGCCAGCTCCTAGGTTTTGTTAATAACCTGATGGCAGAACTTTCTAAAATAGGCCAGTGGGATCTTAGAGCTGGAAGGGGTCCCAGAGGCCGTGTAGTTGCACACCCCAGATTCTTCTCATTCAGCAGTCCTTCCTCCAAGTCTCTGGCTGCTAGGCACCTGGCCTCCCCCTGAATGACATGCCCGTAGGGTGAGAGCTTAGTAACTTTGGAGCAAACCAGTTAACCCCCAGCTAATGCAAGATGTTAAATTGTTAAGGAGGCAGAATCGCCTTCGGTTAGGTGGTTGAACTCTGGGGCCAGGCGGCCTGGGTTCGAAGCTCTACTCTGCTGTTGGGAGGTGGGTTTCCCCGGGTGAGTCAGGTAACCCGTCTTTCAGGATTCTCACCAGTTAAACAGGAGAACAGTAGTACTTCCCTCACTGGGTCCGGAGAACTCTGTGAGTTAGTACTACATGCAAAATGCATAGAATAGGCAGGTGGTCAATAAGTGTTAGCAATTCATAGATAACTTACACTAAATTTGCCGCCTTAGAATTCTGCTTCTTGATCCTATACCTTGCACGTAGCAGCCCTTCAGTATTTGACGGTGGCATGCATGTCCCCCGGGTGGTGACCTCACTATTGCCATGTGATTGGATCTCTGCTTTCTTCATGCCCCCCGTCCTGTGGGTCGGCCATTTCCTCTCAGATAAAACAGCTTACATGGCCTCCAGTGACTGAGGTGACACTTCAGAAGCTGAGCTTACCCACCGCCTTTGTGGTGTCCTTCGTCCCCTCTTGGCTGTCCTGAGCAGCTTGCTCTGGGTCGTCACGATTCCTCTAGAATAAAACCTGTTCCCTGGCTCTCGCAGTTGAAAACAGTTGCTCTTAAAATTGGGAGCATCTGGCTTAAGGTATATCCTCTAGATTCTGCTTTTTCATCATTCTTATATTTTATAAGCTTCCAGTTGTGAACCTCAGCCCCAAGGGACTTTTCTTTTTCTCTCCTTCTTGGTGACGTGTGGCCTTCTCTGGGAGTTTTGCCCACACGTGGGTGGAGATGTAAAGTGGGGCAGTTACACGGCAGATGGGAGCCCCAGACCCCAGCCCGGGGTGGGGGCTGAGGCTGGTGAGGGGAGATCATTCAGGGACAGAGGCAGGGTCCTTCGGGGAGAATGCCAGGGACTACTTATCAAGAAAAGAGGCTTTAGGAGAGGGGCTGCAGGGCACTGCCTGGACAAGGTGGTCAGCAGAAGGCCCTGATAGCTGAGGGAGGCGTGTGGAGGGACGAGGAGATCCGAGATCCATTCCCTCATTTGTTCAGCTAATATCGTTGACCTGTGGTGTGCAACTATATGCCGGATCCCGGGTGCACCTTCCAGAACCATGATACAAACAACTAATATAACCAGTATTTGCTAAGTGCCTCCCACATGCCAGGCACTGTTTAGGCTCCCACATACTTAACTCTTTTTGGTTGTTCTTGTTTTTTCCTTTTGTATGGAGGTATAATTTGCATTCAGTAGAGCCTGCTGACTGAGGCATAGTGCTGGCTGAGTTTTAAGCAGCGTGCATGTGTGTGTAGCTGCCGTCCCCATTAAGATAAAGAACATGTCCGTCACCCCAGAAAGTTTCCTCCTGCCTCTTCCCAGTTATGCCCCGTCCTGACGGACAACCATTGGTCTGATTTTCATTGCCAAAGATCAGTTCTGCCTGTTCCAGAATTTCACATAGGTGGAATTATGTGGTACACACTCTCTTGGCTCTGGCCTCTTTCACTCAGTACAGTGTGTTTGAGATTCATCCGTGCTTTTGTGTGGTGTTCAGTTCTTTTTCCACTTACTGAGCAGTAGTCTATTGATTGAATACACTGTAGTTTGTGCTTCTGTTCTCTTGTTGATAGAACATAATTTGGGGGGGGGCAGAAGAAGAGGGAGAGAGAGACTCGTAAGAGAGAATCAACCCTGAGATGATGACCTGAGCTAAAATCAAGAGTCGGATGCTTACCCAACTGAGCCACTCAGGTGCCCCGATAAAACATATTTAATTTTTAGTTTTATTAACAACTTCATAACCTAGATATTATTACTATTATTCCCATTTTATGGATGAGAAAACCAAGTGACATTGAAGTTTTATTAACTTTAAAAAGGAGATAATTGTAGATTGTGGTCAGTGCCACAAGGACGATAAGGCAGGGTTCTGTGGTCAAGGGCACCCGCCTGCATCAAGCCCAGCAGAGAGGGCCACATAGTCCTGGTGGAGGTGGCGGTGTGAAGCCAACGGTGCCCTTGGCTCTGGCAGGTGGAGAGAAGTGGGGTGCGGCAGTCAGATCACTGTGGGTGGGACAGAGAAGGAGAAGCAAGAAAACAGATGGTGAAGTTTGACTCCTTTTCAGAAGCTTGGCTACAAAGGAGCAAATGGGATTGCCAGGTGGCTCAGAGATTAGGCTGAGAGTCTTTGAAACCTCTGCTGCTCTCCTGCGTCCTTTCCTGTCCTGCAAGAATCAGAGGTGGTCACCTTTGGCTTCACCCTCATCCATACAAACCTTGCCCTGACCCCACTCCTGACTTGGGGCCTAAAGAGACAGAGGGAGAAAGGGACGAGGATGAATGGAGATTGAGGGAGAAGTGGGAGGTGGGCTGCGGTGTATAGGCTGTGGGTGGCAGGGGCCTCATCTTTGAGCCAGGCCCCAAGATTGGAGCAGGCCCAGGGCAAGGTTCAGCATGGAACCTGGGTGAGGGTGACCACCTCAGGTCTCTTCTGGGAGCAGGGAAGGCAAGCTGGTGCCTCTCAAGAGAGGGGCAGGGAGGAGCAGGCAGAGGGACTGCTGAGTATGTCTGAGGGGCCAGGAAGGCTGGTCATCTGCAGTGGTATCTGTTTATAACGTGCTGGACGTGGCTGAATGACTGTGGTCAAGAAGGTCTGGAGACGTCAGCCTGCCAAGCTAGGCGGGCCTCTCAGGCATGGCATAGCTGACCGGCAAGTTAGGTAGACTTTGAGTCCCCTTAGAGTTTGGGTGGGACCAGAAAAAGAAACCACGCATGTGCATGCATGTGAAACATACCGAGCCCATTCTTACACATCCTCAGGAAGAGAGTCCGAGTGTGTACGGGCTGGAAATCTTTTGGGCTGCCACTAAGGGAGCACCTGTGAGAGGCTTTGAATACATAGACGTTAATTAGCTGCCTGGAGGAGAGTGCCCTTCACCGGGGTCCAGGCTCTCAGTCTGTCCTCCTGTGTCTGTCCCACAAGCAGCACTACCCCCACAGAAGGCTGGGGTGATGGGAGCGATACCCCATCAGAGGGCATCCTGACTGGTTTTACCTGGAAATAAATATAGGTGAAGCACAGATCTGCCTTGACTTAGGGAGGAGTTAATGTTATGATAAACCCATCATAAATTGAGAATATCCTAAGTGGAAATGCATTTACTACCCCTAACCTCCTGAACGCCACAGCTTAGCCTGGCGCACTTTCACTGTGCTCGGAACACTTACATCTGCCTATGGGTGGGCACAATCATCTAACACTAAGCCTGTTTGATAATGAACCGTTGACTCGCTCATGTAAATGATTGAATACTGTGCCTAAAGTGACAAACAGAACGGCCATGTGGGTACAGAAAGGGTGTCAGTGTAGGGGCTGTTCCCCCTCGAGATTGGTGGCAGAGCCCGGGAGCTGTGGCCCCTGGCCACCGTCACCACACAATCATCCCGTGTAGCGCCGGGAAGGGGAAAGATCCACGTTCACGATGCGAAATTCGGTTTCCACTAAATGCATGTCACCCCATCATAAGGTTGAGAAATCGTTAAGTCGATCTGTCGTAAGTCAGGGAGCGTCCATGTCAGGATTCGAACTGTCAGAGTTATCAGAAAGAAGTATTCTAGCTACCAACTTTTTAAAAATCTAGTCTTGAAGGCATTTGCGGTGCTGTCCTTAGGTGCCCCTTTGCTTTTCTCACTGAGGCCTGCACCTTTGCAGGCAGGACTGTGGCTGGCCCCGCGCTGCCCTTGCCGGTTTTGCTCTCTCAGATTAGCTGGGGAGGGCAGGGCCTGTGTGAGGGCGATAGGCGCCTGGAGCTGTGCCACTGAAGTTCAAAGGAAGCGAGGAGATTTTAGCAGAGATTTCTGGGCTTTCCCTGGTCTGAAAACAATTCTTGGACTTGAAACAGGTTCAAGGGCCTGGTCTGACTAATGTTGGTGAGACGTGCTTCTGAAGGTCTTTGTCCTCACCTCAGAGGATTCTGCGTTGACAGCGTCCACCGACGTCAGTTTGCCAGCCTGCTCACCCTGCCTGACTCTGCAGGGCTCTGCTGTGAGCGGGGACCGGGTGGCCTCCCCGACACCGTGGCCCCTGGGATGCGGGGGGCGGTGAGGCCTTTCTTCCATGCGGTGACCAGGCAGGATGTGCCCAGGGCAGGGTGGAGACCAGCTCTCCCTGGTGCCTCTGTCTGTTTGGGAAACTTTGGGCACTCCCGTGGTTTTCAATCCCTGGCACCCATTTAACACCTCGGGTTTTTGAACACCTATCCTGAGGATGTCAGGATGAATTTGCTGGGGTCCTAGCCTTTGAGGGGCCTGCAGGCTGGTGGAGCAGGCTTGAAAATAAACAAGGACCTTAGTAAGTGGGGTGAGGTATGAACATAGGGCTGGGGCCATGGAGGGGGGCATCCGACTGCCAGGGGTCTTGGAGAGTTCTCCCAGGAGAGGGAACGTAAGCTGGCTGTGGAAAGGCTCCAGGGCTGTACAGAGTGTCCGTTGGCATCTGTACAATCATATTGACCAGGAGCAGAGTATTTGGTTTTTGTGTGATTTATAGCATCTTCTAAGGATGAACCCAGAAGAAAGTTGGAAGGCCGGGACCTTGGATTTCTTTCAGGCACTGTTGTCTGACATCTGTTGGCCTTACAGCTGGATTTTCTCTGGGAGACTTACCATTCCCTTGTACTTGTCACAACTCTCCCATATCCATGGCAGTGGTGGCAGCAGTGAAAACGCCTCACCCCCGCCCCCCGGGCCACGTGTCTCCTCCTTCCTTCCCTTTTCCCCTGAGGTTTTCCTTAATACTTTCTTCTCTGAGAGTTGTGTTCCTTTTCCCCATCTGTCTTGTCACCGTGGGCACTCTGTGAGGTCATTGTACACAAGGGAGGTCATTGTTCTCAAGCCACTAATGCCCCTTAATCTTGTTATATCACGCCAGTGGCATGAAGGCCGGGGCTCCCGAGAGGTAAAAGGGTCTCTTTGTGAGGCCTGGAGGGGAGAAGGTTAAGCCACAGCTTTGGTGAACCGTCCCTGAACAGGTGTTTGCAATGAGAGCAGAATGGCCTGAGTCACTGTCAGCTTTTGTCAGCCGCCCCTGGGGATCCATGGAAGGTGCAACAGGGATGCAGTGCATCTTTCCAGCACAGGGTGGGTGGTGGTGGTGGTGGTGGTCCATGTTGGTGATAAGGATGCGGATGTTTATAGGGTTTCGCTTGCTCCTGAGGCCAGGTGGGTTGATTTCTTCAGCTCTGAAGTGCTTTGCTGTTATCAGCTGGGACTCTGTTAATCAAGTTCTTTTAGAAAAATACTTAATGAATTGAGGGGAGTAAACGAAGGGGGAGTTTTGACCCACTGGATGCAACTAGAACTCTGCAGTTCCTGCTTACAGAGACAGTAAATGCTTTGGGGGAATTCCCGATGGTACATCTATTTCCCGAGTCCTGGCATCTGCTGTAGGAACTCCTCTTAAATATATTACTATCTTCCTAATAAAATGGAAACGGAACTTAATTGGTGAAATTTTAAATAATCACCCAACATCTGGTGATTCATTTATGGCTTCGGCCAGATGTGTTTTATTAACAACTTATTTGCCTTTATTATTGGGAAGCTAACCATTAATTTATTAGGAAATAAGTCACTTCTAAAACCATGAAAAAGTATTTACAGGGCACTTTGGCCCTTCTCTCACGGGTTATTTCATGCTTTAATTAAATTCTGGGCTGAAGGCCTAGGATTTCTCTTGCTGGGTTAGTTCTTGTTTGGTTCTGAGAGCACAATGAAGTCACCTACCTCTCTTGACGTGCAGGGCGAGACCGGTCATTACGGTGGATGTCTCCATCTTCCTCCCAGCCTCCATCAACATCACGGCGCCTCAGTGTCACGACGGGCTGCAGCCTGTGAACTGCCTGAACGTCACCGCCTGCTTCAGCTTCCACGGCAAACACGTCCCAGGAGAGATTGGTAATGAGCCACTGAGTTAGGGCTTGGGATGGCCACCTTAGCTGGAGTGGGATTGTGGCCGCTGAGGGATTGTTCTGGATCCTTTGCTCTCACTGTGCATTCTGGCTGGTTTTGCAGGCAGCACACGCACAGGCCAGACACCCTTTCCCTGTGCAGTGTATGCTCTTTTTCCGCTTCCCACGGTTTCTCAATTTAACATAACCTCCAGCTCTAGAACAAATAATATTTGACCCCAAGCATCCTTTCCCCAAGTGTGTGACCAGACTGAAACCTCACTGGGCCCCACAGGTGTCACAGGCCAGTGGGACTTGTGGAAAGGTAGTGACTGGAGCCTGGCTCTTACAAAACATTCCATTTGGTTAGAGAAAAGAAGTGGTGGGTAGTTGGAGGCTTCCCCTGAGCCAGTGGCACCAGCCAGATGTCAGGGCCTTAAGCCCTTTCCTGTGGAATCTGACACCAGGGATGGATGGTAGGATTGGGATGCTGAGGTTTACGAAGGCTTAGACTTACAAAAGAGGGGAAGCTGCTGTGTCAGCCTCAGATAATTGAAAAGAGACAGCTGGCCCTGCTGTTTCTCTGGTTGGGGAAAGCCAACTTGTCAGCCCAACTCCGGAGATCCAATCCCTGGGATAGGATAGGATCAGTGTGGAGTAGAGCTCTGAGTGTGTGGTCACCTGAAGGAAATGAATCTGGAACACTCATGCAGATTAATAGGTGCTTCGTTTTTACTTGAAAGGCTGACTTAATAATAGAAAATAGAATTCTAGGAAAATAGAAAAAACCACAAAACAATAAGGACCTGGACTTACTGCCTTTCTCAGACATTCTTTGAGTCAAGTGTCTCCTTTCCCTATTCACAGTGTGGTCCCTGGACCCAGCGGTACCAGCATCCTCCGGGAGCTTGTGAGAAATGCAGACTCTCAGGCCTCACTCTGGGTTTCAGAATCAGAATCTGCATTTTAACAAGATCCCGCAGGGTCCGTGTGCACATTTGTGTTCGAGAAGCCCTGCTCTGGAGGGCGTGTGTGTGTGTGCACGTGTGCGTGCGCTGCTCCAGTTCTCAGCTGCACCTTGAGTGCTGTGCGTTATTTAACAGTGTACTAACCCTTCTAGGCTAATGGTCTCCTTGGTACTTTATCTTGATCTTCTGGTGGATTGAGTAAGTTCAGCAATCAAACCTTGAACTTGTTCATAGAGATTTCTTTCACAAGAACTTAGACATTTCAAAGCTGAATGTAAACGTGCCATGAACTCAGGACTTGTTGGTGAGAAAGGATTAACAAACGTTTTAAGCAGAGCGCAGTGAGAAAAAGATCATTCTCGGCTAGGAAAGTATTTGCTCAGGATCACATAGCTATTGGTGAAGCCGGCAGTTGAATCCTGGTTTGATGATACTTAGTTTTGCTTTCCAAAAACTATTTCTCCTCTCCTCCCTAATTATTTTAAGACCTCAGTCTCTAGGGAAAAATGTTTTTCTATTGGTTCTAGGACTCCTGTGTCCTCTGCCTAATTAGATGGTATGTCTTCTATCGAATACCAACTCATGATGTAGTTGGACTCCATTAAAAAACATTATAAAAGAATTGTTGAAGGTTTACGTTGGTGTACATAAAAATAAGCAGAACTATTCTAGAACTCTAAGCAAGTGATTAATAGTTCATGTGTGTGTTCATTTGACAAATGTTTATTGTGTGCCTGCATGTGCCAAGCATATCCTCATGGAGCCTCGAATGGGAATTACAGAGTTTCTATTATTTTGATCCTGAAGTGGTGTCCACAATTTCCAGGCTCTTTGATGACATCACTGTGGTGGTAATGAAGGTAATTTGGTGTTGCAGCAGCAGAGAAGAAGAAACCCAAGATGCGATTTTTGAGCAAGAGGGATTTCAGAGCATAAGACAGGTGGTTGAGTGAACTCTGACTAGAAGGTTTGTGGGCTGAGCCAGGAGAAGATGTGGGTGTCTTCTCAAGCTGCTCCCCACCAGTGGGCCTTCTGGGCCCCAGTCACTGGGGCCGCTTTCATTGACCTCTAGGCAGAATTATAATGAAGTCTAGGCTTAACCATGACCCCTGAAGAGTTGGGGAATAGCAGGAGAAACAGGCAGTTGGGTAGCACACGGTACTGCCCCTAGTGGGCAGTGTGGAGCAGGCAGTCTGCTGCCCACGGGCAGGGGGCGGACTCTGAGTGGCAGTGCGCTCCTCCACTGCATTCAGACATCCCTTTACAGTCTAAGTGGCATTTCTCCACATTTAAGATTGAGGCTTAAAGATCATGATACTGGAGAATTTTGGTATCAGTGGGGCAATGCAGAAAATTATCCATCCTGTTTTTCTTTGTCCTCCCCTGGCATTCAGGGAAAGGTGCTAGATCTCCATCTTTGCAGAAATCTAGTATAACATGAGCTGGCAGTGGGCTATGGAGAGACTTGAGGAGGGGAAAATGGGCAGCCATTATGGAAATGTGATAGAAATCAGGGAAGTGGCAGGTAGCTTGTGGGGGTCCAGCTGGGGTGGGGTATCACTGGGGTCCCGCACAGAAGGCAGTGCTTGGCTCTGCGTGGTCAGGAAGATCAGGTCCCTGGTCTCCAGGTAGTAGAGGGTGGGGGCACCGCCAGCCTCTGCTGTCTCCCAGGCTCGGCGTCATTGCCCAGGCGTCTGTGTTGGGAACCCAAGGCCAGGGCTCTGGTGATGAGCCTCCCTCTCTTCCACTGCTGGCAGCTGCAGAGGGGCCCTGGTGCTGGTGGGTTTGGCCACAGAATGCCTGGCAAATGCATGTCCGCCTTGGGCAGACCTTCCAGGCCCCTCTCAGGGCCTGCATACCCAGGGCTGACTTGTGTCCGTAGAATGGCTGCCCTGGCACGGTGTGGCTGGCACCGTGCAATCAGGGAGCACCAGTGGTGTGCTGGGTACCTCTGAACAGCTGTCAGAAGCATTTTTTGTCTGCTGGCATCTTGAGCCACAGGACCTCCCCGGGGAAGGTTTGGGGAGCCATAGGCGCATCATGTTACTTACAGTCTGGCTGCTTTGGTTTCTTCTCTCCTGTAGGACCTGGTGGGGAAGGCACTCCATTCTCCTCTTCATTTGCTGCTTTAGCACTGGAAAACCACAGCTCGCACTTGGTCTCAGGGGTGTTCAGGGCCAGCTGATTTGCCAAGCCACTGGAGGGGCAGCTGTGGCCTCTGGCAGGACCGTGGGAACTCCAGAGATTCTCTGTAGGGGGTGACTCTGCCTTGGCCCCTGGAATGGCAGGATCCAGTTAGGAAAACAGAAACCAGTTATTTTGACAGAATTTAACATTGGGAATTGGGAAAGCAGGTCACAGAGGACCTGGTAGTCACTGCCGGAAGTAGCCCCCACTTCTGGGTCGGCACCAGGGGGTCTCAAAGCGTGGTCCCCAGTCCAGCTGCAAGCAGCAGCACGTGGGAATGTTAGAAATGTGCATTCTAACCAAATCAGACCCTGAGGGTGGGGCCCAGCAACCTGCCCTTCAGCAAGTCTCTGGGTGGCTGAGACCTGAGAACCCCTGGTCAAGTGGACAAAGGGAAAAGGTCACACTTGGGGTGATCAGAACCTAGAAACTTGGAGAAGGGACCCTGCGGACCTGGCACCTCAGCCTTGGGGGAGGGGGCAGTAGCTAGTGCTGCCGGTGTCACTGAGGGGTGCAGTGGGGAAAAAACTGAAACTGTTGGAACTAGCTGCCGGGGAAGACTGTCGCTGGGGTAAGATGATAGGAATAGGAAGCAGGCAGGAAGATGCAGTCCTTTCTCCCTGCACCAGCCTCCCTCAAGCTGTCTGTCTGGGTTGAGCCCCCCACAGAACCCCTGGCAAAGCAGAAATGAGGTGTGCAGAGCGCCAGACCCAGCCTCGCAGAGCAGGGTGGGCTGGGAGTTGAGAGACAACAGCTTCAGAATCCAGTCCAGCAAGTAGGCAGTGACACGGAACTACTGAAGCACCTGCTGGGTCATTAACCAACAAATAGCTATTAAATTCTTAAGAGTGCGGGACTATGGGGCACCTGGGTGGCTCAGTCGTTGGGCGTCTGCCTTTGGCTCAGGGCGTGATCCCAGCATTCTGGGATCGAGCCCCGCATCAGACTCCTCCTCTGGGAGCCTGCTTGTTACTCTCCCACTCCCCCTGCTTGTGTTCCCTCTCTCACTGGCTGTCTCTCTCTCCATCAAACAAATAAATAAAAAAAAAAAAAAAAAAAGTGCGGGACTATGTGCTCTCTGGGCACAGAGCAGAGGCCAGGCCAGACAAAGCCCTGGCCCTCAGGGAGCTTGCATTCTGCAGGGAGGGAGGCCGATGAAAACAGCGCATGCTCCTTCGCTCCCCCTTCTGGATGTGTCGGGGCCCTTTTGTGTGGTAGGCCCTCCTTTCCGTGCTGGGGTGCAGGCACTCGTCCAGCTGCAGGGGTTCAAAGAACAGATTTATAACCCATTTCACCAAGCAGTTTAAAACAAGAGTTCTGCCCATCCCAAGTCTTATTAATCACTTCATTCTTGGCCTGGACAGCAACTTGTCACTCCTCGGAGCCGTAAGTAAGGGTGGTGAATGCTGTGCCTGGGAGCGTTCTGCCCCTTACCCACGGGGCTGAGCCTCTACCTACTTCCTGGCCAGGCTACAGCCTAAATGTGCTCGTCAGTCTCTGGAGGCTAGGGATCGAGCCAGCAATTCTGGACTCTCATCAGAGTGCTAAATGAAAACCAGGGAGGGATGAGCCCTAAATGGTTGTGTTTTGTGCTCTGATCTGGCACCCCTTATTTCCATGGCTCTCGGAGCCGTGAGCAAGCAGAGGTACCTGCCTGCCTCCGGACAAGCAGTGGAACCCAGGTCCTGAGACATGGCACAGGTCATCCAAGCCAGTAGCAGGAGTAGGGTCAAAACCAGGCAACTTGTCCCCAGACCCTTCCTCTGGCTTTGGGGGGGGGGTGGGTACATTTC
Source organism: Ursus arctos (assembly GCF_023065955.2). NCBI lineage: Eukaryota > Metazoa > Chordata > Mammalia > Carnivora > Ursidae > Ursus > Ursus arctos. The sequence goes on along the minus strand of NW_026622875.1, from coordinate 51,207,285 downwards.
CACTCCAGAGAGCATTCACACACACAGAACATTCTTTGAGCTCCTTGTTGTCTCTTGAGAAGCATGGGGATGGGATAATGAGGCAGATCCATGTTATATGAGGCATGGGGTAACCTAGTCTAATAATTACCACCTCGTTCCTTTGTGGGGTGGGGAGCAAGCTTAGGAGAGCTAGTAAAGGGGGAAATACCCTTTGTCCCCCCTTCTCTCGGGAGACTCTAAGGGAAGCTCAGTAAGTCTGGAAGGAGGATTTATTAGTAGAATTTCACAGCTGAAATCATGTTGTGATGGAGAATGGGAATGAATCAAAAACTTGCTGGGACCAACCAGAGCTGAGTTGATGCAAGACAGCTGGCTCCCTCCTGGCCTAGGCCAGTATGGGGGGCCCTTGGGAACCAGCTGGGGGCAGGGGAAGGAGGAGGCTGCAACATGACTTGGGGCTGGTCAGCTTTTCCATCAACATGACATCATTCGACATGGCATGGACACAAGCTGCCAGAAGGAAAACCTGAAGCTGTGGCCTGTGCGGTGGGAGCAGGCGCTAATCAGAACCAGCCCCCTCCCCGGGACGGGGGCTGGCTGGCCTGGCTTGCATTAGGGGCAGCCCCCCCTCCCACGGGGCCAGCCTGCTGGAGCATGCCAGCTGATTGGCTGCTCCTCTGGCGTCTCTTCTGCTTCTCAGGGGCTCCCTTTCAGACGCTCTTGGGGCAGGTACTGTTTAAAACTGCCAGTTGAACTCAGGGCTCCAGAGTGGTCTGCACTTCTTGCCGCCTGACAGCTCTGAGACCATCCTCACTCAGGCTGGGCTTCCCATCAGGAGTCTCCTGGTGGCTTTCTTCTCAAAGAGAGTGTGTGATATGGAACCGGCTTCTTTTCGTGTGATTTAAAATGTCAAAGTAAATTTTAAATCAAGGAGAAGCATTAGGCAGGCAGTTATAAAGATGAAAAGCTTCCAAAATGATTACGCTTGGCGAATTGGATAATTCGGTGTGTCTGTGATTGTATACTTTAACATTTTAGAAAAATCTGATAGGCGAACGTGTTGGCATGCCCATGCTCTGCCTGGAGCAGAGCAGTGGTTGTGGTCCTCAGCTCAGTTTCTAGTAACTGTGAGTTGTTTCTGTCCTCTCTTCAGTTGTCTGAGGGATATATTGGGTCAGATTCTATAGTGAGATGGGATGTTACAGGACTGAAGTGGTGTGTGAAAAGTGTTCACCACAGTGCTTGGCACACACTGAAGGCTGAATCTGTTCCCTTTTCCTGACCTGCCTCATCTTAATTCAGATTCTCCCAGAAGCAGAGCCCGAGTCAAGGATTTGGTGCATGTGGTTGATTCAAGGCTGTGATCAATATGAAGAAGCACCAGTAGGAAAGTAAGACAGGAAGGGAAGGAAGCTGTGTCAGTCAGGGTTCTGCAGAGAAACAGAGCCAATTGGATGTGTGTATATTGATATTTTAGTTGAAGGCAGCCTGAAGGCAGAATTCCTTCTTTGGGGGTGACTTTAGTCTTTTTCTCATAAGGCCTTTAAGTGATTAGATGAGGCCCACCCCCATTATGGAGGGTAATCTGCTTTATTCAAAGTCTACTGATTTAAACATAATCTCATTTAAAAATACCTTTGCAGGGGCACCTGGGCGGTGCAGTTGGTTAAGCAACTGACTCGGTTTCGGCTCAGGTCATGATCTTGGGGTGGTGAGATCAAGCCCCACGTTGGGCTCTACATTCGTTGTAGAGTCTGCTTGAGATTCTCTCTGTCCTTCTGCTCCTCCCTGCACCTCCCTGCTGTGCTCTCTCTCTCTAGAATGAATCAATAACTCTTTATTTATTTTTTTTTTAAGATTTTATTTATCTATTTGACAGAGATAGAGACAGCCAGCGAGAGAGGGAACACAGCAGGGGGAGTGGGAGAGGAAGAAGCAGGCTCCCAGCAGAGGAGCCTGATGTGGGGCTCGATCCCATAACGCCGGGATCACGCCCTGAGCTGAAGGCAGACGCCTAACCACTGTGCCACCCAGGCGCCCCGAATCAATAACTCTTTAAAAAAATAAAAATAAAAATACCTGATATCCAGATTGGGTACTACAACCTAGTCAAGCTGACGCGAAAAGTAAACCATCACAGAAGCCAAACAGAAGGTGTGCTGTCCGTGATTCCTGCAGGGGAACCCTGCGAATCCATGCAGAGCACCCCTCCGAGTTACCCCACCCAAGGGATGAGGGAGCTGGGCTCCTGCAGGTTTGCAGGGATTTTGGTTCTCTGGCACTTCTGGTCTGCCATGCATGTGGGCAGAGCCACCAGAGAAAGCTCTCAGGAAAGGGGGTGCGGGTGCTGGCAGTTGCAAGCTGGGCTGGAGAGCAGAGAAATGGTATAAGCCAAGAGGATATGGGTGGGTCACTGAATCTATCTGCTCTGTCCTCCCGTGGTCATTTCTATCCCAGCTCTCTCTGAGCACAGAGAGTTCATCACTGGCAAGAGGGTTCACACCCTCTGTTCTCCCCATGCCCACCTTCCCAAGAGCAGGACAGCTCTTACACCTGGAAGGAAGGCCAGAGAGGGGGTCACTCAACAGCTACTGCCGCTATGTTGGGTTTGCCCAGACGTAGCCTGGCTCATCTTCCAGCAATGCCCAGCTCTAGCTCTGGGCTGGCTAAATAGAACTTGGAACACAATCCATTTATACTTATCTTTTCTTACTGTTTGGCTGTTGCTCAGGGAAATTGTGATGAGTTGAAATTAAATGGAGCAGAGTTCAGTTCTGAATCCCCGTATGTGTTGGGTTCTGCCATCTGGGCATTCAAAAAATGTAAAAAGTACCCCAAGAACAAGTGTGGTAGGAATAGCCCTACACTGGAGGTTAGGAGAGTTCTAGACTCAGCTCTGTGGTGGATGGTCCTCTGGCCTGGAGCAAGTCTGGTTCCCTTTTGGGGCCTCAGGTCCTCATCTGACAAATGAAGGTTTTGAGCCAGATGGTCCCTAGATTGCCCCGAAGCTTTGACATTCTGTGTGTCTGCCCCCTTACCTGGTGTCGCCAAAGGAGTCGGTATGCAACTCTCGTCTGGGCTCCCATGTTTTCTCTGTCACATTACTTTCCCACAGGCATTCTTTTCTTCATTATATTGCCTTCAATTATCCAGGTCTCAGGTCCCCCGGTGACCCAGCCTTGCCTTGGCAATCAGCTGTTTGCTGAAGTAAACAAGTTGGGGCAGACCGGCCCTTGCTGACCAGGAATCCGCCAGCTCGGCACGGCAAGATCCCTGAGATGGCAGAGGCCCAGGAAAACCATTAGATGCATCCAAAATACACCCTGTGGCAGCTGCAGAACGCCTGTCCTGGTCACTTTCCTCCCTCCTGTCTCGGACCTCTCCTGGTGGCTGATCCTTTTGATGTTATTAAAAGACAGAGCCATCCCCACTCTCCTGCTTCACATACTTAAATGTGGGCAGGTGTGGGCTGCTTTTTACTGGTGCAAGAGCCCTAGCTTCCAAGGGGCTGGTTCGTGGAGACAGGGTCATCTGTTTTCCCATGGCTCTGCAGCCTTGTCTGGTCATTTTGGGCTCAGAATGTTCCCTTTCTCTCACTTTAAAAATGCCGCATTCCCCTGAATCCACAAAGCAGTTAAAAAATAAAAAGGGTCCCAGAGGGCTGATCTCTGCTATGGTACAGAAAAGCAGTGAAATAGGTCTATTGACACTAACGCCCTATTTGCCTAATGAAGCACATTGTTGTAGGGGGACTGATGACTCTGAAACTATGAAAGTAAGACCTTCTGTGTTTATCCAGTGTGCATCCTGTATTGTGACTTTATTTTTAAGTTCAGATTGTGTCCCGGTAGGTTCTGCCGTGTGACATTATGCGTTCAGGAATAGGCGAGGAGTTTTTCTCTTCAGGAGTGCAGCTCAGTACGCCTGAGCACAGGCCCCACAGTGCTCATGATGCTGTTGAAACGATAGGCGCTGTAATATACATGATCTGTATACTCGGCTCCTGGGGAACAAGGGCACCTTTAGCCTCGGTCTGAGTTTCCATGAGTGTAAGTGCCGCGAGGGCAGGACTGCTCTATGCCCTGTGCCTGGAACAGTGCCTGGCACATAGTTGGTGCTCGGGGGACCTGATGACACATGGTCCAAGGGATGTCGCGGTCCTAGAACACAAGTCAACATCTGGGAATTATTGGGTAATTGCTCCCTTGTGTTGGGCATATATCCCATTGCTTTATAGGAATCAGGATTATGTGCAGCCGTGATAATTTCTGCAGCTTCTAGTAATATTCTGTAGGTTCACCATGGTGTCTTCTTTTCAGGACGCCAACAGTGCTGGTGGGTACAGCTAATTATTGATGTGTATATTGGTGACTCAGCTGGTAACTCATGGGGTTTAAGACGGGGAGAGCCATCATGTGTGATACACAGAGCATCGCTGGGAAGGCAGGGGGCGGCCTGATTGTCTCTTGATTCTGTGAGGATGCAGGCTTCGTGCTTCTTTCCAAGAAGGTGTTGGCTTGTACTGCAGCCCTCAGTCGCAGTGGGGAGGCAGGTAGCATATGAAGTGTGCTTGTGAGCCTGGGAGGGGGGTGCGCGGGTGGCCTTGTCTCCACACGAGTCCTCGATGACGTCTTGACTTTATTTATTGACAGGTCTCAATTACGTTCTGACGGCTGATGTGGCCAAAAGGGCAAAGGGCCAGTCGCCCAGGGTCTACTTTGTGTTGCTGGGAGAGTCCGTGGGTCAGATCACAGAGAAGCTACAGCTGGACCACAGGGAGGAGACGTGTCATCACTACGTGGCCCACGTGAAGGTCAGTCCTCCTTTTTCTTCTCCAGCTTTGATTTCTGTGGATATTCATTTAGAAGTAGTGGAATCTACTTTCGTTGTGTGTTATGTATGCTCTGATTTCTAACATTTTATTTCACAAGGAGGAGAACATTTGTTTCTTCTTTTCAAGTTGGAGTCTGACAGCCCTTTTATTTATCTTACTGCGCTGGTCTCAGCCTCTGAGGGGAGTTATGGTGGGCCAGGAGACCAGTGACACTCCCTGGCCTTGACTTGTCCTTTTGGGAGGCTTCTCATCCTCTTCTCTCTTTGAAGCTCTGTGGTCTTCTCAGAGGAGAGCCATAGAAGTACACGTATCTGGGTCTGCAGTGGTGCTGGATCATACTGTACCTGATGGCTTTCTCAGCGGTCCACTACATATTAGCTCACAGTCATGGTTAAGGCGTTTTAAACTAGTAGGGCTTGGTTTTTATCCTTTGATTACTTTATTTTAGGAGTGCTTTTTTTGGCCTCTTTTCCCTCTCACTCTAAATAAATTTTCAAATTTTTTTTCCCTCTTGAGATTGTTTGTTAAATACGCTTTGCTGCTAATTCAGGAGGCCAGGCTTTGATTAGCTACAGAGTGGCCCTTGCATAGCTACAGAGTGGCCCTTGCATAGCTGGCAGGGTGGGAGTCCTGGTGGTGCCCAATGCTGCCAGAATGGCCAGGCATCGACCTACGGGCAGAGAGCACAAGAGATAGAAGGACCCGCATGAACCCGCCACATGGTGCGTAAAATGAATGTGGCTTTTGGCGTCACACAGACCTGGTGTGTGTCTAGCTGGATGAGTGCTTTGACCTCTGTGTGTCTTAGTTTCTGCATCTCTAAAATGGGCACATATACTGAAAGGACCTTGCAGGGAGTCTGACCCCCAGCAGGCACTCAGCATTATCATCTGTTTGGGCCATATGTAATTGCCAGTATTCTAACATTCTTGCCTTAGGAAAATGGTGTTTTCATGTAGCTCAACCTAATATTAGCCACTGGCTTTCTGGATGATAGTAAAAATAGTCTACAGATTAGAATCTCATTCCGTTATTGAGTTGTTAGTGCCAGAGCAGGAGAGTAACAGCTGCTTCTTGATGCTTCTGGATTATATATAGAGAAATGCCCCCCACATCCATGGCACTTGGTCTGGCCTAGAGCCCATGAGTCCATGCCCCTGAGAGATGCTTTTCAGCGGGGCTGGGCTATGTCTCTTGCCAGGATTCATGCTGGGGCCTGCCCAGACCAGCTGCCCTATGGCCGAGTGAAGGCCATTTATAAAGTGGCTCATGCTTCTGTTAAGCCAACCAGCCACTCACATCTCTAGGTCTTAGATTACACTGGCTCCTGGGTACCCTTGGGACAGGCTCACATCTGAACACTGCAAGATGTTTAAGTGCCTGTGCTTGGGGTCTCCAAACTCCCCAGAGGTGGGGCATCTCCCTCAGGCTTCCTCATGCTGGTTCTCTTCTACAGATGCTTTCCTTCAGGGCTCTTGGTGACTTTTTGCTTTGGCTGGGGGTTGTCCTGCATGTCATGGCCTCAAGATGGGGCCCCAAAGAGCCTGCAGGCCTTTGCAGAGTGCACTCAGGGAATAGCAATAATGAGGTGCCAGCCAGAGGCGGGGCTGTTTCTGAGGGTAAACAGGGGAAGAGCAGGGCTGCCCAAGGCTGTCGGCCCTGCTGCTTCCTAATAGCCTGGGCTGCCAGAGTTTAGCACATAAACATAAAGGTTTCCTCATGAAATCCAAAAGTCAGATAAACAGCGAATAATTTTTTTTGTTAAGTGTAGCCCATAGAGTGCATGGGATATACTTACACTAAAAATGATTCGTTGTTTATCTGAAATTCAGATTTAACGGGGCATCCCGTTGGAAAATTCAACCTTCCCGGTACCCTTCACCCCACAGTTTGGCACTTCTCCATTTGATCAAAACGTGATTGACAGGGGTTCCCTTCTCCTGGGTGAGCCACACAGCCCCCAAAGAGGCCAGGTGGGAACACGGACTCTGGAGCCTTTGGGGCCGCTGGTCCCCCACAAATCCTCATGCCTGTGCTCTCTCCTTGGTGCCTGGGATGCCAGGAGACCTGTGCTCACTGGCCCCGAGAGCCCTTCTCTGAGGGCGAGTTTGTGGGAGACTCCCCCAGGGAGTTTTTAAAGCAAATCACTGGACACCAGTTGTGCTAGAGTAAAATTCTGGAGTGGCTTGCCAAGATGGCGATGTGAGCACAGCCTTGCAGCAGATGGCAGAATTCCTAAACGGACACCTGTAGGATAAGGTCAGGAATGTGTTTCTCCAAGGAGACAGTGAGTCGTACCTAAATCCACAGACAAGAGGGATGTGTGAAGGCACCAAGAGTACAGTACTTTCATACTTGGATGTATTTCTCCGTGAGCTTTCTTGGTTCTTCCATGATATGATGTGTCCCATTCCATAATGTTGGTGCTTTTTCACCAGCATGTGAGATAAACATGTACAGTTATAGATTTCGTTGTAAAGAGTTCTTTCATATTTAAGTGTTATTTCCTTTTATCTCTGTGTCAGCGTGTAGAACACAAACAGAATAAAAAAAGAAAAAAAATTCTAAAACCACAAAGGAACCAGGGCTGTCAAGAAGAGAGATCGAGGTGGTGGTCACAAGATTTTAGAGGTGAGGGCAGCTCAGGAGCGCAGAGCGAGCACACACCTGTCTGGGATGATTTGGGTCATCTTGGGGAAGAGCCAGAGAGCAGTCCAGTACATCGGACCTAGAGAAGTTTGGATGTGATTAGTACTTGGCTCTTTCCTCGTACAAGGACATGGGGGTGGTGGGACGCACCAAGAAAGCCCAGGCTTCTGTGGCCCTTATGGTTCAAGAGGCAGCAGCCCCATTAAGTGGCGCTCTGGGGGCTGATCATTCACAGCCGCCAGGGAAGTTTATTGCCCAGTTGTTGTCTGGGCTGTAGTGGAGGACGCTGGTGAATGGCAGAGGCAGCCAGTTCGCCCATTAGTGCGAACACTCATGAGCTGGCTGACGGTACACGGTGTGGCCCAATGGCCCAGCTGGCCAAGGAGGCAGCGGGCCTGGCCCTGGCGTGTGCTGTGTGGGAAAATAGCTGGGGGGGGGGCCGTGGCCCTCGTGGGAGTCGATACAGGCAACAAGGGTAGGGAGGGAGTGGCAGCGGGTGGCCTCCTGGAGTGGGGACGGGGAACTGGGAGCTGGTCCTCTGGGCATGAGGGCATGACGTAGCCTCTGCTGCAAGTGGGGACTTCTCGATGGGCTGGCTGTCAGATTTGTAGACGGTGAAGGAAGGTAAATAAAGGCGCTCCAGCTTATCGCGCGCCATATGGCCAGCAGACTGTGAGGCAGGCACGAGGGGCTGGGGGTGTTTTGTTTAGGCTATCTTTAGGTATTTTTTTTCTTTTTTGCTTTAAGCCTATTCCAATCTTTTTTTTTTTTTTTTCTCTCTCTCGCTCTTCCTCCTTTTCCCTAGAAGTTTTCTTTCCATATATGGTGGTAAGCATCTCAATCGTAGAACACTGTTTGAGCTAACACCTGCCTCCCAGGCTAGCTGTGTTGTCCCACACTTTGTTCCCTTCTCAGCCCTGCTGGGGCCTTCAGGACACACAGATTATCATGATAAGCCCCATCCTCCTGGGGGTGCCGGGTCCGTTCTCAAGGGCTCACTGTGGCCCCCAGAGCTGAGGCAGGTCAGGCTACTTCCCTGGCCTCTCTGCCTCAGGGTCCACGTGCCTCAGCTTATCTCCCCTCCTCCCCCAGACCACCACAGTTTTGGGGATCGGCTCCCTCCTACTAGTGAAGCGGACTGGAGGCGTCTCGGGGGTCTTCCCAGTCACAGGTGAAAGCCCTTGTATGGCCACTCAGCCTCAGGGCTCTCCACAAGCTGGCCCAGCTCACACTTCTAGCCTCATCTTCCGCATGACATCACACATGCCCTGGGCTCTTGTCAAGGTGAATGGACTCCTTTTCTTCTGGAAGGTGCCTCGTGTGGTTCCGAACCTTAGTTCTCGGGCTCATCCCAGTGTCTCTGGCACCTCAGTGATCAGAGGCCCGGTTTTTGTCAGATCCATGAAAAACCACATACCCCTATATGGTTTTTGCTTTTTTTTTTTTTTTAATCTTAAACACACACCTCCCGTGGTATCTTATTTCATATTTTTTCTTTGAATCAGTTGACTTTTTGCCTCAAATAAAATAATTTGAAACAGAAATTTTGTACTTTCCTGTATGCAGAAAACTAATTATTATATACCAAACAGAAAGTAACTATAAAAGTAAATACATTGAAGACACAACAATGTCATCAAACCCTAACTGGATTTCATCGTTTGCCAAAGTCTGTGAAGAAGCCGCCCACTCTTCCTGTGTGTGAGAAGGGGAAATTACGGAGTGCTAGGGAAGTGTTAAGGACATACTGGCAACCATACCGAACTTTCCCCCTGTCGCAATCAGAAGGACTGGAAGGGTACTGACCGGGGAATAACTTTCCAAATATGTGGGTCCTGATACAGTGCCATGGAAAACCGTGTCCTGAGCCCTGTCTGGGCAGGCTTGGCCATGCTCTGCTTTGATGGGATACACCTCACCCCTCTTGCCTGCCGAAGGATGTCCATTCAAGGCCCCGTCAGTCCGTAGCTGGCCATTGTCATGGGCCCATGGAATGCTGCCATCAACTGCCTATCTCCTGGGAGCTTCTTCCATGCTGCCTCGTTTCTTCTTTGGGGATGATAGGCACAAAACAAATGCTTGTCCAACCAAGCCTTGCTGAAGCGAGTCATTGGTCTGCTGGAGTGAGGGGTCCCAAGGAGTATCTGGTCAGGGTGGGGCCTGCCCACCGACCTGGGAACCTGCTGCTGGGAGGTGGTGGGGAAGAGTCGCGGGCGCGTGGCCCAAGCTGAAGACTGAATAAGCATGACCTGTCATTGCTCCGTTGTTTTCGGCTCTGTGCATGTTTACCGGGGTAATGCTCCGGCCTTGAGGCCTGCACGGTGCCTTAGGAAGCAGGCCCTTGTAAGCCGGATGCTTGTGCGTGCTGGGAAGGTGAGGGCCTCTTCAGGAGCTGGGGATCAGGGCAGCAGCCCAAGTCTCTACGGGGAGGATGGGGAGAAGCCCAGGCACGGCCGAGCGTGGTGTTGGTGACGTCATTCCCAGCTCTGAGGATCAGCCACCCCTCTAGAGGCCTTCAGAAAACTTTCAGTGAGCAAAGCCATGTGTCAGACACTGTCAAAAGAGCCAAGAACAAGGATTAATGTAACAAGGGGGAAAAAAGCCCCCACGCCCCACCAGACAAGGGAATATGAATGCGCACTGGCTTTTCTGAGTGGCTGCAGATGTTCACACGGTTGTGCTTTTATGTTGCTGGAGGGTCTTTCAAGGGGGTTCAAACCTAAGGTACTGCAGCTCCATTGTCGCTGTGGGGCAGGTGGTCAGCCCGGCCTGGCAGAGGGCAGGGCATCTCAGGCCACCAGGGCTCCTCAGAGGTCATGCCTTGGGCTCTGCCCAGGTGGTCCAGTCTGTTTCTGTTTTCACATCCAATGAGGTGCTTTCGGACCAAGCTCTGCTCACATGAGAGCCTGTGAGTTTGCAGGGCCTTTGGCTTTACTGAATGTGGTGGTCAGATGTCAGAGGCTTTTATTTTCTAAGTTTATGAAGCACATAGTTAAGGGAGATCAAGTTGGAGTGTGTAAGAACTCCATGAGGAAGGGGAAAAAGGAAAACAGCAAAATTCCTTTTTTTATCTGGAAAATACCTTGTTAAACCTTTTGCTCATCTTGATAAGTCAAAGAAATAGCTAAAAAAAGTTTAAGATTTGGGGAAAAGGGATGCAGACCCTAGACGGAGGAAGTCATCTTAAAATTTATTTATTTGAATTGGTAGTATATGTACATAGTAAAAAACATTTTTTTAAACTATATTAAAAGGTATACAGAGAAAGGACATCTCTCAGCCACTCTATTTCTCCTTCAGAGGCAACCATAATTCCAGTTTCTTGTGTGTCTTTCAAGAGCTGGTCAATAGACACACAAAGTTGTGTGTGTATATCCCCTTTCTACATGGATGGCAGCATGCCGTGACACACAGTGGTGCAGCTTACTTTTTTCTTCTAGAATGTCCAATAAGATGGACAAACAGACTTTGGCAAATCCGTACAATGGAATCCTACTCAGCGATAACAATGAACTACCGATGTACCCAATCCCCTGTGCACGCACGTGTGTATGACGTGTGATACTGTATACATGCAGGTATGCAGTAACATGACGAGTCTCAAAAGCATGATGCTAAGTGAAAGAAATCAGACATAAAAACTACTAGAGTATAGTGGTTCCATTTATATGACCTTGTGGAAAAGGCCAACTACAGAGCCAGAAAGCAGATCAGTGGCTTTTGGGGGCCAGGGATGGGGAGGAGATGGGGATGATTAACTGTGTAGAGGCAAGAGGGAGCTTTTCAGGGTGATGAAAATATTCCAGATCATGATCGTAGTGGTGGTTATATGACTGAATGCGCTTATTCAAGCTTGACAACGTGCATAGTTAAAACTGGTAAATGTTACTGTATGTAAATTATATTTCAATCAAACTTATTTTTTCAAAAATGGATCTTGAGGGTTGTTCCATATTGGTGCATGCAGTTTCCCTGTTCTCTTTCATATCTGCGTGGTGTCCTGTTGAAGGACTGTCCCTTCATTTATTGAACCTGTCCCAGGGATCTTCTCAATGCCAGCTCCAAGCTGACTTCACCTGAAGTCTGTAGATTAGTAATCTCAGTTTGCTTCTCTAGACGTGGTTCAGGGTCCCTTTTCGGAAAACCCTCAACCTGCCTTGGGAAGGGGGATGGCCCTTAAATGTAAATGAAATGTCCCCTCCAGCTGTATTCCCTTCTTCCTCCCTGCTTCAGGTCTGTAATGTCCTGGTTGAGGGTTTGTTAGGGACCCGGAAGAGGACAGATGAAGGGGCCCTAGTGGTCCCTGAGGTGGCCTTGGACATGTGTCTTAGGGAGGATGAGCCTTTCAACCGGGGGGTGCCCAAGGAAAACGGTGTATCCTTCATTCCTGCAGTTAGCTTTGTCCCTTCAGCAGGTCCTCTTTGGCCAGAGGTGGCACAGGTAGCCCAGGTGTTTGCTAGAAAGTAGCGCACAGGAAGTGGGGAGGCTCAGGTGGGTGGCACTGATGTGTGGGGAGCTGCCATCATTGTTCAGTCGTAAAGCTGCTCAGTCCCACACATGTCCTAAGGAGCTGGAGGCCGGGCTCTGGAGACCGTGCTTGGAGTCAGCCCCCAGAGCGTGGTTACTTTGACTGCCTCCTCCAGGAGACCATGTGGTGCATAGCTGGAGTGCAAACTGAGGAGGGATCACGAGTTCAGGGGGCGTGGTGGATGTTCCACATGGGTGTTGATATCCTCTGTGAGTACCGTGTGGCCATTGATTTCTTTGCTGGGCGGAACGAAGTCTTTGGCATTTGAACATTGCCACAGGAGACCTTATGATTAGTAAAGGAAGGTACAATAATTCTAATACAGTAGCTTTGCCCACTTCACTTTTTTTTTAAGATTATTTATTTTCGAGAGAGAGAGAGTGCATGCACGAGTGGGGAGGGGCAGAAGGAGAAGCAGGCTCCCCGCTGAGCAAGAAGCCTGACGCGGAACTCGATCCCAGGACCCGGAGATCATGACCTGAGCCAAAGGCAGACAGTTAACCAACTGAGCCACCCAGGTGCCCCACCTTTTTTTTTTGGTGCCTCACCTTGTTTTTTTTTTCCTGGAAATAAGGCTGATATAAATACAGAGCCATGGCATTGACAATAATGGTTTTATCATAGGCTTTTTTTGTACTTTGTATGAGACAAGCCTTATATCAATTTGTGGGTGAAATTTACATTTTAAGAGACAGCTTTCTATTCATAGTTATGTGCTCTGAGTTTAGTATGCTGTTGATGCCCTTATAACACTAATATTCTTTTGAAGTCACACATGATAATGTGTTCTGTTTTACTGCTTTTGTCCCTGTATTTGAGATATGATTTTAAAGGATTACAAGGATTTTCTTTATCCCTCAAGCCTAAAGCTTACATGTTTATTATAAGAATGACTTCCTTCAAAGTAATCATCTTTCAATAATTCCTGTTTTGGAATTTCCTTCACGGTTTATTCACTTTTTAAAAAATTAAGACATAATTGACATATAACATTAGATTAGTTTCAGGTGTGCATAGCAATGTGCTCTATGTATGCATTGCAGAATGGCTACTACGGTAGGTCTAGTTACCATCTGTCACCACACAGAGTTACAAATCAAGATTTACTCTCTTAGCAACTTTCAAATATTATTAACTATAGCATAAGCTGTACATTATACCCCCAAGAAGTATTTATTTTAAAACTGGAAGTTTGTACCTTTTGACCCCCTTCACCCATTTCACCCCCCACCCTGCATCTCTAGCAGTCATCAATCTGTTCTTTATCTGGGAGTTGTGTTTGTTTTGGATTCCACATGTAAGTGAGATCATAAGGTATTTGTCTTTCTCTGGCTGACTTGTTGCACTTAACATAATGCCTTCAAGGTCCATGCATATTATTGCAAATGGCAGGATTTCCCTCTTTTTTTATGGCTGAATAATATTCTTGCGTGTGTGTGTGTGTGTGTGTGTGTGTGTGTATGTGTGTGTACACGCACCACATCTTCTTTATTCATTCAGTCATCAGTGGACACTTAGGTTGCTTCTGTATCTTGGTGTTGTAAATAATGCTACAATGAACATGGGAGTGCAGATAATCTTTTCAAATTAGTGTTTTTGTTTTCTATGGGTGAATACCCAGGATTGGAATTACTGGATCATATGGTAGTTCTGTGTTTTTAAATGCTCACTTTTAATTAATGGTAAACTTTTGGAGTTCATTTGAATTTAAAAAGCAGCAGGATTTCTCTGTGATCCTCTCTAGTAGATAATAGTCTATTTGGGAAAAAGTGAGGTGTGATAATATGGAAATTAGTAAGGAATTTGGTAAGTAACCCCCCTTGGAAGATGATAATTACTAAAAGAACTCCCATGATAACAGAAGCCGCAAACATGGATCCAGCATTTATTTAGTACATGGCAGTCTTTGTCCATTACGACTTTTGCTCTTCATTTTCTCCTCACACTAACATGAGAGGTAGTTACTCTTGTTGGCCTTCTTTGGGGGATTTAGAAGACAAGGCACAGAGGAGTGAAGGAACTTGCTCAGGACCTTCCAGCTGACAAGGAGCAGAGGTGAGATTCGAACCCAGCAAGTGTGGTTTCCAAGGCTGGGCTCTTCACCAGCGCACCGTAACCCCTCCCGTAAGCGTAAGCCACAACAAACGGAGTACTTGCGTGCCAGGTACTCTTTAAGGGGTTTGCACGGATAAAGAGGGTATATGACTTGCCCAACATTGCAGAGCTAGCGAGAGTCTTTATTGGGATGACCATGTGGCCACCATAAGTGGGTCACCACAGGTGGCCGCTGTTGACGAGCACATCAGGGAGCAATAGTGTGCTGCTGGCATGTGTAACAACCAGCTCTCGGGGGAGGGGAGCTGACCTGGAGCATTTTGCCAGTCTCCCTGGTATGACTATTCCCACCATGGCTGATTTCATCCTATCAATGTGACATCACTGGATATGGCATTAGGAAGAAATGTCCTGTAGCGTTCTGTTGTATAGTGTTTCCATACCATACATGAGAGACTATGCCAGATCTGATAACCTTAAGAACATGGATAATAGTAAGGCATAATTAAATAACTAGGAAGTGATGAGTTTTGAGTATTTATTACCCACCTTAACTTAATATAATTCATTTGATTATAAGCTTATGCAATTTAGTAATGTCTGTTATCACCACTTTCTGAAAATTGAACAATTGGCTCTTGCAAGCCTACTGCAGAACGTTCCACTGGCCGTGACCACCGTGTCTGCTGTGTTTGTCTGTAAGTCAATCATATCACTCACGTCCTGCCTTACACACAGTTGTTTGATTATCAGCGTCTTTCATTCTTGTTTCCTGTGGGTTTTTTTTAGATTGACAAATAATAGGAAAGTTAAATTTGTGGGGTTAGTATAACCACCAGACTACAGCTTTTATATTTGTACATTTGGTTCAGAGGCACTCTGCATTTTGATTGAAATTTTTAGATGGTTTAATAGTTTCCAGTTAAAATAATGAAAAAGATTTTATTTAAATTTATCGAGGTAGCCATTCCTTACTCCCTATCCCATATGCATGTTGGGATCCTGTTCAGCAACCCCTCTATACACCAAAGAGTAATGGGCTGATTGTTGCGTTGTCTTGAAGGAGGGAAGGGGCCTGGTGAAGGGGAGATTACTTCCCTTAGGCCAGCTTAAACCCTAGCAATCCCCCTATCGCTGGAGACTGTTTGGCCCAGTCCTGATTAGTGTAGGGTAGGCTGACGACTCCATGAGGCTTCCTTCCACCCCTTGGTCTTCTTGCTTGGTGATTTGATCAAGTAGAACCTTTGGGCTGGTCTTGCCCTTTTCTTACCAATTGCACTAATCAGAAGCACCATATCAAGGTGGCCCAAACTGTACTATTCTGCTTTTCTTTGTTGTCTTCACTCCCTCCTGAGGCCTCCAATCCCAAAGCCATCTGGAGGGTTCTCTGGCCTAATAAGTGAGCTCCACATGAATCAAGAAGCATCAGGCCTGAGAACCACCCTTCATGTAGTGGCTGGTCCACCAGGCTGTACAATCCTTGTTGTCTCTTCCCAAGTGGAGCATTTGTGTCTGAGACATGTCCAGCTCCATGTGGAGGGCCCACGGTGGCCTCTGAATGAAGGTGGATAGGCCAAGTGGACCCAGCCACAGTGTCTTGCTGCAAAGGCAGCGGAGCTTGGGACCAGCTTGCTGGGCACCCAGTGCTGTCTCCGAAGCTGGCTGCAGGCCCAGATTGATAATGAGAGTCCTGTGTTTGGGTGGGAGCTGCAATAAGGGGAAGTGGGGGAAGAGAGCTCCCTTTGTGCTGTGCTGCACGGCAAGATAGGCTGTGGATAAAGACATCTGTCAGAGGGTGATGACTCTTATCTGGGTAAGGGTCGCAGTGGGGGGCGGGTCCAGAGAATTCTTCTGAGGAAAATTCCACACCAGCTAAGGATTTGAAGGAGATGACTATAATAATAGGCTCACTTGCTTCACCATGTCTCCTCTGCTCCCTGGAGCTGAGGCGAGTTTCATCTCCTGGGAGGTAAGACATCGATTGGGTCATTAGTGGGGCTTCCAGTACCATGACCTCTGCAAGGAGCCCCCAGTCCTCCCTGCACTCTGAATTCAGCATGATACCCTTGGCTTTCACAGGAATTCATTCAGCCACCAGGAGTGGAGACCTGGCATACAGGGGCTTAAGCACATCAGTTGACCTTTCCCCACGTTAGAAGATTTCTTATAGGAGGAAAAGAGGTGCTATTTCAGAAGCTCAAGGATGCGATTCTCATGACCTTTCAGTTATGCAGGAAGTATGTAGTGAGTGCCTACCATGTCCGGGGCCATGTGGGCCCTCAGGTCCATCTGTGAGCAGACAGAAATCCATGCCCTCCGGGAGCCTACATGCCAGTGGAGAGAGACAGACAATAGATATAATAACGGAGTAACTTACATTGTGTTAGATGATGAGCGCCCTGGAGAAAGAAAACAAATAGGGTTGGGAGGGCAGGGTTGGGCTTCTGGAGGTCAGGGTGACCTTGCTGAGAAGGTGGGATTTGGGCAGAGACTAGGAGGTGGGCAGCTATCAAGGTGGTTTCTTGCAGGAACCTATTAGACAGGGCCTGGGAATGTGAGACGTGTTTGAAGAGGAACCAGGGGGACTGTGGGAGAGAATGGGGGAGAGGAGTCCGAATGGCAGTGGTGGGCTTGGGGCATGGGCCCCATGGGCCATGGGGAGGATTTTGTGTTTACTCTGAGGGTCTGAGCAGAGCAGTGATGTGGTTTTACATTCTGCTTTGAAGTAAGGGCTCTTACTTCAAAAGGACCCTTCTTGCTGCTGTACTGAAATGCACTGTGGGAGATGGAATAGGAGTAGGACATGTCTAGGGGACTCTTCAAGCATTGGGGAAGAGAGCTTCGTGGCTCTTCCTGGGATGATTGCAGTGGAGCTGGGGAGAAGTGGTTGCACTCTTCATTCATTTCGAAGGTGGATCCTGAGGTTTCAATGGTCAAGTGTCAGGGAATGAGACGTCCTAGGCGACGCCAAGATTTTCAGCCTGAGTAACTGGAAGCCGGGAGTTGTCAGTGGTGTTATCTTTGACTGGAATCGAAAGGTTGCAGGTGGACCAGGTTTTAAGTTCATATTTAGACACATCGAGTTAGAGGGGCCCACTAGATCATGAAGTGGACATGTGTATGTGTGAATCTGCAGTTTGAGTGGTGGTCTCTGTTGGAGGTATAAATTTGGGAGTCAGCAGCAGATAGATTGTATTTAAAGATGGGGAGAGAGAGGAGGAGCAAAGACATTCCTAGAACATTAGGAGCACCTTTTCCTCATGATCTCAGAATGGCTGCTGAGTTCCAGCTACTGTGTCTGCTTTCCATGAATGGAGAAGGGCAAAAGGTCTTGCCATCTGATCTGAGGCCCTTGTAAAGAATCTCCAGTGACCTCTACCAACTCACTGACCAGATCTTTTTTTTTTTTTTTAAGAATTTATTAATTTGAGACAGAGAGAGAGAGTACACAAGCAGCGGGGATGGGGAGGCAGAGGGAGAAGCAGACTCCCCACTGAGCAGGGAGCCAGATGCAGGGTCTGATGAGGTCATGGCCTGAGCTGAAGGCAGACACTTAACCAACTGAGCCACCCAGGTGCCCCTCACTGACCATATCTTAAGGGAGATTGGGAGATGTCAGTTTTGGTTGGACATCCTACAAACTCTAACAGTGTAGAGCTTAACTGTCCGGTAGAACTTTCTGAGATGGAAATGTGCTATATCTGCACTGTCTAATATGGTGGCCACTAATTGACTATTGAGAACTTGAAATGGAGCTAGCATCACTGAGGAGTTAAATTTTTACTTTAAGTTTAAACTTAAATAATCACGTGTGGCTAGTAGCTACCGTATTGGACCGTGCTGATACTGAAGTTTAATTATTACAGAAGGAGGACAGATGCACACTGAGTAGGTAACTTGCAGATTCTGTGCCAGGACATGAAGTCTTCACAGGGCATTGGTGACATAAGTCAAGCCTTATAAGCCAAATGGAAACATAAATTGCTGGGTTGAAATTAAATTGACTGTTTCACTTTGTACTTACATACAGTAATTAAAACCTGACTTTCAAGAATGCCATAGACCATAGTCTCTCCAGGGTTTTTTTTGGAGCACACATGCATGCATGCATGTATACACATGCACACACATACACACATGTGCCTGTATCCACAAACATAGTGTCCGTAGGCCATATACAGCGGGGGGTGGGAAAGAGCATTTAGCACTGAGAAAATCGGAGGTTCTCCCTGAGTCAGTCATTTAAGGAATGTCCCAATCTTGCATCTGATATCTTCTGATTTCTTCTCTGTGGCATGAAACTATATACACAGTGGCAGTATAGAGGATAGAGATGCAATTGCTAGGTCCAAAGGGAGAGCATTTTAAGGTTTAAGACACATTACAGAATTGCCTTACAGTTTATAAAGGCCCTCATTCCTGCTGCTCGCGCAAGTCCTGGCGGGAACGATTGCTTCTGAGCTCAGCATTGGTGCAACACAGGAGCTGAAGCACTTTCCCGAGTGGCCGGGCCAGGAGGGGGCAGGTCCGGCTGGTCCATCATGTGGTCATGGGCCTTTATCGCCCAGCCTCTGTTTCCTTGGCTGAAAGTGAGAAGGAGAGTATTGACTCCATAGTAGGGGGCCAGGAGACATGGGGCCCCTTTATCCTTCTCTAGCCCATAAATCAGTGACTCTACCTTGCTACCTCTCTGTTTGGAATGGGCCAAGATTTGTTTCATAGGTGTTCAGGGGATTTCTACTTTAATGATTAAAAGCAGATGGTGAAAAGAAACTAGAAAGTATGGCACAAATGAGAAGTCTGTATGGGAAGAGAGAAGGGCAAAGGGTAACACCACTGCCGCCTTCCTTCTCCTGAAGCTGAGCGAGTTAGAAAGGCAGAGTTAACCTTCCTGAGTCAGTTTACAAGGGCCTCTTAGACTTCAGTGTGCACACCAGTCACCTGGGGACCGTGTGATGTGTCAGGTGCAGACCTGATGCAGCAGGTCTGGGTGAAATTCTGACACGCTGCCCCAGCACGCCCGTGCTGCTGATCCACGGATCACACTCTGAGAAGCAAGAGCTGGAACAAATCAGTACCAAGAGTTACAAGTAAAGGGGCGCCTGGGTGGCTCAGTCGTTAAGCATCTGCCTTCGGCTCAGGGCGTGATCCCTGATCGAGCCCCACATCAGGCTCCTCCGCTGGGAGCCTGCTTCTTCCTCTCCCACTCCCCCTGCTTGTGTCCCCTCTCTCGCTGGCTGTCTCTCTCTGTCAAATAAATAAACAAAATCTTAAAAATAAAAAAAGAGTTACAAGTAAAGTCAAAGGGTGAAGACCATCTTCCGGCAGTTTCCCAGGTGTCAGAAAGCTGTGGGGGGCATCAGAGGGGCCAGCTGCCTCTCTCCTCATACTGCTGGGGAGTGTCCCCCGTCAGTGAGGAGGGAACATAGTTCTGCTAGTAACACTCTGGCTTCGTTGTGACCATGTGTGACCCACTGGCTCACGCTGATGCTTGGCGGTAATAGAGGGCGTGTGCCCCTACAGGAGGGCGGGTGTGGGTGGCAGCGTCTTCTGTTCACCCACTGCCTGGTGCTTGAAGGATGGTGTTGCTAGCAGTCAGCTTACTGAGCATAGCTCTTCTGGCAGTTTTGTTTAAATTCACTGGAGTGTTTTGGGTACAACCATGTCAGAAATGCATTTCTCTTCCCCAAAGACTAGGAACTTCTTGAAGTACAAACTCTTATTAAGCAGAATAATTTAAAAAAAATTTTTTTCTTTCTCTTTTCCTTGGGTCTGCTCTCTTGGAGCAAACAGAATGAGAAACAACTTAGATAGTGTGGGCTCTTCCCACATTTGAGACAAAATGGTGGTCGCATGAATTTTCTGCCTAGGCTCCTGGTGACCTCTGTTTATGAGGATGGGGAATTTGCTAGTTGGAGTGGATGTGGTGGCGGAAAGGACGCTCTCACATAACAGCCAGCCAGGGAAGCCCCCACACTGAATAAACCCACCCCTCCCAAGTGGCTGCCTGCAGATGGCTTTTAGGGTCTTCTCACAAGACAGATGTGGACCTACATCATTATAGTTGGAATAATGGGGGCCCCAAAGAAAAGTCTGTCCATATGCATCCCACATGTTTTGTGTGAAGAGGGTAACAGGAAACTGCTTCTTTTTCTAAATGCTGCATTGGGGCTGTGCAAATAAAAAGAAGAGAATAAACAACAATAACCGTGATAATAACTATCTTTTATTGAACACTTACTGTGTGCTAAGTGTTTTACGTGTACATTTAGTCCTTATAAGAACCCAGTGACATATAATATTAAACATAGAAGTACATGTATTATAATTCTATATACATATATAGACAAAATAAGATCCCATTTTAGAGTTGTCAGATCTGACACTTGAGCATTTAATTTACTCAGGACTTCACAACTGGTCCACAGCAAAGTCTTGAGTTTGAATCCCATCTGGCAGCTTACTAGTTCGGGGACCTTGGGCAAATTATGTCATCAAAACACCGGGGCCCATAAGAAATGGTTACTGTAATGGTGACAACAGCTCATTCTGAGAAAGAGAAGGCCCTGGCTCTGGAAGGCCTGTCTCCAGGCGAATCTGTGCTGGGGTTCCCATATTGGTTGGAGAACTTGACTCATGGCTACACATGCCTGTCCACATTCGATGTGGTCTGTCCAGGAGGGAGGCTTGGGGTGGGTCAGTAAGCCCAGAGCAGGGGAGCAGCTTGGGAAAATGGAGGTTCTCTGTCCTCTTTTTGGTCTTCCCAGTCTGTCTTTGGCCTCAGACATTTAGAGAATAAATGTCAGTTAATCCTCTTGAGGACCTCGAAGTCTGGTTCATGCCTTCAGCCCACCAGTGTGTATATGTTGGGCGCCAGGTGCTGCTGAGTGCAGGGGAACAGGGATGAAAAAGCCCCAGCCCCCCCTTGAGAAGCTCAGATTCTCACATCTGCATTTGGGTCGTGGTCTTATTTGGCCACTTGTCATCTTTGCCTTTCTCACCCCATGTTCTCTGTTTTGAGTTCACTTTGACGTGCATCACTGATGTGATGACCTACGTCCAGGTAGGTCTCTTGTGGCCCATGTCGGCCACTCCATTTGTTGAGCTCCCACCAGACAGTGCGGAGCCCCGGAGGGATGGCGCACAGTCGGATGCAGCCCCTGCCTCCAAAAGAATTCTTGCTGTGCGGAGGCATCTGTTCTGAAAGTGAGACTCGGCAAGTCAGGCGGCCCAGACCTGCTGGACTCCTTGCACTTGCTCTTGTTGCTCCCCTCCCACCTCCCCCCTGCACAAACCAACCCTTTCCAGATCCAGCTACAAGGCTCCCTCTCCAGGATGACTGCCCACTGCTTCCATTCCTCTCCTCACCCCCATTCCTCAGGTGGGCTGAGGCCTTCTTCCCGCTTGTTATTTGGTGTGCTAGTCTGCTCGGGCCATCATAACAAAATCCCACAGACCAGTGGCTTCAACAACAGCAATTTTATATCCCCAGTTCTGGAGGCCAGAAGTCCAAGATCAAGGTGTGGGCCGGGCTGGTTTCTTCGGAGGCCTGTCTCCTTGGGTGCAGATGCTACCTTCTCCTTGCGTCCTCCCTTGGTTCTCCCTCTGTGCTTGTCTGTGTCCTCGTCGCCTCTTATAAGGATACCAGTCATATTGGATTAAGGTTGACCCTAAAGACCTCATTTTAACTTAATTACCTTATTTCCAAATATGGCCTCACTCTGAGGTACTGGTGTGACACAGTTGGAAGGACACAATTTTGCCTGAAACACTTTGGTACTTGCTGTTTGTCTCCTTTATTTAGGGCAGGGAACTTAGGACATCGGGCACGGTTACCCTGGGCCATGCCTAATATGGAGTAGGACCCCCTTGTCAAATGATTGACTAGGTTCCAGCATTATTTCTGCCTTACTGTCCATTTCAAAGGATGAGTAGAGTTCATGGACTGAAGTTTGAAGGAGAGATTTATTTATTTTTCCTGATGTAATGAATCAAACTTCTCTGACCCTGGAAAGAATTTGCTGGATGAAACCGCATGAACACATACACGAACAACATTACCATTTTGGGGTCATTTATTTAAAAAAAAAAAAAAAAGAAATTGCTTTCTGGATAATCTCTCTCCTTGGCTATAAATGTAATACTGGGAAAAAGGCAGGGCCCAGCTATTTACCCCACAGTGTTGGATAAAATGAGACCTTGCTTGTAACGTGCTAAACCCAGGACGCTGGAAAATTCACAAACGCTTGTAAGAGTCTTCTGTAAATCCATTGAGGTAAATCTAGGCAGGTGCCCTCATCACCTTTTTTTAGTCGTTCGTAATTTTGCTTTTTATTTAATACCAAAGGCCCACCAGATGGTGATTGTGAAGTCACATGTGAACTCTGCACCACATGCCTTCTCAGGTTACTTAACCTGGCTCAGAAGGAACGAGGGAGGGACCCAAACAATTTTGGAAAGTGGTCCAAGACTATACCATCCTTAAGGAAACCACAAAGGAGCTATTGCCCTGTATAGAACGTCAGCTCTGTGGCTCACTGGGATGCCTGGTGGCAAGAAGTTGATTTAGGTGACAGGGAGTCATGCCTAGGCCCTAAGGCAGTGGTGGCTTTTTTACTTCTATCCAGGAAGAAGAGTTGTTCCCAGAGTAGAAAGTCTAGAGCGGTGCTGCCCAATAGAAATATAATGTAATTATAAATTTTCTAATTGCCATGTTGAAAAGGTTAAACAGATAAGATGAATTTTAATAACATATTTAACCCATTATGTCAAAAATACTATTATTTCAATATGTAGTCAAAAGAAACATTATTAATGAAATATGTATTTTTATACTAGACTTTTGAAACTTAGTGTGTATTTTAGCCACGTTACGTGCTCACTAGGCACATGCGGGTAGTGGCCGCCTAACTGGACAGCTGCCATGTCGGTCTAGAGTCAGACCTACTAATTGGGATTGCTGCAGGAGCGTGAGTGTGAATTCACATACGTGAACACATTTCCTTAATCAACGGATAGTAAAAGTACAGCTCCTGTCCCTGAGGTTCTGAGAAACACTTTAATAGTGTGAACGTTGCCCTCATGCTTCAAATAGGAAGCATGCTTCTGAATTTTCCGAGGTGGATTTTCTGGAGCCCAAGTGTCCATAAACATGGTGGTGAGGGTCTGTGAAGTCTTTTCGGCATTTCAGAAAGCCTGTGGGAGGCCCAGTGATCGCCATCCAGCTGCTGACAATGTCGGCTTCACTGCGTTGAGCTGGGGTGTTCGCCCAGCTTGCTGGTGACCCTGTGCCGCTTAGCTTTTGACAACATTGTCGGGCTTCCTGGGGTCACGCCGGAGGGCATGGGACCGAGGGAATGGGTAAAGAAGCTCTTGGAGCTGGAGGGGCCCACGTTTCCGGAGTCAATGCTCTCACCCACGGGGCAAGGACAGACCTTCCAGGGACTCATTTGTCAGCCCTGTGAACGCTCACAGGCCCCGGAGGGTACAAAAGGTGGATGAAGTAAGCCAGCATTATTACTGGTTAAGTGCTTCCTGATTTGAACTCAGGGTGTAAGCATTTCCTGTGTGCCACAAATAATGCTGTCCACCTGTGTGGAATGCCTGGGAAATGCAGCTTTGGCCGGCCTTCTCCTCTGCCCACAGCTGCTCTGCTGGTGGGGTTTCCCCTTTTCCCAGAGAGCCATGAATAGAGCACGGGGTGGGGGTGGCCATTGTAGGTGGGTGTGGGAGGCTTCCACCGGGTTTGGCAGCCCATCCGGCTCTGGATGGTGCATATTACCCGAAAGTCCTTCCTGACCCTGAACCAGAGTCCACCTTCATGTAATCACACCCCCCTTGTAGTTCTGGGCCCGCCTGTGCAGCCATAGGCATTTGTCTCTCCCCCCAACTCCCTACTTCCTCTTTCCTCAGGGGCTCAGTGTCCCTGTTCCTTTGGGTCTCCGGTTTGTTATTGCACTAGTGAGATATCCATCCTCTGTTTTCATTCTTCTCTTCCTTTGTATCCGTCCTTCAGCCAGTCGGTGCTCCCCACCCCAAGGTCAGGAAAAAACAGAGAAGAAATTCAAAGCAGCCAGTTTTCTGTTTATGCACAACAGTGTGGGGAAGATGCTGTAATAAGGAGGTTAAGGGGGTGTGCTAATTCCTTCCTGTCAGCTTGTTCCCTCCGAGCTGTGGATACCCGCTCACCTGGTATCCCCGCTGACTTGACTCTTCCAGCACATTGGAGCATGTGCTGGGCTCGATTTAACAGCGATATTTATCTGTTAGGCTCTCCTGAATCTGACATTTGTTCCCCTTTCATCTTATACTTCCCCAGGCTGGATGTCCTCCTTCCCATCCTCCTAGTAAGAAAATGTCAGCATGTAGCAGATGATATCCTTCCCTGATCAGGTCATGAGCCACAAAGTCTGTAAACCTAGGTTACAACCAGGGTAGTGCTGGCGAGAAATAGACATGGATTCACAGGGGTTTGGGATCGTTTTATTAAAGACAAAGCCATAATGAGCTCCTAACATGCTAAGACATTTGGCATCAGGGACTGTCTCGTTCCCACCACATATCCAGCACCAGGCAGAGTAACTGACCTTGACTAATCACTCAATAAACGCTCACTGAACAGGAGAAGAAGCTGGGCTGTGTGTACGACGAACATAGGCCCAAGGCATGCTACTAGAAGTTTGTGGTGTTAGCATTTTACATTTAAGTCAGTGATCCATTTTGAGTTTGTTTCTGTGTGTTGTCCAGGATATCGTAAAACAGGTATGAATAAAAATACTCTGTTCGATTGTGACTGTAAGTAAATTAATATCTGTCGGACCACGGGGCCTGAAAGCCTGAAAAACAGTTGCCTGAGAGACACTACATTTTAAGTGTGGCTTCAGAGAAGGTAGCCAGCAGCTCTCTAAATGTGGGAGTGCCATAGCTGCGTGGTGGGCTGAAGTGGTGCTTTATCAGCCAGCGCCTCTGGGGGGGGGGGGGGTGCGGGCAGTGCTCAGCTGACACTGCTCAGCCTGGAGCGCGGACGTCTGCGGACACAGGAGCCCACCTCCCCATTTTGGATGTGTCAGCTACTGGTGTTAAAGATCCCGCTTCTTCTGCATTCTGGCCATTACTGTCAGGCTGCAGCAAATGTCTTTGGATGCCTGATGGTCCTTTCTAGAGGATACGTTCCTACCTGTGGCTTTGCTGGGTCAGTGTTCCAGCCACTTACCATCTCGCTGATGTTGGGGTGGGTCTCGAGCGCTGCTGTCCTCTTCCTCTGTCCCGTCCCTCTAGAAGTCCAGCGTCCTGTGCAGAAGACAGTGGGCCTGGCTGGGTTTCTCACACCTTTTCTGCCATCCTGTGGGTCAGCAGCAATGCACAGGCGGATCATTTATAGGGAACCATCTTTGATGACACCCAGGGCCGTGTTTAAATCACATTGACAGCGTAAAGAATATGATCTTTTATACCAGCATTTCCCAAAGCTAGAGTGTTTTTTCCCCATAGGATGGTAACAGATTTTATGTCAATAACAGAATAAAGTTTTGTATTCAAATGAATTTTGGAAAATACTGCATTTAACATTGGACAGGTTTGCTTGTTCCTGGACCTTCTAGGGCTTTAGAAGCCCATGTGCACAAGGGAGACACAGTCTTCAACATCTCCCAAATGCACTTGTCCACAGAGTGCTTTCCTCTCCTGAAGGTTAGAAGATTTTGCTACCATGTAGATTTGTTCTAAGAATTTGTTTTCCCTAAATAATTTGGCTTTATACCTTCCTATGCTTTTTCTCCCGACCCACACAGCTACCCTTCTGTAGCTTCACATTTGAGTAACAGAAGAACTTAGTGATATTTCACATCCAGAGA
Source organism: Ursus arctos (assembly GCF_023065955.2). Classification (NCBI taxonomy): domain Eukaryota; kingdom Metazoa; phylum Chordata; class Mammalia; order Carnivora; family Ursidae; genus Ursus; species Ursus arctos. The sequence continues at coordinate 51,181,385 of NW_026622875.1, read as the reverse complement.
TGTTCCTCTAGGTCCTTCTCATCGAGAAGACCTGTTTAAAGGTATGGCAGGCCCTAGTACCCGTCTCTAGGGCCCTCACCATTTATAGAGCGCCATCAATCCTGTGGTGACTTAATTGTTTTGCTGTATTTTTAGTGGCCTCCTACACTGTGGAGGACTTTCTGAAAGCCCATATCTCATGCTAAATTTAGCTTGGCTTTCAGCAGGCTTGATTGATTGCTGGTCTTAATGGAAGAAAATGTGATCCTCTTTCCTACTCCCCATCATTAAATTTTTACTGATTTATGACCAGAGGAAGCAGCCACGGGATAAGTGGGTGTCTTTTTAAAAATTGTGACACATCACCAAGATAGATATACATTTGCCCCTTTACTTCAACAGGCATCTGTTGAATGCCTATGAGTGCAAACCTTCTGCTGGCCTGGGGCCCTCATGTTTTGGCTGAAGGGCCTTGGAGCTCCAGCCACACCCGTCCCCACCCAGACTTAATGAGGAGAAATGGACTAAAAGAAGCCCAGAGGATTAACAGACATTCCAAGAGACCAACCCTGCAGAGGAGTGGAAATGGGTATTGGGATTCAAGGCAGGAGTGAAGGTTAAGGGTTTGAACAATACAGGCTGGGTCCTGGGCTTTTGTAAACCGGTCTCGTGTCATTCCTGATCCAAGCGTCAGTGGCTGTCCTGCAGTGAGCTCTAGGTGAGCAAGGACCGAACTGTTGCATGACTTCCACCTCTGCACTCCTCATCCTGGGGACCTGAGGCACACTGCCCACCTCCGGGGCCCCCCAGTTTCCTCCTCTGCACAACGGATACGACATGGGATTGTAGTGAGGAATAACGGAGGTAACTCACACAGAGCACCCCAGAGGATGCTTAGCACATAGCTGGTGTTCCATTTCCTTTCCCTTCCCTGGCCTCCTGGGGAGCCTGGGTGTTCCCTGGGCTGCTGGGCGACGGCCAGGTTGGCTGATGCAAGTGGGGACATGCCTAGTATTGTGGATAGTCCTGGGCTGGGGTGGCGTTACAATTGGGGCTGGCAGATAAACTGATCAGATTTCCCTGGTCTCAAGATGCCTATAAAGCAGTGGGTGAAAGGACAGGCCAGGGAGATAATGGAATTTGTCTTGCCTTATAGACGGTAAGGACCTCAAAGAAATGAGTCCATACCCAGAGCATTCCATTATGGGTACGTACCCTCAAGACCGTGACCTTGCCTCCCATATTTCTCTCTCTCTGTATATATATAATTTATTTTTAATAATTTAATAACTTAGTAAAATTTATTTTTAGTCTTTTTTAAATTTTAAAATCATTCGACTTATAACAAGTTACAAAAATAAAAAATGTAGAAAGTTCTCACATACCCTTTATGCGCTCATAACATCTTACCTACCTGTAAACATTATCGAAACTAGGACATAGTATGATACCATACTGGTTTTTTCTTTGTTTGGAGAGAGTACCCAGCTCAAGACTAGGAACCTGCGGCACAGTTATTTGAGTTGCCTACTTTAGCTGCACTTTGGTGAGATAAGCGCCTGGGATCCTGGGGCGGGTTAGCCCCAGTCCTCAGCAAAGCTTGGTCCAGAGCAACAGGATCTGGACCAGACGGAGTTCTTGTGTTTATCATCTGTGGCTTGTGGCCGATCCAGCTTGTTCTTTGGAATCAACTGTCTCATGAGGTAAGTTTCTCATTGTGACAGAGACATTCAAGCCTGAGCCTAAGGATCCCTGTCCCCAGCAGTAAGAGCGGGCTTGGACCAGAGGTTCCTCGAGTGTCTCAGCCCTTGAGAATCCTGTCGTTCTCAACTGCCTTGGCAGAGTTTGCAACTAACATTGATTAGACTATGAGTCAAGTAACACTCCGCTTGATGTAGTTGCCAAAGTGATTAACTTCCTGGGCTGTGGTCTACTTAGTTCACGTGAGTTAAATCCTGGCACTCTGCATCCCAGGCAACGTTCTGGGTCATGGAGTACAGAGATGAAGAAGACATTGTGCATACAAGGCAGCGTATAGTGGGGAAGACGGATACAGATACACAACTGTAATGTAAATAGGTGCCCAAGTACATGCAGGTGTGAAGTACTGACGGACGCAGGGAAGTAGTTGTGTAAATATCTACAAGGCCAGGAGGGTGCAAGTTTGAGAGAGAAGCTAGACCATAGAAGATGGGCTGGAGTTGGCTGGATTGATGAGGAGCTGGGGGTAGAACCAAAGGAAGCAAAGATATCCTAGGGAGGGAAAATAGCACATGCAAAAGTCCTGTGGTATGGCCTATGGAAGGTGTGGAGAAACATTGGTATGACAGATTGTAGGTTCCAAGGGAAATGTAGTGGCCGAACATGAAGCCAGATTAGAACTGGCCAACACCTGATATGGATGACAGAGGTCAGTACTACTGAGAGCTTTGAGAATTGTATTATTGAGTCATGCCAGTGAGAGTTTTTAAACTGAGGATCATGCAATTGTGAGAAACTAGCTCCCCAAAGTGAGGTTGGCTGGTGATTTTGCCCTGTCCTGAAGCAGCTGCCCCAGAGGGCGGAAAAATGAGACTCCCCCAGAGTCTCAGCATTTCTTCCCTGGGCTTTGCTGCCCCAGCCTTGGCCGCCTCCTTCTCAAGGGCACAGCAAAGCCCCAATGGGGTGCACCTCTCAAGGGTTTGGCACCTTTTGCTGTACAGCTTTAGAGTCCTATGGGCTATTCTGGCTGTCGCCATTCTTTCGTGTTGAGTGTCCAAAATTTCACAAGCTAGACTCAACTGAGTGGGTCCCTTTGGGACAGGAGTGGGGGAATGATACAGTTATGAACTGCAGTGAGCAGTTCAGGGACCAGATGGATTTAGAGGTTTCTTCTGAACCACATAGAGGCTTTGTACTTCTGGAAGTACCTGTTCTTCCCTGTCCTGTTGCCCCTTGGTATCGTCTATCAGCCTGCACCTTGCCACCAAGGCAGACCGACATTTGACCCCCTCCTTCAGTTCCTGAAAATAGAGGTTCTTATTTTATCCCCTCTTCTTTTTAATCGCAGGAGGAAAGTAAGAAAATAATGGAGTAATGGCAGAGAGGAGAGAGATGAGAATATAGTAGGAGAAAACACAGTCCAGAAATACTGCTGGATGAGACCCCAGATTATGAGAACCCACTGGTGAGAGGTGGACAGAAATGAAAAGCCCTTGTTCAGTCATTCCCATCAGGGCTCCGGTGAAGCTCTTTGTATTGGATGCTAGCAGCGTGCCCAACAGCAGTGGGCTGGATATTAGGCCCACCACTCTCCAATTTCCTAAGAAACTGGAGTGCCCCGGGCCAGAAAAGTAGGACCCGCTTTTTCTGAGAAGGAAATGTGGACTTCTGGGTGAGAATATTATATTATCTACAATGTAAAAAAAACTTTCCCTTAACTTAAAAGTTGAATCACTTCGGACAGTGATCACTTCATCAGACTTGATGTATAAATAATGATCAGTTTGATGGTAAGAAGTTTTCGAATCTCTGTCAGACTGTTCGTACAGATGTGATGATTTAAAAGCAGAAGAACAAGGCTAGCGCAGAGCCCCTGGGAAAGCTGGTTGTTGGGGATCGTCTCATCAAAGGCACTTGCTAAGGGCAGAGGAGGGCTGCACGGCAAGGCCCAGTGCCCGGGGCAGCTGCTTGCTGGCCAGGGGTCAGCCCAGGGCACAGGGGTCAGCCAGAGGCAGTGCGTCGAGCACCAGAGTTGTCTACAAGATTGAGAAAGCACTTTCTATCATTCCCTCGTGTTTCTTCAAGGGAGCTGGGGTGGCAGATTACCATTAATAGCACTTTTTAAGTTTGCAGAAACTAGGTAGGAAACGCATCTAACGTGAGCTTCACATCCAACCCTCAGGGAAATCGCGCAGGGCGCATGCACGGCCTTGCTTCCAAAGGCCTCCTGTTCGAATTCTGGATTTGCCACCTGACGCTGTGTGATGTGACCTCCCCGTGCTTCAGTTCCCTCACCTAAAAGTTGAGATTATACTGGAACCTCTTTAATAGTATTGCTCTAAGGACTAGGTAAAGTAGTGTCACGCAATTAAAACTGCACTTTCAGAAAAAAGTTGAGTTACTATTCCTGGAAGACTTAAGCCCGCAGAAGACCTGTAAAGAGTGCTGTTTGTGTATGTATATTTTTAGGAATGGAATTCGTACTTTTCTTACCTATCCAAGATTGTTTGATAGAAGCTATCAACGTGTGTTCTAGAGAAAATCAGCTGGAGGAAAATGGTACAGTTGAAAGTTTCTTTCAGGCTCATCTAAGTTTTTACTGCTACTCCATCACAGTCTCTCATTTCACTTTTTCAGTAGGTTTTGACAGGTATTATGGAATCACGAAATTCAGACGTCTGAAGTGAAAATGTATATGACATTGTCAGACCTCACGTGTGCTGGTGATAGTCATGCCTCACACTTCCCCCCCTTTGAAAGGGTCTTTGTAGGCTGTGTTTCGTTCAGTTCTTACAATGGTTTTTGGGGTTCTGCTAGTCCCATTTTACAGTTTATATGACGATGACCTCAGAGAAGTGACTGGCCAGGCTCCGCAGGTGGTTAGCGACAGTTGGAATCATAACCTCATCTCCTGCTTCGGGGATCAGTCTCTTTCCAGTGTGTGGAACACCTGGCTCACTTGTTGCTTGGGTTCTCGTTCCCTTTGTGATTCTGTTCACCAAGGGAAGATAGCTTGGTTACTCTTGCTCTGTAACAAGCCTGAGGGTGTGAACCATTTTATTTTGCTCATGGATCCTGTGGGTTGTTCAGGCTGGGCACAGTGCGATGGTTGTCACAGTTCCGTGATGTTCGGGGCCTTTCCAGGGAAGATGCCTGTGTTGGGGCTGCTGTCATCTAGGACACCTTCCCTCCCGTGTCTGGCAGCTACCAGGCTGGGGCAGGGACCTCAGGTGGGCCAATGGCCAGAACACCTACATGTGGCCTCTCAGCGTGGTTTTCTCCATGTGTGCTGATCCGGGATCCCCGTGCAACATGGTGCGGTATTTCTCTTGGGAGTCTGAGGAGAGCGTGAAGTGTGTGGTGTCTTATGACCTGCCCAAGCTCAAAGGGAAGGCATATGCTGTTCAGTGGGAGGAGTGTCAAGGTTACATTATAGAAAAGCGAACGACAGTAGAGAATATGAGCTGATAGGTTCTAGGCAAAGGGAGCCATGGGTGAGGATCCTGACTGCAGAGTCCAGTCAGTTCAGACTTGGTGGGCAGTAGAGGAAGAAAAGGGAGTGCTGGGTCATCATTCACCCCACCAATGTTTGTTCAGATTATCTTGGAGCCAAGCAGAGTGAGCAAGCAGGGCTTCTGAGCAATCACTTCTCAAAGGAAGCCCGAGGACTCTGGAGTATAGGCGCATCCTGTTGAAAACTTGACCTTATTGGAGACCATTCTGAGGTTTATTTATATTTAGCACAGGACCTACAGAGTTCCATTTACTGTGTAAAAAAGTGAAAAGTTCATCTCCGTCAGCATCCTGTCTCACTTGTATTTAAGTCAGATGGGAAGAAAAAAATCAGTACCAGGACAAGATTGCCTGCATTTGTGTGGGGTTTATTTTCGGTCCTGGTGTTCTTCATGGGGTAGGTGTTTCTTTTAAGACTGTTAATGGTGTATTTCCTTTTCCTTTGCCGCTCCCCACCAAAATAACTCTCTGATTGTTGAACCATCTTCATATCCTCAGAACATCTAAGTTTAAATAATGGTTGGAGAAGCTCCAGGTTAAGTAGAGAGTAAAATCCTATTGCTTTTTGACCTTTGGGTTAGGATCAAGTGTGGTGTAATAAAATACCAGTCCCAAGAGTCACCTTTGCTGATTTTTTCCTATTATTCTTTCCTGTTATTCCATATTCCTCCAGCTCTTGCAGCCAAAGACTGTTACATTAAGATCCAATCTGAAATTAAAACTCAAGTTCTTAACCAATAAGCTATAAAGGCATTGAACTCCCACTGGGATGTGGTTACCTTTTCCTAAACTTCCTGATTTGTCTCTTAGCCCCAGAGTTGATTTCTTATTGAGCCTTTGGAAAGGTCCCTGATGTTTCACTGCCATTTTTCATCAAATTAGCTGCGCAAAGCTCGTAAGGTCACAGGCTCTGCAGCTGCGTTCCTTCAATGCAGAGGGAGAGCCCCCTGGGTGGGGCCGCGCGGCCCTTCCTGGTGGGGCAAGTCTGAAGTCACACTGGAGACCGGGTCCACATCGGCACTGGGGCTTCAGCAGGATCTGAGCCACCTGGTCCAGAGTTACACGGATCTTTCTGGAACATTCTCAGAACCTTCCAGTGGATCTTGCCTTGGAATCGTGTTTTTGATCTGTCCACAGAGTCGGTTTCCTTGAAGGTGGCTCCCCTGAAAGAACCTGTGAGTGAGGGCTAATAGAGGCGGAGGGGCAGCTGTGCACAGTTGCGTGTGGACATTCGGTGGTAAAAGGACGACCCCCACTGGTGACGATCTTGCTGGTGAGGCAGCTCATGCAGCCATGGACTGCTGTCCCCCAGAGGACTCACACCCCATGCCGCTGTTGTAGTTCACCCTTATGCCCCAGTTTCTATTTTCAGAAGCAGATCCTAGATGCCCCCGTTTGCCTGTGTAGAGATGGCTCAGAGTGCCGTAGAGAGGAGGGAGTCCCCGCATGACCAGTGGGCCTCTAGCGGGTGTTTCACAGCATAAGCCACCAGACTCACACCTGCTCCTGTTTTGCTCAGGCTGCTATTTTATTTGACCTTATCTGCTGCCTCCTATTTTAGTGTAAATAAATGTAGTGAGAGTCACAAAAATAATGTCGGTGATGATGGCTAGTATTTATTGAATGCTAACTACACCCAGGCACTACTCTAAGGTCTTAACCCAAGTTGTGTGCTGATGTTCACCTCAACCCTCTGATGATGCTATCATCATCCCCTTTCTACCCACGAGAAACCGAGGCCTGGGGAATTGAGTGACTCAGCCTACACTCTTAGAAGCAGAGAGCGGTGGGACAGGCCCCAAGCCCAGTTTATTTGACCCCAGACCCTGTACTCCTACCCTGGGGGCTGGACTGTTTTGGTGAATGTCCAGGCCCATCCTGGTAGAGGGTGGGCTCTGGGACTCGGGTGACAAAGCGCAGCTGTGTCCATAGTCCTGCCCCTTGAGTATCTGCTCACCAGAAGTGGGGCTGTCTGGAAAGTGCTTTGGAAGCAAGTCATTAAAAGCAAGGGATTTTTTTTTTTTTTACTTCATAAAATGTCAAGGTTTTCATAATTAAGTAGGAGGGATTGCTAATTTTAGACCATTTGAAAATCTTCTCAAGAAAAAAACCTGGAGTCAAGTAGAAGGACTCTTCTGGAACGAAGGTTTCAGAAGAAGTGATGAACGCGTCAGCCATGACCCTGGTTGGAGGCCCGCTGCCCAGAGCCTGCAGACCCTCAGGGGGCTTTAGTTCTGCTGCTGTTTGTGGAACACTAGCCCTGGGTACTCTCAGCTCTCCTGCTGGTCTCCAGGGACATAGGAGTAAACCAGCCACGTCCTTGTGCTCAAGGACCTCATCCTCCTGGAGGACACAGTGCGATGGGGCCCTTCTCTGGTGGGCACACAGGGCTGGGAGGCAGAGGGGAGAAAATTCTTTAGAAATACTCAAACCTTCCTGCATGTACTTCCTATGAATGGGAGTTCTTAATTTTTCCCCCTTTAACAAGAGAAAGCAGGCTTTTGATGAAAGTTACACCCAAGTGTTGAGATTCTTTCCATTTGGTTCCGGGAGATCTCAGTCCGGTGTGAGGGGGGTGGTGAGGAGAAGTTACAGTGAGGAGCCTGTCCCCTGCTGGAGAAGTCGAGGCGGGAAGGCAGTATGTGGAGGAGTTCCCGGGGCACGGCAGGGTGCTCTTGTGAGCCACCGCCTAGCATGCGGGCCCAGCCACAGCTCTCGTTCGGAGAAAGTGAAGCACGAGCTGGAGCAGCAAGTGGGTGTTCTTGAGCTCAGAACCGAGGCACTGCCGAGATGCCCTGGGATGCCAGCCGACAGAGGCTGGCTTCTGCGTCTCAGGACCACAGCCTGGGGTGGTGGTGTGGGGCCTGAGCTCTGTTCTCTGACCTGGTGCAGCGGGTCCCGGGGGTGGAAAGAGCAGGTGGGTGAGGGCCACATCCAAGGAGGTCATTTCCCTCCGTGATGCCACCCATTCGAGCGCCCCTTGGTTGAGGGGATACCCCATGTCTGGAGTTGCACATGGCTGGGCCCCTCAGCCTCACTGCCCTCACTTCCCCCTTCCTTGGGTAGGAGTGCCTTGTGCCTCAATTAATTGTTTTAGTTTTCCTGAGTACAAAAGGAATCCTGGCTGGACATGGAGTGACTATAGTCATAAAAACCAAATGATGACTTCGGCCTCGTCTGAGCCAAGGGTGGTGTTCACACCCTCATGGCTGACAGCTGTGAGGACACCAGGCTTTTTGGTGTTCTGCAGAGGCAAATAAAAGAGTCCTTTTACCTGAGGGTGGACTCAGGCCTCTCTGGGGACCCATAAAATGTGGCCACACAGAGCCCCAGGACCAGCAGCGAAACCAACTGTTTCTGCCTCAAGTGGATCGTCCAAATGGGTTTTTCCAGCCCCATCTGCCATTTCATTTTTAACGTGTCCTTATAAAAGCATAAAGAAATGGCACGGATATGGCTGAAAAGGTTAAGTCCCTTTCAGTAGCCTCTTTAATTTTGGAATAACCAGCTTTTTTTTTTTTTCAATTCTTGTACACTAGAAGATTCTCCTGAATTCTCCTTGTTCAGCCTGTTTTAAATTAGGTTGTAATATAAGAGGACGGTTAATACAGCTTTCTGTTTCCCCATCCTCCGTGAAGCTTTGTAACTTCTTCCTGTTCAGTGATGGCTAAGTGAGCAGAACGTGTGAAATCTGAGTGGGTTTGTGGAAACATAAACACATTTTTATTTAGCAGCAAGTGTCACTTGGGGTATAAATAGGGCACTGAATGATTCTTGTATTGGTCTCTCCTCCTGGAGGCCTTCAGTGTTATCTTGAGCTACCATCTTTATGTTGTATTGGGAAAATGTGAGATTCTTTTTCCCTTGGTCATTATTTACTTTTTAAAAATAATGTAGTTTTAAAGAATTCTTGCTCTTTAATCTCAAGTCCAAACATGGTTACTAGTGAGAAAAAGATATAAGTTTGGTATTTTTAGTTCCAGAAAGAATTTGCAGGGGTGGGGGACAGGGATGGGATGCATCTAAAAGGTGGAAGATGGGGTGCCTGGATGGCCCAGTCAGTTAAGCATCTGCCTTCAGCTCAGGTCATGATCCCAGGGTCCTGGGATCAAGCCCCACATTGTTGGACTCCCTGCTCAGTGGGGAGCCTGCTTCTCCCTCTCGCTCTGCATGCTGCTCCCCCTGCTTGTGCGCGCGCTCTCTCTCTCAAATAAATAAAATCTTTAAAAATAAAAAAAAATAAAAGGTGGAAGAAATATGTAGTGTGGGGAGATACTTTGCCTCCTTCTCCTTTTGCTCCATAAAAACTTGCATTTTGAAAAAAAAAAAGAATTAGGGTTTGGAACTTTCAAATGTATTGCTTGGTGTTGCTGAATTTTAGTTCATTGCTGGGAAATTTAGGGTGAGTCCATTTCATAAACGTTTATGTGTCTTAAGAACTGGTGTGGGGTAGGGGGTGGGGAAGCTTGCCTCCTTCAGAAGGCTGTGCTGCCTTGGAGGGATGTGGGATGGCCTGCTGCTTTCTGGTGGGACATGTGAAGGCCAGTCTACTTTTGGATGAATTTTCAAAGAAGATTTCAGGTTTCCCCCTCTTTAGTCTTTTCCTGGGGTCCCCTTAGGGAGTGCTTCCCTTTTTTGTGTCCCATGACTTCCCAGCCTTGCTTATTACATCTGCCAATGCAGATAAGAGAGACCAACTTCATAGGCTCTGGCCCAGCACTCTGATTTGGATTTACAAGGGATCAGGAATTTTGTTGGGCATCCTTTTGTCCTTAGAGAGAGAGATGAGAGGAACCTACCTCCCATAATCCATAATCTTAAGAATATTTTTTCCAGACACGTCCCCACCCATTTCTGTGTCCAGGTCCCTGAGACAGCTGCAGGGATAAGCCTCATGGTGGTAGGAGGGAGAAAGGAAGATAAGAAGGAAGTCCCAGGGTTTCCTCCCCATTGCTCTTGAGGTTCAGTCATGTGTAGCCATGTACAGTCACCTAGAGCTGTGAAGGGGGACCAGGCAGAAAGAGAGGGGAGAAGGATGCTGTTCTGGGTGGTATGTAACTGACGAGTGGAAGTTAGATCCTGTTAAGAGCAGGGGACTTGCCCCTGCCTTGTGGTCCCCTCCCTCATCGTGGAGTATCCTGTCCTTCCCAAGAGAAGTTCTGAGAATCTGGCCTTCGATGTCTGAGCAGTGGCCTGCAGCCCCAGGGAAACCCTCTTACCACACGTCCTCCTTTCGATTCCTCTCTTGGTGGCTACTTGATGCCACCATTGTTAGGCCAGGCTGATCACATGTAGCAGAAAATCCAAATAAGTTGATAAGATTCAGGTTTATTTCTCTATGCAAAAGAAGTTTGGGATTGGTCTGGTACTTCAGGGTCATCAAGGGTCCAGATTCTTCTTTTTGTGTTCCACTGTCCTCAGAGCATGGCGTCCAGGCTCAAAGCTGCTTTATCACCCAGTATGGCTGTTGTATCTCCCACTATCATGTCCAAATTCCAGGTAAGAAACACAGGGAAGAGAGACAAAAGAGTACATGTCTCAATGAAGCTATCTCCCTTAATGAAGCCTCAAGTGGTTTCTGCTTACATCCTATTGACCACCTTTTCCCCAGGGGAGATTGGGAAATGCTGCCCATTAGCTCAGCTTGTTGGAGACTGGAATAAAATTGAAGTTCAGTAAAAAGGGAGAAGGGGAGAATGGCTATTGGGTGGGCAAATAGCATGATCTGGTATGTATGAAGTACCTCATGGGTGAACCATAACATATTCCTCCTGTCATCCTAGCCATTTATAGAATATCTAGCTCTCCTATCAGACCCCGAGCTGTTTGGAAGTCCTGAGCATATCCCCCTCCTCTTTGTACCACTTATAGCTACTAACCCAGGGGCATGGTGGTGGGTTCTCAATCTATCTTTGTGGATTTGAATCAGGTTCACCTTTGCCCCGCCTTCCCTCCATGGATCTCTAGTTAATAAGAAGTCACTTAGAAGCATTTCGTAAAAATTTTCTTCCCAGAGGGTTTTTACATGATCACCAGTTTAAATGTGTTAATAATAAAGGTGCTCATAATTATCAATAAAACTGGAGAAATCTAGGCCATGGAAATTGGCAGTATTAGTAAATACATAATTATACTATCTGTTTTAAATGTAGTTGTACTATCCAGATGTTAGAGAAGCAAGAGATAAGAGTTTCACCACTTGTCAATATTAGTAGAATGGTGGAAATTTTTATGAAAAATATTTATGAAAAATGTTGGGTGTTTTGTGTGAGTTCAAACAACAATGTAGGATGATGGGATCTTGCTGAGAAAACTTGTGTCAGTACTTCATGTTTGTAAAAGGCAGGGAATCCTTCTGAAAATCTAGTTACGTAAATTTATGTTCCACCACATAAAAAAAATAAATAAGTGCACGGAAAGAAATCAGCATGGTTGGAAGGAAGGGCTTTCCCTTTTGCTCTGGGAGGGAAGGAAACTCTGACTGTGCCGGACATCTCAGTTGGAAAGTGCCTCTGGTGAGCCCTCCCCATGTGACCCGCTGATTCACTGTCTGCTAGGTCCCCGAGGAGGTGATGTAACCAGGGACTGCAGCTTCTAGGGGTGGGGGAAGATCATTGTTGGCCCAACCCTCTGGCATTAGAAACTTAGCAAGAGCTCTAGCCAAAAGCAGATGGAGTTTTACAGCTACGTTTTGTAATTCTGTTCTAAATGTCATTCGAAGCATCTCTTGCTTCTTCCTCATTTTCTCTTCTTCCCGTCTCTTTCTCTGTCTTACTCTCCCCCGTCCCATTTGTCTCCTATGTGCAGCAATCCTGCTCTCCTTGAATTAACTCAGGTCTGATCTTTGGAAATACACGAATCTGGAGCCATGGGATCTGCCTGCCATCTTTCTGTTTCTGAATCTGGTTAACATGAGCTCGGAGGGCAGGTGGAAAGAGCATGGGCTGTGGTGTCTGAAAAGAGGTGGGTGTCAACTCCAGCTCCACCGTTATTGACTGTGTGACTAGGGGCAAGTTACTTTGCTTTGCTGAATCTCCTGAATCTTATCTATAAACTGAAGTTAATTCCTCCTTGAAAGGGTTATTAGGAGAATCTCATGAAATCACATATGAGACAAGCCCAGAGAGGTGGATGAAGACCAGGCTGTGCTTGGCTACATAAGCCATGCTGGGAGTTTGCATTTTATTTGAGTGCTTTGGGAAGCAGGGCGGTGACGTGATATGGTAGGTGTTTTCGTATGGTCACTCTGGCTCTGTGGAGAGAGTGCATTTGGGGTAGGCACGGAGGAGTGGAAGTGGACAGCCCAGCTAGAAGGTAAAGGTATACCAGATGGCTGGGGTCAGGGGGAAGCAGACGGGCCTGGAGATCTTTTGATGGTAGAGGTAGTAGCTGAAGTCTTAGATGTGGACAGGGAGGGAAGGGAGAACAATCAAGCAGGAATCCTGGGTTTGGGGTGGTGGTGCAGTGGTGCCTGTCACAGAGCCTAGCAAAGAACCATGCACATGGTTGACAGCTACAGTGTTAGCTGGGTGGCCATATTCATGAGTAACTGGGGGAAAGAAGGGTTGCCTGTCCTTGGGCTGTGTTGGATGATGAATACAGTGGAACAGGCCAAGGTCCACTTCTGCTCTTACTTTGAAGCCATTGTGCTCTGACCATCCACCCATTCAGATGGCAGCTTCTAGAATCATGTTGGCCAGTATTGAGCAAGGCCTGGAAAGTGGCACAGTCTCCTGAAAGCTTGAGGGATCTCTGATATTCATCTCGATACCACCTGAGATGACACCGGCCCCCCACCTACAGCTGTCTGCTCTCACAGAGTCGGAACAAAGTAAACGCTAACCGGGAGTTGGATTAGGCACAGACTTTGGACCCTAAGCAGTGTTCTCAAGTCTGGGTGCTATGAGGGCAGGACTGTAGCAGGCAGGGTCAGGCCCCCCTGCTCTGGGATTCTACCTAAGTAGATCTCAGGGGCCTCAGGGGAGATGGTCACCTGGAAATCAGGGTTTTGAATCAGTTTGAGAAACCCTGTCCTGGGAGAGGAGTTCCCGGTGACTCCTGCTCTGGTTCTTTTCCTTCCACTTTTATTTATTTATTTATCTTTCTAACAACAACCAGTTCGGTGGTGGTGTTTCCTCTTCCTGTTCATCATTCAGACTCGGGGCGGGGGGGAGCTAGGACGGGCAGGCAGCTTCCCCTCCAAGGAAGAAGAAACCTTCCATGTGTTTTACGAGTATATTCCAAAACTGACAAGAGCAGCAAAGAAAGGCACAGTGAGGACTTTGTACTCACGAAGTTACTGTCACGGAGTCAGGGCCCAGATAAAAGTCTTTGGCAAATCTGTAAAGAATATTTCAGAGACAGAGAGAACAGGATTTATAGGGTCTAAAAATAGCAGCTGAAGTGCTGCTGTGTTTAGCTTGTCGGGGAACCTGTTGAGCCGAGACAGGCAGGGGATTTTATTCCTCCAGCCCTGAGGTCACTCGTCTTGTTGAAGAAGGCGTAGCAAACATTTCCAAATAGGGATTGCTTTTGAAGGGGAGGAAGATGGCTGAATGCATATGGTATTTTTCGTTTTCTTCTCTCCCTTCTCCTATCTCCTGCATCAGTCCACACTTCCTCCTAAGAAAAGGAAAGGCTTGGTTTCTCAGTAGAGTTGGTGGGGCCTGCCGGGGGCAGAATTTCGAATGGGGCCTGTGATGGTGCTCGTTGATGGTGGGTTTGAGGACGGCTGCTCTGAGGAGTGGTGGTGGCCTCTAATTGATCTATCTTAGCGGGTTCCGCATAAATCCACTAAGTTGAAGAAATAATGGTGGTAATTCTCCCAGACCGCTCAGCCGATTCCTGGACCTTCCTTGTTAACTCTGTCCTGCTCTGCAGCCCCCACAAGAGTCTGGCCTACCCCGGGCCAAGGCAGTCCTCAGGCTTCCATACTTAACAGCAAGCTCTAACATAAACATCCCCAAATTTGTCGATCAGTAGGACTTCAAACCTCCTGCTCTTCAATAATTATCAAAACTTTGGCTGAAATTAATTATATTTATGGTGGGGGGCCTGACGGTTATGCTATCCATCTGTTTCTCCACCAGAGGTTAAAAACTGGTGCCCTGCAGGCCAGATCTTGCTCAGTCTTGTTTTGCTTGCCCTGCATGGTGTTGACTTATACAGTTGTCAGTATGGAAGACTGGAATATTGTGTTTATAGATCTTGATTTCTGCATTCTTGCAAAGGGTCTAAGATATACACTCGGTTGATACTTCTTTGTCTGAGAGTGGAGTCCCCAGATCATTGTGCATAGATGCCTGTCCTCCCAAAGACCGTTCTCCTGTGGGTCATGATGGGAAACAGCCACTGCTCTTTCTTAGAGGATAGTAAGAGAAGGATTAAATAGCTTATATGTTGGGTAACTAGAAAACACCCACGCGTGCATTGCCAGCACTCTGTAAGCATTAGCTGTTGTTTTCATTATCATTGTGGCATCAGTGTGTTTTCTGTGAGGGTCTCTCGAAGCCAGTGTTCACTACACAGGGTCTTATGGGGCTCCCAGAGAAGATGTCTCTATCAGATTTCAGATCCAGGAAATAATTGTCCTTCTTCTGAGTTCTGGGCCCATGTGTGCCTTACTCATGCCATGAATCTTGTTTCTGTCTTTGCCTTAGCTGCTGGGAAGCTCACAGGCAGCTCTGTAGCTCATGTCTAGCAGGAAGACATGGCTTTATGGCATGCATTTGGTTTATTGAGCCCTTGGTTTCACATACTATCATGTTATCTCTGCTCTGCTGTTCTTACTTGCTTATTTTACTATGGGCATTTTTTTTTTTTTAGAGATTTATTTATCCACTTGACAGAGAGCATGAATGTGACCAGGGATAGGGGCAGAGGGAGAGGGAGAGAAGCAGACTCCCTGCTGAGCATGGAACCCAGCGTGGGGCTCAATCCCATGATCCTGAGACCACAATCTGAGTCAAAACCAAGAGTCGGACATCCAACCAACTGACCCACCCAGGTGCCCCTATTAGGGGCATTTTTATAAGCATACTTCAATTCCATATGGAACAAGGCTAGGTATAAATTATAAAAGCACTAATAGAGCATCTATTCCTCTAAGAGAGGGTCTATATTATCACCACACATAGGCTCCCACATCAGTTCAGGCCCCATGTCTAAGCCTTGGGACCTCACAGGGTCTCTCTTGCTACTGGGCACTATTGACCTTTAATGCCCACACTGGACCTGGCTCATGCTTTTCTTTTAATCTCTAGCCCTGTAGCTTCTGTTACTGAATCAGGATGGCTTATTTACCTGGCTGGACTGATGTATTTAAGTCGGCCATTTCTGTGTAACAAACCACCCCAAAATTCAGAGTACATAAGAAGAATTTATCATTCTCATGGGTCTGAGGGATGGCCAGACATTTCTGCTTCAAGCCACAGGTCTCCGGGCTAGAGGGGGAAGCTCTTCTCCTTGTCGCTCACACTTCTAGAACCAGTGTGCTACTGGGGCAAGCTCTTCTTACGCTGAGGGCAGAAGTGCAGGAGGGATGAACAGAAACATGCGAGGCCTCGTAAGGGGCAGGCTCAGAACTGGCACCATCATTTCTTCCACACTCCCTTGGCCAGACCGAGTTCAAGTGGCCAAATCCAATATCAGGGGAGCAGGGAAACAGAGTTTGCCTCTAGTGAGAGGAACTTCAGAGTCAATGACAAAGGGTGTGAACACCAGCTGGGGGGTAGGGGTGCAATCTCCCACAGGCAGTACATTCCGTTGAAGAGTGCCAGGGTGGGCAGACTGCAGTACCTGGCCTTTGGTGGTAGATAAGTTGGATATTCTCCATTTCCCTCTCCAGATCCATGCTACATCCTCCTCCTCCCTGCTTTGTGCCCTGGGAGGCTGACCTTCCCTATGGCTTTTAGTTGGGTTCAGTCAGAGGAGAACACTGGAAAAAGAGGGGAGAAGCTTGCCTGCCCACAAGTTGGTATGTGACCCTCTGCAGAAGGCCATAGCTTTACCAGGTGGCTCTTCCTGATTACCTTGGGGTCTCAGTAACCTTCAGCCCTAGGGGCAGCAAGAGTCCCTGCTGTTGCTGGCTTAGGGTGCTTCACCATGGGGTCTCCCTGTTAAACCTGCCCCTCTCTCATAGATCGTCCCTTCCATGAGCTCTTCTCTCTCTCCCTGTTTGCAAGAGCACCTGTTCCTGGTGGAGACCCTTGCGATTCATTAGGTGCTCAGTAAGTGTACCTGAGTGGGTACCAGGGCTCCTTGTTTTTCTTGCCTTCTGGCCTTTACACCACTAACTGGTCACTCCTACCTGAAAACCCCATGAGATTTCAGATCAGGAAGCCCTCCCTCTCTGCTGTTGCTGGTCTACCAGCCGCCCCTCTTACAAGAACCTGGCCCAGTAAGTTCATCAGACGGAATTCACATAGATATGGTTGTGCTTTTTTCTCTGAGGGTTTTTTGGAATAACTAGGGATTCATTCAAGTGTAACATTTTCTCCATAAGTTGTGGGGGCTTTATTTCTGAGATGTGATTTATGCCATATCAGTTCCAAGAAGGGAATGTAGGCGATGTTTGTAGCTAAAGCATTCTCAGCGTAAGGAAGAGCTGTGTAGATCCTTCCAATAATGATTGCCTTAGTTAATTTCTGAAGGGGTAATTAATACCACTGTGCCCGACTCAATAGAGCAATGCACTTGTTTTGGTTTTTTTTTTTTTGTTGTTTTTTTTAGCAGGAAAAAGAGGGACCCAAATTTCAATTTCCTGAGTGAGTTTGGGAACCACTGGAGTATTTCCCAAACTTCCCTGGTCAAAATAATGTTTTGTTGAAAGTTCAGATTCCCAGTGATTCGGGATCACTGGTCCTGAGGTGGGGCCTAGCGATCTGCTTTCAACCTGCATCCCGGGTGAGTTGTATTAATCAAGCGTGGGATACACTGGGCCCACCTATGATTCTGACAGGTCTGTTGAATATGGAGAAATCCAGTGATGAGGATGATTGTATTCAAGAATATGTAACATTTAGAAAGCATTCTATAGATTGCCAAGATTTTATGTATATTATCTCACTAACCACATTGGCCCCTTCAGGACTTGTTCTTGTCTAATATTGGCGGTGCCAATGTTATTTTACCAGAATCGAATGGAAAGAATGGTACCAGCAGATTTTTGTTAAATATCCTAATTGACGCCGGAAGCAAAGCTGTAGCATTTGTCCTATTATACACATGATAGCTACAAGCCAAGAGCCTTTAGCCCACCCTTCAAGAACACCGCATGACTTCTTGAGAAGATTCTTTCCACCTAACCCCATGTCTGGATCTTGCAGGAGGAGTTTCTAGAAAGTTCTGTAGAGGGTTTTCCTGCAGACCTCTCTAGGCAAGCACATGTCCTATTTGACTGTTCTCTGGAGAGGAGCACAGATGTTGCCTCCTAAAAAGGGCATGCTGGGCTATTTCTTTCTTGCAGGTTAGGAGGCCTGCCTTCAGAAATGCCCTCTCAAGTTTCCCTAGCAGTTCTGCAGAGAGACTAGAAAACGTTGAATTACTCTGATACCAGTGGACTTTGCAGCCTTTGGGATCAAATGTGCTGTGATTGTGCTCTGGGATTCTGGAGGGGAAATTTTCAAACTCTATTAATTCATGCATTTGGGGAAGCTTCATGTTATTTGTTTTAATAAGAGATCCTGGGCTGCCCGTTAACTTATAACTCATCTGGTTATTGCTTTCTGTGTCCCCCCAAGGAAAGAAATGCCTTGCCAGCAAAGCTGAGTTCTCTCACGGGGCTGACTGCTCCGTTTTTCTGTTTTGCCCATGCATGCTGTTCGTAACATTTAGTTCCCTCACTCCCTTTCCTGCCTCAGTCCACACTCTTTCTTCTGCCTTTGGCAAAATCTGTAACAGTGTTGAATGAATAATAGGAGCCCAGGGGCTTAGAGGGGTGCAAAGTTATGATGTGCGTGTGTTTCAATGTTGGCACATTTCCTCATCCATGGTAATACCTGGGATCGAAGCTGATTTACCAGCATCCCTACTTGAGCACATGTAGCATTGCAGGTTTGGGAAAATAGTGTGATATCTGTTTTCTCATTCTGTACTGACTGAGGTTTGGTTCTCAATTAATTGAGTCAATAACTGTGATATTAATAAAGGTCTCCATGTTCACAGGCAGAAATTAGGCCATGGTGGATATTGAGATCCTTGGGGCCATGAAACTTGAAAAATGCATCTTCCGGAACTGAGCTTCTGACCGTTGCTTATGACTGTTGCACATGACCTTAGAGCACATGTTTTAGGAGAATACACTGAAGTCCAAGTCCTAAGTCCAATGATGAATTCCAAGCTTTTTGTTATTGTTTTTCTTCCTGAAAGACAAAGGCAGTTTTATGCCCTGGTATTTAAGGTTCAGTTCAAGGGCAATGTTGGATGGGGAGTTTGTGAGTGCTGGGAATTTGTAATATCCTTTAAATAATCCAACCAAGAATCTACTCCCTGGTCTACAGTTCGTCCATCTGTCCATCCATCCATTCATCCCCATCAGCATTTACTAATTCCTACAAAGATACCTGGAACTGCGTTTACAATGTTGGACTTACCACGGAAAAGCATAACACTACATTGTGTATCACAAACCTATTATTGCCAGATAGTCTCCAATGTTCAAAGCATCTTTGCAAGGTAAGAATTTGTGTCCCTCCCCTTCTATGAGAGAACAGAGCTAATGCTCCTTACCCGATCTCCCAGCCAGTCAAGGTGGAGCAGGCCTGAGGCGTCCTTGTGACATTTAGGGTCAGAGAAGCATTTCCTTCTTTGACATTGCATGGATTCTTCTGTTTGCCTGGGCCCTGACCCACACAGGAGTGTGAAGTGAGCATTCTGTGGCAGGGTCAGAGCTGGAACAGTCCCTGGTTTCTCACCTCTTCTCTTTGTGTGTTATCTTCCTGCTATCAGTGAGACAGGGAGAGGAGAATACCTCAGACGGAACCTCCAGAAAGCCCATCAACTCTCATTTCTCTCCTTACCTTTTCCAATCTCTTGGAAATTTGAGGTTCTCTGCGGACTCACCCTGTCATTGGACTGTGGCACCAGGACAAGAGTATAAATGAGGATCCACTTAGCAAATGTCCAAAAATTAAAAAGTTACAAATGAAGGTAGCTGTTATGTCAACTTTGTTCTGTTCTCCTACCTTGGTAAATACACCTTTATGACCACCTGGAAGGCCAGGATGGAATTTAAAATTTTCAGGTTCCTCAGAGTGTAGAAAGTGATGGCTTGAGGAGAGTGGTCCCCAGCCCAGCTCCCCACTTCCCTTTCCATCTGGCTCCATCCCACATGGCAGGCATGTCTACACACATGCCAGCCAGGGTGGTCATGCATTCTTGTGGATGCCCACCCAGGCTCCACCCATCTGCTCCCCACAGAAGGCTGCTCTTGGGCCCAGAGGGACCCTCAGGAGTGGTATGCTTTGCAACTGAAGAGGTGGGCCTGGAGAAAAGCCCAACATAGACCCTGAAAGTAGACTCAGGACTTTGGGCAGGAAATTTGGGATCTGGGGCACCCAGAGCATGTCTGAAAGGGGAGAACATGAATTCTTTCCTTGGCTTTGCCACCTCCTTGCCCCTGGTGGGTAAGTATAGCTAAAGGGTTCTTTTGAGTGTGGAGTTCAAGGCAAGGGCCCCTTTGCCTGAATCCTCGGTGATACCAGTTCTGCTAAGTCATCAGCTAGAAGGGGCTGCATTTTATACAAGAATGAGCCCCAGTAGTAAATCTCAGAGCTGCATTGAGGAGCCCTGGTTTCCCAGTCCCTCAGCCAGCTCCCGGTTCTCATCTTACAAAGTAAGCGGGCCACTCACACACTGTTTCAGAAGGCTGAGCTTTTCCAGTCCTCATCCTAGCAGCATTCTGAGGTGTGAGGACCGAGGCCAGGCCCGAGTGGGTGACTGCAGCTTACATGAATTCTGCTGCAGAGATTCGATTTCAAATCAAAACCACACTGAGATACCACCTTATGCCAGTAGAATAGCAAAAATGGACAAGGCAGGAAACAACAAATGTTGGAGAGGATGTGGAGAAAGGGGATCCCTCTTACACTGTTGGCGGGAATGCAAGTTGGTATGGCCACTTTGGAAAACAGTGTGGAGGTCCCTCAAAAAATTAAAAATAAAGCTACCCTATGATCCAGCAATTGCACTGCTGGGTATTTACCCCAAAGATACAGACGTAGTGAAGTGAAGGGCCATAAGCACCCCAATGTTCATAGCAGCATTGTCCACAATAGCTAAATTGTGGAAGGAGCCAAGATGCCCTTCAACAGATGACTGGATAAAGAAGATGTGGTCCATATATACAATGGAATATTACTCAGCCATCAGAAAGAATGATTACCCAACATTTGCAGCAACACGGACGGGACTGGAGGAGATAATGCTAAGTGAAATAAGTCAAGCAGAGAAAGACAATTATCATATGGTTTCACTCATTTATGGAACATACGAAATAGTAGGGAGATGGGTAGGAGAAGGAAGGGAAGAATGATGGGGGTAATCAGAAGGGGGAATGAACTATGAGAGACTATGGACTCTGGAAACAAACTGAGGCCTTTAGAGGGGAGGGGCGTGGGGGATTGGGATAGCCCGGTGATGGGTATTAAGGAGGGCACGTATTGCATGGTGCACTGGGTGTTATACGCAAACAATGAATCATGGAACACTACATCAAAAACTAAGGATGTACTGTATGGTGACTAACATAACATAATAAAAAATTTTTTAAAAAAAAACACAGTTTATACAAAAGCTGCGAGCTAGGGGTACAGGCTTCTGAGGTGCATAGTTCTGTAGCACCACTGACTAGCTTGGTGATTTTTCTTAAGCTCCTGGAACCTCAGTTTCCTCCTCTGGAAATTGGGAATAAAATGAAATCTGCTGGTGGAGTTGCACAGGTGGAAAATGAAGTGTTTGTAGAGATCTAGCACGTGGCTTTGCCCACAGTGAGCACTCTGTGAGCAGCAGCTATTGTGATGGACGCTGTTCTCCAGGAGCCTTGGGCCCTGCTGAGAAGGGGCTGCCATCCATATGTCTGTCCGTCCATTCATCTATCCAACAGATATTTTTTAGAGCACTTACCATGTGCCAAGCACTATTCTGGGAGCTCAGACTTCACCAGTGAACAAGAGAGGCAAAATTCCGTCCCATAGCAGAGCTGGCTTCCTAATAGGCAGAAGCAGAGATAAATCATAAGCAAAATAATCATGGGAGTTGCATAGACGCTAATAAGTGCTATGGAGGAAAAAACACTTGACAGGGGAAGAAGCTCTGGTCATGACAAGGTGGGCTGTAGTTTTAAACATGGTGGTCAAGGGAAGCCCTATGAAAGAAGACATCTAAGCAAAGACTTGAAAGAAGAGGAAGGAGTCATAAGAAATATGGGAGAAGAGCATTCCAGGCAGAGAGAACAGACAGTGCAAAGGCCCTGAGGCAGAAGTGCCTGTTGCTCCAGGGACAACCAAGAAGCTGGTATGACTAGGGCAGAATGAGTGTGCGTGTGTGTGTCTGTGTGTGTGCATGTGTGAGTGCATACAGATTGTAGATGAGGCTGGAAAAGTGATGGGCCAGTTCAGGCAGGGCCTCATAGACCACCGAAAGGGTTGGCCTTTTACTCTGAGTGAGACGGGACCTTTGCAGGGTATTAACAAAGAAGTGATATGACCCTCCACACCTCCTTCCCATGGCTTGCCTTGTGGCTTGGGCCCTCAGGCTGCCATGAGCCCCCAGACCTCCGCCCCACCTCCTGTTGTAGGCTCGCTGCCCCCCATCCATGTTGCATGCTCCTTTCCACCCCTGTTCCCTGGGTCCCATTCCCTCAAGTCTCATATGTCTGTCTACAGCCAATGATTGGATACATTGTATTCTGGAACCCCTTTCATTTTCTTTCTTTTTTTTTTTTTTAAGTACATTGTTTTTTTGTTTTGTTTTGTTTGAGATTTTATATATTTATTTGTCAGAGAGAGAGCACAAGCCAGGGAGCAGCAGGCAGAGGGAGAGGGAGAAGCAGGCTCCCCGCTGAGCAAGGAGCCTGATGCGGGGCTCGATCCCAGGACCCTGGGATCATGACCTGAGCCGAAGGCAGATGCTTAACCAGCTGAACCATCCCGTAGTCCCCAGAGCCCCTTTTAAACGGGAGTGACCGTGTTGGAATGCAGGCCTGGGGCCGACTGTGGGCACTCACTTCATGTCTGAAGAGGGCTGCTTATGACCACGCTTCTGTGAAATTCATTTCGGCTGGGCTGTCCCTGCTTCCCATGGTGCCCCAGGCCCATGCCCAGGACCCCCTGGGCCGCTGGTCTCTGGGCTGGCTTTGTCCCGGTGCACCATAGTAGAGCACAGGAAGGCAGGAAGAAGCTCTCCCAGGCGGTGGAGGGGCAGGGTGGAGAGCAGCCGACTGAGGGGGTGTGTGTTAGGGAGCCAACAGGAAGCAGGGCTGGGTTTTGTTCTCTGACCAGTTCCCAGGCAAGGCTCTCCCAGGGGGTTTCAGGGCTCAGTCTGAAGACGTATTGTTCCTGTGGATGGTGCAGTCCAGACATTTAGCTGTGGCCGCAGCAGCCCTTGCTCTGCTTGGCAGACCATGACACAGACATCAGTCCAGACACCCTCCAAGAGATATGGGCCTCGCCCTTGGCATTGGCCTAGACAACCTTGCTGGGGGCAGAAGGCTCTCCTGGACCCTTTGCCAAGGGCCAGATATCCCCCTTTGCAGCTCTATGGGTGGGCCCTTGAGGGGACAGGATGGGGATAAGCAAGGCTGGCCTCACCCACTGCTCATAGCAGCAGAGGTGAGGGGTGGCCCTGGGTCAGAGAGTTTCCTATTGAGTCAGTGTTCCCACTGATATGCTCATCCCTCCCACCGCTACCCCCAAGTAAATGCCAAGACCCCCCGTAGCTCCGTTTCAGGAAGAACTCTGCCAGTGGAAACACCAGCTCCCTTTGTGTAGACCCACGGGTTATCAGTGTTGCTCAGATTGAGGAAATCCTCCCCCTGCTGCCCTGTGCCACTCTGCCCCACTCCGCCCTGCAGAGGGGAGGGAGGCCTGCCCACAGGGAGTCTGGCTCACGCTAGGCAGTGCGGCTGACCTTCCTGCCCCTGATGCCAGGGCCCTGGGCTCTTCTTAGGATAAGCTTTGTGATCAGAGCAAGATCCATTTTTCATCCACCCCCCCAACCTCTTTCCTCATGTCTGTGTGAAAATGAAAGCTATTGTTTATTTAAAGGGCCATTTGCCTAATGCCCCTGGAATTCATTAGCTGGAGCATTTTCCATTTTCATATTCAGTTCAGACCTTGACTGCAGCCAAGAGGTTATGTAACCTGGGATGGAATGAATCCCATTGGCATCTGGGGACCCCCAGCGCACCCCACCCTTAGCCGTTCCTCTGAGGGTGAGCATCCTGGGCTGCACACCCAAGTTGCCTCTGGGGGCTGCCAGAGGGAGGTAACTGGGGAGTGGGGCCAGTTGACAGGAATACTCGGTAGCTGTCAGAATGGAGTCTGGAGGACAATTTCTTTTGGGGGATGAATTCTTAGATGTTCTCTGGGTCTGCTGCCTCCTCCTCAGCTACAGATCCCCCTCGTGTACGTAGCCCAGGCCCTTCCATCAGCCTGCCTCTGGACCTCAGCAAAAAGCCGAGCATCACCGCCTGAGCCTTGGCGGGATGTGGGAGCTGTTTCTGGCGCGGTCCTTCCTGGCTAGCTTGTGGAATTTATCTCACGCTTCTATCGATTCCCCGCAGAATAGGCCTGAGGGCCTCACCCCGACTGATGGCCACTTCACCCCTAGGTTCCAGCCCAAGATCCCTTGGTTTCTACTCTGAAGCCTGGTCTGGCTCTACAGGGAATTACTTTGACAGGGGACAGGGTGTTACCCTGGCTTATGAGGGGCTGGAGGTTTGACTGACTTCTAGGTTTTAAAAGGAGACAAAGACATAGAGTGGTTTTTGGAACCCTAAACTTTGTCAGCTTAGTCATGAGGAGGCCCAGTTAGGGCGGATGCTTCCCTCCTGCACCCCCATCTTGGGAGATGGTAAGAAACCCATTCTTTATTCCCACCTCCCTCCCTACCCTGGTGTGCCCTGAGATGACTGCCTTCACATCATTTCTCTGCTTAAATAAGCTTATTAACCCACATTAAGAACAAGGTGACCCAGTGTGTGTCTGTGTCTGTTAACCCAGTGCTAACTGCTGTAGCAGATAAGACCTCGATTTTCAGTGATGTAACCCACTAGAAGTTGGCTCATGTATCCATCAAATGAGGCTCTTCCTCGGTGGAGGCAGCTTCCTCCACATGGTGATTCTGGGACCCAGGTTCCTTCAATCGCTAGCTCTGTCATCCCTCAGGGCCTCAAGGTCGTCTGCTTCTTTGGCAACAGGAGGAGAAAGGGCCAGTGGCAAAGGCACACCCACTTCTTAAACACTCCAGCCTAGAAATGATCCACATCTCTATTAGCGAGAGCCAGCCACATGGCCACAGCTGGCCTCCAAGGAGCGTCGTCCCAGGTCGAGAGCCAGCACAGCGATCACTCCATGTGGCATCAATGGGAGGAAGTGGAAAGAAAGAATTGTCTTGGAGAGGTGACAAGGTGGTGATGTCAGCAAGACTTCATGAGTGGGTGTTGGGCCCAACGAAGAGAGGTTGGGAGTTCAAGGTCCCCCGAGGTTTCTGGTTTGGAGAACAGGTGGGATGGTGCTGCCACCCAAGGAAATGAAGTCTGCAGGAAGAGGGGCCGATGTCTAGAGGGGAGGCTCCTGTCTGTCAAATGCCCAGCATGGACTGGGTGTTAAAGGATTGATTTTGGAAAGAGTAGGAACAGTAGTGAATGAACTTGAGGCCCTTCTGCCCATCCCATGGAGAGCTAGTTGAAAAAAGGTGTTCAGTAGCCGTACTCACAGCCTGAAACCAGCACCTGATGGGATCAGACCAACCAGTGTGCAAGGGCAAAGCTAATAATAAGAATAATTGGGGGGAGAAAAGGCGTAATCAGTAACCCAGAAGAGGACACCACCTCAGGCATCGAGCCCTCTTCACTGCTGGGTTCTCGTTTCTCTGAGCCTGGGGAGAGAGGTGAGGGCAAGCCAGATGGTTATCTTGTCCACCTGACTCAGCTGCCAAAACAGCTTCCCCTGCCCTCCTTGGTCTCGGGCTCATTGCTCTAGTGACAGGGTGCCATGGAGGACTGGGAGATGACATTACCCAGGCATCTGACCAAAAGCAAGCAGGCTGCCCCTTTCTCCCCTCATCAGAAAGAAAGGGGAAGCCAGCTGCAGGCCAGGTCCTGGGCTGTAGCCATAGTCCACTTTGCTACTGGGCTGACCCCAGGTGCCGAGCAGCCTGGGCCACCTGAGCTCTGAGTTAGCAGCAGGTCATGGGAGCAGGGATTTGGAAAGCTTTGCAAGTGAGAGTTGAAGGGAGGAGGGGATTTGGCCCCATTCCTGTCTAAGGTCAAACTGTGGCCTTCTATTATGCCTTTATACCAGGAGCAAGAGGGAGTACTGCCTGACTGGCCCAGGGCTGGAGAGGGTGTGACTCACATGCCTACCTGGA
This sequence comes from Ursus arctos, assembly GCF_023065955.2. Lineage (NCBI taxonomy): Eukaryota > Metazoa > Chordata > Mammalia > Carnivora > Ursidae > Ursus > Ursus arctos. The sequence continues at coordinate 51,155,603 of NW_026622875.1, read as the reverse complement.
GTGGGGAAGCCTGGGCTAAGGGAAGGGAGAGTTGACAGCTGAATTTCTCACTTGCCTCTACCCTTGCCCTCAGCAAATCCCTGTGCCCCTTCTCTCTTCCTTCTGTGAAAGTCTACAGGGAAGATTCCGCAGTGAGGAGCACACAGAATTTTTAGAGTAGGGAGGTCACTGTTAAGGAAATTTTGTTTGTTTGATTTCTAAGTGAAGCCCTAAGTGTTTGTGAGGCTGCATAGCAGAGCTTAAGGGCATAGACTCAGGGGCTGGACAGCCCAGGTTTGAATCTAAATTCTACCATGTACAACCTTGGACAAGTCACTTAACTGCTCAGTGCCTCAGTTTCCCCACATGTAAAATGGTGATAACAGTACCTACCTCCTGAGATTATTATGAGGACTAAATGAATTAATACTTACAGAGTGCTTAGGATAGCTTAGGATAGCACGTGGCATGTAAGAAGTGCCATGAAATGAGTGTTACATTTTTAAAAATTGAATTTAGTTGAAGAGTCGATGTAACGCAGAGGGATGGTGATTCCTTATTTTCCCCAGTCTTCTCCCTCAAGAATCTCCCAGGCTCTTCTCTGGAAAGATCTGCTTCCTTGAGGGGGGTTTGTTTTGTTTTGTTTTGATCCCTACGCAGCGATGGAGTACTGGAGATTATCCTCTCTGCTGCCATGTCGACTCTGGACAAGGGAGCCGAGCTACTAGGGGAAATGCAGAGGACACAAAACTAGCTGGCAGGGGCCATGCGAGGCGCTTTGCATGAATTGTCTTTAATCGTGAAACAAAACACAAACCATTGAGGGTCGGGGTTGTTATGTCCATTTTACAGATGAACAAACTGAGCCAGAGAGTGAGGTTGGCCCAGAGCCCAGGCCTCAAACCCCCATTTGTCAGAGGACCCTGAGCTTTCCACAATGCCAGGCTTCTCTTCTCTCTGCAAATGTTGTTGCTTCAGTCATTTGCTGAAGTATTGTCCTTATACTTGCCCTCAAATGATGGATCACAGTGTTCCTGAGCACCTGCTGAATGTTGAGACCTGCAGGAAAAGGTAAGGCTGCTGTGGATCAGGCAGCGATGGAGACACAAGAGGCGTGAGCATGTTGCAGTATGGCCCAGAACACCACAGGACTCAGTGTGAGGTTCCAGATTCCTTCCAGCCGGTGCTGCTCGGGAGAGCGCTCTGGGGCCTACAGGCCTGGGGAGGCTCCCCCTGATAGAGTATGTGGTGCAGGGTGTGTCTAGAAGGCTGAGCTAGGTTTTAGGAAGGGGAGGGGGGGAGGAGAGGCTCTTTGAGTGCATAGAGGGGAGAGAGGAACAAGGTGAGAGCAAGCTCTATATAAGCAGGGGGAAAGGATGCTGGAATAAGATAACAAGATTGCAAAGTTAGGTTTAATACTGCGCTAATGTCTGAGTAATAAACAGAAACTTCTGGGGATACCTTTCTACTAAATAGAAACCATTCCCAGATTATCAGTGTTCCACAGAGTAGCTTCTAACTCTCAATAATTTGGGCCCAGTTCAGGACTAACTGGTAAATCCCACAAAGCTATCTTCTAGGGTCACCTGTAACATCTCTGCCTTATTTCACATTCAGAAGATTTTTGAAGTTGGGAAGAGCAGCAGTAGTGCTGTGGTGGGGAGAGGGCCAGGCTGGAAGCGGGAGGCCTCCAGGGGCCCAGACATGTCTGGAAGGGTGGTAGGAGCGGGGAGCCTCTGAGGCCTGGGTTTGGGGAAGGGAGGGGGCAGCAGACTGCAGAGGGTCCCAGGCCGCACCAGGGGACAGGCCTGTCCCCCCCGGCTCAGGGTCGGCCGCCCTTCTCGGTCCAGCCACACCGTTAGGCCAGCCCATAGCCTTGGCAGCCCAAGGGCCAGGCAAGGGAAAAGAAGAACACAGCGAGAAAGAGCCTCAGAAGCAAGAAGTCAGGGAGTTCTGATGGCGTGTGCCCAGCTTGGAGTCTGAAAGCTGCACAGAAAAAACAACCCAAATGGAAAGCAAACAGACTCTGAGTTGAGAAACTCGTTCCCCTTATCCTGAGTGCACAGTTCAGAGAATGGCAGAAAAGCATAAACACTGCAAAACCAATTCAGCTGCTTCATCTCTTTACTTTTGTGATGGGAGGTGGCACCGGGAATGCTGGTAAGAGCAGGGTCTGACTCAGAGCCCCTTGGCCCCACTTGGCTTTTCCTTGGTGTTGGAACAACTTGCTAAGTCTGCTTCTCCACTCCGTTCCCCTCCCGGCCCGGTGTTTGGGCTGTCAGCATGATGGCCGTGTGTGCGTGAAGAAAGCCGTGGAGTGCTTTTCCTGCCCCCCAGTTTTTAAGAGTGTTTTCTTCATCCCTGTGTGTGTCAGCGAAAGACAGTCTGGCCCCCAGCCAGGACTTCTTGCCTCATGGGGTTCAGCCCGCTTCTGTGCCCAGGCCTGAGAGGTGATGAAAAGCTCCATCCACTTGTCCCGCTGTGGCAGGAAGGTTGAGCCATGCTTCCTGGTCGCAGATGGTTTTTCTCTTCCATTCATTCATTGATAGGCTTGGTCAGTCAGCAAGCATTTATTGAGCACCTTCCATGCGCCAGCATTGGGCAAGGTGCTGAGATACCGTGATCTGGAAGAACAGACATGGTCCTTGCTCTACTGGAGGTTCCACTATGAATAAAATGACCCTGTGAATAAATGTCTCCTATGCGCTGCTGTGAAAGTATAGCCCAGTGTTTACGTGTGACATTCTCTTGTCAGTTTCCACCGAGCCCCACGAGGTTGCCACTCTTTCCACATCCTCGGTCCGTATGCTCCACTACCTGTTAGGAACTTGGAAAGAGAAAGGCTGCCACTCAGTTTTGGACGAGCCCCCAAACAATGTCCAGAATACAAAGGGATTGCCATTAGAGGGGCCCAGGAAGTTTGACCTTGGAGAGGGACATTTTTGGAGAAGGCTGATGGTGTGGTGTGGTGGTTTCCTCCCTGAGCAGCTTGGAGGAGAGAAGAGGGCTTATCCCCTCAAGCCAAGAGAAAGCAGACCACTCAGAGTGCTTGCCCAGGTGTCTTCCAGCGTCTCAGGGCACAAAGGTAAATGTTGGACGTACGGCTTAAAGAGGAGTCAGTGGAGCCCAGAGAAGGTCCTGCCTTTCCGCAGAAGGACGTGTGAGTGCATCTCAGGAGAGCTGGCCCACTGTATCTACCTGAACCATCTAAAAGTGACTGGAGACCAATTGCCCTCTCAGGAGCTTCAGGGGAGGGTCCCAATGCTGGAGAAGCTCCAGGGAGCCTTTAAATGTACCTGAAACCTTAAGCAGGGACACTCACCAAGCCGAGAGACATGCAAGTGTCCAGGGAGAGTGTCAGCTTTGAACATCACAATGGCCGGAGAAAACCAATACCCAATGACATGTTCCAGCCAAGTGTGGCTTCCCCTCCTCCCCATCACCCTGCCACAGAAGGTGTCCTAAGCAATTGCTGGGAAATAAAGGCTAAGACAGAACGTGACCACCCTCTGCTTTTCCATCCTCTGCTCTCACCTCCTAGCAGCTTTCAAGCCTGAAATAGGATACAGCCAAGTTTAACTTTAGATGAAATTTGGAATTTTATACTATTACACAGGACTAGTCATTTTAATACTGAATGAGTTTATTCTGGAGTGCATGCAAGACTTTTTGTGATCTAAGAGTGATCCAAGAGAGAATGGGAGCTGCCCACGGTTTCATCTAGGGCACCAGGGAGAGAGGGACCAACCTAGGTATCTCAGGATTTGGGAGGCACAGGACGGCGCGGTCATTGTCACCTTTCGGGAAGATCATGCCAGCTGCCCGTTAGAGAAGAGGCATTAGGGGGTGAATGTGGATTCTGGGAGAAGACGGAGAAAGTTTGCCGTGGTCTGTGGTGGAGGTGAGGAGGGAGGGTGGCTGCAGAGAAGGCAGCATCTGGTGATGTAGGACTCCTATGGTCTCCTTTTGTCTCTACTATGGACTTGTCTCTAGTGTATGAGGAACTCTGATTAGCTCCCCCTCTCCTACCCAGGACCTATGATATTCACCTACCCACAACACGTACTCAATAAATGACTGATGAATATTCCCGAAATAAGGTGTAGTAAGAAAAACAAGCATTGGGGTTTGTTTCAATTATCTGTAGAACAATAAGCATAACGAACTCAAAACCTCAGCTGGCATAGAATAACAAGCATGTTGTTCACAAATGCGGGGTGAGCGGTGGCTTGGCTGGACAGCTCTGCCGGTTTTGGCAGGACTTGTTCACATCACTGGGAGTCGGCTGGCTGTTGGCTGTCCCAGGTGACTGTGGCTGCTCAGCTCTGTTCCATGTGTACCTCACCCTCCAAAAGGCCATCCCTGGCATGTTCTCATGGCAACAGGAGGGGTCACTGATGCAGTCATTCCACCGCAGATCAACTCAGGCTTGAATCCCATCCGCAACACTCACTAGTCGTGTGACCTTCAGTCAGTTATTTTACATCTTGTGGCTTAAGGTCTTTATCTGTAAAATGGGGCTGAAAAAATCAATCTCACCTGGGTATGAATTAAATAACAGCGGTAATATCTCCTTCCCACTGGACCATCCTGAGGGGGTAAATGATTCCACCTATGGCACAAGTACAGAAGAGAAAAAGGAGACTCTTCAAAGATGGAAAAGAGTCAAAGGGAGGGGAGGGAACACGAGGCTGGAGAAGTAGCATGTCCACAGGCATGGAGGTAAGGTAGGACAGGGTCTCTGGGAATGAAGAGGTGAGAGAGTGTGCAGGAAGATTGGCTGAAGTCTCTGGCTCTAGGGGTGTGGTGTCAGGGAGTCCTAATCTTTTCTTGCTGCCCATGGGAACCATGGAAGATTCTGTAGGAAGTGAGTGATTTATTTCATTCAGTAAGCATTTCTTTGGCACCTACTATGTGCAACATATTCTTTTAGGTGCTAGGGATGCAACAGTGATTAATCACAGTCTTGTGGGAGAGTCAGGCAGGGTGGGCAGGAAGACCTTGTTACACAGTGAAATCAGAGAGGCTGGCTGGCCAAGAGGAGTACAAGCCCTGAGACATGATACTACCATATGGGGTTTGGCCCTTCATCCATAAGCAGAGCTCTTGCTCCTAGGCCCAAAGTGTATGAAGCCCCCTCTGTACAGAACCTCATTTTTTGTGACCAAAGTCATCTGACAATGGGGCTGTGGAAGAAGCATCTGAAGGGAGGGAAGCTCAGCAGTCTCGGAGGGTCCTTCACACCAGGGTCCCTCCTCTTGAGCCTAGGACTTGGGCACCTGTTGGCCTGAACATTTTATGGGATCTCTGGGTTTGTGGGGAAGGCTGCACCAATAACCTGTTAAGCCCAGGGGGTGGTGCCTTTCATTTGTTATTTCTTATGCAGACATCTTGAAAGAATTCGTGAAGAATTATAACAAAGAAGTGAAGTGAAAGCAAATATGACAAGTAGGCAGAGATGAGTTGAGACTGGTGGGCCAGAAGAAATGGCTGCTGCTAAGAATCTCATTCTTGCAGGATGGTTTTGGTTCTTTCCAAGAGCAGCAGACGTGTACGTGAGCATGGCATAGTGTATCAGTCAGCTTTTGCTGAGTAACAAACCTCCCCCCAAATTTAGTGGATTAAAACAAGAGCCTTTTATTATTGTCTACAAGTCTCTAGGTTGGTTGGATAGTTCTGCTGATCTGGGTCTGGCTGGGCTGATCTTGGTTGGGCTCTCTCAAATGTCTTGCACTTCCTGGGTGACAGGGTACCTGTGCCACTGTCTTGCATTATCCAGCAGGCTAACCTGGGCTTTTTGCATGTTGGCTTGGAAGCAAGTGAGGCCTTTTGAGGCCTGGGCTTGAAAGTGACACAGTGTCATTTCTGATGCATTCAGTTGGCCAAAGTAAATTCAAGTGATAGGGAAATAGACTCCACCTCTTGATGGAAGGTGCCACCATGTCATATTTTCAGGGCTCATATGTAGGGAGGAGCAGAAAATTGTTGCCATGTACTGTGCACAGAGCATGTGGGTTCTGGAGTCACACTGAGCTGTCAGTCCAGGATTCTCCACTTCTAATGTTTCCTCATCTGTTAGATGCGAACTAATAGAATTTGCCTCAAAGGTCAATTTAAGGATTAAATAAAGCATGTATGCCTAATGCATAGGAAATGCTCATTTAAAAAGCAGGATTTTATGTGTTTTGCATTATCCTCATAACTGATGTTACGTCCTCATTTTTTTTTTTAAAGATTTTATTTATTTATTTGACAGAGACAGCCAGCGAGAGAGGGAACACAAGCAGGGGGAGTGGGAGAGGAAGAAGCAGGCTCATAACGGAGGAGCCTGATGTGGGACTCGATCCCAGAATGCTGGGATCACGCCCTGAGCTGAAGGCAGACGCTTAACCGCTGTGCCACCCAGGCGCCCCCGTCCTCATTTTTTTTTACTTTGAAAAATGCACTTTCTGTAGGTCTACCCTTTGAGGCAGGAGAGGGGTTTGTCACCTCACCTCTATTGTTGTGGTGTAATTTGAACTCAGGAGTTAAGTTTTGGAAACAATAAGGGATAGATATTCATCAACACTGGAAATTTGGGGAATTAGACTAGAGAAGAAAGGGGGGGCTCTCATTTGTGCTGGAGACTCTAGGAAATAAGGCTTTCAGGCAAACAGGAGAAGAATACTGCATTCATTCTCATTACTCAGCCTTCTCCCACACTTCCTTAACATCTTAACATTGTAAATATAGTAATTCTAATCGTTTATTTATTTAGTCAATAAAAACAAGCATTTATTACATACTAGATGCTGTGCCAGAAGCCAGAGACACAGTGAAACAAGGCATTCCTCCTGTACTAAAGGATTTCAGCTTCCCTGCCTGCCCAGAAAACTGTGCAGACTGCCCATCACTTCTGAACTCATGGATTCTCAAGTTCAAGACCCTTCACAATCTGGTCTCGGTTTATGCTGCCTGGCCTCCCTCTGTGCCCTGTTTTTGTGAAACACTCAAGTCAAAGTGGACTCCTTCCTGTGCCCCAAACATACCCTGTGCTTTTGTACTTTTCCAAACAGACCAAGGGCAAGAATGGACTCCATGCTGCAGGGTCTGTGGTAGAGAGCAGGCAGGCTGAGCAGGAGGCCTGAGCTGGTTGTGAGAATCCTGAGCTGACACATGTCTGAGATCTGGGGGTGATTCAGAGTCTGTAGATAGGATACTATTACCTCTATCTCAAGAGGCTTTTACTGATGCTCCCCTAGCCTTAACAATGCACTGTGTTCCACTTCCCTTGGAGACTTCCACTTCCCTTCTATGGCTGCTTTTTTTTTTTTTTTAGCAGAACAGCTCTTAACCAAACCTTAACTGCTCCATGGAGGTCAGGATAGGGGGATGGGGGAGGGAGGGTAAATATGACAGAAACAGAACAGCTTTCTGAGAAAGAGAGCCCCTTTAGCCTGCAAGAACTCAGAGGCCAGGAGGAATACAGATAATGAGTGGTATAAGAGCAGAGGTTCCTTTGTCACCCAGTTGGTGTTGCTTTCAGAAAGCAGTAAAATATAATGGAGAGGTCTCAACATCTCATTCCACTTTTTAATACTTCATTAGCATGAGTCTTTATTAGCATGAATCAGCTGCTGGTGATTTCTCAGAAGTGGTATATTCTTGAGGTAGCTTCATAAGATCTCCAGAAGCTACTTACATTTAGGAATTCTTCTAAGGACTCCAGATAAAATACTGATAACTTCCAGACATCATCACTTCTTCTAACCATCAACATGAACAATATTAGGCTTTTTCTCTGGTATTAATGAGACTTGAACTCTGTATACACAGACTTGAGTGAAATTCTCACATATATGTGAGAACTTGCATTTCTTCCTTTAATCAGATTCTTAAAGTCAAAATTAATGGCTTTGTTTCTCTAAAAAATGAAAAAAATATCCCCAAAGTACTGTTCTAAAAAAAAATTCCCATATTCTTTTATCCCATCAATTTGTTGAAATAACATTAATTGTGAACCTCTTGCAAACAAATGATGTCCTAGGAATTGGAGGTAAAAAACTGAATGAAACAGTGAGGTCCCTGCCCATTATATTATAATATTAGAGGCACATATATCATAGAGCTAAAATATAGGTAGCAAACTCTAGGGATGAAAGTGAATTTCCTTAATTTAATAAGGTCTCAACCAGAAACCCGCAAGTGTCTTATTTAATGGTGAAATATAGAAATAATTTTCATTGTAATAGAAACTATAGGCAATAATGCATGCTATCATTGCTACTATCTATTGAAGGGTCTTGCCAATGTAATAAAGCAAGAAAAATAGGTGTAAATAGTGGAAAGTGAAAGATAATACTGTCATTATTTACAGATAATGCTATCTACCTAGAAAATTGACAGAACAATTAAACTGTTAGATTAATAGATATCAGCAGTTTCACTGAATCCATACACAAAAATCAATAGCTTTCCTTTATAAAGTACTTAGAAAATATTTTTTAAAAATAATTCACAATAGCAACAAATGTAAAGTATCTAAGGATGAACCTAAGAAATGTGTAAGACCCATATAAGGAAACTTTTAAATTTTTAGAAGGGACTTAAAAGATTTGACTGAACAGATAAACCACACAAATATATCAGTTGTCCCCAAACACTATTATAGTAAGATTTTTTTCCCTGGAATTTGACAGGATGATCTATAATTATACGAAGGAAATTGCTCAGCCGGATATCAAAACATATTATAAAACAGTATTAAAACCATATAGAATTGCTATAAAAGTAGGCAAATAGATCAGTGTAATACAGAGTTCAGAAACACATGTGTTTATGAGATTTTAATAGATGATAGATATTATGTTTCAAATCTTAGGGAAAAGGATAGACTATTTATTAAATATTAGCAGAAATAGCTATCCTTTTGGAAAAAAACAGATAAATCCCTACTACATGCTTTCACAAAAATAATTTCTACATGGATTGAAGAGTTAAGTGTAAAAAGCAGGATATAGGATACATAGGCTGGAAAAAGACCATATTTATGAATTTGGAGTAAGGGAGAACTTTTCAAACAAGATAGATGTCAATACTATAAAGAATAAATAATACATTTTATCATATTAAAATCCCTTTAATGACCATTGATACCATCAACAAGCAAAGTGATTAGTGGTGAATATATGCATATATATTTGAATATATGTATATATATGTATATGTATTTGAATATACATATATGAAATATATGTATATATATTTGAATATATATATATATTTATACACACATATATATATATATAATAGGTAAAGGATTTCCAATTAGAATTTATAAAGAACTTTTTTTTAAAGTTTTAATTTTAATTCCAGTACAGTTAACATACAGTTAACATACAGTGCTGTATTAGTTTCAGGTGTACAATATAGTGATTCAACAAGTTATATATTACTCAGTGCTCACCAAGATAAGTGTACTTTTAATCCTCGTCCCCTATTTCATCTATCCCCCCCACTACCTGTCTCCCCTTTGGTAACCGTCAGCTTGTTCTCTATAGTTAAGAGTCTGTTTCTTCATTTGTCTCTCTCTTCTTTTTTTCCTTTGCTTATTTGTTTTGTTTCTTAAATTATACATATGAGTGAAAACATAAGGTATTTGTCTTTCTCTGACTATTTCGCTTAGGATTATACTCTCTAGCTCCATCTATGCCATTGCAAATGGTAAGCTTTCATTCTTTTTTGTGGGTGAATATTATTCCACTCTCTCTATATTTGCCACCTCTTCTTTATCCATTCACCTGTAGATGTATACTTGGGCTGTTGCCTTAATTTGGCTATTGTAAATACTGCTATCAAGATAGGTTGCATCAACAAAGGGTGCATGGATCCCTTTGAATTAATGTTTTTGTATTCTTTGGGTAAATACCCAGTAGTAGGATTGCCAGGTCATAGGGTAGTTCTATTTTTAACTTTTTGAGGAACTTCCACACTGTTTTTCATAGTGGCTGCACCAGTTTGCATTCCCACCAACAGTGCAAGATGGTTCCTTTTTCTCCACATCCTAGCCAACACCTGTCGTTTCTTGTGTTTTTTATTTTAGTCATTCTGGGAGGCCCACATGGGAGGTGATACCTCATTGTGGTTTTGATTTGCATTTTCCTGATGATGAGCGATGTTGAGCAAATTTTCATGTGTCTGTTGGCCATCTGGATGTCTTCTTTGGGGAAAAATCTATTCATGTCTTCTGCCCGTTTTCAATTGGATTATTTGGATTTTGGGTGTTGAATTATATGAATTCTTTATATATTTTGGATACTAAACCTCTGTTGGATATGTCACTTGAAAATATCTTCTACCATTCAGTAAGTTGTCTTTTAGTTTTGTTGATTATTTCCTTCACTGTGCAGAAGCTTATAAAGAACTTTTTAAAAAACAATAAAGAAAACCATTTCCCACTAGCAAAAGCTATGAAGAGGCAGTTAATAGTCTAGGAAATATAATGGTCCGGTAAACAAGAACAAATATACTTATTTATGCCCACTTGTAATTAAGGTAGCACAAAATAATGAGATAGCATTTTTATCATTTTTGTATTGGCAAAAATTTTAAAGGATTAATAATATCAGATGTTGGTGAAAATTAGGGAAATAGTTACTTGAATTTACCAGTGTTTCAAGTGTACTTGACTTCCATCAAATATTTTAATTGTTCATATCCTTCAACCTAACAACTTCACTTTTTGACTTCTCTATAGAAATATTTGCACACGGGCTCAAAGCAAGGATTTTTATTACAGTGTTGTTCATAATGGTAGAAAAATTGAAACTACCTGCAGATCAATTTGTACTGAAGTAGAAAGCTCTCAGAGATCGTACTTTGAAAAAAAGAAAGAAAGAAAGAAATGAATAAAGAGATATGGTGGATGCTATAATGCATGGCTCACAGCTCACATCTCTGTCCAAGAAAGAAGGACTTCTTCCTCCAGCTAAGGCCTTCAACTGTCCTCTCCCTTTGTGCACCCCCCTAGTTGACCCCATTCCTGGAGCAACGTATATCCAGTGGCTGATCCTCACAGAGGAATAAAGGCCTGGGGTGCTTGGCCCAGCTTGGAACAACCTTGAAAAGTCATTCCATCTTTAGAACTTTCTAATAATATTATTATTATAAACATTATTTTTATTTCTTGAGTCTCACTAATAGGTTTGGCTAAGGCTTTCATTGAGACCACATCACAGATCAACTTTTCCATCTGCCTGGTCTGCTTCTGTACCTTCTCCACCAGTATTGATCCCAAGGGCACTCCTTAATAATCCTCATTAGGGGAGATAATGCACATTAATCACCATCCCCAGAGTTGGCTCCCCAGAACCCAGCCTGTGACAATGAAGTTGTCCTATCGATACCATTTACATGAAAATGATCCCCAAATTCCTATATATTTCTTTATATATGTATAAGGTATATTTTTAAAGTTCTAGAAAGTGATAACAGTGACTGTATGGAAAGAGAATTCAGAAGGGAAGGAAGGGAGTTGATCTTATTTAGTAGGAATACATTCATGTATTTCTTGAGTAATTAATACACACATACACCCCTTAAGTGCCATGGGAACACTGTAAAGGAAGTTCAGAGAAGAAGTGATGATTTTTGAAGATTGTCCTAAAGGATTAAACTGGAGTTCATTCCAAGATTACAACCTTCTTCTCAAACCTTTTGGTAAGTCTGGAGTTCTAAACTAGGATCCCCACTTCCTGCCTCTATTATTTTTCCTAACATTTTATTATGAAAGATTTTGAACAATCAGAAGAGTTTTAAGATTTTCACAGTGAATACCATATATTCTTCACTCTGGTTTTATAATTACATTTCACTGTATTTGCTTTGTCACACATCTATCCATCCATCATCTTTTTAAAAATATATTTCAATGTGTCTCTCTCAAAATGCTGTCTTCCTTCATTAGATGATAAATTTTGTGTTAAGATTTAGATTCTCCTCTCTTTCTTTTGTATCTTTTATTCTTGTTGAATCAGGCATAATTGTCTAGTTTTCTACGTTTCTTGGCCTTTTGCAAGTGAGTTCAACTATAGTCAGTGGATTCAAGCTGTCATTATAAATAAGTTTCTCTTTTAACAGTAGCATTTTGTATTTACTGAGACCTTGCTTGATGTCAGGTGTTTGTATGCAGTATCTCACTTAATCGAAACCGCCATCTGTGTCATGGATGCCACCATTATTGTGATTTTGCCAAGGCTGGAACAGAATTTTAGAGTGGGTAAATAATAGGTTGTCCGTGGCCACACAACCATCATTTGGCAAAGCTGCGGCAAAGGTCCATTTTCCTTCAAAGGTGGTGATTTCAGCCATTATTCTCTAATATTCTCTTGTGAAGGTGAAACACCCATCCTAGAATTTCTCTGTGGATCACCCACTTTCCATGATGGCATGTCTCACTCTGGACCCAGGACGTGATGATCTGGATGCAGACAAAGTGCCTAAAGCGCTCTCCCCCTTGACCCAGTTCTTCAACTCCTTCATGACCTCCAGGAGAATCATTTATTCTGGCCACTCAAATATCTTGGATGTCCTGGGGCTGTGTTAAGTGGGGTTCGTGGTGCTCAGTATTTCCCACACCTAATGCTAAGTTCCACTCACACAACCGTAAGAGGGACACGATGAGTGATGCTTCCTGAGGATTAAGGGGTACTGTGAAACTTTAAATGGAGCATCTGTGTTTCCATCTTGGAAGTAACTGACAAGGGGCCATGTGACAGGGGCTTTTGCTTCACTGAATATGTTATGATGGTTGTCATATATGTATATGAGATGTATAACCACTCACAGGTCATCCTTTGCCAGAGAAGGGAACAGAAGCTCAGGCTAAATTCCTTACCCAGGGCATTGGATGAAAGGGTTCAAACCCGGGGTGTCTGACCCCAGAGCCCTGCTCTTTCCACAACACCATGCTGCCATTATTTTACGTCATTGGGATGGGGAAGGGCAACGAGGAGGCCCAGTGCTGGGTGAAAGAATCAGGTATGTACCCAATTCGAAGTGTGTCCACACCGTGTCCTAACTGCTCGGGTTTCCTTCCGTCTAGCTCTAGAACCAGAAAGCAGGCTACCTATTCAGCCAGGAAATGGACAAAGGATACAGATGGGCAAACATTTCTGTCAGAAGGGAAACTGATTCAGTTTGAAGAAGTTTTCAGGATTCCTCCCCTGCCCGCCTCTCCCAGATCACCTCCCCTCTCGGCCCTTCTGCTGAGACGGTAGCAGTAAGTGGTACTTACTTTCTGTGGCATCTGGAGTCACTGAAGTGTCTAAGATTTGCATGGACGAAGAATAGGGAGAGACGGACAGCCGGGTGTGGATAATGGGCTCAGAGAGATGCTAACGAGCTACTGAGGAGTCAGAGCTCCCATTTAGTTAGGCAGTTGTTCCTAGTTTTCTACACTCCCTGCCACTTGGTGTTAGACTCGGTTGTGGAGGTAGAAATTCCCAGTAGCAGCTGAATTCTAGAAGCAGATTTACTAGAAGTGAAGCCTGACCTTTCTGCTGTGTTTTAGAAATAATTCGTGGAAATCTACATAACTTCCCTATTGTGTAGGCCTGGAAGGTAGCAGAAAACGGGTTCCTTGTGAGAACCAGAAGCTTGAGCTGAAACGTTGAGGAAAAGCTTGCTTATAGAAGCAAATGTTTAGCCAGAGGGTTTTCACACTGAGGCCTTTGTGTGGCTTTGGGGAGCGGTGTAGAAATCACGTGTGGCTCTACCTCTGCTCAGCCTTTAATTATGATTCACCTTTCCTCAATGTCCTCTCTCTTCTGCACTCGCTGTGGAACAGAAACCCGAAAGATGTGGTTTTTGGCAGATGTCCTTGGTAGAGTTCAGTATTTCTCACCCCACCCCTTTCTAACCCTGAAAGGAGAGTTAGTTTCAGAAACTTGAGGGAAATCCCAACCACGAAAGCACCGAGGCCTGTTGGCAAGGCCTGAAAAGGCAGTCATCCATCCAGTCCGTTAATGTATTCAGCTCGTTGACTGAGTCTTTTCATAGGCTGGGTGTTGAGGCTGGTCAGATAGACATGATTCCTCTTTGCCGAGCTTAGCAGCCGATAGGAATGCTAGAAAGTAAACAGGTAATAACAGAACAAGTAGAAGTTGATTTTTACAGGTGCCATGAGGAAGATGACCAGGGTGAAATGTTTGAGAAGGGGTCAGTCATGCTAAGTCTTGGCGGGAAAGCCTTGAGGCAGAGGGAACAGCCACTCTGGTGGCCTGGAGGCAGGAAGGGGTGTTCAGAGGGGCAGCAGGGAGGCCAGTGTGGTGCAGTGTGGTGGACAAGTGAGCAGCGGAAGGAGGCGATAGTGGAGAAGTCTGCAGACCCAGTTCCCAAGGGGCCTGGTGGCCATGCTCAGCGAGTGTGTCTAATTTGATGAGCAATAGGATGTGATTGAAGGGTTTTCAGCAAGGACGATGTGGTTTTCCTTGTGTTTTCAGAAGATTACCCTGGCTTTTGCATGGACAGTGGACAAAGAGAGGAGCAAGAGAGCAGGCAGGGAGCCAGATGGAGAGTCCCGTGGTAGGTGCGGCAAGAAGTTGCCGTGCATCCCCATGACCTGGAGAGAATTCTAATTCTGCCCCTGCCACTCCATTACTGGTCAACTTTGGGCTGGTCTCCTCATCTCTCTGGCATTCAACTGTTCACCCCTCATAAAATAGGGACAAGTATTTTCTCATGTGGTCTCCGGAAGAAGTAAGTATTCATAAAGTCCTCTATAAACCTGGACCATATGCTTATCTGAGCCATAATATGATTCATATTGAAAGGAGGTGGACTCCTGCAATGTTGGAAAAATCACTCAGCTGCCCCTGCGTGAGCAACATCTTATTACAGCCTGGAGCTAAAAAGATGCTTTTGTTTCTTTACTGCCATCAGTGTCTCTCTAAGGGAGGGCAGCTGGTGAAAAATCACATGGGGTGGTCGTTTATATGTAGTCATTTACTGGGGTAATAACTAGGAATGGTTGAGCCTATTTTTTTTCTCCTTTAGCTTCGTGTCTCTGGTGACCATCTGTGGGTGACACATGAGTGTGATAAAGTGTGTAGGTGTGACGGAATGCCTGATGGAGGCTCATTAAACCTCCCTGCAGTCACTCTCCCACTGACAAGAGACTGCATGCCTTTCATGCCCAGTGGGGGCTGGTGGACCATCACTGCCCCTGGTCCAGCGGAGTGCTATATTCTCAGCCCCCAAGAACCTTGATGTTCTTAGGGTAAAGTCACATAGTACATATTTTGCCTTTGAACAAAGCAATTCTATCTTTCATCATGAGTTGGGGCCATTCGGAATCCTTATGTTACAAGGAAATATCCTGTTTCAAATGCAATTTTCTGTTATGGCCCTGAACAGATGCTGAGATTTGCTGCCCTGTTATCCAAGAGGGTCTCCAGGTTCCCAGAGAGACCAATTTAAAAGCGTTGGCTGGAAGTGCACTGCGGTGGTAGAAATGTTCTCTGTATGCCTTGTTCCATACAGTAGCCACTAGCCACACGTGGCTTCTAAGCACTCAAAATGTAGCCAATACCACCAAAGAACTGAATTTTAAATTGTGTTGCATTTTAATGAGTTCAAACTTAAATAGCCCTGGGGGCTAATAGCTACTATATTGGACAGCGTGGTTCTAGAGGAATGTTTCTTCTCCTGGAAACCCCCTCCTCCGAGCCCGAGGATTGTATGAATCCATGAGCTCAGGGACTATTATTCTGACACCTACCGAGGACCTCAGCAGGCTTCAGGTCTCCTGTGGTTGAGGGGGCACTGTAATGCAGACTTGTTGTTGGACAGATACGGGGCATCGCTTTGCCGCCCCGGCATTCACTGCTGTCCATGTGGTGAGATTACAGTGGTATTGAGAAAGGGTCAATGAGAAGGTTGTCCACAGAAGGATGCATGTCTCCTGCACAGGGCACATGATCTCTGAGCTCTGGCCTTCTCCTGTTTGATCTCTTTGGGTGCCCAGCAGTGGCTGTGCAGGACAGCAAGGCCGAGGGAGGCCACTTGCCACTTCCTACTCTTGGTGTTTAAAATCGTCCCCACTAGTGTAGACGCTTGAAAGTCAGTGGTTTCTTGGCACGTGCCCACTTTGTGGGCCGTGTGAGAGATTTCTGGGGGACAGTGACCACAGTGTAGGGGCCGTGACAACAGCAAGGCCAAATGAACTTCAGGGTGTGCTGACTTCCTTGGGAACAGGAGTGTTTCCAGGAGGCCTTTGCTGAATGGCAGGCAGGCAGGTGGATGAGCTAGCAGTGTTCTCCAGAACCAGGAGACTCCTGGATTCGAAGTCCAAGAGCAGGTAGCTCACTTGTCCAAAGAGGGAGAAGTTGAAGGTTACTCTAGTGCAAATGGGGAATGGACAAAGTGCAAATGTAAGGACAAAGAACTTGGGCTCAACCTTGTTCTTTTCAGTCTCTAGGTGAGGAAGGAAAGATTTATGATGTGCTGAAGTTCAATGGTGAATGAGTGTTAATTGTGAATGACATCTAATTCTCTCCCATTCTGGAATGTAATGTCTGTGCGGGTCCTGCCCCTCAAATTAAAGTATCAGCATTCAGCATATGGGGAAGTCATTTATATTCTACATAGCAAAAGACACTTGAAGGATATCAGATGAATGTTTGATGGAGAACAACTTGCCCTGAATTTAGAATATAACTTTTCTAAGGAAAAAAGGGGTTAAAAAATCTGGTGCTGTCTGTTATAGTAAGGAGCCCATAGAACCTGGTAGAAACAACATCACTGCTCAGAAACAGCTCAGAACAGGGAGGCTGGGACCCTGCAGACATGGTTCTATGAAAGGACTGCTGGATCTTTTTTTAAAAATTCAAGTTGAATGGGAATCAACTTTAATTTGGGGATAGTAGCCTTGTCTCACCACTGGTGGTCATTCGTCAAAGCCTTTTTTTTTCTTTAAGAGAGAACACGCGAGCTGGAGGGGAGGGGCAGAGGGAGAGAGAGAGAATCTCAAGCAGGTTCCACGCTCAGCACACAGCCCCACGCAGGGCTCAATCCCACGGCCCTGAGATCACGACCTGAGCCAAAACCAAGAGTCGGACACCCAACCAACTGCGCCACCCAGGTGCCCCTTCAAAGCTATTTTTATTCCTGCCTGGATAGCCAGGCATGAGAAAGCCAAGCAGGGCTTTTCAATAACAGGTAATCATCCTAATGGCAGCCTAATGGCTTTCTCTACTTGGCACATCTCTGTTGACGCCCTGGGTTTGAACTGATCTGCTTATAAACAGGTGGTTTGGATATGTATGGGTTTATCTGTGGGCTCTGTATTTCCAGAATATGCTTTTAAATATTGTGATCAAATTTATGTTGATGGGGGAGGGTAGTGATTTATGTGAAAAGCCTCAGGCTGTTCCAATAAAAAAGTGTTCTTAATTTACCCACTGAAAAGGTTAAGATAAAAGAAATCATATATATAGTACAAATACTATTTCAAGAATGCAAAATTCATCCATTTTGAAAACAAAGGCTTTGGGACAATGTCTTTAAAGGTAAACCCCCCAAAGTGTTAACTGTTCTTTCTTTTTCTTTTCTGTCCTTTTTCTGGTGTGTGACTCTGTGGAATCTCAGTGCAAAGAAGCTTATATTTAGTGGTAAATGGGTCAATCAGTGAAGACTTACAAAACAAAAACTTTTTCATCATCTTTGGCTCTAGTAATGTCAAGGATGCTGGCTTGTGTGAATCATTTTAGACAGGGTGTCCTTCGGGCCTCGGACAGTCCATTGGCACTTACGAATCATTTCAAATGAGCTTGTCCTTGGTACAAATAGCGCCGCATTTAGAGTTCCTGGAGACTCTTCCCCATTCCAATGTAAGGCTTTTACTGGACTTTTCAGTGGCAAGGAGTTGAAGGACGTAAATACTGTTTTATGTGGTTCGAGGGACCCACTCTTTTATGGTGTGTTTTACAAGTCTAGAGGATTTTTTATTGTTTCTTTGAGGTTTTTCTTTGAAACTCCAGATTGGGGTAGCCCTGGAAGTGGAGGCTGTAGGCCCTGGTGTTATCTGTCGCACGGGGAGGCAGGGGGAGCTGGGCAGAGATGGAGCCCAGATATCCGGGTTCCTGGGACCAGGCACTGGTGTTCTGTTTGGAAGGGGCTCCGCCCTCGGTGTCATGCTGCAGTAAGATATAGGTCAACATCCCCTAAATTTGTGACTCCCCCTAAGTGATGTTATTAATACCCTTCCTTTGCATCCATTGAGCAAAAAATTCTTCACTAGAGCCACATGCTCAGTCCCTTCCTTGCCGTTCTTGAGAGGCAGGATGTGCCATTTGCTTTTCTGCTTCGGACCATCTAGGATGCCCATGTGAGTCGCCCCTATCACTCCATCCCACTCATCTCCCACTCTCGTGTCCTCCTCTCAAATACTCCACCTATCCTTTAATTTGATAGGGAAGGTTTTCTTCTTCCTGTGAATTCTCACAGCACTTTGTGTCTCTAGGCTTGTGTTAGAACTCTGTAAGCAGGTCTTGTCTCCATCCAAAGAAAATTTGTAAGCTCCCAACCAGGAAAAGGATACCTTACCCATCTTTGTAAACCCTCTGCACTCTGCCCTACAGAGAGCATTCTAAACAAGAATCTGTTGAACAAGAGAATGAGTCATTC
Source organism: Ursus arctos (assembly GCF_023065955.2). Classification (NCBI taxonomy): domain Eukaryota; kingdom Metazoa; phylum Chordata; class Mammalia; order Carnivora; family Ursidae; genus Ursus; species Ursus arctos. The sequence continues at coordinate 51,136,961 of NW_026622875.1, read as the reverse complement.
CACACTTATGTGCACATTCTTGTGCCGGGTACAGTGGAAGATTTATCAAAGAATGACATGGTCTCCACCCGTGGCACTTGTAAATACCTATGTACCACTAAATCTGGGTATTTCAGTTATCTACTGCTGTGTAACAAACCACCCTGAACGTGATGGTGTAGAACAACAGCTGTTGTGCTCGTAGCTTCTGCAGGTGAGAACTTTGGACAGGACACACTGGAGCGGCTCCGTAATGCTGACATCTCAGCCGGGAGAGACTTGAGTGATTCAGGGCTACATCCATGCTTCTTCATTCACGTATCTGGCACCTTGACACAGGGATGGCCAGAAGGCTGGGTGTAGCTGGGCCTGGCACCTCCAGCGTGATAATCTGGGGGCTGAGGGGGGAACATGCTTCTTACATGGCCATTGGCCTCTTCCAGAGCAAGCATCCTCAGAGCACTAGGTGGAAACCACATGGCTTTTTCTAACCTAAGCTAAAAGTCATGTAGCATCCCACCCATTTTGTTCTGTGGGTTACAGTGAGTCCTGAGACCCATCTAGATTCAAAAGGAGGAGGATTAGACTCTACCTGTTGATGGGGAAGTATCAAGGTCACATGGCAGAAGAACATATGGAATGGGAGATATTTTGCAGCCATCTTTGGAAAATACAATCTGCAAGAGTAAGTAAATGCCCAAATTGGTGGCTCCAATGGTAATTATTACTAGATGAGAGAGGCCTTTGGGGAAAATGTCTTGGATGATGAGATATTGGGATTCACCTTGAATTTGGAAGAGGAAGAGCAAGGGGTCTGCAGCAAGGTTCATAAGTAGGGATAAGGAGTCTTGTTTAGTGGGAAAATAGGTACAGGCCTAGACTGGCTGGCTAAGTTGAAGGGCCTGTTATATCTCCTAAATTAGATTTTGTATTTTTCCCAGCTTTACTAAGCTATAATTGACACATAACACCGTGTAAGTTTAAGGTGTGCAGTGTGATAATTACGTGACATGTATGTATTATGAAGTGATTACCACAGTAAGGTTAGCTGTCATATCCATCACCTCATCACAGAGTTCCATTTTCTTTTTCTGTGTCAGGTGAGACATTTAAGATCTACTCTCTTAGCAAGATTCAAGTATATTATACAGTATTGTTAACTATAGTCACTGTACTATACGTTATTAGATCCCTAGAACTTATCCATCTTATAACTGGAGGTTTGTATCCTTTGACCACCTCCCCCTCATCCCTACCACCCACAACCCCACCTTTGGCAACCACTCCTGTACTCTCCACATGCAAGCGAGATCATACTGTATTTGTCTTTCTCTGTCTGACTTACTTCACATAATGCCCTCAGGGTTCATTCATGTTATTGCAGATGGCAGGATTCCTTCTTTTTTTTTTTTTTCATGGCTGAATAACATTCGTGTGTGTGTGGATCTCACATCATTTTTATCCGCTCATCAGTTGACGGACACTTAGGTTGTTTCCATGTCTTGGCTATTGTAAATATGTAATGAACATGGGGTGCAGATAGCTCATTAAGATAGAGATTTCATTTCCTTTGGTTATATACCTGGAAGTGGGATTGCTGGATCGTAAAGTAGTTCTATTTTTAACCTGAGGAGCCTCCATACTGTTTTCCATAGTGGCTGTCCCAATTTACATTCCCACAATGGAGCACAAGCGTTCCCCTTTCTCCATATCCTTGGCAACACTCATTATCTCTTGTGGGTTGCTTGCTTGTTTGTTTGTTTGTTTGTATGTTTTTATAATAACTATTCTAGCACCTGTGAGGTGCTGTCTCGTGGTTTTGATTTAAATTTCTCTGATGGTTAGTGATTTTGAGTGCCTTTTCATGTACCCATTGGCCCTTTGTGTGTCTTCTTTGGAAAAAGGTCTATTCAGTTCCTTTGACCATTTTTTTAACGGATCATTGGAGGTTTTTGTTTTTGTTTTGTTTGCTGTTGAGTTGTATGAGTTCCTTATATATTTTTGATATTAACTTCTTTTCAGATCTATGGTTTGTGGATATTTTCTGCCATTCTGTAGGTTGCCTTTCTGTAGGTTGCCTTTCTGTTTTGTCTGTCATTCTTCTACTGTGCAGAAACTTTTATTTGATATAGTCCCACTTATTTATTTTTGCTTTTATTGCCTATACTTTTGGTGTCATATCCAAAAAAAATCCAAGACCAAAGTCAAGGAGCTTTTCAGAGTTTCATAGTTGTAGGTCTTCCATTTAAGTCTTTTATCTATTTTGAGTTAATTTTTTTGAGTAGTTTAAGATAGGGATCTGTTTCGTTCTTTTGCATGTGGATATCCTGTTTTTCCCAGCACCATTTATCAAAGACGATTTTTCCCCATCGAGTATTCTTGCTTCCCTTGTCAAATATTGACCATATATTCATGGTTTTATTTCTGAGCTCTCAGTTTTGTTATATTGGTCTGTGTGTCTACTTTCATGCAAGTATGAGACTATTTTGATTACTATAGCTTTGTGGTATACTTCGAAATCAGGAAAGTGTGACACCTCCAGCTTTGTTCTTTCTCAGGATTGCTTTGTATTTGGGGGCTTCTATGATTCCAGACGGATTTAGGATTGTTCTATTTCAATGAAAAATGCTATTGCAATTTTGATAGTGATTGCATTGAATCTGTAGATTGCTTTGGATGGTATGGACAGTTTAACAATACTAATTCTTCTGATCCATGAACACAAGATATCTTTCATTTATTTGTGTTATCTTAAATTTCTTTCATTGGTGTCTTATGAATCTTTCACCTCCTTGATTAAATTTTTTCCTAAGTATTGCTTTTGATGTTTTTGCAAGTGGGATTTTTTATTTTCTTTATATTTCAGATAGCTTTGAAATTTTTGAAGGGGCAAGGCTGTTTATTATAATATTTATCCAGGAAGTTCAGATTTATTTTTCATTCTCTGTTTAATTAAAACTCATAGGTCAGGGGCTCCTGGGTGGCTCAGTTGGTTGGGCGTCCACCTCTTGATTTTTGGCTCAGGTCATGATCTCAGGGTTGTGGATTGAGCCCCACATTGGGCTCTGTGCTTGGTATGGAGCCTCCTTGAAGTTCTCTCTCTCCCTCTGCCCCTCCTCCTCTTTCTCTTAAAAAGGAAAAGCAAAACTCATAGGTCATCTTAAATTTGTACAAAGTTTCCATCTAAGGACCAGGTGGGAAAGGAAAAGAGGATTATCCAAATAGAAGGTGAAGAAATGGGGAGAACACATGATGAATAATATCCAGGAATGCAACGGTATTTCAGAGTCTTCCACTGTGATTCCTGACAACTTTAACAGTTTCTTGGGATCACATCCATAAACTCTGAAATGATACATATACCGACTTAATTTGTCGAAGCCTGAGTTTCACTATTTGAGGAAAAACCTATGGAGAGGTTATAGCGGGTAACCTATAAAAGTGTGTGGCTGAGTCCTGGGTGTCAGTGTCAGTTGAACTCACGTGTGACAGGCACCAGTGCTGAAGGGACCAAAACTAAAGGAGCGTCCCTTTGTCAGTGTTCCAGCCCTTCCCCATGAGTAAGACGCCAGTGTCTGTTTTCTTTATCACTGGGTTGGGATCCCACCATATCCAGGAAACCCGAGAGTGCCAATGAAGAGGTATAATAAATGGTATTTATTAAGTGGTTTAATAAGGTTTTTGTGGATCGTTGTGACATGCTTCCTTTGAACTTAAAGATATTTAGAATAGCCAAGGTTAAGAAGGAGGGAAGTTTGAAAAGAAAGGCAGTAAAGAGATGTGAGATATATAAACACTGAAAAGAATAATGGTAGAGCAAACCAATAACGCTTCAGGTAAATGTTGGTAAGATGTCTCCTATATTGTACATTAACTGTAGGTGTTGGATCGGTCTTTTGAATGAAGCTGACTTTCTTAGGAGGGGTGATCTCAGATTCGCCAATGCCTTCTTTTTGGGGCGAGCGTCCATTTCTGTACTCCTACACCTCAGCAGATGTTTATTGAGTGTCTGCTCTGTCCCTTGCACTGGGACATGCTGAGATGAATGCAACGTGGCCTCTGCTTCCCGAAAGCTGTAGTCTAGTTTGGGAAGTGGGGAATATGTTCACCAATAAATGCCATGTATTGCTTTAGATATCATCTCAGAAGGACAAGGAACAGTGGAGGCAGGGGAAGTGAGCCATCCCCTGGGTGAGTCAGGGAGGGATGAGCTCCAGGAAGGAGAGACTCAACTATAAGGAGTGCCTGTGGGGGTCAAGAAACATGAGAACAGAGAGGGGCTTGCAGCGGTCTAGCAACATGGCAGCTGTTGGTGTTCTTGACCAAAGCAATGCAAATAGAGTGGCAAGAAGGAGAATAGAATAGACCAAAGAGCACACAAGTTTTGATGAAATTCCCTGGAATTTTAATGACCTCGTTTTATTACAGGCTAGAGGAGAGCTACTTTCTTCACTTGCTAAGCTGCAAATCATTCAGAGAAATTGTGCTGGTTCAGTTAGCTCCCAAGCTGAGCAGATAGGCCCACTGTGGTTTGAGTAGCTTGGAAATCTTGTGGGGTCGGTATGTTGGCTCTCTCCTTCATTTTAGTCACGGTTCAGGATTTTCACACACCACCAAGGTCTAGGGCAAGCTTCTCAGCTTTCTAGATACCCTCTCAGGGCTCATGAAGCAGCAGGCCTGCCCTGTGAAGGTCAGGATTCCTTTTATAAAAGCAGTGAACACTACATGTAGCCCAGAGAGCCCACTCTCTCTCCCCTTCCCCTCCTATGGGCTCACACAGGGAAACAGATGCTTTCATATAACTCTCAGCATCGAAGCAGATTTGCTCTCCTCTGGCCCGAAATATCTGTTCAGGACAGAATTCTTAAAACCCCAGGGGCCCTGGTATGATTTTGAGCCTAGGCCTTGAACCTGTCATAAAATGTAATGGACAGTATATTTTTAACTGCTTTGAAACCAGGGAGTTCATATAACCTATGAATACTGGAACAACATAATGCTTCTTTCTGCAGTTTTTGGAGCATATTTGGAAGCATTTCAGAAACCACAAGATGGTCCCTCTCATTGTATCATTTACCATTAAGACCAAAGTTCTTGACCATTTTTGTACATGGACCCCTTTGGCAGTTGGGAGAAGATCTTTTTAAAAACAATGTTTTTAAGTGCATACAGTAAAATACATAGAATTTTTTAAAATATGGAGATTTATATTGAAATTCAGCTATCAGTGTTAAAAAGAAAACTCACATTTGTAATATTATTACTTTTTATGAATACATTAAATAATGAGCACTTACAATTTTGAAGTATTGATGAGCCTGAACAATATTTCAGGACCTCTCCAACTGCAGTGTAATGTGAAAATATCTCAGATTTCTATTGCTGACAGAGTCATAAGTCTTTATAATACTTCAGTGGTTTGCTGCCTACATTTATAATGAAAGGAAATGCTGAATTTCAGTGAGAGGTTAATAAAAATGAAGATGTAATTTTTTTATCTCCATCCAAGTCACAGACCCCTGAATTCTCTTCTAGGTTGAGAACCTCTGGTTTAAGATGTAATTTTGGTTGCAAGTAGAAAAACAAACAAGTCTACAGTTCGCATGACATGCATCATACTCTTCAGGGATGAGGAGCCCATTACTAATTTTGTGGATGCTCCAAGCCCCAGTTCTTTTATTAATTTTGAATCTTTCTTGCCACTCTGCCCTTCATAAAACTCAGAGCTGTGTGCGCTGGAGACAAAGGTGATTTGTGAGCGGCTCTAAGAAAGAAAGAAAGGAAAAAGTTTGTCTTGAGGAGGCCTGGGGCTGATCTGTATCTTTAATCCACCCCTGAGCTCCAAGACCTTACTCACAGAATGCTAGTTCTGTTCCTTTTGAGAATAACTAGTAGGAGGGCACAGTAAAACTCTGAGTTGAAAGTAGAGGAGCATAATGGTCAGCGTGGTAGCCTGTGTGGAACTCCACACTCAACGCACGGTCGTCCTGGATGTGCTTGTGTTTTGGCCGGACCTGAGCTTGGGGTCACCATCCTGCTTCATCTAGCTTCTCTCATCTCTTTAAGGATATTGCAGCCAACAAAGTCAAGATGGGATTTATTATATGGTATCTCACATCCGCTTGCCCAGGAACAGTATCCGGAGTGAGGACTTCTGCCTGAGATTGATGGCAGGGGGAGGACTTTCAGAAATGAGGGAGACAGATGGGGGCAGGGAAATGTTGGGTTAAGGACGTGGTCTCTGGAGAAGTTGAGCCTCAGCCTGGTCCCACAAGGCAGCCTCAGAGTCTGAATCGCACCATGGAGCTCATCCATCCAGAGACCGGCAGGATGGGCTGTTTGACCTCTGCATCAGCCCGCCAGGGGAGTGGGGCACATTTTATCACATTTCTGTGATACAGAAAAACTTACAGATTGAACAGCTTAAAACAACACCCATTTATCATCTTACAGTTTCTGTGGGTCAGGAGCCTGGGCCCCGCTGACCTGGGTCCCCTGGCCCAGGGCCTCAGAGCTACAGTCCAGGTTGTCATCCAGGTCTTGTCTGAGGCTTGGTGTCTTTTTCCAGGCCCACGTGGTTGGTGGTAGACTTCATTTCTTTGCGGCTTAGAGGCCACGGTGGCTTGCTTCCTCAAGGTCGGCAGAAAGAGTGTCTCTCCTGAGTCCAGTCTCTTAGTTCAGAGAAAACCGAAGCCCACCTATAAAGGATTCACCTGCGTAGGCCCACCCAGGTAATCTCCCTGTTGATGAACTCAAATTCAGTGGATTTGGGATCTTACTGACATCTGCAAAATCCCTTCACCATTGCCATATAATGCAACATAATCGTAGGGGTGACATGTGTCACGGTTATAGTCCTTCTCACACTCAAGGGGAGGGGGTTATCCAAGAGCAGGGGTCACCTTAGAATTCTGCCTGTCACAGAGCCTCCTCTGAAGGGGCGTCTCTGGAGGAGATGGCTCCCCTCAGCCAGAGGCCATCTCTGAAGAAGTTTGTGGGTGTGAGCTGTTGGGAGCCAATGCCGGGAGCAGCGTGGGGTGGGGGTATGCTAGCTGGTAAAGGGCATCGGGGGCAGGCAATAATGGCATCCCGCTGTGTATGAGACTCCCCTGACATCTGTAGTGGGTGGAATGGAAACTGCTCGCCTCAGTAGTCCAGCTTTAATGGTGGACATGTGTTACTGTGTGAAGATGCAGAACCCTTTTTGACATGATACTTTAAAACAGTGATTTTTTTTTAGCACTACCTGACCCAACTAAACACCCACCCCTTTTATAGTATTTTACAACATCACTATAATCATTAAAAGAAACAGAGATCAAAGCTGATGTGGGATGAGCTGCCTTGGGAGTCTGATTTCTGCCCCTTGCACAACTTTGATCGCACAGCTTGGCAGTAGAGGCAGGCACGAGGGTTAGTTATGACATCATGACCCAGCGCTGGTTGCACAGGCCAGAGCGCGAACAAGGAGGAATTTGCCACCTATAGACCAGCATCCCCTGGGAGCTCGCGGGGCCTGACTGGGTCACTTTCGAGACCATTCACAGCCCTCAGAGTGCTGCCTCGTCTGCCACATTTCCCTCCTGGTAAGAGGCTGGGAGCCACAGGATCCACAGAGCTGTAGGAGGCATTCCTCCTGACCATGGTTCAAAGACTTCCCTGGACAGAAACCCCCTCTCTTCTCTGACTCTGATGCATTCACACTCCTTCACAGAATCTAGGGGTGCAGAGGAAGGGGTGCTGGCCCTGTGATCTCGGTGAGTCTCTTCACTTCTTGGCCCTCAGTGTTTTCATCTCTTTCATGGAGGGGGGCATAGGGATTCCCCTTGGGTGTGCCACAGGATTGAAGATGGATGTTGAGCAAGCAGGGATTGTCTCTCCCTATGTCCAAGTCCATAGTTTATGTATTGTGTGTGTATGTATAGAAGTATGGCTGCCGCCACAACTTTTTATAACCCTGAGTTACTATGTGAGGTCAGGTTACTAGATGCAGAGCTTGAGCTATGGATTTACTTGCATAGGATTTATTGGGGGGTGCTCTCAGGAAAGGGCAACAAGTAGAGTAGGAGGCTGGGGGCAGGGTCCCAGCTGAAGACCGGCCTCGGCCTCATCCTGCGGGGGAGCTCTGGGGCGTGAAGTACACCACAAAGTTGTCCTGCCTTTTAACAAGGAATGGCAGTCAGTCATTGCCAGTGTGGAGGAGTGGGAGCATAAAACCTGTTTCATAATGTGGCTCCCTTTTAACCAAGGACGTTTCTCTGTAAGAGGTAGCTGTGAGCCTAAGACAGCTGACATGCAGCAGGGAGATGGGTGCACCAGCCTTGTAAATGTCCTGTCCTCCTCCCTTTGCATCCCCCGTCAATCTGTTAGATCACCTCTGTGGTTCGTATTCCAAGACTGGCTTACAAAATTCATGACAGTCCCCATTGCCCATGGAATTTGAAAGGCCTTCGCCTTTTTTCAAGGTCCTGTAACCTGGTTCTAGCCTACTTTCCCTCCGCTGTCTGCAACTCCTTCCTGCCCCTCACCCTGTGATCTTGCTCCACAGCCCCTTCTCAGGTGGTGCCGAGGGTGATAGTGATGATGGTGATGATGATAAGGCAGGTGCCACTGGCTTTTACTGAGGAGCTCTCCATGGTGCTCGACATGTTTGGTCTCCAGTCTTCCAGTCACAAAGAGAAGATTGTGTCAACTAGCCCATCTTACATCTGTGAAAACAGGTTCAGAGAGACGAAGTAACCAACATCACACAATAAGAGATGGAGCTGGGACTCCCCCGGACCCAGGACCATCTTATGTCAGTAGTCTCTGCCTGTTAGGTGAAGGAGACATGGGGATGAGGGGCGGGGACCCACTTGGCTCAGCAGGCAGTTGAAAACCCTGGGATGTTGATCTCCTCTCTCTGTATCTTGAGCTGAGATAAGTAACCTCGTGAGGACAGGGATACAACTGAGCCAAGTGCATCTCCTCAGGTCCCATGGCTGACACCACCTGTGCCCCTGCTCATGCTGTTCCCACGTCTGGAATGGCCTTCTCCCTACAAAACAGGATTCTACCCTTCAAGGCCCAGCTCAAGTCTGCTCCTTCTGTGAAACTTTCCTTTGAGGATGCCAGCCCTCCAGCCACACCACCCTCCCCCACCGAACCCCAGTGTCCTCATGACCCAGTCGGCACTTGATTACCACTGAGTGGCAGCACAAAGGCTGCTTTTAACTCTGGCCATCCTAGAGCGTCTGTCCTGATGTGAGGACTGAGGCTGACATGCCAACCGGATATAGGACTGATGGCTGAGATGATATGGGAGAAGGGTGGTGGGGAGCAGGAAAACCTGCCTGGGTCAGCTTTGCTCATTTTGCTTTTATGGGTTACGTTTTTAGCATTTTCTTCTGTGTTAGTTTCCTATTGACCTGCAAATATTTTTACAAGCCACTGTGGGGGTTTGGGGATAGGAGAAGGGAAGATAGAATTAAGAGAAGAAGGGCGGGGCAGTAGATTAGAAGCCAAAATTTGGTTTTCCCTACGGGACACATAGACTGGATAATCTTCACGCTGGGCCAATTTTGTCTGGTGTTGTTTAGTTGACAAATGATGTGCGTAATTATCTGTGAATGTAATTAACATGTCTGTTTGCAAAGAACATTATACAAGGATGTGACATGGTCTTAGAAGATTGTTTCTAAATGGTCAAAAGTTCTGATCCCCCACTGGCATATTTTGGAATGGATGCAGAGAAAAAGAAACAAAACAAAATCACAAAACATATAAACATACAAATCAGCTACATAAACAACACCCCCACACACACACACCCACACACAGAAACTCTCAAACACAAGAGCAAACCATTTTCCAGATATCCAGCTAGACGTTGTTTTATCTTTAACAAGAAAAAAGCTTCAGTGGGTTATGTGATTTTCATACATAATGTATGCAGATATGTCAATTGAAGAGTCATTGATAGCTTTCTGAGCATGGATGCTTGCCAGAGAATAATACATACCAGACTAATAATGATATCTATCTCCATAAGATATTATGTATAATCTGTTGTCATAATTAAAATCTCTAATCTCCTCGAGAAACTTTCAGAAACAAGATGTACTGCATTGCTCACCACTTATTTCCGCCTCTCATGACAGCATTACTGGAGTTCTTTGAATTCAGCTGTTTTTCAGAGCTCTGTCTAGTCAGTGTTTATAACTGAACTCCTCCAAAGATAAAGCTTTGTCTCTTTCCAGGGTAAATCTCGTCTCGTAGGACTCTCTTAGTGAGTTGTGCTTTTCGCAAAATTTTGCTTAAAATTATTTCCAGGACTTTTTCCCCTCAGCTTTAATTTAAATTTTTGTTTATTTTTTAAATTTATAGAACTCTAAATGAAATCACACTTGGCCTCAGTTTTTTCTCTCATAAAATGAGAAATCTGTTCTTGCTACAAGTAGAGTTCATAATAAGAATTCATTCTGAATTCATTTTGTAATAGGACAGTGGTGGTTTTTTTTTATAGATTTTCAAAGTTGCCATTTAAAAAATTATGATAAAAATAAGAGGTACCATTTATTGCTCACCTACAGTGTGCTAGTCGTAGTGCTAGGTTTTTGTATATTTATCAAGATTATTGTATCATTATAAATCTATTATCCCTCTCACTGTGGCCTCTGACATTTCTGAGTATTCCATCCTTTTTCGTCTCTGTGCTTCAATCCAGATATTTTCCTTCTGGATCACCGGTCTTCCGCTGTGTCCGGCATGCCTTCAGTAGACCTTTTCTTGTCTTGACCACCGCCTTCTGCTGGGTTTCTGCATCTCTCAGCCCCAGGGCCTGGGAGGAAAGATGGTGTCAGATATCAGCCTCTGGATGCTTCTCTTCTCTTTGGGATCTTGGCCCTCAAGTCCAGGCCACCTTAGTAGCCCTTAGCTTTAAGTTTCATCTTCACAGACTCATAAGACTGGCAGGAACTTGGCTCAGACGCTGGGCCTCTGAATCACCCCTTCATGTTTTGTTTCTTTGCTGCCCGTTCCACACCGCTTCCAAATCCACACACAGCTTAAGGGGTTCGTGCCTCCACATGTTGGGGTCCCCTCATTGTCCTCTCCTTAGGGTTGGGACCCTAGACTCTGAAGTCCTGCCTCTCTTTGTAGTTCTTGAATACCTTTCAACAGGTGCATGCCTGTGCATGCACACGTGTGTGTGCGTGAGTGCATGTGTGCTCTCACACGCACCTGTGGGGGGGGGGTCCAGCCCTGCTAGTTGTCATCTGTGTTGAGGGTAGCTCTACAGTGTTACTCTATTATTACTAGAAATGTAAAATCCTCACCTTTGCTTTTAAAAGAGTCTTCAAGCTTCTGAGAATTTTAAACTGCCTGAACCATTTAACTGCCATTGTAATCCTATGATCAGAGAAAGAAAGGAAAAAGCATTCCACTTTCGGTTCCACTTTCGGGGGTTTCTCGTTCCAGGGCGTGGCCATCATGAGCAGAAGTAGAGCCCTGTGTAGGGAGAAAGAGGCAGAAAGGATCCAGGGAAGGGACCAAAAAAAAAAAAAAAAAAAAAAAACACATGTTTGGAAAAAGAAAAAAATACCAAGGCCTCTTTAAAAAACACTTAGAAGGTTTTTCCGAAACCAATTATCTGGCTTAATGCTAGCGGCTTATTTGCTGACCTTCTGTGTTATTTGCACATTTAAAGTAAGGCCAGCCCTTCCTGTTTTCATTTAGTTGACCCCTACAGCTGCTAGTTAGCTAAGAAAGATGAAAACGCTTTGTTTCTTGGGGAAAAGCAGCTGAGAGGTAGGTTTCTAATTCTCGAGGCAGGTCCGGGGTGCACAGAGCTCAGGGCCTGCTTACTTCAGGTCTTAGAGCGAAGGTCGGAATCAAATTACCCTAGGGGGGAGGTTTCCCCCACATAGTAATGCATGGCCTTTTCCGGGCAGGTAGGTGGGTTATTGTGATTTGATACTAATTATACTCACCAGTGAGAATTCTGATTCAACAAACCAAGGAGACAAAGACTTTGAGGCCTCTGACAACTGCCTGGACACCCCAGGATAATGGAGCAGAGCAGCCTTGGTGGTGGGTGGCACCTGCATGTCGTGGGCCTCCCCTGCAGGAGTTTCCATCTGAGTTACTTCTGTTTCATTTTCAGAGAAAGGTGATCAGTTAGAAGGAAAAGCCTGAAGGACTCTCCATAAGGGATTGGGAGTCCGTAGGAAGGCATGTTGCCCTGAGGTTCTCACTGCCTCTTGCCAGCAGACTCTGCAAGACCCCACAGCCCTCCCGAGGGGCCCCAAGAGAATGTCTTTGCATGTGAGGTGAGCTGAGGAAGGAGGAGGTTGTAGTCCAAAGGAGGGCAAAGCCCATCTTTGGGAAGATGGTTGGATGAGCTCATGGTCTAGGCAAAGGACATATGGTGGATTTGTAGGAGCCGGAACTAGGGAAGGCTGACCCTGGACACTGGAGCAGGGGGACAGTTTTGTGGAAGACAAAAGGAAGCACTGAGGTTTAGGCCCGTATCAGTATATTCGGGGAGATTCCTTGCAGAGGTAGTCTGGAGCCAGGAAGGGGATTTCTATGTTGTAACAAAGCTCAGTATGTCTACGCCCAAGCTCGTTGCACACCTGTCCTTGTCCTGGTACCATGATGTTGAGTGACATGTGTCCACGCACTCACGCAAGCTGAACACTAGGGAATCATATCCTGTTCCCAAGTCCTACCACCTCTTCCTTCTAAGTCACCCTCCCATCCCTCCCCTTTGCTCCATCACCACTGCTGTGTCCTGGCAAAGGCCTTCACAATCTTTCCTCTGAAGCCCTATGGCAGCCTCCTCCTATCCTGCCTGTCCCCAGGCCTGCCCCCCATCAATCTACTTCCATTCTACAGTTAGAGGGATCTTTCTAGAACTCAGCTTCCTCACTGGCCTCCCTCCTTGCCATCTCACCCTTACCAGTGCAAGAAACCAGAAGGATTTTTCTCAAACACAGCCTCTAGCATCACCTTACCCTCCTCACAATTCTTCCCACCTCAGAGGATGAAGTCAGCACAACCTGTGAGTCCCCATGAGATCGGTTCTCTGCTGCAGACTCTTCCGTCCCTATTCCTCCCTATAAGACCACCTCCCTGTCTTTGGGAATCACATGCAATCCATTGGGCATCCCGTATCCTCTCCACCCTGCTGGACCTGCCGTGCTTCTTGCTTGCTCTCTGGCCGATGTCCGTCAGTCGTACAGCTGAGCCTGGGGCACCTCCTTTGGGAAGCCTTTTAACCCTCTGTCCGAATCAGATGTCCCCCATTTATGTCCCCAAAGCCTCTTCTGTGCGTGTTGCACTAGATGGTCATTGATCACCCATCTCCCCGAGAGTCTCTCATCTCTGTCTCCCTTAGGCCCAGCACATTGCCTGGTGTAAAGTAAGCACCCAGTAAGTTTCAAGTTGAGCATATAGTAAGTTTCCTGTTAAACCTCAGCCACCGCAAATTCTGCCACTGACCCAGGGGGTGTTCTCCACAGGGGCTCCTTCAGCTTTCAGAATCCGGAAACTCCTGTAGATTTTTAGTGCGAAAAGGTAGATTCTTGCCTTTTGGTCTGTCAAATAAGTGTTCAGTGTTAGAAGCTTCAGTTCGTAGTGGTGATTTTTTTTTTTTAAGCAGTAACATCTCCGTGATTACGGTCTGTGCCAGAACGCTAATCCTCCTCTGTCCTCAGGAGTTCCTCCACTAATTGCAGTGCTGATCTGAGGGAAGCTTTCAGAAATGAAAAGGAAACCACTAAATGTTGCTGTTGCTTTTCCTTCGCAGCTCAGATAAAGCAAACACAGCGTGGGAGGGGGGATGTCCTCCTGGGGGCGTTGGCGCCTTTCAGGATGCTGCAGCCTCCTCTGCGCGCCCGCGGCTCGGTGTGGTTTCCTTCCCTTCTGCCCAGAGCTACCTGGACGTAGAATAAGACCCGCTTCTCCCAGCTGCTTAGTTAAAACAGGTTCTTGCAATCAGTGCCAGAGCACAGCATCTGCACGCCTAGATGACAGACCTCATTCCTCACCCCCAGCACGCCGCACCAGTATGGTTTCTCTCCGCGGTGAGCCTGGCTCGAACGGCCATGTGTCTAAGAACAGTGCTCACAGACTTGTGTGAGAAACAGCACCCCCACCCCATACCCTCTTAAGTTAACAGGTGATTTTTGAGAGGGTGGTGTTGGAACCTAAAGCAGTTGGGATAACCTTTAAATAGTAATTTATGGACTTTAGGGAAAGCAGTTTTACTTCTGGTTCTACCACTTACTACGAGCTTTGCGGTGGAGTGCAATCTATTTGAACTCTTAGGCGTCTGTTGCCTCGTCTGCAAGATGGGAGCAATAATCTATCAGGTCAGTAGATATGCAGATTCGGGAAAGTAACGTCTCAGCCCCGTCTCTGGAATACACGCATTCGGTAGCCAGGAAATGATGAGTTACTTCTGTCTTCCCCACTTTCCCCCAAGAATGAAAACATGATAACTGACTGACTTCACTGTGAAGGATTTAAATGCAAAGCCTTAGGATAGTCAATCTTTAAAAAAAGCAAACACTGAAGCGTTTATTTGTAAAGCCATGAAGATTGCACTGTTATTTTCCACATCCCCAACAGTCTTTAAATGCTGCTTAGCAAAGTCAGCAAGGCAGAGGAGATCTGTTTCTCAGGAGTGTGTTTTGCTCCCAGAACGGACATAGGTAATATATCTGTCCCTAAAATCTGAAGGTCAAGAGAATTTTCTGGAAGCAGTTTATGCAAAAGGCTTCCCCATAACTCGCCTGGAGAGGTCCTATATTTTAGTTATGCTGAATGATTGAATCTAGTCCCAGCTGAATTCTTTCCTGAATACAAAGATATATCATCTCCTGGCCACTCAGGGCCCCACCCCCAGAGTCCTCTGTCCCCACGCGCGGCAGGTGTGGCCACATCTGGCTCCCCGCCCCGCAGCGCCCTGGCTCTGGTGCCACCTCCTTTCCTGGGCTGCTGTGGGAGATTCCTGTGCTGCCCTCCATTGCCTCTGAGTGTCTGCTCCACAGACAACCCTACCCTTTTTCAGAGGCAATTGCAATAAAAACAGAAAGAAACAAAACAGAATAAAAACCCTCTTTAACTTTGTTTCACCTGCTCTCCCCCCCCACCACCCTCCCCAACTTGTTTGATCATAGACCCTTTTTATTTATTCCCCTCCCAGGGAACTGAGGTTCCTAGACCCCATCTGGGAGAATGCTGCTGCTTTGTGGATGGGCTGACTGACACCCATTCGCTTGTTAAAGCAGATTCGAGTGCACACGTTGGTCGGTAAGGGCATCCACAACAACACGTCGTCATGTGCGGGAGTTCTGTGACTGACTCAGCCAGCTCCAGCATACATGCTAAGCGAGGAAAATGAACTGCAGCATGCCACCAACTGTGATTTGCCCGCATCTGCTTAGACTGGACCAATATCCAAAACCTGGCAGGCGTGCCTGCCTCTGGAGAGGGGCGCTGGGTGTCAGGGCGGGATGGGGGCAGGTTGCTCACTGTGCACTGCTTGAGAACTTTACAACTTTCTACTATTTTGAACACAGCCCTAATGTGTTTGAAATTCCACCAAACTTCACACAGAGAGCGGTGTGGCATCCTCACCTCTGCTCTTGGCCCTGTGGTTGGCTTCTGCCCACCTGCCTAGCTTCTCTCAGTCCCTGACAGGGCCGCCGTGCTTCTCTGCTGGCTCCCTGCCCATGACAGGTGCGGAGCAGCGGGGACTTGGCTTATGCATGCCACGTCTCAGATTTGCCCCCCTCCACTTGGAAGCCCACCTCCCATAGGGTGTACTGGCCCTAATGTGGGACTGCCTACCCTTTGCCCCTGCCTGTGAGAGGAGACTGAGACTGGGGGACCCTGAGTCCCCTAGAGATGGTGACATCTTGTGCCAAAAGGTGTTGAACAGATATGACTCAAATCCTTATCAGCCTTGTGCCCCGGGGAACGTATCCTTATAACTCCCTTTTCCTTTTCTGTATGGTAGAGGATAAAAAGTCCGAGTTCACAGGGCTCGGGTATGTTGCTCATCAGTCTAGAACACGGGGCACGGTGCCTGGAATCTCATAGGTGTTCAATGTCTGTCTGCTTTTTTCCCTTCCTTCCTTCTTTCCTTTTTTTTTTTTTTTCAGATTTTATTTATTTATTTGACAGAGATAGAGACAGCCAGCAAGAGAGGGAACACAAGCAGGGGGAGCGGGAGAGGAAGAAGCAGGCTTCCAGCAGAGGAGCCTGATGCGGGGCCCGGAACGCTGGGATCACGCCCTGAGCGGAAGGCAGACGCTTAATGACTGAGCCACCCAGGCGCCCCTTCCCTCTCCTTTCCTGTTGTGACTATCAACCTGTCATTCATTCCTTTGGGTCTTAAAGCCTTTGGGTTTCTAAGGAAAGAACATAAGGCCAGAGATAAGACTTTCCATCCTGGCTCCGCAGATACCTAACCCTGGGAAGATAATAGGCTCCTCAGTGTCACTGGCTCTCCTGCCCCAGCACAAGAGCCATAGTTACCGCCATACAAAAGACCTTTGGTCATCCAGATACCACGAATGCAAAGGGTTAGCCTACAGTGTGAGTGCAGATGCTCCCCCGCCCGTCAGCTGGCTTGTAGGAATATTTGGAAGACGAGTAATGTAATGTGTTCCATATGCTAAAGAGAAGATGATTTAGCGCCACGCTGGGTAGAGTGGGGAAGCCCCCGCTCATTAGCAAGGTGACCTTGGACAAGACGTTCGCTGCTCTCCGCCTCAGTTACCTCATCTAAAATATGAGAGCAATAAAATCTTACCTCACAAGGCTGGCTGTGAGGGTCGTATGAAGCAATCCATGTGGAAGGTCTTTGTAAACTGTGAAGTGCTCTGCACATGTCGGCCAGTATTAGCAGCTAATGCGCGTGCTTGTTTATTGTTTCAGCGGAGAGTGCAGGACGTCATCAGTCCCATCGTGTTTGAAGCCGCCTACAGCCTGGGCGAGCACGTGACCGGACAGGAGGAGAGAGAGCTGCCAGCTCTGACACCGGTGCTCCGCTGGAAAAAGGGACAGAAGATCGCCCAAAAGAATCAGGTCAGAACCTTGAAGCTCTCGGCTGGGACCCAGGGTGGCAGGAGCCTATGGCAGAAGTTGTGGCCCTGTCTTCCTGGGCATAGCCCCTCTCTGCGCCTCCCTTCTCTGATCTGCAGAATGAGCCAATATATGATTTGGGGGCTTGCGTGTAAGAACTACATGATCTAAACACACTAAACTTATAATCCCTTTGAGGTCATGAACTGGTTACTTGGCCCCTCCACTTGACCCCTGTTCCTAGACCATTTTCAGATCAGATCACATAGTAGGTGCTCACTAAATGTTTTCTTGGTGAGGGTGTGAGTGGAGTGAAGAGGCAAGAACGTCATCTTATAGAATTGGTGGTTGAGTTAGAAATTTCCAACCCAAGCATCCCTGGAGCCCAGCACAGGGCAAGTGCTGGTGGGCCACCCATCCTGTCTGATGCGCTTCAGAGCCATGTCAGGTACAGGTCCTCCAAGCAGGAGTGAGCCTGTGAGCTGACTCTGCCGCAGTGCTGCCGTCTGCCCTGAGCCGTCCGTGAGACAAGCAGCGCTCACTGCTATCCCGGAAATATGCAAAGAATCTGTGGTCCCAAGACTGTTTTCAGTCTTTCCTCAACACCCAAGATCACCACAGATCCAGGACCCTCGTGGGGGGATGGTCAGGCAAAACTGCCTTTTGGCTAAACTAGACTTCTGTGCAGAATGGGAGCAAAGCTGTGGAACCACTCGCCGGCCCCACCCTCCTGCCGACTGCGCTGAGCTTAGGGGAAAACTAGCATGTCAAGTGAGCCATGCCTTGCAGATTAGAATTGTGAACAAAATCACAGAGAAGTGTTTGAGGTTTGACATGTGCATCCAGATGTTCAATTAAGTGGTGATATTTTTACCAAGGCAACCCAGTTCTCTACCAAAGTATCTCCCATATGGTCTTGGGTCCGGTTCCCTAGAAGCAGAGCCTGAGGCAGGGATTTGAGAGCACATGGGAGAAACTTAAAAAAGTGAGGAAAGTGGAAGGGACTGAGCAAGGATGTGGCCTCAGCTAGGCTACCCTTAGCTGAGCTGGGGAACTCAGGAGCATAAATTACACCAAAAAGTTGTCTTCTTGAGGCAAGGGGGCTGGCCTTTTGTGTCCCATGTTAGTCAACCATTAGCTGGCTGTCCCACGTAGGAGGGGAGTGTAGGTCTCCTTGAAGGAGATCCCCTTCAGCTTCGGACAGTTCTCTGGGGGAAGGATGCAGATGTGAGCCATTAGCTGCCTACACTCACATGAACTGGGGGATAGGCAGAGTCGTACACGGATGTGGACAGGGCTCCCAGTGCCTTCTACACATACACACACAGCCTATTGGCAATACCGACTTTTTAGGTCCTTCTTTTGATTTCAAACATGAACGCTTTCAAAACACAAGTACCAGCTGATGTTTGAGAACCACTGCAGGAGAGGAGCTAAGACTAGTGATTTGCCTGTCAAAATCAGGAAGGTGGAGGAGAGAGAAATTCTTGTCCATTGTGGCAGGAATTCAGTAAAATAATGTCTAAATCTGATTAATTCTCAAAAGAAACATGTGGACATGGGCAATAGTGGTTGCCTCTGGAGAGCAGGACTCAGTATAGGGAGGTGTGTGGCAGGGGGTCATTATTTTTTTTAAACATGTGATTCTTTGATTGAAATTAAAATGAAAGAAAAATATTGTTCTTAGATTAGAAAGATTGTCCAGGAGTCTGGGAAATATGCTGGGAGAGTGATCCTTGCTTTTTCTCCTTTTCCTGATTAGGTGATGGTGGTGGGGCTAATTTAATGATCATCCTCCATGTGTCTTCCAGATGTTGACTCAGTTTGAGGGGGAGAAAGATTCTGAGAGCAAGGCGCACTCCAGCAAGCAGAGCTGAATTTCAGCCCGTGTGTGTATTTATGACAGTTCCACAAGAGAGCATCTAACCTCTTCCGTAGAGAGGAATAACCTCATTAGAGCTCTTCAAGTCATGTTGCGAGATAACATTAGGATTTAAATACTGTATTCTCTTCAACTAAAAGGCACCGAGCCCATGTTGGTACATGGGCAACTTGTTTTATCCCTTAACCAGAAGAGTATTTAAAAGGACTATAATAAATCCCAAAGCAATTCAGTCAATTGAGCGTCTATTCCATGTAAGAACTTGATAAAAAGAGAAAACATTACTGCCATCAGTGGGCTTACAGGAAAAACGTGTACAGAGAAGAAAGTGAGATTCAGATTAGTGTGTGTGAGTGTTTCACTCCAGAGACCACTTCCAGCTGAGGAGAAGGTGTTCTATGGAGAAAGGGAGAATGGGCTGGAGCCAAGGAAGAAGTAGGATTTGGACACTCAAGGCTAGAGGGCTTTGACAGGCTAACAGAGGAGGAAAGACTGATGGATACTAATGGTCTTCCATATGGCTGAATGTCTAGTATGAGGGAAAGGGGAGGGCCATGAAGACAGGGTCTACAATCATGTGGTCTGAGGCCCTTGTTCACTGTCCGTGGAGCCAGACTTGTTTCTGTTGGAGACAGGAGACCATTACAACTTTTTGAGTGTGGGTAGATCAGAGACCTGCCTCAGGGAGACTGATCTGCCTGGGCCTGGGAGGCACTTGGGAGCTCTCACAGAGACCCCAGGAAGGCCTTGCTCCTGAGTTCTTGGAGGTTCGATGTGAAAGATGCAGAGACTCGAGTCACTATTAGCTCCTAGTTGGTCTCAGTTGCTGGCACAGTATGGAACTGAAGGAAAGAATCCTGCAAGGCTCCATTTGGCCTGTGTGCTGGGAAGGAAGCAAGGCTGGCACTGAACTTCTCACCTAAGGGGCCCTTATCTTTCCCCTTCAGGTGAGCTTACCAGTGACTATGACAGAAGCCCTGTCTTCAAGTTGTCTACACAGAGTAGAGCTTTGAAAACTCTAATTGCTCTCAGGCTTCCTCAGGAGGCCCCCAAAGACCTGGCTGGGGCTGAAGTTCCAGGTCGCCCACTGTGTAGACAGATGGCCCCCCAGAGATGTCCACATCTCTAACTCCTGGAACCGTGAATACAATAAACTACATGACGAAGGAGACTTTGCAAGGGTAATTAAGGTTAGGGGCTCTAAAACAGCAGGAGTCACCTGGATTATCCAGGTGGGCCCAATCTTTCTCCAGCTAGAGGCAGAGAGCGAGGTCAGGGAGATGCACGAGGAGTCAGAGATTTGAAGCATGAGAAGGACTTGATTGGCCGTTGCCAGTTTTAATGATGGAGGTGCAATTTGACAAGGAACATAGGGAAGCTTCAGGGGCTGAGAGAGGCTCCTGGCAAGCGTCAGCAAGGAAACCAGGACCTCAGTCCTACAACCATGGGGAGCCGAATTCTGCCAACAACCTGAGTAAGCCCAGGAACGGATTCTCCCCCAGAGCCTCCAGAGAAGGGCCTGACCGTTGACTCCTTGATTCTGGCTTTGTGAAACCCAGAGCAGAGAAACCAGGCAAGTCCCGCAGAGCTGTGAGATGATAAACTTGCCCTGTTTTAAGCTGCTAAGTTTGTGCTAGTGCATTAATGCGGCAATAGAAAATGAACCTGCCCCAGCCCCAGAGGACCCCAGGGCTTCTTCCTTCCCCTGGCTTCTCTGGGGAAGGAGCACAGTCCAGGTCTCTCAGAGTGAGATCAGGCTGCCGGGCCAGGGCAAAATGTACTCACCCAGTAGCATGGGGCAAGTCACTTAGTTCCTGAGAGCCCTGCTTATCACCTGTCGCTTGGGGTGCCATCATCCGCTCTGCCTACCTGGGGGTGATTGATGAAATGATACATGAGGAGCACTGAAATGGCGAGGCAGCATTAGATTCTGCTCTTCCCTTCCTGAGAGGGGCAAGCCGCCTAGCCTCTGGAAGCCTCTGTCTCCTCCCCAGAGAGTGGAGGTGACAACACAGCTTCACAGCAATGTCATGAGGAAAGAATGAGGCAAATCACAGGAGCGTCTAAGCGGGGCTGGGGAAAACAGATGCTCTACTGAAGCTGATTCCTTTCTGCTGGGGGTGTGTCCTGTCTCAGCTGGTCCATGGGTAGGCTCCCTGCGTAGGAGGCAGTGACACTATCTAAGGGCTCTGGCTGGTTCCTCATATGGACCTGTCATGCTCTTCAGCACTGGTCCTTGCCTGTCAGGCCCAGAGATGCCGCTGTCCTAGAGGGGATGGTATGGGGATGATCTGCACTACCAGAGCCTGAGAGCTGGCTCTCCCAGCACAAGCTGGAAGGGGGTGTGAATCCCTGCCTCTATACTTCACCTCTGCTGCCACCACTGTAGTCCACGCCACCATCATTTCTCACCAGACCAGGTCATCTCTCTTTATAATGCCTACCACCCCCCCCCCTCAGTTTCCCTCTGCCCTTAGAAGAACATCCAGACTCTTGTTAAGGTCCACAGACCCTGCACAATGGGGCTCTGGCCTCTCTAGGATCATCCAGTGCTAGCTACACGCTGCATGCCGACCACCCTCAAACTCACCAAAGCCTCTCCTGCCTCAGGCCCTTTGCACATGCCGGTACTTCTTGTAGAAAGCTCTTGCCATGTCTTGCTCACAGCTAGTTCTTCATTCTTCAGGTCTCCACTGACATATCACCTCCTCAGAGAACCATTCTCCAACTACCTGTATTCCCTGACTTAGCTCTTTGATTCCTTCATGAAACCTGTCACAATTTGTTATTATTTTGTCTAATTGCTCTTCTGTCTCCCTCACTTGAATGGAGGCTCAAGAGGGCAGGGATCTATTTTGTCTCATTTTCTGTTGGTCCCTGGTAGCTGACACGGTGCCTAGCCCTTAGTGGATGCTCAGGGAATCTATCTCGGTTGACAGCCCTTCTGAAAGAATGCAACGCTAGGTTGGACATCTTACCAGAATTTCTTCACTGACAGATTCAGCAAAGCTGTATAATTTTTTTAAATGTGCTTTGTGAACTCTCTGGGAATGCGTCCCAGGCAGGAGAGCATCGTATGTGATTCAGGGTGATTCACCTAGCAGCCATAGTTCGTTTGTGCACATGTGAATGTCCTTTTCAAAAAACAAGATGGAGGAAACACGCTTGGTGAAAGAAAAGGCATTGCCTGTGTTGAGGATACTCACTTTGTCATCTTTTCAGTGAAAAATGAGCTGTTTTACTCTAATGTGAATTTTGAATTATGTTGAAGCCATAAACTTTGGGCCTCCATTGTGCTGGAAATTGTCACCATCTGTCCCCCTCCCCCCACACACACCCCCCTCAGTGCCTGCGTGTGTGGAAATATAGCCCAAGCCTATGAGAACTCACTGTTTGTTCAGCCTGGACATGAGGTAATAGTTTCCCAGGTGAGGTGCTCGGCTTCCTTCAAATGCCAGCTCGAAGGTTTATTTTCATTATCATATATACAGAATCTGTGGAACGGTGCAAAGTCGAAGGGTCAGGAAGATGGAGGAGAGAGAACATGTCACTGCAGACACTGGGGCCAGACAGGTTTCAGGGACCATCCAGTCTTGGGGGGGGGGGGCTGGTTAGGCACCTGGATTCAGGGGATTGGTTTAGCCCAGCAGAGGAGGAAGGGGGATTAGAGGAAGAAGTTTCCACCCTCATCCCTAGTCCAACCAGATCACGCACATCCCTGCACCCCCACACCTCCGCCTTTTACAAGCATCAGCTGCTTGGCGTCAGCTTCTGGGTAATCCTTTCAGAAAGGGCACCTTGGTGAAACGCATGTGAAAGCCATCTAGCTTCAGCTATGTGTGAGGAAGACCTGTAGTTCAGCCTCGTCACTGACCACAGAAGTCTGGTTACATCCCTGGGTCTCTGGCTTCTCCTCCAAAGGTTCACCCAGAAGCAAAGGAGAGGGGACTCTCATCTCTCAAAGGCTGGGCTGTACCCAGTAGTGACCTGTGTAGTGTGCAAACTTTCTCTTAGTGCTTCATCTCTGCAACTTATGGAAAGAATGTGTTCCGACCCTCCACAACTCTTTGCAGGAGAAAATAGTGGTTTTTCCCCCAAATCTTCAGGCCTGTTGGGTTTTCTTTCTTTCGTCCTGCCTTATGGAAAACCTTGCCTGCGAGCCCATGCAGTGTGTATATAAACAAACAAGGGCACGTGTCCAGGGGACAGTCTCTGGCTGGGGAAGAAACATTAGCCCCTCCTTTGTCATCTTCTGAGGTGATCGAGGAAGTCAGAGGCCAGGCTACTTGAAGTTATACCTGGAGCCCCATTGAGGTGAGCCTCTTGTGGGTGCATGGGGAGGGGTCTTGCTGGAAGCCTCTCCAGTTTAAGGGCATCTTTCTCCCAGTTGCCTGAATGCATCTGGCTCTGCAGCTTTTGGAAATACAGCTAGTGTAGTCTTCCTTTCCTCTGACGGCACCAGCACCTTTATTGCTGGTTCTGTTTTCTGCCTCTTGTGACTAGTTAGTTGTAACTGTTTAAAAAAAAAATAAATGAAGCATAGAACACAAAAGATTCCAGGGTGAAAATCAAGGGAGAGCATTTCTGGAGCTGGAAGGCAGAAGGTCTCTAGGAGCAAGTTTACGGCTGATATTAAAAGACAGAGGTTGTAGGGGGACGTGAAATGTGGCCTATAAAAGGCCAGCCAGGCCCAGGCAGTCCTGGAACCCAGGTGAGTCAGAGGTCAGGTGCAGCCCCAGGTGGGCCAGCTAAGCTCTCTGCTCAGTTTCTCATGGGAGTTGAGCTGGATGATGGGGAAGACTGTCTTTAGGCAGAGGGGGCTGTCTTATGAACTGCAGGGCCATGGAGTAAACCAAAGGATACCCCCAAACAGAACTTACCACTTTCAGTTTTTCCATAAAGGTATGAGGCAAAATTGGTGTTGTGTTTATGTGTAAAGGAAGACCAGTGGGACTGTTGTTCTTCCCATGATTTCAAAATCTAAGAAGATAATTTGTACAGACCCTGATGTAGAAGGAATTCTTCCACTTTAATTTTATGAAGTATTTGTCTTTCATTTATTCCTTTGGACATGATATTTTTTAGAAAGCAACTCTGTCTGTGTGACCAATTTTAAATACCAGGCAATGAGACATTTCCCTTCTTCATTTGGACACAGGGCTAAACAGAGAAATCCCAGGACCAGCTGAGCTCACATTAAAGATAGCGTTGGATTCTGGAAAAAAGAGCCTGTTGAAACAGAATTGGAAAGAGAATCCTTTTACACTCAGTTCATGGCATCTACACAAACAATTTTTTGTAACCCCCAGGTGCTGGGGGTTACAGACATGAATTACGTATGACCGGGGCCTCGGGGAGCTTCTATGGGACTGTGGGAGGAACAGCAGTTCAGAAATGTACCTCTTGTTGTCCAGGCAGAGACCCTCTGCTAAGTCACATTGCCCATCAGGAAATGCCTCACTCATGTTAGCTTAAAAATAGCCTTCTTGTTTGGTCCCCTTGGGGTGGGATTTGAAAAGCATATATTCCCACCCAGTCCAGTTGTCCTATTTTCTCAGGCCTCAGCATGGATGTGGTTGCCACAGCAACCCTGTAAACAGTATCTAATCTGTGTCAATGATTATATATATATATGAAGTCCAAGAAATTGACCCTCCTATGAACATGACGACTGGACTAGGCGAAGAATCCTACTGCTAGATCAGAATGTAGATTTTTTCCAGTGCAGATTTGAGTAAGAGAAATGGACACCCCAAGGCTTGAGTACCTAAGCAACTTCCTCTCTGAAGTCAGTCTTGGCCACAACAACGATTGAGCTGCCAGCCCCAAGCCGCACATCCCCAAGGCTGCCTTGGCCTTGGTGGCCACAGCATTGGGAAGAAAACACAGCCAGCTCCAACCTCTGTACTCTGGTTCAGAGAAAACTGTCGCTTGAGCTGGATTCATTGTATTCTTTCTTTCTTTCTTTCTTTCTTTCTTTCTTTCTTTCTTTCTGGCCTGAAGAGAATGAGGAAATCAATAGCCAAATATTCTAGAACAGGAGTCCACAAACTACAGCCTGCAGGCCAAATCTGGTCTGCTGTTTATTCTTATAAATCTTTATTGAGATCAGCCGTGCCTGTTTCTTTACATATTGCATACAGCAGCTTTCATACCACTAGTTGCAACAGAGACCATGTGGCCCAAAGTCAAACGTATTTACTAGATGCCCTTTACAGAAAAAGTCTGCCAACCCTTTCTAAAAGAAGCAGAGTAAGGCTTTGGGGAGAAGAAAACGATTCTCCATGGAAACCTGGGTTGAAAACCAGGGTGAGAAAGGAGCCAATATGGAAATGTAGTCCATGAGGCTGAGGAGGCCGCTCGACGTCCAGTCCACAGGTCTCTGAAGCCTGAGACAGGAAACGGTTGTCTCCTGAGAGAAAGGCTTTACCTCTTTTAACCAGAGAGCAATTAAGAGATGGTGGCTTCTCAGATCTGTTTCCGTTTTCCAGAAAGTCTTCTTCCAGGTAAAGAAACTGATGGGGCTTTGCCAACCAGTAAGTGGAGGGAGATGGGAGAGACCGCTTCCAAGCTGGTGGGGAATGTCTGATTCGGGCAGCCAAGCTTGCATTTGCCCAGAACGCTAGGGAGATGGGGGCGCAAAAGTGGACGGAGGAATTTCTTAGAGGCCCTGGTTGGCACTCAGGGTTGTTCCTAAAAGGAAAATGGGGAGTTTGGCCCACTGGCTTCATAGGGAACCTGTACTCTTTGTACTTAGTAAAGGAGAAGTAGTCTTTACTTGCTCCTGGAAAGTCTATGCTGTCAGCTGGGCATTCTGAGGCTTCAGTCTGCCCACCACCTGCCCCAGAAAGATGCTTTTCCTTCCTCGGGAAACAATATAGTCATTTACCCAGGGAGACAAATCCAGGTGCAAAGCCCAGGAACCCTGAGTTTCAGCCTCAGCCTGCCCAGTGCATGAGGCAGGTCCCTTGATTCCCTCCGTCTTGCTACTCTACCTATAAGACAACTGCATTCCCAGCCTGGGAAGGTCTTTGCCTGAAGCCTTGGCTTATTTTCATTTTATAACTGTGGAAATTGAGTCCTGGGCTAATTTCTGAGCTGGTGCTTCATCTTCTCGGAATAGGTACTTAATTTTAGCTGGTGAGTGTATGCACCCACAAACCATGTGCATATATGTATGTGTGTGTGCATATATCCCCGTGTGTATACATCAGTATATAGAAATGGTGAACTCAGTGCTTGCTGGATGGCAATTAGCAGCACTGGAAGACCTAAGCCAGCTTCGGGGGTAGGAAATAGTAGAGTACAAGGGGAAGGCAGACCAAGGACAGTGAGCTTTTACAAAGCCACAGGCCCCTCATCAGGAGGCTGTACCCTTGCGTGTCACTGAGGGGTGGGTGCTACAGCTATGGCGATGATGAGCAGTGTTTTAGCATTGGCCAAGATTGGGGCATCCACCATGGGGCTCCCCATTTCAGTGGCCACCCCATTTCTCGGAGCACCGCATGGTACTCCAGTGTTGACCAGGCAACCTCAGCCTGGTCTGGGGATGCCAGGCTCGGGGGACAGGCACAAAGGTGAACAGGACCAATATGGTCCCCGTCTTCATGGAGCATAATTTTAACAGGGGACATAAACAGGAAACATGTACTGATAAAATCAATTAGTTACAAACCAGACGAGCAGTAACAGGAGAAAGTGCTCGAAACACAAGAACTTACAATGGAAGCCTGAGCTCATGGCGGGCTCAGAGATGTGGTTTTGATGTGTTCGTGGAAGGATGAGAGGACACACACTGGGTGATCGAGGTGGAGGAAGTGGGGACCAGCTTTGGTGGAGGCCCTGCTTTTCCTGTGAATGCCAGTCTGAGGGGTAGCCAGCACAGGAGAGACAGAGGGACAGACGTGAGGAGGGCAGGGACCAGGTCTTGTCAGATTGTGTGCCACAGGATGATTTAGGTCACGTCCTTTTCATCACTTCTCACCTGCTTCCCACCCCACACCCAACGATGGGGAACTCAAACTGTCCCTCTCGCCTGTGACCCTGGAAAGCCACGTGCCAGGAGGAGCCTGTCAGCAGGGGCAGGGCTGGGTATTGTGGGGTCTGAAGCTTATATAATTTGGGAAGAAAGTTCCCTTGAAGAAAAATGTGAAATTACAAAAGACAAAGTCAGGGCATGACAGGGAGGGGCTTTCAGGTTCAAATCAAAGGCAAAGTCACCTTTGGTGCTTTCCCCTCATTCCTACCCTCAGAGAGCCTGCTTCTCTCGCCTGAGATATCCGTGCAGTCCACATCCACTTCCTCCTGTTCTCTCCTTGCTTGAGATGGCAAATAAAGCACCAGTGTCTTTTATCCGAAGTCTGGTGGAAATCTGGCTCTCCTTCCCCCCAGTAGTGTCCAAGGGAACACGGGACTTTCCTTTGTTTGCCCAAGCCGTCCGTGAGTTTCCCCCTGCCACAATCAAGGCAGGGAATGTTGGCTGGGGCACTTTATTCTTTTGAAAATGTGAAAGAATATGAATTTCCATAGGCGAAATTATTCTGTCTGGTAGGTCTAGACTGTCCGTGGGCCAGCAAGTTCACTGGAGTCCGTGTTGGCGCTGCGAGAGCCGCTTGGATGTACCCTGTGGGACAGGAACAAATCACTTGGAACTGTGTTCTGTGGTGGGGGAAAACCCACAAACATTAGCAGTGACAGAGGAGATGTTTAATAGTGAATGACTTACAACTAAAAAATGACAACAGGCTCTTCTCTCCAAAATCCAAAATGATCAAAGCCACTTCACAGTAGTGAGGAGTGTCTGTCAGCCTGGAATGCCGGGAGCCTGCTGTCCGTAGATTAGACACGTCAGAGAGCTCCAGACCAGTATGAGGGAGGGACTGGCCAGCCCGCTGAGGACCGCAGGGGAAAACTGTAACTCCTCCCGAAATGTCGCTCCCGATTCCCCTCCCAACCTCCACAGGTAGGCCCAGCTCAGCACACTGCACAAGCCCTCTGGACAGACGGCAGGCTTGGCACACCAACCGTTCGGCCCCAGCACTGGGGGGGGGCTTTGGCCATTAAGGCCCAATCTGGGTTAGAGGCTGCCCTCCAACCCCCCACCCCTGAGATGTGGGCAAGAGTCCCCTGAGCCCTGGTGTTGTGCCCTCAGCCTAATAGCCTCATTACTTTTGACTTTTCTCTTTGGAACTAAGCATTATAATATCCCATCTCTCAGGCAGAGCCCATCTCCACTAGAGATTTTCTGCCTCCCCAAGACAGCAAACAGAAGAAAATGACCACACTGTAATCTAAGAATTCTTTACACAACTGGATTATTATTCATGCACATCTGAGAGCATTTAGAGATCTTGTCAGACTTGGAAGGGACACCTGCCATGTCCCCTTCTTGAGGACCCTACCTGAAGAAGCACGTCAGTAGACTGAGACGTGAGCCACGTGAGCCACGTAAGGAATGCACTCCACAGCCCAGGCCCCCACTGATGCGGGTTTCCTGGAGCCTGAGGAGGAGCCCTCGCTGCGGTGCGAGGGCTGGCTTTGTGGAGGGGAGGGCGGGAAGCTTCCACAGAAACAGCGCTGGTTTGGAAACAAGTAGTTGGCTGGTATTTACTCCTTTGCCGTTCAATCCTGTCCTTCCTGTTGTCTCCCCCCCACAGACTGTCTTCGAGAGGAACTGCCGTTCGGAGGACTGTGCCGCGGACCTGCAGCTCCAGGGTCAGCTGCTGCTCTCCAGGTAACTCAGCGCTCCTTCTGCAGCCGCGTTCTGGGAGGCACGTTTGTCGTGACCCCAGGCCCCAAACCTGAATGTGCAGATGCCCCCCGCCCCCACAAAGAGGATAACTAGAGTTGGTGGGCTACAGTGTAATGGTATACAACGGTAGTTTATAGCTTACAGAGAAGTGTGTATATTATACAGTAATTTTTTTGAAAGATGTTATTTATTTGAGAAAGAGCAAGCTAGAGAGAGCATGTGCACCGTGCAGGAGCTCAGAGGGAGAGGGTCAGGCAGACTCCCTGCTTAGCTGAGCAGGGCACCGGATGCGGGGGCTTGATCTCAGGACTCCAGGATCATGACCTGAGCCGAAGGCAGACGCTTCACCGACTGAGCCACCCAGGCGCCCCTACAATAGTTTTAACAACAGCTATCATCTGGAGGGGATAATTTGCTTTTTGTTTCATTTCTGGTTCCATGTATCTCAGTTTAGCCTGTATTTCTGATTTGTGTGATGTATTTGTGTGGTGGACGTGGTACTTCATACTAATACTCATTGTATTAGATTGAACTATAAGAAATTGCCAGTATTTAACTGGGACAGGTCATATGATTCAACACACTATTACATGAAGATTCTTTTAACCGCTCCCCCCACACTTAACAACAGCATCTGCTTTCACAACAGGTGAAGGTTCTATGGCGGCGGGAGGGGGTGCAGGAGAGGGGCAGGTGGTCCTGGTCCAAGGGAACAGACAGTCCCTGTTGTTTCAGGCTTCCCTCCCATAGCGAGAGCCCCCCGGCGGAGGTACTCCACACACAGGCCTTCTGTTTCCTCTCTGCCAGCCTTTTCTTCTAGGTGTCTTGTAGGATGAAGGTGCTGGCCTGAACCATTTGGCCACATTTCAGAGAATGGTTTCCTTTCAAGACAGTTCTTTCTGAAAGATTGTTTTAGCCTGGGGGCCAGAAAGTCTCTCTATACATTTATTTCCATTCCTCAAAAACCATCCTCACTTTTGAGAGTTATTCTCCAAACGCCATACTATGTCCCTTATTTGTAAGCATGCGAGTTACGTTTGGGTGGGATGTAAGAAGTATCCCATCATGAACCAGTGGCTGCACTGGAACACTTACTTATGTTGATAAATAATCTATTATTCATCAAAGGAAAGTAATTCTAAATTCTTTTTCTTTTGTTTTCATTTATTGGGCAAAAGGTGATGTAACACCCCCACCCACACACACACATGCCCAAATACTCCTCCAAGACACTTAAATGTTAATTAGCATCACTTTGACTTAGGACAAAAGTGGTAGATTAAAGTGGTATATGTTTTGCCAAGCTTAGAAGACGACTTCAAACAAATGAAGTGGATATCGGAATTTTTTGACATAAGAAGTTCCTGGGGTTATTAGAGAAACCAGTTCTAAAGAAAGTTCATAAATTATCAGGTCATTACTTTAGTTTTAAGTAGGTTTTCCAAAAAGTGTCTTAGGGACAAAGTAACATAAAACAAAAATACAATTTTTTTTTTTTGTCTTGAGGCAGACAGTAAATGTTTGAAATTTGTTTTGGATCAGAAAACTTTGTGTGTTGGGAAAATGTTCACTCACTCCAAGGTTAAATATTAGGTTAGAGAAGTCCTGATGTTCTTGCTGCCCATTAATGGACATAGTCAAGTTTATCACTGTTCAATTGTGCTTTTCATGTATTAAGATATATAACCCAAGGCTCATGGTCAGTAAGGCACCTTGTGGTTAAAACTGCCTCCACTGCCCCTCAGGAGTGCTGATCAGAATGAGTTCTGCTCTGTGGGCCCAGTAATTGATAATTTGAGAACTGGTATGGTGGCCAGGACCCGGACCCCCATATGTATCAGCTAGCTATAGCCACAGAAAAATGCTGCATGACAAAGCACCACAAAACTCAATGGCTGGAAACAGCAATCATCTACTCTCGTGGATCTGCGGGTTGACTGAGAGTTGGCTAGTCCAGGCTGGGTTCAGCTGGACCTTGGCTGACTTACCCATGCATCTGGGGTTCAGCAGAGGGTAGGTTGATCTCGGCTAGGTTCCGGTAAGCCAGTTTAGTTCTGCTTCATGTGTCTTTCATTGTCCTGCTGGAACCACTCGGCTAGCACGGGCATATTCTTCTCATGACTTGGTGACAGCACAAAGGGCAAGCAGAAACACACAATAAGCCTTAAGGTCTCAGCTCAGACCTGGTGCACTCTTACTTGAGCCTTACTCTATTGGTCATAGAAAGTCATATGACTGACCCCAAAGTCAGGAGACAGGAAAATATTCTGTGCCCCCTTAATGAGAGGAACTGCAAAGTCACACAGCAGAGGACATAAGTTCACGCAGGGGTGAATTGAGACCTATAAGGCAGTCAGTCTGCTCTACCACATGAAGAAGAGGGCAGCTCTCTTTCCTGATACCTTATAGTTTTCAGGGTTATTTCAGCCTTTCTGGTAATTCCATCATCCTCGACTCAGACATGAGACCTAGAGACTGGGTAAGAGGATTTTCTGAATCTGTTTTTTTTTTTTTGAAGATTTTTATTTATTTATTTATTTGACACAGAGACAGCCAGTGAGAGAGACAGCCAGTGAGAGAGAGACAAGCAGGGGGAGTGGGAGAGGAAGAAGCAGGCTCCCAGCAGAGGAGCCTGATGTGGGGCTCGATCCCAGAACGCTGGGATCACGCCCTGAGCCGAAGGCAGACACTTAACGACTGAGCCACCCAGGCACCCCAAAGGATTTTCTGAATCTCAGAAGTGGTGTCCTTGGATGACAGCTATGATCCTCTCCTTAGGATGAGTTATTTCCCAGGAGGCCCCCTGGTCTCTCAAAACAGCCTTTTGTCTGGATCCCCCATTAAATCTTCATTGTATCTTGGGCCCATAGCTGTCCCCAAAGGAGTCATCAGAGAAACCGTAATTGGTAGTTGGATGGGGAGAGATACAAAACCAAATGGTGGTTTCGGGTACGTCGGATTTCCCCAGACCTTCATGTAGAGCCAGGCACAAAGTGAGAGAAGGCACAGTCAGTAAACTGCTCCTAGAAGCCGGGGTCTGAATTTGGTTGACAAAAGCTTAGTTGCTGGAACCAGAACTGAGCTGCTCTGGTTTATCACTGAGCTCTATTGAGCCATGATTGCCCCGGGTGGGATGCACATCCCGTGATTGCTCGTCAGGGAAACACTGGCACCATGCTGCAGAAACGAACGGTGTGTGTGCCCTGCTTTCCCGGCATGCATAGTGTAGGTGGGAGAGGGCAGCTGGGTGGCGGTGGCACCACCTGGTCTGGGCTAGAAGAGAGGTAGATGGGTCATTATAGGGCCCGGGAACGGCTTCCAGGAGGAGGAATGAAGGGGCGTGAGGAGCAGGATGCAGGTATTCTGGGCAGAGGGAAAATGTGAGCAGAAGCATGGAGGTGTGGAGGGCTGATGCCTATGAAGATCTGCAGGTGTCTGGAATGAAGGAGAGGGGGTCAGGAGCACATGGTGAGAGATGAGGCAGGACTGAGAGAGAGTGACGCGGTGTGGGTCCTCTGGTCCTCTCTTGCACTCAGAGAAAGCTTGTGTTTTGAGTCGGCTGTTCCCCATCCACCTCATTTCCTAGTCTGTGTCACAGGTGCACGGAGTCCCTTTGTCCTGGCACAGGAGCACCCTTGGCAGCGTTGGACTTATGAGATGTGTTGATCTGCACCATGGTGCCTCCCCAAGGACTTCAAAAGGGCAATTTGGACATGACTTTTGCCTTTCATAATGTCTCTGGAACCTAGCTCTCATGTTAGCTGTGACCCACTGTACTGAAAAGTTGCAGCCAAGTGGTAAGAGGAAAGATCCCTCCGATGACTGGGGTAGACAGTGCAGGACAAGGTGTTGTGGCTGGAAGCAGCCAAGTACCCATCAGACTGAGGAGGCATTGTCTGGAGAAGACAGAGGGAAAGACATCTGGGAGTGATTGGGTCGCCCAGAGTGGCCGGGGATCAAGCCAGGAAATGCTATCTGTGACAGGGACTCATGGATGTTTTGATTTTTCTCTCCAGAGAGCATGAATTCTGGCAGGCCTGTTGTCTCTTAAAACAATCAACTCTTTAATTAAAGGTTCACAGTCTTTAATGGGCTTGAGCCCATTTCCAAAACACGCCATTTCCAAAATGTCCAGGGACAGGGATGAAGGTGTTTGGATTGTTTCTATTAAAGAGAACTGAAAACTCCCATTTGTAAAGTGATGCGACTATGTTTTGTTTTGTCTGTCTGAATACTTAACAGTATCTAAGACTACATCACGTGATTAAGATAAAGAAAAAACAATGTAGACTATGGCAGTTGATCTAAAAATACATATATATTTTTTTGATGCC
The DNA here is from genome assembly GCF_023065955.2 of Ursus arctos. Classification (NCBI taxonomy): domain Eukaryota; kingdom Metazoa; phylum Chordata; class Mammalia; order Carnivora; family Ursidae; genus Ursus; species Ursus arctos. Next base: position 51,103,939 of record NW_026622875.1, on the reverse strand, counting down.
TCCCATAGGAGATCAGTGGAACATTTCAGTGCCTTCTGGCTAGCCAACCCGAATAATGAAAGAACTCTTAAGGGAAGTGAAAAGACACAGTAAAATATTTATGAAGTAAGAACCATCTAGCGGCTACATATAATGGTCCTACGTTGGTAGCCTTAACAATGCTATTATCACAGTGGAGGTGTGGGGTGAAGTGCATGTCCCAAAATCATTGGCTGGGAGACAGGTAGCTCCATCCATGAAAAATCAGCCTTCGAGAGGAAGATCGCTCCACCCAGAGAACTATTTAGAACCTGAAACAAATTATTCTTCTCAAAAGTGGCAAAGTGGCCGGAATTATCAACTGCACAGCATGCAGTAGAGGTAAAGTCTTGTTTGATAAAGGGGAAGAGACCCCTGTCTACGGGACCCCTACCATGCACTGGATGCCCTAGAGAGTCATCAGTATACATAGACACACGGTAGTGTCTTACCAGCTGTGCAGCCTTGGGCAAGTTGCTTAACATCTCTGTGCCTGTTTCCTCATCTGTTAAACGGGAGAAATGATAGCAACACCTTATAAAGTTATTCCAAGTATTTAATGAATTAAAACATTTAAGTGCTTCTGAAAGTGCTTGGCATGTAATAGGCACTCAGCAGATGAGAGTTAACATTATTCTTTCATTTAATCCTCTCAATGACACTAAGAAGTAAATATTACTACACTCTTTTTAGTGGGGAGGATACAGACGCTCAGGGAAGCCTGGTTACTGGCTCAAGTCATTAAAGCCAGAATGGCTAATTCTGCATCTTGCTCTCCTCCAGTGCACTAGCCTCAGTAGCTGTCGGGGACCGATACCCACTGGCTCTGAACCAGAAGTACCAAGGCTGGGGACCTTGGGGAGAAAGTCCTCCTCTGTATGAGAAGTCCCATCCAGAAAGGAGGTGGATGGGTTAAAAAGTCCATTATCAAGGTAGCTTCCATCCATCCCTGCTCCTGCTTCCTCGTGAACTGTCAGACATGTGAAACTCTATTCAACAGCTTTTCCCTCTGGAGACATTTGCTGCCTGTCCTGCTGGGTTGGTGGTGGTCTCTGCATTGAGTCACACGTTCTTAACCCAGATAGGTTGGATTTTCCTCTCCATGGAGGGCCTCAGATTTGACCTCGAGCATGTGGCTGGCACATCAGCAGTTTCCTCACAGGTAAAGTCGCCGTCATTGTTATTATTTTATGAAGGAAGGTGAGCAGGAGCTGATCAGAAACCTGGAAAACTTGTGCCCTGACCAGAATATTAGCCATTTGATTTACTGTTTTTTTCCCTTCGCTGTCTGTCCCAGGTCTGGAAGAAAAATGCAAAAGTCTGTTGATTGGGAGCAGCTGGCTTTTTTAGTTGCTGTTTCTGGAATCTCTGGAAACAGGAATGGTTTTTTCGAGGGTGTATTCTTGAAAGAAAAATGAAATGGTCCAGTGAATAGGAGTTTTTGAAATGAGTCAAAGGATTGCTTGCTCATCTTCACTCCCCTCTCTCGAAATAAGTCTTTGCTTTTGCTCTGATGTGGGTTCCCTAATGGGAAGCAGCAGGTGTGTCTCCCACATTCAGGAACACATCAAGGCTGAATGGACATGTGGGTGGTCCTTCTGTGGGAGTTACCTAGGCAGAGGGTAGGATTTAGGCCCCTGGGAAGGTAATCAGCAGAGTCAGGCAAGCAGAGACATTCATACACTGGGAGGGGTATTGAAGGATGCAGTATCCTTCCAGAGTGCCTAGCTTCTACTCACCTGAGAGGAGGTGACACAGCGCTAGTATATCGTTTATTTGACAAATAGTAACAAAACACTGGCTGTGGATAAACCAGGCTTGGTGGAAACAAATAGGGACAATTTACTGCATCCCAGTGCAACACTAGTGTATCAGTTACTTACTGCTGTATAACAAGTCACCCCAAAACTTCATGCGTTGGAGAAACCACCGCTTATTTGTCTCCTAATTCTGTGGATCATCTGTTTAGGTTGGGCTCAACTGTTTGGGTCTTCTGGTCTCCTGGGCTCCCTCGTGGATCTGCAGCCAAGTTCAGTTTGGCCAGTTGCCTCTGTTTGTGATGATTGGCTTGTCATTGGCCAGAGTCCCTCCCCTGGCCTCCACATGGTCTCTCATCCTCTAGCCAGCTAGCCCAGGCTTATTCTTACTGTGGGGCAGGGGTCCAAAACCTAGCACAGCAGTGCACAAGGACTCGTGAAGTCTAGTTTCATTGTCACATTCTGTTGATCAAAGCAAAGTCACAGGGCCAATGGGATTCAAGAGGTGGGGAAATAAACTCTGCTTCCTGGTGGGAGAGGCTGCAATGTCACATGACAAGGGATGTGAAGGGAGAGACGCCATCAGTCCGTTCATCATACCCAGCTACCACAGTGGATGGCTGCAGCTTCGTCCTGCAAGGAGATGCTAAGGAATGGTGGAAAACACCTCACACGGCATCAGAGGGAAGGAGGGACTGGGGTAGTTGACTCTCAGTCATTGGTTGAGGGCTACTCTGGAGTTGGGAGGGTAGGGACAATTAATTCCCTGGCACCTCCAGCCTGTGACAGCAGCCTTGTCTAGTTCTAGAAAAAGATCCTTGGATACGTAGATGCAAACACTGGCAGCTGGAAGTCAGCAGGAGCATTTGAAACAATCCGAGGGGGGGTGGCAGGGGCATGGATTATGTCTGCTACACCCACTTTTGTGAAGAATCTCAGTTGATGAATGTATTCCGGAATTTCTAACAGGAGCGTTATAGCACCTTTTGACCCCAAGGCTTACTCCCTTTAAAACTTCCTGAGAATGCTTTCTTTCCATGTTTTGTCAAATACCCAACATTTTCCATTACTATGGTAACTTTATTTTCTATTGCGTTTGTTGATTCCTTTGTCCCTTCTCTAACCAACATAACCACGTATTGCCCACATGCTGAAGAGCATTTGGTTGTAGAGCAAACCCATGAGCCAAGTACAGGGCTGGGAGCTTTGTTCCCATTTTCCTGAGGGCAGCAGGAAAGGCAGGTAAGGGATGTGTCCACAGCACATCCCCGACAGAGGGGATAAACCCTCTGGCTCCTCCACCATCCTGGGAGAGCCCTGAGTGGAGCTAGGTCAGGTAGCTGTGTTTCTTTGGAGCCCTGGCTCCAGCCAGGCTGGGGATTAGCACAGAGGGTGTTCTGTGATGCCCTCTCCGTTGTCCTACATAGTAACTCAGGCAGGGTAGAAACAAGCCCAGCTCCCAGGGGCTCATTGTTAGTGGTTTGCATTATGTACTGGGAGCCATAGCATTTCAGGTGCACAACGGGAAGCTGATAGGTGGGAACTGGAGTCACTTATCTGAGGCCCAAAAGAAAGTTACATGGCAGTGGCAGGAAAAACACCTGCTGGTAGGTTCCTGAGTCCAAGTCCAGTGTCCCAACCATTAGACCCATGGCCTGTGTCTTTAAATAGCCATGGCAGCAGCTTGGAGAACCTGGCCTGTCTCTGATGTCCACTATGCCCCTAACCAAGTGGAAATGACTTTAGGAACTTCCTTCCCATCTCAGTGCAGATCTGATTTGTAGTTTCCTAAATGGCCTACCAGCCTCAGTGTGAGGTTGGGGACAGTGGGCCACCACCTGAGGAACTGACCATGTTCCCTTGTTGGGCAGATTGAAAACATGGAGGGGAGGTCACTTCATTTTCAGACACACATAGCCCCCAACACGAGCAGCAGAAATCTATCCCAAAAAATACTGGATTTCAGGGACAGCCTTCCCCTGCCAAGCAGACACGGGAATTTTCCATCTGGATGGTGAGAGGATGGGGAATCCATAAAGGAACGTTGAAGGCAGGGTTTCAGGCAACCATGGCAACCGCAGAAGCTGCTGGGAACATGCCTGCCCATAGCCCACCTCCCTCCTGAGTGACCTGGGGAGTCTGGGTCTACCTCACGGGTGTACCTAATAAAATTTTATTTGGTAATATTTTCCTTGGCTTCCAAATATAGCCGACCACTGGAGGTTTTATGTGTAAGCATCTTTCCAGCAGGGTCAAAATGATATGGCTGTTACTTTCCTTCTCCCTGGACATTTAAACCAAGAAAAGGAACTACGAAGAGAAGGTAGCAGCCAGGTCCCTCACGTCTTGAGTTGAGAGCAGACAGGAGCCATGTGCTATTTCTTCGCTAAGATGCTTGCAGTTTATTCTGTAGCTGGGTCAGTGGTCTCTTGCCACTGTTACTAGCCTCACCCATCCCAGGGCAGACTTTTGTTACTGTAAGAAAAGCCAGATTCCGAGGACATGCAGTTGTTTTGTTTTCGAAGTAAATCTTCTCCCACACATACTTTCCTTGTTGTCTTGCACATACCCCCTCGTTAGCAACTTTCCCAAGTTTGTTCTGGCCCTGCTGCTCTCCACAGATGAAAAACCAAAGACAAGTGTGGCTGAGGAGGGATAATCCTTTTGCTTTGTCCCCAGTGGTCACTGGCCCCTCCCCCATAACCAAAGGTGACAGACTTGGGTATCACATGGACCACCAGTAAGTCACGGTTCATCACAAATTGCTGTGAGAAGGGAGGTACGCTGTAAAGAACTTCTAGATTTTATGATCCTGCTTTTCTGACTCCATGCCAGGTGATCTTGACCCAAACACGGCAAGGCTGGGTGGATGCGGTTGGTGCCACACCCAGACCCTTTTTACTGTGCAGGCGCCAGGTGCCCACTGCCGCTGGTGCTGGCTGCTAGGGGCTCGCAGCTTCCCCTCCTCTGGTCTGGAGAATGGCCCTCGCTCATAGGAGTCACCTTGCCTGGGAGGTTACCCCCACCACGGGGTGGCTCCCAGCCAATGACAAAAAGCCAGCCCCTTGTCTCAAGTGTAGGTAATCCGTGCTGCGGTTTGTGCTCCAGAAAGCCCATGTGAATTAGGCGACTCTACCCGAGACCGCAGTCTTGCTCAGCATCTTCCCTGCCCCATCCTCCTTCCAAGGCCCCTTGCTCCGCCTCGCATCCCTTGATAAACCATCTGGATCCCCAGCAGAGACTGCTTCCAGGGAGACGGACCTGAGAGGCTACATGTCTTAGACCTCACATCCTTTTTGTTCCTTCTTGGATCTCCTGGCAGTCTGATTCTTTTTTTAGGAATGTGAGTTTTGAGAGGAAACTAAATCCAACGCATTTAGCAGGTATCAGTGGGGGAAAACAGTTGCCAATGGACTTTTCATCTGCCCTCTTGGAATTGGAGGGGTTTTTTGGTTTCTAAAAACCAGGCCCTTTGAATGATGTGTAGGAGGTCCCTTCAGGTGGTGAGAAGGATTTTGTGTCATTCATCCATCCATCCATCCATCCATCCATCCATCCATCCATCCATTTACCTATTTAAGAGAACACGTGAGCAGGGGAAGGGGCTGAGGGAGAGAGAGAATCTCAAGCAGACTCCGAGCTGATCTCAGGGTCGTGAGGTCATGACCTGACCCAAAACCAAGAGTTGGAAGCTCAACTGACCAAACCACCAGGCGCCCCAGGATTTTGTGTCTTTAGGATTACTTCTGGTTGCCTCCTCCCTGGGACTTTGTTTTTAAAGAGGGCTCTGCAGACACAAGGGATAAAAGGAGAGTGGGTGCCCTGGTGAGAGATGGCTTTCACTGCAAAGGTCCTGTTGGGTGGGGGACTGAAAGCAGTTACCAGCTTTTGTACATGAGGGAATGCATGATACTCAGGTGGAGTAATCAGCCTTCCTTGCCGGGGGTACTGGGCTGTTTTTTAGAATGTTTTCTATGATAATGAAATTTGAACAAGAGGTGAATGCCATTGTTTCGGTCAATAGTTGTGTTTCTTCAAGAAAAAATGAAAAATGAATTTTTTAATTGTCCCTTTTGTTTCTTTTTCCTGGTGTGGAAGAACACAAACAATTTAACCTTCTAAGCTGAGAAGGAGAAGATTCTCATATGCACCTCCTTGGCCTGACTCCCCAGGTTCATCAGTTTTAAAGATGGGTTGTTGTTAGTCCAGGGACAGTGGAATCGAGGTGAAGGAAATCCACAGCAATTGCAAATATCTTATTATTCACCTTTCAGAAATGACATTCTTGTCTTTCCTTTCTCCCACAGCATGGCCTCTCCTTCCCGTCATTAAACCAGCCCCTCTCCCTCCCCTTCCCAGAGGACAGAGGCTCTAACCTGGGTCCACATCCCCTTAGTGATCTGTACATAGAGTTCAGAGAGTCTGTGAACTTGGGTAGGAAAACAATTTTTGTTTTCACTCACTTCAAACTGAAATGTAGCATTTTATTCAGTCATGAATGTAGACAACAAAGCATAGGAATATTAGCAGGACCTCCGACTGTCACACGTAGAAATCACTGATGTTTTCCTATCAAGTTACAATGTTGCAGATGTTTCAAAATATCATGTACATTCATCCCTACTTCGAAGTTATGGTAGTTACTAGACCCACCACCAAATCTTATTACTTAATGTCATAAAAGAAAGAACACATATTACTAAACCATACATTTTAAAATGTTATTATACTTTTGTGTGATTGGTTTCTTTGTAATCTGATTTTTCATTTTATGGATTTTAAAACACTATTTTGATAAGGGGGCCATTCATTTCAGGAGACCACCAAGAGTATCTGGTGACACAAAAACAGGCTAAAACTTTACCCTGTTCAGAAATTTTTCCTGATTATGGGAAAAGATACATTCTGGAGAAGTAAATGTTTTGCTTTGTTGGCAGGAGTAGACAGAAGATTTTTATTATAATATGCAGAACTGGGATTTCATTATAAAGCCATTGTCATGTTATATTTTTCTTTTTTTAATGTAAGACCAAACTTTGAAAGAACTGAAGGAAGTGTTTCCCTGACTTTCTGACTCTTAGGGTCTGTAATATACTGATTGAAAAGTATACATTCGTTCCTTGTTCTTGGTTTATTAAAGACACAGGTAACTGTCCATCAGAGCTTTAATGAGCTCCAGGAAATGAGTGCTTCAGGCCCAAAGCAGAGAAACTGGGCTGGGGGTGAATGTGGTAGCCACTGTGTGGACAGATGGGCACACTCATGGTTGTTCGACCTGCTGTGTCTGCCGTGTTTTCCTGTTTCTACCTTCAAGAGCTCCAGAGACCCAGAAAGGAGAGCTCTTTTCTTCTTGCTCCTATGACTCCTCACCTCACAGGAAAAACGGTTCCAAACCGGGAAGGCTTGTAATTTCAACACGTTTTATTGTCTGTGACCATTTATGTCCCCCATTTGCTTCTTGAGGTTGAAGCAGGGAAAAATTATGGCCATGACCGACTTCCTTGTCAGGGGACCACAGTGGCCCTGCTGATTTGGGTTCTCTTGAGTTATCTGGCCTGCCAGCTTCCATGAAATGCAGATCAGATTTTTGCATTTTGAGCATGTGGTGGCCAGGTTTCAGGAGCAGCTGATGTGTGGTACAGGGTGGCACCATGCCACTGCTGGGTCGAGTGATACATCGCTGCACACCATCCTGTCTTATGACATCAGACCTCTAAGCAGCCTGCAGATTTGGGGAATTCCTTTGTGCCCTCCCTGCCCCCCGCCCCCGGCAAAATATTCTTTGTCTTTAATCCAGTTGTTACAGTGAGTGGACCTGATTTGTTCCAGATGTCCTAAGATTTAGTGATTCCAGAAACTACTAAAGTAAAGGCTGATGAGGGTTTGAATTCCTCTGTTAGCTGAGAACCAGCAGTTCTTTTCACAGTTAAACAGATGGGGGAGGGGGAGGGCGGACCCTCTGGCTTTTCGTGTTTGCCTTGTTAGGAAAAGGATGACCATTGAAGCAAATACTGATTCTACCACTCCATGAGTTATTAAATGAGCCAGATCTAGGACCGAATTGATGCTAGCAAAGTCAGGATATAGGCATGTTATTTTTTTTAAAGTACCACATATTTACGTTAATTATCTGAATGTTGCTAGGGAAACCACTATTTTGGCTCAGATCACCTCAGTAAATGCTTTTCTCTCACTTTATGAGCATAAAACTGGTCCAGGTGGGTACATTTGAGGGAGATAGAGGTATTTCTGGCTTCATATAAGCGGTTTTCAAACCAGAACGTCAGGCCCAGGAATCATTCCGGTGACCCACTGTAAACTTTAATTGACGTGCCTTACAGAGGTGCCTCATGATCTCTCTCTGGAGTTAATAACCATATGGATCTGTTTTGCACGATTAGAAGGGGTTTATAAAGCATGGTGAGATGTGAGGCACGTCTCAAACTATACGGCATGATAACCTGCTTTGGGAGAAGTTTAAAACCTACATCCATAGAGTGTGTTGTGTGATGATAGTGTTTCTGGTGGATGCTGCATTTGAGAATATAAATAATATGAATACTAAAACCACTTAAAGTTATGGATTTAAAATGAAAGAAGAAATTAAAGTAGACAGTTGCTGTTTAGATTTTCTTAAGTGTATTTGAAAGTAGGCCCATGTCGACATAGCTGCTGGGAGGGGTGTGGGACAAGCCGTGTAAGTGCATCAGCCGAGGCATGCAGCCGCAGCCCAGACAGACGACTGCGGTGCGTGTCCAGGGAGACCAAGTGGGACAGCTGGAGGAGAGGCTGAGTGGTGGCAGAGGTAGGGCACGGATAGCTTTGAAGCGGGCTGCTCCCAGATGTGGCACTGAGTTTGAAAGCAAAATGTGTTGTAGGCTGTGAAATGAAAGGATCTTGAGCAGGTCGGCCTGAGGAACATCAAATGGGATAGGCCGGGTGGTTCAGGGCTGAGGCTGTAAACGGCAGGAGGTTGCCCGAGGCCTGGGTTTATGTGGGGCCGGCTGCAGGATCCCCACAGGATAAGCCTAACCCTCAGGCAGAAGTAACAACTCCTATCATCCTAGAGTAGATCAAAATATAAAACAAGGTGAGATTTGATTTCTTAAATATATTTAGGATTGTACCTTTTTGATACATATACTTTTTGAATATATTTCTTGGTGATTTTTTTTAGTAAAATAAATTCATATTTGCCACAGTAGCTAGAAACTTATAAATCAGGAAACTTTAGTGTTTTTTCACAGCAGTGAAAATTGATATTTGAACTCTAACTTATCAATGAGATCTACAGGAATCCAAAGAAATAGGCAGTCACTAACTAAAATAAGCCAGCAAATCAAAACAATTTCCCATCCCTGTTGGAAAGAGAAATTTCAGAGCTGATACTAGAACATTCCATGAGAACTTACTCCTTCGTAGTCCCTTGCTGGACTTCCTGGTTTCCTTGTCCAGAGTTCTGTTACATGAGAATGACCATCTTGGGAAAAGGATAGCTTCTCCGGCTTATTACAAGCTGAGAGAAAGGGATCAAGAGTCTGAAAACACAGTGCACAACACTCAGTGTATATAGTATTTGGTGAGGGCATTCGTCCTGGCATCTTACCTATAAAGGCTGAGGTTGACAGCTTCATTCTTCGGAGACATAGAAATGTTGGCGGCTTGAGAATGGGTTTTCATATTGTTTGGTCTAGATCCCTAATTCTCTCTATAGAGGGGTTGCCTGTGTCACAGAGGAGAGGCCTCCAGTCTGGCTCTTCGAATGCAAACACTTCAGTGACAAATCTAGGGGGCTTTGGCATAACACTCAGAAGCAGCGGTAGGCTGGACTGTAAGAGCTCACAGCCCCTAGAGGTGAACAGAGGCTGAGGACTTATCACCTTAACTACATTCTGGGGCAAAATGGTGTGAACCCTGTTGTGCCTTAGAAGTATCAATAGCTGGCTCCCCAGGCTGGGAAGCTGAGGTGAGTCCCCCACAGAGCACATGCCCTGCAGAGGTGGCCTCAGAACTTTATCTGTTGTCATCGAGACCCTCTCAAATTGGTCCCTGGTCATGCTCTCCAAAGTGGATTGCAGTAGGGTAGCTCAGAAATATATACCCCTTGGATTTCACAAGAGTGGTGTCCTGTTTGTTTTACCCTAATGGGTACTGACTGGTTTAGGGCAGGGGCAATATTCAAAATAGTTAAAAACCTCTACAGGATTGGCGCAGCTGCCTTGAACACAACTAGGACAGCGCCCCTGGTGTAACGCCCCGAGGTCGGCCCCGGGTGAGGGGTGTGTTCACTCACCTGCATGGGCTGGAACCATCAGTGGAAGTGGAGCCTGTGGCCCCTGAGATGTATCCTAATAACAGTGGCTCAGGAAAGGAAGCGAGCAGGGCGGTGATCGCAAGGGGTGGGGTGGGGTGGGGTTTCTCCAGGGCCTTGGGCCCCTGCCAGACATTCACAGGTAAGATTAACTGAGCTGGTCTGCCAGCGACAGGCCTCACTCACCGGGTCAGGCTTCCACCCACAGAGCTGGAGTAAGCCCCCCAGCAGGCCGTGTGTAACAGTGCCCGCTTCTGCCTGCTTTGCCCACCAGGTAACAGGCTGAGGCTGGGGAGAGACCCTCCCTCCCAGCCGCAGCCCTTGACCCATGGCCTGTGGGAATCACAGGTAAATACTTCCCTCACCTTGCCCATGGGATGACTCTGAGGTGAACATTCTGTAAGTGTCCCCAGTAACCCCGGCAGGACGAAGCTGCAGGTGCCCACAGGGGTGATGGACTTGATATCACAACCTTTTTTGGTTGCCTCTCCTTCCATGTCTCACTCCATCTCTCACCTACTGGTGTTTTCGGGGATCACCTCCTGCATATATGAATTGTTTGTTCTCAGACTTGCCTCAGGGTCTGCCTCTGAGAGAGCCAGGCTGAGACCTGCCTGATTGCCGAGGTCCACCTGGCTGGCTTCACGGTCTCCCACCACGTCGCACGTAACCAGTGAGGCTTAGCTGCACCGAGTACAACTTTGGGCATCCGATTTTGGTGAAACTCCAAATTACTCTGTGACGGAAAAAAGTGCACATGTGGAATGGCTTTTTCTGATATCTCATAATGTTTATTATGGCATTTTACAAGCAAGTGGGTTTCAGGAACTAAGTATTATCAATTTCATTTTTTAAAATAATTTTATTTTCACCCAAATGTACTTTATTTTCCCTAGACTGTTACTTTGCAAGTAACATGAACAAATATGTACCACTGAAGATGAATCAAAAATCAACCACATTGTTAAAAGTAAGATACATAGAATTTACTGAAAGTCTAGGATGGTCCTGGCCAGTAGAGATATAATGAAAGCCACATATTCAGTTAAAAAATTTCCAGTAGTTACACTGAAGAATTAAAGTGAAACAAATGGTTGAAGCAAATGCCATTTAACGTATTTAATAAATCATTTAAATGTAATTAATATGAAAATGATGGAGGTTTTTACACCCTTTTTTATTTTATTGTGCTAAGTCTTAGGAACTAGATACGTATTTTATACTTAATTCAGAGCTGCCACATTGCAAGTGCTTTGAAGCCACATGTGACTAGTGCCCACTGTGTTAGACGGCACAGGCCTAGAACATGAACTTCAGGGTTGTTGCACCCAGTAGGCGAGGGAGCCGAGGTAATTATACCCCAGTCACCATCAGTCATTGGTTGAGGGCTGCTCCAGGGCTGTCAGGGACTTTATTCCTTGGCACTCTGCCGGCCTGCCAAGAAAAGTCCTCCAGCAAAAGACGGGGATGCTGGCAGATGGAATTTCAGACTTCAGTGATAAGACCTTAGCGGACAAGATAGAACCACCTATAGCCTACTGCATTTTGTAATACTTTCACTCTGGTCCCTTATTATTTACTAATTGCTTGCAATACTGCTTGGCTTTGGTGACTTAAGATAACACGGTTAAGTTCATGGTCTGGAGGATCAACCCAAAACTGGGACATTGAGATTCACAGGAATCTGGATGCATCCTACATCTTCTTGCTTCCCACTCATCTTACTACTAAGAATGTGTTTTTCCTGTTCCTTTCCATATTGTTGGAGTCACCTCCATCCTTTCACCTGTTGTTTATTTTCTTCTGTATCTGAAATCTACTACCTGTTTCCACCCCTGTGCTCCTCATTCTTTGAGGTGGGGCTCAATTCCCACCTCTCTCAGGAACCTCTTAGGATAACTTCAGTCTACAGTGATTTCTTTCCTCTGAAATTTTTTTGTACTTTATTCTGTACCTGTTGTTTTTTTCTTTGGCATGACTCATCTTATCAGCTTTGTGGTATATGTCCCTCACATTTTAATCAATTTATTTGGTATTTTTGTGCATATCCCTTCTAGAAAGATACCAGATGAGCAACTGTGGTTTTACAGTTTTTTCATGTTTGTGATTTTAAGCTCTAATAGTTGAAAAATTCTGAGAGTTGTCAACAAAGTGCCAAGAAGGAGGTTGCCCAACTGAGCTGCTGAAGGCATTCAGAATCATTCTGAACACCTCCACCAATTTCAAGGAAAACTATCAAGAGGAAAATAAGCATTTCAGATAGCTTTTGTAAAGAGATGATGCCTCCTGATATTCTAAATATTCCAAATGCTAGGAAGGGAAACACAATTTTATTTCTCATCTTATTATAGCCAAATAAGCTTTATGTGAATTTTAGTCTGTTTAATTGCATGTTTCTGTACTTTAAGAACACTGGGAACAGAGGGAGAAACACCAGACCTCCCACGGGAGTTGGGAGGGCTGCCTGGCTTCGCCGCTGTCTGCTGAGTGGCCGCAGGGACGCAATTCACTCTCTGGCCTTTAACTGCAAAATGATGACTCAAGCGAACCCCCATCCAGCTGTCCTGTTCCATTTCTGATTTTATGCTGTCTGCCCATTTTTAAGAATAGGAAGCATTGTGTGCGATTGTAGATTGCAGTGGCTATAATTTCTATCCTTGCTTTTATGACACAGTGTTGAGGGCATATGTGATTTGTTGGATGCTGGATCCTTACTCAGGAATGCTGCCCCAAATTTTGACATTTGTCCTAGGGGAGAATATGATCTGCTTCACAATATCCTTTTTAATATGATTTCCATGAACGGAAAAACTAAGGATTGCCTCTGTGTGTGTGTGTGTGTGTGTGTGTGTGTGTGTGTGTGTGTATAATCAGGCTTAGCAACATTTTTGTCGACAGGGCTGTCATCCCATTATTGTGGGACTCATGGTTCACCCCCTCAGTAATACCTTGCCAAATACTCCCCGCCCTTCCCCCACTGCCCCTGAAGAATCCCTTCTTTGTGCTCTCATAGCATAAGGGACCTCCTAGGGATGTTTCTCCATCCCTCTGGGTCAGCACTTCACACATGTTGATGTCAACTTATGCCTTACATGTTCGCCTCCTTCATTAGACTGTGAACTCCTAGGGGTCTGAGACCTGTATCCCGGGCACCTAAGTCGAGATGGTGGTTTTAAAAAGCAGTGGATGGACTGATAAATGACTAGAAGGAGGGGAGGGAGAATGGGGGAAACAAAAGAATGAAGGTGGGAAGAAAAAATATGGATGGATTTGGCTGCCCTGTACTATTATCCTAGTTGTCATTACCAGACTGCTGTGGGTGGCAAATATATCATCAGTAATAATAACAGCATGACAAGTCTTTAAAACTCAAATACAGTTCACCAGAGTGTGTTTGATTAACTCCTGCATTAGCATCCTTTGCTCAGGCTAGATTGAAGCTGGCAGCAAAAGAAAATAAAAGTATTACATTTTATGGAAGGTAGATTATAACCGCAAATTATTTACACAAGGTCACAGCTTTTATCTTGAAGACTTAGGGAAAATCTGAAATGGTCCAATGGATCATTAATTATTAAACACCATTGAGCTACTTCAGTTTCTTCCCTTAGCATCTTCTCAAAAAATTATCCGCATAAAATTGCTTGCGAGACTGTAGAGGGGAAAGAATCTCCTTCGGTGGCCTCAGCCATTCAGCATGTGATGGTTGGCGTAGAAACGTGTTGCATCTCCCCAGTGAGGGCTTCTGAGTGGTACACTCTCTGAAGGCACGGTGATGAGTGAGGTCAGAGGACGGGTTCTGCAGTGGGCACTGCACAGCGGCCAACACGGCAGTGGCAACATCGAATCAGCACTAAACTTAAATATAAGCCCAACATATTCCAAAAACAACTGCTATTAGATATATTAGGGCAGTTATATTTGTTATTTTTTATAACAAATGAGCAGTATATTTCCAGCGGGCTGTATGTGTGCTGTCGGATGCACTTTCTAGAAACTATGCAACTTGTATGTTGACTGTTAGTGACACTTTTCATGTAAAAATACACCAGTGTGGGGTGTACAAAGTAATATGACCCATTTAAAAGATAGCACAAGCAACTTAGAATTAATGGGAAAATTTCTCAGGGAATGAAATTCTCTGAGAATTAGAAAGGTAGTTCTTTAATAAGTAAGCACCAGTGGGATGGTTGGCAAAAACCTCTGTGCCCGATTATCTTACTCTTTCAGTCCTGAAAAAGAGGTTGGTCTCCGTGGAGTTCTGTTCTTCTCGGATGTCATTAAAAGATTTTTCTTCCCAAAGCCCATCCCAACTGAGATGGACTTTACCTAAGAGCTGTGGCTCAGACAACCTTCATGCCAAAGGAAGTTGGGCATGAACTTGGGCACTCCTCCGGTTCAGCCCCTCCATGGCTCAGTGACCTTGAACAAAGTGGGTTCCCCTTTGGGTGGGGGGAGGGGGTGGGCTCATGGTCTTCAACTGTAAAATACAAAGGTTGAGCTGATGAACTGTTGTGGGGATGCTGGGCATGTTCGTTCATCCATTCGTAAGGGTTCACTGAACACCTACCATGTGCCTGGCACAAGTCTGTCACCGAGGGCTCATTGATGAACAGAACCAGACCAGGGGCTTTGCCCCCTGGGGCTTAGTTTTAATAGGAAAGAGAAGTTTCTTAATCAAATAACCACACAAATAAATGTGTCATCCCAACCTTCGTAAGTGCTGTGAAGGGTTGGCGGAGCACATGGGACTGGAGGGGCTCATAATAAGGGGATTTATTTTCCCCAGGAGGGAGATCAAAAGGGGTCCATGATGGTGGGGGCAGGGCTTTGAAGGCATAGACGGTGCTCCTTGTCCAGCCACCTTATCTCTGCTTCTCCATCTCCTCGCCTCTAAAAATGGGACTAACGTCAGGAACGGCTCACGGTGTTGTAAGGTTTCAGAAAGATGACATGTTTCAAAGCACCCAGCACCAGGCAAATTACATTTCTAAGAATAGCTTTGGAAGCAGGGACGTACTGTTTCATACATAGGTCTTCAACTGTGGAGAAAGAGCAAAAACAGCTTTGAGGTGCCCCTTTTTAAAGAAGTCTGAGTTCACATTCCGCCCTGGAAGGCGCCTGACTTCCCTTCATCGTGGAGCCTTGTTAGAATCACTTGACTCTGAAAGCCCAGGAATGACCTTGCTGCCTGATTAAGTGACAGAGGCCCGAGTTCTGGGTGCTGGAGAAGGTTAGACAGCCTGCTCCCTTGCCATGTACATGTGAGGAAGGGAGGCTGATCACAAACAACAAAATTGGAAGGAGGAGGCAGCTCCCTACCCCACAGTCCTGGGCTTTTCTGTATCGTCTCTTTATGTTTCGTTTGGAAACTGTGGATACTTTCTGACGTGACTGGGCTCCTTTCGAGTGCTTACGTGATTCCTTCCCAAGAGAAAGCAAGCTTAGCACGCCCTCATAGCTCCTCAAGGCCCGAGGATTACTCCTGTAATCTTACAAAAGCAAACAGGAGGACAGAAATAACCCATCAATTGTTTAAAATTAAAATGGCCAACAATAATAAATAACTGCCACAATAGCTTGAGGTCAGGGTCTTAATTTATTGGAGGCCATTCAAGAATTTGAAACTTTTCTCTAAGTTAATTTTTCACATCTTGTTTGGATCCTTAGAGCTCTTGCTTCCAAAAGCAAGGCCATCAGATCCCTCGTTGCACATGTTATTCTTGCTGATGCGCCAGGGCGTGCAGGAAAGTGAGGTCTTCTCTTCATGGTCGGGTAATGAGGGTTGCTCCCCCCGCAACCATCTGTATTTCAAAGGATTAGAGCCTACTGAGATTTTGGATATTTCTCTTCTCTTTCATGCTTTATTCACTGTATTAATGGTTGCAAACAACAATAAACGCGTGCTGGCTATTTAAGCAGAAAAGGAGTGATTGTAAGGATAGAGGCTGGTTCAGAGCATCGGCAGGAAGCTCGGAGAACCAACGTGGACAGGAAATAGGGGAGACAAGGCTTAGCTCAGGATGCCACCTCTGGGCTCTCAACACCTCTATAGCCACTTCAGATGATCTCAGAGGGCCCCAGTGTCTTTGTGCATCCCTCAAAATTCATGGCCCTGGTTGGCAGTGTCTGCTCCCCATCCCAAGGACCCTGACTACCCTTAGATCACATGATTGCATATAGTAAGGTGTCCACACTTTAGCTATCAAGAGGAGGGGAGAAGGAGGGCCTACCCCCTTTCTTCTGATGTGTCCCTCCCACCTATCTTGAGATTCCTCCCGAACAGGAAGGTGTCAAGATGCAGCCAAAAATACCAACTGTCTGTTACATAAACCCTGATAAGCTTAATCACATCATCCATTAACTGGTTGGCCAAAGATTGGCTACCGATGTGAATTTGTTTTGTCCACAGCTCATGTCACATAATAGTCATCCATCTCATGTGCATCTTCAAATCGTCATCATCCCCATCATCCTCATCCCCTTGTCATCCCACTGATGGTGCACTCACTCATCCACTTTCCTGGGCTGCCATTTCCCTCCTTCTCTTCACCCCTCAAGCATTCCCCCCTCCTCCTCTCCCTTTCCAGTCTTTGACCCTACTTCTCTTTCAGAGCAGAATGGAAGCAATCACAAAGGAACCTCTGCTTTGTCTCTAACACCCACCTACTAACATGCTGGTGCTGTGGGCATTAGTTCCTCACCTTGTACTAGCTGAGGCCAGCCCCTCCATTTGTTCTCAGGCCGTCCAGCAATTGTTCCCTGTCATGTCATTAATCGTTCCCTCTGTGGTACATCCTTCCTATGCTTGTGCAAATATGCTATGATCATTTCCATCTTTAAAAAAAAAAAAGAGAGACTATGGACTCTGAGAAACAAACTGAGGGCTTCGGGTGGGGGGGGGATGGGATAGACTGGTGATGGGTAGTAAGGAGGGCACGTATTGCATGGTGCACTGGGTGTTATACGCAACTAATGAATCATCGAACTTTACATCAGAAACCAGGGATGTACTGTATGGTGACTAACATAATATAATAAAATAACATTAAAAAAAAAGGAAACATTTGCCTTGAGCCCACTCCCCATCCCCAGCTCTCATCCTGTTTCTCTACTCCCCTTTACAGAAAACTCTTCCAAATAGTTGAGTGTACTCACTGTTTCCATTTATTCTACTTCTCCGTCTTCTTAAGCCAAATCCAAGCTTTCATCCCTATCACTGCACATACACAGCTCTTATTGAGATCACCAGTGACCTCCAGGTGGCTAATTCCGGTGGCCAATCTTAATTCTTCATGTTATTTTGGCCTATCTGCCACATTTGACAAAATTGATTACTCCTTCCTTGGACCATGTCTTCTGTGGCCGCTTAGATACCATCTCTCTTGGTTTTCCTCCTACCACCTTTGTCATGTTGTCTCTTCTACTCCTCACCCGCAACTCCTAAGTGTGAGACCTCTTCTGTATCTACACTCATTCCCTAGTGATCATATCCAGTCCATCCTAACTGTGTATCTTTGGCCCTCCTTCAAGACTTAAGCATCCAGCTGTCCAACACCTCTTCTTAAAGATCCAATAAGCATTTGGATTTTTTTCTGCTGAACCTTCTACACCCATGGTCTTTCCCATCTCGATGAATGACAATTCTTCCCTTTCAGTTGTTGAACCTAAAATCCTCGCAGCTGTCCTTGACTCCTCTTTTTCCCTAATACCCCTCACCCAATCAATCTGTGAGCAAAATCTGTTGGGATAACCTTGGAAACACATCCAGAACACGACCTCTTCTCACTACTTCAGCTTCAACCACTGTGGTCGGAGCTGCCTCTTGGATTATTGTGAGAGCTTCCTAATCAGTCTTCCTGCTTCCCCCTGAACATATACTCCACAGACCAATCACATCACAGCTAGCATGAGCCTTCAGACATGGAAGTCAGGTCACACCACTCCTCTGTTCAGAGCCCTCCAGGAGTTTTATCTCAGAGTCAAACCAAGGTCCTTGTGACAGCCTCACAGTACCCCATATGCTCTGTGTGTCCCCACTCCCTTTGCCTCTCTGAGCCCATTTCCTCCCACACTTCCCCTTGGTCACTCCTTTTAGCCATGCTGGTGTCCTTGCCAGTCCTTGAATGTGCCAGGCACGACTTTCCCTTTGCTAGTTCCCAGGTGTCTGTGTATCTTGCTCCTTTTCTTTCTTTAGGTTTCTACTCAGAGGTCACCTCATCAGTGAAGGCTTCCCCAACCACCCTATTTAAAATTGCAACCCACTCTTCCTCCAAATATGGCATTCTCTACCCTTCTTACCCTTTGTGGGTTTTCTCCGTAGCTCTTATCACAATCTGACTTGTATGTTTGCTCCTTGGTATATACGTTTTCTGTCTCCCTGAGGCTGTAAGAAGGCAAGAACTCTGTTTTGTTCACTGTTCTCTCTTCTAGCACATAGAGTAGCCGTGATTGACATGTAGTTGATACTCAAAAACATAAGAATGAATACATGGCCAAATTCCATGTCTAGGGTATTAAATGTCTTATAACTTTCTGAGATTGATGTGAACCCTGGAAGAGCTTAACAGGTTAGCTGTTAGATAAGGAAACTGAGGCTCAGGGGAGCTGACTGATTGCCCAAGGATGCATGGCTGGTTAATGGGGTTCCTGGAACTTGTAGTTCTGACCCCAGTGGAGTTTCTGCCCCAACTTTCAGCTACCCTATGATGCCTCATATTATGTTAGTGAAAACTTCAAGGCATTCACTGCTGCTTATTTTTCATTACAGTGTTGATGGAAAAACCCCCTATCTAGCTTTGGGGGCCGTGAAGAATATATCCCTAAACATCTCCATCTCAAACCTCGGGGATGATGCCTATGATGCCAATGTGTCCTTCAACGTTTCCCGGGAGCTCTTCTTCATCAACATGTGGCAGAAGGTAAGGAAGGCACCTCCAGATGAGAGTCTTTGTTCCATCTGGTGCATTTTCTGATTTTCATCATAGCTTGCAATGTGCAGTGATTCTGCAAAGACTCTTTCATTGTGTAGGGTATCATTTGGAACTATAAGAGTTTTTTCCTCCTGGACTTAGAAGGTGTGTTGGAGCAATATCCATCTCTAACATTGTCTCCCATCCTTTCTCTCTTATGGAACCCTCTCCCTACCGTTTATGTCTGACCCTTCTCCGAACACTCATGTGTTCTAGAGAATTCCAGTTTTATGTCAGTAGTTGTGAAAAACAAGATAAGAAATGAGGACAGATGGCTGCTTATTATGCTTGTTATCACCTCTGGTGCGCTTGATGTTTTCCATTAGGGGGTCATGTATGTCAGCTTGTGCTTTGGCATGTTTGTTTATAATATATTTGAGTGAATTGAGGAAGTTAAATTATTTTCGTGAACTGAGTGAGTTTTTCAGCATGAATTCATGTATTCGAATAAATTAAAGTTTAAGTAGAATGACTCAGAAAGGAAAAAGGACTTGGTATTCTCTCCTGTCCCATAATTCAACTCAACAAACTACCTATGAGAAGAAAAAAGAACGAGTCTCCAGCAGGCAATAGGAATGAGTGGGCTTGGACAGACCTCACCCTCTTCTCCCCGGTGGTTGCTCGGACTCCTGACAGTAGTTCTGAAGGCAATTCTTATAGCTTTGCAAAGTGTTTACAACACAAAACTGCAGTGCCTTGATATCTGTGTTAAATGGAACCAAAATCACTTTCCAAGGAACAGCTCCACCCTGTCCACAGATGAGCACCGGGTGCACCTTCAAGCCAATGGGCAAACTTCTGTTCAGACGCAAATCCTGGCAAGCTCAGCAGTTTTGATAGGATTATACCAACCTTGCCCAGCTTAGGGGGCAAGTGAAACCTATAGAGTGATCTGTAATGGTCACGCTCCAAGAACTTTGCAAGAGGTTATCTCAAACTCTCTGCTGCTTAATAGCTTTTAGAAGCCCCAGGGTTGGGGAAGCCACAAAAGCCATCAAGAAGGACTATGAGAAAGGCATGTTCCCCATCTGTCCTCTACACCCTAAAAATTGTTCTGGTTTAAGCCCAGTCAAAAGAGAACCAAGTATCTACAAGGTTCTAGTATCTCTGGCTCCACCTAGAATCCCTTTTACAGAATTTCCTGTGCCACGATGCCATCTTCCTGGAGGGGGTGGTGGTAGAGGGACTCACTCAAGGACAGATCTGTAAAACTCATCTCTGTGGTAACTGAAAGGATGCGGTTGGTGACTGGTTCATTACGTTGCAGATTCCCCTCACCTAGGACCTACAGGAGAAATTTCTCTCTGGTCTCAGAATTAGGAATAGCTGTGCTTTCCCTGAGTACTTTGGCTTATTTTTACCTGTAGGCACAGTCATCCCTGTGACTAGGCTTTTTCTCTTTGTTGTCTGCTAGAAAATTCTGAGCTGGCCCCACTTCGTTGGTATATAGGATTTGGTAGTAGTATTTCAGAAACTGTATGGCTTCCCCTGTATTACTCTATTTCCCTTCATCATAGTATTCTATCATAAGGTACACTGTGGATTATCCTCAAATTCCTATTATGTAGCTATTTCATTCCAGTTTTATTCTCTTTAATACTGTGATGAAGGAGGGTGCCTAGGTGGCTCAGTTAGTTAAGCATCCAACTTTTGATTTCAGCTCAGGTCATAATCTCAGGGTCCTGGGATTGAGTCCCATGTCAGGCTCCCTGCTCAGCAATGAGTCAGCTTGTCTCCCTCTCCTTCTGCCCCTCCCCTGCTCAAGCTCTCTCTCTTGCTCTCTCTCTTAAATAAATTGGTAGGAGAAGGAAGGGAAGAATGAAGGGGGGGGTAAACAGAAGGGGGAATGAACCATGAGAGACTATGGACTCTGGGAAACAAACTGAGGGCTGCAGAGGGGAGGAGCATGGGGGATTGGAATAGGCTGGTGATGGGTATTAAGGAGGGCACGTATTGCATGGAGCACTGGGTGTTATACGCAAATAATGAATCATGGAACATCATATCAAAAACTAAGGATGTACTCTATGGTGACTAACATAACATAATAAAAATTATTATATAAAAATTCAAAAATACTGTGATGAATGTCTTTCACAGAGCTTGCTATGGACAAATGATTATATTTTTAGTCTTGTAACTATTTGGGGGATGTAACATAGCATTTGTTGACCACCTACTACATACCATGGGTTTTACATATATTTCCCATTCCCTCCTGCATGTGACCTGGGTGCATCTGCCATACTGGAGGATTGCTGCAGGAGAGAAGTGAGGGAAGTACGATGAGGCAGGGAAAAGGCTAAGGCTGTGCCATCATAAAATGTAGCCTTGGTCTGATTGATAGGGTGGAAAGAAGTAGAGGGATGCCCAACAGCATAAATCACTCAGCAGAATTGTCTCCTCTTAAAGTGGCAGGGGAGCATCATTTCCACCCCTGTATCATATTGAGCACTGTGAGGGGTAGTAAGTAGCCCCCCCCCAAGGCATTCTGGATGAGGGGCTCCAGCCAGGTGAGGACAGTGTACCTGAGAAGACCACAGATATGTCATTAGCTTCTATAGCTTATCATCTTTATCTCTTTTCCATTGAATCCCAACAACCTTTGGCACAGGGATCTCTTCTATCAGTTTGTCAGAAAGTTGACAAGGTACCAGGGACTCTTCAGGATGTGGGAAGCATTAGTGTGAGAAAGGAAGCAGAGACACAGAGACATCACATAGGTGCCACAGGGGCAGGACCAACTAGAAAAACAGTTAGGCAAGTTGACCGTCAATGTGGCAAGAGAAGACAAAGAAACAAAAATCCTCTCTCATGACCTCAACTACAACTCTAACTGGAGATGTAAATGGCATCACTCAGAGCGGAGCAAGATTCTCACAGCACCAAGATGGGTGGCAAAGAGGAGCCAGGAGAGCCCACTCACCCTGCATTGACCTAACATAACCAACATGAACCTTACAGAAAGATTCTAACATATAAACTATGAAAAGTGCAACTCAGGATACAGAAGGAAAGCATACCTTTTAGAAGGATTATTAACAGAAAACAAAAGTAAATTTTATTCTAGCATCCACTTTTCTTGATTAAATTCAAGGAAAAAATGAGCACAGCAAAAGATCAGATAGTAGAATGATAAGCTGGGATGAAAAAGGAATGAACTGAGAGGCAAACAAAAATAAAGGTTGTAGAATTGATAAGGAAATATAATGAAACCAAGAAAGCAATGGCAGAATTAAAATGTGTTATGATCAAGAAAGAGCAGAATTAGTATGGAAAATTGATTCATTGTCATACAGGGCATATTTGAGATGGTCTCTAAGAATTCAGAGAAAAAGAACAAAACAATGAAGAAGAATGACAGTGAGAACTGTAGATGTGGAAGGTGGAGACCAGAGAATCAGCAAAGAGAAGTGGCTCCATAAGAGTTAGAAGACATGAGTAGACAGCAAGGAAGGATCTCCATTCTCTTGAATGAGCTCTGCAAACAACGGGCAGAAATATTGAGAGCACTTTAGTGTCAACACACAGCTTCATGAGATTTTGAATTTGAAAACTATGAAAGTGGGGGCGCCTGGGTGGCACAGCGGTTAAGCGTCTGCCTTCAGCTCAGGGCGTGATCCCAGAGTTATGGGATCGAGCCCCACATCAGGCTCTTCTGCTGTGAGCCTGCTTCTTCCTCTCCCACTCCCCCTGCTTGTGTTCCCTCTCTCGCTGGCTGTCTCTATCTCTGTCGAATAAATAAATAAAAATCTTTAAAAAAAAAAAAAAGAAAACTATGAAAGTGATGCTAGCAGAAAGCAAAGAAACCAGTGTTCCATAGGCTTCAGTATTAAACAGTATTAAAAAATCAGAATATATTCTCTTGTGAATTAAGAATTCTATACCCAGCCAACTTGCCCTCCGTTGTGAAGACAAAACAAAGACGTCTTTGAATGTTTGAGAATTCATAAAGTCTGTTAACTCTGCCAGTTTGGATTTCCCCAAAAGCAGACCCCAACACAATGATGTAGGTACAGGTAGTTTATTTGGGGAGTGATCTCAGGAGGCACTTTGTGGGAATGGTGAGTTTAGACAGGGAAGGGATAAGAGACAGGAAAGTGTGCACTGATAAGGCATGGGGAACTCGGGTTCTGTCCTGCTGCAGATCCTCAGAGAGGTAGACTCTGTGGAACACCCCTCTGAATCACTCCCAGGTGTAAGGAAGCTGCTAGAGGTTTTCTTCAGCAATCCTTACCACTCATCCACGGAGAATCACTCCAAGGGCAGTAACTCTGTGGCACTTCCAGACTTCTATGGCTATGGGCCATACTCCCTGGAGCGAACAAACAACTCCAGCAGTGAGAAGTTGGAAGCCTTTGGCCTGGAGGGCACTGGCTTCAGGTGACCAACCCTCTGGTTGGTTCTAGGGAATGTGAGCAAGGCAGCATCTGCTTCAGTAACCGTTAAAGCTTTAATAAGCATGAAACTGTTCCTGAGAAATAGGACACTTACAGATAAAGCACTCAAGAATACAGTTGTGGAGTAAAATGTTAAAGCCAAATAAATGTAGATGTAAGCAAAAACAAATTTTGTAAGCATTTAAAATAGTAAGCACGTGTAAAAAAATTATTGCCACAGTAAATACATTAATTTAAAAACTTAATTTAAAAAATAAGCCTATAATATCAGTTATACCATAAAAATTTGAGAAGAAACTTAATCTCGTCACTCTTCCTGCCTCACATTCTTCAGAGTGGAGTTCGGACCCCTCAGCTGTTCCCTGAGAGGCCATTCTGAGCCCATGCTTCCTGCCCTCCCTCTTCCTCAGCCTCATTGCTCACCATCCCCCATGTGCACACTAGAATCCAGCTATAATCCACCCACCCCCATTTTCTTTCATCAACTGCTGTGCCCTCAGATCTCAGCTCAGGTGCCTCACCTGGCTGCCCAGGTGATGTGGGTGGGAGTGTGGGGGGCTATCCCTCTGTCCAGAGCTGTAAGGCGGCTCGGGGCCTAGGCCTCCAAGGTCTGCAGTCTTCTGTGTCATCACATAATTCGTGACGTATTCGTTTCTGAGACTGAACAAGACATCTCCCCAAAGATGGACTTTTCTGTCCTCTCTAACGCAGAGTTGCTTTTGTAGATATACGCTGGTTCTTCCCTGTAAGGGAAGACGGCTTATAAAAAATGCGGGATGCACATGAACAACCATCTGCTGCCTTTCCTCTCGCCTCTGTAAGCTAACTTGAAAACACTCTATAAAATAGGACTTAATGCGTCGGTGGCCACGAGCTGGTTGGCTGGTGGGCTGGCTGGGGCACAGCATACAGTGGTCATAGAGAGGCCACCTGTGGAGCAGTGTGTGGGATCCCTTAGAGACGGGGCACAGTGGAAAGGGGGAAGAAGGAAGAATGGAGAAAATGCATTTGGAGCACATCTGGATCACACAACCCTGCGGTCACGTTCACATTAGATTCTGCGTGAGGGACACCCCCAGAGCAGCACTTCACAGACTTTGTGAATGGTGCCCGGTGGAGTTGTATAGCCACGTGGCCCTGAGGTCAAGATCACGTTGAGTTTTAATTTCTTCACTGTGATGCCATTCGGCACACAGGCTTTGGCTCTTCTTGCCTCTGTGGAACAAGAATGCATTTGTTCAGACAGTACCTGCTAAGTGCCAGGGTGCTAAGGGCCACGGACCGTACCAACCACTAGGGGACCCAAAGATGAGTAAGATCTGGTCTCTGCTCCCAAAGAAGTCATGGCCTAATGGGGTGTAAGGCAGTCAGCAAGCAGAGCACAAGTCTCCACTACAGTCCAGAGTGCTGAAACATTGCCCTGCAGCAAGTGATGACTGACAGCTAGTCTCGGGGTGCCCAAAGTCCCCAGGAAAGTGCTTAGGAAAACGTGATGGGCCTCCGAAGAATTGAAATCTGCTACTGCTGCCATTGCAGAGGTGGGGTGGGTGCGTGAGCTGGCTGGAGCCTGGTGAGAAGACAGAGGAAGAGGGATAGGAGCCATCCACCAAGATGGAAAGAGGCTGCCCATGGGGGTCAAAGGGCCAGCAGCATTCCTAGGGGGAGGGTGACCTTGGGACATTTGAGGAATGCGGATGCCTGCTGTCTGATGCTGAAGTTGCTTGTCAGTTAGGACTCCTGCTCTCAGGAATGCCTCATGTGACCAAGACAGATAAGCTCAAAGAAGGGGCTGGGTTCATGGCAGTCACTGTTACAGCCGGCGTGGAAACAGACACGGACGTGGATAGTCGTAAGCTTTAAGTTAGTGCAAGAGAGCTCTCAGGTGACCTTTGGGTACAAAGGGACACAGGAGCTTGCCATGCAGTTACAGAGGAGGCCATGCTGGGTGAGAAAGAAGAATGAGGGCAAGCCCCTGACCTAATCTTTTCTCTACAGCGTGAGTGTGTTCTTGGATTGGATTTCCTAGATGCTGACCTTGAAGCAAGGACCTGAGGGCAATTCATTTGGGAGGTGCAAGAACACTGGGAGGGAGATGGACCAGTGATAGACTGGTGGAGGCAGTTAATGAAGAGGGTGCTATTAAACCAGCTGCCACAGTGGGTACTGGGGCTTAATCCCAGGACAACCCTCGGAAACAGTGCAAAACACAAACCTTAGGGCAGAGGGAGCTGAGGGATTTATACCCCCTCCTAAGGAGTCAGTAGTTGAAGCTTTCTAGGAGTACGCCCTCCCTAGGACTTCTGTCCTGTAATGTGCATGGTCAGAGCAACCGGCCTGGTTCTAGAAAGATGCACTCAGGTACAGAGATGAAACCGCTGGCAACTGGAAATGGGGTGGAGCACCCTGAACGGTGCAGCACATCTGCGTGGGGCTCACCAGCATCTGCTGGAGATGCCCCCAGGGCTGGAAGCGTTTGCAACCTAAGCACCTCACTTTCTAGGCTTCCAGAAGTTGTAAGTTAGCCTCAGGGAACTTTGCCAAGGTTCTAGCTTGAGAACTGGTGGTGCACACTTACAGTCTTACAGGAGTCTTACAAGGTGAGTATTGTCAATGGGATGGGGGTCAGGTGTGGGACAGTGGGAAGCAGTGAAGACTGTGGAGAAATGGAGCCTCATCCGGAGAGAGCAGCCAGCTCCCTGCAGCAGTCAATGGTTACCAGGTGGGAGCAGGGGCTGGTGCTGTCAGACTTCCTATTTTTCAATAAAAGCCAGAAATCCACATTTTTATGTGAAATTGCATGACTTTGGCAGCTAATTAAAATATTCTCTGAACATTGTATGGGCCAAACACATGTCCAACTGACCGCATCCAGCCTGTAGGCCCGCAATTGTGACCTCCGGCTTAGCTGTCTTCCATATGCTGTAGGCCCATTCTCCTGCCTGCCTGTTTGTCACACGGTTCTGTATTTGTGGTGGAACCGAGCGTGTCTGCGGGCTTGACTGCATTTCGCACCCATCCCTGGGTGGCAGAGAAGCTAGCCAAAGAGATTGGAGTTTGGGAGTTCTAGTGCGAGTGTGTTTGGGGGAAGGAGAGAGTCAATTTACACGTAGTATCCATAGCATTTTTAAAGCTGATGACGTTTTGAAAACTTCTCCCAGGTTGGAAGATTGGTATGTTGCAGTGATTGCAAGAAGCAGCTAAGCTGGAGTTTGTGTTTCAGAGGTTCTCAGAAGTAACATAGCAAGCAGCCAAGGTGGGGTAGAGGGAAAGCGAGGTTCTCGCAGCGATCAGACGCAGACGCAGAAACTCAGCTCTGTCTTTTGCAGACCGTGTGACCTTGAGCCAGGGGCCTTCTCTCTGTGTCTCAGTTTCTTTCTAAACTGAGGTGTGCTGAGGATGAAGTGGGGCCTATGCCAACCACTTGCACGCAATATGTAGCTGCCATGGTAGCCCCCTACACACAAGCACAAACTTCATAATTCGTTCATTAATTCAGAATGTCTATATTGTCACCTACTTCAGACCGAGATTACATGCTGGAGGGGGCGGGAGAAAAGCAAGAATACAAGACAAAGCACGTAAGTCAGAGGGTGTTGGCTCTTCCTTTTTAAACTAAAAATCAAGACTTGTGATTTTAACAAAGGGACTCCATGAGTGTGCGCACATGGGTATGTGCCTTCATAATGTCAAAAAGTAGAGCTCGTGTTAAACTGAACATATTTTGGGCACCTGGGCGGCTCAGTTGGTTTAAGCATCTGCCTTCTGCTCAGGTCAAGATCCCAGGACGCTGGGATCAAACCCTGCATTGGGCTCTCTGCTCAGCAGGGAGCCTGCTTCTCCCTCACCCTCTGCCCCTCCCCTCACTCGTGCTCTCCCTCCCTTTCTTTCTCCCAAATAGATAAATAAAATCTTAAAAAAATAAACGGAACATATTTTTATATTTGACTAATAGCCTTTATTTAAAAAAATAAAATTACATGAAAAATAATGAAAAATTTGGTAAATAAAATGAGTATTGGGTGTTTTACATAAGTGATGAATCACTAAATTTTACTCCAGAAACTGATATTACACTGTATGTTAACTAGAATTAAAAAAAAAAAAAACTTGGTAAATATATATCAGTTAAGTAAATGAGCTGGCTTTGGGGGCTCCTGTTTGTTTGTTGTAATAATGCCAGTTGGGTTTTTTTTTTTTTTTTTTCCATTTACTTATTATTTGCTGAAATATTAGAATTTTTGTTTTGGGGATGTTGACTTTTTAAAATGCAAGATATATAATGGTGATATGTGATATGTGTGATGAACAAGATCAGAGTTTAGAGAATGAGGAAAATAATGTACTCCCCAAACAATGCAGGGCTAGGCCCTGAGTCTTGCAGATTGGGCAGGGAGAGGACCGGCCCAAAGGTCTGCAGGCCCCATGAAGCCCAGGGAGGAATCCAGGATTTCTATCAGGTAGACAGTGATGAGCCATCTGTGTTCTTCACTGAGGATATGGACTGAGGAAATAGAAGAAAGGACAGAAGCTGGCGACATGCTGAAGGAAGAAGCCAGAAAGACCAGATAGGCCGGGGAAGCCAGAAGGGGAGATTCAGTCTTGGGATTGCCAAAAGGAAAGAGACCAGTGAGGAAGCAGGGGGAGGACCATGAATCCAGCAGGGAAAACAGAGACCTACCACTTAGAATGCATGTTTAGAGCTTTCTGCACTTTCAGGTTCCTAAGAAACGTAGTTAACGCTCAGCCCCGGTTGGTTGTAAGTCACTGAATCTGGCTGACACATTGTTGTGTCACCGTCTAACCTCCCTGAGAGACGAAGACGGAGGGGTGGGCCATGTGTCCTTCTGTCTCCTCCCGTGACAGGGCCCCTTGTGGGAAGCCTGATGATGTCCATTAGAAGTTGGGTGAAGGAAAGTTTAGTTTTGCACTTTCTGCGGAGTGCTTTGAATTCAATAGGAAACTTGGCCTCCAAGTTGGCTTTGGGGGCAGAAAAGAACCAGGTCAGCTTTTGCGGCATTCTGTGGCTTATTCTTTATGACAAAAGGCATAGAGGGTTTATAAGTTTGTTTTTCTTGTAAAAGGATCCTTCCAGTGTATATCTACCTTTACCATAGAAAGGCAATCCCTTTCTCTCAAGGGCTTCTCTCTTCTCACTTTCAAGGCTAGCCACTCAAGATGGCGCCAGGCGATAAAAATGATCCAGTTTCTAACCCGGATAGAGTGGGAAAGATTAGACAGTTACATGTTTATATACCTTTATATTTGTGGGAGTGCCCCGACCTGTTCTCAGACAGACGTTTCCACACAGAAACTGCATCTGTACACAGGAACAAAACAAGATGTGTTCCGAGGTGCTGGGAAGGCCTGCGTCGTATCTGGAAGGTTTGCAAGCAGAAATGCGTGCGCCTCATTGGTTGGCGTTGGTGTGTAAGCGGATTTCAAACCTCCTGCCTTCCCTCTGCCACTGCTCTCATTCAAGGCAGGAACTGACTTTCATCGTGTTCTTTCTCCGGTGTCTCTCGTCAAGTTAATAGTAGCCCCGAGTAAAATGCAACCCTTAGATGTTTGTAGTCATCTTGGCTGGGCCATTAAGATGATGAATGAACTTGCTTCTTGCCTTGTAAGGGAGCCCTAAGGGTGGATATCGATACTCAGAAAATAATAAGTCTTTTCCGCCCCTTTTCTGTTTTTAATCCAGTGCCCCAAGCCTCCTGGTGACTTTACCTTGAACTTCCTGCGTAATGCCGGGCAGAAAAACCTCACCTGGCTCCAAGCCCATCTGAGGCTCTGACACAGCAGCAGGCTCTTTCTCTCTTTCTTCCCTTGTCTTCCCCGTCCTGCACGTCAAAGATCAATCCCAAATTCCCTAGAGCCTTTCCCGTTTCTGAGCTATTTCTGCCCGTTCTGATGGGCTGACCTTCCTCCTGGAGCAGACAACAGTGGGCGGTAGGCAGCAGGTACCCCAAGGCCAGGTTCGTAGTTCCTCACCTGGATTACTTGTGGCTGTGGTGTTGCCACTGTCTGGCCTTGCAGTCAGAGAGATTCTAGCCCCTAGTGAAGCCGTGCCTGAGAGCCAGGCTGGGCCCTTCCTGCAGCGGTGGGCAGTGAGGAGGTGGTAGAGAAACCCAGATGTCCATTTCCAGTCACAGTGTGGCCTCAGTATTCCATGGCAGGGCTCAGTTTTCACATATATGAAAAGCTTCATTTGTGTATTCACGGTGTTTGGAAGGAAGGCTACGTTTTGCTTTAGAAATGTCAACAGAGCTGTAGCTACAAGGATCAATTAAGAAGGACGTTTCCCAGAGCTGCAGGACTTGGGTAAATCTATTTGGTAGTGGAGGGGGAGTAGTTTAGAAAACATGTGTTAAACCTCTGTATTTTTTTTCTCTAATGAACTGCAAAACAGCAATTTAATAATTTCCTCTTTTGAGGGGAAAGGGGAGTCTTGGATTTTAAATCTTTTTCATAAAGCAGCACAACACCTCTTAAAAGGAAAGCCATGAAAATGGACTGCTAAGCCAAGGCAAACAAAAGAAAGCAAAAGGGATCAAGGAGAACATGAGTGTCTCAGGCTAGGTTTCCCTGCAGCAGGTGCAGAGCGAGCAGGGAAGCAGGACAGGGCAGGGTGTGATCTCAGGCACAGCGTCGCAGAGGGTGGCCTCGGCCCGGTGCTGCTGGGGAGCTCTGAAGGGTGAGCCACACCTCAGCAAGGTCCATCTCAAGGTCAGGAAGCTGGGCTTCTGTTCCCGCCCTAGCACCAGTCATTGGTTAAGGGCCACCTACTGAGGAATAAAAGCCCTAGTGCTTTCTGCCCTCTGAGGGTGACGTGTGGACACAGTGGCCTACTAGGCTGAGGCCAGCCCTCCAGAGAAGACCCACGGGTGCTGGTTCTTGGAGGAAAACACACGCTGGAGCCAGAAGGTGGGCACCTAGATGGGGTCCCAGGGGATCTGGCGGAACCCTGAAAGTGTTGGCGATAGTAGGGTTGCCGTCTCCGGGCGTTCGTTGTGTTCTGAAGGCTATGTCCTAAGCGTGTTGACAACGATGCAGCCCTGAGGCGTGTGTGTGATTTTCTCAGGTGCTAGTGTCAGCGGCACTCGGTATTTCCACCAGCTTCGGAATTAGGGAGCCAGCAAATGTAGATGCCCTTGGAATTTAACAGAGAATGTGAATGCATAGCCACGTCCTGTGATGATCCAGCTTTCCAGAACTGGCATTCCATCCCTCTGAGGCCAGACGTACCAGTAGCCTCGCTGCTTCCTGACAGCCACTGGCCGTGATCTTATCCGGGCACCTGAGTGTAACTGGCCCGCCCATCCTCTTCCCTAAGCAAGTGGATTAAACAACTGATTTTAAAAATAGTTAGGAACGTGTTTGGCTGCAGGTAACAGGAAGGCCAACTTGTAGCAGCTGATCCTAATGGGATTTTGACTTTTCTTTTATAATCATAAATCTAGAAGTGGATAGGCCAGGACTGGTAGGCAACTGTGTAATGCCATCAGGAAACCTGGTTCTTTGGTCTTTGCACTCAGCCTTTTTTCACACCTGTTGTTTCTTGGTTTCCACTTCTAACTCTGCAACTGCATCCCAGGCAGTAAGAAAAGGAAAGCTAACAGCGCTGCCCCCTTTTATTTCTTTTTTATTTTTTGTTTCAAATCCAGTATAGTCACCATGCAGTGTTGTATTCGTTTCAGGTGTACGATATAGTGACTCACCAATTCTGTACTCGGTGCTCCTCACCTGCTTCACCCATCCCACCGTCCACCCCCGCTCCGGTCACCATCAGTTTGTTCTCTGTAGTTAAGAGTCTGTTGTTTGGTCTGTCTCCCCCCCTTTTTTTTTTAATTTGTTCGTTTGTTTTGTTTCTTAAATTCCACATATGAGTGAAATTGTATGGTATTTATCTTGCTCTGACTCACTTATTTTGCTTAGCATTTTATTCTCTAGATCCAGCCATGTGGTTGCAAATGGAAAAATATCATTCTTTTTTATGGCTGAGTAATATTCTATTTTATATGTATACCACCTCTTTATCCATTCATCTATTAATGAACGCTTGGGCTGCTTCCGTAATCTGGTCATTGTAAATAATGTTCTTTTAAAAATAGGGGTGCATATATCTTTTTGAATTAATGTTTTTCTGTTCTTTGGGTAAATACCCATAGTAGAATTACTGGATCATAGGGTAGGTCTATTTTTAATTTTTTGAGGAACCTCCATACTGTTTACCCACAGTGGCTGCACCAGTTTGCATTCCCACCAACAGTGCCTGAGTGTACCTTTTTCTCCACATCCTCGCCAACACTTGTTGTTTCTTGTGGTTTTGATTTTAGACATCCTGACGGGGGCAAGGTGATACATCATTATAGTTTTGATTTGCATTTCCCTGATGATCAGTGATGTTGGACATCTTTTCATGTGTCTGTTGGCCATCTGGATGTCTTCTTTGGAGAAATGTCTGCTCCTGTCCATTTTTTAAATGGATTATTTGGGGTTTTTTGGTGTTGAGTTGTATACGTTTTTTATCTATTTTAGATAGTAACCCTCTATCAGATTTATCATTTGCAAAGATCTTCTCCCATTCTGTAGGTTGCCTTTTAGTTTTGTTGATTGTTTCTTTGTTGTGTAAAGCCTTTTATTTTGAAATACTCCAACAGTTTATTTTTGCCTTTGTTTCCCTTGCCTCAGGAGACAGATCTAGAAAAATGTTGCTTTGGCCAATGTCAAAGAAATTACTGCCTATGCTCTCTTCTAGGATTTTGATGGTTTCAGGTCTCACGTTTAGGTCCTTAATCCATTTTTATTTATTTTTATATATGGTGGAAGAAAGTGATTCAGTTTCATTCTTTTGCAGGTAGCTGTCCAGTTAGGCCTGCCCCCTTTTAAATAGCTTTCCTGAAGCCCGCCCCACTCAGCATTTTCCGAGTACCTCTCATTGGCCAGAACCATGTCATGTGGCCACCCCTGGCCACAGTGGAGGCTAAGAGATGAGTTTTCTGAGCTGGGCACATGGCTGCCTCAAATACAGTCAGATTCTGCGTATGGGGAGGAAGGGAGGAGTGGCGATTGAGAGGTGTCAGTGCAGTCAACCACAGCAGAAACCTGAGAGAGGTTGTTTGTAAGCATGTGTCTCTGAGAAACAGAAAGGGCGAAGGAGAGAGAATGAATCACAAACAGGCACGTGAGCAGCATGATTGCCGTCTCATTTTCCTTTTGCTAAAGTTCTTCCAGGCTCTGCATTACTGCATTTAGAATATTTTAAAGTCATCATCCAGAATACCCGTTGGGAAGATCTGGCTCGGTCATGGTCAGGTGTCGCAGAGCACCTGAACCAGCCCGTGACGTGACTCGGTTGGGTCTTATCAAGCAGCGCCCAGTGAAATCTACTCCAGTAGATGTCAGACCCTGATAACGTATAAGGTGACCTTTATCTATCTGCCTTATCTGTCTTCGTTGACACGTGCATTTCTTATTTTCATGAGATAAAGCCATTCTGATGATAATGTCAACAGATTTGGATTTGGGGCCTCCCACAAAAGTGCCACCGCAGCTCTCTGTCCAGGCCGACCTGTACTAGAAAGGCCAGCATCCAGTACCCCTGTCCTCCTGACAGTTCAGTGTATATATTCCCAGTGCCTTCTTCACTGTTCTGTTTCTATTTTTGTGCTGTGTCTGGTTTGGCATCTTCCTTCTTAAAATGTGGAGCCCAGGCCGGACCTGCTATCCAATGAGCCCAGCATAGAATTAGTACTGTCCCAGTTCTAAACATGGTATTTCTATTAATGTGGCAGCCACAGCACAATTATATTCATTTGTGTTGCATTTACTCTTTTTCTTCTAC
Source organism: Ursus arctos (assembly GCF_023065955.2). Taxonomy (NCBI): domain Eukaryota; kingdom Metazoa; phylum Chordata; class Mammalia; order Carnivora; family Ursidae; genus Ursus; species Ursus arctos. The sequence continues at coordinate 51,070,640 of NW_026622875.1, read as the reverse complement.
TTTTTTAATGCTATTTGGAAGTTTATTTGTGTCATTTATAGCCTTGCTACTCAAATATGGTCACAGATCAGCAGCATGCCATCACCTAGGATCAATTAGCTTGTTAGAAATGCAGACTCTCCGGGCGCCTAGATGGATCAGCCGGTTCAGCGGCTGCCTTCAGCTCAGGTCATGATCTCAGGGTCCTGGGATTGAGCCCTGCACTGGGTACCCTGCTCAGCGGGGAGCCTGCCCTCTGCCCCTCCCCCCCCCCTTGTGCTCACTCCCTTTCTCTCTCTCTTTCTTTCTTTCTCTCTCTCTCTCAAATAAATCAGAAAGAAAGGAAGGGAGGGAGGGGAAGAAAAGAAAAGAAAACCAGTAAGGAGGGCACGTATTGCATGGTGCACTGGGTGTTATACACAACTATTGAATCATCGAACTTTACATCAGAAACCAGGGATGTACTGTATGGTGACTAACATAATATAATAAAAAAACATTAAAATTAAAAAAAAAAGAAAAAGAAAAAAGAATGCAGGCTCTCAGACCTGACCACCACAGACCTCCTGAATCAGAGTCTGTATTGAATAAGAACCCTGGGTATTTGTATGCATAGCAAAATTTGAGGTTGGTCATAGCTCCTGACTTTAGGTCATCTAACTTGGTAACTTACCAAGTCATTGGTAAGAACCCTTAAATGCACTTGGAGCAGTGGGCCTTGTGGGCTCCTGGTGTGATGTCCTGTGGGCAGACATGGAGCCACTTGCTGAGTGGACTGGGAGGGAAGGAGTAGATGTTTCTGGAGCATCCTTCAGGCACTGTACCGGGTGCTTTATTTCACTGAATCCTCACCACAGCCCTGTGTGATGGGTACTCTTATTCCCAAAGTACAGATGAAGGAAGAGAAACTCTCGAGATGAACACGATCGTTTTATGCTCAAGACTCATAAAGGTTAACCAGACTGAAGTCACCCTAGAAAGTGGCTGAGCCGGTGCTAACGTCACCTTCTGGCCCAGATTTCATTGTCTTATCTGCCAGGAAATCTCTCAGATGCTTTGCCAACAATGTGGTTGGCTAACCAGGGAAATCAGTCTCTGCCTCTGTGGTTAGAGGTAATGCTGCTTCTCTCTAGCATTAACTGTTAAAATGGCAGCCATTTAGGGGCTGCCCATGCAGGAAGCAATGAAGTGGGCTCTTCCCTAAAGGAAAAGACGCTAACTGGTACATATGCTGGAGGAAACAGAGAAGCCCCAAATCAAGGAGAGATCTTGAGGGATCCAAAAGAAAGTCTCAAGACAGCTTAGAGTGGTTAGGGGGACCCCCTCCTGGGGTGAGAAAGTCACGTACAACCATGAGCACAGCTGCATGGACTAAGATGGAGAAAAGGAAAGGAAAAATGTCCCCTGGGCCAAAGAGTGGGCTGTGCTTGAAATCAGCCGTGTTGTTACCAGGTATTATACAAGACAAATGGGACTCCAGCTACTTGTCTTGTAAATCCAGTCTTCTTTCTGGACCCATCACAGCTAGTAGCACAGTTAATCACCTCCCTTTTTTGTCCTTTTTCATTTTTAGTCTTCAATCGCCTGTTTTAATTGAGGTATAATTTACATAGTGTAAAATGTACACATCTTAAGCATACACATCTTTAATTTTTATATAAGTCTATCCCCATCCTGCCACCACACATATCAAGAATGAGAACATTTCTAACAGTACAGGAGAATGTCTGAAATGGGATCCTAATCCCTCCAAACCTTCCATTTGCAGGAAATAGCAACTCCCTTCCTCCCCTGTCCCTTTCTCTCACCTCTGCATGTGTTCCACAAATGGCCCATTGGCTAGACCTGCAGAATATATCCATAATCCAACCACTTTGTACCATCACCACTGCTCTCATCGTGGCCCAAGTCCCCATCTTATTTTTCCTGAGTATTGACTGCAGTAGCTTCCTTCATAATTAGTCTCCCTGCTTCCACCCTTGTCCCTTTACACTCCTTTGCCCAAACCCTCCAGTGGCTTCCCAGCTCACTGTAACTTCATTCTTGGCGATACCTGTAAGACTCCATAAGATCTGAACCAGTGAGTTGCTGCCTCTCTGAACCCATTTCCTATGACTCTTCTCCTTGCCCTCTCCACTGTAGCCACTGTGACCTCCTTCCTGTTCCTTGCAACACACCAAGCTTGTTCCTGCCTCGGGGCCTTTGCACAGGCTCTTATGTCAAATATCCACATGGCCCAATCTCTCCATCTTGGCTCAAATGTCACCTGATTAGAAATACCCTACTGTTCCAAACACCCCCATCATATCCCCATACCCTGATTTTTTCCATAGAACTTACTACCATCTGATGTATTGTTTGTTTTGCTGATTGTCTTAGCCCTCCCTCTGGACTATAAATTCCATATAGTATGGAATGACTTTTTATTCATCAATTCATCCCTAACATCTATAGCAGTGCCTAGGATATAGTCAGATGTCAGCATTGTTCCATGAATAAATGAATGGATAGCAAATGGGTATATAGAGAGATGAAGGATATTTCTATGCTTCTATGTACTTTATGGTTACTATGTCAGTTATCATTAAGTTTTATACGCCCTGGTACTTTTTAAGCGCTAAGTGCTCTTTTTAAACAACTTGGTGGTTTGGAGAGGTATGCTAATTTCTTATCTTGCTAGAAAGGCAAACCACAAAGACTCCAAGAACTGGAGCAATGCTACCCCCACCTGGTGAGAGAGTCTTGCTGTGTAGGATCAGGCCTGACCTGATGAGTGAGTTCAGTCCTTTGGTGCCGAAAGTCACCGTTGGTGCTGTGGGACCCCGTGTGTGTCTGTGCCTTGTGGCGTGACAGGCCATGCAGATTCCCCTGCGCTCCCTCATTTGAGTCCAGCAGCTATTTCCTTCCAGAGCAGTCCTCTTTGTCCATGCATTTCTGCCTTAGGTTTGCAGGTCCTTGGTAGGCCTGGGAATGTGAGCGACCGTCCCACGGGCTTGAAAATTATCTATGCTCTGGGTTCTTTCAAATAACAAAAAGTAGCACACATGTATTTGTCAGGTTTCCCCAGAAGCAAACCCTGAGACAAGAATTCAAATGCAAGGTATTTGTTGCAGAGGCAAAGGCAGAAGTTTGGGGGGGAGGGAGGGGTTTGAGTGAGAGAGAAAGCAGCAGACAAAAGATAGGTCATCACACTAGGTATACTGTGGGCAACTGGGTCCCCTCCCACTGGGGAGCTCTGGGCCCAAAGATCAGGCGGCTCAGACCTATCTCCCCCAGGGGTGAGGGCCTGGGGCTTTCTCACACTCCCCACAGTCACTGGTTGAGGGCTGCTCCTGAGGGCATTACTATCCCGAACACGTCTGGCTTGCCTTGCATAGAGGCCACAGCGTCTCTGTCACTAGAGAAAGCCCTCCAGTGAGAAACTGCAGGTATCCCAGCTGGAGAGCCAGAGCCAGGGATATGGAACAGCAGGGTCTGCTATGACTGCCCCCAACCCAACAAGAAATCTCACAGCCAAGGCTGACCTCCAAGTCCTCAATCACTGGCCACATTTCTTTTTCACTTGCTTCTTTCTGGTGGTCACTCAGATAGAGGGAAGGAGGTGGAGTAGCAGCTGCAGGCTGTAGGATTTAAGGAGATTGGAGCAAATACTGGCCTCAAACTGCCTCCAGGGTATCTGGAAGCATTGGCCTCAGGCTGACAGACACGAGGCAGGCCCCCTCTGATTTCAGGGAGCTCCCAGAGTCTGTGGGGCAGGTAATTCAACCTCACATGCACATGGCTCACCAGAGGTGTGGCTCAGGACCCACGGCGGGTTTTTGGCAGGCGGAAGAGTGAGTTACTTGGTGCTCAAGGGGCCTAATTTTAGCATAGACTGCCAACACGCACGGGCCGCTAATAGGGCTGACGCAATACAAGCACCGAGCTACCTGTGATACGGGGCACTACAGTCGTTATAATGACCCACTGGGGCCTCTCAGGAACCCATTTTAAAAGGAGGAAACTGAGGCTCCAAAAGGATCAGGTAGTTCCAAGAAATGGCACAGCTGGGATTTGAGCCCAGGCCAAGGCTGCGTTCACTATGCTCACGCCTCTCCCTAGGTGTGTGTGTGTGTGAGAGAGAGAGAGAGAGAGAGACCACGACAGCCCCTCGGGGGTCCCTGCACATGGCAAGGGGTTAGAGCTGTGCATTGAGAGGGCTCCACTGAGATTTAGTTTTCCCCTCAAAAAGTGAAAAGAAGGACGTCAGGGAGCACCCAGCCTTTGACTGGAGAGCTCCCTTCCCTTTGCCCTTGGTTCACTTTGGCAGGCAGACATGGCTCTCCGAAGTTTTGCCAGAGGGGAATGAAGAAAACTGGGGCTTCTGGTGTCTGGGGCTGAGCAGAGGGTGGTCCTGGCAGGAGAGGTGGGCTGTACTGGGGAGGGTGGGAACTGCCGCAGAGCACCTTGCTATGAGGTCAGCACTCCTCCTAAGGATGCCATGTTCCTGAAAATCCCAACTGGGAAATACATCATCACAGGGTGCCTCCTTGGCCAAGAGTCTCCATAATGAAAGCCCAGCCTTTCTGAATGCAGCCCGGCCCTCCTCTGAACAGAGATGTGATAATTACAGACATCCTCTGAGCACCTCAGTGGTGTCTGGAGAGGCCCAGGACTCAGAGATGGAGCAGGTGGGCTCTGCCTCTGGGAAGGACACAGCAGAGCCTGGCATAGGGCAGGGGGGCTTCTGTTGCTGCCAAGCTTGGGAGGGGTGTCAGTTCCGCTCAGCAGAAAGATCTGCTGTGATCCCACAGCACAGCGATGACCGCTAGGAATTGTTGGCGTATGTCTCAATTTTTTTCCTGTATTTTTATGTACTTATTTATGCATTCGAATATATATTATATGAGAGGACATGTGGAGTATTTTATGCGTATTGTACCAGAAATACCAATCTTTTGCCAATAACATGTGTCCCTAATTTGTCCTTTGTTTTTTAACTTTATTTATGACAATTAGCCCAACAGAAGTCTTTAACTCTTATATAGTCAAATTCATTCATCTTTTTCTTTATGCATAGCTTCTGACTTTGGTGTTGGCTTAGAAATTCCTCTCCATTGGGGCACCTGGGTGGATCAGTCAGTTGAGCATCTGCCTTCAGCTCAGGTCATGATCTTAGGGTCCTGGGATCGAGCCCCGCATCAGGCTCCCTGCTCAGCAATGAGTTTACTTCACCTCTCCCTCTGTGCTCTCTCTCACTTTCACTCTCTCTCAAATAAATAAATAAAATCTTAAAAAAAAAAAAAAGAAATTCCTTCCCATCTCCAGATATCTACCCAATATATATCCATACTTCCTAGTTTCATTTTTTTCCCTCACATTTAAATTTTCAGTCTGTCTTTGGTGGAATTTACCTTGGTGTGAGGAGAAAAATGTACAGATCCAACTTTATTTTTTCCAAATAGTCTGATGTCTCCCAAAGATTTGTTTAACACCCCATTACCCACCCACAGCACCCCTGACTTGAAGTCACCATCTTCTTCGTATTCTGAACTCCCATTTACATTTGGATCCATTTCTGAAATTCTGTGTTCTGTCCCCTGATCTGTCTACCACAGGGACACACCGATGCAGCTTGAATCGCTGAAGCTTCATACAGACAGCTTAACATCTGGAAGAAGCAACGTCTCCCTTAGCACTTGACTTCTTCAACTTGTTCTGCCCAATGTCACAGGCTTATTTTTTCAAATCATTCCTTTAAGTTCAGAAAAATTCCATTGCACTGTGATTGGAATTATTTTAAATATGTACTTTAATTTTGGAAGAACATACACATTTTTCAGTTTTCAGGTTTCTCATCCAAGAATCTACTCTGTCCACTTACTCTTCCTTTCTGTCCCTCCGAAGAATATCATAATTTCCCCACTGAGGTCCTGCCTCTTCTTGTTATTCCTGGATGTTTGCTGTTGTAAATATTACATATTTTGGAAAATCTATTCTATTTTTTTTAAAGATTTTATTAATTTATTTGACAGAGAGAGTGGGAGAGACAGCCAGCGAGAGAGGGAACACAAGCAGGGGGAGTGGGAGAGGAAGAAGCAGGCTCCCAGCGGAGGAGCCTGATGCAGGGCTCAATCCCAGAACGCCGGGATCACGCCCTGAGCAGAAGGCAGACGCTTAACGACTGAGCCACCCAGGCGCCCCATAAATCTATTCTATTTTTTAGAAAATCCATGATATTTTTTAACCGGCTCTTACATATATATGAAAAAAAAAAAGCTTTCAGGTTTGGCATAAGTTTAACTGGTGATTTTATTGAACTTGTTCCTTAGTTTTTGAGTTTCATTCATCTCAGTCCATTTTAGGTAGAAATCATAACCTATGCAAATAATGATTTTACTCCACCTTTTTAATATTAAAACCTCACTTTCCTCTGCCAGAGGAGTGCCTTGCCTCTCACTTCAAGGCAGGTGGAACAGCAGTGGGCATGGTGAGCATTCTTCTCATTCTCAACTGTAATGGGTCACGATGGTGGTTATAGACCTGAGTTCTATGTTTTATTAATCATATTAAGGAAGTGCATTAACATGGATGAGCACTGACATCCTGTCAAATATACTTTCAGTCTATTTGTAAGATCCTTGCAAACCTGAAGAGCTTTTATGCATGAAAAGGAATGGTCACTTCCATTAGCATGATATCCCATACCCAAGTCACTTATTTTCAAACAACTACCATTTTACAAATACTCACTTACATAGTACCTACATAACTTGTAAGTCAGAAACATGGACTTCAGGGATTTAGGCTGAACCATATGAAACTGATACTGTTGTCGCTCAAAGACAGCCAAATATTGGCCGTGTCAGGTGGTTCAACCTAATAGATTTTCTCATTTAGCTTTGAACACAAGCTCAATCACTTGAACTGTTTCATAAATCTCAGACTCTCTTAAATGCTTTCAATATCTTAAAAAAACAAACTCCCGATTCACCAGTCAGTGGGCTAACACTGAAGACCAACGCCATAAGTGCTGCCATCAGAAATCTAAATTTATTATCTCTAGTCTGATTTCTAATTTTGACTTCAGTTTTTATTTCTTCCCGGAGCTGCCTTTGTACGGACATTCCCAGAAGAGTTAGGGCTCCTGGCACTGCTGGTGGGAGATTCGGAGCCAGGGACACAGGATGCTACTCTGGTCCATTATCCAGTTGCCCAATGTAGCCAACAGTGTTGGTGTCCCACCTGGTCCCCGCCAGTCCCTTCCCGCCATCTTTGTCCCTCCACCCGCACACACGCCCCACCTTGGTGTTCTTTGAACACCCAGGCACTGTGACTCTCGTATTGAGGACAGAGCTCAGGTTACAGGAGCCACTTTACCTGTAGTCATGAAGAGCGCAAGTGCCTCTACCTGGGCAGCCCTTGGCCATGACTGTGTGGTACAGATGTTACAAATGCCCAGCATCCCCAGCTCAGGACAGCTGTGAGGTGACTCACTCCAGAGCTCCCCTGTGGGATCAGGAGAGGCCACCCTCTGTGGGACTTGGCCTGAGCTCACATCCTTGCCTGACTCCCCCCACCCTCCAGACCCCTTTTCCTGCTTCCCATACTTTTTTTACTGGAGTCCTGGGAGCACATTTTTTAATGCATCTTTTGATCAAGAATACTGCTCTCGGGGTCTGCTTCTGGGTACCCAGACCTACAGCAGACAGGCCCCCTTTTCTGTAAATAGGCTTTGTTCATCATGGCAGAAACTTCCCAAACTACTGATCTGACCAAGCAGCTATGTTTTGCTTTGTTTCTCTGTGACCACAGACTTCCCTCAAATGACCCTGTTTGTTGGAGAATCTTATCTTTGTAACACAACCTAATATAAATCTACTTTATAAGTATTTGTTCTGAGTGATTACTTATTCTGAGTCAGGCCCCATCCAATTCAGTGAAATCTAAAGTTTTTGATCAACTTGGGTCCCTGAAATTACAACTTTTTTGTTAATTACTATGCTTAAACTATTGGCCTATGAAACTATTCCTGTTGCTTCTCTTTTTTGACCTTTTAATAAGATCAAGAGTGTTTTAAAAGCTCCAACCTCTACTTGGTCATTACTATGTCATTGGACTCAGTTTGCTAATACTTGATTTAATATTGTTTCAGTATTCATAAACAAGATTTTTCTGCAGTTTTCTTTCTTGTGTGGTCTCTGTCAGATTAGTGTCAGGCTTTTGCGAGTGTTCACAAAAATAAGCAGGAAGTTTACATTCTTTCTCTGTACTCTGGGAGCGCACATGGCACGGTCATGGCCACCGCAGCAGGTTGCTGGAGCCACCCCACGATGTATGCACCTGTGCTCAGGACTTCACTTTCATTAATGTATTTAAGCCTCACACCCACCCGGTACGTATGGCCAGTTACAAGCTGAGTCTTCCTGATGAGGAAAACGAGGCTTAGCAAGGTTAAGGAAGAGCCACGGCCAGTGAGCGGCCAAGTGGGAATTCAGGCGTAGACAGTCCACTCCAGGGAGCTCAAGTGCATCTTCTTTGCATAAAGAGGCTTGTTTACATGTCCAAGGCAGCATGCTGGCTGCTCCCCGTGCCTCTGCGGCCCTTACCCTTGGGAGGGCCAGGTGCTTCGTGAATGAGGTCTTTCTCATGACATCATCAGCAGTTTTTTTGTGCAGGAGGTAACAGGCAAGGAAGCATTGATGAATTTGCAGAGACAGCTGCAGTTGGTCTGAACAAGGCTCTCTTCAGTATCCCAAGGATATTGGCACACGGACCCAGCTCCCAGCCAGTTCCTCCTGGAGTTAGCTTTCCTGTGCTGCCTGCGTGTCTCCACGCTGGATCCTGGAAAACTGGCAGGAGCCTCCCCCTTGGGTTTTCCTCTCTGAAATTAATTTGTCCCCAAGTGAACTCAACATGAAAGGAAGATCACACATGAAAGCTTTGCCCTGAAGTGGGATTGGAAAGGTGGAAATAACACTGTCCTCTGTGTTTTGACATTTACCTGTTGGGCATTTGACAGCTGGATGAGGAGACGCTGGTGGCTTTGTGCTCTTGGCACAGTGAGTCTGACAAACCAGGATGTTATTGAATGATTGATTAGATCATGTAACAAGCGGAATACTACGACACGTTCTAATTTCCTGATGTACAGCATACAATGGGGGTAATGCTGGGTTGTAGAGACAGCTGTGATTTTCATGAGATAAAAGCCTCTAGTTTTGTTTTGTTTTACTCTGAATAAACCAAAGGCTAGTTTTCTCAACAGGAGGCTGAGTGAATAACATGGAGCCTTGTTTGCTTCATTTAGAATGAGGCTTGGGAGGTAACCATTAACCTATATCCTAAGGGTCTACAGGGGTTAATTCTCCTGCAAGTACAGGACTTGGGAAATGGGAAAGTGGGTGCTTAGAGGGCAGCTAGCCGAGTCATGCCTAGGATCACAGTGCCATCCATTCACTCAGCAAATATAAATCGTGTGTTTAACATGGATGCATGAGCAAAACAGACATAAGGCCTGCCCTCTGTCGGCTTACGGTCCATCGGGGAAACAGGTGTGCATGCAGTGGATCGAGACCATGGCGAGTAGATCACACGTGGGTGTCATGGCAGATTTTCTTGAGGCGCTGTGGGAGGTTTCCGGGAAGACCAGAAATGCTGCGACTGGAGGGAACACAGACCCTCCAGGAAAGGTCAGCGTGGTGAAGACGGGTCAGCTAGTGAGCCGGGGAGAGACCAAGAGGAGGGGGAAGGGAGGGATGAGCCCGGCCTGATGGCGCAGGCCGTGTTCAGACCCACACAAGCGCAGGGAGGGAGGTCGTGTGTGCGTTTCAACTTCTGTTTTTCCTTATTGTTGGAGCCTCCAAATAGGTTTATAAAATACCATAAAAACGTTTATGTACTTATTTATTATAAAGCTTTAGTCTAGCACTTAATGTCTGAGGAAGAAAAGGCCTACTTACTTTTACTTTTATTATTTTTCCTTACTTTAGAATGTTAGCCTCCAAAAAAGCTGTCCTTAACGAGAATAGAAGCTTCTTAACTGAGACCAGAATTGTCATCCTAAAAGAACCATTTACACACTTGGTTGGTGTTGGTGGTCATTAGCCAGCTGACAGATCCAAGCTCTAAATCTGACCCTTGTCCTGGGAGGCGGGAAGCTCAGGCTCTGAAAGACCTAAGACGTTACATTTTACAGGTGGGACGAGCCCCTGGGAAAGGAAATGGTGTACTGAATGTCACAAGGCCACGTGCATATCGATTTTTTGATTCTTGCTTCGGAAAACCAAGGCTCGGTTCAGAATAGTTCCTTCTTTCTTCGGCCTCTCTGAAAGTGGAGCTCAGTACGGGCGATCGCTGAGGCTCCCAGCTCCGGTTTCCAGGCTCAGGGTTACGATGTGTGTTCCCTGAAGTGCTCTACCTGCACTCCGCGTCGGCCCCCGGCCAGTTCCAGTGTGCAATATTAGTTTTGGCTATGGGAGATAGGGCCTCTTTTACTTGGCTGGAAGTACACGGCAAACATTTTATTTTGCTTGCGCCTCACGAATTAATTGGGCAACGAGAACGAGGGGAAAGAGTATGCACACTGGGCAGCTGGGCTTTTTTAAAGCCACAAGCCACCCAGCTTTCTAGAACCCAGCTTGCTCTTTGGGAAGGAACGAGTGTGTTCTAGCAGGGCCAGGCCTCATGAGGACTTCAGGATGGGAGCGGCAGAAAATGAAAGGGTTGACTGACAGTCCGGCAGTTTCCGTGAGACGGGCTTGACGTTGGGAGTAAAATGGAAATGAAGGGTGGAAGTGAGGCCAGAGGAAGTGTGGTTTCGCAGAACAAGATCCCGGGCGGGTGAATTTCTTACACCCTGGCTCCCCTCCCCCCTGCACACATACTGGCCTGCTCCAGAAGAGCCACTTGTCCTTGCGAATCTTGCCCTTGAGCCCTTTAAGCTGTCGGGTGGACCCTTTCCCATGAGCTCCCTCTGGAAATCTTCCTCTCGGCCTCGGTTGGACTGCTGGGCTTTTTGATTCAACTTTTTCCCAAAGTGATGTTTTTCAGATCGTTCCTTTCCCTAAAATCTAACCACAGGCAAGTGGTGTCCGCCATCACCAAGCCTGAAATGAGAATGTGGGTGCAGGTGGTCTATTGGAGCAGGGTCCCAGGGAACAGCAAGGAGGGAAGAAAAGCCCCCACGAGTGTGTGTTTTTCGGTCACCACTGGTGGTGCCTGCACCTTTGAGAGGTGTAAAGAAAGTCACTCAGAAACCTCTGTTAGAGGACACGAGACCTGGCATTCATTCCCCAGCTCCCGCTCCCAGTCAGTTGAGGGCTGCCTCCAAAGGAGTAGATTGTCCTGCCCCTGGCAAGGGTGCAGGTGAGTGTGAGTGCCCACGGAACCGTCTGCCGTGCCAGAGCTGAGATCAGAGCTGGGCCAGAAGCAAATGACACGTGGGTCTGGGACGTAGGCTAAACCCGTTCCTAACCCCAATCCCAACCCAAGCTCCCAGAACCTGAGCTCAGCCCCTCATGGCCTTCTTCCTTTCGAGCAAACGCATTGGTCAGCTCTCCTCGTGGCCATAATCAGTTTCCTGAGATTTTCCATGAGCCCACACGGAAGGCAGTCTGCGTTCTATGTAGAGGTGAACAGGTAGGACTTCGTGTTTCAGAGGAAGGTGGGTGGGGCTTGAATCGAGACCTTGGCTCTTCCTGCTCACTACGCCTGACACTGGCTATAAACTAAGAACCCACGCAAATGGGGAAATGTCTGAAAAGTTACGACAGTTAAACTATACTGGGCAGGAAACCCTATTTTGAGCTAAACAAATAATATCCAGACTTCAGGAAAGGTAAATAAGGAATTGATTACTTTAACCACAGAGTCCTTCTGTTTACAAAAAGATTAATACTGAAAAATTTTTAAACATCTTGACAGAGGTCAGTGCAATTCAAATAAAAAGTTAAATGTGCTTCAACGATTTACAGATATTTAGTTAAGGAACCATCTTACCAGTGAGTTACCTACTGTTTAAGTGGGGACTCGGGGAGTGCCTGCACCCTCAGCAGGTGAGGAAACCATGTCTTTGAAGGAGTTTATGAAACCCCTCGCTTGTTTTTACTATGTTTGTGGTCTTGTCCTATTTCTTGCTCCTTGCGATACCATCCAGTGCTTTGAAGGTCTGGGGACAGTAAATAAAATGGATGGCCGTTTTTTGTCATCCGTCTTGACTTGGGTATGTTCTTCCGTGTTTAGAGGTTCATTCCTCAGCCCGCAGGGACACAAGTGCAGTGCAAGGAGGTGATGTCCGGGTTTCTTGTGCACATTGGGCATCTCCAGGGCCCCGTTTTCCTTCGCTCCAGTCGACGGGCTCAGTGGTGACCTCGCCGCTCAGAGGCTAGTGAAAGATATGCTACTAGCACTTCTGCAGTTGTTTTCTTATATTCTGTCTCTCTGGTTTCATCTGTGGACATCATTTCTGCCTCTCCGTGGGGGCTAACCAAAAAAGAAGAACTGACCATAGCTTCTGAGCAAGAGAAGTGGGGACAGGCCAGGGCTTCCCTTGGCTGGCAGCACGGGCCGGCAAGGGGCTGGGTGGGTGGGTGACCCCGTCCTCATGGCCACCCCTTCCTGAGTGCTTCCTGTTGGCCAGGTAGGACTGAGATAACTCACAGGGACCCTCATTTACTCTTCACAGCAACTCTACCTGTCACTGTAACAGACCACCCCCAGATGTAGTGGCCCAACACTGCAACCATCTAATGTCACTCATGACCCTGGTGGCGGTCCCTCCGCTCCAGGCCGAGCTCCTGACCTCATACAGGCATCTGTGGTGGACCGGCAGGCCAGCAGGGGCCCCCCGTGTCTGGGGCAGTGGGAGTGACAGCTCTGTGGTCTTGTCTGCCAGCAGGCCGGCCCAGGCTCCACTACATTGGCTCCAGGAGAGCCAGCGGAAGCTGCTAGGCCTCCGGAGATGAGGCTTCTGAGAGGCAGAGCATCGCTTCTGCTGCATTCTGTTGACCGGAGCAAGTGGTGCATTCTACCCAGACTCAAGGTGGAGAAAAGAAGTCCACCTCGTCCTGGGGACAGCCACAGGGAGGCAGGACATAAGGAGGGGTGGAGGGAGGCGTCATTGTGTTCACTCGTCACCCTGAACTCGAGAATCCTACAGGGAGGAAGCGGAGCACGCTTTTGGGAGGCTTTGGAGAGTCTGGAGCAGAGCTGGAGAACCCAGTGTTTCTAAAGAATACTCTCTGGGTGAAACTGACACCAGGAGGGGGAAAGGATCCCATCGGACTCTTTCTTGTCATAGAGAAAACCGAGTACAGGGTTGAACTTACCGCTCTGCTTGATTTTCACAAAGACTCGGCAGAGCCCTGCAAGGGAGAGGAACACACCCCGTGTGTGTGGGGACTCCGTTGGGCACAGTCACAGCCGTTGTCTCAGGGAGCACCCCTGCTAACCCTGCAGAGATGCACTGATCATCTCTGTTTCACTGAGCGGAAGACTCAGCTCAGGAGATAGTGTTTGCTTCAAGTCACAAAGCTACCGAGTCGCAGCGCTGGGACTGGAACCCCCATCTGCCTGATGACAAAGCTTGTTCGTTGCCATCCTGCCTCAGTTAAGGACAGGGCCTGATCTCTGACATCAGGGAACTGAGAGGAAGTAAATTTTGTGGCCCCCCCACCCCCACCACAGGTCCCGCCCAAAATGGAGAATGATGAAAGATAAGGTTTGAGGTTGAGCTCCCGAGTGTGGATCAGGTGGGAGGAGGGTGAGCGGAGCTCTCACCTGGACACTGAACAGAGTCATTCTGGCTTCACGGTATCTTCCGAGAGGGACTCGGAAGCCTGAACATGAGAGCTGGATTCCTTATTTCTGGGGTGATGATATAGTCTATCAAACTGGGACACTTCGAGGACTTACTGGAGCATTATTAGTAATTAGCCCCAAGAAAACAGGCATAAATTGGGACTGTCCCAGGCAAATGGGATGCATAGTCTACCCTGTTAATGGCTAAAATACAAGGAAGGCTTGGTGACTCTGCAGGCTCCCTGGAGTGGACACGAGGGGAAGACCCTGGCCTTGGAGCCAGACGAGGTGGGCCTTAGTGTGCCCCCACCCCCACTGTCTGACTCTGGGTCTCTGCACAGCAGCCCTAACGATGCCTACTCATCTAGTGTTGTGCAGCAAAGTACTTCAAAACCTAGGAGCTTCAAGCAGCAAACAGTCAATATCCTTCACAGCGGGCCAGGAATTCGGGGTGCTTCTAGCTCAGGGCCTCTCATGAGAGCGCAGTCAGGATGTTGGCTAGGGTTACAGTTATCTAAGACTTGACTGGGACTGGAGGATCTGCTTCTAAGGGAGCTTCTCACGTGGCTGGTGCATTGGTGGTGGCTGTTGGCAGGAGGCCTCAGGTCTTCCACACAAGGGCCCCTTGGGCAGGTTGTCTGAGTGTCCTTACAACATGGTGGCTGACTTTCCTTAGGGGAAACCAGGCAGCTCACCTGCTTATGACCGTCTCTGAGAAGTCACACAGGATCACTTCTGCCACATTCTGTTACTTGGGAGGGAGGCCATAAGTCTAGCCCACATTCAGGGGCAGGGGACTGAGGCTCCACCTTGTGAAGGGAGGAGGGTCAAATAATTTATGGACATATTTGAAAACCACTGTTCCTATTCAGGATGCATGTTCCAGACTTACAGTTTCAGTACTGTCTGTAAGGTACCTACAACAGTACCCCGCATTCATTAAAAACAAAGACTCTCTTGGCTCTCCAGGGTCCAGCAGGAGCATTCCCAAATGATGATGGACAAGGGCAGGGTTCAAGATCCAGTGAGTCTAGGCATGCCTGCCAGGCATGAATAAACCTGAGTCACTTTTACAACTAGGCCTGAGGAAATTAGGTCAGCTCTGAGGTTTCTTCAGATGTAGGCCATTCGTCTGTGGGACCAGGTAGCCAAAGGACTTCATCTCAGTGTGGACTTTAACACATGTCCCCCTAAACTCCTCTGATGAGCACCCCCAATCCCTCTTTGGTGCATGGGGCCATCACGGCTAAGCGTCCTCCCCTTTCAGGGGAAGTGGGTCCCAGAACAGTAGCACCCAAGCCTACTCCGGGGGCTGTTCTCCAGCCCACCCTCTACTAGGCCCTTTCAAGGGCTTTTATTAAATTTGCTTCCCAAAACACTGGGAGGTAGGTATTTATACCTGTTTTAACCTTTTTTCATGGTAAGCGATAGAAAACTCAACCCAAAATGGCTTGGGTGAGAAAACGATTGTTTTGCAAACTGAAAAAAACCTACGGTTGGCTTTAGCCACAGCTTGCTGTTGGGCCTCAAAGTTGTCACAGTGTCTCTCCACCTGGCAGCTTCTCTTTCTCATTTTGGCTCATTCCTTAGGCTGTCCCTGTGGGGTGGCAAAATGGCTGCCAAGCCATGGTGAAAGAGCAGTCTCATGTCATAAAAGTCCTAGCAAAAGTTGCATTGAATCTCATTGGTCTCATTGCCTTAAGCCTGGGTCACATGCTCCACCTCTTAGGGGAGTGGGAGTGGGGAGTGGGTGCCACCCACAGCTCCTGGGCTGAATGTGGGGTGGAGATAGCCCCCCAGAGGGAATTGTGATGGGTCCTCACAGAGCTGGAGGACAACACGGTTATCCTCATTTACCAGTGCAGAAATCGGGCTCAGCACAGGCAAGGAAGTTGGCCATAGTCTCACAGCTAACAGTAGTTGAGGGGTCCTACTTCTCCTGCTCATGTTGATGAAGGAAGAGTTTCTCCCTCTACCTCAGCCTCAACTCCTAAGATTCTGTGGCCATCTTAAGTGTCCACTTAAGACTCTAGGACGTGACCAATGGTTCTAGAAGTGACTGGGTTAAAATGTCATTGGTGGATCGTGGCATTGAATGATACCCGCCGAGGGGAGGAACCAGAGTTTCCAGTTAGGAAAACCCCTCTCAGAAACCCTTGAAAGAACTGGGAGCTTTTGTTTTCTCAAGGTCCATGTGACTTTTCCTTTTACTTTTTAGTGCTCGTTGTAAGATCCAAACACAGACTTCTTCTCCCACGTGCCATTTTTCAGGAGTTACAAATTCATGTGCTGAGGAGACGCAGAGTTGGTGCTTACAACAGGGAGGCCTCCCTCCTCCACATCCCCTCGTCTAGAAGGTTCCCGTTGAAGGGACTGCCTTTTGTCTCCAAATACAGAGGAGGGCAATGGACTGAGCCACAGATGGAGGAGGGAGGAAGGCCTCAAGAAGACAAGAAACAAGCTCACTCCCCAAATAAGCAGAAAGCCTGAGCTGTGAAACCCAGATTGTTGGCACTGGGGAGGGGCCCAGGGGTGCTTCCCTCGTGAGGTCATTGGAACAGGGCAGAAAGCCTGAATCTCCTGCCAAAGAAAACTCTCTGTGCTCTTTGTAAAAAGCCTGCCGAGCTCTCTTCACAAGGGGGCTGCTGGTTGAGACTCACGAATGGGTCCATTGGCTGCCAGCAAGGCATCTCCTGGACACTTCTGAAGGCCTGGGGTCACTCTACGTGCAGTCACACTGCGCTAAGGGCAAGCTGTGGATCTTCCAGGCCAATGAGACACCATCTGACCGTTGTAGTTCTGGCCGGGAAGCCCCACATAGACCAGAGTCTGTTTTGTGGCCTGAAACGCTGCATGTGAAATGTTTCCTTCCGCAGCGGAAACAGCACATGGGGTCACAGGGCCTCTCTGCAGCCTGCTCAGGGCTGGTTACATCTGAGACAGAATGGCCACCATCCAGACGGTCACAAGGGCACAGCTCGGGGTAGAGGAGACATAGGCACTGTGTGAATCCCGCTGTAGCCACCAAATAGCTGCACTCATTGTGGCCGGTTGTCCAACTTCCCGGAGCCTCATTTTCCTCACCTGAAAAGTGGGGATTGTGAGACCTACCTCACAGTGTCAGGCTTAAATTAGATGGCGCTACAAGGTCCCGAAATGAGAAGACACTCCGTGCTTATTCTCTCCTCCCCTTCTGTTCTCTTCAGCGTGTCTTCACCACAGCACCATTATATTAATCTTCTATTTGTTGCAGGGGTGGGGGGGTCAGAGGCAGTGTGGGGGAAGGTGACAAGGGGGTATCCCAGTGACAGTGGATGGCCTGTGATGGGCTCCCGTACACCAGCAGCCCCACAGGGGCCCCACAGACTTCATAGCATCCCTGGAAGGGCCACCTCGGGTGTGCACCGGCTCAGCACACCAAGTCCTACTCCCTCGTACGAGGCTGTCCTCCACCGTGGGCCCTGCCCAAGGCCAGCGTTTCTGAGAATCCAGATTGGTGCTCCTCCAGGCATGGTCTCCTGACTGCAGCGTCCACACCGCCTGGGACCTGATGAGGAAAGCACATTCACGGGCCGGACCCCAGGCCTGCTGAGCCGGGAGTGCTGGGGGTGAGTCCCGGCAGTGCACATCCGATGGTGACCGAGGTTGAGAACCTCCGTGCGGGTTATCGCAGAGTAAAGGAAGGGAAACCCGTGCGCCCTGGAGGCCCCTTTGCAGACCAGTGTCTGTGAGGCCGTAGGCGCTCTGGGGTTCGGCTGCCACACTGGGGTTCTAGCGCTACCACGCTGCCGCTGTGTGACCTTGGACAAGTTCCTTCACCCTCCCTGGGCCTCTGGATCCTCATCTGCAAAGTGGACGATCTAATACTAACCTCGTAGGGTTGTTGAGAAGCATAAATCTGTCCATCCTAGCGAAGTGCTTAGAGCAGTGTCTGCCACAGGACCAGAGTTCAGTACACCTTAATTCTGTCTCTCATTTTTCAGGCAGCCCAGCCAGGTGGAGGGCCTTATTTCTGGGAGTGGCTTTGAACAGCCTGGGATTTGCCAGCCAGTGTAGGTGGCAGCACAAAGGATACACTTGAAAAGTCCCTCAATAGAGCCGAGGAGCAGCCACCACCACCGTGATGGCAGCCAGCATAGTGACTTGCGGAATCCTTCTAGCAAGGCTGGGGGGTAGCAATGACTGAAGGCACCACTAGATAGGTGGTCGAACTGTGATGTGACCCCAAGTCAGTTTGAACAGAAACCATTGTGCACTCACAAGTCGAGAAGTTTCCAGGGTCCCGCGTCCTTCCCCAGGAAGCTCTGTAAAGAGGAGAGTGGCTTTAACCTGCTGTTCAGGGCCCCCCGCCTGGAGCCAGGTGCGAACAGGGCGGGAAGCCTTCTCCCCTAAGTGGACAAAGAGAAAACGCTTAGCAACAAGAATTAAAAGAGTTCCTATTTACGAGGTACTTAAGTGGATTAAAATCGATAGTGAGTCATGTTCAGTCTGCCCCGTGGTCTTGGCTTTGCACCCTTCGTGTTCAGCAGGTGGAATTCTTTGTTTTAAAAGATCCTGGTTTGCTTAGAACTGGCATTTCCAGTAAAGCAGCCCTGCTCTGCATCGTGCATTAGAGAGAATGAGAGGTTTTCTAAGACTGGGAGGCCATTTGCTCAAAGCCCGAAGTGCTCCCACTGGTGCCAGGTTGGCATCCCCCTAGCTGGGGCTCAGAGAGAGGAGGGAAGCGGGCCGTGTCTGTCGTGGTCTCGGAGTTCCCAAGAATGAAATCCAGAGATAAGCCATCACGTAAAAGTAATCTACCAGGAAGTGTTCCCAGGAGATACCAGTAGCGAAGTGGAAAAGGAGGCCAAGCAAAGGTATTTCACAGTTCTCAAGGGCGAAAGATTAGGTGAGTAATTTGGCACAAAGTACAGGTCACATCTCAGTGCTTCCCAGTCGGGGACAAGGGCTCTTGGGTAAGGGCTCCCCCAAGGGGGTGTGAATTCCCAAGCATTTCCCTCTCTCCACGTTCACACAAAAGTGCTAGCAGCTGGAAGTCCGTGGGCATGGCCACGTGGGAAGAGAGGCATGGGGGTGTGAAGGGGGTGCCGCCAGCGTCGTGGACCTCTCCTTCCATGCCCTGCTGTGAGCGGGGTCGTGTGTGGTCAGTCTAGCCAGCGGAAGCGGCACTAAAAACCAGTGTGAAAGCCAGACAAATGAAAATAACGTCAAGGGGAGACTAAAGAATGAGCAGAATCACCTGGGGAATGACACCCAGCAAATGACAGATGGAGACACACAGTTCATTCCTTCTGCAGCTCCACGGCATGGGAGGCCATGAAGAAGCCAGTCCGTTCATCTGTGCCCTGCAACCAAGCCAGCCTCTGACACAGTCCAACAAGTTCAGAACATACTGGCTCGTAGGCAATGTTATGAACCCGCAGCTCATCCTTTTTTCTTTTTTTTTTTTTTTTCCAAGAACCAGGAAGAATCAGAAGATCTTTCACAAACAACTCTAGCGCGATTGAATTTAAAACTTAGCCATGAAAACAACCAAAAGAAACACTTACTCTTTGTGTAGTGTGAGTTTCCGTAAGTGGCCAATTAACTGAAAATGTTAAAACCAAACACAGAGAAAACCAACTACAATCCTAGGAAACCCAGTCCATCTCCCTTGAAAATACAAAAAAGACACATAACCTTCTAGTTACAGTAGTGGGTCCTTCTCACTGTAAAATGGACTTGCTCTTGTTCTGACTGTGGCATTGAGCCTCGAGGTTCTTGGCACCAGGCTCTCCCTTGATAGGTGTGCAGTCTGCAGCCCTGAGATACGGCCTGTGCTGTCCTGTCTGCCCTCCCTGTGGAGCCTGCAGCTGGTGTCTGCTGCTCTGCTGGACCAGCCACCAAGGCAGTCGCTCTGTCTGGCACAGAGCAGGAAAGCTGGCGTCATACCGCCGTGCCTGGCACGTGAGATCAGTCCACTCAAAGCTGTGGAGTCAATTCATAGCAGAGCGCAAGTCTTGCAGGGATCCATTCTCTGCCTCTGAGGCGGCTAGGTACAGTTCTGAATAAGGGGGCCCTCAGCTAGATCTTGCCGTGTTACAAACAGTATTTTTTTGTTGTTTGTCATTTCATAATAGCTTTTGACCTATGTGTTCTTAGCTTCTCTTATCCATGGAGCTCCATGTCAGCCCGCTGAGCGCACCCCATCCAGGCAGTCATCACACACAGGTCTCCAAGGGTCTCTCCTCTAGCAGCCAGGTCCTTCTCCCTCCCCACAGGCTGGGAGCACTGCCTGGGAGACAACAGGGACTGCTTATAAAAGCAGTGAAGGACATCGAGGCTGCCCAAGAGATAATTATTAAATGAGAGAATGAATGTAAAGACGTAACAGAAAACATGTGTATCTCATATGTAAGAATTATCCTATAGGAGCTGTTTCCCATTTGAGGCAAAATAAGAAACACTTTTTGAATGAATGGATGGGCTTCCTTGAGGGCAGTGGGAGGTGGGCACCCATGTTGGAGCTGGCCACAGCCTCTCCAGTTCTTCTCTTTGTCACCACCGCCCTGAGGGCATGGGGTCAGGGCACCAGTCTGTGAGGCTCCCATTCTGGGCATGGGGAGCATAATGACAGGTGTCCTGTCCTCACGGGGGTTAGAACCCAGGGAAGGCACTTTTTCCCTTCAGGCTAGCTCTCAATCTCTTCTCCTCCCAAATGGCAGTGTCTGTCCTCGCCCTCGGGGTCAGTGTTTCCAAAGCTGACATCGAAGTCTTGCTCCAGATGATTCAAAATCCAGATCTTCTGACCTGGCTTCTGCTCTTAAGGGTCCCACTCTGGAGAGTGGGGCCTGCAATCGGCGTCTTTAACAAAGGTCTTGACGTAACCGAACTTTTGAGGGCTCTTAACCTGAGTGCACGTTGGACCCACCCAGGGAGCTCTCAGCAAATGCTTGCCCATGCTGTGTGCTGTGATTCAGTGGGTCTAGGGCACGGCTTCCATCTGGGTCTTTTTTAGAAAGCTTTGCACACAGACATAGTCTTTCTAGCACCATCATACAAATTAGAGAGAAGTGTCCCCTCTGGTAGTCCCCAGCCTCTTGGCCCAGAGCAGGACTTGGGGAGAGCAGCCTGGGCTGGAGTTCAGCCCCTGTCCCCCTCAGCTGGGTCTCTTGTGCAGTAAACAGCCTACACAGGTGTGCATGGCCCCAGCTGGCTCCAGTGCACACTCCAGTTAGAAATCAGTGAGGGGCGTTGGTTGTAATAACCTCTGAAGGCCTGTAAGTAAAAGCAAACCATGGAGTGTATAAGATTCACCTGGAACAGCTTGTAGACCAGACTGGGGACCAGCTGGGAGCAGGGCATCCACTAAGAGGTAGTTTTGTGCTGACCTGGATGGGAAGAGGTTAGAGCCAGTGTGTTGTGGCAGCAAGGAAAGATAAAGGAGGGAGGCATCCTTCTAAAAGAGGACGCCAGTTCTTTAAGGAGAGTCCTGAGGTGTGTCCAAAGGTAGCCAAGCAGATGGACCAACCCAAGGGAAGAAATGAGTAGGTGGCCCCAGAGTCAGGCCTCCGTGAGGCCACAGCGTGCTCTGTGGAGACACAGCGCTCCGGGAGAGGTTCTCTCTGAGGCCCTGTCTCTTTGTCCACGGCCAAGGGAAGTTCCTCAGTAGCTGCCTCTGTTCCGGGTCCCCAGTTCCCCACCCCAACTGCTTGAGAGGGGAGAGGACAGGGGACTACTGTCCATGTCCTTTTGTATCCCCTCCACCCACCCTGGAGACCGCCCGTGCCACTTCCTCTGCAGGCCGAGGCCTGCCTGTGTCCCTCACCCCGGGGCTTTCTCGGCCACAGGTGTGTGCTACAATCAAGCACCAAGGTGCTGGAAGCACAGGACAGTCAGTGTTTCTGGAGCAACTCAACCAAGGACAGGTGGCTATGGAACGAGAGATGCCCTAGCTTTCTCACCCACTGGTGACATACCTGCCCACTCCTTCATGGAGGCCCTGAGGTTACCTCCTTGTCCCAGAGTCAGGGGAACCTGGATAAGGGTCATGTGAACGGGCAGATCTCCAGCTCCAGAGAAGTGTGTCCTCCCACAGACAGTAGCCCTCAAGTAACATCAGCAGTGTACCTGTTTTCCTGGAGGGGAGAGAGCATGAGGAAGGTGTTCTCCATGGGTTGACATCCTGTTTCCTGAGCCGGTGGGCTCAGTGACCACTTCTCAAGTGGTCATGATCACAGAGGCTACCTGGACATCTTGTCAGAATACAGACTCTAATTCAGCAGGTCTGGGGTGGGACCTGAGAATTTGCATTTCTAACATGCTCCCAAGTGAGGCTGACGCTGCAGGTCCAAGGACCACACTTTGAGTAGCAAGGCCCTTAGCAACAAAATCCCTTGAAAACAAGTTTTGAGTGAGCAGGAACGTAAGCGGGTTTGTAGGAGGGGTAAAATTCTTCACTGTGAGTACATTTCCAACCAAGATTCCTGGCTGGGATTTTAATAAGTACCCCTCAAACCCTTGACTCCTACAAAACCTTTTCATCCAAACACCACTCATAAATTGTTTTTATGCCATGATGTGAAATTCTTTCCTGTCCTTTTGGGAGAGGTCTCCACCTTGTTAATTTTCCAGTCAGCCTGTAGGGAAAAGGAAAAGAGCGATAGAAAATCAAAATAATTTGATTTGTGAGATAGAATGCAACATGGAATTCTTAGCTGGTTGATCAAGACTTGGCAAGCTCTGGGAATTTTTTTTTTTTAATCTAAGAATAGAAACCATGCTTAAAAAGATCTAAGAATAAGACATTGCCTCTATTTAATAGGAGGACAAACTTCCTAGATGAAAATCAAATAATTTCTTCTTCAGCCTTAGAAGGCACTTAGAAGTGAAGGTCTCTTCACTTTGGGCTTTTCAGTGAGAGCTGGTTGATTTCTTTTTATTTGTTTATATTCTCAAGTTTGTATTCCTGCGGTCCCGGTCCCAAAGGGAGCAATCACCAGCCCTGGGGGAGGTGTTTTTATTTGCCTGCACTTTTGGAAAACATAAAGATTAGCTCTAAACAGCGTTGTTGTAATGCACCAAGGAGGGAATGTTACAGGAATAAGTTTATTCAACTCATTTCTAATTCATACTGGCTTTTAAAATGTAATATTTTTACTCATTTTAAAGCTTTCAGAGCACCTTTTTACTAAGGGTCACGAGGACTGGCTCCACTTTGACCAGATAATTACTCCTTCTGTGACAGCTACCCCCGCCTGCCTGTGATCAGTTCAGAGTGGCTTAAAGGGCACTCACCAAAGTCTGATATCCGAGTCACAGGAGAATTTTGCTCTAACGGTTACGTGGTTCATCTGTCTCAGACATTTGTCCTGACTGTAGTTCCTGCTTGCTTCACTTTTTTAAGCATGGAAAGAACAAACCCAGTGTAGTCTGGGCCTTGGCTTCCAAATGGGGTTTTGACAAAATTTAAGAAAGGAACTTGCTTTGTAGTGCTTTCTTTGCCCGATTCCTCCAAATCCCCCACGTGTGTGGGGGATCATCTCTGGTTCCCTCAGAACCAGACTGCTCAGCTTCCAGCTCCTGTCTGGCAGGAGGTCTGTAACCAGTGACCCAGCCTTGCCAGACCGTCAGCCATATTGGGCGTCTGTATTATAGTCACCATATGTTCCAGGTTCCTTGAAGGTTGCACTTGGTTCATTGAGTGATGTTCCCCACATCAGGCTTAGTTTCCATGGATTCTTTGGGGGGAGAGGGAAAAGGGGACCTTGTCTGTTTCTTGTTTGGTGTCCCCAGCCCAAGGCCTTTCTGATCCATTCTTACATTGCCAGCTAAGGACCCCTGGGCAAGTGATATAATTACTTTGTGTTCCAGTTTCCTCCTTGTAAAATGGCATCAGAAGGGAAGCCACCACCGAGAGGAGCGACCTGGCACGTAGTGAACCATTACTGAGTAAGGGCCATCTGTGTATTCCATCCTTAGAGCCATCAGCACTAGCAGGCCAACAAAGTCCTAGAAGGCAGGTGTTATGACTTCATTTGACAGGTAAGGAAATGGAAGCTTAAGGAAATGGTTAATTGGCCTAACGACACGTAGCTATTGCAGACCTGAGCCAGTAATTAAAGCTGGGACACTAACTTATGCACTTTCTATGCTGTAAGCCTGTGTGGTTTTCTTCATGGGTAGGAATTCCATGGACCCTGTCCCAAAGGATTCTCCTCCGGGAACAGGACTGTTTTTTCTGGTGAGGCTCAGGCTGACTCATGGTTGAGTGGGCAAATAAAGTCTTTCCTGGGAAGGAAATCTCTTTCTGTTAACAACCTGGGCCAACTTATTGGAAACCCCTGCTCACCTCTGACTCCTCTGTTGATTAGAGAATTGGGGATAAAGTGCTTCCAAAATTCTCCGAGTTAACATGGAGGCTTCTCTTACCAGCTCACAGGGGTCACGCCTCTAATGCCTGGATGAAAGAAGGGGGTCTTAGATGAACATCAGACTGCCAGAGTGGCAGCCAGACATGGGGACATGCGTGTCCTCTTCAGTTTGACAAACCCATGAGGAAGCTAGAAAATCAGAAGGCAAATTTCAAACTTTTCCTGGAGCTGAGCCCTTGCCGGACTTTGCAGATTTGCTGCTCCCGAAGAGCACTGTGTTGGTGGTCAAATAAAGCACACTCCAGAATGAAATCAAATGCTGTGTGATTGGGAGGAAGGAGTCCAAAGGCCAAGGGCGCTCCCTAACTTCATTATCTGATTCTTCTTGCCAACCACTGCACGTTACGAACAGGGCTGGGGCTTGGCTCCACTGGCCACGCTCCCGAGCCTGGGAGAGCTGAGGTATGTCTGGAAAAGAGGGGGACTTTGCCAAGGCAAGCATCTCCCGTGCCAGGCAGACCAGCAAATGAGCTTCTTCTTACAGTCTCTTCATCCGAATCCTCCACCAGCCAAGACCATTCATTTAATAAGTGCAAACTCAGGAGCTACTAAGTGCCAGGCTCAGTGCCAGGCACTGAGGATACAGAGGTGAATGTGCCTAAATCAAGCATGCTTTTCATCACATGTTCTAGAAAATGTTCACAGATGTTTTCCTGATCCTAAGAGTAATGTGTGTCGCTTAAAAAAAATTAATTTCATTTAAATTGAATCATTCAGTCTCCAGGGAGAAGCCCTGATAGCATTTTATGGCATTAGAGATCCTTGTTAGCTAAGAAAAGCGGGACCGGGAAAAAGGCCAGTTATGTGAATCTTCTTAGAATAAGGTCCAAAATTTCATAGTAAAAAAAATTTTTCAAGATTTGATTGTGACTTTACTTGAACAATGAAACTAAAAATTATGGAAATAAGTTTATATTATCCTACATTTAATAGCTCTTGTAACATTGGAATTATAATGTCAAGGATATCTTAGACCCAAGGCAAAAGCTTATTTGCTTTATTAACGTCTTTTTTTTTTTTAATTCCATTTATTTATTTGTCAGAGAGAGAGGGCACAAGCAGGCAGAGATGCAGACAGAGGGAGGGGGAGAGCAGGCTTGTTATCCATCAGGGAGCTGGGCATGGGGCTCCATTCAGGACCCTGGGACCATGACCTGAGCCGAAGGCAGACGCTTAACCAACTAAGCCATTCAGGCGCCCACAAAAGGGTCGTTTTTACAATGGCATATTTTTTCCAAGGGCTTCTCTTGATCTTTTTTATTTAAATCCTTATCTTTGGAAGCATCTTAAAGTGTTATCATCTGGGGATATTTATCAGTTAACTGGTCTAACTCAGCCAGATCCAGATTTATCAGTGGCTTTCTGTGGCTTGAGCAGTTTTCCACCATCATTTTCATTGATTTCGTAAAAGCCTGCTTCTTTTGCAGCAAGGTCTTAGTTTCCCTCTGCAGTAGACTGTACTGTATTTGAATTGAGTAATCAGATGTCTGACTGTCCGGTGATCAGGGACAAAGTTTGTTCACTGTTCCACGTTCCCAGTCGCTGAGAGCCGATCATCGTAAGTCTTGCAACAATGATAAAGTTGCGTTCTCTAACCTAAAATCAGGGTAAGCAACCATTGGGACATGGGAAAAGGCAGAGCCAAGGAGATGCCTGATGTCTGGAACCTCTCCCACATACTTCCTGGTGGGCACCAAGGCTTCACTATTCTGAAGCCTCACTGGATCTCTCTGTGCCTGCAAGGTGGCTGCCTGGCTGCCAAGGGTGTGAATGGCTCCATAATGAGCCTGGTCTTTAGTTATGCTCTGAGCTTGGTGTAAAACCACAACAAAGAGGATGTTGATGCTGCTTTGGGATAAATCGCTCCTGCTATCCAGATTTCATAAACTACAGTTAGATAAGCTTTCTCTTGGAGAGTATGAATTTAAAGAAGATTTATTGGCATGTGCATGTTCTCCTTTCATTGTCTTTTCTCACCTGGGAACAAATGCCCCATACTGAGATGGGGATTTCTGTGCAAGCAGTTTGTTAGGGAAATGCTCCGAAAGAAGAGGAATGAAGAGAGCAGAAGGGGGCAGAGGAAGGAACCCAACAGATGTGCTGTCAGCTGGAGGCTGTTTTCGCCTGATCCCACAGGGGCTCTGGAACCTAAGCTGCACAACAAACCCAGTCTCACCTGGAGGCAGTGGGATGTCAATCCGAGGCTGCAGAATGCTTGTGGGGGAGGGCGTTGTAACTCCCGCCTCCCCCACAAATTGGCTCCAGCTGGGGGCTATTGAACCCATGTAGTAAAGGGGTTCTAGGACAAGCACCCACACCATCCACACAGGGACTCATCGTGTTTGCTTACCTCACAGCCGTAGTAGGAGAGCGGAGTATAGAAATGAATAACCCCAGGAGGGCTGTGTTGGTGCTGACAGGCGGCGGAAGGGTGATGCATGACATCCTTTCCTGTAGCACCACCAGGAGCGCATGAGTCATGAATCGTATGCTGAGCGCTCTCAATCCTGGAGAGGTCTGTGGTTTTTGCTCTCTCTGCCTAGCCCCACCAAGGTCCAACCGGAATTCTGCAATCTCTAGTAGACTGAGTAGCGTGGCGGAGGGACGCGGAATAATGCAATAAATGCTGGCTTAGGCCTTATGTTCTAGCATCTTGGAATTAACAAAAAGAAGTAACTTCAGCAGCTCTTGAATAATCAAACGCAGGCTGAAGCCAAAGCCTAGTAAACTGAGGTCCTTTCAAGTTCCAGAGCAAATTTTTTTGAAGTCACAGTCATTCCTTCACAGCCACTCAAAAACTAAAAAAGTCTTCAGGGCAATAAATCTTTACTTCAAGAACAGATAGACCTTTGACTTGAATGGAAAACCTCTCTCCTGGTTTGAAAGGGATTTCCAGTGAGGTATAGAACTTCATGAAGGGAGTTTAGAACTGGGTTGAGGACACATGTAATTTATATATATGCTGGGGCACTCTTGAGAATAATTATACCCCACGATGGATGTGAACAGGAACTGTGCCAGGGAAGCTGAGAGCCAACATCACCTCTGATGCCCACCAGCTGATTAGCTAGGATTTAGAGGAGTATCTCCTTGGGCCAGTTGTGGACATTGCTTCTGCAGGGAGGAATAGGAGGAGGGAGATGGGAACAAAGCCCCCACAATGAATCATTAGGACCAGTCTTTGGGACATGCAGGTCCTGAGACAGCATTTGAGAAATTATTCTCTGGTTTCCTTATTGAATTTGTCAAAGCATATCCTTTAGGTTCCAAGAGCATCCCCTCACATTTCCATGTAAATGTCTGTTTGTCTGCTGGGAGGTCTCTTCTTTCTAAACTATGAGCTCTTCAAGGACGGGGACTAGTATCTTTCAGACCTGTGCCCTTTACACTGATTGTGGTAGGTGATATGCTGACTTAGCTACCCCATTGAAGCTCAGGGTCCATTCTGGATCCCCTGCCGCTTCCATACTATGTGTGTGAACTTAGCACCCCTGAGGATTTGGGGCCAAGACTCGTGAAGTAAGCCTTGGAAGGAGGACGGAGGAAAAGTATTCCTGAGAGTGGGAACAACTTAAAAACAGGTGTAGAAATGAAGCCAGGTAAGGGGTGTTTGTAGATGAGAAACAGAATAGACAGAGAAGAGAATGTATATGCTCTTTCCCTCTAGAAAATCAGACTCATGGAATGGGCCGGGAGACAGGCTTTAGTGTCCACCAAGAATGACCTTGTGGAAGGCACATGACCTCATTGAACTTTGATGTCCTGGCTTCTAGACACTCAGCAAGTGCTAGCTCAGTGGCTTCTCCTTCTCCAAAATCTGCAACATACTCTCTCCCCTTGGAAGTCTTTTTTTTTTTTTTTTAAGATTTTATTTATTTATCCGACAGAGATAGAGACAGCCAGCGAGAAAGGGAACACAAGCAGGGGGAGTGGAAGAGGAAGAAGCAGGCTCATAGCGGAGGAGCCTGATGTGGGGCTCGATCCCATAACGCCGGGATCACGCCCTGAGCCGAAGGCAGACGCTTAACTGCTGTGCCACCCAGGCGCCCCATCCCCTTGGAAGTCTTGATCTGGCTTCAGTAACTTGGAACCTGTGGTTTATGAAGAGCCTCCTGGCTTTCCTTTGACCTTGGTTGTAGGCCACGTGTCCAGGTAGAAAGACCGCAGTTCCCCATGACCCCTGTCCTGGTTTCTCCTGCCGTTGTGTGTAGAATCCAGGCTCAGCGGGCTACACTAAGAGACCTCTCCTTGCTCTTGTACCTGGGAAGGCTTGCAGGGGACCAGCTCAACCCTCACCACCTCAGGCTGTGGAAAGAATCCCTGTATTTTCCTTGGTGTGATTTTCTTAAGAGTTTGTCTTACCTAAACTAGCAAGATCTTGAAAGACAGGATTAGAGTGTGGGCTTAGGAGAAAGTATCCAGGAGGACGATGTGGTTGTCTTTCATCCAAACGTTTGGAGGCATCCAGCTCACCTGCAGCCTGGCCCAGTTCACCAGGAGAGCACCAGGGTTCAGAGACAAAACATTAGTTGAGAATATTCTGGATGCCTGCCTTCCCACAGAGCCCATGGGAAGGGTGGGCTGCCAGAGAAGGACTGGGGACTCAGCCTGTTCACAGTCTCCCCTCCCACCCGAGCCAGCAGTGATGTTGTCTGGGAACTTCCCCAAAGAAAGACCATGTCTGCTGAAGTCTCAATTTACCTCGCGGAGGCCACTTACCCACATTTGTCTCCACGCAGGCAGCCCATCCGTTCATGCTTTTTCTCTTTCAGGAGGAAATGGGCATTTCCTGTGAACTGCTTGAATCAGACTTCCTCAAATGCAGCGTGGGATTTCCTTTCATGAGGTCAAAATCGAAGGTAAGGGGCAGAGATGGGGCACTTCCCTTGCAGCAGACCCCCAGCCCTTCTCACCAGCCACCTGACCTGACAGCTGTACCCCACCCCCCAGGCTTCCTCTATCCCCCCCCAACCTCCACCCTCACCTCCACCTTGCACAGTGGCACTGCCCAGCTCCCGGGGGGGGGGGGGAGGAGGCTGTGATTTACTACTCCACAGGGGCCCTCCCCGCATGCTCTTCCTCCTTGATCCACATGACATACCCCACATGTCATAGACACACCATGGCCTTGGTACTTTAGCAGCACCGTCTGGTTGGCCACCTTAAAAATCTTTCTCCGGGACAAAATCCCATGACACTGTGAGTGCAACTATATAGGAGAAATGTGGTCTGGGCTAGTGACCTACAGTTCTGTCATTCCCCTGGGCACTCACAATTTTCTGAAGAGACCTCTTAAAATTCTTAAAACATAAATAATAGTATTATAATTCATTTTTTTAAGTAAAAGAAATTAGACTCACTTTGGTATTTATACAGAGCCAGATTTTCTAAGCTCAAACAATAATATGGTCCAGCATATTCAAACATTCATGGAACATTCTGGTATGTGCCAGTATTATAAGGGTATGCAAAGATACATAGAAGATGTGATTGTTGGAAGCAAAACTAGAATATAAAAGATCAGGTCTGCCTTTTGAAATGGAAGCTATTTTTCCTGCTGTGATTTGAAGGAAATTTCATATTCTTTTGTCTAACTTTTTTTCCCCCTAAAAAAAAAAAAAGAAGAGAGTGTAATCGTCCTCTTCTGCCTATGTCACAGAATCAACTTGCTTTCATCTCCAAGGCATTTTGGTCCCAGGACCTTGTGGCTGTTTTGCAAGCCAGTTGTAAGAATGTTCAAGTGAGAAAGAAGATTTGCTGCTTTCCTAGCAAATCGCTCGAAACCCTCCGCCCCATTGAAGGTGCCAGCTCCAAATGAGGATGGCTCTTATGTCCGTGATCCCTAACCCTTTTAGAAACCCTTTAATGTCCCTGAACCCTGGACGTCATTATCTGTGGAAACATACATGGCACTCCACACATGCATTTCATTGAAATCATTTCAGCAACAGAAAATCAGCTTAATTGAAAAACATTAACAGTTGCCATTTCATTGGTAAAATACAGCCAACATCCCAAATCAAACCTAAGGTGTCTTGCTAGTTTTAGCTTAAAGGTTATTTTAAAAGGAAAATTTTATCACTTTCACATACGGATCCAGGATCACTTACCATAAAGAGAGGGTAGTCGTAAAAATGAATATAGTGAAAGCAAAGCCATGTTGAATTCTGGAGCATTATATTTTGTCAAAATTCATTAACTCTCAAAATGGTCATGGAACCAGGAGAAGTAGGAACGTTGGAAAGTTGGATTTTTTTCCCAGCTCGATAATGCCACTGCCTTCCTCCCACATATAGAGGTTTAGACCGGAGCAACACTAAAGCTGGAGGCAGGAGGTCTACGGGTGAGTCGCTGGAGAGAGCCCAAGGAGTGACGCAGCAGGGCCAGGGCCTGCCCCGTCCACGCCCGGCTTGCCCTCCGTTGGCCTCGGCCCCTGTGGCTCATCAGGCCGCAGCCCGCCGGCTAAGCCTCATGACGCACCATCAGCTTACTCTGGGGGCCATCCGTTTCTGTCTCTCACAACCAGCCTGCCCTGTCTCTGGCCTTCCGTTCTCCAGGCCCCCTCTGATTTTGGCTTCTCGCCTCACCTGGGTCTTCAGAGTATTTAATTCAGATCTCCTGCCAGTTCTGACTCTGTGCTGGGACAAGACCCTTGACTTTCCCTTCCTTTGTGTCCTCCAGCTCTGCTTCCCATCCTGCCTCCATGTCCCCACCCTCCCTGGCAACTGGCAAGCCTCGCTGCAACAGA
Source organism: Ursus arctos (assembly GCF_023065955.2). NCBI lineage: Eukaryota > Metazoa > Chordata > Mammalia > Carnivora > Ursidae > Ursus > Ursus arctos. The sequence continues at coordinate 51,039,722 of NW_026622875.1, read as the reverse complement.
AATTTCTGTCTCGAGAGGGATGTCCAGTGTCCGTTCATTACTTTCAGGTAGCGTTTAGTACAGTGGAATCCAGTGTCGTGAAGTTAGATCAGTGCCTAGCATTGGTCACTGAGGAGCCCAAATACTTCGATATTAAATAATCATAGACTCTCAGAGTTTGGTGGAACTTAAGCATCATTTTATCCATCCTCTAATTTTTACTAAAAGGCAAAGAGAGTGAGTGTCTTGGCCAGGATCACAAACTCAGTTTGTGGTTGAGCCTGGCTCTGTAACCCCTACCTGGGCGTCCCTCCCACATTCCCACACGTGCCCCGTGCGTACATGCTGGAACCCATTTGTTCGGGGCAGTCTTCCCCAAGTCATAGGATGCTCACCGCGGCGAGTGCCTGAGGTGATCGTAGGCCGCTCCTGAGATCATTAAAGTGATCTAAAGGTCAAACATGGTCACTGCACTAAAGCCCATCGACCCTAACAGCCAGACAGCTATTACCTGCCCAACAGTCTTTCTCCCTGAGCACATGCAGGAGAAAGTCTCCCATGGTGCCAGACTGTCTTTAACACCTCCCTAGCTCTTGCTGATCTCCCTCTTACCAAAGTGCAGTGGGCCTTAGGCTCCGAGCCCTCGGCAGGCAACAGAATGCAGCAGTGCTTTGTTTTCATTTATTTTTCTGACAACCTTCTCTTACTGGTAAGTGATCCTGGTTCCCACCTGTGATCATGATAGAAATGTTCCTGCTAAAGTCGTATAGCCACTCTGGAAAATAGTATGGAGCTTCTTCAAAAAGTTAAAAAGAGAGCTACCCCACGACCCAGCGATCAGAAGGGGCACCTGTACCCCCTGAACCAATGTTTATAGCAGCAATGTCCACAATGGCCACGCTATGGAAAGAGCCCAGATGTCCATTGACAGATGAATGGATGGAGAAGATGTATGTGTGTGTGTGTGTGTGTACACACAATGAAAGATAGATACATATATATGGAAGATAAATATATACACACATGCACACACAATGGAAGATGCGGTGTGTGTATACACACACACACACACACACACACACACACACACACAATGGAATATTACGCAGCCATCAAAAATGAAATCTTGCCATTTGCAATGATGTGGATGGAACTAGAGGATATTATGTTAAACGAGATAAGTCAATCAGAGAAAGACAATTGTCACATGATCTCACTTGTATATGGAATTTAAGAAACAAAACAGGATCATGGGGGAAGGGAGGGAAAAATAAAATAAGACAAAATCAGACAGGCAAGTAAACCGTAAGGGACTCTTAACATTAGGAAACAAGCAGGGTTGCTGGAGGGGAGGTGCGTGGAGGGATGGGATAACTGGGTGATGGGCATGAAGGAGGGCACTTGATGTCATGAGCACTGGGTGTTATATGCAACTGATGAGTCACAGAACTCTATCTCTGAAACTAATACACTATATGTTAATTAATTGAATTTAAATGAAATAAAATTTTAAAAATCAAGTAGTCTTTAAACAAAAAGAGTGGCAATGCAAGTATGTAGTGTTGACACAGGTGACAGGGCACGCAGGTGTGGCAGACATTAGGGAGATGGTGTGGGAGCGATCCTTAGAAAAGCCTGGTTTAAGAGACAAACATATCACTTCCTAGACAACCTCAGTGGCTGAAAACCACAGTGTGCTTCTCACCAGAACACACTCCAGGCTTGGTTTTATTGCTAAAGCTGTATCTCTGGCCTGGCAACCAGAAAGATACGCATAAAAAATAAAGCTTGTCATGCAAATGAGCTTCCAGAGGTCATAAACCGAGGAGGTGTTTAAGTTTGGAATGCTTGCTGATGCCAGATGTCACTCTCTTTTCCCCTAGTACGAATTCAGCGTGATCTTTGACACAAGCCACCTGTCTGGGGAAGAGGAAGTTCTTAGCTTCATCATTACTGCTCAGAGGTAAGGGGGCTTTACATTTTTTTCTTCAAAGATAAAGATTTATGGGAACAGGAAGGGACATTCTTTGGTCACGGTTTGTTGATGCTCAGGACGCTGAGGAGGAAGAAACAGTTGAGCCATAAAGCCCCAGAGCACTGGTGGGGTCGGAGCTCTCAGGGCTGATGTCTGTCTGGTGCTGCTTATGCAACTGCCAGGCCGGACTGAGCTGGGAGGGACTGGGTGTCATCCAGTCGGACGCCATGATGTTTACAGCCAAGGAGACAGACCGGGGGAGGGGAGGATTCTGATCCAAGCTCACGTGGTTGTTTAGTTCACAGACTTCCTCTGTGTGTTGCATTCCTTGATGCAGGGAGAGGGCACAGCAGCCTGAGGGCCAGGCCAAGCCTGTGGTCAGAGGCCCCAAGACAGGCTCCTCGAGGGAGGGCTTATCCTGGGAGCCTTGCAGTCGGAGAGTCAGGGCAGGGCACCGTGCAAGGCGGCTTCTCCCCTCAGGAGTGTGCTCCTGCCCCTCTCTCTCCAGTGTGGCCTCGAGCCACGAGAGGGCCTTGGGAGTTGTCAGCTGCCTCCACAAGCCAGAATCCACGTGCGCCTCGAAGCGCCATTTGGGTAGCTCTTGGCTGACAGCGGGATGGAAGGAGAGGTAGTTAGGTGGTGAATAGAAAAAAACAGATTTTGATTGGGGTGGAGGTTGGATCCCCAAAGCTACTTTTGTCATTTGAATTTTTATTTGGAGATGATTTTAAACTTACCAGAAGTGTTGCAAAGCATATAATTCAAGGAACTCTCATGCAGCCGTTACCCAGCTTCACCCAATGCTGACACTTCATTCCATTTAGTTTATCATTCTCTACGTATAGTTTTTTTTCTTAACCATCTGAAAGTAAGTTACAGAAATCATGCCTCCTTCCCATAAGGACCTCAGTGTGCATTTCCTAAGAATGAGGCCATTTTCTTTAATAACCGGTATAGTTAGCAAATGCCGGAAATGTGACACTGACGCAATACTGTTATCTCCTCTACAGTCCTTGTTCCAGTTGTGCCAGTCGTCCCAGTGACTTTTCAGCCCTTTTTCACTGGTCCAGAGTCGAGTCAAGGACCATGCATTGCATTCACTTATCGTGTCTTATCTATAATTACCTTAGCCTCCAAAGGAAATGTCATGCCGAGACTCCTAAGTCCATCCCAGAGGTGGTCTGGAGATCTGAACGAAACACCCTGAAGGCCAAGGTCAGGCAAGATCCACTGAAAAAAATGAGAAAACAAAATGAGGACGTGCATGACTAATAGAGGCCGAGAAGGCCAGACACCGGGTGAGCAAGCAACGGAACCAGGGGCTGAAAGTCAACCAGGGAAGGATGCTCAGTGGAGTCACAAGGTTAGAGCAGGGTTCAGACCTAAAGACCCTCAGGATCTGGGGTACAGAGTAAAGCAACAGGCTCAGCCTTAGGGAACTAAAGCCCCCCCACCACCACCACCTGCATGGTCACCTTTGAAATAAGGGTGCTCAACACAGACCTTCCTTTGAAGAGGAACATGCCCTCAGGAGCCGGGAAGGAGCTCCTCATCCCACATTCCGAATTATACAGAAAGCCGTTTCCCAGACTCTTCAGATGAGCCGCACTGGGGCCAACCCATCGGGTGGTGTGCTGTACAGAGTAGCAGGGGCGCGGGCTCAGCTGCCTCTGGCCCCCGGACAGAGCAAGGAGTCATGCTTTAGACCACTCTGCCCACTTCCATGCACCATCATCAAGTGGTCACCGTGGGGAAAGGATGGGGCCAGGGCTGAGAGGGATCATGGATGAGTGAGAGCCAGTCTTGCATCCCATATCATCTCAGGAAGGCTTCAGTCTAGAGACAGAGGCAGACATACAACTTCCTCCAGGAGAGGAGAGAAGAACTAGCCCAGGGCAGGCATGCTTTGCCAGTTCAGTCTGCAAATGTTTGAGCCCTTCCCACAAGCCAGGCACTGTGTAAGACTAAGACGTTGGCAAAGTCCCTACTCTTGGGGAGCGAGTGTGCTGGTGGCAGGGGGATAGACAATGAGCTGATAGATATATAACATCAGCGGGAGCCAGGGGCATGCTGATTCATCCGGCAAGCGCGGTGCCTTCGCTGGCAATCGTAAATAAAGCATCTTCTTTGTGTCCTGTACTCTCTTTAAGCCCACTTGGTGGGCTGTCTTTTCCCCGTCTTGAGGGGAGGGGGATGGTCTAGGACAGTCCCGTGCATTCTCCGGTCTCTCTGGGGCAATGCAGAGCTCTGCAGTCACATCAAATCTCCCAGGATTTCACAAAACTATAATTAAGGTGTCCCCTGAAATAATCAAAGCTTGATTTAAAGTGAAGGCTTTCTCCCTTCTGCGACGGCGGCGAGCTGCAGAAGCGAAGCCTGCCTCTCTCTCAGGAGCAGTCTTGCTTTCCTCCAGCGCTGCTGCTGCCTCCGCCCCCACCCCACTTCCCCTGGAAGAGTCCCTGAGCTTCCCCCCCCCCCACCCCAGGCTCACGGCAGGGCTGGAGGAGGTGTGAGTGACATAGAAAAGGTGCTCACTCCTTAACAGGTAAGCCCCATGGGTATTACAAGCTGACTCTTGCCTTTGGACGGCAGCCCCCAGCTGGGGGTTCCCGCCTGTGAGTCCTTCATCCTGTCGTCCAACCTCAGCCTCTGGGAGCCAGACACCCCTTCAGCTTCTGCTGAGACCGTGCCCTCAGGGACAGGACCAAAGGTGGCCTCATGCTGGCTTTCGCATATAGGTCCCCCTCAGTAGCCTCTGCCCCTGTGGTGTCTGGAAATGCCCGGATTCTCGCATGTCCCCTTCTCTTTCACTGGGTCGGGAGAGGGAAAGCCAGCAGCAGTCCCCTACATTCTCTGGGCAGTCGCCCCACCCCACTGTGCTGATCAAGGTGCCCTGAAGCGTGCCTTAAAGGGCAGACACCTTTCCCCGCACCCTCCCCCCCACCCAGCTCTTCTCTCTCAGAAAGCTGTTTCTCCAGAAATCCTCCTTTCCGAGCTCTGTTCCGTCCTTGATAGGACATCTTGGATTTTTGCCCCGAGCAGTAGTAAATCCTGGTCTGGTGCTTTCCTCTGAATCTTAGCATCTTTTACACCTCAGCCAAAACGTGCCCCTGAACAAACACACCGTCGTACTCACCACCTGAGTGATTCTTGAATTTCACAAGAACACCCATCACCCAGATTGTTGGACTGAGAGTTTTCCCAAGCCCTATAACTTTCAGTTCTCTGTGGTCCATTCTGGCCCCTCACTAATGACTTTGCCCTTGGGTACCCCCTCTCCGTCTCTAGCCGGTACCCCCTCTCCGTGTCTAGAAGCTCAGGTCGGTCCCCAACAAGTACCACAGGACAGTGGCCAGCAGCCGCATCTGTGGGGTGCAGAAGCTCTGATTTCATCTCCCGCATCTTTAATTTTATTTTATTTGAGGCCTTCCTCAGTCTCGATGTTATTTAAAGCTCACAGAATTGAGTCCCTCTCCCTTGGGAATGACTGTGATGCTGGAAGCATACATTATCAGAGCCCCTCAATCCACAACCACAATTGCATATTTTGGCTTCAGTGTTGCTTTCTGTATTCTTCTTTTTCCTTTTTTTTTTTTTAGCATTATCACAAATATTTTGGAGAATGTTCTCTCTCCTAAAAACAAGAGCACAGCACATCACAGTGTGTGTTTGGCCTTCTTTACCCTGTGTTATTGTGTCCAACTTCCACTCCAGAGGTGCGGCTCCCTGGCCTTTAGTTCAGCACTGGTTGAACTTACTGAACACACCTAAGCATATGTAAAAAGTCAGGTAAATAACAACGCCGTGATTGTTCAGATACAGCCCAGCAAGCCCAGAAATCCTGCCCAGCCTTCTAGCATGGTGAGGGTGGCCTGCCGTCATGGGGTGCTAGCATTTCAACACAGATGACATTTGTCTGGGCTTGCAAGCTTTGAAATAGTGTGAGACTTGGTTATTTCTTATTTATCCTGTTTCAAGATCCCATAATTCACGTTCACATAGAACATGACTGTGATCTAATAGAAATACGTGCAAAGCATAGAGGAGGTGGACTTGGTTGCCATTGCCAGAATCCGGAAGGGCCTCACTGGGGAGATGGCATTTAAACAGAGGAGTCTGTTTTCAGGCTGAAGACACAGAGGCACAGTGCTGAGAATGTACACAGGACAGCCTGCTCTGTGACGGCAGGTGGGTGGTGGGCACTGCAGGGAATTGGGGATTCGTGAGCCATCTCGGGGTGGGGGCCATACAGGGCAGCGGAAGATGGGCTGACAGAGGAGGTGGGGCTGGGCCGTGGAAGGCCCATGTAGCCTCGGAGAGTCTGCACTCCATTCCAGAGGCAGAACGTTTTTGAAGAGGAAAGTGATGCATGCAACAGTTTGCCCACAGAGCATGAGCTTGTTGAATTTCATAAAGGGAGGCAAATGGCCAATCAAACCTGGAAATTCTTAGTTCTCCTGCTGTTTCTTGGACCCACAGAAAACTCACTGTGGTTGGGCAGATCCATTAGTGTGCTCTCTTGGTTCCTCTCCACTTGCGGCCGCCAATATTCCTGGGAAGGAACATTGGGGCAGGAAATAAATGACATGGAAGGGACTTCCTTGTCAAAAAGAGGAAACTCCACCTGCCTCCCAACCCCACCCAGGGCTAATCAGTGGTGTCAGAGAAGGGGGAGCCAACACCACCACCACAGTGAAAGCTCTGTATTTTCGAGTCACACAGCCATAGATGCCAGCGGTGCCCATGGGAGTCACCTGGGGGCTTTAAAAACCACTGATCCCTGGTCCGTCCTGCAGAGGTTCGAATCTATTGGTCTGGGTGAGATCTGGGCATTGGGATTGTGAATTAGTCTCATCAGGTGATTCTAATAAGCAGCCAAGGCCAAGAGCCACCATCTGCAGTCCCTGGCCCTATACCGGGCACGTTTATACTCAACAAACTTTTATTAAGCATGTACTATTTATCAGATGCAATGCTGGGCACATAAGAAAATGCTAATCACTTACTAAAATGAAGAACATCCCTTTATGTGCTCGAAGAGTGCTACTTTGCGACAGGGGACACCTAGTATTGGCAGCTTAAATAATTAAATAGCAGAATCTTCTAACGTTGGAATCACGGATGGTACAGAAGCTGTATTATATGTTAAACATGTCGCAGAATATTGCAGGCTCTCATTTCTTCCCAGATGTTGGTGAAAACCGGACTTACCGCCCCAGAGGGCAGGCCCCAGCACTTGACTCCCTGCTCTGACAGAAAGATCCTTAAAGCTCCTTATCTTGAAAGCCACAGTTAAAATATCAATCGTTCTGTCCTCCCCGTCACCACCCTTTGAAGCTCTCCTGCCTACTTGTGGATTTAGGAGGACGTAAAGTTGAGCCTAAACAGTCCTCCAGAGCTCTCTCAGCAGCCTGGCTTTGCAGACCATGGGAACGCATCCCAAGTCACGAGTTTGCAGAGTGGCTGGAAGCCTTTTGATGTTTGGCCTCTGTATCTCAACTTTTCAGTTCAGTCGGTCTGGAGCAGTCCCCTGATGACAGATGAGACTGTCGGGCCTGAGCTGCCAGCAGCCACAGGTGGCTGGACAAATGGCAGGGCAAGGGGTGGTGCTTCCATCAGGAACCGATTACTCAGACCTGGCAGGATGCTGAGCGGGGGGAGGGAGTGGGCCAGGGCATTACCGGACCCATCCATTCCATAATCACCTCTGATCTGCCTCTAGCAGTGATTCTAAGGCTTTTATTGCCCCCCTGGGAAAGGAAGGGCAAGGGAATCAGGCCAGGTGAGCACCTGACCCTGCTGCTTCTGCAGACTGGCTGTCCTCTGAGTGATGGATGTCACCCCATATGCGGAAGACAGATGAAGAGTCAGGGGTCAGAGTCTCAGAGCAACATTGTTTCAGAACAATAGGAGAAAGAAGGGGAGGGGATGTGAGCTGCTCTTTAAGTATTGTTGCATTTAGCACTTGCTGGTGGGAGAGGAAGGCAGAGGGGGCAGCGGGAGGGCAGGAAGCAGGCAGAACTCTGTAAGGGGTCAGGGAATGGGTGGGCAAGGGGAGTAGTCCAGTGAGCTGTGCCCAAATCTCAGGGGGTCTTGGGGCCACTACACTCCAACCCTGGAGGATGAACTCAGCTTCCACCTGGGATCCCACATACATGCCATGTGGTAGAACCAACTAGAAGTGCTGGCTCCGACAGCTTGCAACCAATGGCCCTGCCTTTTCCCAAGGCGGTACTTCCATGGAATAATAATCATAATCATCTTGGAAATGTAACAAAATAGTAAAAGAAAGATAGGTCTTCTCTGTCCTCCCTTCCTCCTCCCTTTACTCCTCTCCTTCTTCTCTCCTCCCCTGCCCCCCGCCCCCAACAACCTCCCAAATCTGGTATCAGATTCGGAGAAAGAATCACATGGAAAAGCCCTAATTTGGGAGTCTCACTGACCTGGTTTGCTAGGATCCTTGGGCAAGTTCCCTAATCTATCTGAGCTGCTCCTTACCTGCCAGAGGCAGGTAATCCCCCACCCTTCTAGGGGTCCTCTGAGGACCCAGTGAGATCACGCTATGCAGTATGCCTGGCACAAAGCAGCCACCCAGCAGCATCAGCTTCCTTGCACTCCCCTTTCCAGAAAGACCACAACACTCCCCATTCTTTGCTTTCTCACTCCAAAGGGGATGCCTGTCTATGGACCTACTGCAGCCAGAAGTCTATGGGGAAGCTCCCGTGGTCTTTATCTTGATGGGGTTGGCGAGGGCCTCTCTCCCAGGCTTGGCTGGCTATCCATGGGGGGCAGGTGATGCCTCCAAGTGGGAAATGGTGGCTCAAGTCCAGCGAACCCCTTCCCAGCTGCAGTACCTTAACCTTGCCAGTCCATTCTTCATGGAACAAGTACTTCTAGAAACGGCACGTGCTGCCAGTGCCCAGCCATAACCATTCAGCACTCACCTTTCCCCTGCACCCACCAGACAACTTCCAGCTCCCAGCACCTGCCACTCTGCTGAGGCTTTCTCTGGCCACAGCCCGCTCACTTGGGTGCATAGTACAGGTGCCAGAAAATTCCTGCTCCCTGCCCCCCAGCAGCCAATCTCAGGGAGTTGTGGATAAAGTGCCACCTCCCATGGGAAGACCGAGGTGTGTGCTCCTTGCTGCCTCCCAGATGTCCCCAGCAAGACCAAACCCAGTTGCCCAGAGCACTGACCTCCTAGATTACATGCCTTTTTTGCCTTCATGCCCTTCCCTGTCTCTTCTCCACTCCCTGCTGGTGTCTCCTGGGGTCGCCTCCCCAGCGCACTACCTATACTCATATCTTTGGGAAGGATCACAACTGAGACAACACTGTGCCTCTGCACAGGGTCCAGAAACAGAACCAAGGGTACATCAGGGGCACAGCCAGCCCTTGGAGAGCGACAGACTGAGGGCTAACGCAGAACAGCAAAGACTGCTGCGGGGTAGCAAGCACTGACCAGCACTCACCCCTCTCTTTCCGCACAGTGGCAACGTGGAACGCTCCGAGTCCCTGCACGACAATACCCTCACGCTGACGGTGCCGCTGATGCACGAAGTGGACTCGTCCATCACTGGGTGAGTAGCTGGTCCTGGGTTACCAAAACACAGAGGGGCCCCGGGGTGGAACGCTGTGTTTTTCTTGTATTCGTACGTGTAGCCAGGAGTCTGTGGCCTGCCAGTTCCCCTTTTTCCCAGCTTTGACATGCAGGGCAGATCTTTAGCTACGGCTCATAGCTCCTCCCGCCTTGTTTTCTCCTCTGTCCCAGCTACCCACCCACCTGCTGGGTGACATAAGAAGTTTGATGAGAAGGCTAAGCCCTAGAATGTCTTTGAGCATTCTCTACACCTTTATGTGCCTATGTGGCCAGCAGCCACCCCTCCAGAGGGCCATGATTCCAGGGATTCAAATCTCAGCCAAATGCTGCTGGGCCAGAGGTTACAGCCAGATGTATCCCAAAGGCCCTGGTGGCCTTGCAGAAAGGCTCGCCTTTCTGATTAGCTATACAGCCCACACTAGCTTTGCATGTTTCTGTTCGTTTCTTCTGCAGGCCAGCGGGGGCTCTGCCTGATGTCGGTGGTGGGCAGGGAACAATGACCACGGGGCACGGCGTGTGCCGGGTGAAGTCCATGGCCACTCAGTGCCTCTGGCGTCGGAAGGCAGGGCTGCGGGCTGCGGGGACCCGAAGCAGCCTGGGTGGTTTTGAGCCAAAACCCAGGCCTGGAAAAATGAGAACTCAGTTCCTATTTCTGGCTTCAGAAAACAGAGCACATACCTCTTTGATAGTGGAAAAAGGATTCGCACAATTAGTTTAGATCAAATGAGGAACCATTGAACCCCTGCCCCAAACACAAGCTGAACTTTCTGGGGGTTCAGAGTTTCTCATTTTTCACTCTCCGAGTGCTTCTGGATCCTGGCCTTGGCTAGAAGCAGAAACGTTAATACGTTGGAGAAGGAGTCATTCTGCGATAGCCCACACGCTGCTGGGCGCCGGGATGAGCCTCTGTGTGTTCCTGCACTCTGGGCATCTTTCCTCACGTTCTTCAGGCAGGAGGCATCAGTGGAATAGATTTGCAAATTAGCATAGATTTGCCTCTGTTCGTGGCTCTATTTTTAACCATGTGGTTTATTTACTTGTCTCATCAGAGGCACAGTGAGAATGTGGCCTGAACCAAGCCCTTTCCTTGGGGGGAAAGAGAAAACACTTGATCCTGTTGTCAGGCCCTAGGAGACCTCATCGTTGGGGCGTTAACAGCCCCCGGTGAAACCATCCGTTAAACACACGGGTCGACCTCTGATCTTTCCAGGAACATAAAACAAGGCTGGTTTAAATGAACCAGTTCTTGCCATTTGATAACACTGGGAACTCATGACGTTTCTAAAATAATACATTCAAGTTGAAAGTAGATGAATTGCTGTCCACTCAGACTTGGTACCAAAAATCTTACATGACTGTATCTGGGCAAGTGAGCAGTTTCTGGAATCTCGTCTAGTAGCCGTTCTTTGGGAATTTAAGTGAGTCCGGGCTTGGTCTCATCTCGGGCTTGTTCATATGGACAATGTTGAAAGCATCACTACAAACTGAGCTTGAGTTCTTAATCACATCTTCAGTAGCCACCGTTTGAAATCTGAAGAAAAATGCTATTATTGAACAGACCCCAACTTTCAATACCTAATTTCTAGTGGTTTTGGTAGTCTGACAAATTTAACATTTTTTTTATGAATTTGTCACAGAGTGAGGTTTAGGATGCTAAATATATAATTCATTTATATTTGTTTCTTAAAAACTTGCCATAATCTTCCTCAGTCCACAAAATATCCTTCAAATGATAAGATAGAAAATGTATAATTTTGTAATCCAATTTAAAAAAAAAAACTGAAATCAAAGCTATCATTGTCTTCCTCCTCATTTTAGAAACGTAATCCCGGTACCTATTTGTATATGTAGCTTATTGCTTTGACCTAAGATGAAAAGACATTCCTGGAAACATCTGTTTAGGAAACATAGATCTGGCTGTGTCCATTTATAGGACAAAGAAGTAACAATTCCAGAAGGGAAGGGTTTGGTGAATACACTGGGGGGAGCAAGGTTCTGGATTAAACAGAGACAGATGTTTGGGTTCTCAGGACAGCCGTGACCATGGGTTGCTTGGCCGAGGTTTAGGATGATGGATTAAATGCTTTCCTCTTTCAGAATCGTGTCTCCAACCTCCTTTGTGTATGGCGAGTCTGTGGACGCATCCAACTTCATTCAGCTGGATGACCTGGAGTGTCACTTCCAGCCCCTCAACATCACCCTTCAGGTATCCACCCCTGGAGACGGGCTCTGTCACTGGAGGCAATGGAAGGACCCACGGGGATAGGTCTTCTACTGAAGGGCAGCTAAAGAGCCAGGCTCTTTCCAGGAGAAACTTGTCCCAGCCTGCTTGGCTGGAGTATAGAATGTGTGTGTGTGTGTGTGTGTGTGTGTGTGTGTGTGTGTGTGTGTGTGTGTGTGTGTTCTGTAACCACACAAAATGAATCCCTTCCCTGTCTGGAACTCTGTTGTATAGACCCCTCTGCTTCTCAGCTCTTGGAAGGAGAACTGCATGATAAACACGTGCTTTCCCCAGGAAGCCTCTGGCCAATGTCCCAACCCAAATGGCCCCAAAGACCCCTTTCAGTTCTCCATCATTATTCCCCTTATGGGCAGGGCAGTCCCATGCACTTGCCGTGTCCTCTTCCTCCTGGGGCTCTCCGTGCTGACTCTGCCTGGAGCCCACTCCTCCTGCAGAGGGACAGCCATTCAGAAGTGCAGTCTCACAATAGCAACGCGGTGTGAGAATAGAGAGTGCGTCCGCTCCCCGTGGGAGGGAGCATGCTGCTAGTCCCCGTGTCAGATTAGCATCATTTTCGGCCAGTCCTCTCCATGTGAACCATGGACATCATGAAGAACACTCTTCCTTCGCTAGACTAGGGTAGGCAGACATTTTCTGTCAAGGGCCCGCAGGTGAGTATCTTAGGCTTGGCCGGCCATCTAGTGTCGGTAGCAACTGTTCAGCTCTGCTAGTGGAGTTCCAAAGCAGCCAGAGGCAATGCATACACAAAATTGAAGTGATGGGCACTGAATTTGGGATTTTATATTAACCTCGCACGTCATGAAATGTTACCCTTTTTAAAATATTTTTCCAAGTATTTACAAATGTAAAACCATTCTTAGCTTGCAAGCTGTGCAAAAACAGGTGGCAGGCCAGGTGTGGCCTACGGGCCATAGTTTGCTGACCCTGGCGTGAAGTATAAATTCTCAGGCCAGGACTGTTCAACACGAGCATCTTTGCATGTTAAGCTAAAAGGACCTCAGCCTCATCCAGTCACTTATCCTCAGTTGACAAAAATTGGTCAGGCTCCTACTGGACAACCCTGTGTGGCCAAGCATCCTGCCAGGAGCTGTTGATGAAGTGAAGAAGATAGGCCTGGCTAACCCATGGTGCACTCTAACCTACGTGCAACGTCTCTCCATTCCAGCTCCCAGAGCTGTCCCCTGCCTCTTCCCCATTCCTCCCCATGGAGAAAATGGTTTCCTGGTCTGGCATTGACTGCTGTGGCCAATAATGACTATTTTCCTTCCCCATGGCCACTCCTAGGTGGACCGAGGGGATGAGACATAATCACGGGGTGTGGGTCCAGAGAACGAGGCAGCGAAACATTGTGGGCTCTCACAAACAATGGTCTCCCTCTCCCTAAAATGTTCTCCCAGGCAAGAGACGTCTGAAACCGTGATGGAGAACACATGTCCCCAGCTTGGAGAGGAGGCGCCTCCTGACCAGCTAAGCCCCTGCTGTCACACCCTATGCTCAGTTTCCAGGGAAAAGGGGAAGATGGGGTTAGACCTGCTTTTGAGACCTCACAGGGGTCACTGTGAGTAGGCTCTCTGTGTTTCTGAGCTGCTGCTCGGAAGTACTTTCTTTTTCCCCTTTGCATTGTGCAGTTGGGTAGAAAACAGATAAAGACCAGATGGAGGGATTTCATTTCAATCACTTTAATTTTAATTACTTACCCACTCTTGGAGTTCTCGAGGTATCTTACAACAAAAGATTCATCCAGAAAATGATTCAGAAGGGTTCAAAGGACACACACCATGTAATGAAGAGGGTATGGGTGTTAGAGAAGAAGACAAGAAAGAGTCGAGTTATACCAGAGATCCAAAAATGTCCTTACTGCCCTCTAGAAAGGGAGGGAGGGAGGAGAGGAAGAGCGGTGGGAGGGAGGAGAGGAAGAGCGGTGGGAGGGAAGGAAGGAGAGAAGGATGAAGAAAAGAAAGGAAGATAGAAGATCTTGAGGGCATATGGTTAAGTTGTGTTTCTCAGAGGCATCCTTACAAGGAGCTTAAAGTTTGGTATTCAGGCAAAGAGCTCTCTTCACATCTGACCTGACCTAGGATACAGGCTAGAGAATGCGGCTTGGGATGAGTAATGGGCATGCCCCTGAGATAAACCTCTCGATTATCAGTTTGCCTGAGGAAGCACACAGCATTCCGTTCAGGATTAAGAAGAGTCTGCCTGGTCCAAAAGACGGATAGTGTGTGTCATTGATGGGACGGAGAGCCTCTTGTGTCAGCAAAGCTGACAGTTCGCTGGAGAATGCTCTGATGACTCATCTCCTGATACAATTGTCATTATTATGACTGTCATGCAGGAAGGCCATGGGCCAGGTTGATGGTGATAATGACCAAGAGGTGAAGCTAGTGGGGGAGTGTGGGATCAGGAACAGAGATAGAACTTTCTATGTGCCCTTACTCTGATAGCATCACTCCTCATGGAGAGCACGGGACTTTCCATATATAGTGATTTTTCTGTCTTTTAAAAGCTGTTATTCAACAAGCCATGTGATGGTTTAAAGACTTCACTGCAGACGCAGATGGGAGAAAGGCAGAAATACTAGTCTTGGGCCTGGTTCCTACATTCCATCAAAGTTTTCTTAACGGAAACATGATAATGTGTTGACCATTGATAGGCTTTTTTTTTCATCAAAAGTCCATCATTTTTCTCACCCAAAAAAGAACGGTGAAAAATAATGCAGCTGCTGCTCAAGAACATTTGCAGAGAATCAAATGTGAAGACATGTGTCAAGAATAAATGAATATGGTAGCGTGGGCCTCTCACCCGTCTGGCTGTAGTGAGTGAAAGCGGGCAGAGCAAATCGGCTCTCTTCCTCCCTCCCCCACCTCCTGCTTTCATTGGGATTTCGCAGACATGTCAGTGGTTTTCTTTGCAATTCTGTGCTCTCGTGTTTCACTTCAAATTAGTTATTTCAGTTGTGGTTAAATATTCCTTCCTTTTCTTGTGTCTTAGGGTTGTTGTCTTTGGTGAATTTTGTTCTTTTCGAATCAAGGGTTGGCAGGGACCGCTCATCCACTCCATCATGTTTTTGTGCTTTGAAGCGGAACCCAACTATTGCAAAAAGTGAACACACACTTTTCTAGGGAAGAGCTGGCTGGAGCCTAGATCCTTATGTGTTCTGTCATGTGTGAAGACCTGGCTAGATTTCCATTCACCTCCCACATCTGCCCTGTTGACCCCAACTTCAGAGATGCCTTGAATGCCTGATTTCTCTCTCTAGCCCCCAGGCCACAGAGCAAGCAGCTTCTTCTCTCTCTTGCTTCTACCCATGTTTTTTTAAACAACAGCGTCTTCATTGGGATCTCATTTACCTACTTCGAAGCTCACCCATTTAAAGTGTACAGTTCGATGACTTTTAGTGTGTCTATAGAATTATGCAACCATCTCCATAATCTGATTTTAGAATATTTTCATCACCCCAAAAAAGGAACTCCATACCCCTGAGTAGTCTCTCCGTACGTTAGTTTCCTCTTGCCGCTATAAGAAATTACCACGAACTCAGTGGCTGAAAACACTGGACAACCGTGTAGTTCTAGAGGTCAGAAGTCCAACATGGGTCTCACTAGGCTAAAGTCAGGGTATCAGCAGAGCTGTGTTCCTTTCTGGAGCCACTAGGGGAGAATCTCTTTTACCTTTTCCAGCTTCTCCAGGCTGCTGCACTCTTTGACTCGGGGTCCCCTTCATCTTCAGAGCCAACAATGGCCAGCTACGTCTTTCTCACAGTCCACTTCCCTGATTCTGATGGTCTCCCTCTTCCCCATATAAGGACCCTTATGATGACATTACACCCACCTGAATAGTCCAAGGTAATGTCTTCATTTTAAGGGCTACTGATAGCAACCTCAGTTCCCTCTTGCTATGTAGCATATTCACAATGTCCATGGATTTGGGGATGCAGACATTTTTAGAGACCATTCTTCTGCCGGCTATATTCCCTCTACTCCAGCCCCAGGCAAGCACCAGTCTACTCTCTGTCTCTACACATCTACCCATCTTTTTTATTCTCCTTCATATTCCATTTCTTCCTAAAGTTTCATGCTCAACCTTTGCTCCATCTCCTTTCCCTTATCTGTCTCTATGAGGCTGCCATCTTTCCTCTCATTTCTCAAGAGACGATGGGCTGCTGGAGACAGAAAACAGGGAAGACCGTGGGGGGATGAGAAGGTAAAGTTTTACAAGGCCAAATGTTGGGGCAGGAAAGAGGTACACAGAGGTCCTCAAACAGGATTAGCAAGGGATTAGCTGTAAGTTTCAAAGAAACCTGATCAGCTGGATCGTGTGGTAAGAACAGCCCTTTCTGTAAGTTACACCATTTAGCTTGGGGACAATCCACTTTGTCTTCTCAGTTACCTCAAACTGTAAAAGGCAGGGCTTGGACCAGATCAGTGCTTATCAAAGGACAATTCCTAGGCCAGTAGCATCAGCATCTGTTGGGAACTTTTATTAGAAATGCGTATCCTTAAGTCCCCTCACCACCCCCCAACCAGATCTACTTCAAAAACTCTGGGCATGACCCTCCCCACCCCCATATATGTTTTAACAAGCCCATCTGGTTATCCTGTGGTATGCTAAAGTTTGAGAACCACTAGACCACATCATGTCTATATTCTCACCAAATGTAATAGTCTATGAGTAATTCCCAGGTATGTAAAAAGCAATATAATTTTTAGCAGGAAGAAGGCAAGATGATGCTGAAAGGGAATAAGGTAATTTGAAAGTTTGGGGGTTTTAAATACGTATTAGAAGGATTTCTGTTTCATTACAATCTGCCATTATTCGATATTTCAGTACCCTTGAAGTCATGACCTTCTGGATCCTAAACCCTGCAGCTTCGGTGGGTGTATCTACCGCATGCCATGAAATGAAGGTCTGTATTTGTATTAAAATGTGCTGTGTGTGTTTCACACCCACAGGTCTATAACACTGGGCCAAGCACCCTTCCTGGGTCATCTCTCAGCATCGCTTTCCCCAGTCGACTCTCACCTGGAGCTGCCGAGATGTTTCATGTCCGGGAGATGGTGGTGAGTTCTCGCTTGTCTCACTGTTACTTTCAGACTTGAACCAACCCATTCACATTCTGTGCATACTACCCTGAGGGCCCAGAAAGTTTAACTCGTTCAAACCTTTGGAAACACCTGGAGAAGCCAGGAGACCCTCAACACCTGAATTTCTGCTCTGAGACACTTAGGTTAACGTCATAAGAAGACCTCTCTGGGTATAGGGAAGGGTTGATTATGAACATGACTTCTGGGATAGACTTTTCTGGCTCTGGGAACTCCTGGCAGCCTTAGATGTATCTGACTGCATTTTTCTGAGGGGAAGATCCACAGTGTACATGAAGATTCTCAAGGGGTCACTGAGGCCTGGAGGATGAAGGATTAGTTCATTAGATGGAAGTTGAGATTGAAATTCAAGTTTATATGCTGAAAATGCAGTTCTACTCGATCATAAGTCCACTGTAGATTTTGTCTCCGGGGAGGCTTGACTTCTAGTATGTGATCATTCCTGCCCACCTCCTTGAAACATTCTCCTTGGCTTCCACATCACATTCCCTTGGTTCCTCCTCTCTCCCTGGCTTTTCCCCCCAACATCAGTAGGGCTCAGGGTCACCTTTTGTCTGCACTCAGTCTCCAAGATCTCACCCAGACGTGTGGCTTTATATTCAGTGTGTACTGAGGACGTCAGACGTTCCTCTCCAGCCCAGACCTCTTCCATGAAATCCAGACTTTAATAGTCAACTACCTTCAGGCCACCTCTACCTAGATGCCTGACAAATCTCGATCTTATCTGAAAGAGAACTTTCAGTGGTGCGTTTCCAAACCTGCTTCTCCCACAGCCTTCCCCATCTTAGCAAATGCCTACTCAGTCTTTCCAATTACTCAGGTCAAAGACCTTGGATCATCCTTGATGTCTCTCTTCCCACATCTCACGCCTGATCCACCAGCAGCCCTAATGTCTCTGCCTTCACAACAAATCAGAATGTTCCTACTCTTTCCACCTCCATGGCCAGCACCCCACTCCCGGGCGCCCTCACCTGCCCTCAGTTATATAGGAGCCCCTCCCTGGTGTCCCTGCTTCCATCCTGGCCCACTGCAGTCTGTTTCTGGCCCAGCAGCAGAGCGAGCCTTCCAAAATGCAAGTCAGGTCATGTTACTCCACAGTTCAGACCCCTCCAGTGGCTTACCCGCCCCCCCCCAAGTTCTTCCAGCACCCCATCTGGCCCCCCAGTCTGTCCCCCACATTGTCTGACTGCATTTCCTCCTTCTTCCTTACTCTTTCTACCCCCGCCACACCGTCCCTTGCTGGTTCTAGAGCACAGCAGACACTCTCCCACCCCCAGAACTTGCACTTGATCTTCCCTCTACCCAGACACCTTCCCTCAGAGAGCCACATGACCTCCTCTCTCACCTCCTTCAGCTGCGGGCTCAAATCCCAGCTTCCCAGGGACACCCTCTCTGCCTGGCCTCGGCCCCAGCACTCCTCGTGCCCCTTTCCTGCTCATAGTTCACCATCTCCTTCGTCACTGGCTGACATTCCATGTATTTTCATATTTGACCAGTTTCTCTGCCTCCTCCTGAGCCCCTACGGTATAAGAACAGGGGTTTCTCTCTGCTCACTGCTGTATCTCCGGGCCCTAGTACTATGCTTGACATGGAGTATATGCTCGGTAAATATTCGTGGGTGGAAAGAAGAAATCTACAGTATGAAACAGACTTGTTTACTTGGTCTGCGTGAATTCAGGAAAAGTTTCATACCGTTACGAAGTGCCTCAGAGTGGAACACCTGGGTGGCTCAGTCGGGTAAGCGTCTGCCTTCGGCTCAGGTCATGATCCCAAGGTCCTGGGATCGAGCCCTGCGTTGGGCTCCCTGCTCAGTGAGGAGTCTGCTTCTCCCTCCACCCTTCACCGCATTCGTGCTCTCTCTTTCTCTCTCTCAAATAAATACATAAAATCTTTTTTTTTTAAATATCTTTTAAAAGAAGAAGAAGAAGTGCCTCAGAGTGCTTCACAGTCTCTAGTGGCTGGGTGTGAGGGGGACCCCTCCTGGGAAGGACTGGCACAGGAAGCTCAGGGGTGCCACTACACAAGCAGAGCACATGCAGTCACACTGAGAGGATCATGGAATCATTGCTCTTCGCATGGGCACATGAGGGACGGCTAGCCAGACAAAGGGGCAGTCTCTCCATGGATGGCTTAAAACTCGGGGCAGCAGGGCCCACGGCACGTCACACATCTGAGCCCACAGTTGAAGAGGATACTCCCCCACGGGAGGCGCAGAAAGCATCACGTGACGGTGATGGTGCTGACACTGCTATCCTCGTGGGTCATGTGGCCTGAAAACCTGGACCACGTGAAATGTTGCATGTAGAGCAGGTCACCCCTCCTGAGTTGCCTGCTCCACTGTTCCCACTCCTCACGACATTCCCTTCGTGCTCTGTGAAGTGCCTGTGTGTGTGAGCTTTGCTGAAACCAACAAAGAAAAGCCCCAGTGTTCCATGCCAGCAGCGTACCACGGTTTGAGCTTAGCATAAGGTTACACGTGCTCTTGTCTACCCTCTTAAGCATTATTAATCACACCAACCATTCCACCTATGCCCCAGCGTCCGGCAATGTTTTCCTCTTGAGCATGCTCTGGGAGTTGTTCACAGAAACATCTAGAGTGTTGCACAGAGAATTTTTTCTTCACAGATAAAATTATTTATTGACCCAAACAGGAAATTTAAGTCACTCAGATTTGGAGGGTATCTCAGAACCAACAATACCCCCTTTTCTCTCTACTAACCATCATACCAAGGAAAAGCCACTGGAAGGGACTTTGGACCCATGTATAAATAGCCGGCTTGCTTGGGAGGCATTAGAAGTGGTTTTGCTGAAGATTTGCAGAACTGCATGACCATTAGTCTAGCTGAGTGACCCCTCAAAATCCTGAGTGGTATTGGCTGGCTTCATTCCATTGTTTGAGTTCTCAGAAGCAAACCCTTTGGATTTTAAGACTGTATTTAGACTTTTCACAAAGTCTGTACCAGAATTCTCAAGAATGGCCAAGTCTTCAGTTGGATACACCAACCCATAGTCAGAGGCTTACGGCATTTTCATAGCATGGAAAATCCAGCTCGCTGGCAAATCTCCCTAAGCAAGTAGTGAACACTGGATTACGATGACACTGGAAATGTAACGCCGAAGCCTGGTGCGATGCAGTGATGAGGCAAGGGCCCCCAGGTACTTGTGTCAAGCCAGCGGGCAGCACGCCCTCTGCCCTAAAGCCCATGGGGCTGAGAGCGAGGGTGTCCTGTCGCTCCGCAAGTTCCTTCCCAGCCTCAGCCCCCCTTCCCCAGCAGAGCCCGAGAATGCTCACTGCGGCGAGTGTGGCTCCGAAAGTTCATGGCATCCTCCACTATGGCCTTCTGGGACTTGGGATGGAGCGGGGCTTTCCTTCAGGAGATTCGGGTGGCTTGATGCAAGTTGAATTTACTCCTTTTGGGAGAAACCAGCCCTCGTTGCCTGTACTGCACCAGGAAATGACCCTACCGCCTGGTGGCGTTCGCTCCACACTGTACTCTCCGCACCAGCATTCCCCTGGCTTGGACGGGCTACTGAGCAGCCAGCCACCAGCTACCTGCTACGCCAACTGAAGCCCAGGGCAGCTAACAGGAGTTGAGAGAGGGCCTGTCAGTCATCCCTCCCCACGCCCCGTGGGGCCCCTCAGATTGTTTCTCTCGCTCTCACAGTGCCCTTGGTATTTGTTTTGCCTGTGACCATCATCCGTATAGAATGCTAAGGGTGGGAATGCTGTCCCCACAGGCCCTGGGCCATCACCCCACCTACGGCCCTGAGCCTGTGGCACAGTTTCCCAACTGTTGGTTCGGAATTCGTTCAGACACCTCTGAGGCTGCAGCTGTGATCCCTGCGCAGGACAGACCTGCCTCTAGGTTGCACCAAACCCTCTCAGAGAGGGTTTCTTAAGGTCCAGCTGTCTGTGAGCGGAGAGTGCCTTTGCACGCATGGGGAGGTTTTTCTAGGGAGCCTAAGGAAGTGTGACCACTTCATACTTCCAGCCATGGTTCATGATCTTTCTTTATAGCAAATGTCCTAAGCCCCTCCACCCTGCTTGTGTTCTGTCTAGAAACAGAGCCATAGTGTGGTCTGAGGAAAGACTGTTAATTTCCATTGCCTCCCACGCATCAGGGTTGTGTGGCGCCCTGCAGGGACACACGGACTTCCCACTGCACAGCAAAAGTGTGTGCAAGCCACTGTGAATATGGAAGCCAAGTTGGAATAACCACGAAAGAAAGAGTGAGCGAGAGGGGAGGAACGACAGAGTTCTTTAGTCCATCTAAGATAAAATCATTGCAAATCATAAATCATCCTGGGTTTCTTCTGCAAACACCAGCAGAAAAAGCACTATTATGTAAGAGGAATAAGTCTCACAGTACTCCCAGAAAGTCAGTCTTGCAGGAGAGTGACCTAGAAAACGCCATTGCAGTGCCATGGAACAGACGTAGACATGGAGGCATGCCCAGACCCAGGGATGGTACAAAGCTGCAAATCCCACCCTGGGAAGGGCGCAGAAAATGCAGACTCATTGAATCAGGGCTTAAGAGGATGGTAGTAGTTCACCAGAGAGCATGTGAAGGGGAGAACGTTCTGGACAGAGGGAAAGGTCACTAGTTGTAAGTGTTCAACGGAGGCAGTATCTGGTCCTCTATTCTCTGTGCCTAGCTCTTATACAAATAGGCAAAGGTGAGCATTCTCTACACCTTCCCCAGAGTATACTGCAGGTAGATATCTGGGCAGTGTAACAGGAAGTACCACAGTCATTTCCTGTGACAGTTTTGGTGAGTTAATCATTCCTTCTGAGGTCCATCGTTGCTGTGCACTTGAGGATCTGCTCCTTCGTTTCTCCTAACTTAGGAAGGGGGAAGGCCAAGCCCCCTGCCACCAGAGGCTGTCTAACCACACATGGATGTGGCCAACAAATGACCCTGGGCTGCCACAGAGGCAGTGGCTTCTGTGGGCCAGACAACCCATTTGAGGCAAGACTTTGCTCCTTACAGAGGGTTCCTGTTTCAAGTGAGGTTATAACCTCTCACACAGCTTGATGCGAGTGGGCCAGGAAAATCGAACGGCTTCACGTTGTTGTAGTCTCTCCACACAGACAAGCCTTTTAGCGAAGCCCCTGGGCCTGGGCTTCAGAGAAGCCAACCTAGTGCTTATGTCATAAGCTTTACGGCTTGTGGAGGAGATTCCATTGGAACTCAGGTGGTCATCCCACCACAAAGTTATGTCTCACTCACAATGTATGAAGTTCAAGGGCAAGGGTGGGAGGTTTGTCTCAGGACTCAAGCTTTACTTGTTGACCTTGAAAACCTGACTGTGGACAGCTTTCTGATGCTGGAAGAAGAGGCTTTGGAGTTTGGCTCTTGTAAATATGCAAGAAGGAAGAAAGTCCTAAATGACAGCTTACAGATAATAAAGGGCTGGAACTATATTCTAGGTGAAAGTTGGATCTTTCTAACAACTCTACTATTAATGTAGAAGAGACATTAAATAAATGTCATTCCATTCTTTGTTCCTCCTACAAAACCATCTGAAAAAGTTTACCTCTCTGGACAGCTCTGTCCTTGCTTTCGGGCAGCAGTTCTGAAGAACCGACCTGATTTCCAGGAGGTAAACGAGTTTGGGAATGAGGGATGATTTTCCAAGGAGACACATCAATAACTTTGCCATAGGGCACCATTTAGGGTATTGATATCAATATGATATTAATACCAGTGTCCATTTGACTATGTCTCCGTAAATTATAAACCCCCCTCCCACCCCATCCATGCAGGCATAGCAGACAGGGCTGCCCGTGATCTCATTTCTGCCAGAATGAGTCCCTTGATAGGAGAACCTCACTTAATTCGTGGTGAGTCTATATCCCTGTAAAGGAAAGATGTACCCAATGTATCAATAACCACACAAAAGCTTAAACTTAGAAATGGAGGGCTGAATCGCTTTCCCCTGGGATGATTTGGGGAAGTTTCTTAATGAAAGTGGTATTGGGACCATTAAATTGATCACATTTAATCAAAGACTTAAGAATGAAGAAATTCCTCCTAAATAACTGACAAAAAAACAAATACCATTTACTGCTGTCCTGAGGCTTTAATGGCCTATGTTCATGTGCTGTCAGTTTAATCCACACAGCCTCTTCAAGGGGAGGTCATTATCCCAAGTTGAGGAACCAGGTCTCAAAGACTTGCCCAGCATCACACAGCTTGTAAGCAATATAGCTGGGTGTGTAACCAGGCCTCCCTGGCTCCAAAGCTCATGTGTTTCATACTGTATTCTGCTTCACACCCCTCCTCGGAGTGCTGCCCGCTCCCCAGTCCCCAGAGGCAGACATAGTCAATAGAACAGACAGATGATGAGCAGACCACCAAGAATCACTCACTAAGTGAGGAGCACCAACCCCGGGACAGAGAGGCTGTCATAAGAATAGCCGAGGCACCTGGGTGGCTCAGCCAGTTAAGTGTCTGCCTTCGGCTCAGGTCACGGTCCCAGGGTCCTGGGATCGAGCCCTGTATCAGGCTCCCTGCTCAGTGGGGAGTCTGCTTCTCCCTCTGCCTCTTCCCCCTGGCTTGTGCTCTTCTCTCTTTCTCACTTACTCTCTTTCTCTCAAATAAATAAATAAAATCTAAAAAGAAAAGAAAAGAAAAGAAAAACTAATACTAGAGGGTGTAATACTGAAGCAAACAAGATTTTAGAATGAGCAAGATTGGTGTCTTCAGAGAAATGCAAAAACGGTTTCCATGAAATAGAATAAGCTAGCATATTATGAATTTAAAATTTGGATCACTCAAACAAAAACCTGAGTGTATAAGCTGTGTAGTAGAATGGATAAAAAAGAACAAAGCAGTGGGTTGGAAACTTGAGGGGTTTCCCAGTAACTTAGCACAAAAGGACCCCCATAAAGAGCCCTTTAAACTTATTATTCCATTATTTTTATAACAATTTGCGGTGGAGATCGAAATAATCACAATATAAGAATTAGAAGGCAGGAAAAATGGAAGTGAAAGCAAGTCAAGATTCTTGTCTTATTTGCGGAAGAGTTTCTCTGCCAATTAGCTGAAGACTTTGATAAAATAAAATGTTTAATACATAAAAATTTTAATGGCTCCTTAGAAGAATAAAATAATATAGGACATCCAAACCACTAAAGAAGAATTTTAAAGGAACTCATGAAGAAAAAATACACACACACACACACACACACACACATTTATATATAAGATGGCAAGAATAAATCCAAACAAAATAACTGTGAATGAAATAAATGCCCTAGTAAATGACAGACTGTCAAATTGGATTTTTTTAAATCCAAACATAAGTTATTTATAAGACATAGACCTTTAAAAATGACCCTTAAGGTATCAAAAAAAGGGGGGGGGGCAAATGCTAGCAAAAAGAAAGCAAGTAAACAATATTAATGGCAAACAAAATAGAATTGAAACAAAAAAACATCATTAAACAGGGCAAAAAAAAAATTATTTCAAAATGACTAAAGACACAGTCTGCTGATAATTTGTCATGTAAACAAACTTTTATGTAACCAGCCACAGAGATATAAAACATATAAAGCAGTACCTGATAGCAATACAAGGAGTGATTGACAGTCCCAGTCATTGCGGGAAATTTATACACTTTCTTCAAATATTATCAGACAAGTAGGCATAAAATAGTATTTAAATAATGGAACTAGCAATTGAGATCTCTTAGAGAGACAGACAGACACCAAGACAGGGTG
This sequence comes from Ursus arctos, assembly GCF_023065955.2. Classification (NCBI taxonomy): domain Eukaryota; kingdom Metazoa; phylum Chordata; class Mammalia; order Carnivora; family Ursidae; genus Ursus; species Ursus arctos. Next base: position 51,015,098 of record NW_026622875.1, on the reverse strand, counting down.
AGTCAGCACGTCTGGATTTCAGTAGTCGTCCCCTGCCTACCAGCTTTTGGTAACCTTGAAGAAATTACCTAAACTCTCCAAGCTTATTTTCCTCATCTGTAAAATGGGCTAATAACTACCTCACATGGTGAGGATTGAAGAAGCTAATGTATATGTAGCAATTTGTAGAGTTTTTAGTATGTAAATAGGGAACGCACATTCTTTTTAAACATAGGCAAACATTAACAAATTACCCACTTATCACATCACAAAAGCAAACCTCAATAGAATTTTTTAAAGTCAAAGCACTACAGGCCACCCTCTGAGACCACAGTGCATAAACTTGGAAGCTAACAACAAAAATTAGACAAACGGCCAACCAAAAACATAACCACCTGGGAATTTTTGAACACCATTTGAATTAACTTTTTAGATAAAGAAGAATTCAAAGAGAAGAGGATGAACAAATTACAAATGAAGGACAGGGAAGCCTGTTCATACCAAAACCAATGGGACCCAGACAAAATCACACAGAGGAAAACATCACTACATATACATAGGGAACAAGAAAGACTGAAAAAAAAAGTGAACTAAATTGACAACTTTTAGAAAAGGGACAATTAAATAAATTGGACTCTAAGAAAGTAAAGATATTGCTAAAGTGGAAGTCATGATATAGGAAAATAAAAAGAACAATCACAAAAGTTCAGTGTCAAACCCAAAAGCTGGAGGGTTTTGTCCAACACAACAGACAAACCTATAGCAAACTTGATCAAGAAATAAAAAAGAGGGATGATGCCAAAAACACTAGAAATGATGAAAGAACTACAGTCATTTTTAACTTCTATTATTTTTCACAATTTTATTCCCATAAAAAAACCTCGAAGAAATGCATGAAACGAAAAATCCAACTAGACCAATTACCTTAGAAAAAAATGTATAATTAGCCAAAGACCTACACCTTTAAAAAGCATCAAGCCCAAGTAGCTATATAGGCAAGTTCTACTGAGTGGTCAAGGAATGGATAATTTCTGTGTTATATAAGCTCTTCCAGAGAGTAGAAAAAGATGAAAAACTCATCCTAGGAGACTAACATACTCTGGGTCATTAACCAGAAATGAAGAGTGGGCACTTACAGAGTAGGAAACTGCAGGCCAAACTCACTTTGAAAACAGGTGACAAAAGTTCTAAATAAATGTTTGCAAAGCAATTCCTGTTAGAAGAAGAATATATTCTTTTTTTAATTAATAATATATTTTTATGTTAGTCACGATACAGTAAGTACATCCCTAGTTTTTTATGTAAAGTTCCATGATTCATTACTTGCCTATAACACCCAGTGCACCATGCAATACGTGCCCTCCTTAATACCCATCACCAGCCTATCCCATTCCCTCACCCCCCTTCCCTCTGAAGCCCTCAGTTTGTTTCCCAGAGTCCATATGGTTCATTCCCCTTCTGTTTACCCGCCCCCCTTTCTTCTTCCCTTTCTTCTCCTACCGATCTTCGTACTTCTTATGTTCCATAAATGAGTGAAACCATATGATAATTGTCTTTCTCTGCTTGACTTCTTTCGCTTAGCATTATCTCCTCCAGTCCCGTCCATGTTGCCGCAAATGTTGGGTAATCGTTCTTTCTGATGGCTGAGCAATATTCCATTGTATATATGGACCACATCTTCTTAATCCAGTCATCTGTTGAAGTGCATCTCAGCTCCTTCCACGATTTAGCTATTGTGGACAATGCTGCTATGAACACTGGGGTGCATATGGCCCTTCTCTTCACTACGTTTGTATCTTTGGGGTAAATACCCAGTAGTGCAATTGCTGGGTCATTGGGTAGCTCCATTTTTAACTTTTTAAGGGACCTCCACACTGTTTTCCAAAGTGGCTGTACCAACTTGCATTCCCACCAACAGTGTAAGAGGGATCCCCTTTCTCCGCATCCTCTCCAACACTTGTTGTTTCCTGCCTTGTCGATTTTTGCCATTCTAACTATTCTGAGTACAGTACAATGTCATCCAGGAATGCTACATTGATTCTTTATGAAGACATTAACATTGTTCACTGTTAATATTAAAAGAATTAAGAGTGAAATAACCAGATGATTATCAGGATGAGGACTTCCAAAAAGACAAAGTTAAATTTAACATACATTTATGTTTTTTTTTTTAATTCCCAGTAAGAAAGATAAGGAAGGAAACTTCTTCAACTTGACAAAAGTCCTCTATCAGAAGCCTATACAACCTATAGGATAGAAACCTGATACTGAGATGTTAGAAGCTGTCCCACCTAAGTGAGGAGCAAGACATGAGTTCCTGCTTTTGTCTCTTTGATTTAGTAGTGTTAGAGGTCTTAACGATAAAAAGAAATGAATATCCTTTATTGTGAAGAAAGAAACAGAAGTATCCCTATGGCAAACAATGTTATTACCCCTAGGAAATCTGAGATAATCAACTGATTGAATGTGAGGCCTTGTAAATGCAGAAGGTAAAAGCTGGGGCGCGCTTATAAATTGCATGACCTTTGAATGCATTCCCCAAGCCACCCACTGATCCATTGGCAAAGGGTGGAAGGCTTACTGGACCAAGGTGTTTATGTACAACCTCTGGCCAATCATTGGTTGATCACTAACCTATGTTGACCCAGGACAACCCCTAGAAAACCAGGCTTAAAAATAAAACAAGTGTAAAAAAAATACTGAGGAGAGACAGGAGAAACAGAATTAGTCCAAGCGAGGTACTAAACTAATAAGCAAAACAAAAATAAAATAAAATAAAATAATAAAATAAAATAATAATATAACAGCTACCACTTCCCAAATCAGGAGTAAGAATACAGAGTTGCCAGAATATTTATCTAAAATGTTCAGTTTTTTTGTTTTTAATTGTGAAACATGCAAAGAAATAGGAACAGGGTAAACAGTGTGTAGGGGGAGAAAAGCAATTGACTCAGGTGGCCCCTGAGGAACGCAGATGTTGGATTTAGTCATCAAGGACTTCAAAGCAGCTATTACAAATGTAGTTAGGAAAATATATGAAACCATGGTTAAAAAATTAAAGGAAAGTATGATAACAATGATTCACCAGATAGAGAATATCGATCAAAGATGGAAATTGTAAAAAGAGCCAAGTAGAAATTCTGGAGTTGAAAGTAAAATTCTTTAGAGGCGCTCAGTAGCAGATTTGAACTGACAAAGAATCCACAAATTTGAAGATAGATCACTGGAGACTATCCGATCTGAAGAACAGAAAGAAAAAAAATAATAAAGAAAAATGAACAAAGCCTCAGAGACCTGTGAAACACCATAAAGTAAACACATAAAAATACACATAATTGGAGTTCCAGAAGGAGAGGTTAGAGAGAAAGGGGCAGAAAAAATACCTGATGAAAGAATTGCCCCAAACAGTATAGTTATATAAACTCCTGCACAATAAATGATACGAAGACAACTGGCTAACCATTTGGAAAGAAATTACAGAAAACCTCTACCTCACTGGAAAAAAAAAAAGGTGGATTAGAAAGTTATATATTAAAAAAAAGTATTAGTGGAAAGTACTGAGTATTTTCATAATCTTTGGATGGGAAATCTCTTCTTCCTAAGTAAGTTGTAAAATCCAGAACCCATAAAGAAAAGATTGACAGATTAAATCTATAAAAATATTAAACTTTTGTGTGATCATAAAACATCACAAACTTAAAGATATTTGAGAGAATATATTTGCAACATAGTTAACAGAAAAATATGTAAATGTCTTCTTCAGATCAATAAGGAAAAGGTCAAAAACTATAAAAATGGGTGAACGGGCAATTCACAAAAATTTTAATGGCAAATAAACATTAAAAAAACCAAATACAAATAAATGACAAACATTAGCATCACTGGTAATCAGAGCAATGTAAGCTCAAATGAAAATAAGGTCCCCACCCAATTAAACTGGCAAAATCCAAAAGATTGTTAATATCCATAATTGGTTAAGATGAGGAGAAATGGACACTCTTAAATACTGTTGGTGTAAAAGGCAATTTGACAGTAACTATCAGAATTTAAATTATGAATACCAACAATTCCACTTTAAGGAACCTGTCTCAAAATTCTCACATAAATATATATACAGCAGAAATTTCTAACTTTTTGATAGTAGATGTAGATGTCATTGTTCTCAGCATAAATGAAAGCTTTTTCTATTTTGGTGAAATAGAAAATAATATTCTAGGATTCCGAGAGGAAGCTGTTAGATTGAGGCTAAAAAGAAATAGTAATAAGAATACATTTTTATTAAGAACTTGTTACAGATGAGACACAATACCAAGTAATTTACCTGGACAAATTCATTTAATCTTCATGAGAATTTGGCCGGAAGCAGAGGCAGGGGGAGGTGCCAAGGTCCCAGAGTTGGTGAGTGGCTAAGTTAGTATGCACGCTTAACCACTAGGCTGCACAGCCACCTGCAAGACCTCATGACATCTTTTTGTCCGGACATGAGCTGTCCAGCAGTGTTAGTGTCAGCTGGAGTTAGAATTGTAGAAATGCAGAATCTCAGACTCCACCCAGAGCTGCTGAATCAGAATCTGCATTTTCACAAGATCCCCAGTGATGCATTTGCACATTAATATTGAGAAGCCCTGGCCTAAAGCATATTACTTAAATCACTCCAAGCTTCCCTTTCCCCATCTATAAGATGGTGATGACAGTCTTTGCCATGCAAGGCTGCTGTGGAGAATGTTTTATCCATATGTTCGTTCATTCATTCAGCAAATACTTTGCACCCACCGTATGCCAAGTACTGGTTTTTTGCTGCAGGAAAAAAAAAAGCAGACAAAAAATAATGACTTCCAGCCCTCATGTCGCTTACCTTCTGGTAGAGACAAGTAATAAGTAAAATATAATAGTGTATTACATGATGGTAAGTGCTATGGGGAAAACAAAGGAGACAAGGGGGTGAGGATGGGAAGGTCTGTAGTTTTCAAGAGTGGTTGCTGAGACCTCCATTGAAGGTGGGGGAACCCAAGCTGTCTCAGGAGGTTGTCATGTGATCTTTGTGTGTGAAGGCCTTGGCAAGTCTGTGTTTCCTGAGAATTCTCTCTCCTTGCTTTTAGCCCTACTTGGTTTCTCTCCTGCGAAACCCCAGCCCCTGTGCAAAGTCAGGATTGGACATCCAGGAGCCTCTGTGTGTGTGCTCATTAGGACTTACCCTGGGGGAGCTTTCTGCCGCAAAGCGAATCACTTAGTTGCTGGCAACAGCAGTGGACAGTAACACTGGTTTTTAAAGCTGGCTGGTGGCTAAGGCACATTTTGCAGGAGAGAAGTCCTGGTTTCATGACTTAGTTATGCTTGGAGGGTAATTGCAACAAGAAGTCTCCCCTGCAGCAAGCTTGCTGGAGGCCAGAACTTAACTTGTACACAAGCCAGGTCTGGCACTTTGAAGCAACCCGGCAAGCAACCCAAAATTGAACAACTCGCTTTCTTTTTTTCAATGTCTACTACTTTCCACCATAGTGAACACATGTTTCTTTTATTCCCCCACCTTCTTCCTCAACTTTTCTGTAGAAATTCAAGGGCTTTTCCTATATACCAAACCCACACTCGTCCTGGGAGGGAGGTTCCTGCCAACAAGAATTCAAGGTTTAGAAACCCTCCCCAGGATGCAGAGTCCGTGGGTGATGTGCCTCCCTTTCCTTGAGGACCTGGTTTGCCATTTGAGAACTTGCTGCCTTCTACTCATATTAACTTATCTGTGTAACTCTCAGAGACACCCCTGGGGTTCTCTGTAAAAAGATTAGCAAGGAGATCTCTCTCTCTCTCTTTCTCCCTTTTTTTTTTTTTTTTTTTTTTTTTTTTTTTTGTTAGAGAAAGAGTAGGGGAGAGGGGGTTTGGGGAGAGGGAGAGATTAAATCTTAGGCAGACTCCACGCCCAGCATGGGGCTCAATCTCATGACCCTGAGATCATGACTTGAGCTGAAATCAAGAGTCAGATGCTTAACCGACTGAGCCATCCAGGTACCCCAACAAGGAGATCTTAATGGTTAAAACTATGTGGTCTAAAACCCGGTATGACCTCCCATCCACCTTTCCAGGCCATTTCCCATTCCAATATTCTTTGCCTCTGACCTTGTCTTCCAGCCACTCTGGACCATGAAGGCTGCTGATCCACCCACCATGCACTTCCCTGGGCTTCCTGACCTTCTGGTTTTTTCCTTCCCTCTGGCCATGGAAAGCCTACTCATTTCTCATGACCTAATTCTCACATATCCTCTCTTCCATCACACCCTCTCAGATACCTTCCTGGGTCGTCCTGCCTCAGGGCGTTTGCACCTGCCTCTGCTGAGAGCACCCTTCCCCCAGATCTTTGCATGTCTGGCTCCTTCTCATAGTGTGGGTCTGAACCCAAAGTTCACCTTTTCACTGAAGTCTTCCCTGACCACCTGAGCTAATGTTGCAAACCTCCATCAGCTCGATCCCATTTCCCTCTGTTATTTTCTGCATAGCACTTCCCACTGTCTGAAATTGTTATTTTTCATTGTCTGTCCTCTTCCACAAGACTGAGAACACCATGACAGGAAAGTCATGGCTGCCTTGTTTCCTGTGTATCCCCAGCATTTGGTGCCCCGATTACAGTATGTGCTCAGGTAAATGAAAGAATTGGCCACGCTCGCTCTGTTAGAACCAACGCAAGTATTTCTTTCTGCTTTAGCAGGGTGCGTGTCCTTAGACACCCGCACACCCTGCAGCACATCTGTTGAGCACCTCGTACGTCTGAGGAGCTCAGGAGATTCGCAGTGAGTTGAAATCCCATGACTAGATGTTTTGGCAACTTCCCTTAACCCACAGCAGAGGTTGCCTTAATTTCAATGTGGGATAAGTAAAAAGGTAAAACTTTAAATTAGGGACTGAATCATGTAACAGAAATGAAGGCTTCTAAGTGCAAACTTGAACTCCACAAATTTTGGTCAGAGACTTTGTGAAAACCTTCTCCTTCTTGCGCGCGCGTGCGCGCGCACACACACACACACACACACACACACACACACTCTCAAGTCCACTGATCTCAACAATGGCCTCAAACCATTTTTTTTTCTCTTTCTTCCATCCCCATATGTCTGAATGTGAGCTGAATAGTCAAGTTCCTGAAATGAGTCAGGATTAGGTTGGTTTCAATTTTTTTTTTTTCTCAACAGAAGCCAAACACTTAAAAGCAGGGAGATGGCTGATTGAATTTTGGAGAGGGAATTACGTTCCTGGGCTCTTGGGTCAATTTTAGTTTTGGCTAGAGGAAGAAAGTGTGTGTTTCTTCGTACAGCTTACATTCAACACACACCCTCTGGAAGGTGGGGGAAAGATTCAGCCTGGGCTGTCTGTGCACAGTGTGGTCCAGAGGCTGCCCTCTAACCCTTGTGGACAGAGTGAATGAATCAAGCCAGCAGTGACATCTCCCTGCTGACTGAGGGCGCCAGCTTATCAAGGAGCCCGGGGTCCTGTGCCCCCAGCCGCTGTGACATCTGGAAGCATTAACGCTTCGTTGCCGGCATGTGGGCCAGTTGGAATGCCCATGCTTCGGTGCAGGGTTGTTCTGGTCCCCGACATGGGTAAGCCTTAAAAGTCAGTGATTATGCCGTTTACTTGCCTTCATTCCTTAAAAGCAACATGACACAGAGCCCTGCTGTTGCTGGGCGAGGGGTTGCTACAGAAGTTGCTAACAGGAAATCTCACTGAGGATAAACAGAGCTCATCGGTCTTTGCCCAGAAACACGTGGTTCTCATTTAACCTGCCCAGGACTCACTGTGGATTCTTCAGAAGCACAAAACAGGAAAACTCCTCTCTCTGACATATACACCATGTTTCTTCTGACCAAAAGGAACTTTCTCGACCTTGTTAGACGCTGAGAAGTGATTCTCTCCCCAGCTGTCCGGGAGCCAGCTTCACTCAAGTCTCCTTAATGATCCAGATTGAGGAGCGACAGCATATTTTAGGCTTCTCATGAAGTCTTAAAACTTTAGTCTTAAGGTTTCTCTTTTAACCGCTCTGATGTATGTACTCTCAGAAAGTTGTGTTGGGAGGTTCGACAGATGGCTACACGTGAGACAGCAATCAGAAAATGATTGTTCTTTACTTTTTTTAAAGAGACATTTATTTATTTGAGAGAGAGAGAGCGCGCGCGCGCTCGCAGAGGGAGAGAGAGAATCTCAAGGAGACTCCATGCTGAGCGCAGAGCCGGACATGGGGCTCGATCTCACGGCCCTGAGATCATGACCTGAGTCCGACAGTCCCCCACCTGACTGAGCCACCCAGGGGCCCCTTTACTTTTTGATAAGGGGATAATTATAAAGTGATACATGTAATGCAACAATAATAGGTGAATCAATAGGTGTGTTACTTTATCCTTTAACGTAAGGTGGAGAGAATTTTGTTCTTTACCATACACTGGGTCTGAGGGAGACCCAGTATCTCAATGAACTGATACAGTTCCAGGGGCTGTGTTGTGTCCCACGGAAGGACTACTGACCATTTATTACGCGAATCAACAGACCGTTCTGTCTCCAAAATGCTTCATTATCTGTGGAAGGAAAACATTTTTGGCATGCATGTCGAGTGCTCAGATAACATATTTATGTCTCACTTTTTCACTAAGGAGAATCTGACCGCATCTGGAAATTCTTTTGTGTCACTGCTGCTCTGAAACTACTTCCCATCTGTGTCCCTTTAACTCCGGGAAAAGACCATCCCCACGCTGGAGAAATGGGCCTCATCCGGGAGACTGGGCTTTCTCTGATTAAATGTAAATGAATTCTGTTTTACAGGGCAGCCTGCTGGCAGCCTGCACTCTTGACTCTCCCGCAGGCTGACCCGCCACACCCAGAGGAAAAGGTGGGGGGGGAGGGAACTCCATTGTTTTCGCCAAACCCTAGAGCCGCTAAAGGGGGAAAAAATCGTTGGCTTTTATCATAAGAAGTGAAATATTTTATGCAACAACGACAGACTCATACAGAGGTCAGAACTGTCGAATGGATTATCCTCTTCCTTTCCTCTGGAAGATTGATTCTGAAGCTTTGCCCCTTTATTTCCTGTTTCAGTTTTGGTCTCAGTAACACCCTGACCTTTCACAGTGGTGGTGGCCTTAAGGGATGGGGGAGGGGGAGCGGGGAAGCAGGGATTTTATTTAGAGGGTAATTTTCAATTAGAAAGAGAGGAGGCATCTCAAGTGAAAGTTAAGGATCTTTTCAGGCTTTTTAAAGTTACTGGCTTTGCCCCCTCTGGAAATTAAATGACATCGGGTCATTCTTAAACTCCTTGCTCCTCTGCTCCACCCCCAACTCTACGGGTTTGGAGGCGGGCTGTTGTTCACGGACCTCTGCTCCACTCTCATCTACCTTTTTCAGTTCAGAAACACAGCGTGCTCTCCCTTTGAGGATTGAGGTGGGGAGGGGCTGGCCAAAGCCAGAGCCTCACGTTAACTTACCTGGTACTGTCGTGATCGTCAAAGTGTCTTGCCTTTTGTTTGTATGAACACATTGGCGTCTCTAGCTACACAGAGAGGTAAGCATCAGAAAATCAGAACTTGTGGGGCGGTTAACAAGGGGCCCTTTTCACAAAGCAAAAGAATCCATGCTCCAGGAGGGTCTACCAGAGGACGCCTTTGAGAACTCCTTCCTTTACATGAAATGATGCATGCACGCAAAAATTGTGTGTTCAGCCCTTCAAATACATAAGTAACCTAAAGCTAGGCATATCGGTTAGGAGGAAGTACCCAGGATTGATAGTGGTTTCTCTGCCCTTACGTTAGGTAATGCTGGTGCAGGTGAAAAATCAGAGTGAGCGGAAGCTCGGAACAGCCACCCTGACTGCGTTATTCAGGGTCTGTATTATCACAAGGACTCGAAATGACTGGTAATACATGAAAATATTTGTTTTAGGATTTATTAGTAAAATATTATCCTCTTTTCCCATTCTTTGGTCAATACAAAGAAACACTCCATAGTGAATCAGAGCAATGTGATTTAGCATAAGTCATAACCTAAGGAGCTCTGTAAGACAGGAAAGACTGTTTATCACAGTTTCTGTTTTGCTGAATGGAAAATAGGTAGTTTTTATTTAAATCTTTCTGTGAGTAAACATCTTAGGTCAGCCTAATTAGCCAGTTGGTATCATTTCTCAGTCATTCTCTGAGTATCGTTTTTATTTAAAACCTTGAAGTCCTAAAATTAATATCACCAAAGCCACTGTGGTAAATGTTCAGCCTCCTGTGGCAGAAGGGGGCCTATTACCTTCTGATACTCGGTTCCCAGATTAGGCAGTAGGTAATTGAATTAGCAAAGTAGGCATCAAAACGTTCTCTGGGTTTTCAAACTCAAGGGGCGTGTGAATCTAGAGGGGCAGGTGGCAAGTCAGGGGACAGGTCATGTTTACCCAGTTGCTATCAGCTGTGATGGGTGTAATATGATATGGAAAAGTGGCCCAAGGATGTAACAGAGAACATAGAGTCAGTGATTAACAGATAAATGTGAGTTAACATGAAACACGTGTTACTCAGAAATGAACCTGTGCCCTCTTTAATCCAAGTCAATTTAACATAGTTTTTACATCAGATTTCCCCTAAGACCCACATTGGTGAAGACTCCAAGCATCATTCATGGGGTGGTACTTGTTGTCATTCATTTTGCTCCCTTGCTAAGTGAACCCCCCATTTCTCTTCTATTGGCTGTGTACTCTGTTCAAGGCAGTCCACTTTGTACGTCAAGCCAGGGACACTTTGGTGATTTCTCCCGTCCCTGGACCCCAGCCAGCTGGAGGACGGTCAAGGAATGGGGCTGATGCTGGTAGAAAGGAGACTTCTATGCCTTAGCCTGTTAAACACATACCAGTAATAGCACATGCCCGGGTGAAAAGTGGTTCCTTCATTTTGAGACATGTTCATCTCCATCTGGGCAGCTGCTCCCTACCCCCCATCTAAGATTTGGCTGTAAGACCCTCCTCTGTGTCCAGGCCCACCTCTCCTGCCTTCTTTCTGACCACTACTACCCAACATTCATCGGCTACCCGAGCCGTGCTGAACTCTTAGGCTCTCTCTAGATCAGGTCTGCTGTTCAAACCTCTGTGCTTTTGCAGATGCTGTTCCTCCCTGCCTGGAGTTACCTTCCCCTTCTCACTTTGCTCTCTGGAAGTTCTCTCGATCTTCCAAGATCCATGGGAAGCACTACCTCCCCTAGTCCAGAGTGCAGATCACGACAAGCCAACTGCTGGGGGAGGGAGAAATTTGTAGACAAGAGTCATGGTGGTAGCAGGGCCACTGCTCTGAGGGCTGTGAGCGGATGGACAGTGAGATGAGGGTCCGGGTGTGTGGGGGACAGACACTGTGCAGCCTGGGCCCAGGGAAGGTGGGCCAGGAAGGGGCCGTCTGCGGAGGGCTCCAGAGGTGGCGCTCCTTCCACAGTCGAAGCATCTAGGTATGTGACTGGCTACTTACCCTCTCTGGGCCTCAGTCTTCTCATCGGTAAAATAGGGGTGAAAATTAAGGAGACCAGATGTCCCAGTTTGCCTGGCACATCCCTGATACAGGTCTCTATCTTACTAGTCTATCTGGTTGACTCCCCCATGTCACTCTCAGAAATGTCCTGGTTTGGACAATAAATGATATGGCCACCTTACTGATAGCAGTATTCTCTGTGTGTGGGTACTATAAGGATTCAGCGCATGCCGTAGCTCTTAGAATAGTACCAATGTTAGGGAGCGTTATTCCCGTTTTTACCTGAACTCCATACAGGGATGGGGCCTTAAGCAGTTGGAATTTGTTTCCAGGGTGATACTCTTGGGGAATGAGAATCAGAAAACAGATTGAAGGACTTCTCTGTCCCTCCAGTCTTCAGGCCCAGGGACAAACGACTGCATTAGGGCTGCTCTGTTCTGGGACCATAGGGAGACCTGTGTCCTCTCTCTAACTCTAGGTCAGCAAACAACTCTGAGGTACTTTATGCAGGCCCCTATTCCCAGGCCGCAACGTGGAAATGCTTTGTTTCCTCCAAGCCCATTATCAGACCATCACAGCCCAGAAAGCCTTTAGTTAAAGCTCTAGATGGTCCTTTGAATGGTAACACTCCAAAGGTGGGTTCTCTTTTGCGGCATCATACCCGTGGAATCGCCCTGATTCATACTTTGAACCCAGTATTTTATGAAGCGAGGTTTGCTAGGCCGCCTGGAATGTACTGAGTTCTTTGTCCTCGGATAGGCCTGGGACCTTGGTGGCTTTTGACCATGAACCCTCCTGACCGAGGCTGACCCGGACCCTGCCACCAAGTGATGTCCACATCTCCTTGGGCTCCTGACAATTTCCCAAATCACCACCATCTCTTCCTTTCCATCTTGCACAATGTTTTCTTTGGGGTTGGGACGAGGGGCGTGGGGGAGACCAAAAGCCAGCAGAAAACCCTCAATAGCTGCCTTGGCAGAATCCAGCCTTGACTCTGTGTCCCGCATCCTCTTGTCCTTTGTGTGTTTGTGTATGTGTATGTTTGGTGAAGTCCTTTTGTTCACATTCCAATAGACATGGACCTCTTCCAGCTCCCAGAGGTCCTGGAAGATAAGCAGCCATGTCATGGGAAGCATTTGGACTCAGATAGTCTGGAAAATTGATGAGAAGTGAGTGGGCAGAGATGAGCAGGGGGCAATGGCCACAGAGTCCTTGGCCAGCCACAGAAATGAAGCTGTTGGACATGAGCGCTGTGGTGTTTGGATCATCTGCAATGTGAGAAGCAAACAGTACTTCCCCTTGATTTTAGGCAAAGAAGGTGGTTAGAACCAAGCTGGGGGTGATCGGCAATTGCTTATCTACGTAATGTGAGATTGGGTGGCCCCATGTTCTTACCAACTGCACAGATAGTCCTTGAAGTCAGGAATTAGCAGGTGAGGACCACCTCAGTGGCTCCCTAGGCCACCATCCTCATTTTACACCAGGCAGCTGAGGCCCAGGAGACCCGAACTGACGCGGCTCTCCGGAGGCAGAGCTGGGGCTGGTGCCCAGGACTGTCGAGTGCTCATCAAGGCCATCTGTGCCGCGGGATTCCTTCACTGTGTGCTTCTTGCTGCCAACAGCCAGCCAATCACATGACCTTGGACGGGTCCTGGAACTCAGGGGCTCTGGTTCCTTATCTGTCAGCTGAGGCCAAGGAACTGCATGATCTGCAGGCTGCCTCCCGGAAACCACATTCCAGGATGCTCTGCTCTCCTTCCAACCCAAGACAGCGTGCAGCAGCCTACCCCCCCAGCCACCAGGCACTTTGATCTCCCACGCTCTGGCCAGGAGTTGTTTTTTTGGTCACAGTGGCTGAAATGGGTCAGGATGGAGGAATCTGGGCTTCCTAGGCTTCTAGGCTAGTGCTTCCTTCCCTTTGGCCTAGGTAGGAACAAGCAGGTCTGGTTTGCCTCCACCTCTGCCGGTCCATGACTCCCGCCCCAACCCCATCCTCAGCCTCTATACCCGAGAGGCAGGAAAATGGTAATAAGCACCAGCTCTGGAGCTGGATGGCCTGCTACGTGGGGGACCTCGGGAAGTCATCTGGTCTCCCCTTGCCCCTCCATTTCTCCATCTGTAAAATGGGGCTAGTAACAGCGCTCACCTCCAGGGCAAGGACTGCATGAGCTAGTCCTTGTAAAGCACTCAGAACCCGCACACAGTAAGGGCCGCACAAGTATTGGGTATTACTACGACTGTTGCATATATATCTATCCAACATAGAAAAATCCTTCCCTTCCTGTGACCCTGCCAGGGTCTGTGTGGCTCAATTCTAGCTGAGGGAGCATCTGCAGCAGGACTAGCGGGTCGGAATCAGACCCATGCAGCACCAAGCAACCTTCAATCTCCCTTTGAAAGAGGACCACCCTGAACCTCCCAGAAAAATGTCATTTTCCCTCCTGATGGAAGTGATTCGGTGTAACCACAGTCGGGAGCACAACTGGCTGAGATTTCCATTCACCACAGACTCAGTCTCCACTTCCCTTCTCCAGATTCCACTGGGGCAGATCAAATGTCACATGGGATCACATCGCATCACTGTTGGCACCCCGTTCACTGGCCCCTGAGACTCCAGGGGACAGAGGAGTGGGGAGCTCTGAGCCGTGTCTCTGCCCCCACCTGGCATGCACTGAGGCTTTAGCCGCTGCTCACCGCCTTGCCCTCCCATTCCCAGCTTCCTGTCCTTCTGCGTAGGGGTCTTCAGAGCACCAGGCTCCTCATACCCCAAGCTAGCGAAACTGCCTGAGCTGGGGCGCTGTTCCCACACTTCCTCTCCCAGCCTAGGGACCCGAAGCACCAATTTGCAGAGCCAGGAGGAACTCTGCCCCCATCCCTGATTTTAATTAAGGATGAATGCATCCTGCAAGACTCAGAGATTCTGTTTCTCTAAACCTAGACCAGTGGGTCATGTGGTCAGGCCCAGTCATCTCAACAGGGGAATGCACACACCCCAGGGCTACAGAAGGACCATTTTTCCAGTGGCCTTTCAGCAAATGTCCACCCCAGAAGACAAACAGGGAAAATGGAGGATGCTTCAGAGCAAAAAATGATTGGAATTAAGAACATGGGCACAACACATTCAAGTTCTCAAATGCTCAACGAATGAAACGGTTTTCATCCACAATGCGCCCTTGTGCCTCAATAGAGGGTAACCCCCAAATAATACAGTCCTGCACTTCTCTAATGAGGTACATTTAACACTTTTTTGGCCGACTTAGTCGGAATGAGAAGTGTGGTTGCCTTGGAGGTAGGGGATGGGAATGGACTGGAAAGAGGCCAGAGGGAACTTTCGGGAGCGAGTGACAGATCTGTACTTTCCTTGGGGTGGTGGTGATGTGGGTGATTTTGTCAGATTTCATCAGACTGCGCACTTAAGACCTGTGCATGTTTGTGAATGTAAATTTTACCTCAATGAAAAGTTAGAAATGTGAATTAAATAATATCTTCTTAAAATATTTAGCCTGGCCATGAGATTGCATACTTAAAATTATGCAAGAATAATATATTAATGTACATTACTCTTCCCATTCACACATCTCCCAAAATGATTTTACACAAATGTATATGCATCCTTTGAGGTCAGCATATATCACAACAAAGCTACTTTTTAGTCCAGTTTGCCAGAGCATGTCATCTCAAATTTGTCTAATTAATTTGAAATGCAGTACATTTTGAATCTAAGCTTCTTGGTGAAATTTTATGACAAAACACAAGTGCTCATTTGCGTAACTCTGGAGCAGTTTTTCTCATCTGTCTTGCGATTATCCATGATCCTCACTACGTAAGTGACCTGCGTTTTGCTTTCTGAAATGAGCTTTAAAATATTTATCACAGTTTGACACACTTGCACCCAAGGAATAGTCCCCAAATCTGTGTTAAATCTCATTTCCTCCTTCCCATTAATTCCCTCTCGTGACCTCTAAAAGCGGCCAAAACTAGCATTGATTGAGACCGTTTCAGGCTAATGTGTCTTCCCAGATTTTGTGGTTCAAATAAAGTAATTGAGGGGCGCCTGGGTGGCTCAGTCGGTTAAACATCTGCCTTTGGCTCAGGTCACAATCCCAGGGTCCTGGGGTAGAGCCCAGCATCGGGCTGTCTGCTCAGCGGGGACTCTGCTTCTCTCTCTGCCTCTCTCCCCACCTCACCGCCCCCCCCCCGACTTGTGCTCCCTCTCTCTCCCTCACTCTCTCTCTCTCAAATAAATAAATAAAATCTTTTTTAAAAAATGAAGTAATTGAAAAACAGTCCCAAATTATGAGATATTCTTAAAGAATAATAAATCCTAAACTATAAGCGATTGGTAAAGGCAACACTCTCTTTTCTAATAATTAATTTGAGGAAATAGACCTTCATCTTAAATTTGTTTTTAGGCATATATAGTAAATCTATGTGTTTAGACCAAAGATAAAATCAAGATTAATGCAGCAAATATGGGGTCTTATTTTTATTATAGTTCATTATGAAAAGATTAGCACTATTGGCTTAAGTTAGAAGTTTCTTTATGTAAAAATTTTAAGTTTTGCTCCCTACCATGAATGGGAAGCTGAAACATTCTTGAATAAATTCAAACACACTGTATTTTCCTCAAGGGCACTAAAAATAAGAGTGTTTGATTTAAACAGATGATTCTGGTTAGAAATGGGATTATAAACACCATCCTAAATTATGAATTACTAATTACGAATTTTACCACTTGACCTTAAGTTCTGTCTAGTCCTCAGCTACAACCAGTGTGGTATGATGATGTATATAAGGGAGTCTTGGCTTTTTCAACATTTCCTCAATTTAGGCATCAAAAATAGTGTTGTTCTCAAAGAAACCAACATGGGAGGCCATAAACTGTTGTTTCAGTGTGTTTTGTTTTTAATGTTGCTATTGCTCAGCACGGTTGCTACTGCCGTCAGAAGCAAAATCAGATAACTCGCCAAGAGCTCATGGGCATAGAAGCTCCCATATGGCTCAGTGGGGTGGCTGCCCAAGGAGCAGAGAATGGGGCCCAGAGAAGCCTCTTCTCCTCTCTAGGGAGATGACTGTGGGGTTTTATAGCACCCTGGGAGTTCCATGGAACACAGTTTGAAAACCTCTGGCAGTGGACCAGGCATGAGGGCTTGGTCTCAGAAGACCTGGGTTTAAAACCTGGGTTCTGGACTCTGATTGTTGGCCAGTGACTTGTTAACCTGAGTCTCAGTTTCCTCATCCAGACAAAGAGCATGGAAGCTCATCTCAAAGAGCAGCTCAAAGGAGGCTTATAAACGTGCCTTGGAAACCGTGAAGTATCGGGTTTGTTTTGTTCCTTAAGTCTTACTGTGTCTCAGTCGCATGTTGCGTACCATCTCATCTCAGTTACTTAAGGGCTTAGGATTGTTTGGCCTGGTTGATGCTACTACTCTCCCTTTAGCTTTGCAGCCATACTGTCCACTGGAGAATGGACAAGGGGGAAGAGCTGACTTTGTTATCACCCCCCGGCATAAGGGATTCCAGGCTCATGAGTCATTCTTGGGACAGACCACTCTGACGGATTTCTTTTCACTTTCAGGTGAGCCAAGAGAAGGGAAACTGTTCTTTCCAGAAAAACCCAACCCCCTGCATCATCCCTCAAGAGCAAGAAAATATCTTCCATACAATATTTGCCTTTTTCACAAAGTCTGGAAGAAAAGTCTTGGTAAGAATTTGCTTACTAGTTGGGGTAGCATGGGTGGTCCTCACTAGGAAAGCAAGTCTGAGATGAGAGGCCAGTTTTCTATTTGGCATTTATTACTTCCCAAATCTGGTTTTAATCAATTGGCGTATAAAGTCACAAGGACTGTGGTCAACTCCTATTTTTCAGCCTGAGGTTTCAATCAAAGTGTTAAATTTACATTCCAAATTCCATTGCCTGGCAAAGGGAAAACCTTTGCAACCCACCAAGCACAAAGTAAAACATTTCTCCAACTAGTAGGAGTCTAATCAAGAGTGATGGTTCTCCTCCAAGCACTGTGGAAAACTCTGGGGCAGGATCCATTAAACTAAACATCCCTGTACCCTGCGACCCAGCATTCCACTCCCAGGTATCTCCCCAAGATAAATGAGTATTTATGTCCCCCAGAACACGTGGATAAAGACTTTTACAGTAGTCTTATAGTTAGAAGCTGGGAACAGTTCAGACCCCCACCCACAGAAGGACTGGTAGGTCTTGTGGTGTAGCCGCACGGGGAACATGACAGAGTAATGAACGAATGAATGAATCTCACAGACATAATAACTCCTGAAAGAAGCTGGAACCAAAGCACACATGCTATTTCACTTACATGGAGTTCAGAAATAGCAAGACTGGCAGTGGTGTTGGAGGTCAAGATGGCGGTTACTCTTGAAGGAATAGCAACAGGGGGGAGGCTGCTTAAGTACCGGAAGTGTTCTACATCTTGACCTGGGCATAAACGTGTAAGATGTCCATCAAGATGGACCCTTATGGAATTGTATGCTTTCCCAAAGCCTCCTTTCCTCCATATATCTGGTTCCATCTCTTTGGCTCCTTGTTTCAGGCTGGGCACATCTCCCTCACAATTTTTTTTCTCTTTTTTTCCTGAAAAAGAAAGTAGGACTGTTTGCCACTTGGAATATGGGGGGATGGTTTTTTGGTTTTGAGGGTTTTTCTCGGTTTTGTTTTTGGTTTTTGTTTTTACTTACCTAGTGCCGATGAAACAACTATTTTTAAAAGCCCTTAGAATGGTTAGGTACAGTGATACCTAGTCGTGTGACAGACGCGACTCTGTATCGGGCTGACAGTCCTACACCACCCTTGAATCATCGTAAACATTTGTGTATACGTTTTGGATCCTACCTTACAAAAGAGAAGAATTTCTCTTTTGTAACTTTAATTTGGAATTTAAGTTTCTGTTGGTGACTCACGTATTTTCTTGGTCAAACCTGTGCTTTTCTTTACTCATATGTTTTCATGAATCCTATGACTTCTCAACCCTCTTATTTGCTCTACCTGAAAAAAAGGAGCACGAAAGTGTATTTGCCGCTGCATAGGCAAAAAATCACATAATGTAGGAAACACACCCTGTGTTCAGAACTCATAAGAAAAATGGTTTTGGAATATGTAAATGTGTTTCTTTTTGAAAACGATTATTTCTCCTTGTGAAATCCAGTTTTTCGGTAGGGTAGACCAGTGTGTGGCTTTTTCCCATTTGCTTGACCAGAGTTTGTTCTGGTGCCTACTGGGCAGGAAATCCCTCTATTGCCCTCTGGTGGCAATAAGGAATGATTGCACCTTCCTATGGAATTCCTCTGCCTGGGATTGTCTTAGTGACCAGAATAGAACCTCATGGAGCCCTCTACTCCATAAACTGTTGTGCATTTGTCTTTGTTTTTAATACCATTTGACAGCTCTCTGATTTTTCTTCTCAGGACTGTGAAAAAACAGGAATTTCTTGCCTAACGATGCACTGTAACCTTAGTGCACTTGCTAAAGAAGAAAGTCGTACTATAGACATTTATATGCTGCTGAACACAGAAATATTGAAGAAGGTAATTCCTGGGGAACTGCACTCTTTGGGCTCATTTAAAAGCATTGGAGTGGGTTTTCTCAGAAACTCTGCCTGCCCCTTTTAAAACTTTTCTGGCAAGTGCCATTGATAATTTGATGCTGGAGGATGCTGGGGGTGGGGGATAACAGACCCTTGCTAGTCCAAGTGTGGTCTGAGGACCAGCAGTATCAGTAGCACTTGGGAACTTATTAGAAATGCAGAGTTAAAAAAAAAAAAAGAAGAAGAAGAAGAAGAAGAAGTGCAGGATCTTGGGCTCTATGACCCAGACGTAACTGAATCAACATCTTCATTTTAATAAGCTCCCCAGGTGTTTTGTTTGCACATTTAAGTTTCCTGGACTTTAGCTTGCATCAGAATCACCTGGAAGCCTTGTTAAAATGAAAATTCCTGGGGGTGGAGTTTGAGATTCTGTATTTCTGACAAGCTCCCAAGGGATGCCAGTCCCACTGCTCTCGGGATCCCCTTCTAAATCAGTTGTCAACAGACCTTTTCTGTAAAAGGCCAGTAGTAAATATTCCAGGCTTTCCAGACCATACAGTCTCTTGCCACAGCTCAGCTCTGCCATTGTATCATGAAAGCAGCCATAGACAATACTCAAATGAGTGGGCATATTCCACATTGGCTGTGTTCCAATAAGACTTTATTTACAAGAAGGCAAAGGGCCAGATTTGACCCCTGGGTGGTAGTTTGCCTTTCCTTTTTTGGGCGACACCTTCTTTCAGAGGTCCAACTTTTGAATTTCAGGTGACTTTGCTATTATGGGTTTGTCATCTCAAAAGAGGCTCATTTAAAAATACCTCAGTCAGTGAATTAGTGGTTCTTAAAAAATGTCAGACAAATTCACTGATTTATTTTAACATAAGAGCGGCTGAGTATGAAAGGCCACATCCAACAAGATGCTTTAAAAATAATCACTTGTGAAGATAAAATAAAATATGCCTGTTAGCCACAGAGATTCTATTTATTTTCCTCTGGAAAAACTGAATGTGTTCAGTATAAACCTGAATGAATATCTTTAGAAAAGTTGTTCCAGTGTTAGTTTTTAAATTAGGCGTGGCAGTAGCATGCCGACCTGAGAAATCCCAGGCAGGGGGGATACAGGATGTTCCGCCCACTTTCCGTCTGTAGCTGGCGCCGCCCCCACACACCCAGGCAGAGCCATGCGCAGTTCTGTTCTCTCTGGTTTTCTTTGCAGGGAAATCAGTTTGGGGTGCGTTGGGCTCTCACAGCAGTGACTCCCTGTTGTGCGTCTCCTTTAAAACAGGACAGCATTGGGAGAGGACCAGGCAGGAGCCAGAGCCCCAGGGGCATCCTGAGATTCCGGGAAGGGGGTCTGGAAGCCCCGCATCACAGGAAGCGCCTTCCCAACGTGGGTCCCCAGGATCCTGTATACTTACCTGTCCCGGTCATCTTCGTGACAGATGGCCCTGGTGACAGTTTTATTCCCCATGCCGTGCTTGTCATTGTCAACAGAGCCCTGATTATGGCACTGAGGACAAGAAGCCACTCTGATTCCTCTTTCACCCTTAACCCAGACGTACGCTGCTTGACTTCACTCATCTGTCCTTAATTTAATTGCAAGGCCCAAGGCCTTTCTTGCATCAGCTCTGCGGCCGGCTCCTCTTCAGCTCTCTCCCTCTCGGTGACCTGTGGTGACCCTTTGCCAAGGGGCATGTCCCACTGACTGCTGTTCCCAAGGGCCATCCAGGCCAGTCTGCATCTAAGAGACGGATGTGGGGTGTCTTCTGTAGGTGTTAGAGGCTTATTCTCACTGAAAGTGCCCTTTCTGCAGAAACCAGAAATTCCAGGTGCAGAGGAAAGCCTAAAATGAGGCCGACCTGGAACCAGATGGGGCCCCTGCTGCTCCCAGAGCTTGAAATGCAGAAAGTGAGTCCCCTGTAGCCAGCCATGACCTCCCTTGGGGAGGGAGCGCTAGCCGGCGCCGGGAGCCCTCTGGCCTCCCTAAGGATATGGAGCTGCTCCAGCCTTGTGGTCTGCCTGGGCTTACAGTTGTGTTTATTTTCCTTTGACCTCAAGGTCCAGCCCCAGACCAGGGAATTTGAGGTCTTATTGTTTCGATCTTAACAAGTTTTCACTTGAGATGTAGGGTCTGACTTTGTCAAGTAGCAGAGGATTCCGATTTCCCTGAAAGTGTTCTTCGGCAACTGCCGGGGCCTGTCGCATGGCAGGCCGCTCGTTCAGCTCTGACAATTACCGTCATCGTCATTACCATTACTGTGGGGACATCCAAGATGGCGATGATCCGAGATCGCCAACAGTATATCCTGACACATAAAACCACGAATCTGCACAACTGTTACATTGGTAAAAGCTTATTTGCCCACAAAATTATTTACTGCTTAGTGAGAGCTCACTGGCACAGTCCGTTTGAGTGGCAAGCTTCCCAGAAGCATTCAAGATTGGTTTTATGGCCGTTTGAAAACAGAACAATAATCAGGGTGTAGCTCCCAGGTAAAGTACCCAAAGTGGCATCCCGAGTGTCCTCCCAGGAAGGCCTCCCTGGCTTCTTGGGCAGAGAGGAGCAGAGGGCTCCCTCAGAACCGTTTTCTAGGAGAGGGTCCTCCACTCTCACTCTCGGGGGGTAGGGTTTACCAGAAATGGGGCAAAGCTGGCAGCGGATGTATACCTCCCTGTGTGGCAGGCAGGCTGAGGACACGGGGGTGGGTGGGCCACGCAACACCTTGCAGGCGGAGCCCCAGCCGCCCCCACAGGTGGGCTGCCCAACGCTCCGGTTGCCTGTGCTGTTTCCACAGCAGAAGCCGGGCACTCCTCCACCCACGGTCAGTGCAGCACCGTGTGCACCACGGGCTCAAGGTTCTGACCCTTCCCTGAGCCATAGTTTTGCCCTCTTTCCAAATTGTCCTCCACCGCTGCCTGGGAGCCATTTTCTCATTACCTGGATCTGAGCCCCCACCAAGGCTGGCGACTGCCTCTGGCTGGTGGGTTCTTCCTCAGTCTTCGATGAGCCCACGCCCACCACAGTCTCCCTGCTCTTCGGGCCATCGCCTGATTTATAAGCCATATGTTTCCCTTTGTTATCCCTCCATCCAGTCCCCTCTCTCCACGTTAGATGGGATTGACCCCCAGACAGACTCATTTAAGGGTAGAGAAAGAGTTAAAAGTAACCCATGTGAAGGGTTTGAGGGTTGTGGTCAGAGCAGGAAGATGCTTGAGAAATAGAAATCAGATGCCTTCTACGGAATGCCAGGCCTGGATTTGTTGTACACAATTAAACAGCTTTATTTATTTTCTACTCTTTGTGACTATGTCAGTATCAATATCCAAATACCTGGCTCCCACCACTTGGAGACCACAGCACACAAGCTTGCATGTATTGGTGATTGGCAGAACTTCAGGTTTTCAGCATCCGCCACGGCAGGAGAGAATTCTCGAGAGAGACTGGGACACTCTGCTTTATGTGGGTGCCGGGGATGGGAAGGTATCTAGTTCAGTGATAACATTTTTGCCTGGCCCACATGGAATCTTGGAATTTAGTTCGACCCGGTACCTGAAGGCCCAGACGTTGTTGCTAAAAATATATATATATTAAATAAAAGAATAGAAAGAAAAAATCTGTCACTGAGTTGTGTTGTTTCCTCCACAGGACAGTTCATCTGTCATCCAGTTTATGACCCGCGCCAAGGTCAAGGTGGACCCTGCCCTGAGGGTGGTGGAGATAGCCAATGGGAACCCAGAAGAGATGATGGTGAGTCAGCCCCCCTAGAACAGCCCTCCTCAGAGGGTGAGGGAATCTGGGTGGCGTAGTGCTAGAATTTGACGGTAAAGACGGTCTCTGAGCCAAGATGCCAGCTTTGTGGTAGACCCAAGACCAGGCCTGCCTTGGCTTCCAGGCCCCCATGGAGAACTTCTGTGGTCTGCTCTTGTGATAGCATTGTTCTTTACTGTGCCATCATTATGTGAAAGCTCCCAGCTCTGACTGGCCAAAGAAAAAATAGCCTGGAAGTACCCTTGACAGGGCTTGGATTTCCACTCTGTAAGCCAAGACTATTTTTATCTTTCTCAGACCTTTCCCTGGAACCTCATCTGCCTCCCCAATCGCATTGCTCCGTGGATAAACACTGGGCGTTTTAAAAACAAGTTGTCTGAATAAGTTTAAAGAGGTCACATCCAGATTTCCAAGCCCTAGAACCTTCTTTCATTCTCTATACCCTTGTCCTCTGTAAAGTGCAGTTGGGAGGCAGGCCTCAGAGACATAGGAGGGCACAGCAGCCGGGAGGTTTGGACAGATGGGGGTGTGGGAGAGGCTGGAGGGGGAGTGTGGCCTTGGGATTTTACTGCTCTTTACTGGTTTTCATGGGTGGGGAGGGGAGCTGCATCCCTGACACCCACACTCAGATCCTAGGCAGATAGAAAGGGACACAGCAGCCTTTGACCTGGTTTTGCCACTGAGCTAGGCAATGATGCTACTTTTTTGTACCCCTTCCCTGTAATTCACCTTCTCTCAGGGGACTCTTAGAAGAGTCCATGCTGCTGTGACAAATTTACCAATGTGATAAATTCATAGAGATTATGTACCTACAAAGAAAAGGTGGTTAACTTATTTCCCATCGACAATGGGCACACCACACCTCTAAAGGTTAGGATGGGGAGCAGACCAAAGCCCGCTCTTCTAAGACCCCAAAAAAAGTAAGTCTCTGGGGACCACCATGAAACCTCAGTCCTGCTCCTGTGTGTGGTGAGCAAGAGACGAGAGCATTGGCTGGTCCAGAATGAATGTGGTTCTGTGAAATGGGGAGGGATGTTGGAGCCACATCAGGACTTGGGCTCAAATCAGTCAAGGACCGTCAGATGCCAAGCTTGACTCCTCAGTTCACACTGAGGAATTGGCCAGCCGCTAATTTTAATAACAGAAACCGAGCGGGATGACAAGGAAAGGCACTGGCATCTCCACCCTCGAGGGTGAGTTTTTCTGGCAGGTCAGAGATTTGGAGCCGGCTCTTGCCTTTCCCTCCCTGCCTTTTGGCCTTTGCACTGCTAATTCAGACCCTCACCTGGTCGGTGAAGGAGAATGTGATTCATTGCTCACTGTCATCGCTCTGGTTAAGAAGGTTTCTAGAATGCAATCCATGCCCAACAGGAGAGGTTTGGAATGTTCGGGTAGACCACAGTGTTCCCAGTTAAGAGCTAGTGGATGTAACGTAGCAGGTCTTCCACAGGTGGAATTCCTTGTGTAGATGGAAAAAAAAAATCACTGGGCACATTGCCTTCGATGAGAACACTGAGCTGTGGGATCCAGGAAGACATTGCTTAACATCCCATTGTCAGCTTCTGAGTCATCTGTACGCCCCCAAAATACCACTTGCATTAATTACTGTTCCATTTTGAGCACTATGGTGATAGTTTCATTATCAAGAGTTCTTTGGGGGCGCCTGGGTGGCTCAGTCGTTAAGCGTCTGCTCTCAGCTCAGGGTGTGATCCCAGCATTACGGGATCGAGCCCCACACCAGGCTCCTTCTCTGGAAGCCTGTTTCTTCCTCTCCCACTCCCCCTGCTTGTGTTCCTTCTCTCGCTGGCTGTCTCTCTCTCTGTCAAATAAATAAATAAAATCTTAAAAAAAAAATAGAGTTCTTTGGAAGACGCTCTCATTTCCACTGATTTTTCTTTAGCACTCAGCCTTCAGAATCCTACAACGTACCCTTCTCCCTCCTTTCTGGGACTTTGCCTTTTCAACCCATGAGCTAAGATGAAGTCCTACAATCTGTTCTCAACTTTCCTGGCAGGGGGGGAAAAAATCTTTTCTGAGTAGGAAGGTTTGCTTTTTTAGAACAAACACGTTCTTCCCTGCATGAGTCTTCTGAATGCCTGGCTCTCTGTCAACTGTCTATTTGAGGGGAAATTTCCATGGAGGATAGCCACCAAATTTAAACCAGGCAAAATTTCACAAGATTTTAGATTAGGTACCAAATTTTGAAGGCCTTGGAACCTACAGGAAGTGTACCTGCAGCTGGTATGGAGCACGGAGTGGGTGAGAAGAGGAAACGATCTGATTTGTAACCACGTAATCTGTACACGAGGGACATCAGCTGATTTTCCTGTGACCCTTGGGACCTTTGTTTTTATGCTACGGTCTGAGTAGTGCTTGACAAAGCATTGGGGGGAATAACTAGAAATATGTAATAGATTCTTAAAGCGTTTGCCCTGATATTAATAAATAGATCTGGGAGTACTTTTCCAGGTCGGGTGTTAGCATTTGTCCAAGACCAACCCCACCTGAGAGTTCCAGGCGAGACCGGTGGGGTGGCATTCCAGACTGCTTTCCAGGTGCCAAGAGTATGCTGAGTTTCCCATTCTTATTCAACCCAGCCCTTCTTACTTTTCAGGGAGAGTTGCCAACAACTAAGGCTAAAAATTCCCCCAGGGCCAACCAAGAATCTGGAGAATCAGCTTTGCGACTGTGAGCCACCACCCCCAGCTCCCTTCTCAGGCTGGGTGAGAAGCTTGTAGGAATTCCATAGCAAACCTATTTTCTTGATATTTTTCAAATAGAAAATATGGTACACACATAAATCCACAGATGATTAAGTCATCGCCATGTGCAATGGGTACCGGGCTGAGATCTTAGGAGGGAGGAGGAGGGACTGGCTCTCTCTTTTTGGCAGAATCGGAATGGGTTCAAAGGCTATCTGGTGGCTCTCAGAATCACCAGGAAGGCGAACCAGACACCTGAGGAGCCAGGACCCCAGGCTCTGTCTGGCCACAGGAAGAGCCTGGAGTGGTGCCCTGGACACAGCCGTCCCTGCCTGGCTTCTCACGGCCTCTTGCTCTGGAGTCAGGCAGGAGCCTCTCACTGGCTGAGGTTAGGTCCCTGTCGCCGGGAGACCACACCCCAGGGAAAGCAGATCACTAGCGTTTCTGCTTCATCATTGCCCTGAGACTCACACAGAGGAGGATTCCCCCAGCACTTAGGGGTGGGGGAGGTCATACGGGGACTGCTAAAAAGTGACAAATGTCACCTCCCATGTGCGTCTGCAATCCTGAGGGTCAGTATTGGGCCAGCAAACCCCTGGCTCTTCTTAGGGTGTCCGTCTGAGCCAGAGTCCTTGTTCAATCATTTAGACCACTTTGTTGGGCAAGCTGCAACCTTGCTGAGAGAATATGAAAATCTTTGTCCAAAGATGGTTAAGGAGTGTTCGTGCTCTTTTGCTTTTTTTTTTTTTTTAAAGAAAGAATGTGCTTGAATGAGTGTTGTTTCCATGCTTCTTTGACAGGGCGAACGTTTGGGGCCCTTCAGCTTCTGCCATGGTGTATGGGAACTATGTGTCCACATTGGCGTTCACCTCCCTCATGCAGCCTCCTCCATCAGCATCCCTTCTGCAGAGGGGAAGACGGGTCAGAATTTTAACAAGTGCCCAGAAATTCCCTCATGCCCCCACCTCCCCACCCCGGGTTAGAACCGCTAAGCCTCTTCCTCTAGTGAATGAGGAGCCTCTGACACTTGGGAAGAAGAAATGACTTGCCCAAGACCTCACAGTGACTGAGCCCAGAACAGTGCCCAGAATCCTTGACTCCCAGCTGGCCATCCCTTCCCCCTCCCCACTGCAGCCAGCCAGTCCCCAGGGAAGGCACTGAGCCTGCAGGGGTGAAAGGGCCTGGACCAATGCAAAGTATCCAGGAGGGAAAGGAAATCGTTGACTCGTTTTAAAGTATCTCTGTTAAAACCACCCAGGTGGCCTTGGAGCCCGGCCAGCTCCTTCTGACTGGACCTGGCTGTCCTCACCCCAGAGGGGGCTTTCCCTTCTCGGCCTAATCAGATCCCAGAATGAAGCCTCAGGACCGCAGCCATGCTTTCACTTCTAAAGAAACCTGCCCTGTCAAGTAGTCATTGATCAGGACAGCAATTTTCTCTGAAGCCATTTCAGTTCAATTCCCAGGCTTGGGGCCTTTTCGAGAAGTCAGTCCTCTTTGGATACAGAGCACTGCATCTCCTCTTGGGAGTCAGAAAAGCCCAGATTCAAATCCATCTCCCTCAAGTCCTAGGTGTGTGACTCTGTGTGTCGGGTAGGCTCTGCGAGCCTCAGTTTCCCCACCCATAAATACGGGAAAGCTGCTTTCTACTTGCTAAAGATTTCTGCCTTTGTTCTGCACCCTACCATTGCCCCCCAACCAAAGACACAAGCCAGGGCATCTCAACCAGAGGGGCATCACCTGACATGGCAAATAGACATGACTCCACGTAAGATGCCACATATGGTCCTTTTGTCGTGCTGCCTCCTGACCTATGCTTTACGCTTTTACAGCCGCCTAGCAGATTGCGGCTTGGGCTGTACCATTTATGTGGCCAGTTACAGTTAAAATCACGTTCCACAGGGCAAGAGAGTCCCCCCCTTGAGTCTCAAGTTGCATTGAGATGTAGGATGCAGACGAGGGTCATTGGAAGGTCACCACCATCCCCATCCTATACCATCATCCGAAGGTGGTCCTCGCCTTCCCCCACCACCCCCACAAGTGAGAATTCACTTATAACCGTGAGACATTGAGCAGTATCGCAGCGCAGTTTGCCAGAACGTGAGTCCTACTCCCTAATAGTCACCATTTGTGTATTTACTTGATGAATACTTATTGGGCCTTGCTAAGAGCCAGGTGCTGTGCTAGGCCCTAGGGATTCAATGGGAAACAAAATAACAGGGTCCCTGCACTCCCAGAGCTGACTGAGGGGACAACAGATGGTAAACAAGGAAGCAGAGAAGGATTTCATTCATATTGAGGTTAGTTCTGTGGGGCTAACCTGCTTTCTATTAAGGGGGTCAGAGAATCTTTCTCCAAGGACGTTGAGACCTAGAAAGTGAGAAGGAATTTGCTGGCCAAGGATGGGGAGAAACGCCCCAGTTTGCAGGGAGAGCTGCTTGAATACCCGAACAGCCCGCCATATTCACGGCTCAAAGACCAGTGTGGCAAGAGCCCGGGAAACAGTGAAGATGTCTGTGGAGGAATGCGTAGACAGGGCCATGCCATGTCATGCCAGGGGTCAGTAGCAAAGGGAAAGCCCCTGAGAGCTTCTCTTTGAAGCAGGGAATGGCATGATCCCATACACAGTTGACCCTTGAACAATGCAGGGGTTAGGGGCACCAAGCCCTGTGGCAGTCAAAAATCTACATATAACCTTTGTCTCTCCAAAAACATAATGACGAGTAGCCTACTATTGACTGGAAGCCTTACTGATAACATGAACAGTCAATTAACACATATGTGGTATGTTATCCGATTACGTCCTATATTTGCACAATGAAGTAAGCTGGGGAAAAGAAAATGTTATTAAGAAAATCATAAGGGAGAGAAAATATATTTACAGTACTGTAATGTATTTATTGAGAAAAAATCCACATAAAAGTGAAACTGCACAGTTCAAACCTGTGTGGTTCAAGGGTCCACTGTATATTCTCTAAAAATCACAAGCTGCCATGGGGTTAATGGATCATAAGAAGAAAAGTGGACATATGAAGGCTAGTTAGAACCTTGTGGCAGTTACCTGGCAAGAGGTAACGGTGGCAGAGGAGATGGAAGTGAACAGGTAGATTTTTATCAGTAAAGATGCGGCAATTTGTGCTGGTCACACATAGGGAATGCCTGTCCCCAAGGGCTGGGAGGGACCAAATGACATCTTAATGCAAAGCCCCTTGCCTGGTGCGTCCACAGGGGAGTTCAGTGAACAGTGGCTCTCACTGCATAGAGAGATGGCCAAGGACAGGACGAACCACGTGAAGAATAAGCCTCTCCTTCCCCCAAATCCTACAGAGTCTCGGTCAGTTTATACTAATCCACGGATCTCTGGTTATCGTCATGATGTCATCATCATTGTTACTTTTGTAAACAACAGAACCCACTCCTAAATTTGAATATGCTCTGGTTGAATCAGGGCTCGGGTACCTCAAATACCCCCCATTTTTTTATCTCCATTTCCTTTTTTTTTTTTTTTAAGATTTTGTTTATTTATTTGAGAAAGAGAGAGAGAACACAAGCAGAGGGGAGGGGTACAGGCAGAGGAGAAGCAGACTCCTCTGAGCAGGGAGCCCGATGCGGGGCTTGATCCCAGGACCCTGGGATCATGACCTGAGCCAAACACAGACACTTAACCGACTGAACCAGCCAGGTGCCCCTTTATCTCCATTTCCCTTGGTGGCCTCTGTACGTACCCCCTCATCAAAACCCTGGACTCTAGAGAGTTCTGCCATGAAAGGTTGTATTTTAGGACAAGGCTGCTGTCTGGTCCATCAAATTCTTTCACTAAACATGAGTTGAACCCCCAATAAGTGTGAACAAGAAACATTTATTACCCTCAAGACTTCCACAGCACACACAAGTGAGCACTGCACACCCACACACACGCACACGCACACGTGTGCACACACAGCCCTGCACGCAGCACAGTGTGGTTACGTGCTGAGAGTGCCTTGCTGAAGAGGTGAGGACAGGCTGCACGGAAGGAGGCCGTGACCCTGAACAAGCCCTTGAAGGAGTTTTCTAAGTGCCAAGGAAAAGGGCAGGCATTCCGCAGGAAGTCACACAGGGTCTTAGGCTAGATTCTCAAGAAGCAAACATGAGATGAGCTTGTGAGCCCAGATGATGGGATAGGGAAGATGAAGGAGAGAGGGAAGGATGAGACTTCAGGGGACCCTAGCCTCAGCCTGATCCTGTGGGGAACTCCGGTATACACATAACACCCCAGAGTTTGTCCTCCTTGAAGTGGGGAGCTGGGCTTTCAAACCTGCTTGCCATTGGCTCGGGGCTGCCCCAGGAGGAAGCTCCAAGATCCTTTGCTCCCTCCCAGCATAGCCTAGGGGAAGTGGCCTTTAAGTCATGCCATCCACTGGGACGTCCCATTGTGCCTAACGACTCGTTGTTTTAGATCCACACGTGTATATTCAATTCCTGTGATGTGCCCGACATTCCATGTGATTAGCTGTGGTGACCCTCCCAACTCACTATCATTACTCTCCTTTCCTGTTGGGGAAACTGAGGCCCCAGGAGGTGAAAAGACCTTCCAACCTGAGGTGTCACAGCTTGTCAGTCGAAGAGCCAGGACTGGCTGCCGGATCTGCCTGTTTGCAAGCGCTGAGTCTTCCTTGATCCTGCGTTCCTCTGCCCTGGGCTGGCCCGTGGCCTTGCGCCCACACACAATGAGAGCGCCGTTGTCAGCAGGTGGTAGGGATCACAGTCATGGGTGGTAAGCAGCTGGTCCTTGGTCTTTAAGAGCGACCCTTGGCTCCGGCAGCCTGAGCAGCACATCATGTGAGGACTTCAGGGTCTGTTGATTCTGGAGCTCTTCCTGTTGTGGTCTGGGCCTCCCCAGATGCACAGCTTCTCATCAAGATAGCCTGGAGGTGGATGAGCTGTCCTCCCCCTCCCTTTAAAGAGAGGTCCTGAGGATTATCCCCAGTAGTGGATACAAAAGCTCTCAATGCAGGATCTGGAACTCGGTAAGTTCCCAACAGATGTGACCCGTTATTAACAACAAAGGAATTAGCATCAGCCCAGCTCTTCCCCCCTCATCCCATGCCCCCCCCCCATCCTAACAGAGTAAGGCTTCTCTGAACCCCGGGGCCTGACGGCTACAGCAGGTTTGACATCTCTGCGTGTCCCAGCGTAGACGTACAACATCAGGCTCGCCAGATGTGCAGTTTATTTTCTGCTCCTTGATCTTGTCTCCATAGGTCTCCCTGCTCCCCTGAGCTGCGTGCTTCCCAAAGGCTGTGTTCTGAGAGCAGCTTAAGACATGGTTCTGCCAAGAACATTTCCTCCAGCCCCCACAGCCCTTTCTCCGTCCTCCCTCTCCCACAGCCTCACTGGCTAGTAGATGTAATCAGAAGCAGGTGGAAATGTCATTTCCTCATCCCAGAGGTTCTTCCCTTTCCACTTTTTATTGTACTCGAATTCCTTTTCTGTGAGATGGGTGTGAGGTTGACTGCAGAGAGCATCTTGCCATTGCAATTGACCTTCAGCCGACCTGGGTCTGAGGTTGAACCTCCCTCGAGGGAGTCTCAGCACTGGAAGCCCTCGTCCAGCAGAGGCCTGGGCCAGGTGCACCCCACTGTGGTCATGTCTTCAGGCCTCACAGAGACCTGAGCATCGCCAGCTATGACATGAGGCCTATTTGCGGTGGTGGGAACGTAGAAGTTTCCAGAGACACAGAAGTGAATTGAGCACTCTGGTTCTGGTTTGCCAGCTGCCTCAGACTGGAAGTTGGCTCCCAGTGGTCCCCTGACACCAGCTTGCCAGCCTCAGGTGCATGAAACTTTACAGCAGCAGGCGGGACGTGCAGTGTCTGGGCCGGCTGTTGGCCCAGCCTGATGTCCATCCTCCTCAAAGCCTCTGTGGAGACAAACCTGCAGGCTCCTCCTCCTCTGTATTCTTTTTTTTTTTTTTTTTTTTTTTTTTTTTTAGGTTTTTTATGTATTTATTTGACAGAGACAGCCAGCAAGAGAGGGAACACAGGCAGGGGGAGTGGGAGAGGAAGAATCCCTTTCTCCTCCCCTCCTTTTCTACTGGAAGCATACACCTCCGGGCACCCCTTCACCTGCAACCCTGCTCCCCAGGCTGTTTGTTCCTTGAACCCCCCACGGGAAGTTCTCCCATCTAATTTACAGTCGTTTCTCAGCTAATGCTCCTGGCATACTGCGGACCATGTCCCTCCCCTGGTCAAAACCCTGCATGGCAATCCCGTTCCTCTTAAGATAAGGCATATGATTCTTAATACAGCCTCCAGCCCTTCCTGTCTCTCTAGCTGCATCTTGAACATCTTCCTTTGGCTTCTTGTTCATTCTGTTTGCCCCAACCCCACTGTCTACTGGCCCTGTCGCACCCCTACCAAGCACACGCCTGCCATGGGGGTTTTGCACACACTCTTCTTCTCCTTAGAATGCTGTTCCCTACCCCCCACCCCACTTTTGACTCATCACCCTCAGCTCAAGTAGTTCCCCTAGGAACTCTTTCTGACAGCCATGCCTAGCTCAGAGTCTTTCATAACTATGAAACTCTCCTTTCCCTGAACTTGTCACAATTATGATTTCACATTTATGTGTCTAATTGGTCAGTATTCTCTAAAAGCCAAAATTTGTGAGAGCCAGGACCACCTGCCTGACCATCACGGAACCCCAACAGTGCCCGGAACGTAGCAGCTGCTATATACACCTTTGTTAGGTGGATGGATGGGTGGATGGATAGACAGAAAGATGGATGGGGTGGATGGACAGGTGGTTGGATGGACAGATAGGTGGGTGGGCAGATGGGCAAATGGCTAGAACCCCCCGCAGGGAAATCACATTTGCAAATATATTTTTGAGAGAGAGCCAGGAAGCACACTCGGAGACTCCAGCTTCGAACCCCAGCATCTCTTGTTGCAGACTGAATCATAGTCATGCTTCCTCTCACGCTATGGCCAAGAGGACATTGAATCTATTAATATGTGCATTCATGAATCACATCATGAATCACGATCCTGGTTCAGGCGACAGGAGGGCATGCATTTGAAACCTTGTTCTGTAAGAATTCACAGGGTGCTGGAGTCCATCAGTACCTGACAGAGTGAGAAGGACTTAAGGCCAGGACTGCCAAGTGCTTAGCTATGGTTTTAAAGCTAAGTGTTGGGGAGCCAGGGGTTCCCTTGAGCCGGTTCAGGGCCTGCCGGGGCTGGCGTAAGAAGGGACAGGCTTGGGAAGGGGGGCTCAGCAGGATGGTCTCGGGCTGCCTACCTTCTTTACAACCAGAGAACCTCCACTTTTTTCTCTTTGGGACATCGGGATACCACAGTAGGTCTCTTCTGCTAAAAGAGGTTGAGAATTGCTGTTTCCAAAACTCAGAGAATGAATGACGAATTCTGCCAAAAAGAGAGGGGTGGGTCAGGCTTCTTGGAACAGGAGATGTTGGAGCAGAGTCTCTCTTTCTCAATTTTTTTTTTTAACTTGGCTTTAAAATGCTCAGTTAAGAAAAATTTTCATAGCAAAAAGATAGAAAACAGAAAAAATGCCCATAATATCAAAAAGCACCTGCGTACTTTTAAAACTTCCTACCATTTTTCTGCAAAGCTGACGTCTTCTAGATACTTACTTGATATTCTCATTTTTTTCACTTCATGTTGTAACATTTATCATTTTTCCCATGTTATTATCATGTTTTCAGAAGTATTTAAAATGTGGAAATCAGGCAAAAAGCTGATTGCACATCCTTCCAGTGGTAGACTGGAACATTCCCTAGCCCCTTTCTACCTTAAGATGAGTACGGACAAGCAGCAGCAGTAGCATCACCAAGGAGCTTATCTGAAATGTGGAATCCCGGGCCCCAACCCAGACGCACGGATTCAGAACCTGCATTGTAACCAGGCTCCTCACGTGAATCTTGGACACCCTGAAATCTGAGAAAAGGTTTAGCAGGCCTGCCTAACTCACTAGGGCCTGGAGTCTGGGAAGTTACAAGTTGATTGTAGAAGACCGATCCGTTATAAATGACTTCTGCCAGGAAAGGTGAAAATGCTTTCCTCTGTCTTGCAGAAAATAAAATCCCAAAGGTTGTAGTTCAGCGCCCTACATGGTATTACCCAGTGTTGTATCCGATTCTCAGATCCATCTTTGAACTAGTTTCACCACCCGGCTGATCCCCCTCAGTGATGAATTAAACACATCTTTAGCATGTGTTCACTCTGTGTTTGTAGGAGAGGCAGGTCTTGAGTTTTTTAAAAGTTGTGCTTTGACAGCCAGGCTTACGATCATCCCTTTTAACAGCCCTACGGGATTCCACGCTGCGATTGACCATAATTGTCCACTTACTTAGCTGTTGCCCTATTGTTAGGTATTGAGGAAATCTCTATTCTGTACCAGTATAAATAATTGTGCAGTGAACATCTTCGAAGACAAAATGTTTTCTGTATTTTATGTTTCTTCCCCTTTGAGTAAATTTCCAAGTGCAGAATTAATGGACCAAAGGGTATGAACATTTTTAAGATGAGCAGTATTGGAGTTTGCCAAGCGGACAAGAACGGAAGAGTGTTCCAGGTGGCCGGAACATGGGCCTCGCAGGCAAGATGACACAGACTGGCTAGGATGTGAATGGTTGCCCTGCGAGGGGCTGGCAAGGTAGGAGAGAGACCAGACTGTAAAGAGCCCAGGGCCCTGGATGGTGTATTCACACCGATAGTGTAATCAGAGAAGCAATAGAAGACCTGCATTTTAGAAAGACACTCCTAACAGCAGGGGGGCCTTCCCAGGGCTCCTGAAAGGGTGCTGTGAGAGCGACCAGGCCTAACCTGGGGTGGAGACCAGGGATGGAATCAAGAAGACAGAGAGAAAAGATACGTGGAAAGGTCCAGGGGCTTACCAGGGCCACCAGCTCATCAGTGGTGGAGACAGTCCTCACGCTCACTGCTACTTGACTCCCCCCGGTAGTCCAGTGGCTGTGCCTTCCTTTGGGGTCTTATGTGAAATATGACTTCTTAAAACTGCAGAGCGATCTTGATTTTCTCCCTTAAAACTGCAGAACGATCTTGATTTTCTCCCCCAATGGGCTTATTAGAGTCTTGACATGCGGGGACCAGCTCTGCCAAAGCACAAGACACACATCCAAGAAGGGAACGGCATGGCTAAAAATAAGAAAGGATTAAACACATATTCCGGGCAAGTAACAGCGCATTCTTGTGGAATTTGCTAGACTAACCTGCAGTGGACACTCTCAACTGTGTCTGTATCCACAGAACCAGAGCTCCGGCGTGGCTTTGCGGGGATGCAGATTTCAGCCAGCGAGGAGCAGGCAGGGTCCCCGAGAAGCCACTGGGTTTCTCCAAGGAGCTGGACTTCGGCTGGCTGGCCCGCACAGAGCTCACAGCCTGTCTCAGCAGCTCACTGTCAGCGGGAGGCTTCCCAGACTTGTCCTACTGACCAAGCACTGGGCGCTTTCACAACACTGTCTGATTTTCCCGTTAGACCCCATTTCACAAAGGGGGAAACCAAGAAAGGACCTTGGTGGCCTAAGTCGTACCTGTTGGCCACGGTGCCTCACGGTTCATCTGTAATAGACGTGAGAGATTCTGAATGTGGGAGGTGATTCAGTCCACAGCTTTTTAGGGGCAAGAGCCCAAAGGCACACATCTGTCTTTAAAGACAGGAATCTCTAGTCTAGACCAGATAGAAAATAGTGGGCGAATGATGACAGACTTCAGAGCCCCTTTCTGGGCTACTACCTTCCAACCCCTTCAGGATTGCTCCCGTCTGAAAACCCTCTTGGTGACAGTCCCTAAAGGGAGAGGATAGATAAATAGATGGCGGTGTGTTCAGACCACGCAGTTCTGTACAGCAGTGAGAATAAACATGCTACAGCCTGGAGGAAGCCCCCAAACACGATGTTGAGAGAGAGAAGCGAGACACAGGGGCGCCTGGGGGGCTCGGTTGGTTAAGCGTCTGCCTTCAGCCCAGGTCATGATCCCAGGGTCATGATCCCAGAGTCCTGGGATCCAGCCGCACATCAGGCTGCCTGCTCCGTGGGGAGTCTGCTCCTCCCCCAGCTCGAGCTTTCACGAGCGTTCTCTCTCTCTCTGTCTCTCTCAAATAAATAAATGCAATCTTAAAAAAAAAAGAAGAAGCAGCAGCAGCCGCCAGACATAGGAGTTCACACTGTGCCATCCCAGATATACCGAGGACAAAAGCAGGTGTGGCTAATCTCAGCCCTGAGAAGTCAGGCTAGTGGTCACCCTTGATGCAGGTGTTAGCCAGAAAAGGGCGGAAAGAGGCCGTCCGGGGGACCTGGACCTGTTCTGTTTCTTATTCTGGGTGCTGATTACACGTGTGCGTTTAGCATGCAGTATATAAAAATTTAGTGAGCTGTGCACTTGGGTTATGTTCACTTTTCTCTATGCATCTCAGACATCCATAAATGGTTTTTAAAAATTAAAGAGTAGCCAACCATGCACAACCTCAAAAATATCTTCCTGCTGGCGGTGATGGAAAAATTGCCTTCCGTTTGTCAAGGACGGGCTCTGCCAGGTGTTAGGCTCGGGGCTCTGTGTGCATTGTCCCCTTGAATTCTCTAGGGAGGTGCTGTTTTACCCCTAGTTTGCAGATGAGAGAAATGAGGCTCAGAGAGGGAAGGTACCTTGCCCAAGGTCACACAGCCAGTGAGTATGTGCCGCAAGGTGGCCTCCTTTCCATTCCCAGAGTGACTACTGTGTTTGTAGGCAGTTTTCTTTCACTTGTCCCCATGGGGACAAGGGATGGTCTCTGCTCTGCCTGGTTTTCCTTGAGATAATGTTCTGTATTCAGGGTCTGCAGGTGTGACTGTGGCAGCTCATGTGCCTCCTGAATAACCATCCAGCCCTTCCCCCAGCACACCCACCCCCCACTGCAGCTGTGGGGATGGACTCAGTGAGACAGAGATGCTCTCATTTGCTTTCCTTATCACCAGGGCACAGACAACAAACGAACCATTTAACCAACAGGTAGTCTTTACGAAGAGCCACTGTCAGCTAGTCACTCTGTGGTGTGATGTTGACAGGCTCAGATTTGGGGGTTGGTTAGACCTGAGTTCAAATCC
The DNA here is from genome assembly GCF_023065955.2 of Ursus arctos. Lineage (NCBI taxonomy): Eukaryota > Metazoa > Chordata > Mammalia > Carnivora > Ursidae > Ursus > Ursus arctos. The sequence goes on along the minus strand of NW_026622875.1, from coordinate 50,978,533 downwards.
TGACTCTGTCCTTAAGCTACATGGCCCAGAGCAAAGGCTTGTCCTCTCCCGGCCTCCACGGTCCCCCTCTGTGAAGTGGGTGTTGAAGCCCTCATTGGGTGGTTGTGTGAACTGGACAGGAGATTGCAAGAAAAGCGCCGAGCCTGACACAGAGGACCATTTGGGAAGAATTTGAGAGCTGGGATCCAGGCCCTAAAAGGGGACATAAACGGTGCTGGTCACTGTAAGTCCGTGCTGTGCCCCATCACCCCATGTGGTTTAGGGGGTGGGGTCACAGGACCCCTGGGCTCCCAGGATAAGCGAGGCTTATAAGCAAGGCTTCCCAACAGAGGCAGAGCCTCAGCTAGCCTCCAGCGTCCAGCTGGGTTTAGATAGGCTTTCCCCAAGGAGGGGATGACCCAGCTTGGGCAAAGACCTCTGAAACCTTTACCACACTTATGTTCACTTCCTGATATTGAAGTCAAGCTTAGTGTTGTGACAACCCTTTCAAGACCTGGTGCTCGGATTTCAAGTGCCTTTTTGATCATCAGTCTACAAGCAGAAGAGCACTGAACCAAAATCCAGTCTTTGGTCACAACACTCTGGACACATCTGTAGTTCCCTCCTGACATCAAGCCCAGGCCGGGTTCTGTCATGCTCTGGGTACTTCTATTTGACAGTTGTCCCCCCTTCTGCTTTGCCTCCTAGGTGGTCTTCGAAGCCTTGCACAATCTGGAGCCCCGGGGCTATGTGGTGGGGTGGATCATCGCCATAAGTTTGCTGGTGGGAATCCTCATCTTCCTGCTGCTGGCTGTGCTGCTCTGGAAGGTGAGTGTGGCGATCGTGGGGCGCCGTGGAGCCCCCACCCATGGATGCCTAGCCCTCGGCCGCACCAGAGGGGGAGCTCTTAGAAGAAGTTTCCTGTTAGGACTTCCTTCACCATGCAGGCACAGTGGGGGGAGGGCAGTGTCCCTGCAGGCTCGGATGGAATCTTGCCTCCTCTTGAGGCCATTCACAGCCGAAGGCTGGACCTTTAGAGGGAGAGCAAACATCTCAGCCCCACTCTGTTCTAACCTCCTCGCTGGTCTTCATGGGAAGGTGGGAGCCTGAATGCACAACAGAAGCCTGGGGAGGGACAACGGGGCTTGGAGTGATTCACCATTTACTTGGAGGAAAAAACAAAACCAAAAAACAAGCAAAGGGACTGCAGGACAATTCTTTGTACTTTACCCGTGTGGAATAAGAAAAGGGTTTCTGCCCCGAAGACTCAGGTAGCTAAGATGAGCTAAAGTCCAGAGTTCTGCCTGGGGAGTTGTGGGGTCCGTTCTCCCAACCCTTGTAGGCGAGCCAACAGGTAGATTTGCCCTGCCTCCTTCCCCAGGGAACACCTGCCCCTCCTTCTTGCCTCCTGTCATTTTCTCAAGGAGAAGGGGGGCGTCCTCACTCCGAGTCCAAGATGGTTTCTTTGCCTCACACTCTCAGAGATCTGGAGTCCCTTTACTTCAGAGCCTCTGTATCCATCAGGAACAACCCTCAGGGTCGTTATCTAACGAAGTGCGTCTCTTTGCTAGACAGTAGCGTTCCAGGTGAGTGGGGTCCGCGGCCGTTCTCGTGTCTCCGGCTCCTAGAATAGCACCAGGGACCACAGCTGGGGCTTGCTGCCACCAAAGCCCTGCTTTTCCAGGGTTCCTTCCCGGTTTCAGACGCAGGTGGAAATGGCCTCTTACATCATTATGGACAGATGCTTTAGATTCAACTAATTAGCTGCTTTGGGACTACAAAATAATTTGTATTCATTGATCAGATACTGTAACATGTCAGTGAGGAAAAAAAAGGCTGTAAAACACCCAAGAGGGGCGCCTGGGTGGCACAGCGGTTAAGCGGCTGCCTTTGGCTCAGGGCGTGATCCCAGCATTATGGGATCGAGCCCCACATCAGGCTTCTCTGCTAGGAGCCTGTTTCTTCCTCTCCCACTCCCCCTGCTTGTGTTCCCTCTCTTGCTGGCTGTCTCTATCCCTGTCAAATAAATAAACAAAATCTTAAAAAAAAAAAAAAAAACACCCAAGAGCCCACATTGCAGAATAACCATGATGAGCAGCGTTGTCCTTCGTGACCTTCCTCAGTGCGTAAAGATTTGGATCAAGCGCTCTCCCGGCACCGACTTAAGTTTGACTAGGGTGTCGAATTTTCCCGTAATATACTCGATATGTCTTGAGGTACAAGACCTCTAACATCAAAACTGTGGGTTCAATTATTAATTTGGAAAAAAAAAGCATAATAACTATACTTTTATCCAAGAAGTCTAGAAACAGGAAAAATAGTGTTTTTGTTACACATTTTTCAGACTCACCATTGGACTCATTGCTTCAAATTTAGAGCTACATAGCCTGAAAAAGTGTCTGGTGGTTTCATGAAAAATATATGGAGTACATGACTTAAAGATAAGTTTATCTTATGTTCCCATGCTTTTCAGACATTCCATGTACTCTTTTTCAGCCTATTCTCCCCTGAATATAGTACTGTGAACATCTTTCCATGTCGTTAAAAACCCACTTCCAGCACGGTCATGAGGCCGCAGTGTCTGCCCTCGCTCGTCCAAGTCCCAGGACGCAGGAATTTAGGTGGTTCCTGGTTTCACACCTCCTTTAACGGTGCCACAGTGAATATCCTCAGAGCCAAATATTTGCACAAATCCTTCATTATGTGCTTAAGATGAAACCCTAGAAATGGAATTACCGAGTCAGAGGAAATGCACACTTTAAGCCTTTTATTACATACTGCATATTGCCTTTAGAAAGGTTATACCAATTCACCCACCCCCAAGCGCTGTATCAAAAGTGTCCATTTTCGTATATATTTGCCAGGACTGGATATTACCTTTATTTAAAAAACTGCCAATTTGTTGTTTATTTAATCTGCGTGGCCAGATAGCTTCTCACCTCCCCCCTCTCTCCTCCAACTCCTTCCTGCCCAGACCACCTCCCATCTGTCGGCAGAGAACAAAGCCAGCTCAGTGTTTGGGATCTGAGAAGACAGTAAGGGCTTTGGTTGGGGGCGGAAGGTGTATTTCTTCCTTCTGCCTTTGTCTGGGCTCTTCAGATGAGAGGAAGTCCTCCAAGGCGGGGTGCGTGAGACCAGGCAGGGACACAGAGTGGGGAGTGTGGTGACCATGCCCCATTCCTGCTCGCGACGAGAATGCCCTCGTTCTGGCCACTGTCCTTGGCTCTGCCACTCAGGGGTGGTCCCAACGCTGTCTACACGCTCTTCCCTCCTTCCACGTGCCACCTGCTTGCCTTTGCTTCTGCTCTGTTTCTTAAAAGAACGCAGTTGCAGGAGATGGTAGTCATGGGGTAGCCTGGACCCTGATGTCACCCAGCTGTATGGGATTCAAAGAGCCAAGACCTGAGAAGGCAGACACCACCCTCTACCATGGCCTGGGAGAGAGGACAGACTCGTGGCGGTCAAGTGGTAACATTAACCCCAGCCAAGGTCTTGCCATTGCTAATGAGGTGGAAGACAACGGTCTGAAGCAGCTTTAAGGAAGCAGTTGAATGATGCCATGGGGCTCAGAACCACTTTGCTCATCGTCCAAAAACAATATCTCAGCTCACATTTATTGAACTCTTGCTTTAAATCAAACACTGGGTGGGTACCCGAATACAATGATGATTGTGACTCCTCCCTGCCCTTGACCTTGAAAACTTCACCATGTCGCACGCAGACCTATAAACATAATAGAGGGTGATGAGTGTGCGCGGGCTTCTCCGGAAACTGAGAAGGTACCGCTAATCCCTCACCCCGAGGGGGAACGGAAAGGCCGTAGAGTACCATGTGGGAGGTGAGAGCAGTACTTTGCAGGCTGATGGCTGTCCATTAGAACCTGGCTCTCGTGCTTACCAGCTGTTCGGCTCGGGAGAGTCGCCCTCTCTGACCCTCAGTTTCCTCCTCAGTAAAACAGAGAACAGAACCTGTAGCTTGAAGTATAAAGAGGATGCCGGCAAAATGCTTAGCACTGAGCGTGACACTTAGAAGCACCTGAGAAAAGTCAGAGGACATTTCACAAATGAGGCGTCATTCAGGTCTGACCCTGGATGTGGTTTGAGTTTTCCAGGCAGGATAGGGCAGGTGGGTATTCCCTCCAGAAGGAAGAGGAGATGAGAAAGTAAAGCAACATTGTGGCGAGGTGTGTCATGGGCGGGCAGCATCCTGCAGTAAGAGCGTCTGTCTTGGCTATAACCTCACTGCTGCCCCAGGGAAAGGGGAAGCGCGCGGGGTCTGGAGGCAGACCAGTGGCATGGGCATCTATTTCGGGAGAGAGACCTGGGGACAGGATGGTGGCTAGGGCAGTCACCACGGGTGGGGGGAGCGGAGCAAATTCGAGCAGGCAGGAGTTGGAGGCCGGTTGGACTGAGGAGGTCGGAAGGAATGAAAGTAGCAGTCTCTCTCTGTTTTTAGCTTAGACGATGGATGGTTTCCCTCAGCCAAAGTAAGGAAGGCAGGATTTGAAGTCATTTTGGAAAAAGAGTCGCTTGGTGTGAGGCATTCTGAGTGTGTGGTGCCTGTAGGAGACTAGACTGGCTTGAGTCACTCCCAGTGCCCCTCACCTAGCAGGGGGAAGCTCAACAGAAGGACATTCCTGTCACCTCACTGGTCTGGCCAGCTTTCCCTTCAGTTTCCAGGGCTGAGCATACTCATTTCAGGCATTACAAGGCCCTTTCTTTCAGTTGCAACAAAACAAAACAAAACAAAACAAAAAAAACAGAAATCCATTCACAGCCACTTAAGAAAGAGAATTCTACGGATGCAAGGGTATGCATAGACCCCAAAAATGTGTACATCCAGACCCAGAAAGCATCCAGAAACCAAGCCAGACAATCTCCTCTTTCCTTACTCTATTCGTCCCACGCAGCCCCTCACCGCTGCCCCTCTACACACCTGCATCACGTTCTCCCAAAGCAGACCTGCCTCTCCACCCTTCCCTGCACATGGAAGAAAACAGGTGCCCTCCACCGCTCCTGAGAAGCAAACCTCAGTGACTTCTAGCCCCAGCCACAGGCTGACCAGCCAGCTCCGATGCCCAGTTCTGCAAGGCTGGGGGAGAAAACGTCCACCACTGTGGCTGGAGGCAGGGGGTTGGGCCAAATCGCATAGAAGAAGCAAATTAGGCAGATACCGCAAAGGCATTCACCCCAGCAAGGTTTCAGGATTGGCGGTGGTGCTGTTGCCCACACCGTGAGCTTGTATATTGTACCGTTGAGCCACTGCCATGTAACAAGCTGCCCCCAGACTGCGTGGCTTTCAACAGCCATTACGTTATAGCTTACAAATGTATGGGTCAGAAATCCAGGGAGGGGTTAGCTGGGTGATTCTTCTGCTCCCCATGACATTGAGTAGGGTTACTTGGCGGCATTTATTTGGGGGCTGGTCTGGTCTGAGGAGTTCGAGACCTCTTCACTCACATTGCTGACACTTGGTGAGCATGGCTGGGGGGCCGGACTCAGCTGAGCACCCCCCCATGTAGACTCAGAACCTCCCCAGGGACGGGTCTCTCCTCTTACATGGTGGCTTCCTACCAAGAAAGCATGGTAAAAGCTGTTAGTTCTCTTGAAGGCTGGCCCAGAGCTGGCCTGGCATCATCTCACCGTATTCTGCTGGTCAGAGGAGTCCCATGCCAGCCCAGGTGCGAGGGGGGGAAGTAGGCCCCACATCTCAGTAGGAAGAGTGGCTAAGGGTTTGTGGGCACCGTTCATCTGCCACCTTCACAATGTTCAGAAATACGGGCAGACTCAGTCTTTCCTTTAAAAGTCGCTATTGTTTTAAAGTGTTTGAAACTCATTTCTCTTCCATAGTGTCAGAGATAAAATCACAATTGAGCTCCTTTAGAGAAAGGGGATAAAAGTAAATCTTGGTGCAACATTCATGACTGCACGCGGCCTTCAGGGTAGGTAATCTCTTCAGGCAAAGCTGCAAGGCAGGCAGGAGGTTGGCAGAGGGAGTTTCTTTAAGAAAAACATCTTTCTGAAACGGCTAAGTATGCTGACTTTAGAGGAAGTTGAAAATGGCAAGAGAAACATAGGATTATTTTGAAGACCTACATATTCCTAAAACTTCACCTACAGACCCCCTATCAACTGTGATTCCTGTGTCTACAACCTAAGAATGATGCCTTGTGTATAGTGAATCGAGACCTAATATCATATCGACAGTCTAGAGCATAGAAGTCCGTTGATTCGTTGGACTAAGGCCAGCCTGATTTAACTTGCATGGGAGGTCTTCATGGTTCGGGCTTATTGCCACAGTTCATAGGTAATTCCCTCCTCCCTGTCAAGGGGAAAGCCACAGAGTGGTACCCAGCTGCCACTGCTGACCAGGACCTGCCTCACGAGGGCCTTTGAAGACAAGTGAGCACTGTTCACGTCCTCTGCCCTTTACAGAGCCACAGTCCTGAAGTTCCCTTGAGAGTGACCCCCGACCTTGCTGTCTTGGTTGCTTGCCAGTCCCTCGAGCTGATGAGCCAAAAATGGTTGTTCCCGGGAATGCGCCACCTAGACACAGATCGTAGCGTGGTGCTGAAAACGGAACAGGGCAGGTGGCCATGCTGCTGCATTTTTCTGCCGCACAGGCCTGTGGGTCGGCACACTGTACTTGAAGGATGGTTCGTGCCTTCATTCAGCAAGCAGCAGTGGGTCCGTACTGGGTGACAGGCTCTGGGCAAAGGGACGGCGGTCAACCAAAGAGCCCTTACTCAGCCTGGAAGACCTCTGGGAAATGCGGTTAAGTGACCAGACATGGTGGCTGAGCCAAGTACACACACCCGGAGAGGTGAGCAGAGCGTGGCTGGCTAAAACTCAGCTCCTGAGCCCTCCTGCATGTCACTGTGGTCCTACTAACGTGCCCATCACCCACTGATTATCTACGATAGAAACCCCTTACAGGTCGGCAGATGCCTTTTCCAGAGCGGGACCCAGACTCCCTGCCTACCGCTCAGGGCAACCCCCCCCCCCCCCGCCCCCGCCTCTGCCTCTGGGCAGACCCCAGGGCCTTCCCGAAGCTCTGCCCCCTGGCATCCCAGGCGCTCGCAGGCTTGGCGGCAGCAGGCCCTGGCTCCAGCACAAAATCCACAACCAGGGCCCCGAGCTAACCAGACCCTTCTTCAAATACTGAAATGGATCCTAATCAGCTTTCCCAGAGCTGGGATGTTAGCAGACACTGGGAGCCATAATTTAAACTTTATGTGTGAGGATTACGGTAGCCTGCCAAACCACCACGCAGGAAGAAAACTTTGAAATGTGAAACTCTTTTAAGGGAGAAAAATCCAAATGAGTTCCCCTCTCCTTTCCTTTGGCTCCTGACGGGGTTTGAAGCTGCCTGGGCCTGGGCCCCGTGCCTCTTCGCGACAATTGTAAAGGCCTGTTCATAGAAGAAAGTGTAGCTGTCCAGAAGTGCCCCAGGGCTAACAACTTTGTGTGGGACTCGCACGTTAAAAAGTGCCTTCAAGTCCCGAAGCCAGCCTCTGAGTCAAGTGGCACAAGAGTGGAGATACGGAGACGTTTTTCCTTTAGAAGAAAAAGCCTCATTTAGGGCCCCCCCCCCCACTTCTCTGTCCCTCCCTCCCTCCCTCGGGCTTTTTGCCAAAACACACGGGCCACCCCTCAGTGGAGGAGAAACACTCTGCGTCCTCCCCTTCCACGTTCAACAAGGAACCTTTCCCCTCCCTCCTCTTTGCCCCTTTTGCAAGCCGAGATGTCTTGGAGCAAAGGGAGGGGCACCACCTCACCAGCCCCGTGACCAGGCCCTTCCCGAAAAGGCCGGGACCCCCAGGCTCTTCCCTTTCCCAAGCAGTGAGGAGGCAGGCCGTGGCAGGAAAGGGCTGCCTTGAACCCTCTGCTGGGCCTGTTCCAAGAGCCTGCTGCTTTAAAGCTGACTTTGGGTTCATGGTTTTTATTTGAGAGCGTTACTTCTGACCTCACGCAGAAACACTTAGGAAAATAAATCTGTAAAATGGCTCAGAGAATGTGTAAGGTTTGGCAGCCCCTCCAAAGGTCACCGGGTTATCACCTTCCCTCCAGCCAGGCCCTGAGAACCCATCCTTGCTTCTCCTCCAGAGAAAGAGACACAAATACATGCACACTCACACACAAACATGCCGCACCGTGTCTCGATTAAAACCATGTGCCAGAGACACTCAGTGGGGACTTATTTATGCTCAGAAGTAAATATTGGGCTGATGTTGCACTGTTGATATCTCAAGACAGAGACATGCTGTGTAAATACTCGGGGAACTGAAGAGGCCCATAAACATGAGGCCTCGAGTTAGTCCAAAGAAGGAGCGTGTCCGAGGTCCCCGGAATAGCTGCCCAAGAGGCAGCTCGACGGCCGGGAAGGCGGGGGTGGGGATCTCACAGGAGGCCAGACGCCATGGAGTTGTGCAGGTAGTCCCTCACTCACCCCAAAATGGGCAGGGAAGGAAGAGCCTGGTGCAGACCCCAGAGCTTGGTCAGGCCTTCTTTCTTCCTAGGCCTCAAGCCTCCCACAGCACCTCTCTAATGAGTGCTGTTCATAGGCTCTGCTGTCTCCCTAGTTGTTTGCTGGCAGGTTTTCGATATGAATGTACATTAGAAAGTTGTGTGAATCTGTCAGGAGGGCTCAGGGAGCTACTCTGTGGGGCTGCAGGCTCCTATCTGGACCAGCACAGACAAAAAGCCAGAAAGCACACTGCTGCCTCTGTTCGCAGTGAAGCAAAGCTTGGCTTGAGTCTCTCCTCCTCCAGGGCTTCCATGAATGTTTCCTCCACTACAGACAGAACCATTATAAACACAGCCTTTTGCCCTTCAAGTGGCAAGGCAGGCCCTGGAAGCTTCCAGAAAAAGTGCAGGACAACATTGACTCCATTGGATCGGGACGGAGTAGGGGGCTGCCGAGGGTCTAGCTCATCACCGATCATTCCCAGTGGGCTCAGCTGGCAGCCAAAATGGGTTTGCCCAGCACATCTCAAAGGTTTTCCCCAAAGTAACCGCAAGGACTAACAGGAGTGAGAGTTTATGCCCAAGAGAGAGGAAGACCTGCCGCATGAGAGAAATGTCTTTGAAGTCCTGGTTTATCTTTGTTTTCAGAATTGTATAAGTCTTACTGTTTCACAATATAGCCATACTTTAATACAAAAATTGAAAATTCAGTTTACCCAAAATTTCCAAAACCTCTTTGAAAACAGTTGGGAGTCCGGAGTTTGCTTTGGGAACCAACATAAAAAGCTGTCGTTGTGTTTCCGCCGAGCCCTGAGAATCCCTTCGCTGCCTGGGGCACAGCCAGAAAATGACCTTCCCAGAGGGGAAGGAGTCGGAGCGTGAGCAGTGAACAGGACTCTGGGCTCCCTCTGCCACATCACTCCGGAGTCCTGGGCAGGCCGCGGGTGACACAGTAGGGGGGGAACCACTGCTCGGTAAACTCAGAGCCTGGACTTTGGGTTCTATAGCCAAAGCCAAAACTAGGCTCCAAACCAAAGCACAAAGGTGGTGGTCTCTTTTTCGGAAGTAGAGTTAGCTTGATCATGCAAGAAAGAATATTAGTTTGACAGAGCCACCACTTGACTCTATGGCACCTTTGTGCAGGCTAGTAAACAGCACCCCTTCATTCAGAAACTTCACTTCCATCTGTCAGAAAATTCGGAAAACCTGCTGCTGATTTCGGTGGGGGCGGGGGCGGGGGGGGCGGAAGACACTCTACTGCCATCTGCTGGAAAATAGTTGTAATACATTTACATGTCCAGTGTATCTGTGCTGTAAGGAGCACCACCCCCTTTGCAGGCAGTGCGCAGCCTGCACTACTGTACCCAGCACTCCCTAGCCATGAAGTGGACTGTGTTTTAAGAAATGGTCTTTGGGCTGCATAGAAGGAGGGCAAACATCAGTGGCAGCTCCAACTTTCCATCTGAGACTACACACAGGTTGTATGGGGCCCAGGGCTCTTGAGACGCTGAGGTGTTAGAGCAGAGCACAGAGTTTGCAAAGCTGTTTCTGAGAGCAGCGTTCCAGTCATTCCAGGGGTGGGGGGTGATTCTTGCGACTAATGCTGACACTACTCTACTTGAGAGAAAAGAGCTTTCCTCTGGATCCCGGCAGGAGACGATGGTGCCTTCACGTCTCTGGTAACAGAGCACATGATAGCTACATGTGACAGGGAATCCAGGTGCTCTAAATCCTTGCTAGATGGTTTGCACACTCGAGTTCAAATCCTTATGCTAGCAGAGCCACGAGAAAGTGAGCAGACTTTTGTGCTGCTTGGAGATGAACATGAAAAGTCTGTTCAGCAGGCCAAGGCACAGTGAGGCTCCTTCGATCTAACCCTATCAGCTGCCCCTCTGCCTCTCTTCCTGTGGGTGTTAATTCATTCAGGAAGTCAGACAAAACACGGAGTACTGAATCAGCCACCTCATGCTGCGTAACAAACCACCCCAAAGTTTAATGGCTTAAAAGCAACCAACATCTCGGGGCGCCTGGGTGGCACAGCGGTTAAGCATCTGCCTTCGGCTCAGGGCGTGATCCCGGCGTTATGGGATCGAGCCCCACATCGGGCTCCTCTGCTATGAGCCTGCTTCTTCCTCTCCCACTCCCCTGCTTGTGTTCCCTCTCTCGCTGGCTGTCTCTATCTCTGTCGAATAAATAAATAAAATCTTAAAAGAAAAAAAAGCAACCAACATCTTACATAGCTCACAGGTCTGTGGGTTGAGCTGAGCCGAACAGGGGGGTTCTCTGGCCTCAGCTGGGGCTTGGCTGGTCTAGGAGGGCCTCAGCCGGTGCACTCTCGTCTTGATCAAACTCATTCACGTGGAGGCCTGGCAGAGTTCTGGAGAGCAAGCAGAAGGGTGCAAGGCCTCTTGAGGCCTAAGCCTGGAACCGAATTGTCAGGACAAGTCACAGTGCAGATTCAAGGGGTGGGAACCGCCACAGAGTTGCCCAGACGCGGGGAATGCAGGACTGTGGGCAGTTTTGCAGTTTATCACTGCTGCCAAGTCCAGGTGATGGGCTCAGTTCCAGGGACAAAACACGCAAATCCTATCTTCTGGGAGTTCTAAGACTTAAGACAAATGGGAAAGATAACAAGGGAGCAGTTGAAATCCCGCTCGATTAGTGCCACCGTAGAGATAACTTACTTCTCTGGCACGGAAAGTGAGTAACCTGGGATCAGCGAAGCATAGCACCATCCGCCGGCAGAGTTCTGTGCGAAAGACTCTCATTTCCATATCACATCCAGCCTCAGTCTCATGATTATGTTCTCCTGAGCTCCGAAGGTGCTCGTGACTTATTTGCCCAGTCAAGCACGTCTTTATCGTAATGGTATTTCAAGCGGTAACTCCTCAGACCTTTCCAGGAAGTCGTGGGTTGCTCTTCTGACCTCCTGTGGGTGTGCTCTGAGGGCCTTTTTCCAGAACGTCCAGGCCAGGCCCCTGTTCCACATTCCTTGCCAAGGGGAGAAGGTGGTAGAGATTTAAGGAGAGAAAAAGCGTGTGTGGGCGTGGGTGGGGGGTGGAGGGAGGGTCAGAAAGTGGGGTTCTGGCACATGCTGAGAAGAAACCACCAGGGCTGCAAACCCTAGGAACTCAGTGTCTGCCCACAAAACAGCCCATGAGGATGGACGCTCAGAACACAAGCCCCTTGCCGGTTGTTTGAGGAAAGCGTCCTCCCCGTCGCTCAGACCGCACCCACCCACCCCCTCAGTCCACTCAAAGCGAACTCTCGGGATTCCCCTGGCAATGCGGGTGGAGGTGCTTCTAGCAGCTGGCTTGACAGTTCTTGTCTTCAGCGAGGCTAGTCAGCCCCTTCTTGGGGGGAAAGAATTGTGGCCATCAGAATGACTGTGGGTGCCCAGCTCGTAGTGAAGGAGTTGGGGGATTGTGCGCGTGAGAGCTGGGCTTGCGTGCGGATTCCCTCGGGGCAGGGTTTATATCCGCTCTTGGCAGCACGCTGCAGAAATCGCGGCTCGTGAGCATTTCCCCGCGTGACGACAGGATTACAGGCTCACGAGACCGGCCAATGGCAGACCGAACGTGCGTGGCTGTTTGAGTCCCTCCGTTCGAGGGGGCTGAAATGGGGGCTTGAGGGCAGGTAATTGATTTGCAAGGTGACCTCAGGAAACACTGATCAGAGCACGGAAGCGAGATAGGAAAGAGAAGGAAGCCAAAAAGACGCGGTAAGACCAGTTACCCCTGCCAGCACGTTCTACCGGGAAACTGGTAGGTCAAGCACCTGAGGGTTGTCATACCCAAGAAGAGAGGGAGTGGGAGTAACCCACAGCTGGTCACGTTTAAGGGCAGAGGCAGGAAGGGATGTCTGACTTCAGAAACTGTGGCCACTAATGCCAGTGAGCAAAGGACAAGACGGGCAGGATCTCCCTGAGCGTGGGAAAAGGTCAACAGGGCTACAAAAATGGCTTACATATCAGGCAGTGATGCCTGGGTGAGAAGAGCCGGAAGCTCGCCCTCCAGTATGTGAAAAACTAGAAGACATCAGAGGGGAAGGTCTTTCCGGAACTAAGCTAAAGGAAACTGCCATAGGAGCCGGCAAGATGCCAGTTCTAGGGGAGTTCACCCTGCTAGCTGTGGTGCGGGCATTGCGTGTGTCACAGGTCTGAGAGAAAGGTCTAGAGCGGCAGCGAGGTAGACTGCAGACACTTCTAAAAGCCTATTCTGTGAGAGAGTATTTATCAATTACGCCACAGTGGCTAATGTCTCCCAGGATAGGAATAGGTTTATCAAAAGCCAAACGAGCTCCCGAAAGGCCAAGTCCCTGAGTTTCTTAGATCCTTTACTAAGGCTTTATTAGACCCTGACTGGGCTCCCGTACATTCCATAGCTCTTAAAGGAAGAAAGAATGCAGCATTTCCCAAACTTATTTGACCATGAAACCTATTTTATTCCCAAATGTCTTTACATAATGCTCAGTAACGAGGGTTCCCTGGCGCACCATTCGGGAAACACGCCACCAGAATCCCTTTACAAGGAACAGTCAGAAGATAACCTGCAGGAAGTCCATGCATTTTGAAAGGTGGTGCCACAATAATGCTTTTCCTAAGTCGGTATCCTTTGAGGGTTTTCCGAGCCCTCCCAGCTCCGTGAGTGTAGGTCATACCTCCTCCTCGCCCAGCGGACCACAACGACTGATTCTCCAGCATTCTAACCTGGCTTCTCTCTCTGCCTTTCAGATGGGCTTCTTTCGCCGAAGGTACAAAGAAATTATTGAAGCTGAGAAAAACCGGAAAGAGAACGAAGACGGTTGGGACTGGGTCCAGAAAAACCAGTGACCTGCCACACCAGTCACGTGACCCGATCATTCACCTGTTGTCCTTGACCTTTGTATCTTCCATATTTGGAAGAAAGAATCTTCTCCAGATTTTTCGGAGGCCCCACTGATGCTGTTCTCTTCCTCATGTTACCAAGCCCAGGAGCCAACCTGAGGCAGCCACTCTGGCCAGGTCACATGACTGGAGCCACCACCCATTTCCTTTTAGAGATGAACTCCGACCTTTGGAAAGCAAGTTACAGAGCTGAGCGATATTTATGGATGCAACACACGTGGTCAACCCTCAGGGGAAAACTGTTACCTAAAAGTATTTTTATAAATATAAGCCTTTTATACTGATTATGTCTTTATATTTGTATCGATGTTTTATTATTTCTATTCAATAGTTATATAATTCACTCAAGCACTGATATCTGGCCTGAAAGCTTGGAAGTACATGTGCGTTCATACAAATTTTAAAGGATAAAAATCTGATCGTGCTTTGGGACTTGCTGTTAAAAGAGACTTGTGGATAAAATAATCTGAAGAAAACTCGTGGGGTGAATCCACGGAGCTGGCGGTGCTGCATATGAACTGTGGTGGTGGCAAGACCCCGGGACAGTTCACTTCTTTATTGCTGGAGTCAAGTTCGAAGTAATGTGCTAAAGAACTATGAGTGGTTTTTCATATGTACCTTCCATTGGAAGATTTCCAGCAGGAATTTGGGTGGAAAAACCTGATCCTGGCCCAGGTCCGCTCTCTGTCACCTGTACAGCAGACATCACACCCTCCTCCGCTTGGACTGAGATAAGAGCCTGGGGGCAAGGCCATTCAGTCATCTGGTAAACCTCAGAATGGTGTCTCGTCCTGGACATCATGCATCAGAGTCCACACACCACAGGGACTAAATCGGTGCTCACCGAGCAAAGACTTGTGTCTGAATGCTGTGATGCGTTGCCTTTTCATCGAGTTCAGAGGTCTCCACTTCCCCTCCCGTTCTTGCTGTCCCAGCTAATGGTGACTGCAGATCCCCTCCCAGAGATGACCGACCATTCAACCTGTCCTTCATTTTTAAAATAGTGTCTTCAGTGAGGTTCCCAAAGAGCAGACTCTGATACAAGGATTTGCATGCAAGTAACTGATTAAGGGAGCGTCCTGGGCCCAGAAGACGGCAGTAGGGGGTGTGAGGGAAGCAGGGCAGGGGAGGGGAGGAAGCCAGGTAAGCGTGCCATTTCAGAGGACATCCCGTGGAGGGTAGCTTCAGCCTGATCTTGCAAGCGCTCTGGAGGGCGAGTGAGGTCTCAGAGTTGCCCCAACCTGAGGCAAAGGAGCTGAGCTTTCATATCCTTGCACCCAGGGGAGGTGTAAACTTCCCACTCTTCTCGGTTCCTGCTGGCAGACCGTCTCCAATAGCCGGAGGGCAGTCCTCTAAAGGAAAGTTGGAAGTGCAGCCCCAGCCCCCTGGCGGGGGAGGAGGGGGTCGTCCAGACACAACGTGAAAGAAGTGACGCACAGGGATCTGGGCATAGCACAGACATCTGCCCTGCCTCCTGCGTGCGCGAGTGCTGAGTTGGGGCCCTCAGTTGCAGTCTCCCCGTTTGACCGTGTTTATTATCAGAGGCACTGCTGCCCGGTTTTGAGTGCAATGTGATTTTCTAAAAGGGCAATGAGACGATGGGTGTAGTGTGCTCAGCACCGCACCTGGCCCACAGTGAACAGTCAGTGCCTGTGGCAGCTCTGGCTGCTGTCCCCACAAACCGTCTGCTGAGAGAAAAACCACGTGGCTAAGAACAGGGTCTGACAAAGAGTCCTTAAAACCTGTGGTTTACTACGGCCCATCGATGCCCCAGGTACCTAACAGATGGCATCAAATGGGAGTGAAACAAATAAGACGAAGGATCTTTCTCACTCAGCCTTGTTTGCTGGAAACTAACATGTTGGGGGGTCTGTGAACATTGTTGCAAAGACACAGAACTCTGCTCCAGAGGAGACAGGTTTTCTGTGCACATACTTGGCTGATATTTGCAAAGACATCTCAAGGTGGGCCAGAATCGTGAGGATGCTGGGCAGCTGTGAACCCGGCATGGAACATAAGTGTCTTTTCATCCCTCATTATGCAGTTGACTCTGATGCAGGAAGACGATGTATGTATCACGTGTCCCATCTGGTGAATATGGGGATAGACGACCAAGCCAGAGGGTCTGTGGCATGAACGAGGCTGATCTTAGAAAGAAGTCAGGGATGTTGCTTCTAATGGAGGGGCGGAGGCACAGAGGTAACCACTGGGCAGATGCAGGCAAAGAAACCAGTTCTCAGAGTTCACCTGGAACTTTTATCAAAAGTAGTAAAAGCAGCTTTGAGCGGGTCTTAGTCACTCCTTTCAAGGATACTTGGTGGGCCCCTGCGGTGCTAGGTGCTGCGAGTTCCCCCGAGAACACCATAGGCACGTTTGGCCTGGAGAGCCAAACCTCCCTGCAGGGGGAGTGTAGAGTGTGGATTCCCTTGAGACCCCACGTGTAGCTTTCCTTTGAGGGATTCTTGTTCACTGTGTCACACTGTCCTTTAATAAACCATTGAAGATTCTTAGGTGATTTTTTAGGCCTGGGTCAGCTCCATCAGTGGCTTTGGACACATGCCGCTATGGCCACTAACCAGCTTCCCGCAAGGGGTGCAGACGCATGGCAGTGGTCTAGAGGAGGACTCACCCTGCTCCTGTGGGCAGTCTCAGAGCCAGGATCTCTTCGCCTCTGGTCGATTCTGATGGTAGACCCACAAGAGTACTCATATACTCAGGCGATCACTAAGGCTTCATAGGACAGTTTTATAAAAAATTGGTGTTGGCGTCACCGGGAGCAAACATCGGCAGCCACTGCAGGAATCTGTCTAGGGAAGGCTGGTTCCTCTGCATGTCTGATGGGGCCAAGTAGCAGGTGGGGCAACAGGGAGCCATTTAACACGTGGATAAAGATGCCAAGCCACTGTGAGCCCGCTGTCAGCTGGGCATCTATCCAGCTCCGCCCCAGCTCAGAAGCTCCCAAGAGGCTCTCAGGGGAAGCAGGCAGGGTGAATGGTGTCTGTGTGTTACTCCTCCAGAATATTCTTTTAAAAGTCCACAGTGCGTTCCTGTTTCTAACGTTCCTGCTCCTATGGGTTCACTGTGGAATCCTGTCAGATAGTCTCTCTTACCCAACTGGCAGCTTTTAGTTACAGATTCAGTATGGTTTCCACTGTCAGAAATATGGAGACGCTTTTTAAATATGAAAAAGGACCTTTGTAAAAATTGAGGAAAATCATGCCCTCTGTTCAAAAATGATTCACTTATGCTTCGTTGATATGGGACTCATGAGTTGAGAACATCCCCACCATGAGTCCTAGACCTGTCTCCAAGAAGAGGCCATGAAGTTTAGGAGCAAGGTGACACTAGGAGAAGGAAGTGGGTCCACTGGCTTTATGGGGACTGACAGGCAAACATCAGGAATCAGGTCTCTCAGTCAGCTCTTCAGGAAGATTCCATCACCAGGAGGATTCTGAAGTCTGATAAATGTTGTAGAAAATCCAATAGCTCTCCTTCACCAAGTCATGCATAGCCTACCGTCTTTGAGCCAAAGACAAGGAGGCTAAAAGCAAACAGAAAACTAGCAGGAACATCTGGGACCTGTTTTCAGTGCGGAAGTATAATAGAGCCCCCAAGCGATACATGTGCTGTATGCTACCTGTTAAAGCCCTAGAGGGTCATTTTTAAAGGTTATTCGACTACTTTTATTTTTGGAAAAGGCTTTATGGCCAGGGGAATGCCATTCAGTTACACATAGGTCACATCGGAAATGTGCATTTGGTGAAACCTACGTACCCCTGACTCAAACTTCCGGGAATTTAGAGGCACTGCAGAAGGACGGTCATGCGGGGAAGGGCCTGTAGAAGACAGAAGGCAGAAAGTGAGTGTCATTTCAGAAAAGCTCCAATGGACAGCGGTTTCGGCGATGTGCTGCACTGCTCTATAGAGCAGTGGTATACACAGTGAGAATGTTTTCTGAAGCAAAAAATGGCTGAAGGGAGGATACGGAGCCAGTAGGGTCAAGATGAACCTTCTAGAATGTCTTCCGGTTTTCAGCACGTTGGGGGGATAATGAACAAATTTCCCACGTGGTGCAATGCTTTATAGCACAATGATCTAGATTTCAGACTTTGTTAAGGTTTGTTTTTTTTTTTTTTTTTAATTCTAACGTGCACGGTGTGACGGGCAGAGTGAGTTTAAAAGCTTTACGAGTGATTAATTGCATGGCAGACACCCACGCTAACTTCACTTCCAGAACTTGACTGATGCATCCATGTATATTTCCGTTGCGGAATTTTGGTGGGAGAGGTGTTCCTCCTTACAAAGTCACGTGTATTAAAGTCTATGCAGTCACTTCTAATTCACTTGCACTGTTGGGGAAATGCAGGTTTACAAAAATACATGTTTGGAATAAAAAATGGCTGCAAATGATTCAGGAGTTTGGTCTGTAATTTCTTTGCTAATGCAGAACTTGAACCTTTTTAGGGTGTTGAAGACAGGGTTTGAGGGCAGTACTCGGTGAGCATTGAAGAGGATGTGCAGGTCTGTCTAGTCGTGCACGAGCGACCCCCTCAATGTGGCTGAACTGGCCCCTATCTGTGGCCTCCATCCCTCAGCCACCACCTTCTCTGTGCATCACTCACCTGCCGGGGGCCACACCCCAGGACTTTGATCTTAAAAGTGCCCAGATTAAATGGAGTGGATTCCTCACGGCGAGTAGACTGCTTCCACGTGTTTCCACCAGCCACCAAGCATTTTCCCAGAACCTTTTCGGTAGCATCCTTACACGTTTACAAACATCGTGTTCTCTTAGATTTGTGATCTCCATCTGTCTAGTTACGTCCCTGTGCTTACTTCAAATGTTGTTCACTTGTGTGTTTTTCTCTTTTTCCCTCAGAGGAGACAAACAAAGATGTGTCTATTTTACCAGTCTTTTTCAAGAATAAGCCTTTGGCTGTACCAATCAGATCTGCTGGTTTTTGTTTTCTATTTCATTACTTACTGCCTTTATACTTGTTAAAATTTACTTTACTGCCCTGTAGTTAAAATTCATGCACAAATAAACCACACAGTGTAGAAGGGGGTGTGAAAAGATACACACCAAGGGGTTAAAAATGGTTGCCTTTAGGGAGATGGGATTGTCAACGTTTTAGCTTTGTTGTTTTTTTACTTAACTGAATTTTAGTTTTCTACAGTAAGCATGCATTTCTCTTGTAACAATGAAGCATATGCAAATTATTTTTTCAATAACATCACATCTGGGAAAGTGTGAGTTGCTGAAGCCAAAAGAGATCCCAAATTGCCAGTCTAGAAAGGGAAGAGATTTGTTTGCAACAAAGAGCATTGATGAGCGTGACTCTGGAGGGCAATGGTCCAGAGAGTAATTTCAAGCCTTTTAATTCCAGATGCTTCCTGGCTTAACAGGACCTGCCACCATCACTAATACTAATTAAGTACGTTTCTCTAAGGTTGCCCAACCTGTTTCCTTAAGCCAGGAAAATGTCTGGACAACCTCAAAAGAATGAAAAGATACACAATTAAGAGGAAGAAAAATCACCAATTAGTGATGTCAGCCCCCTTCAATCAGGAGTTTTCAGTCCACCAGATTGCATCTGGTCCTTAAAGTCTGTCTGTTCAGCAGGTTACTGTGCTTAGTAATTGAATTAATGTAAGTGCTTACTTAGAGCTCTGCCTGCATTATCAGACCAACTGGCAGCTATCCATCAGCAAAGCCGCCTGACCCTGAGATCACATCTATTCATTCTATGCACACATGCAACTGAAGTGGGTATGAGAGTATCGCCAGCTCTGTGCTGATGTGGGCTTGCCGCCAAACCTCTGTTCTGCCTCAAAGTTTAGTCCAGATCATTTTATACCTTATTTGATATGGTTCTTCTATCATTGAAAAGGATCCTAAAAATTAAAACAAATCTCAAGAAAGGTGTAACTACCACCCTCGGAAGACACCAAATAGATGAAAACCAAGGGGCATTTTTAAAAGTATTTCCAGGAAAACTTTCTTCTAAGAAATGACAGATTAAGAAAAATGAAATTGTCTCCAAATCGACCTCTATTCAGAACCCACCTTATCAGTTAATATCCGGCTCCACGTAATAGAAAAAAATCCAAAATAACAATGGTTTAAACATGATAGAAGTATGTTCCTCTCTCACATAAAAGAAGACCAGGTCTGGGTCATTAAGTTCTCGTATGCAGATTCATGGATCATCAGGATATCAGCTCCTATCTTTCTAGGCATGTGGTTTCCATTCTTAAAGTTGTTTCATGGTTTCGGATGGCTACCAGGGTACCAGCCATCATGGCAACATTCCAAGCCAACAGTAGAGAGGAGGATAAAATGGCACATGCCTCCTCCCTTTTAATTAGCCTTCCCAGAAGTCCCATACGACACTAACCAGAAATTAGTCATAAAAAAATCTGCCGGCCCACAAAGGAAGATGGGGAGTGTGTGATTAAGGAGTAAGAGGAGTGTACATAATTTTTTAAGATTTTTTTTTTTTTTTTTTTTACTTTTTAAGTAATCTCTACACCCAACATGGAGCTCCAGCTCACAGCCCCGAGATGAAGAGTCACGCGCTCTACCAACTGAGCCAGCCAGGCGCCCTGAGGAGTGTCCGTATCAAAGACAGCAGACAGTTGCCACTCTACCATGTATAAGATACTCAGAATACAACTGCCTTAAGTCCTAAGTAGGTACCCTTCAAATCCTGAAGTCTGACTGGATGGAAGCAAAGGAAAAACCTTTATTTGGGGTGGGGGTGGGGATCTCAGCTACACAGAGTTGGTTAATCAGATTCATACCCCTCAAAGCCTTTTCTTGTTTTGTGTTTTCTCTTCTACCCACCCCACCCCATCCCCATTCACATTTCTGTCTCTCCCAGAGGCACCAGTTCTAGTGAACATAATACATGGCCTTAGAAATGTACGTAGTATTATTTTGTGTGTTTCACTTAAGTGGTATTGAGCCTGGGAGCTCATTCTGTGTTTTATCTTTTAGGGATATACTCATGTTGCCGGGTTTACATATCTAGCTCCCTGTTTCTGGCTGCAGCACCTCATTCTACATTATGTTTCCACGGAATTTTACTTCCCCAGCCCCTCTGAGGGAGACCCTGGCCACGTGCACACCTGCAGAAATGAGCATCTTCTCCCATGGCCCCTCGTGGAGCTGAGCTAGAAACTCTCTTGCTACGCATTTCACATTCTACATCTAAAGTTGCTTACACTTTCATTCTGCTGGAATGTGTTTGATAGCCAAACACATGCATCTCTTCACATTCTTTTTTTTTTTTTAAGTATAATTAACATATAGCGTTATATTAGTTTCAGGTATACAACAAAATGATTCGACAATTCTATACATTACTTAGTGCTCACCATGGTAAGTGTAGTCACTATCTGTCGGCAATGTTTTACAATTTTATTGACGGCATTTCTTTTTTTTTTTTAAAAGATTTTATTTATTTATTTGACAGAGAGAGAGAGAGCCAGCGAGAGGGGGAACACAAGCAGGGGGAGTGCGAGAGGAAGAAGCAGGCTCATAGTGGAGGAGCCTGACGTGGGGCTCGATCCCATAACGCCGGGATCACGCCCTGAGCCAAAGGCAGACACTTAACCGCTGCACCACCCAGGCGCCCCTGACGGCATTTCTTACGCTGAACTTTTCATTTCTATGATTTCCCTACTTTGGAGCTGGAAGTTTGTACCCCTTAATTCCTTATATCTGTTTCACCCATCCCCCCCCCATCCACTTCCCCTCTGGCAACCAACCCTCTGTATCTAGGAGTCTGTTGTTTGTCCATTTGTTTTGCTTATAGATTCTACAGGTAAGTGAAATCGTATAGTATTTGTCTTTCTCTGATTTATATGTATGATATCCTCTAAGTTCATCCATATTGTTGTAAATGGCAGACTCTCATTCTTTTTTATGGCTGAGTGATATTCCATTATATATATGGATATATATATATACACATTATACACATAAATATATGTATGTATACACACATCATATCTTCTTTATAATTCATCTATGGATGAAGCCTCCCTATCTTGGCTACTATAAATAATGCTGCAATGAACATAGGGTGCATGTATGTTTCCAAGTTCAATGTTCTCATTTTCTCTGGGTAAATAGTAGTGGAATTGCTGGATCATAGGATAATTCTGTTTTTATTTTTTTAAGAGAGGTGGGGGGAGGGAGAGAGGAGGAGAGAGAAATCTTGAGGCTCCATGCCCAGCATGGAGCCCGGTGTGGAGCTCGATCTCACAACCCTGAGCCAAAATCAAGAGTTGGATGTTTAACCAACTGAACCACCTAAGCACCCCTCTATTTTTAACTTTTTGAGGAAACTCCATACTGTTTTCTGCAGTGGTTGCACCAATTTGCATTCCCACCAACTGTACATGAGGGTTCATACTCAGTGGTGAACAACTCCGATCTCTCAGTTCCCTCCTTAGTCCCTGCAAGGTTCACTCCCTTAGCCTGGGGACTTGCAACATGAGAATCACAACATACGCTGTGCACTTCAACTATAGTGAATGGTATAGCTTCCTCAAGAGATCCTATCTTTCCAGGACGGGAAGTTCTAAGACACTACATATTTATCATTAAAACATTTAGTAACTCCTCCCACAACAGAAATACAGACTATTTCCAGGCTTTTCTGAGAAGCGATGACCATCCATGGACTCTCCGTGTAAGACTTCCCCAGGATATTTGTAATATCAAATATCTATCATATTTTTATGCCGTGTCCAAACCTGTTGACATGACATGTGAGATATAGAGTAGAGGGGTGTGTTTGAGAAGATGAGCTATGGATTTAGGCAGATCATGGGCCAACACCCAGCAGGAGAGAAGAGGAGAAGAGGGCCATGCCCACCAGGGCCCTGAGAGACAGGTGACCGGCAGAAGAGAGTTCTGGTTATTGGTGAGCAATCCCCTCCCCACTACAACTACCCCACCCCACCATGTACCAGAACCTGGTCTAAGGGACCTTAGAAAATAAGCTCATTTAGGACTCTCAGGCTAGATGGATACAGGGAATCCTGCAGCTGCATACCAATCATGATCATGCCCAAAGAGGAGATTCAAGGGCATTCATTTGAATGAGCCTGGCTCAAGTACAAATGCTTGGGCATGGTGTCATTATGGCTCTGTCTGTACTTTCATGAACAGCAAGGTCTGACTGTTCATATCAGTTACATCTAGAATCTGAATCTTGGAATTGTCATCTACTCTGGAGGTCATTCGCTACGGAAATTTTTTCTTCAGCATCCCCAAAATTACATTCTTCCTGCTTCTGTCAAGCATTCCATTCGATGGAGCATTGTCGTGATTTCCCCACCCTACTGCTCAGTGCCACCTGAACCTTGGGATCTCCCTCTGTTTTCCCAGCCATCCCAACCATTCATCCCCAGACTCCTTTTTTCCCCTTTTTTGAAAAATTGTTGATATAATACACATAATATACAATGAACCATCTTAGCCATTTTTAATGATGCAGTCAGTGGCATGAAGTAATTCATGTTGTTATGCAACCATCACCACCATCCATCCCCATAGCTCTTTGCATTACGTAAAACCAAAACTCTGTACCTGTTAAGCAGGTCCCATTCTCCCCTCCCCTCACCTAGCAGCCACCCTTCTACTTCCTGTCTCTATGATTTTGACTATTCCAAGTACCTCAGGTAAGTAGGATCATACAACGTTTACCTTTTTTGGCTGGCTCTGGCTTATTTCACTCAGCGTAATGTCCGCAAGTTCCCTCCACGTTGTAGCAAATTGCAGAATTCTCCTTCCTTTTGAAGCTGAATACTACTCCATCGTAGGTATGGACCACATTCTGCTTCTCCATCCACTACTCCGCAGAGCACTTGGGTTGTTCCCCCTTCTGGCTATTGTGAATAATGCTGCGACGAAGATGAGTGTACAAATATCTCTTCAAGACCCTGCTTTCAGTTCTTTGGGGGTACATACTCAGAAATGCAATGGCTAGAGCACATGGTTAGTTCTATTTTTCATTATTTGAGGAGCCACCATACAGTTTTCCACAGCGGCTGCACTACTTACACTCCCGACCATGAACAGGGGTTCCCATGTGTCCACATCCTCGCCAACATTTGTTTTCTGGGTTTGCAGGGGGAGGGTTGTTCGTTTTTGACAGTAGCCATCCTAATAGGTGTGAGGTGATATCTCATTATAGGTTTGTCTTACTTTTTCCTAACAATTTGTAATATTGAGCATATTTTCATTTGTTTATCTTCTGTGGAGAAATGTCTACTCAAGTCCTCTGCCCATTTTTTAATTGGGATGTTTTTGTTGTTGTTGTTGCTCCTGAGTTTTAGGAGTTCTCTATATATTGTGGGTATAAAACCTGTATCAGATATATGATTTGCAAACATTTTCTCCCATTCTGTGGGTTGCCCTTTTACTCTGAATAGTGCCTCTTGATGCACAAAATGTTTACATTTTTATGGAGTCCAATTTGTCTTTTTACCTGTGCCTTTGGTGTCATGTTCAAGAAATCATTACCAAATCCAATGTTGGGAAGCTTTTGTTCTATGTTTTCTTCTAAGAGTCTTTTTTGCTCCATGTCTTAGATTGAGGTCCAGCCTCCATTTTGAGTTAATTTTTGTATGTGGTGTGAGGTAGGGGTCCAACTTCATTTTTTGCATGTGGATATCTGGGTGTCCCAGCACCATGTGTTGAAAAGACTGTCTTTTCCCCCATTGAATGGTCTTGGCATCCTTATCAAAAATCATTTGATCATAGAGTTCATTCCTGGGTCTCTATTCTATTCCACTGGTCTATTTGTCTACTCTTCCCACTGTCTCACCACCTCTCTCCACCATCTGTTCTAAGCCTCTCTTAAAAAAAAAAAAAAAAGTCAATTTTGTCTCCATGACAGCACTCAAAGCATATGAAAAAGAGCTGCTATATAACCTTTCTCTTTCCTGCATAAAGAAATCTCCAGTTCCTAAAACTGTTTGTATAACAGTTTCCACATCCTGCACCATCTCTGACATAAAGAGGAAAATAACTGTCACCCTATAATGAAGCTACCCCTCAAATTTCCGTCCTTGCTGTGAGTTGCCAGTATAGAACTACATTCAGTAACTAGAATCTTTATCCGTGTTTCATCGGCAGCTTTGCCATCCTGTTGACTCATAATAAGGTTGTGGGCAACTCCTAGGTATTTTTTAATCCACTGCTACGAAAGAAAAAAGAAATATCTTCCCCATGCCATTTTTCTTAATTATGGGAAATATTTCAGGGAAGTGCAAACATGATTATAACAAATGCCTGGGAATCCACCACTTCGTCATGTGTGCTATAATTATTTTGTTGCGTCATTGGCTTTTTTTTTTTTTTTTTAACTTTTGGGGGAAATAGAGATTCACAGGCAGCTGAAAAATAGTACGAAGAAGTCCCATGTCCCCTTCACCCAGCCTTCCTCAATGGTAACATCTAGCATAACTATACTACATATAGTATCAAAAAGGAAAAATTTTCATTGGTACAATCTGCAGACCATATTCAGATTTCATTAGGTTTTTTTTTAAGGTTGATCGATTCATTGATTTTAGAGAGAGAATTGGGGGGGAGAGGAAGGGGGAGAGAGAGAATCACAAGCAGACTCTGTGCTGAGCACAAGCCCCAGGGGCTCGATCTCATGACCCTGGGATTGTGACCTGAACCGAAATCAAGAGTCAGAGGCTTAACTGACTGAGCCACCCAGGTGCCCCCATCAGTTTTTTACACATGCATTGAATTGTGTGTGTGTGTGTGTGTGTGTGTGTGTGTGTGTGTGTTTCATGCAATTTGATCACCTACATAGACTTGCATAACCACTACCATAATCAAGATTAATCACCACATCGTTTTGTATACCTGAAACTAATATAATGTTGTATGTCAACTATAACTCAAACATTTTTTTAAGATTAATCACCACAAAGGGACTCCTTCATGCTACCCCTCCCCCACCATCCCTAACCCCTGACAACCATTCATCTAGTCTCCATCTCTATAATTTTGTCTTTTAGAGGAGGTTTTAGAAATGGAAACGTAGAGTACATAACCTTTCTTCTTTCCACTTGTACATTCTAGTAAGATTTGTTTCTATTCACAAAATCATTCCCTTTTTTCTCTGCAGAAATACCCACTTTGCATATGAGACTTCCATACAAATGGCCATGTGTGCAAAGCCTTCTTCAGCCATGTGGGAAGAGCCAGAGGAGGGAGATTCCCAAGTTCATGTTTGGTAGTTAGTTTCCACAGTGGTAACACTAGTTTTCTGGTACTATCCTATAGATACAATATATGGATTCAGTAGGCTCTTTTTTTTTTTTTTCCATTGGCCCAAGTGGTATCCGTAACATTGCTGAACATAGTGAGAAATTATATTCCAAAGTCTAAACTGGGAAATAACCTGTCAGGTGTTTGCAAATACTGTGTTGAAATTGTGTAGACAAATTTTGCTTTGCCAAACATTGTGTGGACTGGGAGTAAATTTATCTGACTGGGATCAGAGAAACAAAAATGTCTGAACTCCTTTTAATTGTGCTTAAAAAAAAAAAGTGGAGGGACGCCTGGGTGGCGCAGTCATTGGACGTCTGCCTTCGACTCAGGACGTGATCCCGGCGTTCCGGGATCGAGTCCCACATCAGGCTTCTCCGCTGGGAGCCTGCTTCTTCCTCTCCCACTCCCCTGCTTGTGTTCCCTCTCTCACTGGCTGTCCAGCTCTGTCAAATAAATAAATAAATAAATAATCTTTTTTTTAAAAAGTGGATAACCCTCAAGATTGGCTTTTTATTTTTTTCATTCAGAGTAATTCTCTGGAGATCCATCCAAGTTGTTACATATATCATAGTCTGTAGCTTTTTATTTCTATGATAGTCCGTGGTGTGGTGGTATCATGGCTTGCTTGACTGTTCGCCTGCTGAAGGGCATGTGGGTTGTTCCAGTTTGGGGCTGTTACGAATAATGCTATATTATGACATTCATAGGTTTTTGAAAAGATAAGTTTTCATTTCTCTGTGATAAATGCCTAACTGTGCAATTACTGAGTCATACAGTTAGTGTATATTTAGTTGTATAAGAACCTGCCAAACTATTTTCCAGTAGCTGTTCCATTTTACATTCCCACGGCAATGTAGGAAAGACGCAGTTTCTCTACAATCTCGCCAGCATTTAGTATCATCACTATTTTTTATTTGCTGTTTATACAGATGCAATATCTTCCTGCAGCTTTAATTTGCATTTCCCTAACAGGTAGTGATGCCAAACATCTTTTCATGGGCTTATTTGCCATCAGTATATCCTCTTCGGTGAAACCTCTCTCCAAGCCTTTTGCCCGTCTTTGAATTGGACTGTATGATGTTTTGCTGCAGAGTTTGGACAGCTCTTGATACATTCTAGGTACTACTCCTTTGTTAGATATGTGGTTCAGAAATATTTTCTCCCAGTCTGTGATTTGTCTTTCCACTTATCGATTTATTGATTATTTCCTTTATGGATCATGTTTTTGGTGTCATGTCTATGGACTCTTCACCAAACCTGAAGCTGTGAATATTTCCTCCTGCTTTTTTTTTCTGAAAGTTTTATAGTTTTGCCTTTTCCTGAAGGTCACATGGTTGGAATCATACAGTACATAGTCTTTTCAGACTGGCTTCTTCCACTTAGTAAAATGCATTTACATTTCTTCCACGTCTTTTCGTGGCTCGGCAGCTCATTTGTTTTTAGCGCTGAATAATATTTCATAGTCTGCATGTAGCTCAGTTTATATATCCATTTACCTACTGAAGGACATCTTGGTTGCTTCCAAGCTTTAGCGGTTATGAATAGAACTTCTCGAATATCTGTGTGTAGGTTTTTGTGTGGATGTAAATGTTCGACTCATTTGAGTAAATACCAAGGAGTGCAAGTGCAGGATGGAATGGTAAGGGTGTGTCTGGTTTTATAGGGAACCGTCAAACTCTCTTCCAAAGTGGCCGTGCCATTCTGCATCGCCACCAGCAGTGGGCGAGAGTGAGCCCAGCCGAACCGAGAGCGCGTCAGAAGGCTCTGGGAGATGCCGCTTCATCACTATTCAGTGCTGAAGAACACCTAACACATTTGGTCATAGGAAGGGAGATATAAACAGCCTGAGCTAAGTTGGGCGATGAATTAGCAAGCAATACAGAGAAAACTAAGCAAAAGGAAAAAGGAGCCATTCTTAATTTCTGGGAAAACAAATGTTGAACAGAAAAGGGAAACAGATGCCTTTAGCCTCAACCCCTGCCCCCAACTTTCAAGGTCACTGAAGAAACTACTGGTAGTCACAGGTCTCGCTGTAAAGCATACGGTATCAGCCCAGAAGCTTCTTGTGAGTTTGGGTGTGGACGTGGGTCCTCACAGGGAGGGTTCAGGGCCTCCCAGGCTAACACCGCCCCCCTCAGCAAACTACAACAAGGCAGTATAACTACAGTTACTAACAATAGTCCTATAGACGGTCATACAGACAACCATACCAAAATAGGGTGTTAGGAGGTCATGAAATGAAAGGGTTTTGGGTAGCATAGAAGCCTTCCTTAACGAGATGATTGGGAGGGAGAAATAACCAGGTGAAGAAGGAGGGAAAAGCATGTGCAAAGGGAACAGCATGTGCAAAGACGCAGAAGCCTAGATTGTTCAAGAAACGGAGAAGAGCCCAGTGTCCAGTAAAAGCCAATGGGCACAGGTGTGAAGTGAGGCAGGAGAGGCAGTGCCAGGAGCTCGGCTAGTAGGGGCCTCGAAGGAGAGCAGCCCCCAGCCTGTTCTGAAGCTTCAAGGGAAGGCCTGAGGTGAACGCAGCACCTCACCCTCAAGGGTATGAATTAACTGGATGGAAATCACATAATCTGGCTCCTGGCTGTCCCCCGCTGGTCAGGACAAGTCACGGCTGCCTTTCCAACAACTGCCTAAAAAGCCTGTGGATATTTTTGGTGTTTATGGGAACAGAACATTTAACTTCCCAAAACGTCAGTGAAGTCGTGCCGAGGGCCCCCACGAATAAAGAAATGAAGTTATGCAGTTAGTGGGAATCATGGGAAAAGAAAGCAAGCAGCTTTTAAAAGAACAACAACTACAAAAATACTTCAACCATAAACTTATAAAAACAGTTTTTAAAATGAGCGCTCATTTCAAGTTGCAGGACAATAGAGAAAATGAGAGAATGGCGTGGGGAACATGATCCTTCCTGAAATGGGGCCCTTCTCTATGTTTTGGAATCTATTTTCCCCACCCCTCCTCCAAAACTATATCGTGGTCAAGGAGATTCGCTCTTAATCTTTTTGTAACAATGGGTGAAATGCTACTAAGTCAATGGGTATCTCTTGGCAACATTTGCTCTGCAATGTCATTGCAGTTGCTAGAAAAATCATTTGAAACATATCCTAGGCATGTAACAGGCATACTTCGATTCTAAGCTCTTTGTGTTCTTGCATAGAGACTCTTCTCCGAGTCCGTGTGCAGGTGCGTATGTGTGAACGGTCAACTGCATGCTCTGAGCCTAGGAGCTAAAGACTCTTTTCACTGCACACGATCATTATTTTCAGCTGGTTTATGCTAAAGTTTTTCGACAATTAATATTCTTCTACTTTGAATATATGACCTCGAGCTGCAGCATACTGAATTAAAACACCAGTATTTTGCCTAGCAAGAAGGTTAAAAATCTGTTTGTTGTTAGAGGCCTGCAAGGAGGTAAAACAGAGTAGCTTGCTACTTGAGAATTATTTTTAAAAGAAGCTAATAACTCCTAAGAAACTGGCACTCCCAGAAAAAAAATTAAATTATAAACCAAAAAAGAGCAAAAGGCAAGTTATTGAGATGTCCATACATCCAAAATATTACCTGCCACAGTATTAGTTCTAATTATTCTCCGGGCTCCCCCGTTGAAAATATTTTGATAAATGCTATGACAGATACAGATTCATCTATTTAATGTATTTGAGTAACAGCACTCAGCTTAATACATTTCCTTTCTTAAAATTCACTTCACATGGATCATATGCCATGTGTCAAACCCTATATAATATGTAAGATCTGTGGTATTCTCTGCAGATTTCCTGAATTTGCATTTTAACATTTTAGAAGATATAGATTTCTATCATTCTAGAACTATAGTTACTCCATAAATTCTTTCTTTGCTAAATTCACAATTTCACTAGCTGTAATATTTCACTTTTTTATCATGGAGCATGGGGGGAGGGGCATTCTCTGTGGCGTGGTTAGCAACATTCCATCTTGGAGTTTGCTCTATGTCTCCACTGGGTGAAGTGGTTTATTGACTGTCAATTTGCAAAGTGCTCTCTGGGAGTTTCCGAATGCAAGATAGTAGGAGCGGAAACATATTTCACTGCCTTTTCTGTCAAAATAGAATTAACATGTGCAATATATCATCTTTGAGCAGGACTGGATGAAATACCAGCGAGTGACCCCATCCCATGGTTGTCCCTACAGAGGGTCCTGGCTGAATAGTTGTGGCCTCCAGGGTCTGATGGCTTCCTCTACTATCTTTTCAGTTTAATACCTGTTTTTATACATGTGTGTATATGTAGGCATGCATTATGTAGGCATATATAAATACTTGGTTTAAAATCTACTCTTCAGAGTCATGGAAAGAAAGAGAGACAGAGAGAGAGGTTTCCCTCCCTATCCCCATTTGCTCAGTTTCTTCCCCCATACTTCCTCCACCCCCCGACTAACCATTTGATTTGTTCCTTATGATTGCATCCAGAGTTTCCTTATGTACCTACCAACACATATAAATACGAATCTTTGTTTTTTCCTTTTATACACAAAAGGCAGCCTGCTATATCTACTATTCTTTTTTTTTTTTTTTAAGATTTTATTTATTTATTTGACGGAGAGAGACAGCAAGAAAGGGAACACAAGCAGGGGGAGTGGGAGAGAGAGAAGCAGGCTTCCCACCAAGCAGGGAGCCCGACGCGGGGCTCAATCCCAAGACCCTGGGATCACGCCCTGAGCAGACGCTTAACAACTGAGCCACCCAGGCACCCCTATATCTACTGTTCTGTACCTTGTGTTCATCCCTCTCAGTTCAGAGAAAGTGTTCTTATTCTTTTTATCACCTGCATAGTATTCCATTGTTTTAATGTTTAGCGAAGCCATAAGTTAGGCAATCAGTCCCCATGTGAAGAAAATTTCATTTCTTTCCCATCCTTTGTTATTACTACAATAAATAACCCTGGACATTATCATTTTGCCTGTGTGCACGTATGTGTTAGGACAAATGTTTAGAAGTAGAAGAGTGAGCACAACTGACCTGCGTGTTTGTAATTTTGAGAACTACTGCCAGGACGCCCTCTGTAGGGGTTGTACCAACTAACCCCCACCCACAATGTGCCAGTTCTACTTAATTTGTTTTCAGTGGTCTTCTGAAGAGAGAACACGTTTTGGGCACTTCTGGTTTCCTATCTATAAAAATTCATTCATCAAACAAATATTTACCAAGGGCCAACTATGCCCGAAGCTCTCTTGTTGAGCCCTGGAAATACAGCAGTGAACAAAACAGGCACAAATCCCTTTAATAACCTTTTATTGTGACACAGAGAAATAGAGAACAAAGGGTGGACATGGTGTATACCTTTCCTGGTCATTTAGAGCTTGTGTCACCAACGCACATGCCATGGAAGGAACTTCGATGTGTGAAGGTCAGGGGTGAGATGTCAGGGGTGAGAGGGAGTGGTGGGCACTGTGGTAGCCCTGGAGACCGCGGGCCTTTGTGAAGGTCACAGCTACTGCTGTACTCTACACGTTTAGGTCATGTGGAAAGAAAAGGCCCATGTTGATAGACCATCCCAATTTTCGGGAGAAACCAGAAATCCGTATTTCCTCCCCATTTTGAATGTAAGGAACTGGGCACCTGGGTGGCTCAGTTAGTTAAGTGTCCAACTCTTGATTTTGGCTCAGGTCATGATCTCAGGGTTGTGAGATTGAGCCCCACATGGGGTTCTGCGCTGGGCGTGGAGTCTGCTTGAGATTCTCTCTCTCCCTCTCCCTCTGCCCCTCCTTGCTGTCTCTCTTAAATCAATCAATCAATCTTTAAAAAAATAAGCAGATGTTAGGAACTAATTCAAAATTTTAGGAACATTTTTGGGACAAATTCTTTTTTAATGGTGCTCAGCAAGTTGATACTAAAATTTATATGGAAAAATAAATGTGCAAGAATATCTAGAAAAATACTGAGGGGGAAAAAAGCTTTCACAAGGGGTCAGGGACTAGTCCTATGAGACATTAAAACATACTCTAGGGCCTCTATAATTAAAACTATGATACTGGTGCATGAATAGCCCAGCAGGACAGAATAGAAAGCCCAGAAAGCAACCTAAATACATATGAAAATATATATACAATAAAGGTGGGATCTTGAATCACTAGGGCAAAGATTGACTTTTTTAATAAATGGTGCTGGGACAACAGGGTAGCCATGGAACAAAGAAAAAACTAGATCCTTATCTCACACACTACAAGAGAATAAACTCCAAATGGATCAGAGATCTAACTGTATAAGATGGAACCACACAAGCACTAGAAGAAAATATGGATGGATCCCTGCATAATCTAGGTGTCAGGAAAGGCTTTCTAACTAAACCTCAAAATCTGGTGGCAATAAAGAACAGATTGATAAATTTGACCACATAAAACTAAAAAATTTCCTCTTGGCAAAAAAAAAAACAAAAAACAAAAAACAAAAAAACACTATAAGCAAAGTCAAATGATAAAATGGGAGAAAATATTTGCAATCTATGTTGCAGATAAGGGCCAATATCCTTAATATAGAAAGAGCTCAGAAACATGGAGGAGGTGAGTTTTTTTTAAATATGGGCAAAGACATGAATGGACAGTTCACTAAAGTATGTATATATATATAGAGAGAGAGATTTAAATGGGCCTTAAACATGTGAAAATATGTTCAACTCACATTATAAGAGAAATACAAATTTAAACTCTGCTGTGATACCATTTCTCTCCTAGCAGATTGGCAAAAATTTACAATATGACAACACATTCTATTGTTGTGGCTGTGGGGAAAGAGGCACTTTCATACATTGCTGGTGGAAATGCAAATTGATACAATCCTCCTGGGAGGAAATGGGCAATTCCTAACAAAATTACACGTGTGTTTACTTTTTACCCAATTAGCCAGGCACGTACCCTAAAGATATTCGTATGCCATGCAGAAAAGAAGAGAAGAAGAAAGAAGAAAGAAGAAAGAAGAAGAAGAAGAAGAAGAAGAAGAAGAAAGGAGAAGAAGATCTCGATAACCTGAAATGGAGTTATTTGCAGGCTGTATTAAGTGAAAAAGAAAGATACTAATGAGTATCTATTGCATGCAACCTTTTGTGGAGGAAATTAGAAATAGATACATTTGTATTATTAATTAGAAATAGATGCTGTTTGTACAGAAGAGGAAAACACAGGAAGGACAAAGCAGAAATTCATGGGAACGATTGCCCACAGTGGTAAGGCAGAAGCAGGGTCCAGGGGGAGGTACAACGGACAAGACAGTGATACTTCTCTGGATGTACCTTTCCATAGAGCTCTGAACTGTGTGGCCATATGAATGTTTGACTTACCTAAAAAAGAAAAATTAACAAGAATGGGGAAAACCCTACAGTAGAGAAAAAAATGACCCTGATTTGGGGGTGGAAGAACTAATCCAAGTAACATTTGAATAAAGTATTTTGACAAAAGAAAAAGAGAACTTGAAATAAATATTGAACTCTAGTTCAGTGGTGTTTTTTTGTTAGTTTTTGTTTGTTTGTTTGTTTGTTTTGCAATGGGATGGGTTAGGATTCTGAAGCTAACCCATACTTTCTGGGTTTTCTAGGATTGCATCTACCAAGGTACCGTGGATAACAGGAGTCAAGTTTCTCACTGTCAGAGGAGGGAGTTACAGATACGGGAAGAGGGGGCCATAATGGTGTGGTGTTAGATAGTAGCTGGAGGTATCACTTAAAAGCTCATGGTTTTAGTAGATTGAATATGGATGGATGACTGATTTTGAGTTTGATTGATATAGATAGAGAAATTGATACAGATGAAGATAGATAGATACATTTACATAGCTGCGTCCACTGCGTGAGCCTAGAATCAATAACAGCTAGCACGCAGATCCTGTTTGTAAATATCATTCTCCACTGAACAGAATCAAGGCTCCTTAGACAAATGACTGATTCCAGCACTAGGGCAGGAAAAGGACAAGATAAGCCTGGAACATTTTGTACTAGAAATTAAAGAAGGGCTCAAAGAATAATGGGGAGATGCCAAACACACACAAAAGCTAACTTGAACAAATTGCCACTTTTCCCAAACAGGGAAAATCTGATAGCAGTAACTGATTCAGGTAGGAATCAACACATGCTAAAACCAGAGAGTAAACATTTGTTGAGAATAAGGATATTTACATTGTCTCAAAGTACAACCGCCCCCCCCCCGGCAAAATACACAGGGACAAAATTTACAGTGGACAAACCCCTAGAGATGCTGTCCTAACCAAGTGATCAAAGTGAATGTTACCACTAATGCCACAAAGCAACATGATGGGCCTCATCACATGACACACTGTTAGGAATACAACACTTCTGGAGCATTCCTGCCAAAAATGCATACTCCGCATCTAATCATCAGAAAACAAGAGGCAAACTCCTATTAAGGGATTTTCTACAAAAGAACTGCCCTGGACTCTTCAAAACTGGCAAGAGCATGAAAGACAAAGACCAAGGAACCGTTCCAGATTAAGGAAATAATAAAACAGGACAACATGATCCTAGATTGGCTCCTGGACCAGAAAAAGATAAATTTTCTCTTTTGCTTCAAAAGACAGAAACGCCTTAATTGGTGAGAGGTGAGGAAGGTCTATAGACCAGATAATAATTCTGTCTCAGTGTTGATATTCTGTTTTGGTAATTGTACATGGTTATGTAAGAGACTATTCTTGTTTTTTAGGAAATATTCACTGAAGCCTTTAAGGGCAAATCTGCAACTTTCTTTCACGTGGTTCAAATGATAATAACAGAGGGGGATAAACAGTGCATATTTAAGGAATCTAGTTGAAGAGGATATGGGAATTCTTTATTCTTGCAATGTTTCTTTAAGCCTATAATTATTTTTAACAAATCCATTGTGAGAGTGTGCATGGTACAAGTGAAAACAAGCAACCCCAGTGAGAACAACAACCAACCATGTTTGCCCCCGGCATGGACCCCTGAGCCGCCAGTTTGCAGTCTCTGGTTTGGAGCTATTTTCTTGAGTTGATTTTGAGTGAGGTCTTGCTGATAACAACCATTGCTAGGGCTGGTGAATGCTTTGCTGCCTCTGAAACTTTTTTTTTTTCCCCAAGAAAGAGAGAGAGCTGGGGAGAGGCGCAAAGGTAGAGGAAGAGAGAGAATCTTTTTTTTTTTTAAGATTTTTTTTAATTTATTTATTTGACAGAGAGAGACAGCCAGTGAGAGAGGGAACACAGCAGAGGGAGTGGGAGAGGGAGAAGCAGGCTCCTAGCGGAGAAGCCTGATGTGGGGCTCGACCCCAGAACGCTGGGATCACACTCTGAGCCAAAGGCAGATGCTTAACGACTGCACCACCCAGGCACCCCGGAAGAGAGAGAATCTTAAGCAGACTCCATGCTTAGCGCAGAGCTGGATGTAGGCCTTGATCTTACGACCTGAGATCATGACCTGAGCCGAAACCAAAAGCTGGATACCCAAACGACTGAGCCACCCAGGTGCCTCTGCCTCTGGAACTTTTAAACCAGCTTAGCACCAACAAGAAAGTGGCAGAGACGGTCCTTTTATAAATAATAATTTGGAAATAAAGTAGTTTAAATGTGGATGCAGCTTCCATTCTCAAAAAGGAAGAAAAGGGGTGTGATCCCAAGAGTCTCGCCTGGGGAAGTCCTGTACTTCATCAGCTGCCTTTGGAAAGTGCGGGCAGTCTTGCTTGCTGGTCTCAGCCAGACACAGCACTGGAGGGGCGGCTGGTCATCTGTCAGGACCTCACCATTGAAGAAAATATGTTTGTATAACTAAAGGGGAAAAAGAGACCTTAAAGTTGAATGAAGTTTGAAAGAAGAAAAATGGGTTTCAGTATTGCAAAGGGAAATGTTCTTGGCATATCAAGCTTTTCTGAGTAGGAAGGAGAAACAGGGTGAGAGGCAGGGGCCCCGGGCAGCACGCGGGATGGCCTCATCTGAGGGTGCAGCCTAGTCCACCAGGGCCAGGATGTGTTATATCAGTTTGCAGACTGATTCAGGGGACATCCGTGTCACCTCTCCCTTCTCACCCTGCTATTGCTCTTTCCAGATTAATCAGTCCAAAGGCCAAGGGAGCACAGAGCAGGAGTACTAAACTCAGAAAAGGAGCCGCCATGATACCTGGGCCTTGGGAGGCAGGGAAGAGTTACTCAAGGCACAGAGCAGGGAACAACATTCTTGGCAGAGAGAACAGCATATGCGAAGGAGAGGCATGATAGATAGGATGTAGTTTTAGGGTTATGTCTTACTCTCTTGCCATTTCTCTCCATCTCCTCATATCTCTCTTGGAACAGTCCACAGACTGTTGTGAGTTGGGCTTCCTGAGGTCATATCTCCATGATCTAGTGAACACCCAACTAGGAGACTCTGGGTCTCAGGCCTCCTTATCCAGAATGTAGGGAAAAGTGCCATTTCAGTCCCTGATCATGCGCTACTCGCCCCAGATGAACGTGTCTCCACTCAGATTGAGGAGGCTTTACTAATCCTTCTCTAGATTTCTGTCGTTTCTTCCTCAAATAAATCAAGGGCACTCATCTACTGAGCCATCCCACTTGAAGCACAGAGTCAAGATCTGGAAACTCTCCTGGCCCATGACTTGCCCTGTAATCTCGAGCAGCTGCCCAGACGTGAGGGCATCTCCACTGCTGTCTCAGCTCTGCTCTCTGGCTGTGCGATGGAGCATGGCTCTCGACCTCTTTGATCCCACGTCTTGTTTCTAATACGTCATTATTAATCCCATCTCCCAGAGAGGTCGTGAGGACTGGTGAAGATAGTCCCTCGACAGTGCTTGACGCAAACTGCAGCCACCTGGGCTCTTCCCCACGCTATCTTCTACGCCTCAGAAAGTACCACCACCTCTCGGCAGCCAACTGGACAAGGGAAGGCCCACTTCTGACATTCGTGGGCCAAGAGAACAAATGGAAGCCCAGATTCTGCATGCTTCACTCCACCCAGTCCAATCCAGGAAACTGCAAAGAAACCTAAGTCTGGAAGACCAGCTTAAAATTTAAGTAATCAGATTCCTTGAAGGTTTGTGCGGGAGCATGCCAGGCCCAAGCCACGGGCCACAGCCTGCCTTCCTCCTCCCCTGACACATGAGGCACCATGGCTGGGCAGTGGCTCTCCTCCACCAGTCCATTCCAGCTGCACCCTTACCTTCCCCTTCCCCCCACATCCCGCCTTGCAAACAGCCACCCTTTGGCCATTGCTCACCAACGATGAGGTCAGCCCTCAGGAAACAGATTCAGGGAAGATATGCGTGCTGATCTTCGAAGGGTTCAGAGCTGTTTGGATAGGAAATTCCAGGGGTGTGGGTGCTCTGACTATGTTCTAAAACAGGGCCCGTGGTACACAGACTTCAGGTAGTCACATGCCCTGTTGTCCTGCAGATTCCTCCTCCCATGGAGAAGGGGAAGCCTGGATAAGGACACGAATGAGAGGGCAGGGGCTCCTCTTGCTCAGGTCTGGGGGCAGTACTGGGGTGGGAGTGGACAGCTGACCTAAGAGCCGCCCCACCATGGACTGGCCGCTGACCTAAGAGGCGGCCCGGCATGAAGAGTTCTGTCCAGGGAGGCCAATTTGGCAGATCGTACTTTCCAAAACTTGCCCCCACAGTATGTCTAGTCACGTTGTATCACTTTGCCATGCCCCAGCAAGAGGTGGAGTCTGTTTCTCCTCCCCCTGATCCCAGATAGGGCTTTGTGGCTGCCTCGGTCCACGGAAAGCCGAAGAAGTAACACTAACTTCTGAGATTAGGTGAGAAAATGTGATACGGCTTCCCAGCTGGGCTCTCAGAGCCACTCACTCTGGCAACCCAGCTACCATGATGTAAGGAAGCCCAGGCCACTGGAGAGACCATTGTTTCATTTATTTGTTTTTAAAGATTTTATTTGAGGGGCGTCTGGGGTGGCTCAGTCAGTTAAGTGTCTGCCTTTGGCTCAGGGCATGATCTCAGGGTCCCGGGATCCAGCCCCACATCGGGGTCCCCACTCAGCGGGGAGTCTGCTTCTTCCTCTGCCCCTTTCCCCTACTTGTGATCTCTCTCTCTCACTCTCTTTTTAAAAAATGAATGAAGAATTTATTTGAGAGAGAGTACACGAGGCAGGGGGAGGAGCAGAGGGACAAGCAGACTCCCCACAGAGTGCAGAGCCCGGTGCAGGGCTCCAGCCCAGGACTTGAGATCATGACCTGAGCCGAAATTAAGAGTTGGCCGCATAACCAACTGAGCTACCCAGGCACCCAGAGACCACTGTTTTAAAACACGGGTTTTAGGGGCGCCTGGGTGGCACAGCGGTTAAGCGTCTGCCTTCGGTTCAGGGCGTAATCCCGGCGTTATGGGATCGAGCCCCACATCAGGCTCCTCTGCTATGAGCCTGCTTCTTGCTCTCCCACTCCCCCTGCTTGTGTTCCCTCTCTCGCTGGCTGTCTCTATCTCTGTCGAATAAATAAATAAAAAATCTTAAAAAAGAAACAACAACACGGGTTTTAGAATTGTTGAACACTGCATCTGAAACTAACAATGTACTATTTGTTGGCTAATTGACTTTAAATTTTAAAAAATAAGAAAAAAATTAAACATGGGTTTTATTATTATTCACATATGGTGAAACCAACAGATCAGGAGGTGATTGCTGTTGAAAAGACAGTCTGTGATACTCACAGTTCCCAAGAGAAGGGGGCGCATCATGGCATGGGGGCTCTCACAAGGAAGCACACGGGTTGGTCAGGGAGCAGACCAGGAGAAAAGGAAGCTGTGACAAGAGACTTTATTGTGGTTTCCATGGAAAGGAACAAGCGACAGCCGAGGCTGGTTGAGGATTGTTTAGTTTGAATAATTTCAGTGGGCTCTGGGATGTACATGGATGGCCCTGGGGTGATTAGGGAAAGGGAATGGTGGCCTGGAGTGGGAAAGTTCCATAAAGGAGGGGTTGGGGGGACGGGCTCTGGATTGGCTGGTTTGCATAGGAAAGATAGGCTCACAGGCGAGTTGTCCGCTATCTCTAGGAATGAGCTAGCCCCACGAGGGGTAGTCCATCCAGAGTCAGCAAGAGCCTAAGTTGTCAAAGCATCAGAGTATAGTAAGTAAAAGGCATGAGTAATACAACCATTTGCAGGTTTTCCAGCCAGCGGCCTAACAGTCCCAGCCGATATCAACTGTGATGTGAGAAGGTGAGCCCTCAGATGACGCCAGCCCCAGCCTTCAGGACGCCCAGGTGGCACCACATAAAGCAGAGGTGAACAATCTCTACCAAGTCCTGCCCACACTGCAGATCACATGCATATATAGATTTTGGTTTTTTTTTTTTTTTAAGTCATGAAGCTTTGGAGGAAAGTTTTACATAACCGTAGTGACTTGAACAATGGTAATGAACTGAGCCAAACAGACTCTCTCTCTCTCTCTCCCCAGAATTTAAACTGGGGCTTAAGAGAATTAGTAAGTTGCTAGCGGAAAGACAAGTGATCAGACCCGAAGTGAAGCAGGGATGGGAGATACAGCTGAGTCACATTCACGACAAATGACAAGAGGACTGGTCTGGAGTGGTTCCGATCCTGAATGGCCCGGTTTCCTGAGCTCAGCAGTGAGACCCCATCATCCCCGAGGACTGCCAGGTGGTAGGTTTCTCCAGAGTCACAGCTGGGTTCCTGTGAAGTTTTGGATAGGGCAGAGCTCCCTGCTCTGGGACTCTCACCCCTGTCCTTCCCTAAGAGAGTCTCTATTCTTTGCCGCTGAAGGAGCCTGTCCCCCTCGGGGACACCTGGTACCCACTCAGAGCTTGGTATACAGTAAACAATCGAGTTGGGTGACACCCACCCACCTTCCCCCCTGCCAAGAGCTGTCAGGGACTTACAGAGATAGTAAATGTTAAGGAGCTGTGTGGACTCTCTAGGTCTGGCCAAATCCAC
This sequence comes from Ursus arctos, assembly GCF_023065955.2. NCBI lineage: Eukaryota > Metazoa > Chordata > Mammalia > Carnivora > Ursidae > Ursus > Ursus arctos. Next base: position 50,939,000 of record NW_026622875.1, on the reverse strand, counting down.
ATGGCTCGTATCTTCACTTCTTGAAAACATTTTGTTTTGAATATTTTAAAAATAATCGTAATGGTTCCAAACTGTCCAGAAATTTTATTTCCTCACACCCATCTCCAAGCTCAGACCGGGCTGGGCGCCCCCTTCTAGTCCGCACTCATTCTTCCTGGACCACAGGCCATCCTCTATCTGCAGGACCTTGCCTGGAAAAGCAAGGCCCCGAGAGAGGCAGCACTTGCCTGTGGCCTCTTCCAGTGGAGACAGGGTCTCCAGCCCAGCACTGAGGTATGGAACCCTGGGGAGTGCCTCCCATGGCTGCCTTGGCAGCAGAGCGGGATTGGAGGTTCCCTGGGTCTTGAGCCCTAAGAACTGGCTCCCAAGAGGCAAGTGGGACAGCAGTCTAGAAGGATGAAGTGCAGCAGGTGCACCTGAGTGTGTGCTAGCGGGAACCAAGGAGGTGTGTGTGGCTCGGCGGCAGGGGTATGTGTGTCAGAGGACAGGCTGATGTATAGACATCTGTTTTTTCTCCCTGTCTTCCCGTCTTCCCCCAGTTCCAAAGCAGAAAGCTCAGCCCTCTCTCCACCCAAGCCTCTGGGGAAGTTTGTGTAAAAAAGAGAAATTGCTAGCAGACATTCCCTTGCTCTTACTTGTGATCATGTCCAAAAACATCAGGAGGGTGGGAGGCGGGGTTCAAGGGGAACTGAAGGGGCAGGGTAATGCTTGGCAGAGACAGGACATGGAGAGCCAGAAGTCAAGGCAGAGAGAGAGAGAGAGAAATAGAGAGAGAGAGAAACAGGCATGCCAAGGTGGAAGAAACCAGCCTGGGCAGAGACAACCTTACTGTGTGTGTGCCCTGTGTCCCAGCACGTAGATGAGCCTGAGCACAAATGAGCTTGTACCTGTGTGTGCCAAGATGTGTGTTTGTGACCAGACCTGCCCATGAAATATCACATGCCATAGACTTTGGGCATGTCTGGGTTTGTCTCCCTCAGCTCCAACTCAGCCTCTGCAAACACAGGTCAGGGAATAAAGAGGGTACCTATGGCTGGGCCAGAGCCCCGTGCCTGGGGAGCCTGGGTAAGGAAGCCAGATGCCATCAGCTAAGCAAGAGCGCCTCTCCTAGCCTGGGCAGGTGATACCTGGTGCCTTGGGACATAGGGGAGGCATTGAAGGGGCAATCCCTGTGGGGGCTAAAAGTGTGGGGTCCCAGGCATCAAATCAACCTGGGACTCTATGACTCTCTGCCCCTTCAGGAACCAAAGCCAATCCCACCAGTGGGCTGAGGGTACAGCTGCCTTACCCACTCTGCACCAGCTATTCCTTCGTAACAGGGTTTTAGGGCAGGGCCTTGCCCTCCCTCCACCCAGAGCTCCCAGGGAGGATGTGAGCACAGGACTGTGTCCCCTTGTTCTACCCAAGTTCTCTGGGCAGGGCAGGTCTGGGCTTTTGGAAGTAGGAGGAAAGTGGCTAGGGTGTCCTCCTCTAGGAAGGCTTCTTGTGTTCCTGGGTACCCTGAAAATGCAAGGTCTCTGGAGATGCAACATCTCAGCCTCACAGCCCCAGAGTCTGTTTCAGACTGGGCTGTGTCTTATTCTCCAATTCTCCCAACCACTTCCTGACCACCAACTTTATGCCGGGTGTCCTCTTCTCTGTGTTCAGGACCCCAGCTGACTACCCTATTCTCCATCACCAGTGGCCAGCATCACCAATGCCACTTCATCTTCTATTCCAGGACTGGCTGCCAAGTGGGGCCCAGTGCTCCAGTCCCCCTGCTCTCTGCCTCCCAGACAGGCACATAGGTCCTCACATCCCTGAGGGCTTTCCTGTTAATACCCTGGGGAAAGCTGACCAGGAGTACAAATCACGACAGCTAGGTGAAGTAGGGAACGTGACTGGGCCCACTGGGGCTATGGTATGGAAGAGAAAGAAGAAATTTCCCTTGGTCCAAGGTTTCTCTCGCTGCACTAAGAATTAAATTGACAGAAGACAGGTTAATGGGAGAAAAAACACCAAGGTTTTCTTTTATGTACATGAAGGCCCAATAATGAGATTGAGACCCAAAGAAATGACCAAGGCAGGGAGTTTTTTTTTCTACTTTTTCGATAAAGAGATAATACATTTGTGAGGAATTGATAAAACAAAACTTAACTTTGGGAGCTTTGACTTGGGACTGGAGTAGTAAACTAGTAGAAAGTAACGAGGGTTGTTTATGCAGCCTTCTAAGCGCTTAGTTTCCCGTCCCTGGGGATAAGGGTGTCTCTTTACCTCCTGGTACAGGCAGTGCACCTTTCATGTAGGAGATTTACTTCCTGATTTCGGGGGGACAGAGCGTCTGAGTGTCCTTCTGGCACAGGCTGTCTCTAAGGTAACTCTTATTTAAAATAATCAGTCCGCTAAAGTGGCACATTTAGGGGCAGCCTGTCCTTAAGCCCTACAGTATATCCCAGGGAGCTGGCAGGGAGAGAGTCCAACTTCCATACCCAGTTGGGCACATGAAAAGGACCTCACAACATGGGGGCCACCAGGGGGCGGGCTACACCTGCTGGACCACTGGCCCATCAGGGGGCCTTGTTCTTGGCAGGGAAGTGTCTGTTGGTGGGAAGGATGCTTTGTATGGGTCCCACGTGGGGACCGATGGAAAGCATCCCTGGGGATGATGGCAGAGGGCAAAGATGGCTCAGATGCCCCAAATGCATTTGGTTGGAGTAATCCATGTGCGATGGGGGATAGGGGTCTTGGAAAGGAAGAATCAGGATGTTGTGGGAACATGGGTGTTGAGGGCAAAAGGATGAGCTTTTGGGAAGCCCTTAGGAATGATGTCCTGGGCAACCTGCGTGGGAAAGACGAGACAGGCTGTCTTGGGCATAAGGAAGCCCTCTGGCTTCCCTAACTACACCTTGATCCTCCAGGTCAGGAAATCCATACCCTCCCCCTAGGGAGCTCCACAGCCTTGATTCAGGAGTGCTGTTCCCAGACTCATGCAGCCCAGGCATGTAACTGTGGCGTGGTTACAGGAGCCAATAGAGTCCTCATTGTTGCTTAGCCTGGTTTGAATTGTTTTTCACTTCAGCTCACAAATCTGAACAAGTTTCTTAAATGGTGCCTGTTCCTTGCTCGGGAAGTATCAATGGCTCCAGATTACCCACAGGTTAAAGTCCAAACTCAACCTGGCTTTCAAAACCCCAATTTTTCTCCATCACGATGTCCTACTGCTCCTCAGAGGAAGCCCTCTCTGTGACTGGAAAAGTCTCTTACCTGGGGGTAAGACACTGTGGGCTCCAAATATGATTTTGCTAGCATCATATCCTCTGTGGGGACTCCTGGACTGTCAGGAGAATTAATCAGTTCTACTCTGTGCCACCCTCTGATTATTCCTCTGCCTCTTCCATTAAGCTATGAGCCCCTTGATGGCACTATGTCTACTGCATTTGGCCCAAGCCAGGCATGCCGAAGGCACCCAGATACAGACCTGGAGAATACATGATCTCTGTGGGTGTGGCCGGTCCTGCTGAGCTACAGCAGGCCTTTTTTGGAGCTGATACAACTCTGGGCCTGGTCCTCTGTGGAAGAGAATTGCTGCTACCCAGAGGAAACTCATCTAGGTCCCAAGGTGACCCCAAGGGAAAGACTTGTGGGTGGGCTTGGGTTTGTATCCACTTGACTGACCCCCAGGAATCTCTGCCCAGATTCTACTTCCACTCCTTTCCCCGTAAGACTTGCTGTCCTGAGTCAGAGGCACATGCAGCTAGAATCAGAGAAAGACCAGAAAAGCTGGCACTGAGGTAGAAACTAAGTAGCAGACACAAACTCGAGATCGAGATGCCCACAGAGAGGAGAGAAGGCTGACCAAGGACAGAGCCTGGAGGGCGGAGATTCAAAGATGGAGAGCAGGGCTGGCCAGCCTGGGGATGGCAAGTCCAGAGAGCATCACCATATCTCTCTGGATTAATGCAGTATCTTCCATGAGTTTCCCTGCTGCTTGCACTGCCTCTGACCCAATCTGCTCGTCAGTAGGAACTTTCTAAACACATCTGAATATGTCATTCCTCCAGACCCCACAGTGGAGAAATCCCCAATACTTTCCTGAGTTAAAAGGCTCTGTTTGACGTGAGGCCTACATATCACCAGATCCTTCAACTCCAACCACTGTGGACTTCTCCCAGAGCTTGCTCCCCTTGGCCTCTAAGCCTGAAATCATGCTGCTGTTTCCTCTACCTGGGACACTCATTCTGCACTGCCTCCTCACCAGTTGCCCATTCTATACCCAGTGACCCTTTGTCAAGGGCAGCCTTTCCCACACCCCATGAGCATTCTCACCCCATCCCCCACCTTCTGGTCTGACGTCCCCTCCCACATTGGAGCTCCACCCCAGAAACTCCAGGCCAGGCTGCCCTCACTAACACTCTCCAACTTCCTTCCTGCTCCTGTCCTTGGCCTTGTGGGGCCAGGCTTGCCAGCTCTAGGGCCACGTCCGCCTGCCCTTCGTATCCCGGTCTCTACCCCCTCACTCTGTGCAGCTCTTCCTTTTCAGGGTTGTGATTCTTCCCACCTTCTCCATTTATCTCTTTAAAAAAATGTCCACTAATTTTCTATTTAAATAAAAATTAAAATTTAAAGAAAAACATTAAATAGCACACATGGTACAAGGACACTACATGATAATAGTTTGGGAATTGTGACTCAAACAACATTTGGGTACTCTGTTCAGACCCCTTCAATCTCTTTTACTGTTTCTGGGCATCCCTCTCTGGGACTTGATGTGCTTTGGCCTCCAGTGGCTGGTACCTGTCCTCAGGTCACTGGGACTGTTTTGTTCCCATTCCCTGAGAGCCCAATGTGCCTGGGGGCTTGAAGCCCCCCGACTCACAGGGAAAGCCCATAGCTTCAACGGACAGGTGAGAGTATGACAACCCGGTTCCTTAAACCTCACTTCAGACAACTCTGAGATCCTGTCTAGAATAGAACCTAACACATATAGTGGGTACTCAATAAATGTTTGTTGAAAGAACAAATATAGCCAAATGTATCAATCTTATCCTTTGTAGTATCTGTATTTCTTTGTAATTTTCCCATCCGACATTTAAAAAGCATTTACTTTGTTTTGTTATACTTATTTCTGTATTTTTTATAATTATTTCATCCATCTTGATATGCTGTAAAGACTGAGATAAATGTATTATCTTCTCATGACTAATCAGTTGAACCAATAGCAATTCTTGAAACTTTCCTTCATCTGTCAAACCAAGATACTACCTTATCTAAGACTCATTTAGTGAGGTATTATGCAATCATTTATTATGGTAGTTACAAATGATTACGTCTCCACATGGAAAAACACTCACCCAAAGTTTTAACCATGATATATATTAAGATTTTATTTATTTACTTGACAGAGAGAGAGAGAGAGCATGAGCAGAGGGGATGGGCAGAGAGAAAGGGAGAAGCAGGCTCCCACTGAGCAGGGAGCTGGATGTGGGGTTTCCACCCCAGGACCCTGGGATCATGACCTGGGCTGAAGGCAGACACTTAATGGACTGAACCACCCAGGTGCCCCTTAACCATATTTTTATAGCTACATAAAATTATGTCAACATATTGGCAAGGACAAGGAGAAATGGAGAAAGATAGATTGAGGATGGTGATAGGGCTGTGGGTGATGTTTCTCTTTGATTTCTATGAATATTTACGAAATAAATAATAAGTTGAAATTTTAAATGAACAAAATATGGAGATAAGAAGGACTTAAAAGATAGCAAGCTGTTTTCTCACTTGAGCTTGAGACAAAGGCTTGGGTAAAGTAGTTTTTTTTTTTTCCTCCTTTCTCTCTTTTTAGAGGTGATCTCAGGAGGAAGCTGGGGACAGTGAAGGATGCAGGTAAGACAATTTGTTACTGGAGGGTCCTGGGGACTCATTCTTCCAGGAAAGGCCAGACAGGACAGGTTCTGTGTATGAAAATCATGTTCTTTGGCCTTGTACCTCTGAGTTTTGAGCTCCTTCCCAGCCTCAACTAAGTGAGCAGAACCTCTGGAAGCCCCCCACCCAGAATGTATCAAGGCCTCAAGCATGTGGTGATCGGTGAGTCCAAATGCTCCCATCACTGTGCCCCGGCTAATGGGATGCTGCATCAACCAGGCAGCAAGAGTACTGATCTGTGTGGTTATATACTAAGAACTGTAGGAGAACCATGTCTCCCTGCCCAGCTTTCTCTGGAAGATCCCTCTGACCCCTTATAATTCTGCAGTTTTTAAAAAGCTGAATTCAGAAAACATTTAAATTCACCAGGCCCTGCGCCAGCCATGCCCTCATAACAAATGTGAAGAACGTTAGAAGTAGGGACAAGTGTAGTCCTGGATGCCATGGGGCCCTAATCTGGTCTGTACTTGGGAGGGTTAGGCAGGGCATGTCCTAGAGCCTGGGCTACAAACTCTAGGGCTTGCCTTTCTAACTGAAAGGGCACTTCACTTCAGTCTTCATGTCTCGGTTACCCCAGGCAATCCACTGGAGTCCCAAACGTGCCGTTAGAAGAGCAGATACTCAAGCATGAGCACACACCGAGGCAACTGGCACCAGGAACCACCCACACGCACAGAGCCAGCATGTCACTTGAGATCTTGGATTTTGGGGCCTGTGGAGCTTGCCCAACTACCTTTTAGAGCAGCTCCCCTGAAGTGCTTTCTCACCTGTCTGGCCACAGGAACCTTGTCCCAGGGCTGTCTCCCACACCAGGGCCCTCACTGGGCTCCACTGGTGCAGAGACCGGTGAGGTCTGCGGACTGCACCTGGCCAGAGGGCTTTTCCCGGAATGTACTTTAAAACTTTGGAGAGGTTCGCTTCCCCCAGTGAGCATGCGTCCTGGCTATAACCAGCTCCGGACTTCAGGACATGTGGAGGAACGAGAAAGTACCTACCAGAGTCACCTCTTCCAAGTCACTATAGGGCTGGATGTGCCTACAAGGCCTGAAGTGCGCGCGCAACCCGGCCGGGTAAGGTACCGTACGCCGCAGTCCGCCCACTCAGCCTTGCCTGTTACGTCACGCTCCGCGGGCCCTCCCCAATCTGCCTGATTGGTGGAGAGCGCGCGCGAGCGTTTCCGCTCCGCCCTCGGACCCGCCTCCCTGCGGCAATGCCCCGCCCCCTGGCTTACAAGGCAGTCTGTGTGGCTTCCAAGTTGGAACGTGAAGGCGCGGGCGCGAAAGTGCTCCGACCCTCCGAGGCTGAGCGGGCACTTTCCCGTCATGCATGCGCTCTGGCCGCCGCTCCAGGCCTGACAGTGGCTGGCTGTTCTTCAGAAGCACAGTCCCTGCCCAGCTCGGCCCGCCACGGGCCCCTTCCTTTCTTCAGCCCTCGACCGGCTTCCCCCACCCCCCTTTTTACAGAGCACCCGGAAATGCCCATTGTCCGGGCCCCCCTCGACGCCGACACCCCCACATGCCAGGAGGTTGGTCCTCGAGGACCCGCCGCCTGGCTCGCAGGTTCTCAGGCCCAATGTGGTTGACGGTTCCGCCGGCACCCCACGCCCGGAGCTCCCAGCCCCGATCACAGACGCCCCCTCCTGACTCTTGCTCACTCCAGGGCTCTCTAGGATTCTTCCCACTCTGGCACCCCTCCGCCGCCCCACACGGCCCCGGGTTCTTCCTCACACCAGCGCCTGGGACCCCTCGGCGGAACCACTCTTTAGCAGCCTCTACCTCCACACCGCTGCCCTCCGCGCCCTTGTCCCAGACTCCTCGGTCCCCGCACCCGGACGTCCCTCACCCAGCATCTCCCCCAAGGCATCCTCACGGGACCCCCTCCCCCCCTGCTAAGTTCCTCCTCCGGCCTTCTCCCGGTGAACATCCCTCCGCAGGGCCAACCTCGCTCCCGCAGCCGAGCGAACCCTCCTCGGCCGTGGGACCCCACAGCGCACACCTCTCTGAACCTCACCCGCGCACCCGCGGGCCCCGGCTTAGCCCCCCACGCCCTTCACCCCGTCTGCCAGACTCCTCCCCACACCTCTCCCCCATACCCCCGTGCCCCTCGCATCTACGGCCAGAACCCCTCTGGATCTCCTGCACCGCAAGCCCTGCACCCCACTCGTCTGCCCAAGATCCCCCCCACACACACCCACTCGCACGCTTCTCCTGCCCTCCACTCACCCCTCCGTCTCACCCCGCACCCCTCTCCCCCCCGGGGCCGGCGGGCAGCGCCGGCGGCGGCGGTGGCGGCGGCGGAGGCCGGTCCCCCGGCCGGGACACACCCACCCGCCCGCCCTCCTTCTTTCCCTCGCTCCCTCCCTCCTTCCCGCCCGCCCTCCCGCCCTCGCTCGGAGCTCGCTCCTTCCCCCTCGGCCGCTCCCGCTTCCCGCGGCGCCCGGCCTCCCGCTCCGCCTCCCTGTGCGCGGCTCTCCCGGGCGCGGCTCCGGGGTTCATGGTGACGAGGCGGCGGCCGCTCCAGCCCAGCGGCGGCGGCGGCGGGAGCTGGGGCGCGGGCCCGGGCCGCCTCTCCCTGAGCGCGGGGCCGGGCGGCGGGCGCGCCCAGGCGGCGGCGGCGAGCGCCCCCCCCGGCCCGCGGCCCCGCGCGCCCCCCGCGCCGCGCCCCCGCGCGCCTGGCTTGCGGGGGGCCGGGCCGGCGGGCGGCCGCCACGCCGCGCACCCATGGACGGCCCGGCCATCATCACCCAGGTGACCAACCCCAAGGAGGACGAGGGCCGCGCGCGGGGCGCCGGCGAGAAAGGTGAGCGGGGGCGCGGGCGGGCGGCCGCGGGCGGGGGGCGGGCGCACTCCCCGCGCCGCCGCCGGAGTTGGGCGCCGCGCGCCCGCACGGGCCTGGGGGAGGGGTGCGCCCGCTCCGGAGGGTGCGTGGGTGTGGGGGTGCGCCCCGGGCCAGGCTGTGAGCGTGTGGCGGTGACCCTGAGCAGCTGCGAGTTTGGGTTTGCGCTCCGCTGACGGAGAAGTTGTGAGTGTGTGTGTGTGTGTGTGTGTGTGTGTGTTGCTGGCAGGCCATGAGTGCGTGTGCTCTGGTAGGTTTTGTGTGTGCATGAGACTGAGGTGGTAAGGGGGTGTGCACCCACCAGAGAGGTGCTGAGTGTGCTGTGCACCTGACAGGTTGTGAGTGTGTATATGTGCCTGGCGGATTCTGAGTGTGAACTTACGTGTGTGTGCACTTACGTGTGTGTGCACACGCCAACTGAGATTGTAAGGGTGTGTGTGCACCTACCACAGAGACTGTGCATGTTTTCCTTCCAGGCCATGAGTTTTTGTATGTGCCTTATGTGGAGGTTTTGTATGTAGCTGACTAAGACGTTGTGGAGTAGGTATGTGTGTGTCTGTATGAGCGTGAGCCTGCAGAAGGGTTATATGTGTGTTCCCTCCTGGCGGAGTTCACGTGTGTGTATTGCGTGCCTACACCATCCAGCTGGGAGGTTGAATAAGTTGTGTCCATGGACGGGAAGGGTGTATGTGTTTGTGTACTCATACACATGGAGGCGCTGTGCCTGTCTGTGTCGTAGGTGTGCACCATTGAGGCTGTGTGCAAGTGCTGGTGCAAGTGGTGGTGGTGCAAGTGCTGGGGGAAGGGGGGGATGGGCAGTGCCTAAGCCATCCCCCCCTTTTTCGACTGTGCTGTCTCAGTGACACCAGCCTGTCGGAAGTGCCAGCAAAGTCTGGTTCTCCCTGGGCCTTTTTAGGGCCTGCCTCTAACGGGCACTCAGAGAGCCCTTAGGGTGCCAGGTGTGTCCCTTCCCTCTGTGCTGCAATGCCTGGTTTGGTTTTAGCACATTTGACCCCATGACCGTCTTCCCTTTCCTTCTGGCTCTTTTTCTTTGTGTCTCTGCCCCTCTCTGAGACTTGGCGTCCCTCTTTCTCATATGCCCTGCTTAGTGTCCCTCTAGTGAGTTGTCCTGAGGTTTTGAAGGGCCAAGGAATCTGGCTTGGTCTGTTTTGGTTACTAAAGCCCTGCCTCCCTCTCTTCCTGCTGTGCGCCCCCCCCCCCCCCCAAACATCTCTATTGATGTCAGGAGCAGCCCACCAGGACACCCTTCCCTCACCCAGCCTTGCCTGGCCACAGCCAACTTTGGGAAAGAATCAGATTTCTTTCCATGTGTTATCACCCTTGCTGTGCCAGTGAGGTGAGGTGTGCAGCCCTTCTGAGGAAGAGGGGATGGGGTGGGAGAAAACAAGCCCCTGTCTCTTTCCAGCAGGGACCACTGGGCAAACCCATCGGAAAATGGAAGAAACCACCAGAGGTACCCTCAGATTGGGAATTTATCAACCCATTTGCACGTTTGTAGACCATAAACATTATGTATCTGCAGACTTGTTTTCTTTTATGTAGAATTAGAAATCAAACTCCCCCAGGCATTTTTCTGTGCCTTTCAAACTGGCTGAAAAATTATGCAAAGAGGGTGCTTCAGGTGAATCTCTTATGTCTCCCTGGGCCTCAAGTGGGCAACACATAGGTTCTTGCCATTGGGGGCTGTCAGTTCTTGGGGCCCTGGCCTGCAAGCTCTGGGCTGGGTGTGTCCTCTCGGGGAAGGTTTAGTGGGAGGCATGAAGGTGGTTTGATTATCTATGCCTCACCCGCTCTGGATTGAGTGCTTTGTGTGATGCTTTGCCAGAGAGAGAATCCACAGCTCTTGTGAGGAGAGGTGTGGCATAAAGCAGGGAAGTATTTGTCAGGGCCTCAGCCCTCCTGCTGCCCCCAATCTGAGTCCTGGAGCAGGATCCTCCCCAACTTTCTCTTTCCCTCTAGCTGCTAGGCTTTTTAAAGTAGAGTCAGTTGAGCCAAAATCCAATCATGTACAAATACTCAAGGATGGTGCTTGTTCTCCTCAACCTGTTTACATTGCTTTTCATGATGATCTTTTATTATCTTTAACAGCTTATTTTGTTTGTTTTCTAGTGTCAGGTCGGCTGATTGTTAACTGATGAGGCGAATACTTGCTGCTCTGGGGTGGAATGGAGAGCTATAGTAGTCTTGCTGAAGCATTAAAATAGTGCTCAATTCAGCTTTTCACTTTAAAGAAATGGAAAAAAAATGGTCAGTGACAATGTGGCAATAAACTTCATTGCCAAACTTTGGAACAACTTCTTAAGATTCCTAATCCACTAAACAGGTTTAGCAGTGTTTCTAGCTTAAGCACACTGATCTGTTTAGATAGGCACAATATATTTTACATAATTTTAATTTTAGGTAAACAATCATTTTGTTTTTATTTATGGGGCCTGGAATGTTGAAGTTTTTGTGGTAGAAAACAAACTATTGGTTTTAAAAGTTTACTTTCAGCATTTATTCTGTGAAACAAATAAAAATGCTGCTCACTTGGATTTGATATTAGGGTTCAATGAGATGATGTATGTTAAGGACTCTTGTCTGGTGTGCCACTATTCCATAAACCTTTCCTTAGGTGTTGATTTGTTAAAAAAAAAAAGTACTAGTAAACATGGGCTATGGTGTTTTTGCACGAGTTGAATTACTTCTTGACACATTGCCACGTGGTGGTGCACTACTTGGAGATGACTGTCATGATTGTCACTGTCAGCCTGGCCTGTCAGGGAAGATTTATTTCTTAGCTGTTTTTGATTTGGTCAATAGTATAAAGATGCAGAGGCAGATTTCCCTGTGAGTTCAATTGCTTTGCTGTCTAGAAATTTACTCTTACAAATCAATAAGAAAAAGCTAAACAATACAGTAGAAAAGTGGACAAGGGAGATATGAACAAGGAAGTCATGGAAGAGGAAATCTGTTCAATAAATGTGTGAAATGATGCTGTTCCTCACGTGAAGTAGTTGCTTGCATCAGCTTGGTTAAACATTTAAATGACAACATTCAAAGTAAATAAAAGTTATGGGAAATGGACACTTACAGACTTCTGTTAGAGAATAAAATAAGCACAGACTTTTTAGAGAGCATGTTAGTACTGAATTGTTTAGGAACCCATTTGGCTGCAAGTAAAAGAAAACCAGCCTTATACTATGGCTTAAACCAATAGGAGTTTATTCTCACGTAACAAATAGTCTGGAGGTAAGCTCCTGATGGCGTTGGTTCAGCAACTCACTGATAGCAGGACTGACATCACAGTGATTCTCTAGGCTTTCCTTCAATGGTGTAACATGGCTGCCACCCCTCCAAACACCACAGCCACCTTCAGGGCAGGAAAAAGGGACAGTGCCAGTCATGTCTATCCCTTTTACCTGGAAAGCAAAAACATTCCTAGGGACTGCTCAGCAAACTTTTCTGGTGTTTTCTTAGCTAGAACTGGGTCACATGGCCAACCCTAGCTGCAAGCAAAGTGAGTTTCTTGCTTTTCCAGCCTTTGTTATGGGAGGCAGGAGCTGATTAGAAATGGGCGGGAACAGGTATTGGTTCAACCAGTCAACAATATTGTCCATACCTTCAAATATTCAGTTTTACTTCTGGGTTTTTCTCCTGGGAAGATGTCCTCATATGTGATCAAAGAAACATTTACAAGAATTTTCACTGATAGGTACATTACTTGCATAACAAAAAATTCATTCTGAGTTACTTTTTTTTATAAAGTGAGAAATTTAAGTTCAGTTTTGTTTTGTTTTTTGTTTTGTTTTTGCCTCTGGCTGTCTCATTGCTTTAGCCACATTTGTTGGAAAGGCTGTCCTTCCTCTTTTGAATTTCTTTTGCATCTCTGTCAGAAATCCGTTCTGCATATTTGTGTAGGTCTCTTTCTGGGTTCTTTATTTTGTTCCACTGATCTCTGTGTCTCTACCTCTATCCATACCATGCAGTCTTGAGTACCATAGCTATGTATTAAGTCTTGAAATAGGATAGACTAATTTTGTTCTTTTTCAAAAAATTGTTTTAGCTGTTCTAGTTCTGTTTTTATCTATATGCATTTTACAATAATCTTGTCTATATCTACAAAAAGTGTTGTTGAGATTTTTGTAGGAATTATATTAGACCTGTGTATAAATTTGGGGAGAACTGACGTCTTCATGATGTTGAGTCTTCCAGTCCATGAGCACATTATGTTTATTGATATAGATATTCTTTGATTCTTTCGTCAGGGTTGTGTAGTTTTCAGCATGTAAGTCCTGTTGATGTTTAGTTAGATTTACATTTAAATGTTTCTCTCTCTCTCTCTCTTTAAAAGATTTTATTTATTCATTTGAGAGAGAGCGAGCAAAGGAGACCACGAGACGGGGGGGGGGGGGCAGTGGGAGAGGGAGAAGCAGACTCCCCACTGAACAAGGAGCCCAATGCAGGACTCGATCGCAGGACCCAGAGATCATGACCTGAGCTGAAGGCAGAAGCTTAACTGACTGAGCCACCCAGGCACCCCTCTCTCTCTCTTTTTAAGTGATTATACTGTACTTTTAATTTTGGTCCAAGTATTCAGTGCTAGTATGTAGAAGTATACTTGGTTTTTATATGTTTGTCTTATATCCTGTGACCTTGCTGAGTTCACATATTAGTTGTAAGAGGCTTTGTAGATTTCTTGCAGTTTTTTACATAGATGGACATATCATCAAATAAGAACATTTATATGCCTTCATTTCTGATTTGTGAACTTTTTATTTCTTTTTCTTGCTTTATTGCACTCACTAGAACTTCCAGAAGTGTGTTGAACAATAGTGGGGAGATTGGACAACCTTGCCTTGTTCCCAGTGGGAAACCATTCAGTCTTTTACCATTAAGTATAATGTCAGCTGTAGGTTTTTTTGTAGAAAATCTTTATCAGGTTGAGGAAGTTTCTCTGTATTTCTTATTTTTCTGAAAGCTTTAATCAAAAATAGATGTTATTTTGTCATGTGCTTTTTGTGCATCAACTGACATGATCATGTGAGTTTTTGTCTTTAGTCTGCTAATGTGGTAGATTATATTGATTTATTTTTGAATATCGAACCAGCCTTGCATCCCTACAATACACCTCATGGTTTTATGAGGTATATAGTTCTTTTTATATGTTGATGAATTCTATTTGTTAAGACTTTTTACATCTGTATTCATGAGTGATACAGCTTCTTTTTTTGCGTTGCCTTTAATCTGGTTTGGTATCAGCTTCACAAAATAAATTGGGAAGTGATCTCTCTCCTTTTTTTTTCTGGAAGAGATTATGCAGAATAGGTGTTAATTCTCCAGTGAAATCATCTGGGCCTGGAGATTTCTTTTGGGGGGAGTTTTTAACTACAAATTCAATTTCCTTAATAGTTCTAGAGCTATTCAAATTATCTCTCTCATATTGGCTAAGTTATAGGTACTTTTTTCTTCAAGATTTAATCCATTTCATATAACTTGTCAAATTTATGTGTGGAGTTGTTCATAGTATTATTCCCATATTACCTGTTTGATGCCTGCAGCATTTGAAGTGATAAACTCCGTTTCATTCCTGTTATTGGTAATTTTTGTCGTTCTTGCTACAAGTTTCTCATTTTTCTTGATCTTTTCAGTGACCCAGCTCTTTGATTCATTAATTTTCTCTGTTGCTTTTATGCCTTCAACTTCAACAATTTCTGTTGTTTTCTTTATTATTTCCTTCCTTCTGCTCGATTTGGGTTTATTTTGCTCTTTTTCTTGGTTCTTGGAGGAGAGCTTTAGATTATTGATTTGAGACTTTTCTTCTTTTCTAATGCATGCATTTAGTGCTACAAATTTTTCTCTTAACACTACTTTTGCAATGTCCCACAAATTCTGATGTTACATTTTCACTTTTATTCAGTTCAATGTATTTTTTTAAAAATGGACTTTATTTTTTTAGAGCAATTTCAGGTTCACAGCAAAACTGAGTAGAAATTTAGAGTTCCCATATAATGCTGACCCCACACATGCACAACCTCCCCCCACTGTCAGTATCCTGCATCAGAGTGGTACATTTACTACAGTCTATGAACCTGCATTGACACATTGTTATCCCCCCAAGCCCACAGTTTACATTATGGCTCACTCTTGGTGTCTTACATTTTATGGGTTTTGACAAATGGGTAGTGTCCTGTATCTACCATTTGAGTATCATACAGAATAGTTTCACTGCTCTAAAAATCCTCTGTGTTCTATTTATTCATTCCTCCCTCCCTGCAACCCCTGGCAACCACTGATCTTTTTACTGTTTCCATAGTTTTGCCTTTTCCAGAATGTTACATAGTTGGAATCATACAGTATGTATGTAGCTTTTTCAGATTGGCTTCTTTAACTTGGTAATACGCATTTAAGCTTCCTCCATGTCTTTTCATGGCTCATTTCTTTCTAGTGTAAAATAATATTCCATTCTATAGATGCACCATAGTTTTTCCATTTGCCTACTAAAGGACATCTCAGTTGCTTCCAAGTTTTAGCAGTTACGAATAAAGCTGCTATAAACATCTGGGTGCAGGTTTTCCTGGAGACACAAGTTTTCAACTCCTTTGGATAAATAGCAAGGAGTGCCATACTAAGAATATTTTTAGTTTTGTAAGAAACTGCCAAACTGTCTTCCAAAGTGGCTGTACCATCTCTAGTTTTCAGAAGTTTAGTTATGATATGTCTTGGTGTGGATTTCTTGGGGTTTATCCTGTTTGGAATTAGTTCAGCTTCTTGAATTTGTAGAGAGCGTCTCTTGCCAAATTTGGGAAGTTTTCAGCCATTATTTCCTGAAATACTTTTTCAGCATTGTCGTTTCTCTTCTCCTTCTGGGACTCTGATGACACAAATATTAAATCCTTTGCTATAGTCCATGGGTTTGTCAATACTAACTACTCTTTTTTCTTTTCTATTAATTCAGATTGGATAATTTCTGTTGTCCTGTCTTCAAGTTCATTGATTTGTTCCTAGTTCCCTCCATGCTGCTAAATATCTCCCATCCACTGAGATTTTTATTTTAATTTTTGTATCTTTTAGTTCTAAATCTTCCATTTAGTTTTTCTTTATATCTTGTATTTCTCTCCTGAGGCTTTCTGTTTCTTTCCTGAGGCTTTCTATTTTCCTCATTTGCTTTAAAGTGTTCCTAATTGTTTTTATCATAGTTGCTCTAAAATCTTTGTCAGATAAGTATAACGTCTCTATCATCTTGGTGTTGGCATCTATTGATTGTCCTTTTTCATTCAGTTTGAAAATTTCTGGGTCTTGGTCTAATAAGCTAATTGCAATTGAAACCTGGACAGTTTCTTTCTTTGTTATGAGACTCTGGATCTTATTTCAACCTTCTGTTTTATTTGGTTTTCTTTGAACTGCTCCAGCAGAGAAGGGAGAGCACTACCTTAATATGCTAAATAGATGTAGAAGCCCAGGATCTCTCCTTGGCCTCTTTTGACACACTGCTGGACAGGGAGGGAGTTTCAGCTCCTGCATGGTCTCTGTTGAACTGTAGTGGGAGTGGTCTTATTAGCACGGGGTGATGGGAAAGCCCTGACTCTTCCTGTGCCTCCTCTGACACCACTCCAGTGGGAGAAGAGGAGTATTTCATTATTGCTAGGTTGGGATGGAAGTCCAAGCTGGCCACATGGTCTCCACTGACATCTCTGGGAGATGGGGAGGTTCTTTATCAGTTGTTAGGGATGAAAGTTCCTGCCCCCTACTTGGCCTTCTCTGACACTACCCCAGCCTCCTTACACTCTGATGAGGGTGGAATTCTAGGTACCCATCAGATTTTGCTGGCATGGGTGAGGTTGGGACTACAATGCATGTGTGTGTGGGAGGGGGGGGGGGAGGTATTTGGCTACAGTAGAGCAGTTATTGTCTGAAAGTTTTCTGTCTTGCTAGACTATCCCTTTTCTGGTCCTTTGGCTATAAAGAATAGTCTTTTGAGGGAACTCTTGCCTGCAACTGTTAGTGTTCACTTTATCCAGCTTCTTCAGCTAAGTCTGGGCTATTAGAGAGAAAAAGAAGCCCTAGAGATCACTGCAATGTCATTTCAGGTCTCAAAGTCCCTAGCTGCTCTATCTTCTTTCCACCGTTCAGAGTCTTCTTATGTTTACTTTATAAACAGTGTCCAGGGTTTTTAGTTATATTTAGTGGAAAGAATAAGAAGAAATATGTCTACTCCTGTACCTGGAAGCAGAAGACCCCTGATTAGCTTTTAGACTGATCCAAATTAGTATTGTAAGGAAGACTGGAGTTGGAAAGTTTTTTTTAAAGGTTTATTTCAACACTGTGTAATGTCAAAGTCAAAGTGAGTTAGTGCTTTGAGAATCTTGATTGTCCCCTAAAAAGAGACATGATAATAAATTCAGTGTGAAATCGAGGCTAGATCAGTAGGGCTTCAGTGACAACTGTTGTTTAAATAATCTTAAAAAGATGCATTCATAAGCTTTGGTCTTAACACCAGAATTTTAAATCAGAGTTCATAATATTTTGATTTAAATGTATTTTTAATCTAATATTCCATTTGATTGGCAAGCATGTTTAAACTCATATCTTTGATTTTATTTCTCAAGCAAGAAAGCATCAATTTAAGTAAATAGAAATGTTTTCATGGTTAAACACAAAGGAGCTTATCTCTGGACTTAGCACTCATGACCCCCTGGACATGGCTTGCTGGCCAGTGACCGGAAAAGCCTGCTTTCAGTCTGGGCTGCTCTGGAAGGAGGTTTTAGGGCTTCAGAAACTTGCTCAAACTGCACTTGACTGTTGGAAAGTAACCCCATTTGGAATGGGAGGACTGGGTTTTCAGAAGGGTCCACAGAGCCTCGAGTTTAATTCTGAAGTAGGTATGTATGTATGTATTTACTTACCTACTTGTCTGTCTTCCAGTTTTATTGCCATCCAGCGCTCTTTAAGCTTAAGTTATATAGCATGATGACTTATGTACATACATACTGTAAAATGATTACTACAATAAGCTTAGGTTACATCCTTCACCTTGTATAATTACAAAACAGAAAAACTTCCCTTTTTTTTCCCTTATAAGAGCTTTTAGGATTTACTCTCTTAGCAACTTTGAAATATACCATACAACAGCGTTAACTATAGTCATCATGTTGTATGTTACATCCCCAGTGCTTATTTATCTTGTAACTGGGAGTTTACAAATTTGTACCTATGATCACCTTCACCCAGTCCCCCTCCTTGACTCCCTGCCTCTGGCAACCACAAATCTGATTGCTTTTTCTATGAATTTGGTTTTTTTGGATTCCTCATATGAGTGAGATCATATAGTATTTATCTTTGTCTGACTTATTTTACTTAGCATAATGCCCTCGAAGTCCATCCATGTTGTTACAAAGGGCAGATTTCCTTCTTTTTTATAGCTGCATAACATTCCACCATATAGACACACACCACATCTTTATCCGTTCCTCTATCGATGGACACTTGGGTTGTTTCCATGTCTTGGCTATTGTGAATAATGCTGCAATCAACATGGGGGTGGGGGCAGATGTCTCTTTGAGATAGTGATTTTGTTTCCTTTGGATATATACCCAGAAGCGAGGTAAACACCTTTTTCCCTTTTAGTAATGTTGAGGGTAGAGGAAGTGGGATACATGACGGGGCCAGTGGGTTCACTGGGTCTTTTCAGCCAGGAACTGGCAGAAGTCAGGAAACACTCTGGCCACCAATGATTCTAGATTTAAATATATATATATTTTTTAATATATGATTTTTTTTCACTTGCTTTGTCAGTAACGTATGGTGCCAAGGTCAGGGAATGTAAGGAATCTCTTGAGTAATATTAAAGGCATGATATATACCTTCAACCTTACTTTCCAGATCTTAAATCTTGATTTATCAGATGTTTAACGTTTAGTATTTTTAATGACCTGCCTTTCTTTTTAAAATTTACTTTCTTTAAATAGTTTTCTTCTCTTTAATCTTTTTAACATACATTTTCCTATTTTCAAAAAAGTGAGGATACATATTCAGTGCTATATTTAAAATAAAATTAAGCAAATATTTGCCTTTGTGGCTCTGAAATGACATCATATGATGGAGCAAAGGCTTAGGAACTGTTTGTAGCACTGGGTTGGGATGTGGACATTTTTGTATTTGGGATCAGGACTGAAAACACTAGTGGCATAGTTCTCTGAAGCCAGGGCATAATAAACAGTGGTCTTTATGGATGCTGAGGATTATGTAATCACCTAAGTAATAGCTCATTTTGATTCTGAGTAGCTGCTTCAAGTTAAAAACTGAAAGGTTTCTTTGTAATTATGATTCGTATTAAGGCTATTTGCCAAAATGTTTTAAAATCCTGATACTTAAAGCACTATAAAAACTGAAGAGCAGTGGCTTAACATTTGATGTTTACCACTTATTTTTCATAATTAGTATTTAGCCTAAGCTTTAAATGTTTCAGGGGATCTTGAAGAACAAACTGCGCCACCTTGTCAACACGGCTTGAATGAAATGTAGCCTTTCAGTGCCAGAGAGAAGTCAGTGTTCCAAGAAGAATGTACACTGCACTGTACATTATGTAGAATAGCTCCTGCATTCTGATCAAGATTCAGCTTTCATGCTTAGCATATCATTAAATTTGTCCAAAGGATTTGGCTCACTTCTGTTCAAGTCAACAACCATTGACCTTATCTCCATAGACTTCAGTCAGAGCCGTACTTTCCTTCCTCTTTTTGAGGGAACAGCTCAACACGTTCATTTTGGTTTTGGTTAGAACAAATACAGTTCATAGCAGTCATCAAACAAGTGTGCAGTTTGAGGAGCTTACCTCTGTTAGATCAGTTGAAACAGTTATTAGCGAGCATTAACTTTTCTACTCCACTGTATACCCTGTATCACTGCCCAAGGCCTGACTTCTTTTTGAATTTTTTTAAGTTTGCTTTTATATCGAGGTAAATTTGCATACAATAAAAATCACTCTTTTTGGTGTAACCCAAGCTTACAAATTTCTGAGTGTTGACACACTCGGGCAGCTGTATAACCACCTCCACAGTCAAGGCTGAGAATATTAACATCAGTCTCAAAATATTCCCAGTGCCCCATTGCACCTATCCTCCCTCTACACCCAGCTCCTGACAATGATCTGTTCTCTCCCCTATTGTTTTTTGTCTTTTCTAGAATGACATATACTAAATGACATATGTAAATGTATAACTACATATACAGTATGTAGCCTTTAGAGTTTGGCCTCTTTCATTTAACCCAATGCTTTTGAAATTCATTCAGATGGTTACATGTATCCATGGTTTGTTTGCATTTATTATTGGGTAGTATTCACTTGTGTGGAAGTACCACAGTTTAAAAGTGTATGTGTCACTTTATAAAAAAAAAAACAACTGACAAATTATTTTTCATAGTGGTGGTACCATTTTGCATTTCCATCAGCAGTGTTTGACAATTCCAGTTGCTCTCATCCTTGTTGGTACTTGGCACTGTCAGTTTTTATTTTTTTTTATTATTTTTTTTTAATGATTTTTTATTATATTGTTAGTCACCATACAGTACATCCCCGGTTTCCAATGTAAGGCTCGATGATTCATTAGTTGTGTATAACACCCAGTGCACCATGCAATACGTGCCCTCCTTACTACCCATCACCAGCCTATCCCATTCCCCCACCCCCCTCCCCTCTGAAGTCCTCAGTTTGTTTCTCATAGTCCATAGTCTCTCATGTTTCATTCCCCCTTCTGATTACCCCCCCTTTCTTTATCCCTTTCTTCCCCTACCGATCATCCTAGTTCTTATGTTCCATAGATGAGAGAAATCATATGATAGCTGTCTTTCTCTGCTTGACTTATTTCACTTAGCATTATCTCCTCCAGTGCTGTCCATGTTGTAGCAAATGTTGAGAACTCGTTCTTTCTGATAGCTGAGTAATATTCCATTGTATATATGGACCACAACTTCTTAATCCAGTCATCTGTTGAAGGGCATCTCGGCTCCTTCCACAATTTAGCTATTGTGGACATTGCTGCTATAAACATTGGGGTGCATATGGCCCTTCTCTTCACTACGTCTGTATCTTTGGGGTAAATACCCAGTAGTGCAATGGCTGGATCATAGGGTAGCTCAATTTTTAACTTTTTAAGGGACCTCCACACTGTTTTCCAGAGTGGCTGTACCAACTTGCATTCCCACCAACAATGTAGGAGGGATCCCCTTTCTCCACATCCTCTCCAACAATTGCTGTTTCTTGCCTTGTCTATTTTTGCCATTCTAACTGGCGTAAGGTGGTATCTCAGTGTGGTTTTGATTTGAATTTCCTTGATGGCTAATGATTTTGAACATTTTTTCATGTGTCTGTTAGCCATTTGTATGTCTTCATTGGAAAAGTGTCTGTTCATATCTTCTGCCCATTTTTTGTTTATTTGTTTCTCGTGTATTGAGTTTGAGAAGTTCTTTGTAGATCTTGGATACCAGTCCTTTATCTGTAGTGTCATTTGCAAATATCTTCTCCCATTCCGTGGGCTGCCTCTTAGTTTTTCTGACTGTTTCCTTGGATGTGCAGAAACTTTTAATCTTGATGAAGTCCCATAAGTTCATTTTATCTTTTGTTTCTCTTGCCTTTGGGGATGTGTCATGAAAAAGGTTGCTTTGGCCGATGTTGTAGAGGTTGTTGCCTATGTTCTCCTCCAGAATTTTGATGGATTCCTGTCTCACATCGAGGTCTTTCATCCATTTGGAGTTTATTTTTGTGTATGGTGTGAGATAGTGGTCAAGTTTCATTCTCTTGCATGTAGCTGTCCAATTTTCCCAGCACCATTTATTGAAGAGACTGTCTTTTTCCCACCGGATGTTTTTTCCTGCTTTATCAAATATTAGTTGCCCAAAGAGCCGAGGGTCCATTTCTGGGCTCTCTATTCTGTTCCACTGGTCTATGTGTCTGTTTTTGTGCCAGTACCATGCTGTCTTTGTGATCACAGCTTTGTAGTACAGCTCGAAATCCGGCATTGTGATGCCCCCAGCTTTGTTTTTCCTTTTCAACAGTTCCTTGGAGATTCGGGGCCTTTTCTGTTTCCATACAAATTTAAGGACTGTTTGTTCCAGTTCTTTGAAAAATGTCCTTGGTATTTTGATCGGGATAGCATTGAAAGTGTAGATTGCTCTGGGTAGCATGGACATTTTAACTATGTTAATTCTTCCGATCCATGAGCATGGAGTATCTTTCCATCTTTTTATGTCTTCCTCAATGTCTTTCAAGAGTGATTTATAGTTTCTAGAATATAGGTCCTTTACGTCTCTGGTTAAGTTAATTCCAAGGTAACGTATGGTTTTTGGTGCTATTGTAAATGGGATGGATTCCCTAATTTCTCTTTCTTCGGTCTCGTTATTCGTGTATAGAAATGCAACTGATTTCTGAGCATTTATTTTGTATCCTGCCACGTTACTGAATTGCTCTATAACTTCTAATAGTTTGGGAGTGGCTTCTTTTGGGTTTTCCATATAGAGTATCATGTCATCTGCAAAGAGAGACATTTTGACTTCTTCTTTGCCAATTTGAATACCTTTGATCCCTTTTTGTCGTCTGATTGCTGTTGCAAGGACTTCTAGTACTATGTTGAATAATAGTGGCGAGAGTGGGCATCCTTGTCGTGTTCCTGATCTTAAGGGAAAGGCTTCCAGCTTTTCCCCATTGAGAATAATATTTGCAGTAGGCTTTTCATAGATGGCTTTTATGAGATTGAGAAATGTACCTTCTATTCCTACACTCTGAAGGGTTTTAATCAGGAAAGGATGCTGTATTTTGTCAAATGCTTTTTCTGCATCGATTGAGAGGATCATATGGTTCCTGAGTCTTTTCTTGTTGATATGATGTATCACGCTGATTGATTTGCGAATATTGAACCACGCTTGCATCCCAGGTATGAATCCCACTTGATCGTGATGGATAATCCTTTTAATGTACTGTTGGATTCTATTAGCAAGTATCTTGTTGAGGATTTTGGCGTCCATATTCATTAGGGAAATCGGTCTGTAATTCTCCTTTTTGATGGGGTCTTTGCCTGGTTTGGGGATCAAGGTAATATTGGCCTCATAAAATGAGTTTGGTAGCTTTCCTTCTGTTTCTATTTTTTGAAATAGCTTTAGGAGAATAGGTATTATTTCTTCTTTGAATGTTTGGTAGAATTCCCCAGGAAAACCGTCCGGGCCTGGAGTTTTGTTATTTGGAAGGTTGTTTATCACTGACTCAATTTCTTCATAATTAATTGGCCTGTTTAAGGAATCAATTTCTTCCGGTTTCAATCTTGGTAGTTTATAGGTTTCCAGGAAGGATTCCATCTCTTCCAGATTGCTTAGTTTATTGGCATATAGCTGTTGATAAAAATTTCTAATAATCCTTCCAATTTCAATGGTGCTCGTCGTGACCTCTCCTTTTTCATTCATAATTTTAATAATCTGGGTCCTTTCTCTTTTCTTTTGGATAAGTCTTGGCACTGTCAGTTTTTAATTTTAGCCATTGTAGTAGGTTTCTGGTGGTATCTTGTCATGATTTTAATTTTTATTTCCGTAATAACTGGTAGTGCTGAGGTCTTTTTATGTGCTTGTGTGCCATGTAAATAAATTCTGTGCTAAGTTGTCTGTTCAAATTGTTTCCCAGTTTTAGAAAATTGGATTGTTTGGTTTTTTTTTAAGATTTATTTATTTATTAGAGAGAGAGCATGCGAGCAAGCAGAGGGAGGGGCAAGGGGAAAGGGAGAGAGAGAAACCTCAAGCAGACTCCCCTCTGAGTGCAGACCTTGACATGGGGCTCCATGCAGGGCTCGATCCCAGGACCCTGAGATCATGACCTGAGCCAAAATTAAGAGTTAAATGCTTAACCAGCTGAGCCACCCTGGCACCCCATGGATTGTTTGATTTCTTTTTACCGAGTTAGAAGGTTCTTTATATATTCTGGGTACACATTCTTTGTTGAATATGTTCGGCAAGTATTTTCTCTCAGTCTTTGGTTTGTCTTTTCATTCCCTTAGCAATGTCTTTTATTTTCCAGTTTTTAACTGTGGTGAAATACACACAACATAAAATGTACCATCTTAACCATTTGTAAATGTACAGTTCAGTGGTGTTAAGTACATTCACACTGTTGTGCATCCATCTCCAGAACTCTTTTCATCCTATAACCCTGAAACTCTGTACCCATTAAACACTAACTCTGCATTCCCCCCCTGCCTAGCTTCTGGCAACCACCATTGTACTTTCTGTCTCTGATTTTGACTGTCCTGGGTACCTCATGTAAGTGGAGTCAGGCAGTGTTTGTCTTTTTATGACTGGCTTATTTCACTTACTGTAAATCCCTGAAGACTGATCTATGTTATAGCATGTGTTACAGTTCCCTTCCTTTTTAAGGCTTAATAATATTCCATTGTATATACAGTTAGTTGACCCTTGAATAATTCAGAGGTTAAGGGCACTGCCCTCCTGATGCGGTTGAAAATCCACATGTTAACTTTTGACTCCACAACAACTTCAACTGCTAATAGCCTGCTATTGACAGGAAGGCTTACAGATAGCATGAACAGACAATTAGCACATATTTTGTATGTTGTATGTATTATGTACTATATTCTTTCAATAAAGTAGGCTAGAGAAAATATTGAGAAAATCATAAGGAAGACAAAGTACATTTACAGTACTGTACTGTAAAAAAAAATTCACATATAAGTGAACCCATACAGTTCAAACCTATGTTTTTCAGGGGTCAACTGTATTGTGTATGTACTGTATATATAATATATATACAGTGCACATATATATGTATATATCTGATACATATTGTGGTATATAAATGTAGTATATAAAACGTACCACATTTTGCTTAATTATTCATGTGTCAGTGCATACTAGGTTGCCTCCACGTTTTAGTCATTGTGAATGGGTACATATCCAAAAGTGGAATTCCGCATCATATGGTAATTCTGTGTTTAATTTTTCAGGACCAGCTATACTGTATTCCATAGCAGCTACACCATTTTAAATTCCCTTCAGGTATATAAGGATTCAAAATTTCTCACATCCTTGCCAATGCTTGCTATTTTTGGTCTTTTTGATAGCAGCTACCCTCATGGGTGTGAGATGTTGATGTCTTCTGAAGAGCAGAAATTGAGATTTATTTGTTTGCATATGAATGTGGCAGTTGTTTCCGCCTCATTTATTGAAAAGACCATCCTTTCTCTATTGTACTACCTCTGAACCTTTATTAAAAATCAATTGACTACATATATGTGGGTCTATTTCTGGATTCTGAACTCTCCTTAAATTTTGATCACCTCCTTAATGTGAAGTGGTGTTAAGCTTAATATAGTACCAGCCCTCCCTCAGAAGTAAATTTTTGGTCATAATTTAAGCAGAAGAAAAGACCAAGACATTTTACAGTCTGGCAGGGAAGATTTACTCTGCATTTTGCAGTGAGAGGGCCTCTGAAAGACAAAACCTATGACTTCCTCCAGTCTTTTTTTAGGAACTTACCCAAACAGATTTTGTACGGTATATCTTTTTTTCAGATTTAGAATTGGGGCTGAGAATTTCTTCTAATCTTGAGTATCCTTCTGCAGAAAGCTAATACAAAAGTACGAGATAAGATAAATAAGCATTTGAGTTTAAAATATAGTCTCCCACAGTTATACAATAGTACAAAAATAGTGACTATCGTGATGGAGTCTAAGAGAACAAAGGAGTAGAATAGCACTAGGACAGAAAACTGTGCCGAAGCCCCAGCTCTGCAGAGAGGGCCTGGGCTCTGAAGGGTGTGAGGGATACCTTGTAGGCTGTCCACAGATGTCTGGGGTGGTGGAGTCAGGGAAAAGTGCTTATACTACCTGAAACAAAAGGGCAGAGTCAGCTCATTCACTGGGTAGCTTCATTTCCTTTGTCCCCAGGTAAGTAAACAGCTGAAACTTCCCCAAGAAAGAAGTCCTCATCCAAGACGTGTGACCCAGTTTGTTTAGAGATCACAGTTGTGTTGGCGACTGATGTTAAGATGTCATTTAGAAAATGGTATGGAGATGATCAGAGTCTCAGAGATGGGGAAGCTTGGGCAAAGGGCTAATACCCTTTTCTGTAGTCTACCTCCTATCTGGGCTTTCATTCCAGCTCTTCCTCTGTGAGGCTACTAGAGGTAAATTTCTGAAGCACAGCTCTGCTCATGCTACTGCCTGCTTAAATCTGTTTCTCTCTGATTCCCCATTGGCCCCAAGATAAGAACATGATGTTTCATAGCCTATAAAGCCCTTCGTGGACTGACCCTAGACCACCTTTACAGTCTCCTGTCCAGGGACTCCTCTTCTACACTGTAATGAGCTACTTGCCGAGCCCCAGCAGGCTGTCATTTTTTGCTCCATTGTGCATGTACTGATTCACCTTACTGGGATGCCTTTTCCCTTATGTGCCTGATGGATTCTTAGTCCTCCTCTAAGGTCCAGCTCAAGCATCACTTTCTCTTGACACCTCCTTGTGCTGCCTGAGCAGAATGTGGTAAATAGAGTGTAACGTTCAAAGGCATAGGCTTGGGTTTGAATTCCAGCTCCATCATTATGAGTTGTGTGAACTTTGACAAATTACTTAATCTCTCTGAGCCTTGATCTTATAGTAGCTAATACCTCATAGGATTATTATGAGGATTAAACAATGTAATATATGTGTGTATATATCTATATATATAGTGCATATCAAAGTACATAAGTGTCTGATAAACATTTCTTCTTGTTATTATTCATATTATTTCTAATTCATTTATTTAGAAACATTTATTGAGCACTCGTTATACGTTGTTCACCTATACCAGGTGCCTGGGATGCACAGATGAATGAGGCCTGCCCATATATTTGAGGTGTTCAAGCATAGTGCTCTAAGAAGAAGATATAAAAAGTGCCATGGAAGCTACTATTTATTTTATGCCTACTATATGCCAAGTACTTTACATGCATATCTCATTTAATCCTTCAACAACCTTTAGGTGTAGGTATTTTAATCCGTATTTTATATCTGTGGAAACAGAGTCTCAGAGAGGTTAAGCAACTTGCTTATAGGATGTAGATACAGACCTACCAAATAGTAGAACCAGGAGTTAAACCTAGTGTGTGGACTCTGTTAAAAGGAAATGTAGGAAATATTTGGAGAATACCATAAGCTCAAAAGATTTACATCTTGAAAGACAGCAACCATATTTTTCCAAAAGATACTTCTTTTTGCTTCTGCCAGAGGTGGCATATTTAACAGGATAAATTCTAGGGCTCACCCAAGTTGACAGGCCACATTTTCTTAACAATTCATGCTCTGTTATTTATATAACAAATTCTGTTTCTTTGAGTCTTACTATTAACTCTTCCCCCTCTTCATATTCACTTGTGTACTGTAAACAGTTAGAAATGAGAGAAGTTAAAGGCCAAGAATCCAATAGTTTTTATCTCTAGAATTCCGGAAGTGATAGGTTTCACTCTTATCATTTACACACTATTTCTAGGTGTGTCATTAAATAAAAGTGGAGTTTTTAGGTGTTTTTGGAAGGAAAGAGTGCTAAGAAGGCTCCTAAAGATGCTTGAATCTCATTGTATTGGTCACAGTTCTTAGTGGCAAACCACAGAGTCCATGTGAACTGTTTTAGGCAGAAAGGAGTGTGTCAAAAGATTTTAGTGACTTGTAGGCGCTCTGGTATGGCGAAAGAATCAGACTTGGCTGTTGCACAGCCAGAGCAAAATGCTTAAGTACACCTTAGAACTATCCTAGTGAAATAGACGGCTGCCCCCACCTGCTGGTGATTCAACTTAGCAGCATCACCGTAACAGTACTTGTTCTCCCTTAAGAGGTGCTCATTTTCTAGAAACTACTAGAAACAAAAGAAAGCCAATTCTTTTAATTTTTTTTTTTAAATAAGCTCTGTGCCCAACATGAGGCTTGAACTCTTGACCCTAAGATCAAGAGTCGCATGCTCTACCAACTGAGACAACCAGGTTCCCCAGGAAGCCAACAGTGAAATCATATAAGGCAATTAAAAGGAATAAACTAGAGCCACACCTGTTAACATGGCTAAAATTTTAAAATGTAACATTGAACAAAAAAGCAAGTTCCATAGTAACAGAATGTGATGCCTTACATAAATGTGAAAACATGCAAAAATAGTTTATAGTGTATGGATATATGCATATATTATAAAACTGCAGGAACATCCTTAGGAATGGTGAACAAATTCACAATAGTGGGTGGGTATTTCCCAGGAGGGAGGACAGGGATGGAATCAGGGAAGGCTATATAAGTACCTTCAGGTGTATACTGCATGTTTTGTTTTTTATGAACTATTTTCTTGAAACAAATACAGTAAGATTTTAAGAGGTGCTAGAGCTGGGTAGTTGGGTAGTGTAACATATAGTTATTTGTTACATTTATTCCTTGTACTTCTCTTAAGTATTTCATAATTAAACATGTTAATTCTGGACATTGGTTGAGTATTAAGATAAATTTTAAAAATTATCGCCTCCTTTAGATAAATTCAGAAGAAGTGGTAAAGAGGCAGTAATTGAATTTAGTTGGTTCTTTTCCCATTGGGAGAGTGTTCAGGAAGATATCCAGAAAACTTGGTCATTGAGCTTTCCAGAGGGGGTTCAGGTGATCTCAGTGCTAACTCAGGCTGTGCCAGATACGCAGGTTGGAGCCAGATCACACCCCAGTCCTATTATGTTTCTCTCAGGTGACCTTTCAAAGGGTGTTGTGAATGCTTGGTCTGGAGTCAGGTTGGCTCTGTGTAGAGTGCTGGCCACAAAAGTCTGTGTTGGTTTAAAGTGTTCTATTTACAAATGTGTAGTCAAATAGCTTGGGTACCATCAGAGGGATGATTTGCTTGATTTGCCAATTCTACCCCGTTATCATGGGAATTTATTTCAGGAATAAAGGAATTGAAATGTTTAGTCAAGTCCTGTATATTAAGCAAAGTAAAATCATATTGGAAGGAGAACAAAGAAATGTGTGAAATGCAAAATCAAAAGGAGTCATCTTAAAAGAAATCAATTGAAAAAGTGTTTGAAGACCTGTGGCATCCCTCGTGCAGAGGCCCTCACTAAGGCTTTGAACTGATGGGATCAACATTTGGATTGGAGCTCTGGTTCCCTAGTCACCTGGGCCGCCTCCAGCACTGGTTTTTCAGTGAAGGGATTTTTAACCTGGAATCCATAGATCCCCAAGTAGCCCATGAATAGAATTCAGGGAGTCTAGCAATGTGGTTAGCGAAAGATGATACTTCTTTATATTCACTGACCCCTAACTAAAATTGAGCATTTTTCTCAGTTATGAAGATACCTAGAAATAAACCGCTGTAGTATTAACAGTGCCTGTAACTTTATCAACATGTCCAGAAGAGATTGGCCTGTGTTTTCTTTTCTTTCAATGTCCTTGTGAGGTTTTGGTATCAAGGTTATGCTGGCCTCAAAAAACAAACTGGATGGGGCGCCTGGGTGGCTCAGTTGGTTGGGCGCCTGCCTTCGGCTCAGGTCATGGTCCCAGGGTCCTGGGATCGAGCCCTACATTGGGCTCCCTGCTCAGCAGGGAGTCTGCTTTTCCCCCTTCCCTCTGCCTGCTGCTCCCCCTGCTTGTGCTCTCTCTCTCTGTCAAATAAATAAATAAAATCTTAAAAAAAAAACCAAAAAAACAAATTGGAGAATTTTATTCCCTGGAAGAATTTGTGTAAGGTTAGTGTTATTTCTTCTTTAAATATTGAGTAGTATACATAGGTGAATCCCTTTGAGGCCTGCAGTTCCTTTGTGGGAAGGTTTTTAAATGTAGATTTAATTTAATATAGGACTGTTCGGATATTCTAGTTCTTCTAAGTTTTGGCAAGTTTCTTTTTTCTAGGAATTTGCCCATTTCATCTACATTTTCAAAATAATGAAAGTCATTCAGACTATCCTCTTTTTAATGTCTAAGACTCCATAACACTGTCCTCTTTTTCTTTTTTTTTTTTTTTTTTGGCGGGGGGGGTCTTTATAACTTTTATTTTGTTTTATTAGTCACCATACAGTACATCCCCAGTTTTTGATGCAACGTTCCATGATTCATTATTTGCATATAACACCCAATGCACCATGCAATACATGCCCTCCTTAATACCCATCACCGGCCTATCCCAATCCCCCACCTCCCTCCCCTCTGAAGCCCTCAGTTTGTTTCCCAGAATCCATAGTCTCTCGTGGTTCATTCCCCCTTCTGTTTACCCCCCCTTCATTCTTCCCTTCCTTCTCCTTGTCCTCTTTTTCATTCTTGTTATTAGGTAAAATTTGTAAGCATGAACAAAACTCAGGGTTCAGAATGGTTTAGGGAATTGACAACTATTGATAGGAGTTGAAATTAGTACCATCTTTCTGGAAGACTGTTTTTCAGTGTATATCAAACAAAATATGAGTATATTTTTTCCAACAACACTTTTTTTTTTTAAAGATTTTATTTTATTTATGTGACAGAGAGAGAGACAGCCAGCGAGAGAGGGAACACAAGCAGGGGGAGTGGGAGAGGAAGAAGCAGGCTCCCAGCGGAGGAGCCTGATGTGGGGCTCGATCCCAGAACGCCGGGATCACGCCCTGAGCCGAAGGCAGACGCTTAATGACTGTGCCACCCAGGCGCCCCCCAACAACACTTTTAAAAAGGAATTTGCCATAAATAATTTCACAAATGCAAAAATACTCAACATAGTGTTGTCTATAGCAGCAAAAAACAAACAAGCAAATGAAAATCAGCTGGAAACAAATCAGTAGGGAGCAGGGAAGTAATTATGTTAGTTACATTCACTAGAATAACTTTTATGGTTACAAAACTTAGGACAGGACACTGATGTGGAAAAGAGCTGGGGGATAATATACCATTGATTATAAAATGCAAGTCTCAGAAGGCGCCTGGGTGGCTCAGTCGTTAAGCGTCTGCCTTCAGCTCAGGGCCTGATCCGGGCATTCTGGGATCGAGCCCCGCATTAGGCTCCTCTGCTGGGAGCCTGCTTCTTCCCCTCCCACTCCCCCTGCTTGTGTTCCCTCTCTCGCTGGCTGTCTCTCTCTCTGTCAAATAAATAAATAAAATCTAAAAAAAAAAAAAAAGTCTCAGAAGAGCGTGTACGGTGTCATCTCTTCTATGTTAATACATACTTCTATGTGTGACTGTATACAAAGAAAATCATTTGAAAGTATAGTCACCAAATTTATTTTTTTTAAGATTTATTATTTGAGAGAGAGTGCAGGAGTACATGAGTGGGGGGAGGGGCAGTAGGAGAGGAAGAGGGAGAGAGAACCTCAAGCAGACTCCCCGCTGAATGCAGATTCCCCACATGGGGCTCAGTCCCACAACCCTGAGATCATGACCTGAGCCAAAATCAAGAGCCGGACATTTAACGGACTGAGCCACCTAGGAGCCCCAGCCACCAAATTTCTAACAGAAGTTATCTATGGGTGGTAGAATGATGGGTAATAGTTATTTTCTTTTTGCTCTTCTGTATTGTTTAAAATGTTTGCATGAACATGCTTCATATCTACAAAAATAGCAAAACTTTCTAAAGAGCTTGGCAGTCACAAGATGAGAGGGTGGTTGGGGAGGGGAGTGTCAAAGCATTTTTCTTGCCTGATGGAGAACAGCCAGGAAGGAAGGAGAGCTTGAAGCTGTAAGAAAGAAGGGACAGTCAGTTGAGTAAAGCCCTTAGAAAGACAGGAGAGCCTGGATTCAGACACAGAAGTTAGCCTTAAAGGAGCAGGACAACATTTCTTCCCTGAAGGGAAGAAAAGACAACTGGAGATATGAAGACGCTCAGAGCCAAAGAGGAGGGAGATAAGAACATTCATGGCTGCCGATTTCTTAATGAAATCGGAGGTAAGACCATTTGCCAAGAGTGGAAAATGAGAGTGGAACAGGGGTCTTGAGGCAGGTAGTTCTCTCCTAAAGTTGGCCTTATGAGAGGGATGTGGGATGTGTAGGCAGCTGAGGTGACTGGGGGCCTAGTGAGACTTTTGAAACCATACCACTGGTGGTATGGCTAGCACTTTTTCTGTAGCAGAATGCACAGTCGGTGTCAGGTGTTACGGTGGTGCAGCAGGCGAAGCAGAGCTTCGGAGGATGACAGAATTCAGGATACTGATGAGGGCAATTTACATAATTGGCCTTGGAATCCAGAATGCTTGGGAGGAAAGAGAATTAGAGAGAGTGGTAAGAACTGAATATTGAGTTGGAATATGGATATCCAAGAAGCCAGAGGATGGGTATTCATGTTCAAAGTGGGGTTTCAGAGTTTGACATGTTCCAGGGGACACAGGGTTGGCTAGGTGGCCACAGAGTATCAGGAATGGTTGTAGAAGTTGGGAAGGTCAGGGTTGTGATGCCGGGAGTTTCAGTGGTCTTCCTTGTGGATGGGAGCATTTCCCCAGGGTGGTGATGGGAACTCTGGAGAAGAAGGTTCTGAGGCAGGTACTGAGAGATTGGTTTCAAGGGTAGAAAGAAGGATGACTCCTCAGAGAAGGCTTGATGAGGAAAGCTGGGAGAGCCCTGTTCTGGAGCCATCGCAAGAGAAAAGGGAGTTTACTGACTTGCCCTCCTTAGGCCCAGGATGCTGGGATCCAGAAGGTCTGTCCTTGAGGCTGATGGGCAAAACCAGGTTTGCAGTGCAAGAGACTGGCAGGAGAATTGTCCAGAAAAGGAGAAGGAATATTCTGTAGAAGCCTCTTAGCAAAGGGACAAGGGGCAGGGACAAAGGGGTACGGATGAGTGGGCAAATAATACAAGAAAGGGGGTTCTAAAGAGAAATGTGCTGGTGAGAGGAAGGGCTGAGCTGCAAAGGGGTGGAGCTTTGTCTGCTGGGTTCCCAGAGGAAATGCTGAACTGTATGTTTCTTTTTCTTAGCACAGAGCAATATCTGCTCACTACAGAGAGAACAGAAACTACAGATAAGCAAAAAGCAAAAACAACTAAACAAAAAACCATAAGAACTACCCACGATCCCAGGGGCTTGGAGCTTTTCCCATTGACATATCCTTCCCCTCCTGTTCCTACTGCCATAGATCGAGGTCAAGGCCACATCATCTCTACAATAAGCCTGTCCTCTGGGTCATAAATCTCTCTCCCTAGCTGAGCCCCCAGGCCTGCCCCAGCTCCTCTCCCACCCTTCCCATCCTGCATAAGCCAACACAGTCCTTTTCCCCAAATGTCACTTTCCATTGTCACTTCTCTTGGTAGGTTCCATCATATCACATATCACATCCCCTCCCCAGACTTTCAAGGGCTTCTCTAACATGGAACCATCTTATTTCCCCATGCTTATTTCCAGATATTTCCCTTTTCTTAGTCATGTTTTATTTCCTTCCCAGCTCACTTTCCTACATCCTCACATCTGGGTCTCTGTCACCTCACTGTGATGCCCCTGTTAGGACAATCCCCCCCCCATTCCCAAACCCCCCTCTCTGTGAAAGCCTAGTGCCCTACTTCAGCCCATCTTGACTAATGTTTGGCCCCCTAGGTACTCATCTGACCATCCCTTTTAGGACCCCGTCAGTTGCTTAGGTGTGATGAGTATACTTGGGTACACTTAGGTGGAAGCACAAGATTTAGAGCCGGGAGGAACTTAGTCCCCTAATCTTACTGATGAGGAGCCTAAGATTCAGAGAGGCCAAGGGACATCCCCATAGTCAACCAGCAAGCTGTTATGTTAATTAAGCTGAAACTAGAACGCTGATTCTCAGACCTAAATGCTACATGTTGAATTGAAATTTGCTTTTAAAATACAGACTTCCTGGGGTGCCTGGGTGGCTCAATCACTGGGCATCTTCCTTCGGCTCAGGGCATGATCCCGGCGTTATGGGATCGAGCCCCACATCAGGCTCCTCCTCTGGGAGCCTGCTTCTTCCTCTCCCACTCCCCCTGCTTGTGTTCCCTCTCTCACTGGCTGTCTCTATCTCTGTCAAATAAATAAAAATCTTAAAAAAAAAAAATACAGACTTCCTGTGATACCTGGATGTGAAGCCCCAGAGACCTAAAGCAATGATTATCAATTTTTAGAGTACATTAGAATTACCTGGGGAGGGCCACCTGGGTGGCTCAGTCAGTTAAACATCTGCCTTCAGCTTGGGTCATGATCTTGGGGTCCTGGGATTGAGCCCCACATTGGGCTCCCTGCTTGGCGAGCCTGCTTTTCCCTCTCCCTCTGCTTGCTGCTCCCCGTGCTGTGCTCTCTCTCTGTCAAATAAATAAATAAAATTTAAAAAAAAATAAAAAAAAAAAGAATTACCTGGGAGATTTCTAAAATTCCAGACTTCTAAGCCCAATAGGGGGGAAACTGATTCAGTAGGAGGGGAGTAGAACCTGAGTTTCCTCATTAAACAAACAAAGCAAAGACAACTCTCCACACGACCCTGATCTGGATGATCCTCAGATCACCCTTTGAGAAATAGAATTTGTGTCTTTCTGTTTTGAGCTCCCTGATATTGCCCCTGTAGACACTCTTAAGCTTTTCTGAAGCTTCCTATGTTAGGAGCACATTTGGGTTAACCCACAACCAGATTCCCATCCAGAATGTACCAGCAACAGCTCTGGGCTGTAGCCTGCATACCTTCTCAGGCTCAAACTGGCCTGGGCCCCAGCCGCTGCCTGCCCTCGACGTGCTTGGCCATTTGGCCCCAGGAGACAAATTATTTTTCAAAGTACTTTTAGGCACACCTTGGCAAAATATTGAGTGTAGTGTAATTCTTACTAGAAACAGCCCACTTGCCGAGGGGTTTCTGAGCACCTTCTGAAGGGCGGATGCCCAGCCTCTGCGGCCCACCAGCTGTCTGTGCCAAAGGACACCCAAGTAAACCAAACCCAAACATGTGCCCCGAGCTCTCCGAGTCCCAGTCCGTGCAGCCCTGGGCCAGTATGCCAAGGCGAAAAGGCGGTCTGTGTAGTAATTAGGGCAAGGCTCCGGGCACGCTGCCTCCCAGTGTTTATATCTCAGTTCCACCATTTCCAGCAGCATGACCTTTGACGTCCTTTTGCCTCTGTTTTCACATCTAGAAAGTGAGAATAAAAATGATAAAAAACAATTATGTTATAAAAATAAAAATAATTCTTACCTCACAGGATGGTTATGAGGATAACAAATCAGTGTATGCAAAGCCCTGGAAGCAGTGTTTGGCCCATAGTAAGTGTTCAGTAAGGGACTGTGGTTACTATATCATTGTTTCATGGAAACTCTGATGAAATCACAAGATGCTAAAGGTGTGACTGAATGGCTCAACACAGTTATCAGTCAAAGAGTTATCAATTCCCTCCATCAGAGAAATGACTAATAAGGTGGGAATAGCTCTTCAAAATGCTGCCTGGACCTCTGAAGACAATGAAAATATGCCAGGTATTTCCTAGCAATAAGGTCAAGCCTTGCATAATTTAAGAAATACACAGCAGTTCAGCATTTTGGTTCTTGAGAAGTGGCAGTTACATAATAGGCTGTAACCACGCAGTTGAGCAGAGCCAAAGGTGGGGGAGAAGGTGCTTTGAAAAGATGTGTTAGTGCTGGAGGGAAGGGTGTGATAGATGACAGACGTAGCAGCAGTTAAGGCTTCGTAAAGTTTGGGTCCGGGAGATCCATGCATGCCCATTATGGCACATGTTGGCTTGACAACAGGAAAAACATCTCTCGACATTTACTATCAGGCTAACACCAATGGGAGGTATGAAATTTTTTCTCATATGAGCCATATTGCCAGTGTTTTCTCACTCCTTGGTAATGTTTTTAAGCTAAAAGTAAGATTGCCTCAGTCTCTAAAGAGATACAAAGCTGAATTAATCTCTGAAATTAGATGTTTTTCAAACTTTTCTGTTAAAAAACTCAACTGAGAGGGTTGTCAAGGCATCACCTTGCTGTAGTCATAGAGCTAAGTTAACCTTTCTTGGTGCCTCTGACACAGTGGTGCCGTACTTCAGATTCTCAGCACAGAAGGGCCCGAGAAGGGTGCTAAAACCAAGTCCTGGCGGCTTATTTCTTTTGGAGGGTAGATGTTAGTCCATGAGCACCTACCAAGCGATCTCATGTGCTACCAAAATACTTCTTGGACTGCCCTGTTTGAGTTGTGCGATATTCTTTAAAAGAGGACTGACCAATTTAAGCAGATTGCTGGGTGTTTGTCACAACCTAAGTTTCAAGCTTCTAGACGCTAGGAAACCAGTTTGTTTCAGGAACAATCTTTAGGCCAAACGTTATTTTCATCTCCTGGGAGGAGCCAGGATAGTTCATTTATTGCCCATACGTTTTGGAGATGATGCTCAAACCAGGGGCCTTTAGATGCACAGATAGGGAGAGTGCCAGAGGGAGCTGCAGAGGGCCAGGCCAGGCTGAAACCCTTGATTCTGCCTCTGCACTTGGTGGGCCTCTGTTTGCCTTAGCAAGAAGCTGCTGTGGATTGAGTCCCCAGAATGGCTGAGGCCCAGGAAAATTTTGTTGGATTGAAATACACAGTCTTACCTCAGGGTCTTTGAAGATAAATAATTTTTTAATATTTATAAATGAGAGCAAAATATGAGATTTTTATTGTGGCCTGTCCAAGCAGTGCAGGGGAGCAGAATGCTAGTAGCGTGATGGCTGGGTGGCAGGCAGCAGCCAGGAGGCCTTAGCTAGTTATCACTTGTATTTATTCATGCGGTACCTCCCCTGCAAGACATGGACCACACTGTGCTGTAGAGGAAGGACGCTGACTGTACAGTCTCACCGAGCACATGTGTGTGTAAGGCATTATTTTGAATACCAATCAGTTTGAAATTTTTCATAATAAAGTTTTAAAAGAGTGAATTAGCATTTTAAAGGTGAATTACCATATTTGAGAACAAGAGGAGATATTGGAAGATAAAAATGTAACTCACTAACAGGCACCTGGGTGGCTCAGTCGGTTGAGCATCTGCCTTTGGCTCAGGTCATGATCTCAGCATCCTGTGATCAAGCTCCATATTGGGCTCCCTGCTCAGCGGGGAGTCTGCTTCTTCCTCTCCCACATCGCCTGCTTGTGCTCTCTCTCTTTCTCTCTCTCTCTCTCTCACTCCCTATTGCTCTTTCTCGCTTTCGCTCTCCCTCAAATAAATAAATAAATAAAATCTTTTTTAAAAATGTAACTAAAACACTTGTTAAGTATGACAGAAAGACTGAAAAACAAAATCAGGGAGTTTCCAAAAGGTAAAATGGAAAGATGAAGAGAGAAAATAAGGGAAGAATAATATTTAAACATTTTTAATGGCACATCCAGGAGTTTCAGTGTCTGACTAATAGGAATTCCAAGGAAAAAGAACACAGAAATAGAAGGAAATTATCCAAGAAGAAATACAAGAGAAATTTCGGAAATGAAGATCAAGTCAAGGTGCTCTAGATTAAAACATGCGAGGAATGAGGGATACTTGACTGGCTCAGTCAGTGGAGCATGCAACTTTTGATCTCAGGGTTGTGAGTTCAAGCCCCACATTAGGTATAGAGATGCCTTAAAAAAATAAAATCTTAAGAAGAAAAGTACAACAAATGAAAAAAAAATTACCCATACCCACATCTACTGTCATCAACATTCAAAACTCCATTATAAAAGCTTTTAGAGGGGGAAAACTTGTCACAAACAGAAGAATGAAAATCAGAATGCTATCAGAGTTTTTAACATCAGTACTGGAAGCTAGAAGACAATGGAACAAAGTCAACAAAAATTCTGGGGGAAATTTTCCATCCAGAATTTTATACTCAGCTGAACTTTCAGTCAAATGCAAAGATAGAACAAAGACATTTTTCAGTCTGC
This sequence comes from Ursus arctos, assembly GCF_023065955.2. NCBI lineage: Eukaryota > Metazoa > Chordata > Mammalia > Carnivora > Ursidae > Ursus > Ursus arctos. The sequence goes on along the minus strand of NW_026622875.1, from coordinate 50,901,453 downwards.
AAGGACTCAAAACTTTGCTTCCTGTGGATACTTTTCTAGGAAACAACCAGACTAAATACTTCAGCAAAATGAGGAAATAAATAAAAAAGGCGAAAGAAACAGAATCCAGAAGGCAGGGAACCAACACAGGAAAACAGTGCAGAGAAGCCCAATGTGTATAAAACAGGCTCAGCTGTTTTGGAATTCACAGATTATCTGACATTTGGCCATTTGGAAAATAATATTTATTGATAATTCAGGCAGGGTGTTTAGAAGAATTTGAATAAAAGTGCGTAGAAGATTAAACAAATGAAATATTAAAAGGGAAATGTTAACGCCAAGGAAAAAATGGTACACAGAAAAAAAAATCAAAGTAAACTTTTCAGTGAGAAGTTCTTTCTTGTAATAATGAAAAGGAAGGGAAAATGTGGTAGATTGTATAAAAGAGCTGAAATCTAGATTATCATAACAAAATTAATAGATGAATAAATAGAGAAACCAAGAAATGGCAATATTAACATATTATTTGGTTTTTTAAAAAACTAAAAGCATTGAAAGTGTTTGCCTAGTGTTTTTTTAATTCAGTATTTTTTCAGAAATTTGATTTAAACCATGTAATTTTGTCTGCTCTGATAAAAATGAAAATTATTTTAAAAAATAATAAAATGTCCAGAGTTTGGCCATTGCTGGGAAATTCAAGCCTGCATCGTTCAACAAGCTTTTGCCAGCACAGGCATCACCCGTGTGGTGGGTGACGGCACACAAAGTCTTGACTGGATCTAGGCTCTCTGTCTCCAGGTTTCTTGTCACAGGATATCCTTCCTGTCCCCTGGCAGGTGACTAGGTTGTCTCCTGCCCCAGTCATACCAAGTTTCAGGTGAGGTTATAAGACAGAGCAGGGCTGTGTGCCTCTTAACAGGAAGGGAGGGAGGGAGGGGCAGAGGAAGGAAGGAGAAAATCCCCTTCATAGATGAATTTAGAAAACAATTTGCCACTTTGCTATTGAGACAGCTTCAAGGAAATTCTATCCAAAAATGCGTCCATCTGCCTCTGGCAACAGATGACGATTCCACTTTTTCACCACATGAAGCCTGTTGGTGTGACTCAGTATGTCTCAAGGGCAGCCCCAGGGAGTAGAGTTAACCAGTGGGCACACCAGGCTGTCCTGTTTTCACCACTGCCCAGGTCGGAGTTGGGGTGTGGCACTAAGGGTTCCAGGCTGGCCCAACCTGGGATGACCAACCCAATCAACCTAGAAAACATAGACTGGACCAGATTTCCCTCCCAAGGGTAACCTTCTCTCTAGTATCACCACTGCTCACTGCAGGTGCCTTATCATAAACCTGGGACCTATCCCAGACCAGACTAATCCACATCTGGACTCACCAAGTGTTTTAGAATTGGACCACCCAGACCATGGCCATGTTTAAGCAGCCATTCAATTCTTTATACTCAACTCCTGATGACCAGCGCTGGCTGAAAGAAGTGACTGCACAGGAAAGAGCCTCTCTACTCCTACACACAGGTGTGTGCAGGGCACCAGGCCAGCCACAAGCTAGGACACAGCTGTTTGTGTACATGGGTCTGCGTTAGAGCCCAGATTGTCCTCTATTGCAGGCTTGGAGTGCCATTTTATGGTGGAAATGACTGTACTAAGCTCCTAGTTGGGGAAGACCCTTGCACTTTCAGTTAGCCAAGGTTTAACCTGTTTATGGAAGTATTTTCCTTTGAAAAGAACATGTTTTATTTTTTAGATAGTGAGCCATTTTTAAAAATCTTATTGGTTTATCACAGAAGTAATGCATGCTTATAACAGATCGAAATAATACAGAAGTATGTTAGAAAAGGATTTCTCCCATCCTAATCCCATCCATAGGGAAAAGGATGGTATATACGTATGTATATACAATTTTATATAATATATACAAATATACACATATATGTATGCAGCATACATATACACACATGTATCTTTGCAAACAACCATGACTCAACATATATGGTTATTGTTTAACAAAAATAAGATCTAACCTATGCGGTGCACCTTATCTATATATTATAGACATCTTTTCATATTATATAGATTTACCTCATTCTCAGAAATATTTATAAGGATGCACCTTCATTTATCTAAGCCCCCTATTGATGAACATTGGATTCTTCCAGGCTTTTGATATTAATATCCTTGATGCAATAACATCCTTAACTCTGAAATCAGACAGCCTTAGTTCAGATTCCAGATAGTCCATACTTTGTGACCTGTAGCAAGTTATTTAAATTCTGTGCCTTGGTTTCCTGATATGTAATATGGGAATAAAATTGTCCTCAAAGTGTCCCTATGAAAAAAGAGCTAAATTAAGATGATATATAATGCATTTAGCATATTATAATAATGATAGCTAACATTTATTGAGTGCTTGCTATCAGCCAGGCACTATGTGGGTAAACAAATACTACAGTTTCATGCATTAGCCTTAGAACACGTTTTTTTGTATCTGCAAAAGAAAGTCCTACATTATTATTATTGAAATGACATTAGCTATTCCTCTGCATCTACTCCTCCAGGTAAATTTTTAAATCAACTTTCCACCTACCTCCCATCAATGTGACAAGTTTTTTTTTTTTTTTTTAATCTAGTTGGAATTTTGAAGGGTGTTTGTACTCCTGAAGGTTGCCAGAGTAGAAAGACCCTTGGACTTGAGTTAAAGAGAACTGGATCATTTCATGGTGTCCCTCCAAAGCCGTGTGACCATGGGCGGTTCGTGTAAATGCTCTGAGCACCTGCAGCTTCCCTACCTAGTAACTGGGAGGGATGATCTTTATGGGAGAGGGAGGGGATATTGTAAGAAAGCACTGGAACAGTACCTGACAATAAATATTTTTTAAATGTGCTTGCTTCCAGATACATGCTTTACTTTGTCTCCTGGTCCTTTGTCATCAGCACTGTTTTCAGTGGCAACTCTAAGATGATCTTCAGTGAAAAGAGTTTGTGTAAGAGCAAGAACTGCAGTGAGCGAACAGGATGAAGTTTAAGGCCCCCGCTTCCTGTGCAAGGCGAGCTGAACATTTATGACCAGTGAAGATTAGCCAAAAGGGAGGAAAGGGAATTGGGACAAACATAGACTGTTCTGTTATGCCGGCATGTGCCACCAACCGTGGTGTGGACTTCCTGCTGCAGGACACAGCTGACCTTTGGAGAGTCACTGTATGGGTGAGGCTGTCCTTTAGCAGGACAGCACACAGCTGTTGTTTAGATTGTCAGAGGCTAGTTAATAACTGTGTTTGGCAGTCAGCTTGGGATGTTAACAGTTTGGAAAACAGTCTGCTTCTAGGTTTAAGGAAGGCGAGTATGAAGGGAATCTTTGTGTTGCTAACAGGTTGTTTGGTAATCCTTCTTTGAACAAAAATTTACACTTAGCAGCAGCTTTAAAAAGTATTAAGAGAACTCATAAAAGTTAGAGCAGATGTGCAGGAGAAGGTCACACTTCCAGAGCTCTCTTGGAAACTATTTCTGAAGTAACAAGTCCAATAAACATGTTAATTCAGATTGAAATTTCTAATGCATATATTGACTCAGTCTCAACCTTTTGCAGTTATTCTCCAACTTGAGTGTGTCCTTGCAGGCTACCTTGGCCTGTTTTCTTTTCTTGTGCCTCATACCTTGCCCACCCTTCATTTTGAACTCCTAGCAGGTGAGCTTTTAATCGTTCTGCATTCTGTCTCTAGGTCTGAATAATGTTAAGAGGCATACATTGAACTATTCCTCACTTTCCCAGTGGCATACTTGTGGGAAAGGAGGGAGGAGAAGAGACTGTTGAGACCAGGAAATCTTGGTGGAATGTAAATGATTCCCAGACTTAGATCAGATTACGTAGAAATAACTTCTTACCCACTGTTTACCATTAAAGGAAAAACTGAGGACAGGTTGTTTTGATCACCGCCCCCCTCCCCCCCCCCCCCGCTGCCAGTTCACATGATTTTTTAAAATTACTGTTCATTTAAAAATATGTGTTTTAAAAATTGGTGTGCAAACTGCTGCATAGCTAACCAACTTTTAGTGTAAAACAGAAAGCTTTGACTAAAAGATATGACAAATATACTGTATATTTACTTCACCTTCATTCCTAAAGGATATTTTCACTGGATATAGAATTCTGGGTTAAGGATTTTTTTTTTCCAGATGCTGTTTTATCATCTTCTGGCTTCTTCTGATGAGAAGTCAGTGGCCACTGGAATCATTTTTATCTTTACGTAATTTATCCTTTTTCTCTGGCTGCTTTCAGAATTTTCCTATCTTTATCTTTGGTTTTATTTATCCTGCTTAGAGTTCATTGAGCTTCTTAAATCTGTAAATTTAGGTTTATACCAAGTACGGAGACTGTTCAGCCATTATTTCTTCGAATATTTTTCTGCCCCATTCTCTCTCTTCTCCTTCTGAGACTATGGTTATACCTATGATAGACTTATTTATTTATTGTCTTAATTCCAGTATAGTTAACGTGTAGCATTATATTAGTGCCAGGTGTACAATATAGTGATTCAGCAATTCTGTGCATCACCTGGTGCTCATCACAAGTGCCCTCCTTAATCCCCATCACCTATTTCACCCATCCCCCCTCCCCCCACCTCCCTTCTGGTAACCAGCAGTTCTCTATAGTTAAGAGTCTGTTTTTTGGGGGCGCCTGGGTGGCTCAGTCGTTGGGTGTCTGCCTTCGGCTCAGGGCGTGATCCCGGCGTTCTGGGATCGAGCCCCACATCAGGCTCCTCCGCTGGGAGCCTGCTCCTTCCTCTCCCACTCCCCCTGCTTGTGTTCCCTCTCTCGCTGGCTATCTCTCTCTCTGTCAAATAAATAAATAAAATCTTTAAAAAAAAAAAAAAGAGTCTGTTTCTTGGTTTATCTCTCTCTCTCTGATTTTCTTTTGCTCATTTGTTTTGTTTCTTAAATTCCACATATGAGTGAAATCATATGGTTATTTGTCTTTTTCTGACTTATTTCAGTTAACATTATATTCTCTTGCTCCATCCATATCATTGCAAAGGGCAAGATTTCATTCTTTTTTATGGATGAATAATATTCCATTGTATATATATGCCACCTCTTCTTTATTCATTTATCTATTGATGCACATTTGATTCTTCTCAAATTTGGCTATTGTAAATAATGCTGCTATAAACATCGGGGTGCATTATTCCTCTGAATTAGTGTTTTTTTGGGTAGACACCCAGTAGTATGATTACTGGGTTGTAGGGTAATTCTGCAATTCTATTTTTAACCTCTTGAGGCACCTCCTTACTGTTTCCTGCAGTGGCTGCCCCAATTTGCATTCCCACCAACAGTGCAAGAGGGTTCCTTTTTCTTCACATCTTTGCCAACACTTGTTGTTTTTTTGTGTTTTTTTTTTAAAGAATTTATTTATTTATGTGACAGAGAGACAGCCAGCGAAAGAGGGAACACAAGCAGGGGGAGTGGGAGAGGAAGAAGCAGGCTCCCAGCGGAGGAGCCCAATGTGGGACTCGATCCCAGAACGCGGGGATCACGCCCTGAGCCAAAGGCAGATGCTTAATGACTGCACTACCCAGGTGCCCCTGTGTTTTTTATTTTAGCCATTGTGACAGGTATGAGGTGATATCTCATCGTAGTTTTGATTTGCATTTCTCTGATGATGAGTGATGTTAGGAACATCTTTTCATGTGTCTGTTGGCCGCTATGATAGACCTTTAGATATTGTCCTACAGGTCTGATGTTCTGAGGTGGTTTTTTTTTTTCAATCTTTTATTTCTCCCTGTTCTTCAGATTGGGTAATTTCTGTTGATCTATCTTCAAGATCACTGATGCTTTCCAATATCATTTCCATTCTATTAAGTTCATCCACTGATTTTTTTTTAAAATTTTGTACATTTTTTAATTATAGAACTTCCAGTTGGTTCTCTTTTGTAGTCTCTATTTCTCTGCCAAGGTTTTGTGTATATTTCATGTATTCTTTTATGCCATTGAGTGTAATTATAATAGCTGCTTTAAAATCCTTATCTGCTAATTGCAACATGTGGGTTATCTTGGGATTGCTATTGATTGTCTCTTTTCTTGAGGGTGGCCTGCATTTTCCTATTTCTGTGTATTTTAATAATTTCAGATTGTATTTTGAACACTGTACTACTACATTATGGAGACTCTGGATTTTATTATATTCTTCTGAAGACGTTTATTGTGGGGGGGTAGCTATTATTTATTTTGCTTTTTGCCTTACCTAGCAATTACCTCGGTTGAACTAAAACCACAAGCCCTGGCTGTTGGGCTAAGCATCTCAATTGTTGGCTCATTATTTTATCCTTAGCTAGGTTGCTTAGAGTCTGCCCCGTGCATGCATGCCTTCGGAGATTCAGGCAGAGTTTTTACACAGAATTTGAGGCTTTCTCTTTCTGGCTCTATTCTTTCTGGGATTCCCTCTTCACTTTTCCAGTGGCTGTGGTGGTTCCAAAATCTGTCTCTGAAAGACTGCATGCTTTCTGTTGGAGTTTTAGCCACTCAGCCTGGCACTGACCACAGCCTGCCACCAGGCTAAAAGCCGTAAAATTGGGAAACACATCTCTGTCTTTTCCTTTGTCCCACATCTCAGCCCTCCTGCAGAATCTCCCTATTTTTTGTCTTTCTACAGTGCCTTCAGGCAATTGTTTTTATATCTTGTCTGGAGTGTATAGCTTTTCCCAGGAGAATTGGTCCAGTAGGAGCTACCTTGGCCAGACCAGAGGTGGAACTAAAAGCACACTTTTTAAAGAACATTTAAAGTGCAAATTGCTCCTTCCTGTAATTAGTTCAGATTAGCAAATTTGAAAAATATATCTATAAGTAGATAAAGACATGGAGCTTGAAAACTTCTAGAGGAAACAGTTATCTTTAGGGTCTCAGTAAACTGTTAACAACCAAATAAGCAGCATAGTTCATTGTATACTTCAGCGTATTAATGAGATACCAGAAGCTTCTTTGTTAAATCTCTTAGCCAAAGTTTCTATTTCATACTAGCCAACTGAAAGTTACCGGGCTGCAACTTATATACCAATTCACAGAATTAAAGGGAGAAACAAAAAATACCTCAGAGTTGGAGATTTTCCCACTGTCAGCAACTGATAGGTCAATCACACACACACACACACACACACACACACACACACACAAATCGGCAAGAGGCATAGATGAAGACATAGCCAGATTGATGTTTGTAGAATACTACATTTAAGAACAACAGGATACACATTCTCTTCAATTGCACATGACATGTTTACCACATTGGTAAAAATGCTGGACCATGAAACAAGTCTCAGTAAAGTTTAAAAATTTGGAATATGTAGAGAATGTAATATATCCTCTGACTACATTGGAATTAAATTAGAAATCAATAACAGAAATATATCTTGGGAAACCCCAAATATTTGGAAATTCAGGAACACACTTTAAATATCTGCGTTTCAAAGAAGAAATCAAAAGGGTATTCAAAAATAGTTTTAACCATTTAGTTAATGGTAATGAAAATATGACATCAAAATTTATAGGATGCAGCTAAAGCACTACTTAGAGGAAATTTTAGAGCTTTAAATGTTTGTTTTATAAAGAGGTATTTTTTTTTAAGATTTTATTTATTTATTTAAGAGAGAGAGAGAGGAGGGGCAGAGGAAGAAGGACAAAGAGAATCCCAAGCAGACTCTGTGCTGAGCACCGAGCCTGGCCGGGGGCTCGATCTCATGACCCTGAGATCATGACCTGAACCAAAATCAAGAGTTGGAGGCTTAATCAACTGAGCCACCCAGATGCCCCCAAAAGAAAAGTCTTAAGTGTGCTGTACAATAGAACTTTCTGTGGCAATGGAAATGTTCTATATCTGTGTTGTCAAGTCTGATAGCCACTAACTAATCCTATGTGGCTTTAATTTTTTATTAATTTAATTTAAATTAATTTAAATTTAGATACCCACATATGGTCATGGGCTACCTTATCAAATAAGACAGGTCTAAAACTCAGTGTCTGAAGGTTTCCTCTTAAGAAAAATATCCAAAATAAGTAGTAAGAAGGACATGAAATAGATAAGAGCAGTAGGGAGGAGCTGCAGCAGCCAGGCAGCCCAGCTTCCTGAAGGCTCTGCACAGGCCTCAGCCCCGCAGGTGCAGGCACTGGGCACTCGCCCACCCCCCTCACGATATCCAAGAGGAAGGTCAGCTCCTGCGAGGGGGCAGCGAAAGAGGAGCCCAAGAGAAGGTTTTTGTGGTTGTCAGCTAAACCTGCTCTTGCAAAAGTGGAAACGAAGCCAAAAAAGGCAGCAGGAGAGGGTAAATCTTCAGACAAAAAAGTGCAAACAAAGGGGAAAAGGGGAGCAAAGGGAAGACAGGCTGAAGTGGCTAACCAAGAAATGAAAGAAGACTTACCTGCAGAAAATAGAGAAACTAAAAATGAGGAGAGTCCAGCCTCTCATGAAGCAGGGAGAAAGAAGCCATCTGATTAATATCATATACCATGTCTTGTCAGTGGTCCCTGTCTCCCTTCTTGTACAATCCCGAGAAATATTTTTATCAACTATTTCATAAATGGAAGTTTTTTAGTAGCTCTAGAGACATTTTTAAGAAAGAGGGAATCCCACCTCATCCCATTTTTTAAGTGTAAATTTTTTTTATAAGAGGTGAAATCATTTGTTGTTGTTTTTTTGTTTTGTTTTGTTTTGGTACAACCAGAGAATAGTGAAATATTGAATATGGGAGGCTTTGATAGTCTTGTGTGTCAGCTCAACATTCCATAGATGGGGTAGTTTTTATATCCTGTAATACCAAGCATACTAAATGGCAGTTTGGAGTCAGTCGGGCACTTAATACGTCTTGAACATTTTAAATTACTTCTATTTCCATGTCGCTTTTGGTAGACTTGTTTCCTAAAGAAAACCACTCCTTGATCTTGGCTCTCCCTGTCAGAATTTTCTGCACTCTGTAACATCTTGGTCTGGTAGTCCAGTTTTCCTAGTAACTTGTTAATGTGCTGTGCGAGATTGAAAATTTGAGTATGTAGTGTATATGATATTAAATTGTGAATTAATGGGATTTAACAGTATAGTAGTGTATCAACATTTGAAGATATTTGCACTTGACATACTGTTAAGGAAAATTTGCCTTCAAATTTTAAGCTGGAAGGTCACTGGAATAAATAAGTTTTAGAAAAGAATCACAACTACATAATTTTTTAGATTTTCAGTATGTACATTAAGAATTGTGTACAAACTGAAATGTCTGTACTGATCCTTAGATGTGTGTACTAATCCTTAGAACAATCAATAAAAACACAATTATGAAAGAAAAAAATAATAAATTGGAAAATAGACAACAAGTAGAGAAAAACTGTAAATCCAAATTCTTTGTCATTTAAAAGATCAGTAAAATTGATTAGATAGAGAGCACTTATTACCAAGAACCAGAGTAAAAGAGGTGTTATCAATCCTACCGACATTACAAAATTAATAAGAATATTAGGAACAACTTTATGCCACAAAAATTCCACAACTTAGATGAACTCTACAAATTCTTTGAAAAACGGACACCTGGGGGCACCTGGGTGGCTCAGTGGGTTAAGCGTCTCCTTTTGGCTCAGGTCCTGGTCCCAGGGTTCTGGGATCAAGCCCAACATCAGGCTCCCTGGTCAGCAGGGAGTCTGTTTCTCCCTCTTCCTCTGCCCCTCCCCCTGCTTGTGCTCTCTCTATCTCTCCCTCTCCCAAATAAATAAATAAATCTATTTAAAAAAAATAAATAAACTGACACCTGATGAAACAGAAAATCTGAATAGCCCTATGTCTATAAAAAAAATTCTAATTCAGTGTCAAAAACCTTCCCACAAACAATTTGGAGCTCTCAGTGTTGGTAGGAATGTAAAATGATATAACCACTTTGGAAAGCTCTAGCATTTTTTATTTATTTATTTATTTATTTATTTATTTATTTATTTATTTATTTAAAAGTAGGCTCCATCCATGCCCATTGTAGAGCCCAACATTGGGCTTGAATGCATGACCCTGAGATCAAGACCTGAGTTGAAATCAAGAGTCAGACACTTAACTGCCACCCAGGCACCCCTCTAGCATTTCTTATAAAACTAAATATGTCCTTATTTGACTCAGCAATTCTACTCACAGTTATTTACATAAGAGAAATTGAAATCTATGTTGACAAACACTTATAAAGCCTATGTGTCCCCATCAGTAGGAAAATGGATACAGAAACAGTGGTATACAATGGACTGCTACTTAGCAATATCAAGGAGAAAATTACTAATACATGCAACATGTATGAAACTAAAAAACTGAGTGAAAGAAGCTTTCCACAAAAAGTGTTTAGTATTTAGTATTTGGTTCCATTTGTATGAAATTCTAGAATAGTTGAAACTAATCTATGGTGTGGGGAAAAATCAAAACAGTGGTTCCTTATGGCAGAGTGGGATTTTTTTAACTCAGGTATATATATTTATATAAACTCAGTGTGTATACGTTTAAGATTTGGGCACTTCATTGAATATAAATTTTACCTCAAGAGAAAAAAAATGAATATTGAACTGTAGTTAATGATATACATGCTGAATTATTTAGAGGAAGTAGAATGATATCTGTAGTTTACTTTGAAATACATCAAAAAGATTAAATGGATTAATGAATGAATACAAGAATGAATATGTGTATAGATATGTGATAAAGTAAGTACAGTCAAGTAAATGTTAATGGTAGAATCTAGGTGGCCTTAAACATACTTTGTTGTGTATGTGAAATTTTTCATAACAAAATGTTGGGGAGAAAGAGTGAGGAAGAAGTTTGCTTCTGATACCATGCATACAGAATTACTGCAGTGCAGTGAATTGAACCTTTATTGGATCTGCCTTTATAGACAAGAAAAACATATTATGATCACATTTGTTCTGATTTTTTTCAAGCACTGCAGATAAGCAAAGGACCATGGAATAATTAACTAATTAATATGAATCAAGCATTTTCCCTGTTCTCTGGAAACTCGGAATCTGATGAAGGATATAAAACAAACCAACCAATAATAGAGTGCAGAATATGATACATTCTCTAGTAGAGATAGGGACAAGTTGGTGTGGTTGTTCAGGAGAACGAGAGCATATTTATGTCGGAGGAACCATGGAGTCTGCATAGAGGAGGGGATATACTGAATACCAATGGACAGAGGGCCTCAAAAGAGGAGGTGGTATCCCAGGTGCAGAAAGGAGCCTGTGCAGGTGTTTGGAGAGTGTGGAATAAAGGTAGAAAGGTGAGACCAGGGCCTTGAAAACCAGGTTTGGATTTTATTCAGTAGATAGGTGGGAGACATTGTGTCTTTGCACAAGGCCAGGAGACGGATGCTTTAACGTAGACGTTAATTAGTGGTACGTAGAAATGCGGGAAGTCCAAATGGGAGCCCCGACCCACTCCTCACTGTAAGGCTTTATTCCAGTCATGTGCTCCCTTGGAGGGGTGCCCAGGCCCCGGCTTCAATTTGAAGGAATTAGATTAGAGGATCTCAAGGCCCTTCCAGTTCCAACATTCTGTGATCTTATGGCCGCCTGAAGAAGTCGTTGCTCAAACAGAGTAAATATTTCCTCTTGCAATATTATTGTACTCTATTAGCCAACTCTTTCTTCATCAAGTCTGGATTGTACTGTTAGATATATTACAAATCCCATATTCAAGTGTCAAAGCTCTGAGCTGTTGCTGGGTGATAATGCTGCTTTTTACAGTCTTAACATTTCAAGCTGTTGAACTTTCACATTCTGAAAAAATCACTGATGGTGATGTTAAGCCAGATGGGGGTTATAGGGGAAAACTTACAACACATTGTGGAAATCTGGGAGTTCTACATCTGTCACAGATGAGTCTGAATAATCTGAATTTGAAATGAGACTCTTCACAGAATGCTGATAGCATTCTGGTAATTCCTGGGTGCAAGGAAATGGAATCTTAAAACTGTGTGGAACAACACAGTTTCTTTGGATGAAAAGAGTATCTTTTACCACGTGAGTTTTTATTAATGGTTTTGTTATTATATCTGATATGTTCTGATCTTTGGTCCCAAAGATCAAAGTCCCAAACGATATATCGAACCATTGGGTGTACGATGAAAAATTAACTTTCCATCCTAAGCATCCAGGTCCAGGGTGGACGCCTGCTGTGTCAAGTGTGAAGGAAAGATAGTGGAGATATTGTTACTTCCAGACCACTGGGTCCAAGTGTTTGATGTGGGGAAAGAAATGATAGGCTGAAAAAGTTGTATGGTGTGGGAACACAAACTCCTTGGGAGGAAGAACAGAAAGAAAGGTAGCCCGGAGCACTTCCATAGTAAATTTGCCGTGGCTGTGGTGGTTTGCTGGCTGGCTTAGCCCCAGTTCGAAAGACTCAGGCTTGATGCTTACGGAGTGCTAGTTATACAGAGAGCTGAGCTGCAGAGAAAACATATCTCTTAGCATCCATTCACTTTTCATCTTATTAGGGAGAGAAACCATATCCCAACCTCATCAGAACACCAGGACGCCATCTCCGGGTGTCTCAGATATCTGTGCTCTGTGAACTTGGCAGAGATGGTCTTTCACAGGGAGGGTCTTCTCTCAGGGATCCCCAGTGAGAGGGATCTCAGATCAGAGCCGCTTCAAAGGAGTAAGGGATGTGCCTATAGACCCAGGCCCCAATTAAGGGGGGGTGGTCTTTTTCTTTTGCTGGGAAATGAGGAGTGCCACATCAGAGGCTCTTCCATTTTAAAAGTATTTCACTGAAATGTCTCCTTTCTGGCTGTTAGCAAACAGCGTGTTTTGAAGCCAGATATCCTGTCCAAGTAGTAATAACTTCTGTCACTAATACACTTTCCCCTTTCTTCAGTTTGTTTATAAGGATTTTTCTTGTGGTTATAAAAGAAACTGTAGAAATCATAGAAAACATCAGAAGTGTAAAGATGAAGAAGTCATCCATAATACCACAACTTACAGGTGTTAATCATTGTTAGCTTTTTAATTTTTCTTCTTGCCTTTTGGATTTCTCTTATATATGTGTATGTGTAATGTCATAAGGGGATCATGGAAAATATAACACATGGATAGCTTAATATGTCAGCTATTTTCACATGAGAGTTTTTCCCAAATTATAAAAACCCTTAGAGAATATCATATTAAATTACTACAGAATATTCATTTTCTTCTGTGGACATAGCATCACTTTTTAAAATAGTCCCTCACTGTTAGACATTTAGATTGTTTCCAATGTTCTCTTGTAAAAGCAGCAATATCCTTGGTTTCAGGAGACATACTTCTGTGTCTGGAGAAGGAAGAGAAATGATTCAGGTTTGCTAGGGTGCCTGTTGCCCCTGACTGAGCCCTTTCAGGGCTTTTGTCTGGCTTTCTGCAAATGCTGGGTCCAGACTGAAGGAACAGAGAGGGAGTCTTCCCTCTAATGATGGCAGGGCCCACTCTATATCTGTGCTGCCCTTCCCAGGGGACAAGCAGGCTCTGGGAATGGGAGACCATCTCAGTGCACAACCTCCCCTTTCCCAGTAGCCCTGGTAAGCCCAAGGACCTAACCCTTCCTCACTCTCTTTTCCTCAGAAAGAAGGACACCTTTTTCTGGGTTCCCACTCGCTGTGGTCATAGATACTAAAACAGGAGCTTCAAGTGGCTTGGAGCATACTTGGCCTCATGATAATAGTAGTAACAGTAGCTAATATTTATTGGGTATCTGCTCTGATGTGTCAAGTGCTTTACATACGGCATCTAATTTGCAGACCCCTTGTCCTGAGAGCGAGAGGTAGTGCTGCCCGCTACCTTGTGGATAACAAGCAAGGTAGGCTCTGGATTTATACAGGCAGTGCTTGGAGTCCAGCCCCGCCATTTACCAGCAGCTCTGTGAGTAGGCAGGTATATCAGTCAGGAATGCATTCAGCTGTAAAACTCAAAAAAACCCAGCGGAGAGTGGCTTAAATAAGTAAGTAGTTATTTCTCAGACACAATGAGAATTCTGGAAGGAGCCAGTGCAGGGCTCACACAGTGTCATTAGGGACTCAATCTCTTACCTTCCTACCTATACTCTCCCTGGCATGTGGCTTTCCTCCTATGGTGGCAGATGCCTGCTGTATCTGAGGCAGGAAGAAGCAGTAGAGTAGAAATCAGGGCCAATCCCTACATCAGGAAAGCAAGAAGCTCTTTCCTAAATGCTCAGCTTATGTCTGATTGGCCAGAAGTCCATGTGGCCACTTAGGTGTAAGGGGTTCTGTGGGAGAAGTTTCAGCTGCACGCACTGTCGTCCCTAAAGGGATCAGGGTTCTGTTGGAAAGGGAGGCAAGGGAATGTTTGATGGGTGAGCAGCCATCAGTGGCTGTATCAGCAAGTCATTTAATATCTTGGAAGCTCAGTTGTTCCTCTGGTAATAATTCCTTCCTATTGTAATCAATCTTTTTCAGCCTCTAAGAGGTGTGCCCAGTTTGTTAGGGTATGTTAGGAGCTCCTTGGGCACACCCTCAGGGACAAGGGGAAACTCAGGCCTGGGTCCCAGCCACAGCCCCCCCCCCCCCCCCATTCACCCAGGGTCTCTGTACTTCCCAGCAGGCCTGTTAACACTTCATCATTCAGGATGTATCAGGAACTCTAAGTACCCACTGTCAGGCCATCACTTTAGCACTAGGCATCCAGGACTCCTTACCCTGGGGATTCTTCCAGGCATGCAAAACTGGGCTCTTTGCTACTTCTTTCTCTTGTTTCTACTGCTCTCTCTACTGTGTCACCCCAGCTGCTGTCTGCTGCTACTGCTGTGTCTCACAGACCCCCAAAGAGATTATGTCTTGGGTCAAACAGTCACCACTCATGAGGAGTATCACAGTCAGGCAGAGTCTTATACCAGGCCACCCTGGTGGTCCCCAGTCACCCTTTAGCCACGGGACACACTGTGTCTTCTTTCCTCAACAGACACCTGTGGCTGTGGCAGGTGCTAATGGATCCCAGGTCCTCTTCGATATTCCGAGTCTCAGGCACATAGCTCTGCACAACTGTAGGGACGGGGTTACCATGCACCTTGGGAGTTGCGTTCCAGGAAACTCCGTTCCCCTGAAGTCGAGCAACAAGGAGGTACAGGCCCCATGTGGGCCTCTCTGGGCTCTGAGGGTGAAATGCCAGAGCCAGGCAAGGATGCCTGGCTTGTTTAAGACTTTGAGACAGGGGAGGAGGGCGATGATTCCTGTTACCTGGCCATTGGAGAGCCACGTACCTGCCTGGGCCACTGGGGTACTAACACCAGGGCGGAGTGGAGAGTGTGGGTTCTCTGAAGAGAGGGAGGAGAGGTCTTGGGAAAAGGCTGCTGGTCAGATTGCTGGCATTCCTGAGGACGACCTTGTTTGAAAGGGAGGCTGCTATTAGCTGCACCCTCCATCGCAAGCCGCCCAGAGGTGAGAGGCAGTTATCAGGACAAATGAGGGAATGTGTGTGCACATACTTTGAAATGGTGACTCACTCCAGAGGCCTCCTTGTTGCTGTTATTACAGCTGCTGCTGCTGCCGCAAAACAGCTTTGAACCCTGAGGTGTGAGGCTGCCTGGAGGTAGGGGCAGGGAACCGGGGAGGGTTGCCTGGCAGCCCGGGACGTGAGAGCCTGTGGTCAGTGAGTGGGGAAGGAGCCTGCAGGATGGATGAATGAGGCTCTCTCTTCTCAGTAGCGGCTGTAGGGTATTTGTTTGATTTCTGGTGCAGATAGAGAGCAGATGTGGGTCCTGAGGGTCAAATGCCAAAGCCAGGCAAGGATGCCCTTGTTGGTGCGAGGCTGTCCAGGCAAACAGTCAGTGGAGGGTGTAGCTCACCTCCACCAGATCCTGTCTGTGCACCATGGAACGGCTTCATAGCAACCCAGGCACCAGCTCAGAGTCTCTTGGGACAGAAGCCCCGTTGTCCCTTTTCTGCTGTCTACCCTGCATCTGTCCTCTTCTGCTGAGAAGCTGTGACGGGTCAGGGCACCGCCACTGCTGGGCAGAGTTACTGCCAAGTTCATGCAGTCGTTTCCGGCTGGTGCCAGGTCCACCAGCCAGCTTCCCGCGGCCGCTGCCACTGGGTGACTGGTTCATAGAAGTGGCACATGTGTGAGCTGTAATAGTGTAAGCAGAAAGTAATTGGGTGGCACTCCCTCCGTCACCAGATCCCTACCACACGCTCGCTGGCTCCTGGACTTCTCCTTCAGCCTGTCCAGGGCAGGAGAGCCGTACAGTAAATCTCCTGAGCATGAACAATTCTGTGGAATAAAGTTGGCTCCGTGGGCTGGCTGCCTGTCAGACTGCCTGCAGAACGGCCCTTTACTAAAACTCTGAACTTGATTATGTGACATTTTCATTTTAATCAGAGAGAAAAGCCAGATTGCTTAGCAGAGCCAAGCTGGTTATGGCACTAATTCCCTTTGGGGGGAGTCCTCACTGGGCCCCTTTTTAGACACCCAGGAGAAGAAGGAGAGGCACACACTATCAAGCTTTAGAGGCCACTCCAGCAGGTGGAAAACCCAGGGTACTTATTCTCACCCACACTGAGAAAGAACTTCACAGTGTGAAGAGCTATGCCGAGGGAGAGCTGGCTCACCCTAGTGCTGACCCACTGGAACAGAGATGGGATTAGGGGGAGCGCATCAGGGGTGAGAGGTCCCCTTCCAGTCCCTCGCCAGAGCAGTGCTCCACCCCAGACCCTGAGACAAGGCACGAGGAAAAGCACAGCTCACCCTTGTCTGGGCATTCAGCCCTCAGCTCTCTGCTCAGCCCCCTTTTCATGGAGAAAACATGTCTGGCCTTCCCACATTCCAGGATACATCTCCCTGCTGCGTCATGCAGACCTGGTCCAAATCTCTGCCACTTCCTTCTCCACATTCTCTGTTCTGGGAAAGTGGTTTTTCTGCCCATCCTTGCATCTTGACTGCAATATCTCAACAGCCTTCTAACGAGGCTTCCTGCCTCTGGGTCTCATCACCGTCATCATCATCATCCTGTACATATTTCTAGCATAAATAATTGCCAAAGCATGATGCAGTCTAATTACTCCTCTGTTTGGAAGCTCTCGGTGCCTCCTCACTGCCTACAAGAGATAGAAGATGGGAGAACCTTCCTTTGGGATTTGGTCCCCACTTGCCACTCTGAGTCTTACTATATTTTGTTCTGCCCACAGCTCCAAACACAGACACCCAGGAAACATTGAGAGATGGAATGAATGAATATAAAAATTAGGAAGCCAAACAAGAGTTCTCTGGTGTTTTTAATTTTATATTGAGGTATCATGCTAATATATGTATGAGATTAATCATCGATAATCTTTTCATGGTTTTCTTGAGCTAAGTCTCTTATCCAAAGAATTGGGAAGCTTATTTTATAAATAGAGCAAGGTTTATAGAATGTCTGAGGAAATTGAGGGTCAAATAACATTTTGATCTTTTATTTTGAATTTGTAGCTCAGACAGTGCCTCTAAAAAGGATTTTGATAATTTGCTCTTTTTTTAGCCAGCCACTTCTCTAGTCAAATTTTAAAAGGCTTGGAAGAACATGTGATTTTTAAAATATCCTGGAGGACTTTTCCAGGCCTGGGCAGTTCATGGGTCAATGCACAGCTATTTCTGTATGTAAGTGGAGTGGGAGGGTGCTCTGTCAGTTCACTGAAGGTTGGGGGCCTGTTTGTCTGTACGGGAGGTTGGACGGAGGGACTTCCTTCTTCCCCTCTTGTGCCACAGCCAAGCTTCACTACAGAACTACAGACATGTGCTCACCCATTTGTGTTTTCATGCCTGTGCCTGCTGCAAGGTATTTTCTTCCAAGCTGGTCCCTTTAAACTGTGGGGACCCTGACTCCTGTGTCAAAGGTGTAGCACACAGGTGTGAACAAAGTAGTCATTTGGGGAGTAGTGCCAAGGTCGTGTAGACTGAACCACTTGGGGGTGAGGGGGTAGCTTTGGAATACACAATCCCTAAATGAGACATAAATAGTTTCCAGCTGATATGATTATTTTTCAAGGTTTGAGCCATGCTTATAGGAAAAGGAATCCTCGGGTCAAATGGAGAGTGGAGGAGTGTGGACTGGCACCCAGGGATTGAGTTCCCCGCCCAACTCTGCAATTCATCCACTGATTTTCTAGGCCAGGACTTTCCCTGGGAGTTACAGTACCTTTCACGTTAAGGGGTTGGGTCAGTTTGTTCTTATGCTGGGTGTTCTCTTCTTGCCGCTCCAGATCTTCCCTCCAGCCTTCTCCACCCTGCCCTGTGCTCTGGAATCTGACCAGTAGGGACTATATGAATGGGCTCCCTTGCTTTCTGGCCCCCTGTTGCATTCTTTACCCTGTAAGGAAAATCAATAGGATTGGGGGGTGGGGAGTGGAGGAGGAGTGGGGCCAAAATATTGATTCTCTTGGCTCCTCCTTTTATCTGGGCTCCTGGCAGGCAGCCCTCTCACAGGGCACTCTGTCTCAAGGTTCCAGTAGCCTCTCCTCCCTCACCCCTTTGGTCCTAAAGCTGTAACTGTGGCACTGTAACTGGTCCCGGAACACTGCACTGTGGTTCCCCTAGTCCCTGCCCACCCCTTATAAATGGCCCCTTTATTAAACTCTCCTCAGATTACCCAATTTGAGAGTGCCATCTGTTTCCTGCCAGAACCCTGACGGATATGGTTCCTAAGATCTTTTCCAGCTCCGAAAAAAAAGATGCCTGCAAGCAGGGGAGGAGCTGGCCCTTTGGGGCTCCCATTTTTCACTCATGCCTCCCTTCATGGTTCACCGGGATCAGGAGAGGGAGGGACTGGTAGAAACATGATCTCTAGGGCACAGAGTCACTAGGATAAGAATCACCCGTGCTTTGGTAGGCATAGACTGTTAGAACCCTGATTTTTAAAGAGTACATGGGTGTGCTCTCCCACTGTGGTAGTGGGGACTTTCCCCACCTTTCCCCAAGGGTGGCTCACACCAACCAAGGCAGGACTGTCCCTCCTACCCCTTGCTGCATCTGTGACTTTGAGCAAGTGACTTCACCCTTTGAGCCTCAGCACCTTCCCTCCTAACCTGGAGTTGGTAATGCCTACCTTGGCCTGCACACGATTGTTAGGAGGTGCAAAGGAAGAAGTCTGTGGGAAACTGCTTTGATGAACAGCTAGTTCAGGACTAAAGAGGATTGTAGTCATAAACAGCTTTTATTGTGGTAGGGGTCACAGGCAGGGCACAGAGCCCAGTGGGACATTACCCCTGCTCCCGTCCTAGCTAGAAACCCGCCTCCATTCACTTTGTCCTGCTATGTGCACTTGCTGAGACATACGTGGCTCCCAGAGTGTCAATTTCAGGATCAAAGTGTGACCTCAGAGATACCAGATTACAGAATCAAGTCATCAAACAACAGCAGCCGCTTTCTGACATTTCTGGAATTCAGATCCTGGCCTTGAGAGTCTTAGGTGACCACTTATGGCCCTTCCAAAAGCAGCTGCTTCAAAATAGTTGAAGAGAGGATAAAGGAATTGAGTATATTTTATTTATACATTTTTAATTATCAAAGTTATCACAGGGAATTCTTGGCATATAAGAAAAATACATGCTTGTAGACTACATGTTTCAAGTGCAATTTTTTTCTTTAAAAAATTATAAAGGGGCTTAAAGAATTGTCATATTCGCTTGGTACTGTCGATACTATGTTAGGTCATAGGCATACAGCCCTCATGTTTAAACAAGTGGCAGAGCTGGGGAAAGAGGGAGGGGTTAGAGAGATGGCAGGCTGGGAGTCCATGGCATTCAGTGCCCTGGTGGGTACACACCTCATGTATTTATTACCCAGCAGCTCAGTACTATGCACAGAACAATGTGCGTGAATGGCAAGAGCATAGTACATAGGGGAAAAAGAAGAATGAGATGCATAAACTAGTATTTCTATAAGTTAAAAATAGGTGCACATTGCACATTTTGTAAGCACTGTTGTGGACATAAGGATACACCTCAGGCACATTAGGAAATCTCTCCGTGGGGTGAGGAGAATGGAAATGGGCTGTAGACATGAAAGGAAAAAAAATGCATATATACATAAATACAGGGCTTTTGCCTAGACAGCGTTAATCAGGAACTGTTGCATATGGTAAATGCAGCCCTCTGCTCCTGAGCTACAAGACAAACAAAAAGAAGTCCTCGGTTTTTCTTTTTCTTTTAGGTTTTAAAAGAAACCTAAAAAGGGTTTTACTCTTAGGTTTGAATGGTTTTCCCCCATAGCCCTCAATGTAGCCCCTGAACCACAGCGGTTAGTGGAACAAAAGTAACCTTTGTAGGGTCAGAACACAAACACAGCACAAAAGCTGTGTAGAAACCACACGAAGGAAAGGATGCTGGGAGCCGCCCCCCAGCCTCACTTCTGGAAACTCACCACCTGGTAGTGCCCGCCAAGCGGGCCAGTGTCCATCGCAGCAAGCAAGACTATTCCAAATGTGGTTCTCTTTTGTTTAAAAAAAAAAAAAAAGAAATGCCTAAGGGAAAAGTGGAAGATATGGCAAATGCCTGTCAACTTATCAGAAGAGCCTTCCTAAAATATTTGGAGCAAGGCATCCTCTTTCCTCTTTTTGATGTATTTACCTTTAGTTTCTTCTGGTTTTTTTTTTTTTTTTTTTTTTTTTTTGCAAAAGTGGTAGCCCATGTCCACGTATTCCCATTTTACATAAATTACATTTTACATCCTTATCCCAGTTATCTTTCCTTAATATTGCATTTAACAGTATTTTTCCATTTTGCTACATAAACTCCGTCACCATCATTTTTAATGGCTGTGTAATACTTTATTGATTGAATATACCAACACTTATTAGAATGACATTTAGCTGCTTTCCACTTATCCCCCACATATAAGTAATGTAGAAAATGCTGCATGTAACCTCTTCATATTTTAAATTAGTCCCTTAGGATAGACTCAGGAAATGGAATTACTGGGTGAGGAAGTGTACAAAAAGCATCCGTACTCTTGGTACAAATTACTAAATTGCTTTCCAAAGGGATAGTAGCAATTTACAGTTACAACAGTAGTACCTTCTTGTAACAACGTGGTGTTTAAAAGTTCTTAATTGCCAATTTAATAGCTCACATGCATTGATTTTATTTTTGTGTTTCTTTGATTAATGAAGAGGTTGAAATTTTTCCAAGTTTGAAATTAGTATTTCTGTTTATATTACTATTCGGGTGGTCTTGGACTTTTAATTTGTATGCAGCCTTTACCCAATGTTTAGTTTTTGTCATAATTCTGCAACTGTTTTATATTTTCCCTTTAAAATGTTTAACCATTTTTATATAAAGTGGTTTTCTTTAAAGAAACTGATACTGATTCATTGGTGTTTTTGCTTTATTTTGTTAGCCAAATAGAAATCAAGATACTGTTAGTTAAATTTGAGAAAGAAATTTTGCAGCATGGCATAATGAAAAATGCACTGAATTGAGGGTTTTGTAGGCAGACAAAACGAGGTTCCAGTCCCCGACTGTGATGTCCTGGCTGCACAGATCACTCAAGCTCTCTGAGCCTCCCTGTCTTCGTTTATGCCATGGAAATTATGACCCACCTTCCACCCGTGGGACTGGCTCGGGTCATGAACAAGCACCGGTGTGGTGGATGCTCAGTAAACAGGGATTCTTTTCCTTGCCTTCCAGATTCTGGGGCGGAGCAGACTGTTGAGGGTGGCTGAGTGGCTGGTTAGGAGCTCACCCAGAGGTGAGTCTGTGGCGTGCCCAACCCTGCCCTGGGGCCGGCTGTTTCCTTCCAGGCAGGAGGCCCAGGGACACAGGGCTGGGGCTGTGCTTCTCACCGGTGGCTCTGAACAGTGGGGTGGTTGTTCTGGCATATCTGGTTACCAGCTTCCTGTTTTTCCTGGTGTAGCGGTATTCTCTCAGGCAGCAGCAAGGGGGAGAGGAATAGTCCTGGATGGGTAGCCGGAGTTCTCTAACTTCTCCTTCAGGAAAGCCTGGCCCTTCCCACCAGGGGCTCAGTGATCATGATCATGGGGCCATGTGACCTTGACCAGGGCTTGACACCAAGTCCCATGTGTGGGGAGGGAATGAAGGAAGGAACAGAACGGCAAGTCACCATTGCTTGGAATTCAGGACTGTGGTCCCAGGAACTAATGCCAATGTATTTCAAATGTTTGCTGATTAAACATTAAACTTTCATTTCCTACAAAGTAAATGTACCACACATTCCCATTCTCTTCATTATTCTGGGAAGAGTGGTTAAGTTATGAACAGGATTTAAATCCCAGGCCCACTTATTAGCTACGCGACTTCGAGCAAGTGTCTTACCCTCTCTGTGCTTCAGTGTCCCCATCTGTAAAATGGGAGACTAATAGTGACTACTTCATAGGGTTGCTATGGAGATTAAATGAGGTAGTGTGAATAAAGTATTAGCACAATTCTAGACCACATAGAGTGACCGTACAATAGTTTGCATAAGGCCCTAAAATTTTACTTGCGGAATTCCCTTTGAATCTATGGTTCTCAGAGGCTGGACTGCATTCTTCTCTTCAGAGATCTGGAAATTCAGTGTAAAGGTAATTTGATGAAATTTCTCAGTCATTTGAAGTAGATAGTATTTGTGAAAAATGCATCAAGAATATAGCAGATATATTCCTAAAAAATTCATTGTAAAATAAAATGAATATTTTCTTTTTATTGGCTTTGCTTTTTAAAATTTAGGGCTCTATTTCCATGGAAAAAGTTTGCCTGCTGCTGAAACAGACATCCCTTTGTCCCAAACAAATACATAGAGTCTGAATTACTGCGTTGCACAGGGTGGGGGCCAGGGGCCCATGTGAGAGGTGTGAGCTCAGCACATGTGAATGTGGGCTGTGATGTCTGGGGGAGGTGAGACGGTGGGGTATAGCTGTTCTCAAGCTCCACTGGTTCCAAGGTCGAGGCCCCTGCCCTGTGTGCAAAGTCCCAGCCTCTGCCCTGCTTTATGACTGTAAGTAGGGCTTTGTTAGGTGGTGATTTTGTCCTGTGTCTTTCATGAGTGCCAGGACAGACGCAGAGCCTACAGTGAGCATGTAGGTAATTTAAATCACTTAATTCCCTTGCTTCTTTCAAAACAAGTTTATCATGGGCTGACTTGGTTTATTGCTGTACTCAGGAAATCGAAGCAAAGGGTGAGCCCTAGATGTGGTTATGGCGGCTGCCGCATTCACTTTTCCAGTGTGCTTTGCTGACGTGACTGAATACTAAGAGTATAGTACCTTTTGGGTTTCACAGACTTGGGGAGATCCCTTTTGGTAACAATTTTCAGTGCATTCAGAACTAAGTGGAGGATGCAGAGTGATGACTTCCTTTTTGTTACTCAGCAAGAACTGGAGGAGAATTCAGAGAAGGGCCAGTGAGATATGAGAGGCATATCTGGAACAGAGTGGGCTGCGGGATGAAGGAATAACAGTCTTCTTTATCTGCGGTGCAGATTACCTGCTCCTTGTTCCACTAAACACCCAACAAGAAGACCCTTTGGCAAATAATAAGGATTTCTTTGCAGGCAAAGAAATTTTCTTTAACATTGTAGTGGATTTCCAAAACAGATATTCAGATTCTCTTACTAAGAAGGGCAAGAGGAGAAGTAGCAACAAGAATCAGGAAGCTGTCCAAACACCTGGGTGGCAGGTATAACCCTCTCTACAGAGAGAGGGAGGAGCCAGGACCCTGATATGCTTAGTCATTAGGAAAACCTCTTTAGTTAATTACAGTTTAACATATTCATTTGTAACTCTAGAGCACCTTGATTTATGGTGTCTTGGGTAGGGTGGGGGTCTAGAAGTGATAGGACTGTCTCAGCAGGGAAGGATGGAGAGTACTGTGGCTCCCCCTGGAGGAGAGGAGGCCAGCTCCTTCTGCAGTCAACCCTGACCACCCCTTCCTTCCAAGCCGATGTTTACAGGCCTCAAGTGTTAAGTTCTGGAATAGGTCTTTGTAGTACCTAGCCTCTTGTTGGTTTTGAAATATTTCTTTTATGGGTGGTTTTGTATTAGGAGTCTCTGGGTAAGGTAAATCAATTAGGTGTTAGTTAGCCAGGTTGCAAGCTACCCAGGTACCAGTTGACCGACCACAAGAGGCAAAAGGGTCCCCATGTGTTTAGGGTAGGAAGAAGGGAAAAGATGTTAGCCGAGGCCAGGTCTTCAGGGTGTGTGTGTGTGTGTGTGTGTGTGTGTGTGTGTGTGCATGTGTGTGTGGTGTTGGGGACATGGGAACCAGCCCAGGCTTCAGTAATAATGGGAGGCAGAAATGTATTAGGAATCCAGTTATCATTTCAAAGGGAGTCTGACACTTAAAAACAAGGGAGCTTAGGGGCGCCTGGGTGGCACAGTGGTTAAGCGTCTGCCTTCAGCTCAGGGCGTGGTCCCGGCGTTATGGGATCGAGCCCCACATCGGGCTCCTCCGCTATGAGCCTGCTTCTTCCTCTCCCACTCCCCCTGCTTGTGTTCCCTCTCTCGCTGTCTGTCTCTATCTCTGTCGAATAAATAAACAAAATCTTAAAAAAAAAAAAAAGGGAGCTTAACTAGTAGGATTTGTGAGAGCCTGGTAAATGAGTAACCTTCCCATTCCACAAATATTTCATAAACATTAACCACACATTTGGTATTATGTAATAAACCCTCACAAGTCCACTTTTTTATTTCTGTTATTCTGTCTTCATCGTCACCATAGCCCTAACACCCAGCCCCGGTATATGTTCAATAATAGCTTCCACATTTTATTTATTTATTTTATTGTTAATTGAAATATAATTGACATATTTGCTTCAGGTATACAGCTGAGTGATATGACAACTCTGTACATCACTTGGTGATCACCCCGATATGTGTAATCAACATCCGTCACCATACAGTTATTACAGTATTATATTCCCTATGCTGTACTTTTCATCTCTATGACTTACTTATTTTATAACTGTAAGTTTGTAACTCTTAATCTCCTTCACCTATTTCACCCATCCTCCCACCCCCCCTCCCCTCTGGCAACTCTCAGTCTGTTCTCTGTATTTATGAGTCTGTTTCTTTTGTTGATGTTGTTGTGTATCTGTTCATTTATTTTATTTTTTAGATTCCACATATAAGTGAAATCACAAGGTTTGTCTTTCTCTGTCTGGCTTATTTCACTTTGGCTTCTACTTTTTAAATGCTTACTATGTGCTGACACTCTCCCGAATGCTCCACAAGCATTATTCAACTTAACCTTCACAGTAACTGTCCTTTCACAGATAAGGATAACTGATACTCAAAGAGCTTAAGTAGTTTGATTAGAAACTTCATAGACATGTAAATGAAAAGTAGTACTTTAAAACCAACGTCTACTTGATTTTATCCGCTATCTACTGTGCCTCCTAAATGACCAAACAGTATAAGCCTCAGCAAGCTATATACCCTTTATACTCAGACTGCCTGGAATATTTAGGACTCAAATCTGTAGGTGTTAGAAAAGAGGACATAATCCCTGCTTTTCCTTTTTCCCAGAAAGCAGAGGGGGAACGGTTTCCTGGAAGATTGTCTTGCTTTCAGGTGGAAGTGAGACACTGCAAACTGGACATGCTTATTAATCTATTTTTATTTCAAATCAGAATTTTTGAAGTCCAGGCATGGGATGAGCTTTGACCAGGATTGCAGAGAGTAAGGATGTTGCTCCAGGAATCTAGCAACGTTGTTCTCTCTGTGTGGGTACACATATCTGCCTGCAACTGTTTCAGGGCTTCTGTTCTATTGCATTAGTCTACTTATCTGTTCTTTTCCCAAAATTACATTTTCTTAGTTATTGTTGCTCTGTAAGTTTCAGTATCCAGTGGAGCAAGTCTATTACTGGCTCTTTGCATTTCCATTTAAATCTTAGAATCAGTTTATCTGTTTCCAGTTTCCGTAAAACAAACAAAAACTGCTCTGGTTTTCTCCAAGACTACATGGAATCTAAGGGAAAATGGACACTCTATAATATGGAATCTTCAAAACCATGAACATGGTATGTCCCTCCATTTTTTATGGACTTTAAAATTTCTCCAAGTAACATTTTAGAATACAGGTCTTGCATATCTTGCACATCATAGTTTATTCCTAGATATTTTATATTTGGATGTTAGTGTAAATTATAACTTTAGATTCTTTTTCTTTTTCTAAATATTTATTATTGATATTTAGAAACACAAGTGATATTTTCAGACTGACTTTATATCTCCCAAATAATTGTTGATTCTAGAAATTTATCCAGAGATTCTGTGCACACACACAAAAAAATCCACGAATGAGATTTCCCCCCTTTTCTTATACCCCCTTTTTTCCAGCATTATGTTGGATAGAGGCTGTGATTTAGGCATTCTAGTCTTGTCCTTGATCTCTGCCGGAAGCTTTCAACATTTCACCAAGTATGATGAGTGCCACAGTTATTTATAAATACCATTTATCAGATTCAAGAAGTCCTTATCTAGTCCTAGTTTGCAAGGAATTTTATCATAAATGGATATTGAATTTCATCAAATTATTTTTCTGACTCTATGATATTTTTCCCCTTTATCCTGTTAATGTGATGGATTGCATTCCTGCATTAAACGCATTTGCTTGTGATGTATTATCATTTTTATATGTTGCTGGATCCATTTTCTAATATTTTATTCAGGATTTTTTACATCTTTGCTCCTGACAAGGATTGCATATAATTTTACCCTTCGGTGATATCTCTGCTATGGTTTAGTCTGTCTCATAAAATGCACTGGGAAGTGCCATCATTTTTGTGCTCTGGAAGAATTTGTATAAGAGATGTGTTATTTCTTCCTTAGGAGTTTATTCAAAATTGGTGTTAATTGTTCTTTAAACATTTGGATATTTTCTTTTAGTACTTTGACAATATTCCAGTGCCTTTTGGCTTTTAGTATTTTCATTAAGAAATCCACTGTCCATCTTATTTAAGTCCCTTGATGATTATCTGTCTTTTTTTCTCCACTGGCTGCTTCTAAGATTTTCACTTTGTCTTTGGTGCACAGCAGTTTACTGTGAGGTGCTTAGGTATAGCTCTCTTTTTATTCATCCTGAGTGGGATTTATCCATTTAAGATATTGGATCTGTGCTTGATGTCTTTTTTTTCAGTTTTAAATTTTTTTGACTGTTACTTCTTCTGCACGATTCTTTCCTTCCTGTCCTGTAACTGCGTATCTATGATCCCTTCCTTTTACATCCCCTATATCTCTTACTCTCTCATCTTTATTTTCTATCCTTTTGTCTCTCTAAATTTCAAACTAGGTATTTTCTTTGGACCTATCATTTAGTTCACTAATTTTCTTTTCAAGCTATATTTAAGCTGCTCTTAAACCCACCTATTGAATTCTTTTTTTTTTAATGTCCTGTAACCTTTTTGCATTTCATGTTCTTCTTTTTTTTTAAGATTTGTTTGTTTTAGAAAGAGAGTACAAGTGAGTGGGGGAGGGGCAAAGGGAGAGGGAGAATCCTGAAGCAGACTCCATGCTGATCAGGGAGCCCAAGGTGGGGCTCAGTCCCAGGACCCTGAGATCATGACCCCAGTGGACACTGAGAGTCAGAGGCTCAACCAGCTGCACCACCCAGGGGCCCCACATCTTTTGAATTCTTAATGTAAGTTATTTTTTTTTTTTATTCCAGGGTTTCTCTATGTTTTTATCTTTTTATTTTGTTTCTAGTTCTCTGAGAAACTTTCCAATTTTATCTTTAAACATATTAAGCATAATTTAAAAAAAGAATTCTGTGTCTGATAGCACTTTTATTTTCAGCCCTCTGAGTCTCTTTCTATTGCCTGTTGTTTTACTCAGAATCCATTTATATTGTCTTATATCCTCATATACCTGGTTATTTTTGATTGAGTGCCAAACATCATAGATGAAAACTTAACAGAAATAACTAAAGGCCTTCAGTGATGTTATCGTACTTTCAAGAGAATTTATATTTGCTTCTGGCAGGACCTGGAGCAGCAGTGATCTGTTACCACTGCCATCCAGTTTTAGGGATTGAGAGGGGCTTTGTATCCGTGAGGACCGGTCTGCTTGTGGTTCACCTTTACTCTCAGAGTGTAGCACTTTGGGAATAGGACTCTAATTTTAGATCCTAGTTCCACAGGCTGTCCAAAGCACTGCTTAGCCCTTCAGCCTCTTAGCCAGCTCTTGCAGAAGCAGGCACTCTTGGAGGAAGTGTCCCCGAATCCCAGGCTTGCCTCTCTGGATTTTTCTCTTCTTCTGAATCTTGGCTTTGTTATTCATTGCCTGATAATCCTCCAACACTTCCAGCAGAATTTTAAAAATATTTTTCCAGCTTTTTTCAGTCTCAGCAGGAGGGTTAGTCTGAATTACCTAGTCTAACATTATTTCAGTGGTTTTTAAATGTGGTACTTTTATTCACATGGTGCATGCTGTGGATTAAATTGTGTCCTACAAAAAGACATGGGGAGAAGTCCTAACCCCAAGTACCTCAGAGTGTGACCTTATTTGGAAATAGGGTCATTGCAGATATAATTAGTTAGGATGAGGTCATATTGTAGCAGAGTAGGCCCTTAATCCAATGGACTTGTGTCCTTATAAGAAGCGCAGAAGATACACAGAGACAGAGGCACACAGGGAGAAGATGCCACGTGAAGACAGAGGCAGATATTGAAGTGGTACATCTACAAGCCAAGGAACACCAGGGGTAGCCAATAAACACCAGATGCTAGAAGAAGCAAAGGATTCTCCCTACAAGTTAAAGAGGGCATGTGGCCCTGCTGATAACCTGGATTCCAGACTTCTAGCCTTCAGAACTGTAAAGCAGTAAATTTTTGTTGTTTTAAGCCACCCAGCATAAGTGGCTTTGATATGAGAACCCGAAGAAACAAATACATTGCTTTATAGTGTGCAAAGTACTTTCCCAGAAACCACAATGTTTGTTCTGCACAACTGTCCTGACCGGAAAGTGGGCAGGTGGGTGGTGCTAAATGAGATCAGTTAGGGAAACTGAGGCCCAGAGAGGCAGCATCTAGGTGCCACATTCTAGGTGCACAAGTCACAAGCAAAATTTGGATTGTACCTAGGTGTCCTGCTTCTTTCTACCCACTGAGATACCATAATTTCTGTCCAGCTTCATCACATCTCTTGTGTCCTAGGTCAGGAGAGGTTCCCAGTGACCCTGTGCTGATGGTCATTGCTTTGGAGTTGAAAGGAATGGAACATTTACTTGGCAGTGCACAAATTCATTTTTGTGTTCATTCATTTGTTCAGCAGATACTTATTGAGCACCAAGGTCCTATGGCTGGGTGAGGTCAGGGCACAGGACAGGGAAGGACAGATGCAGGAAGGATAGAACAAGGACTCAGTTTCTTTCCTCAGGAGCTCACAGTCCAATGGCAGAGAAGATACATCTTCACAACTAAACTATTGTAGCTTTTAAAATAGAACTTAGCAGAATATGAATAATTTTACTCATGCAAAGTGAGTTTTCCACTCTGGTTTATATACAAATGAAATGTAAGAAAGCATTTGTATATCCTGTTTAATATTTATGGCACATCTTTTGCCGTGAAGTGTTAGACACTCTCATTGTAATTATTTAGAAAATTATCTGCTGATAAATTGTCCTAAATTATATCACAATAAAGATGAATAAATTTAGACTTTATTAGATTGATGTCATCTACTTGAAAATGTAGCCTTATAGCAAATGCCAGACCACAGTGTACTAGATATAGTTTTACTATTAAATGTTTCTATTTAGTACACAGTGTTACTCAGTCATCAAATTTTTATTTATAACTTTCAAAGGAGTGTTAAAGGAAGTGTTGGACAGTTCCTGTCCTCAGCCAGAGACAAACTGTGAGTGATGAAGCCTTCATTCTTTGATTCATTCAACCTTAATTTGAGTGTTCAGGCAGTGGGGATATGGTGGCGAATAAGGCACGAATAAGCAAAGTGTAAAATTCAGTGCTATTTTGTTTGACAGTAAAAATTTGAGAAAAGAGCTGGATGAGCCGAGTGCCCAAAGGCATAGCAGGAATTAAGGAAAAGAAATGTGGGTTAGAATTTTTGGGAAGAATTTCACAAAGTTTCATATAACTGGGCCTTAAAAGGTAAGAAAGGGTTACGGGCTAGCAGAAGGCCCATCAGGTGTGTGCAGTGAGGAGAGGTGGCAAGCAAAAGCAAAGGCAGGGGCAGGAAGGAACTGGAAGCATACAGAAGGATGCTGCAGAAGGAAAATAGGCTCGGTATACTTAGTTTCACGTGCCTATTTGCCTTGTTGAGTGAGAGAACAGACCTCGGGCTTGGTGCTCTAAGTCATAGCCTCTGTCTGTCTCTAACCAACTCTGACTTTGTGGAGGTCGCTTCATTTCTCCATACCTTTAGTAAGGAACTAAAGGACATTCCTCAAAGTCTAACTTGTCAGAGCCCCTTCCACCCCTGTGCAACCTGCCCCCGTTGCTTGCTTCATCAAGCCAAGGCTTTGCCAGCTCTGGAAGTCCCTGTGTCTGCTTAGGCTGGCGGGAGTCCCCGTGGCCCCCTGTGCCATGTGCCTGGTCTCTTTTTAGGGCCGTGCCCCTGCTCCCAGATTGGCTCACTACCTTTAGGGACACATGTGGAATAGTTCCTAAGGCTTCTTGAATTTAACGTAGCTCTTGGAGCTCCCCAGCCTGTAAATATGATCTGCCTCTCCCTGGGAATATCATCTGGGCTCCCATTTCTAGAGGGTTCTAACTTCATTCCATCCTGCCAATCACATTTTGTTTTTATATCAACACGGTCTCTTACTAGTTCTCCATCCCATGTTCTCTTGCTTGAATACGATCACAAACAAACAGACCAAAATGTGTATTGCTTTATTGTGACACTGAGAAATGGTATTCTTCAATTATGGTAGAGTTGTTTTTCATTTGTCTTTTTGCATGAGGTGGGATCTTAAATAAATGGCAGTGCCTGGAGCTTGGAAACAATTTGAGTCATTCACCCAGCAAACATTAAGAACTATATGTGATCGGCTGCTGTTAGCCAGTCAGAACCTTGAGGAAAGTACCCCTCCCTCCCTCCTGTTCCCGCTCTGGAAGGGGAAACAGGGCCTAGAGAATCTTGAGAGGAGAACCCTAAGGGGCACTGAGGGAGTGGCAGGAGCACCTTTTATTGTAATAGGATTTGTGTCAGTGGGAATATTTGTTACTGAAAAGACTATACATAATACACAAATAGATGATGTGTGATAGCAGTGGTTTTCAGATGGCTCGGAAATCCCCCTTGGTCTGAGAGGATCAGATGCAGTTTTTCCTGCCTCCCCCCTCGCACGCCCCTCCCCCCCCCCCCCCCCCCCCCGCAAGCAGCTCATCTCAGCTTGCAGTATTTTATATTAGGGTCCTTGTATGAGTTACCTTTTTAAAAATGGCCGTCCATGGATATTGTAAAGTTTGGAAACTATACTGTTCTATAGAAGACACTCTCCTGTGGACTCTGGACCTTTGGGAAACTGCGCTGAGGGTCTCCTGATCAGAGGAGCCTTGCTGTTTCAGGATAGGCAAGGTGTGCTTCAAGACATGCTGAGTGTGCTTCAAGATACAACCCCTCACCTGAGGACATTCCAAACAGTTTCCCCAATGTAGAATTTAAAGCTTTTCCCTTCCCTGGAAAAACAGTTGTGGAATTTTGCCTCAAGTTAATAATTAACACGACATGACAGGACAGAATCTCTGAATATGTTTTCACCTCCATCTTTATTTTAAAAGTGAAGTGTGAGGTAGAGCCCAGAATAGGAATGGGCGGGGCAGGTGTGAAGGGATTTGATGACAATAGGTATTTGCTAATCCTAAACCGGGTCCTAGAGAAGCTGAGGGCTTGGTGGGAGGCTA
The DNA here is from genome assembly GCF_023065955.2 of Ursus arctos. Classification (NCBI taxonomy): domain Eukaryota; kingdom Metazoa; phylum Chordata; class Mammalia; order Carnivora; family Ursidae; genus Ursus; species Ursus arctos. The sequence continues at coordinate 50,869,644 of NW_026622875.1, read as the reverse complement.
AGGTTTCAGGAGCCCGAGAATTAGTTAGCAGATGGGAACCTGCAGCGGAGGAAGGATCATCAGGGGCCAAATGGAAGGAGGGCCAGGGCTCCCCTCCTTCAGGACAATGGGCGCTCCATCAGCCTCTGCCCTCAGAGGGGCTCCTGGGTTCCAGTAGCTGTGTGTGGCAGGGCCTCAGGGGAGACAGAGAAGGAAGTTTGGTTTGCAGGGCATTCCCCTCGTGAGTAAGCCCAGTGAAGGAACCCACAGGATGGTTGGAGAAGGGAGCCGCCAAAAGCAGGCAGGGCGGAAAGCTCATTTAAGAGGGTGGAGAGTTATGGAAGCCTTGAGGGTGATTGCTTCCCTCAGGCTCTGCTACAGGCTTAAATAACACTCACGTATTCCCTCCTAGTTCTCGAGGTCAGAAGTCAAATCAGCTTCGCTGGTTTAGAGTCGGTATTGGCAGAGCTGGGTCCTTCTGGAGGCTCTAAGAGAGAATCTGTTTCCTGACCTTTTCTGGTTTCAGGGGTACCTGCATTCTTTAGCTCATGACCCTTCCTCATTTCACTCCAGCCTCCTTTTCTTTTCTCCCGTCTCCTACTTCCTATGTTGACCTTCTTGGCATCCTTATGATTGCGTACAGGGCCTATTTGAATAATCCAGGATAATCTCCCCATCTCTAGATCCCTAATATAATCAAGTATACTAGTTTCCTTTGCCAGAGAGGTAACATTTCACAGGTCCCAGGGGTCAGTATGTGGCTGCCTTTGGTGGGGAGTATTATTCAACCTACTGTAGGACAGAAAGGATTTAGCCAAATCGTGAGAAACAATTTCTGGATGAAAGACAGGAATTCACATCTGTGCTTGAGGTCTTTGAGTGTAATGCTACAGCACCCTGTCTTGGGGGCTGAACCGACCTGGCTACCAGAATTGAGCTCCTCAGACCTTCCCTCCAGCAGATGGAACGCTGCCTGGCCTGTGCCAGGTCTTGGTGAGACCGAGCACCGTGGGGGCAGCTCTCTCCAGAGCTGACTTGTCTGCTGCCGCAAGCAGGGGTGTGAGCTGCTGGAACTGCTCAGGAAGGAAGCAGTCTTCTCCTCCTTTTAATTGGCAGCTTGGCTGTTCTGTAGCTTTGCTCCCCCTCAGCTCAGCTGTGTTTCCGCAGCCTGTGAACATCTGCCCTGGTGCTTTAACATCGGAGTGGAGGGGAAGACAGGCTCTGTTGGGCGCCCTGGCGGGAGGTGTGGGGCGGGGGGGGGGCAGCTCTTCCTCACTTGGGTCTGTGGATGGTCGAGGGCCAGGCACAAGTGGCATTTTTGATTCAGAAACGTCCTCGTAAAGAGTGGTATTTTTAACAAGTGACCTTTTGGGAGGGAAGACTAGTGCCTGGTTTAAGACTGTCCATCCGTTTCACCCCTGCACTGCGGTGCTTTCAGTCACTAGGGATTTAATGTGGATGCCTTCCACGTGCCGTATGGACAGGGGCAAGTGTTTTGGCCTGATTAGCTCACTTAGGTTCAAGGGGACCTGATAGTTCAGCCCAGTTCTAGTCACTTCCCTGTCCCAACCCCCATGTGCCCTGCTGCCCTCTGCATTTCTTAGCCCTGTGGGCCTGGCTCCACGAGCCCTGGGTTTGCATCCATGACCCTCGGCCTCTCTGAGCCTTGGTGAACCAGAGTCCTCATGACAGGAACAAGAGAGAGAGAGGGAGCCGAGAGAGCCGTCCTCATACTTTCTCACCCATGATTTTCTCTCTCTCTCTCTCTCTCACCCTCTGGAGGTGGCCAGCACAGGGCCTTTATCTCCCAGCTAACAGAGTTTCCCTTCAGAGTGGCTCAGTGACTTGCCTGAGGAGAGGCTGTTGGGGATGGGTGCCGTCTGGGATTCCTTGCACTGCTCACAACGTGAGGAGCGGCGCCTCCATCTGTGCTTGGCTGACCGGCGTAGCTTGTGCCCCATGGCACTGTCTCTTCCACAGGCAGGACGGAGACTAGAGGGTGTGCGGGACCAGTGCCCATTCTGCCGGACATGTTTGATCCGTGCCACAGTCGATATGCCCACGTTTAGAGGCTGTGTTATAGGTAGCTGGGTGTATGTGTGTCTGTCCCCTCCCACTCCTTAGTATGGGCCTCTCCCAAGGACAGAAGCATTTCTTTCTTTGACTGTTTTTAAGCTCTCAGTGCCTAGTCAGCATCTGGCACATACCTAGTGTGAGGAAGCAGTCGCAACCCTTACCACCACCACCACCAGCAGCACCACCCCCCCACACACACACAGTGTGTACAGCTTTTAAGCTGATGTGCAACTGTTTCCACTTTCTGAGGTCTGCAAGGCCTTCTCTGTGTGGTAAGCGGACATACCTCCTATAAGACAGTGGTCGTTACAACTCCTGGTCGTCCTGGGACAGCCCGTTTCTTCTGTTTGTACCCTGTTGTCTCGGGCCTTGCCTCTGTGGAGTTCACAAGTGCTTGAGGACTTCTTCCCAAGTCATGGGGAATGAAGAAGACCTGTGCTTGGAGGTGGAGCGGTAGCCGGGGACAGGCCCTTAGAGTTCCCATGGAGAGGAATGTGAGGGCAGCCACATGAGTAGCTGCTACAGGTCACTTGAACTTTGATTCTTGAATGCTGTCCTCAGACCTGCAGGCCCAGGTCTGTGCCCAGACTGAGCCCAAGTGGCCTGAGAAGCAGTGTCCTGAAGCTACCTGAAACAGGGACAGCAGTGGCCAGTTGGATTCCCAAAGTGAAGTCAGATCTCAGGACAAGAATTGGGCTGTGAAGTCCCAGTTGCTCCATCCCATGGAAAGATTCTCCCTACTCTGCCCAGGGTAGAGGCTCAGGGTGTTATTTTATGAAAGGAGCTAGCGGGCATCCTTATATCCAGTGCCAGATAAATCTTTACTAAATAGATTGCTACTCTTTTTGCTTGCAAAGGTAGCTCTGTTGAGTTATGGGTTAAATCAGCTTTTATGGGCACCTTATCACTCTTTGTCACATGGTATTTATGGGAAAGAGCATTCCAGGTCCTAAACAAGTGATTGGCAAAGTGAGACTTATGAGCATAGCCTGATCATCAGCCGGGACCTTACCACCTCCTGGCCTGGGGTGCCGAAGTGTCTCTGCGGAAGGACTACCTTCAAGGCTGCAGCCCATCCCAGCCTCAGAGCCCCCAGGCCTGCAGGACTCTCCAAGCCTGTGGGCATTTGATGAGCCAGGGCTGCATTTCCATCATGGACAGTAAGGGGTGAGTTCATCAAGCATCCTTTGCTCTGTTCTATGTTACCTTGTCTCTTGTAACATGACAGCAACCCAGTCTGAGCCAGGTGGGGCTACCGAGGGGCTGTAAGCAGGAAAGGGCCTAACCACATCTGCATTTCAGAAAAGACTGCTCTGAAAGAGTGGGTGCAGAGAGACCTGTCATCAGTCAGACTGTTGCACAGGTCCCGGGGAGGGAGGGGTGGTGGCGTGGGCCAGGATGACGGCTGAGCAGATGGGAAAAGAGCCTGCGCCTGGCAGCAGGTTGATTGTGGGGGATGCAGAAGGGAAAGCTGAGGTCACCATCCCTATTGCTCGTGCTCCTGAAGAGATATGGAAGTAGTCAACTGAAGGAAGGAGACCTGAGCTCTTCTTTTGGGGAACCCTAAAAATGCCGTGAAGAATTCCAGAGGACTGCATCCCAACTGATAGTTCAAACGTGTTCTTAAAATATCTGATCTTGGCAGAATGGAGCTCTGTGTAGGAAGAATCACATGGTACTTCTTATTCCATGTTCAGTCCCCCAAAATGTGGGGTTTATTTTGAAATATGTGGTTTAAGCATTTTTTATCTTGAGAGGTTTCTTGGGGTCGTTTGTTAATATTTTTTCCATTTATAAAGGTTATATACCGTAGAAGATTCCTGGTTAAGGAACAAATAACTATAAAGATTTCTTACAAAGTCATGATCTTATGGGAATTATAAATGTACAGTTAAAACTATAGGCTGTCGACAGTGACATTTAATGTGCATATTTCCATCTGAATTATTAAACTCTTAGCTACTTGATACGAACAAGCCTTCTAGGTATTCCTTGCTTTTCTCTATTTTTTTAAATGAAACAACACACTTAGAAAGCAATACAAAATCCAGACGGTATTAAATCACTTATTTAGGCTGTCGGGAAAACTACGATTATAGCAAAGGAATGACACAAACATGTGATTTGATGAAATTTCAGAATTAATCTGAAAACATCTGTCCACATGCATGGGAGCTGATGCCTGTTTTCCTCAAAACGTCGCAGGCATAAGCTCTATTTTACCTTTCTCTTGTTAAAACAAAACAGGGAAGAGTTTCTGTGTTTGAAAACTGGGAACAAGGACAACAGGTCTCTTGCCATACACTTCAAACTAGTTGAAATTTTCTTTGTCTTAAAATTCTTGAGGTAAGAATTCAGAGTTCATCATGATTCATACTAAAACTGTTTCCATTATTTGGCCTAGAGAGAGGGAAGGAGTGCTGTGTGTCCTGTTGATGTGATGAAAATAAATTTCTCTAGGCCAGCCATTTGCTCTTTTGTCCCTTGTGGTTGCTATCCCACGATTGGGAGGCTTGTTTATCCATGCGAAAAAGGAATTCGAAAGAGTTATGAAGTCCAAAGTTGATATGTGAGAGACTGAAAAACAGGGACAAATGACCCAGTGCCAACAGCTTTTACTTCTACTTGGAGACTCCCCTGTAGTAGTTACCAGCTTTTCCAGGAAGGGTTAGAGGGCACCATGAGGAATTATCCTGGTGGGTAACATGGAAAACCTTCTGGGCTTATGTTGGTCTTCCTGCCTCCACAATTGCAAAATAATGACAAAAGTAAATATTTGGGGCCAGGTTTATTTTGGTCAGACAAGTTCCAGTCTGGTTTCTAAAATTAGGAATTCTGCGGGATGCACGTGGTTTGGGGCATCCTGCCAGAGAACTTTGTCTCAGGGATGTACAGTTCTCTTATTTGTTGTTGCTTCTTTGGAAATGTGCATCTAAACCTTCTCTCGTGTCTGTCCATCTGGGCAGACCCACTCCCGATAGTAGGAAGGCTCTACCCAGCTAATTTGGGTAGGTTCCCACCCCCCCTGCCTTCACCCCTGCTTGCCGTCTGTCCTTCAAACACTGCCAGACAAGCCTTCCAAGAGCATAGCTCTCATCCTGTCCCCGTCCCTCCTCAGAGCATTCACTGACACACACACCCCCACACACACACACTGCCTTCAGGCAAAAGGCCCTCCCCACCATGGTCCTACCTGGTGGAACGTCCTCTGCCACCAGCCAAGTTGGCCTCCCCGTTGCTGCTCAGACACACTGGCTGCTTGCTTGCTCTTGTAACTTTCCATTTCTCCCATATAAATGTCCTTCCATATCCCCTCTGTCCATCTTTCCGGGCCCAGCTGCAGTCCCATCTCCCCGGGGAAACTGTCCTGTCCAAGGGAAGCCTCCGCCAACCACTGTGGATACTTGCCTGCATCATCCATTGTTGTCTCCTTCCCTCAAGCCCAGTGCAAAGGAGGTACTCAGGAAACGTTGCTGTTTAAGGCTGTCTTTGAGTATCAGCTTTCCCCCTCAGGAAGCTGTCCGTGCCCTGTGAAAGGCTGCCCTCCCACCGCTAGTTCCTGCGCCTTTCTCTTCCACCCGGACCCGTTCCGCTCTTTGTGAAATGTAGTAAGGACTGCTGTTACCCTGCATCTGTATCTGGGGCTGTGTTTGGGGTGGGAGGAAGCCCTCATTCACAGGGCCTTGCCTTCATCTGCCTTCTCTGGTAGACTGGGAAGAAGCAGGGCCGGCTTCACGGGTGTGCATCCTGTGCCCCGCAGAGGGCCCCACACTCGGTTTCATGCTCTGCTGTTACTGTTGTGAAATTCTTATTTTTTTAACAAGGAGCCCTGCATTTTTGTTTTGCACTGGGTCCTACAAAGTATGTATCTGGTCCTGGGAGTAGGGCAGGTGCTGATAGGTAAAGGTAGGGAAACATTACAGAAGGAATGCTGGGTGGGGTATGTGTGGAGGCCAGTGGAAGGTGGGTAACAGAATGGGAGAAGGAGAAGTGGAGGAGATACATCAGTTGTGAAGTTCTTTCCTTAAAGGGGTGATAGTTCTCCAAAGCCAGGACTGTTCCTTAGGGGTGGTGGTGACTCCACAGGACCTGACTTTGGCCCTAAATAGGTTTATTTAAGTTCTGTCATAAGCCTGCCATTTTTATGGGGCTATTCCAACTTTCCCATCCTAATCAAGGAAGAACCAAGTCCTTCCAGTGGCCTACGAGCCCTGCCTGACCTGGTGCTTCACCACTGAACTCCACTCCTACCACTGTCTCCTCAGTTAGTCTGTTGCAGCCACATTGGTCCCCTTGCTGTTCTTGAACATGCCAGAATGCCCCCCACCTCAGGACATTTGCACCTGCTGCACTTAGCCCAGAGTGCTTTTCCTCTAGAAGGCTTGCCCCCACCCTTCAGGCCTTTGCTCAGGTGTCAGTTTATCAGTGTGGTCTTCCCCCAGATATCCTGTTTGAATCTCACACACACACACCCTACACACGCACAACATACCTCTCTTTCACCTCTTTCCTGCTTTACTTTGATCCACAATACTTACCATCATTTAACATACTCCATACTTTACAGGTTTATTTATCGTCTGTCTCTTCCCACTAGAAGGTAAGTAAGCTCAGTGAAGGCAGAGATGTAAGTTTTGTTCACCTAGAACACTATCTGACACATAGTAGACACTAAATAAACATGTGCTGGTGAATTTACTGCCCTCCGGGGGCTGACAGTACTGCTGCTTGAGATGATACTGTTTTCCACAGGGACTGCACCATTTTACATTTCCAGCAACAGTGCTCAAGTGTTCCAGTTTCTCCACATCCTTGCCAACACTTGTTATTTTCTCTTGTGGGTTTTGCTTTTTTTTTTTTTTTTTTTTAATAATGGTCATCCTTACAGGAGTAAGATAATATCTCATTGTGGTTTTGATTTGCGTTTCCTTGGTGATTAGTGATGTAGAGCATCCTTTCATATACATGTTGGCCGTTGTAGGTCTTCTTTAAGAGAAATGCCTATTCAAATCTTTTGTCCATTTTTAAAATCGGGTTGTTTGTTTTGTCTTGTTTTGCTAATGAGTTGTAGGAGTTCTGTATGTATTTTGGGTATTAACCCCTTTCCAGATACCTGGTTTGCAAATATTTTCTCCCATTTTGTAGGTTGCCTTCTCACTGTACTGATGGTTTCCTTTGCTGTGCAGAAGCTTTTCCATTTGCTATGGTCCCACTTGTCTGTTTTTACTTTTGTCACCTGCACTTTTGGTGTCATACCCAAGAAATCATTGCCAAGACCAATGTCTTTCCCTATGTTTTCTTTTAGGAGTTTTATAATTTTAGGTCTTAAGTTTAAGTCTCTAATCATGTTGAGTTGATTTATAAGGGTCCAGTTATATTATTTTGCAGAAACACCATTTGTTGAAGGGACCATACTTCCCTCATTGTGTAGTCTTGACTCCATTATTGAAGATCGATCATTTGACTGTATACATGTGAGTTCATTTCTGGGCTATTTTGTTGCATTAGTCTTTATGCCAGCACCATACTGTTGTGTAGCTTTCTAATATGTTTTCAGGAAATCTGAGGCCTCCAGCTTTGTTCTTCTTTCTCAAGATTGTTTTAGCTATTTGGGGTTCCATATGAATTCTAGGATTTTTTTTTGTATTTCTGGAAAAAAAAAAGCCATTGGGATTTTAATAGAGATTATACTGAATCTGTAGATTGCTTTGGGTAGTGTGGACATTTTAACAATATTAAGAGTTCCAATCCACGAACACATGCTGTCTTAGCATTTATTTGTGTCTTCTATAATTTTTTATTAGTATTTTGTAGTTTTCAGTGTACAACTCTTTTGTCCCCTTAGCTAAGTTTATTCCTAAGTAATTTCATTTTTTTGGATGCTATTGAAAATACAATTGTTTTCTTAATTCCTTTTTCATCATTGGATTGTTTATTGTAAGCGGATGGAAAAGCACCTCATTTTTGTACATTAATTTTGTATCCAACAATTTTGCTGAATTCATTTATTACTTCTAATAGTTTTTTATGGGATCTTTAGGGTTTTGTACATATAAGATCATGTCATCTGTGAACTGAGATAGTTTTGCTTCTTTCTTAACAATTTAAATGCCTCTTATCTCTTTTCCTTGTATAATTGCTCTACCTAGGACTCACTACTATGTTGAATAAAAGTGGCAGGTGGGCATCCTTACCTTGTTCCTGATCCTAGAGGAAAAGCTCTTAGTTTTTCGCTTTGAGTATGATGTTAACTATGGGCTTTTCGGAGGGGGAGCCATTTCATAGGAGAGATATGTTTAACTGTAACATAATAACAGTAACAACAAAACTATCGGCTACATATGTAAAAATACTTATAGTGTATTGAGATTATTTTCTTTTAATCCTAATTTTTAGTGTTTTATTATGAGATGGTGTTGAATTTTATCAAATGCCTTTTCTGCATCTGTTGAAGATCGTGTGATCTTTATGTCTCACTCTGTTAATGTGGTGTATCACATCGATTGATTGGTGTATGTCGAATCATCCTTGCAGCCCACGGATAAATCCTACCTCATGGTATATGATCCTTTTAATGTGCTGTTAAATTTGGTTTGCTGGTATTTTGTTAAGGACTGTTACATCTGTATTCATCAGAGATATTGGTCTGTGCTTTGCTTTTCTTGTAGGTCTTTGTCTGGCTTTGGTATTAAGATGAAGCCACCCTCATAAAATGAGTGATGTGTTCCATCCTCTAATTTTTTGGATGGGTATGAGAAGAATTGGCATTAATTCTTCTTTAAATGTTTGATAGATGGGGCACCTGGGTGGCTCAGTCGTTAAGCATCTGCCTTCAGCTCAGGGCATGATCCCAGCGTCCTGGGATAGAGCCCTGCATTGGGCTCCCTGCTCTGCTGGGAGCCTGCTTCTTCCTCTCCCACTCCACCTGCTTGTGTTCCCTCTCTTGCTGGCTGTCTCTCTCTCTCTCTGTCAAATAAATAAAATCTTTTAAATAAATAAATAAATAAACGTTCGATAGAATTCTTCGGTGAAGCCATTTCACCCTGGGCTTTGTTTGTTGGGAGTTTTTTGATTACTGATTCAGTTTCCTTATTCATTATTGAACTGTTCAGTTTTTTCTCTTTCTTCGTGATTCAGTCTTGGTTAAGCTGTATGTTTCTAGAAATTTACCTATTTCTTCTAGGTTATCCTATTTGTTGGCATATAACATTTCGTAGTTGTCTCATAATTTTCTGTTTTTATTTCTGTGACATCAGTTGTAATGCCTCCTCTTCCATTTTTTATTTTATTGGAGTCTTCTTTTTTTTTGTTGTTGATTAGCCTAGCTAAAGGTTTGTCAGTTTTGTTGATCTGTGCCAAAACCAACTCTTACTTTCATTGATTTTTTTCCTATGGTTTTTCTAGTCTTTATTTTGTTTATTTCTGTTATAATTTTTATTACCTCCTTCCTTCTGCTAACTTTGGGCTTGGTTTGCTCTTCTTTTTCCAGTCCCTTGAGGTATAAAGTTAGGTTGTTTATTTGATATCATTCTTCTTGTTTAATGTAGGCATTTGCCACTCTAAACTTCCCTCTTTGTACTGCTTTTTCTGTGTCCCATAAATTTTGGTATGTTGTGTTTTTGTTTTTATTTTTCTCAGATATTTGTGATTTCTTCTTTGACCCATTGGTTATTCAAATAAGTATATGTTGTTTAACTTCTACATATATGCGGATTTTCCAGTTTTCCTTCTGCTGTTGATTTCTTGTTTAATTCCATTGTGGTCAGAAAAGTTACTTGGTATGATTTCAGTCTTCTTAAATTTGTTAAGATTTGTTTTGTGACCTAACGTGATCTATCTTGGAGAATGTTCTTTGTGCACTTGAGAAGAATACATGTTGTGCTGCTGTTGGCTGCAATGTTTTGTATAAGCCTGTTTGGTCCATTTGGTCTCTTGTGGTGTTCAAGCCCTGTTTCTTTATTTGTCTTCTCTCTAGGTGTTGTGTCTATTGCTGAAATCTTCTGCTATTACTGTGTCACTGTCTGTTTCTCCCTTCAGTTCTGCCCATGCTTGCCTCACATATTTGTGTGCTCCGGTGTTGGGTACATACACATTTATAATTGTTGTCCTTCCGTGAATTGACCCTTTTACCATTAGATAATGCTCTTTGTCTCTTGTGACAGTTTTGACTTAAAATCTATTTTGTCTGTGTAAGTGTAGCCACTCTCTTCTCTTGGTTACCATTTGCATGAAATGTCTTTTTCCATCCTGTGACTTTCAGCCTATGTGTGTTCTTAAATCTAAAGTGGGTCTCTTGTAGGCAGCATATAGTTGAATCTTATTTTTTTATCCATTCACCCACTCTATATCTTTTGATTGGGGAGTTTAATCTATTAGCATTTATACTAATTAGTGATAGGGAAGTTCCTTCTAGTGCATTTTGTTTTCTGTCCTGTAACTTGTCTCTCTTTTTTCTTTTTAGCTGTCTTGTCATTGACTTTTTTGTGGTGACACACTTTTTATTCCTTTCTCATTTTCTTTTGTGTCTCTTCTATAGGTATTTTCTTTATTGTTATCATAGGAGTTATATAAAACATCTTATAGTTGTGATAGTCTTTTTTAAGCTGATACCCAAGGCCATTTTTAATCTTGCACAATTTTTAGGAATAAGGTACAACAAATGGATTTTTTTTAACTTTTTCATTTTAACCTTCCTTTAATTACTTTAATGGAATTAACTAGAATTAGTGGATGTATATTTTATGAGCCTGATGCAACCAAATCCCAATGGCATTTTTTTTTAGAACTTGATAAAGTGATTCTGACATTCATCTGGAAGCATAAAGGGTTAGACTATCCAATAAATTTTTGAAAAAAAGAACAATAAAGGGGGACTGGTACTGTTAAATATAAAACAATAAACCTGCAGTAGCAAAGCTTTGTGTTACTGGCACAAGCAGAGGAATGGAGTGGAGCAGAGTGGGTTGGGAAGGGACAGAATAGAATAGAATGCCCAACTCAGTGTATAAAGGAGAATTGTTAAATCAATATTATTAGGATATTTAATCTTTGGGGGGAATAGGTAGATTCATATATCCTACTGTATACAGAATAAACTCTTAACAGATGAAATATTTACTTTAAAAGAGATTTACCTTAACTAAAAAAAAAAAAAACTAGAAGAAAATGTAAATAAAGAGTATATCATATTAGTGTGGGCAGGAATCAGTTAAAATATTAGATTTGACTCCCTAAAAACTTAAAACTTCTGCACATCTACAACCATTATAAACAAAAGCAAAAGGCCTAAAACAAACTGAGACTATTTCCAACATACAGAACAGTCCGAGGATTATATCTCCAATATAGGGCAAAGGAACTCTTAAAAATCAAAGAAAAAAATGGAAAAATAGGCAAAAAATATATAAGCACAGTTCTCAGGAGAAGAAATAGAAACGGCCGAAAGGTATAGGAGAGATTATAGAACTTGGATGACAATCAAAGAAATACACCGGAAAGCGACAGGGCTGCCATTTCCGCCTCCCAGGCTGGCAAGGGCTGTTTAAGTCTCCATGTTGGCACAGCCTCGGTGGAAAACTCCACGGGTGGGAGCGCACATCGACGCTGCCTCTCTCCGTGGCAGATTGTCCACAGGTATCAAGAGGCTTGACTTTTTTTTCAAGACGTTTATTTATTTGACAGAGAGAGCACAAGCAGGGGGAGGAGCAGAGGCAGAGGGAGAAGTAGACTCCCCACTGAGCAGGGAACCTGATGCGGCTGGATCCCAGGACCCCAGGATCATGACCTGAGCCACACAGGCGCCCCAAGGCTTGACATTTTTTCAAAGACTGGTCCTAGCAATTATACTTCTAGGAATTTCTTCTAATGGGATAATCAGACATGCACATAAAATTAGGTACACTAATTTCACCATAGTATTATTTTGGATGTTTCTTACTCATTATAATGCATGATACATTACATAGAATTATTACTTTAATAAGTGATACAGAATTCAAAGGATACTAAAAGGAAATAGCGTGAAAAATCATTCTCCTTTCCTTCCAGTTCTGTCCTCCATTTCTCTGCCATGGAGCAACCAGTTACTTGCAAATGCTTCCAGAGATGCTCTTTGCACCTGTGAGAATAGACACATGCTTGTGCTTTTTTTTTTGCTAATCTATTTAATTTTGTATTTGAAGGTTGCTGGTAGCATGCTACATGTACCATATGTACCTTGCTTTTCTCATTTAATAAGTCTCAGAATGTGCTCCATTATCAGTAGGCAATATAATGCAGAGGTTAAAAAGCACAGATGAGTTGGGTTTGAACAAACGCTACTACGTACTAGCTATGTCATCTTAGACAAATTTCTTAACTTCTCTGGGCTTAGTTTCCTCATCTATAAAAAGAGTATAGTAATAGTCCTTACATCATAAGATTACTGAAACGACTCAACGAGTCACTGTATAGAAAGTGCATAAAATAGCAACTGGCACATTTTACATAAGTGTTAGCTAATATCAGTACATATGGAGCTGAGCACGCCTTTTTAACAGTTGTAGAATATTCCACACCAGCGATCTCTTCTGTTTTGTCCCAGGTTAATGGACAAGTGGATTGTTCCTAGCATTGCTGTTGCAAATGAATTGCAGTATTTGTCATGACACTTTTTTAAAGGAAACAACATAAATGTCCAAAGTCAAATTATGGCACGGTGTGCATCCACACAGTGGAATACAATGTAACCAATCGAAGTAAGGTGGTAGAAGGGTGTCAGATATGTGAAAATGTTCACATATATTTTTTTAAGTAGAAACAGACATTTTAATATTAATTCTATGTTTCCATTATAAATTACAGATTGTAGAAATTGAGAAACAATAAAAAAGTATGGAGAAAAATAACAATTAACCTAGTCCTACGATCCAGAGATGGCCATGCCTACTGAACATGTTGGTGAATTTTATATAATCTCTCTCTCTCTCTGAAAAATTGCACTAATTATTTTATAGGGGTTGCCACCTTCACTAAAAATGTCTGGGAGCTAAGAGTTGGATTCCTCAGATGGGGGTTTGGCCATATGAGGTGGCAGAGATTAAACCGGCTTGGAGGAAGAGGCTCGCTGTGGGCAAGAGGGCTTCCCGGGAGATAGAGCTGCTTGAGCCGACCTCTCTCTGAATAATCACAGGAGCTGTTTCTTTCTAATAGAATCTCAGTCATTTTCATCGTTCTATGTTTCCTTTCATACATTCATTCGTTCGGTAAACATCTGTCACGACGGGCCTATTTGTACCAGCTTGCTTCTATGTCTTAGGGACTCAGGCATGAACAAGGTGAGTTCCAAGCCCATAGCCCTGGAGCCTACTACGTTCCAGATCTTGACCAGAAACACAGGACAGAGTTACAGACGTAGGGCATGTGCAGTGTCTGAGATGCTTCCCCAGACAGTGACCACAGGCACTTCTCCATGGGTCTTCCTAGTGGTATTTCTTGGCGCTGCTCAGTATTCTGCCCAGCTGCTCTGCATTCGTTTAATTAAGCATTCCTCCTCTGTTGGTCATGCACGTGGTTTGCATGAATACTTCGTGGTCTTCAACACATCACTCCTCTGCTTTTCAAATGAATTGTTTCATTTGAAACAAAACTCTGGTTTACAGAGTTACCAGCCACGTGTGAATGAAGGGGCCTGGGCCATCAAAACCTCACCACCATTGGCTCTCTCCTTTTATTTCTATCATTTCTATTCGTGTAATAAGTACAAAACTGGGCTTTACTGTGTAAGTGTTCATTTATTTGATTACTGTTAAATTTTAACCTTTACTTCCTCTTAAATGCATTTTCTGTTTAAATCTTTGTTCTGTTACTTAGGTGGGCTCTTGCTGTGAAAAACAGCCTCTGTACGGTGACGGCTGAGAGCCCCGATTCTAGACTCCCACAGACCTGGTTTCTGTCCAGCCCTGGTACTTAGGAGCTGTGTGGCCTTGGGCCAGGGGTCCGGGACGTGCTGAGGCGTGGAGGGCGTTCCCAGCACAGGGGCACTCCTTGGGAGCTGAGTCACAGAGTTTGGTGGCCCCGGGTACATTCAGGGCACAGTGGAACAACCACTGTGTCTGGCCTTATCTAATAGGCCTGGCACGAGTATCCTTGGCTCACTATGGACTTTCCAGAAGTGCTGCCTTTGTAGTAATGGCAGGCAGCACAAGGCCTCACACTCATTTTCTCCTTGGAAGTAAACCCCAAACCCAGAAGAGGACTGGGGAGAGGCGGGGAGAGGTAGTGGGAAGGCTTGGAGCCCCACAGTCAGACACTTCTGGCTTTGAACCCCAGCACCCTCACCACACAGTTGTAAGTACTCTGAGTCTCCGTTTCCTCATTGGGAAATGGGGTGTCATCTGGGCACTGCACACTGGGAAGGCCCGTGATTATGATGTCAAGGGCTTCTGGCAAACAAGGCACCGAACTAATGAGGGCTGTTAGGAGCCAGCAGTGAATAAGGGAAACACATCCTACCATCATGGAAGGACGAGATTGGAATTCCTCCTGCCCAGCTTTTTAGCCATCAGCCGCTGCTCCTCCCCTTGACTCCTGCCTGCTGGAGGCGTCCCTGCCATCCATAGGCTGCTGCAGGAAAAGAGCTTTTCAGAGGTTGATTCTTTCAGAGTGCTGGGTGCAATTGCCAGGGGAAATTTATCACTTGGAACTAGAATAGGGACTGCGTGGATATCTTAAAAGGTGACTTTTGGTGACTAAGTCCTTTTTCTAGGAGAAAAGGATGTTTGGATTCTCAGCAGCCACATCTGCTTTTGAACTCTGTGCAGTCTGTGCCCTGGCCTCTCCCCACCCCAATAGCCCCCCTCAACCCCCCCTTTATTCAAACAGAGGGAAGTTGTGTTTGTTGACCACTCTTTCTCGGGGTGGGAAAGGAATGTAATGTATGCATAGACTGCCCAGAATTTCCTGTTAGACACCCACTCCAAACCACGGCCCTGGGATGCATTCCAGAGATTGCAGGCCAGTCCTACAAGAGAAGAAAGGGTGCATTCATTTAAATGCCGGCCATTTGGGAGGAACTCCCTCTCCCCCTTAAAGAAAAAAAAGGCGTTTAGCTTTCTCTGTAGTAGGATCGTTGTGAATCCAGCTGCACGGTCTCCTCAGGGTTGTAGCGTGCTCTGACACCCCACGTGTGAAGAAGCACCTTTTCCTTGCTCTGCTGTGCAGTTTTGCAGCCTGAACAGCATTGGTGTCCACGTTGATGTTTGGACATGTTTTTAATGTTCTGCTGTGAACACTTGGATGACACAAATCGGCTGTGAAACACCTTTCTTGACTCTGCTCTTGTGACAAGAAAGAAGCTAGTTTTGAGGGTACGTTGGGTGTTTCAACACATTAGCAGTAGCCTTCATGGGCTGAGTGCATTTTCTCCTAGAAATTCTGTTATGCTGGGTCTTTGGCTGTCTGGCCCCTGTGCCGGCATGTAGGCCGGGTTGGCACCGTGGAAACTAAAGGCAAACCTTCTTTGTTTTCTGCAGCTGCCAAGATATGAGAAACGGTTTCTTCACTTGGGGAGAAAGTTGAATGATTGGGGATGGATGCATAGTGAGTAGCAAAGATTTCCACCTACGTTCCAGCTTCTCTGATCTTCATCCTGAGCTACTCATTTGATTGTAGGGATGTGTGTGGGGCAGTGGGAGTTCCAGGTTAGACCCAAGAAAGGGCAGGAGAATGGGGGTGTTCGCAAAGGCGAGTATGTGAAGCTTTGAGTCGGTGTAGACCCCAGAGGTTTTGGGCCTGAAGCTCGGATTTCAGGATGGAACCAGAGCCTCCCCCCATCTGTAATCTAAACCAGGTCAGAACACAAGAATTGTTCCAGGGTAGTGGTTAGGTGACATGGGCAGCTATCACACTGATGAAGAGACGCTCTCTGTGTAGGGTCAACATTGCAATTTCTGGGTGCAGAAGGGAACCGGTTAGGTCAGGAAGTAGAAGCGGATGACTAGCAATGCCCCCTCTTGGCCTGTGTGCACCAACTGGTGATCAATCCAGTTGCACCTTCCATCTGTTGCCATAAACACAGTTTGATAGCTTTTTAGACCAGTCCTCTTGATCCCACCAAAGGACCAGACCTCACTGTCCGCCTTAATGGACTTTCCCCTGGACAGTTCATGTTTTTAACTGTAATGCCCTCTTTCTAACCGTATTTCATGTAAGAGTTCCTAGAAAAGGCCTGAGTGCTAGGGTTTATTTTATTTTATTTTTTAAGGATTTATTTATTTACTTATTTGACAGAGAGATAGAGAGCACAAGTAGGCAGAGCAGCAGGCAGAGGGAGAGATAGAAGCAGACTCCCCGCTGAGCAGGAAGCCCGATGTGGGGCTTGATCCCAGGATGCTGAGATCATGACCTGAGCTGAAAGCAGCTGCTTAACGGACTGAGCCACCCAGGCGCCCCCCTAGGGTTTATTTTAAGCTTCACCTGTGGAGCTGCTTTTTATTTATTTGGTTTCCCACATCATTGTTATTATTATTATTATTATTATTATTATTATTATTATTATTCAAAGAAACCCCCACTGGATAGCAACTAAAGTTTTAAGGAGCTACTTCAAGTTCTAAGTTTAGAAGTCACATCACCAAAACCAAAATGGGTCTGCCTCCATGTTTTCTCACAAAGCCAGGCTGTTTTTGTAAGGACTGTTGTTTAGAGACACACTAACTTCTGAATGTTCACAGTGAGACACTGCTCAGTACCTAAAATCAATCAGTCTTTTGTTGCTGTATTGAGGTGCTGGTAGATCTTCTCTCTTGAACAAATACGCATGTTTTTGCTGCATCCACACAACAGCCCTCCCTACAAGGGTAGGTGTGAAGATTCCCATATTAGTGGTATGGCTTACGTAGATGATGTCACACTGGCTGACCAGTGGCAGGGTGAGACTTAAACCCAAAATATAACTCCAAAGCCCATTTTCTTTCCATGTGACTTTTTAATTTATTTTTATTTTTACTTTTTATTTTTTTTATTTCCACGTAACTTGTAATGAAAGTCGATTTTTAGGTAAGAAATTTCCATTCTAGGCTCTTTACCCAAAATGGCCCATATCTCTGATTTGCATATATGGTATCCTGGAAATCTTTGATGCAGATCGATAGCCTGTATCAGTCAATTTAAATTTTTTTTTAAAGATTTTATTTATTTATTCGACAGAGATAGAGACAGCCAGTGAGAGAGGGAACACAAGCAGGGGGAGTGGGAGAGGAAGAAGCAGGCTCATAGCGGAGGAGGCTGATGTGGGGCTCGATCCCATAACGCCGGGATCACGCCCTGAGCCGAAGGCAGACGCTTAACCGCTGTGCCACCCAGGCGCCCCTAGTCAATTTAAAATTTAAACTCAGTGGTTCCAGTTCCAGAGGTCACACCGTGAGATTTGTAGTACAGATCTGCACATCCGCTCCCCATTTTCATAGAGTCAAATGCAAACTCATCACCATGGTTTACAAGGCTGTCATCAACCATCACCACCGCTGTGATTTCTGAGATACGTCGTGCTGTCTCTTACCTCGAGCCCTTTACACGTTGCTGTTTCCCCACTTCCCTGCCCCCTCCAACAATTGTATGCACTGTCAGCCCAGCTCAGAAAGCATTTCTTCTAAAAAATCACTCCTACCCTCCCTCCAATCTGGACTGTGCACCCGTCTTTGGGCCCCATCAGTGCCCTGTGCTGTTCAGTGTCTCTTGCTCTAGACATGGGCCACATGAGGTGGGTACGGTGCCTGTGTGGTTCACCAGTGTTTCTACACTGCCTTGCCTGGGAGCTGACATTTTCGAGGATAATCTTTTCCATCGCAAATAACGTAAACCCAGAGAAACAGATAATTTATTCTCTTACATAACTGAAAATTCCAGGAGGATCTGGTTTTAATGAAACCAAGTCCCCAGATGGTATTGTCAGAGATCCGTCCCTCTCCATATCTCAGATCCTCTTTCCTCAGTTTTGGCTCATGCTCAGGTAGGTGCTTCTCACTTGGTGGCAGAGGAGCCAGCAGGGGCTCCAAGTTTACATCCTACCCACTTGGCCAACCAGCGAAGAGAGAACATCCTTTCCAACGGCTGTAGCATGAACCCTGGGGCACATTCTCCTTGGCCCAGGTTGGGTCAAATGCCCAGCCCTAAGCCAGTCATGAGGCTCTGATTGGCCAGGCCTTGGTAATGGATGGAAAGCAATTTGTAGGGGGAAGGCAAGTAGGGTTATTAGACCCAGCCAGCCAGCCAGCATCTTGAGACCTTTCAGGACCAAATGAGTACCAAGGGTGGGGTGAGGCTGATGCTGGTCCTGAGCAACTCCATTCATTTCCCCTGCTAGCCTGATTTTGAGAGCACCAGACCAGTCCCAGAGCGACTAGAAAATTAGGCAGCACCTGACCTCCCAAAGCTTCCTGCAGGCCCTAGAACTAACCTTATTTAGTGGGAAGAGGCCTGGCCCCACCCTCAGCCTTGGAAGTGAGACCACTTTGGGCTGCTTCACCTCCTGGTGCACCTAAGGGATATCCTACGTGAGCTGCCACTTTCCCATCAGGGGGTGAAGGCCTTCCCAGGGACTCACTCCCACAGCTCTATTTGTGGCTTCTACGTGGTAAGCCGTCATATGGTAGAAATTATGAGTAGCTCACTGGCTCCAGGTTCGGGACTTTTTTTAGCATGTAAGTTAGTTTGTTAATTTGTTTGTTAGTTGGTTGTGGGGAAGATGTGTGTGACCCGAAGATGAAAATGGGATCTGAGGGGGTGTTTTTTGCAGAGCTGTTTACTGCCCAGCTTGGGCATTGGCTGCTCAGTGTCTCTGCTCAGTGTCTCTGAGACATGAACAAATAGCTTGTTTACTTGCAGACAAATGTGCTATCAGCCAGGGAAGAGGCAGTTTTTTTTCTTCCTCTGACTAAATTATTTGAGTGTGGCATAAAAAGCTAGAACACCCAAAGTAACAACAGAACAGTTTAAGCAGTCGTACATTTTTAAAATTAACTATTTATTTATTTTTTAGAGGTGAGGAGGGGCAGAGGGTAAAGGGAGAGAGAGAATCTTAAGCAGACTCCAGGCCCAGCACAGAGCCCAAGGTGGAGCTCCATCTCACAGCCCTGAGATTGTGACCTGAGCCACCCAGGTGGCCCTCCCAATCATTTATATTAAATATGAGTTTATTGCAGTGCTTTTCTCTCCATTGGGCATGTTCCCTCCTTGATCTGACCTGATCTGTGAAGACTGTGTTCAGCATGGCACGTGGAGAGAGCACACACTTTGAAAACAGGCCCCCTGGGGTTCAGATCCTGGCACACACAATTCCTACTTGTCTTTCCTTAGCGGTAAGACGGTAAGACGGAAGCAGTAATGTTGATCTCCTGGAGTAGCTGTGAGGGTTACATGAAATGAGGATTGTAAAGTAGTGGAATTTAGAGGTCTGGCCCTCAGTAAACCATGGTCATTATCACTCCCCCCCCCCGCTGCTTGGAAGGCCTCTGTGCCTGGAGGACCCTGTGGCCTGGCCTGGCCTGCTATGGGGGGGCCCCAAGTGAGAAGACTGGTGCCTATGACATGCACCCAAGCATTCTCAAGGAAGATAAAACAGCCAGCGTTTCCAGGGGCTTATGGTTCTAAAGCTCATCCTTAGTGAATGGGGACCTTAAGCTCACACTTACTGAGCCACTCTCCCAAGCCCAGGCTGGAAGCTATCAATGCCTGTGGAGTTGCTGGCTAAGCTTTTCAGTCTTTTTTTCATGCGAATTTCCATGTGAATGCATTTGGTTTTGCTGCTGGCAGAAGAGTACCCCAAGACTTTTAGCAGAAGTTTTGTGATCTCTTGAGAGGGAAGGTGCTGTACAAATCACTCAAAAAGAGGAATCATGCCAAAACTGCTTTTTGGGAGAGATAAACTCCGACAGTTATCATGTGAACTTAGTGATTTCCTACATAGGTAATTTCCCCATTAACCCTAAGCGCAGGCCCTTTGTGGCCTCTGCTCAGTACTGTTGTCCCACCCAGACATGGTATGTGGTGGGACAGCCCTGGCTGCATTCCCAGGCACTGCTCCTAGCCCTCCAGGTTGTCAATCTCCTCCCCTGAGGTGTGTTTTTCATTTTATACTAATTTTTGCCTTTTCCTTCTGACTTGTGTCTTGAGGCCTGAGTAACAGAAAGGATAACATCAGTCCCTCAGGAGGCTGAGTCCAGGACAGGCCAGGAAATGAGTCCATGGCACAGGATTGCCCTGGGTTTGGGGAAGATGGGCTTTGCCCTGGCCAGCCCTGCTCCCGCTGGACCATGTGTTCTCTGTCCCACATCTGCTGTTTATGTTTTAAGTGTCATGGAGGATTCCAGCCCTCCTTGACAAACAGAGTTGAAGAAGGGGTCTTCTTTATGCCCCGACGCATCTTATCTCTTAATGAAGTTAGTCTTGGAGTTAAAGAGTGTTGAAGAACCTAGTTTCAAAGTGATTCTTTCTTGGTACCCTTCACAGAGAAATGCTTCTCAGAGTGTCAAGTCTGATTTGTGCCTGAAAAGATCTTTGTTTTGAAGTTGTGCTCAGTCCTGGGTCGGAAGACTGTCTGCTGGGTTCAGGAATGCAGATGGTGCCTGACCCTGAGGATGGGTCAGTTAATGAGCAAGCAGCCCCCACTGGGCTGAGGTCAGAGGAATTCTGTCCAGCCAGCAGGATTGGACTCCCATCGACCAGCTGGCCCTCTAGGAATCACATGTTGAATAACAGCCCTTTAGAGTAACTTCCTGGGGCCCCTCATCTTCTCATGCTGAGTCTGTCTCCTGGTATCGGGTCTCCGGAGGGGCAGGGGGCAACTGCACATTTGGGTTTTCCCATTGCATGACAACTATGAGTACGTGCTGCACTTGGCCACAGCGTGTTGTTTCTCTTTCCAGCATCGCAGTGCAACGTCAGCTTAAAGAAGCAGAGGAGCCGCGGCATCCTCAGCTCCTTCTTCTGCTGCTTCCGTGACTACAATGTGGAGGCCCCGCCCCCCAGCAGCCCCAGTGTGCTTCCGCCACTGGTGGAGGAGAACGGTGGGCTTCAGAAGGTCAGTGCCGAAGGGGAACTGTGCACTCAGCAGAGCCTCAGTGGCTGCGTATCTGTCCCATGCTTCGTGAATATCCTGAATAAGGGTCTGTAATAGTTACGTGTGTAGCCATTAACTTAAAGATCTGAAATGACCAAAAAGGTCATCTTCTTTGTCAGAGGGTATCCCAGTCACTCCCCTTTAGCGACTGAAGCACATACTTGATGAGAGTTATAAGAATCACTTCACATTTTTATAACGTTCTTTCTTGGGGGAGCTGGCTGCATGAAACAGAAAGCTAAAGAACAAGTAGCAGGGAAAGACATGGGGAGGCAAACGGAGAAACAAAGGCATGCCAAAGAACCAATAATAAGTATAAATGGATTTAACTACTTGTTTAATAACAAACATGTTTGTCATATATTCTTTTATACCCGTCAGATACAAAATTTTAAGTCAGATTTTCACAATATGTAAAAAAAACAAAAAAAAAAACCAACTAAACTCTACCCACATGCTGTCTAACGGACATATCCTAAGTGAAGTGGCTCAGAACAGCTAAAAGTAAAAGGATGAGCAAGAAGATGTCACGCAGTGTATAAGCAAAAAGAAAGCAGGGACTGCAGCATTCATTCAGTCAGATAGAATTGCAGGTGACAATCACTGAAAGAGGCGAAGAGAATTATTCACTGTGAAGATAGTTGAGATTGAGGACATTAAAACTGTAAGACTTGATGTTCCAAGTAGTGTGAGCAAAGGCCTTGAGCAAGTGTTTCACCAAATAAG
This sequence comes from Ursus arctos, assembly GCF_023065955.2. NCBI lineage: Eukaryota > Metazoa > Chordata > Mammalia > Carnivora > Ursidae > Ursus > Ursus arctos. Next base: position 50,847,767 of record NW_026622875.1, on the reverse strand, counting down.
AAATACGGTTGGTTAATAAACATGAAAAAATGTTCAGTATGGTTAGTAATCAAAGAAATGCAAACTAAAACAGTGAGATAGCCTTTTCCATCTATCAGATTATTAAGGATATTTATAAAGATAGTATTTGGATTTGGATGAGGGTAGCTGCAGAGAGGGTAGAAGATGTACGGGGGTTATTGGTAGCCATTTGATTGGTTACACCTTTCTGGAGGGTGATTTGACAATGTAATCCTAAAACCTTAGCAATTATTTATTTGACTTAATTATAGATGTGCAAATATTGAACTATAGGATACTGTCCAGCATAGATTATCATATTGCAAAATTGTAAACAACCCAATGATCAATAACAAACCCACAGAGTAACCATACAATGAAGTAGTGTGCAGCTATTAAAAATTATGTCTCATAAATATTACTGACATAGGGAAATGCTCACCATATGTCACTTAGGGGATAAAAAGAACTTGTAGGTGAGTATATTTAGAACTATATTAGGAGATAAAGTGTAATAGGTGAGTATATTTACAAGTATACATGTCATACACACACATGGGCATTTATAAGACTGGAATGATATATGACAAAATATGAAGAGATTATCTCAGACTGATGGGATTATATATATAAGGATTTTCTCCTCTCTTCTGTGCTTTAGTTCTTTCTCTTTTTTTCTTTTTGCTTTTCCTAATTTTCACAAAATAAGCTTAAATTACTTTTGGGATTAGAAAATGAATTATTTTAAAAGTATATATGAATGTAAGGAAAAAGATTCTGGGAACCTGACAACCTGAGCATGTGGCTCTGACGATTTACATTCTCTCTGTGGATAAACCCAGGTGCGCCTGCTGGTGGAACCTGGAAAGTGCATTAGGCTCATCCTCTGTGGTCCTCAGTGAGAAGCAGGGAACTACCAACAGAGGGAAATGCTTGTTTGTCCTGGAGTCCTAGGATAGACACTTGAAGCAAATAGTCCTATAAGGTCCCCCAGCCAGCAAGAGCTGTGGATCTCCTTGGAAAGGGCCTGCACTGCCCACTTATTGTGTGTGGTCCTTGGGGGGGCTGTACTGATGGGTTGAATTGCTTTTACTTCATGTGCCCTAAAGTAGCCCATTACTACAGGGACTTTCTTCATGTCCTTGTGGTTTGTCAGTTTGGGCTCTGCTGGACCATGAAAACTTTGCTCCTTGTGGGGGCCTGGCAGTGCTCCCTTACTTGCCACTGCTGACAAGGTCCAAGTTGAAAAACTAGAATACGAGGCTCCCACTGAGGTAGAACAATGGAAGAAATAGAAGAGAACTTTTTTTTAGGGGCGCCTGAGTGGCGCAGTCATTGGGCATCTGCCTTCAGCTCAGGGCGCGATCCCGGCGTTCTGGGATCGAGCCCCACATCTGGCTCCCCCGCTGGGAGCCTGCTTCTTCCTCTCCCACTCCCCCTGCTCGTGTTCCCTCTCTTGCTGGCTGTCTCTCTGTGTTAAATAAATAAATAAAAATCTTAAAAAAAGAAGAGAGAACTTTTTTTAAAAAGATTTTATTTATTTATTTGAGAAAAGACAGAGAGAGCACGAGCAGGGGGAGGGGCAGAAGGAGAGGAAGAAGCAGACTCCCCACCAAATGTGGAGCCTGACACGGCTTGATCGCGGGACCCGGAGGTCATGACCTGAGCCAAAGTCAGATGCCCAACCGACTGAGCCACCCAGGCGCCCTGAAGAGAACTTTAGTAGACAACTCAGGAAATGATATTTCAAGACATGAATTTTGAGTACAAAAGTAACTTTTAGAATTTAAAAAAGAAATCCCATGATTTCTAAATATAACAATCCAGTAAACAAACGGAGAAAAAGGAGACTGAGGATGGTCACTGCTGAGAACTGAATGAATGTTCTAGAAGAGCAAGTGGGAAAAATACCTCACAGTTCAGAACAGAGACACAGAGATGTTAATTGCGATGGGGGCAGGAAGAGGCATCTAGGAGACCTAACAGCAAGTAATAGGAGTTCCAGAAAGAGAAAAGATAATAGAAGAAATTTTTCTTGAGCTGAAAAAAAAAAGCTTGAATGTGCAGATTATAAGGGCTTGCCAAGTGTGCAGCAGGATGAGGGGGGCGGGTGGGGGAGCACATGCCTGGATATATGCTGTTCAAATTCTGAAATTTAAGTGTAAAGAGAAAATCTTGCAAACTTCCAGAACAAGATGTTTTCAAAAGAAAAAGATTATACTAGTACCAGACTTCTCATCAACAATATTGAAAACCAGAAGCCTATGAAAGAAAAATTTACAGGCTCCTGAGAGAGAATGCCAAACCAAAAATTCTGTATGTGGCCAAGATATCATTTACCTGTTAAGGCAAAAGAAGTACATTTTCAGACATGTAATGATTCAGAGAGGGGACAAAAAAAAAATCTGGGTGAGATTGATATTCTATTGTGATATAATTATAGAAAATATAGGAATAAATACAATTATTAGGAATAGAACTGTAACAAGCAGCACAGTTAGAAAGTAGATCCTCAGTAGAGCCCCATGTCGGGCTCTGTGCTGAGCATGGAACATGCTTGGGATTCTCTCTCTCCTTCTCCCTCTGCCTCTCCTCCTGCTCGCTCGCTTCCTCCCTCTTTCTCTCTCTCTCTCTCTCACACACACACAAATAAATAAATAAATCTTTTTAAAAAATCCTCAGAATTCATAAGGAGTGAAAGGAGAAACAGGCAGAAATGTGAACAAGCCATCAAAATTAAGAAAAGGACAAAAAGAACAAACAACATAAACAGTAAACCTAACGTAAAGAGTCGGCTTGAAACCAAGTTCAATGAACCAAATTCTCCTAACAAAAGACCAAGACTATATCAGATTGGCTTGACAAATTCATCTGTTTGCTGTTTCCAAGAATAGACCTGTATCAGATAGGAACAATTTTGGCAGCAAGTAAAAGAAAATTGACAAATAATAGCTTAAACAAATAGGGGATTATTTTTTCACATAAAAGGCCTGAGTCTGGCAGTGGCTGGGGTTAGTTTAGGGGCCTGGTGATGCCATCAGGGACCCAGGTTCTTTCTGTTCTTCTGTCTCTCCATTTTTCCGCTCCACCATCCTTGGCTTGTTTGCCTTCAGCCTCACGCTTGTTTATTATCTCAAGTCACAAGCTTCAGACAGCATATCCACATTCAAGGGGAGAGAGGGAGGAGTAACAGTCCCCATGCCTGTCCCTCTTGTGGAAAGTAAATGCTTTCACAGAAAATCCCAGGGGACTTCCACCTATGTTGATTGGCCAGAACTTTGCCCCATGGCTACCCTCCAGCCATGAGGGAGGCCCGGAAGGGGAAGAATTTAGACTGGCATATCCCTGCCCTCAACAGAATCAGAGCTCTTTCACAAAGGAGAAAGGAGGAGTGACTGCTGAGTAGACGTACTCGTCAGTGTGGGCTCAGTTATGCTGTAGTAACAGCCCCCAGACCTCGGAGGCTTAAAACAATAAAAGTGTATTTTTCACTCATGCTACATGTTTATCATGGATTAGGCTCTCTGCTCTGGGGCACTTGTCCAGTAGGTAGAGAATGTGAGCCACATAATTTATTTACATCTTTATAGTAGCCTCATTTTTTAAAACTTTTTTTTTAAAAGGTGAAATCGAATTTAAAAGTATATTTGATTTAACCAAAGATATCCAAAATATTATTTCAACATGTAATCAATAGAAATAATTATCAATGAGATAAAACTTAAATTCTTTTTATCTTACTAATTCTTCAAAATCTGATGTATACTTTATACTTATAGCATGTCTTACTTTTCAGTAGCTACCTTTCACGGGCTCAGTAGCCGCCTGTGACCCGTAGCTACCATTATTGGATTACATAACCTGTCTTATCCTCATTCATGGACTAGATTGAGGAAGGCCCTGTCTCTTTGCTTCCATCATTGTCACAGCAGGGAAAAGGGAATGTGGTGGATCACACTGGCTCTTACAGTTTTTACACAGAAGAAACTTCCATCTTATTGGTCAAAGCAATTCATGCGACTACCCCTAACTTCAGGGAGCATGGAAGTGCAATCCTACCATGTGCCCAGAAAGAAAACTGGATTATTTGGATAACAGTGCTAATTACTGTTACAGCAGGTAGCTACTAGTTTCTGACCCAACATCTAATATACAGTGATTTTAGGAAGGTGGAAAACAGATGGGTAAAATGTAACAAGCAGATCAAATAAAAGAAAGCAAAGGTGGCAATATTAATATCAGACAAAACAAAATTCAAGGTCACATTAAACAGGAGAAAGAGGGACGTTTTCTCATGATAATAGGTCTGATACATGATGTGTGTAATAGCCATAAACCTGTGTATAGTAATCAACTGTATAGACAAATATATAGAAGAAAACCATTTAAACACAATAAAAAAAAACTATCTTCTAAAAATATGGGGCACCTGACCGGCTCAGTTGATGGAGTGTGTGACTCTTGATCTTGGGGTTGTAGGTTCAAGCCTCATGTTGGGGGCAAAGATTACTTAAAAATAAAATCATTAAGGGGCGCCTGGGTGGCAGTCAGTTGGGCGTCTGCCTTCACTCAGGTCACGATCCCAGGGTCTTGGGGGTCTTCCCCTGCTCAGGGGGAGCCTGCTTCTCCCTCTCCCACTCCCCCTGCTTGTGCTCTCTCTCAAATAAATAAGTAAAATCTTTAAAAATAAATCTTTAAAAAATAAATAAATAAATATAGCAAACAACATAGGAAAATCTTTGGCAGTTTCTGGCTAATGCAATAAGACAAGAAAATGAAACACTTGGTGTAAATATAAAAAAGATTAGAAATTAGTTTTATTTGCATATGACATAATTATTTACATAGAAAACCCAAATTCTTCAAAAATAGAATCATTTTAAGTTTTGCTATGGTAGCTCTTATTTATGGAGAAATCTGGCATGTTTCTAGATAAGACTTAAAATTTAGTAGAAGAAATAGTATCTAAGAATAGGTGAGAAAATTTGGGGGAAAAATAATGAAAGATGACTTGCCTTAACAGATGAAGCCTTACTGTACATTGGTATAAAAAATATTTTAGTGGAATTTATATGATGAGATTCTACTATAAACCCTCTTGCAGCCCCAAATTCTGATGTGTTCCCCCAGTGAGCTTTCCTCATACTCTCCCTCCCCCAATTTAAAAATCATTTTAGAGAATCACTTTAGAGAATCGCCATTAGCAGAAGGACCACAGTTGGTACCCTAGGTCTGTAGAGGATAAAGGAGATGAATCACTCCTGTCATTGTAAAAGCTTTATTTAAAAATAGTATTTGCCAGGGCACCTGGCCGACTCAGTCAGTGGAACGTGTGACTCTGATCTTGGGGTTGTGAGTTCGAGCCCCACATTGGGTGTAGAGATTATTTAAAAATAAAATCTTTAAAAAAATAATAAATAAAAATAAAAATAGTATTTGCCTAGATGAAATGCCATGAGACAATGGTGATGTACCCCTGACAGGTTTCCTGGAGTGGCTGGCTGTATATATGAGAGAATAAAGGCTTTTGAAGGCAGTTCCTCTGACAGAGCTGAGCTGGACTCAGTGTTCATCCATAGACTTCCTTCACTTAACATTTATGAAAATGGCTTTTTATTTTTTTATTTTTTATTTTAAAGAGAATTTTTTTTAAAGATTTTATTTAGACTTCCTTCACTTAACATTTATGAAAATGGCTTTTTATTTTTTTATTTTTTATTTTAAAGAGAATTTTTTTTTAAAGATTTTATTTATTTATTTGACAGAGAGAAAGACAGCCAGCGAGAGAGGGAACACAAGCAGGGGGAGTGGGAGAGGAAGAAGCAGGCTCCCAGCTGAGGAGCCCAATGCGGGGCTCAATCCCAGGACTCCAGGATCATACTCTGAGCCGAAGGCAGACGCTTAACGACTGAGCCACCCAGGTGCCCCTGAAAATGGCTTTTTAAAGAATTAACTTAACTCTGAGTAATGCATCATTTGCATTAGTACTTGACTATTCAGTCTGTAAGACCAGACCCCACAGAAAGAACCAGGGTCAAAGTGGGGCAGCTATGGCCTGGAGGAGGACCTTCCACCCTCCCTCGCACTCAGCTTGGTCAGGACACCTGGAACACAGAGCCCAGGTCCATAAGTTGTGGAAGCAGATTCTAGGCCCATCTCTGCTGCTGGCCTCCAGCTCTCCCTGCCTCTTGGAACTCTCAGCATGCCAGAGGCAGAGGGAAGGCTGTGGGCAGAATGCAGTGGGTGGCATCTGGGATTCTATCCACCCTACATATTCACTTTACCCTGGAGAAGTGCTTCTGCAGCAGTTGCGGAGAGTGGCAGCAGTCGCCACCATCACGGTTACAACCTGGACCTGCAGGCCAGTTGCCCAAAATAAATGGGTCCAAGGCCCTGGCCAGAGGCAAGAAGAAGCCAGCACCCAGAAGAACCCAATGGCCGGGACCATGGAGGACTTTCTCAGGGAGAGGGCAGAGTAAAGGGATGGCTGGACACTCACTAATGCATGCATACCGCATGCACACACGCACACATACATGCAAACTTCCAGGGTAATTTTCCGGCCCAAATATCTGGCCAGAGGAGCATCTTTGGTCCTAGCCTGTGTTTTGCCAAGCCCCTCAGATGTTTGTTATCATTACCTCTTCCTTCGCTGATGTGCTCATCTTGCCTGAAGATGCTCTTGTGTGGAGGGGCTGTTTGCAGCCTCCCAGTAGTGCAGTGGTTCTCACTTGGAGATGATTTTGCCCCCCTAGGGCACACTTGACAATGTCTGGAGACATTTTCAGTTGTCGCTACTGGGCATTGTACTGGCATCCTGTGGGTAGAGACCAGGGATGCTGTCGAGCATCCTTCAGGCCTCAGGACAGCCCCCACAGTGAAGAGTTATCAGGCCCAGAACATTGGTACCTCCGGGGTTGAGAAACCGTGCTCTGTAGTAACCCAATGGGCTTGTGAGCTTCTGGTTAGTCTTCCCACCAAGAGCAGTGACCTGCTCCTTGGTCCAGGTGTTGGGAGTAATATTGCCTAAGAGTTTCAGAAATGAACTTCTCTGCAGAAGTTCTTTTTTTTTTTTTAAAGATTTTATTTATTTATTCGACAGAGATAGAAACAGCCAGCGAGAGAGGGAACACAAGCAGGGGGAGTGGGAGAGGAAGAAGCAGGTCCACAGCAGAGGAGCCCGATGTGGGGCTCGATCCCACAATGCCGGGATCACGCCCTGAGCCGAAGGCAGACGCTCAACTGCTGTGCCACCCAGGCGCCCCTTCTCTGCAGAAGTTCTTAAAAACGGTTTGATTTGATAGCGCATCGTGTTGGAGAGCAGCACAGCTCTGCCTTGAATGATGGCAGAAGGCAGTTTAGAATCCTTGAGACAAGCCCCAAGTGTCCTGAAAAAGGAAAGAGCATCAAGATGATCTCGAGAGGGAACAGTAGTTGCCATTACACTGCGGAGGTGGTCACTAGGGCTGCAGATAATCAGGAGGCTGCTAAATGGTGCTTAGAGTCAGAGCAGAGCTCAAAAAGATACCTGCCACTGTCGACAGTCAGGTTTGACCCCTTCCCATGAGACCCTTGTCACCAGTGAGCCAGCCCCTTAGTAAAGATACGCCGTTCACAAATCCTTCCATGTGGAAGACTGGAAGCAGCGTATCTCCTCGTCAAGAACTATGATGCTGCTATTCGTTACCTCCGATTGCACAATCTAAAAAAGAAGAAACACAGAGACTGGAGATGCTCGGTGGAGATAACGGAGAGAATGTGTTATTTTATTAGCATTTCATAATGATGCCGAAATGAAATGTTTCCATCAACCAGGTTTGGAATGACTGGCATTCCGAGGCTGAGGAATGGGTGAGGCCCTACCTTGGGGCCTGCATTTTCTTAACACTCCCTGTGAGTACAGGTTCTGTTCCCCTCAAAGGGAACGCTGTGTCCACGTCTGTGGCCTCAGGGGGAATTTCTTGAGCCTTGCCTTGTCCCCTCTGCCCAGTCCTCCTCTAGAAGAAAACCAGGGAGAGGCCAGGGGGCTCCTCATAACCTGATAAACAAGTCTTCCTTTCCCTGCATATTGTATTGACTTAAAGCTTAGTCTTCTTAGGGAGAAACTTACTTAAAAGAAGAAATAGGCCAGTTATTAGAGGGATTAATGGATCAAAGCAATATGTGGGCTTTTGTTTTTATTTTTCAATTAAGGATTAAATTCCTGGGAGTAAGGGAGGCACCATTTAAATAAACAAGATTAATGAGCCTCAAGAACCCAGCCTGGTTTGTCAGGGGAGGGAGTGTCTGGGACGCAGAGTGGAGCCCAGTGCCCTAACTGGAAAATCTTTGGGTTCCTCCTGTGCACTAAATACCACTAAGGTACAGAGAACAGGAAATCATAGGGCTGCTGTACTCAAGAGTGCTTTGAAGTTTCTTTTGAGTATATGATCTACTGAGTTCTCATCAAACCTGACAATGATTTCTTTTTTCTTTTTCCTTAGGGTGACCAGAGGCAGGTCATTCCCATACCAAGTGTATGTATATTTATCCAATTTTATTTAAACATTCATAGAATCTTGTAGCTTTGGGCCTACTGATAGAAAAGATTTTTTTTTTTAGTGTTCTTGTGTACGTTGAGTTTAGCATGTGGTATAAACAGCTCTGTTCTGTTAAAAAATGAAGCTACACTTTAAACCGGAGCAGGAGGTCCTGTGCAGAGAGCGTTTCCTTTCTCAGGAGCAGCAGGGCCACCAGCATCTGTTAACCAGATTCTCACCTTCCCTTTCTTTCTGCGAAGGGCCTCCAAGCTAAGAAGCTAAGGCGGCCTGCTGCGCTTCCCCACCCCAGCACCTCAGCCGGAACTCCATAGACTAGGACAACATGCTTTTGCCCAGACATAGGATTTGGCAGCAGGTTCTGTCCCAGTGGGCTTGGTGAGCCGGGTGAGCAGACCATTTCTGACCCACTCATCAGTGTTGGTAGCATGGCCCTGGCTCTGAGATCAGAAAAAAAATTGCCCCAATTGTAGTCCCTGAAGTTGCAGGACTCACCACCACTCCTACAGGCTGGCTTTGCGCTAATTCTGTTCCAGCTGGGCACTCCCTTGGGCCACCACTTCTCTTTTCAGCCCTGAAATTTGGGAGAGGAGCTGCACCACTGTTCGGCCTCAACACAGGCCACCACCACCACCCCCCCCCCCGCCGACGTCCACTGTCCCCACTGTTCCTGCTCTGACCACAGAGCCACTTAGCCCGAGGCCAGACAGCAAGAAAAGACTGATGACTGACTCTCAAAAGAAGCTTGCACTTGAGATGTCCACATCAAACAAGACCGTTTAAACAGTTCTGTGTCCTTAGAGAAGAGTTTGGTTTTAAAAGATGTCCATAAATTGATATTTGAATCCATAAAGACTCTCTGATTCAAATCCTTTGACTCAGATCTGTTCATCTAACTTGTGAACTTTTTCACATATTTTCTGGAAACACCCAAGAGACACAGCAATCTTACATTGAAAGGAATGGATTTCAGTAGTACAGGTTGACTCCATATTTGGTAGCGAGTATCACTTATAAATTGTAATACATCGCCCCCTGATTTTTTGATAATTTCACTTTTCTCAGGACTTCAACTCTCCATTAATGAGTTTCAGGGGTTTGTGGGGTGGTTCTGACTTTGCCAGCATGCCTAGAGGTTGGGCTTTGTCAGAAAAACTGACTTTAATCCAAAAAAATGTATCAGGCAGCAGGACTTCTTATCCAGTGTTTGAGTGTGATACCCAGTGGGATTAATACCAGAGGTGTCCTTTTAACCTTTAATACAGAGTAGTTTCATACATTTTTCCTGCAGAGTTACCTATGTTAAACAGGTGACAGGTAGCAGCTTTTCCGCTACCTGTGATACTCCCACAGCACTGGTTTTTCTCAAAGTTCATTAAGTGCCGAACCAACTATTTGTCAGGGTAGAACTCTACCAAGGAAAATGACTCTTTCCTCACAAATCTTGACACATTCTAGAATCCCAGAATGAAATAGCCAAAGGGAAAAAGATGCCTTGCATAATTTATTGCACTGTTAGATCAATAAACTGCTGACTCCTTCCTACAAATGAGACTCTAGGTCAGGCCTTGTGAGTCTCTGAAATGTCTTGCAGAAAAACAAAGCCTGGCTAAAGTAACTTGCATCATTGAATGATATCCTCCCGAAAAGCAGCTCTACTGATGGGCTCATTCTGATACCCACCGCCTGCTTAGCATGCATAACTGAACCCAAGTCCATCTGGAGGCCAGCTCAGCCCCAGGATTCGAGCCTTGGGATCCCCTGCAGAATCTGTACCCACCTGTCAAGGCTGCAGGTCCCAGCAACAGAGTAGCCCTGCCCTTTGTGGATCACAGGGGACCTGCTCAGGGAGCCTGTGTGAGCTTGGGGTGCTGCACCATAGGAAATGTGAAAATCCAGGCTTGTGCTAATCCCAAACCAAAGCCTATAGCCTCCAGAAAGCTGTTCCAGGCCCTGAAGGTGAAAGGCACCCCAGAGTCTCTGGGTGCCCAGACTAGTTCCAGCTGGAGCCCCCCCCCCATCTCTGCTTCCCACCATACCCATCTTGTTTCATTTTCATGCTACTGCATTTATATGTGCAGCTTTGGTCTTTTGATTTTTTACTAAGCAGTAATTCAAGCTCATAGTTTTAAAAAATACTGAAAGAATAAATTAAAAAAAAATCCCAACATGGTCCCATTCCCTGGAATAACCACTTTCAATATTTGTTATGTATTCTTCCAGAAATCTAAATAAACATGACTGTATTTATATAAATGAGAATTTTGCAAGATGTGCAAGATGTTTTTTGCTTTAAACAATATACCTCGAACCTCTTTCCAAATATTAGTGCATAGTGAGTGGTCTACCTCATTCTTTCACACGTCCTTGATGTCATTGACTTTGTTTCTCTTTCTGGGCCATTGCAAATACTTAGGAATATTCCTGTGCACATATGTTTATGGACTTGAGTTACAGTATCTGTTGTGATCCTTTCCTAATTGTGGAAATGCTAGATCAAAGGATATATCGTCCATTCTGAGTAGATTAAGGCCAAATTGTCCTTTGAAAGCCTAATTTAAGTTCCCACCAGGAGTGTGTGGGATTACCCATTCCCTCACCCAAAATGATGATAATCAAATATTCAATCTTTGCTGACCTGTGAGTAAATAATGGTTTATCGATTCATTTCTTTGATTTGCATTTCTTTATGAATGAGGATGAACACCTTTTTGCAAGTTTATTATCTATATGTCTTTTTTCTTCCCTATTCATTTCTTCTGGATGTTCTACTGTGTTATCTTTTTCAATTCAAGGAAATGAGGACTTTCCCCCAAATTTATGGTATATCTTTTGGCCTTGGTTATAATCATTTTGGCCACAAAGAAATTTAATTTTATATAGGCAAATGTGTTAATCTTATCCTTTATGGCTCCTGAATTTTATGTTATGCTCTTAGAAAGATCTCCCCGTTTTATGACTGTGAGCCATATTTTCTCCTAGTATTTTAATGGTTTTATCACTATACTTAAATCTGTGACCCTCTGGAATTCATGTTGGTGTAAGGTATGAAGTAGTGATCCAGCTTTATTTCCTTTTCCAAGTGGCAGGGCAGTTGTCTCAATACCATTTATTGATTGATCCAGCTTTCATACCCCTCTTGAAAATGACATCTTTATCTGGACTTGACATTAAACATTCCACTCAGTAACACTGGTCTCCCAACCAGAAGCTGGGATTTGGGGCCCTCCACACATCTTAATGGAAGCCTCATGGGCTGCCTAGTAAAAGTCAGGTATTGAAGGGTAAGGAAAAGAAGCAGAGGGATGGGTTTAGAACCCTCTGAAGATGGAGTGGTCATGGCTGAGGGTGAGCACTCCAATGCTTTGACCCCAGCGAGGAATGTCACTGGTGCTGTGAGCCGACTCCTCCCATGCCCTCTCTTGTGTGAATCTCACTCCATCCTGACACCCACCACGCATGGTTACAGTGCAGCTGAGCCATAAAAGTGCTGAAAAGGGAGAAGAGAAATGCGTTTTCTAACAGGTGTCTATGCTGTTTGCCTAAGCCTTTTAATAAACAATCGTATACTTTTTTCTATCAAACCTTATGAAGAAGCCCTCAGCAGAAACAACGAATGTAATTAAAGATGGTCTAGAGTTTCCTTTGCCCCCTCCTACAGAAGCCCCGAGATCTCTGCCCTCAGCTCTGTGGCTTGGGGAGCCTACTGTGCAGACCCTGAGCCTGAGGACTCTTATGTACAAAAACCCTAGTCTGATGTGCCAAGAAGGGGGCGGGGCGGGTACTCTAAAGAACCTTAGGGTTAACTGTTCATGGCTGCCAGTTCACTACCAAGGATGGGAAATGCCAGACCTACTCCCAGGAAGAGAACTGGAATGAATGCCCTTCCCAAACCTTGGGTAGCAAGCCAAGGCTCCTTTCTTCCCCTCTCCCGCAACATGGTTTTGCCCCCTACCCCCACCTCCTCCATCCCCCTGGCAATGCCCTCCATGTGCTTTGGAGCAAGAGGTTTGTGTAGAAAAGGCTCTTCTTGATATAACTGGTGTTCCTCTTGTTCTCCAATTCTGTGGTGGCCTGAGAGGAAATTTGCCTCAGGACATTTTTAGTTAATAATTCAAGCATCACCTGAACAGATCAGTTGAAGTAACAAAGCACTGTTGCAATCATATAGCGTCCTTGCGTGTTCCAAGGACACAGCTGTCCAGAAGAATTCTTTACCAGTGGTCTGAAGAATTTGCATTAATCTAAAGGCAAACTCTCAGAGAAGCTGCGTGTATGTAGGAAGCGGGCTGAGGATTAATGGAACCCTCCTCACCCATTGCCCACAGCCCAGCCTTGTTCTCTGCAGCACAAATGCTAAGTCAGTAGCTTGCTTAAGAGTAATCTCACCCATCTCCCTCTTTTCTGTCTTCCAGTAGTACCATGAGGCCTTTTCTGTACTGTTTGCTCAGAGAATGCTTGCAAAGTGTGGGTTAAATATGCTAAGAAAGTAATTTTTGTTCTCAGGTTTGGAAAATAACTGAGCCACTTTTGGCAGATCTTTGATGTTTTCAGATTGGCTAGGGATAGACTTTCTAGAGCCTTATTTTCCAGGCTAACAATTACATAAAGTGAAAATGTTGTTTAGTATATAAACGCATTGAGAAAGGACTGGACAGATACACACTGCACTAAAAAGGGGGGCATCTGGGGAAAGGAATGGGGTGCAGGGAAAAGCGAATAGCTGTCACATATCTGTATTCTTTACAATGAGAATGTGTTTTTATTACATAATTGTGTAATAAAAAATTAAGTTTTATTCTAGTCACAGGCGTGCTTTCTGCTGTGGCCCAAACAACAGAAATAACTCAAGTCCTCTTTATTATGTTCACTTAACAGAGCTCCTCGTGCCCTGCCTTTTTAAAACACTTTTTTATACAGAACTTCTTGAGAGTTTAATTTTTCCAGCAACCTGCCTGCTTGCTGATTTATAATGAGGGACAGAGTCCTTACTAGGACCCCAAATCCCATTCCCCACATCTAAGGCACATCTCCTCACAGGTCACTTGCAGTACTGGGTGAGGATATACTGCTTGGTGAACTTTAATTAGAGTCAAGGAAGTTGGAGGCCATGAAGGCTTTTTCTTATGGTTGATGCTGGACAGGGGGAAACACCCACACTCCCTGGAGAGAGCCCCTGTAGAATTAGAATCACCACACGCAGCCTCACCCTGTCAGCCCCGACAAGGTGATCATCACATTTGCAAATTTACCTACCCTGTTGACTTCCTGTGACATTCACTATTGAACCAGCAAAGTCCAGAATTAACTCTGGATCCTTGACTCATGTTCACTTTAACCTCCCCCCTACCACCAGAAAAAGGAAATACCCATTTAAAAGGGAATACCTCTTGATTTCTTTTTTTTTTTTTTTCTTGTTTTTTGTTTTTGGGGTTTTTTGTTTGTTTTGACAAACTAAATTGTCTGTTCTTCAGTGGCTAGGGACACATTTTTTGTGTGTTTTGTTTTGCATTAAATAATGAACAGAGAGAGCTTGACCTTCCAGGATAGAAAATTAGCTAGTTAACCTTGGATATTAAATACACCACAAATTAAGCTAAAATACTTCAAATCATTTCTAGAATGAGGCAAGGCCCAAAGAAGTAAGACTGTAAATCAAGAATGAGGTTGGCTGAAGATACCTAGCCATTCATTCGCTCTTTACAACCTCTTTATCACAAGATTAGATTCAGCTACTACAAAGACATAAATAGGTTTTCTGATTAGCACACAGCATATGGATTAAAGTATAACTTCCAGATACTGAGAATCCAAGGGGTAACAATGCCACACTCACTCAGTATTAATACTGCAGTAAGGCAGACAGCACTTTTATTTCTATTTCCTATTATTAGAACTCACTTTGGATTGCATTTTGCTGGTGGGTCTATAGGGACTCTTCAAGTTTCTGAAAATTTTAGTCATTCAACAAACAAAAACACTGTGGTATAGCTCTAAAATATACTTCTGTACCACAGTGAATTCCAGACAAAATATGACCCCAAGAAATGGGCCTGGGAGGATGAGAGTAGCTAATACAATTGAACATTTGTTTTTGCGTAGCCCGTTTTAACAATAACAGTAGCCACTGTATATGTGCCAGGCAGAATGCTGGGCGCTTTACCACAGTTACAGCTGATAACAACCTTTCATGGTAGGTATTATTATCCCAGCTTACAGCCAAGAGAGAGACAGAGCTGATATTCAAACCCTGGCTTGTCTGCCTCCAAAGCCTAGGCCCTCAAATAACCAATCAGACGATGGCAACAGTATTTGTTAAAACTTCAGTCGCAAACTACCTAGTCCTATTGTTTTTAATAAAATTCCGTGATGTGCTTAATCATTAGGCATTTAAACGTTTGCTCTCATTTAAACCTCGTTGATACAATATGATACGATAATAAGGACATTAGTTTGTCTTTTACATAAAAGTAATAATACTGATTTTTTTTTTTTTTTCATTTTAGCCGCCAGCTAAATACCTCCTTCCAGAGGTGACGGTGCTTGACTATGGAAAGAAATGTGTGGTCATTGATTTAGATGAAACATTGGTGCACAGTTCATTTAAGGTAAATCAACAAGGAAAACAATCTGTGATCTTTGTGATTCCGTCACAGTGGTATTGGAAAGGAAAAACAAAAAGGATGACATTTTGTGGTTGTTGGTCTGTGACTTCACTGTGCATGAAGAAATCCCAAGAACAGTTGCTTATTAACTCTGGTGAACATTAACTCAAGTAGTTGAATATTACATAGTTTGGGGGAAAATGCTGGGCTGCCAGTGTCACTGAGACCTCATTCTTATGAGATTTGGGTTTTCCATCCCTCCAGCCCCTGCAGGAAAACTTTTCAGGTAGCAAAAGGCAATCAATGCCCCAGGACACTACTGTGTATTTGTCAAGGTAGCCAGAGTGCTGCATGTTTTATTGGGAGGGGCAGGAGAGGCACTGTTAAACTGTCAGGCAACCTGTTATCTTGGAAGTTTTCCCAGACCAATTTTTGAAAGTGGTCCAGCTCTAAAGAAGACTTCCAGAGTGACAGCATCTGGGCAGATTCAGCCATTTATTTTGAGCTTTTTGTGACAAGAGTTTGCTGGGGGTATTTTTACAAGCTTCATAGCTAAATGAGTGTCCATCCACCTGCATGACTTCCCTTCTGAAGGGGGCGGGGCTGCAGTGATGTCACCGGGAGCATCACACCACCGTCTTCCTTCTGTTCCCTTCCTCACTCCACCTCCCTGCCAGAATGACAGCAAAAATTACAAATTCCCGGAGGGCGTCCATGTGGGAACGGCTGTGGCTACACTATTAAGAAGTGACTTCGTGAACCATCTTTCCATTTTTTGAAATGAAACAAGTTGTTTAAAAGAGGCAAATGATGAAAAGGTTTGGAAATAGGGGATTTGGTGTGTTGGGGGGAAGAAGAAGGGTCCCGGTCCTATTTTCCCGTGGGGTATTTCTGGAGATGAAACTGCTCCACTATCACTGGCCAGTTAGACCCCATTCCTCCTTTTACCTGCAGCCCTCAACTCCTCTTCCTTTGCTGAGAGATGTGAAAGGCACCATCCATGATGGGGTATGTGTCTCACATGAACCATAGTCATTCTTTGGCCATTGTATTGGGAAGTGGAGGAGCCATCAAATTGACCTGAAGACCTTTCTGTCGGAAACATCCTCCTCGTGCCTGCTTTTCACTGAACAGAAGCCTTCCTTAATAGGACCAGGCCAAGCAGTTGTCTGTGAGTCCTTTGGGAGAGTGGAGAAGATGCCACACTTAACTAGCAGTGGGAAATGGCCTGTCTGGCCACTGGGGCCTGGAAGTGTCACCTCTTTCCCCAGCACCTTGAGGGCCCTTCCAGGATTGGTCCCGTGGCTGCCATGACCTTGTGCCCCAGCTCAGCTCTGAACGGCACTGGAAGCCTTTTCTCCCCTGTGGGCAAGTTACTTAGGACTTTTCAAATCCCTCAGGAGGAAAGCCCTTTGGAGCAGGGGTCATTTGCCATTTCAGCCTACATGGCTTCCTCCCAGCGCTGCCCAGACTGCCTGAGGTTACGGAGGGTTCCTGCCTCCAAAGGCAGGGCCTGCTCAGAGGGCATTACGCCACAAGCTGATGTGAACAGCATCTCTTCATCTCTTCCCTCCCTGGCCTGCCTATATTTGCGAGCAGAATAGTCTTTGTGGTGTGGGGTTTTTTTATTCAAGTGTACTTCACATACAGAGTTGCATTAGTTCCAGGTACATAACATAATGATTCAACAGTTCTATACATTTCTCCATGTTCATCAAGATACTTGTACTCTTAAACCCTTTCATCTGTTCACCCATCCTCCCCACCTCCCCTCTGGCAACTACCTTTATCGTATGGTTTTTAGTGTTCTGGGCATTTCAGAGGCCTTGGCGAATCTGAAAGCTGTGAACCTCTCTCCTTGAAAATGTGCAGCTGTACGACACACAGGCTCTTAGACCCAGGTTAAGAACCATGGCTTGGCACGGCCTCCTTTACACCAGCACGTGAGAAGAGACAGGCTCAGACTTGCTCTGAACTGGTGAACGGTTTTTCTCTTTCAGCGTACTCTCTGGAATATGATTTCACGATCTGCTAATGCCTTTTCAGAGTTTCTTCTTTCAATCTTGGGGGTTTTAGCATGATTTTGTAGTTTAGTTGTAGAATGATAAAAAACCGAATTCATCCTTGGCCTTCCAACCACAGGAGTGAATAAACTGTACTCTTAAGCCTCAGGTGCTCTCCTGAGTGCTTAGGAATGGTTCTGCAATCTAGTATCTTCTACATATTTTCAGTTTACTTATCAGAGAACAATGTGTGTGGGTACAGTGATGGGCTTAAAGGCAGATCCCAGTTCAGACTCTGACCGGAGACGACGTACCGCACACCCCTCTCTGGACCCCTGCCCAGTGTCCACCACACATGTGCTCTCCTCCCTCTCTCTTTCCTACTTGTCCCAGGGGTTTGCATTCTTCTAATTCTCTTGGGCCTGTTCGTTAGAGTAGTTTCCACCTCATTTATGAAATTCCATTTAGAACTGTATGTAAGCCCAGGATTGACTTATGCAGGAACTGCCGAAGAATCATATTTGGATTTTAAGTGTCATTAATATTGTTAAATATGCTGAAGTTTGTGGGTGTGCTGGGCATTGTGTTACTTAGAGCAGAGCAGTCGGGGGTGGGGGGGGGGATGGCGCTGGCTCTCCCCACTGCTCAGAGCAGGAGCCGGTGCCAGGCAAGGCTGAAATCACTGATGCTCAGGACCGAGGGAGCCATGGGCACTCTTCAGACCCATTAACTACAGCTGTGGAAGAGAGGAGACATCAAGGTCTGGAGGGAAGGAGGCTGCCCAAGGTCATGGCTTGTGGCCTCTGACTTCACCCCCACGTGTCTGTGGCCCTGTTTTGTGTTCATGTGCTCAGCATCTCCTGCCGAGCAGCCCATCACAGGGCAGGCTGCATCTGTGGGTTCAATACAAATCATTCTCCCTCAAGTAGCATAGTCCTCTGGGACCATCACGCTCTCACCTCCTCCCCCTGGTGGCCCGCAGTGGTCTGCATCATCCTGGCAGGGCTCTAGGCAAGAGCTGGGGTTTCTGAGAAGTCCTATTCCCTGGCTAGGCCTTCCTACCCTTTGTCCTTTAGGCCAGGAAGATGATAGAGAGGTTGGACCAAGATGCTGAAAACGTAGTGATATTCAGAACAGAAAAAAATGTGCTTTCTTGCTTGTGTTTATTTTAAGGAACCAAAGCATAGCTGAACATCCTTTGCCTGAACTGTTTTTTCCAATAATAAAAACATTAGTCCCGGCAAGCCTTATTCTTAACTAAAGTTCCCAGTTTTATTTTGTTCTTTCAGATATAGTAATTATCATTTCTTTTCTCTCTAGCCTATTAGTAATGCTGATTTTATTGTTCCGGTTGAAATCGATGGAACTATACATCAGGTAAGAAATCAAAGCTAAATCTCAGCTGCAATTAGCATTTTTTAGTGATTACATTTCCTATGAACTTACTTCTAAATTCCCATTTCATCAATAATTTTATGACTGAATCAAAAGGGAGCAGGCTTCGTGAAATAAATACAATGGTTTTCCGCTTTTTTTTCACTCCGATGAATTTCTTTTATACTGAGTTTATAAGGGAAACTAAAATCTGTTTGTAGAAATTAGATGTGGTTGCAAGTTCAAATAGTTCTTTGATTTGATTCAGACTTTTAGAAGTTTCCATATCCCCCACTGGCCTAGCTTGATGGTCTAATTAACTTGCTCATGTAAGTGTTTTCGGCGACTCTCCTAGCAGACAACAGGAAAATGCCACGAGTCACCCACTTATGGGGGAATCTTGGGAAGGGGTGTCTATTTCCAATGCCAGCTACTCCAGACTGATCTTGTCACTCCTACATCATGTTCTCCAGGGAATCTTTAGCAAAATCCCAACCCAAAGGATGAAGAGGGAAGGGTGTGTTTTCGGATCAGGAGGCAAATTTGAATAAAGATGCCCTAGTTAATTGGCATGCATCTTTGTTCTGATATTTTTTCTTGTTATCTACATGGTGCTTCTCCAGGAATAGCTTCATTTATGAACATATTGGAACATTGTAGGAAAACTAGCCTTGGAGGTTGAGGAGTTGGGGAGATTTTGTCAGGTTTTTCACAGGGATGGTCTGACCATCTTCCTTGTCAACCCCAGGGTCGTAAAGGGACAGTCTCTGGCCTGATATGTTTATATCCCAGGAAGGAAAATCTCTCTTGGTGCTTGAGCCATTTTAAATGGATGTCTTCCCTTAATGATGCCAGTCGTCTCTTTTGGCCCTTGAGTACAGGGTGTCAGAGTTGGTGATGCCTTGGAAATCAGCTGGCCCAACCACCTCATTGTCCAGATGGGGAAATGGAGGCTCAGCCAGAGAAAGGGTTGATTCAAGGTCATGCAATGGGAAGAATTAAAATGAGACTCCCAGTCTTTTGCCCCCTGGCCCACGGCTCTTTTCCTGATGCTCTAGTCCCTTCCCTCCCCTGCCAGGAGGTCCTGCAGGAAGGGGCCCTGAGAAAGGCAGCTTATCCCTAGTGTCTCCACACTTGATGCTTTTAAAAGCCATGAGGGAGCCAAAAGGCAGGCACTTGGGCATTTAACATTTGCAAAAGCATCAGCTGAATTAACTCAGCATCTGAGAAGCAGTTAGGGCTTCGTTTATTATCTTGGCTTCTGCTACAAAGTAATGAGACAAAGGAGAGGCTCCCTACCAGCATGGCAAGAATTAGGAGAGAAATCAATCCTTCTTACCTCACAACTGTGAGCATGACCCTCGGGGCCTGACCTACTATGGCCAGCCCATTCTCGAAGGAGCCACCCCAGCTCCCCCAGCCTCCCTCCAGACTGCGCTATGACTCACATGGTGGTAGATACTCCAGAACCCCAGGGCTGGGGTCAGAAACTCTCTCTCCTGAGGGAATGAAGCCACAGGCGCCAAGAGGAGGACCAAGGCCCTGGCGAAGGCCGTGGCCTCGTTCAAGTAATCCAGGATAGGCTGTGCAGGTCCCAATGGGCCTATTCTTGGTTACTTGCACGCGGACGCGGGCCTGGACGCCGGCATCCGGGCCCAGGACCTTCCTCCCTGCCAGAGGCACCAACAACCAGAGTTCCCAAATCAGTCTCCTGCCCTTTGCGTGTAGCAAAGCTTGCTTTCTAAGCAGTATTCCCAAGGAGACTGAGGACCACAGGCCATACCCATTCCGTGGCATCGAGGAGTCTCATGGGCAAGGTGGGGGCCTGGAGCTACTGCAGCCACAAGCCCTGCCCTCACTCCCACCCCAACCTCCCAGCTCCTCACAGCCCTGTTGGCACCCACCCCAGACCACCCTGCTCCTCTGGCCCTTCACTACACCCTCGGCCACAGACCATGCTTACCCGACTCTTTCAGTTAGCCCCAAGTTCCCACCAAGTCCTGGCTCTGTGCAGAATTCCTTTGCAATGCACAGAATGCATTCTCTGTGCAATATAGAGCCCCGCCTCCCCTCTGTGACTCCACAGGACAGACAGCCACAACATCTGCCATTCACAGCCCCACACCTACTCCCCCCAACCTGCCTTTCACACTTCCTCTTCAGCCACTTCTTCTATCCCCCATCTCCTCTAAAGGGCTGGTCATGAAGGGCTCGGCCATGCTCTGACACCTGGGTATTTTCAAGCCAAGTCTCATGCTCATACTGTTTCCTCAGCCTGGAAGCTTGCTTCTTATCCTTACCAGCCTGGTGAACTCCTGTTCGTCCTGCAAGGTCCAGGCCAAATATGACTTCTGTGATTCCTTCCCCTTGAGAGGGGAGTTAACTGTGCTTAATATATCCCTGTATACAACTTCCTTATGCATGCTTATCTTGATTTGTTTTTATTTGTATCTGCTCTAGACTGTGAGCTCTTCAAGGGCAAGGCCTGTGTTTTGTTCATTTTTTAGCTTCTTCAGGCTGAGCACAGAACTGGGGCTCAGTGAATATGAGCTGAATTGAATTTTAATAAGTTTGATTTATTTTAGGGAAGTGGCTAATTTCAAATGGAATTTATTCAAGTTTTAATTAGTTCTTCCCTCCTCCCACCTTCCCTATCTTCTCTCAGCAGCTTTGCCTTCTCTCCCATCTCCCTAGTCTCCTCAGATTTGTTCAGGTCTCCCAGTCAGGAGCACGGAGCCCAGCAGCCACTCTAGGAAAGCCTCCTCTTTGCCCCCCTCTGCTTGGAGCCCCCTCCTGTTGGCTGACTGGGGGCCTGGGAGTAGGCTGGCTTCATGTCCCCTGACATCTGTTTCTGTACCAAGCCCAAGCAGAGTAACCTTTGCGGTGTCAAGTGGACAGCTTCCCAAACTGACACGGAAGGTACTTCCTGCAGCTTTGCTGGGCCTGCACTCCCACCCTAGGCCTTCCGAGCAAGGCAGGTGCTCCAGTCAAGGGTAGAAGGTGGCAGCTGGAGCAGTCCCAGAGCTGCCGGGCAGTGGGCCGGGCCTGGACCTCCTAAAGGACAGCCCCCAGACCATGGCCTATGTTCACATAGGGCCTGACCCAGAACATGTGCCAAGGAACACATGTGAGAGAATGAGTCATTTCACACAAACGTGGCACAACCCTTCCACTCACTGGTTCTGAAAATCCCTACGACCCACAGCACCATGGTCGGCTTCCCTTTCTCCCTTGGGAGGAGTGTCTGCACCAGACTCAGACCCAGAGCCCAATCTGAGGAGTGTGTGTGGCCTGAAGTGCCACCTCTGACTACATAGCCCTCATATAGTTGGGGTCTCCATGCCACACATGGAGCTGGGGCAGGAAGCAGTTACCTTCTCAGGAATTCTTCCTGCATGAGTGGTGGCCCTCGGCCACCGCCAGCGGCGGCCACGACTGACCGGCTTGCTGTTTGCGACTGTTGCAGGTGTATGTGCTGAAGCGGCCCCACGTGGATGAGTTCCTCCAGAGGATGGGGCAGCTCTTTGAGTGTGTGCTCTTTACTGCCAGCCTGGCCAAGGTATGTCCTTCTCCCAGCTGGGCACCCCCAGCCACTCCCCCCCGACTCCCTGTCTGTCAGACAGCCCGCTGTTAAGGTGGGGGAAGTGGTTTCTATGGTGACAGGTTCCCGCCCCAGATGGGATGGATGCAGGCCATGTGCATAGTACCAGCCTGAAAGGCTTCTGGGTTACCATGGTGACAGGGAGCCCTTGGAACAAATGCTCCGTGAAGTTGCTGCATGCAGCCACCTGGAGCTGGATGTCCACAGACCAGGATATCACGAATGTGTCCAGTATAACCAAGAAAAGGCATCTGCGTCTCCTCTGTTGACTGGCAGCCCACTGCGAGAGGCTCAAGCCTTTGTGTCCTTCATTAGCTTACACAGGTTTGGGGAAGGATAAGTGTCCAAGATTCACCCGCATGCACAGGCTGGAGGAGGGTTCTGACTGCCCTAGTGAGCCCTGTGAGATTGGGCAAGTGACTTCACTTCTCTCGACTCCATGTCTTCTAGAAGTTAGGGATAATTCCCGCTACGTCATGGGGTGGATCAAATGAAATAATGCATGTAAAAGGCAAAGCATACTGTCTGACTCATACTCAGCAAGTATTCATGGAGCACCTGCTGCGCTCCATATGCCCCGCAGGCTCTGTCACGTGGTACGTGCTCCTGATGTTCATTGTTTAGTTATCATCATTGTTGATGATGACAGTTCACATGGTTTGGCCTTGTAGCTTGGCATGAATCTTTGAGCCAGTGTCTACGCTGGCCCTAACCACATGGAGTGGTTTCTTTGCCTTCTCCTACTGTTAAAGGACCCCCCTCCCATATGGTTATGTCTGCCCTTTCTCAGGTGTTGCTGAGCCTAGGGGGGAGAGGCTAGGCCCCCACTCCTTGGAGGAGATCCTTGCCATGACCATCTCTCAAATCCTGACTCTGATGGGGCCAACACCATCTATTTGTGGGAGGCATCGCCAGTGTCACTGTGGGGACTCTGAAGTGGCTCCAGAGATGAGCTCTGGGGGGCCTGTGTTAGCCATCTGCTCATCTCCTGGCCTGCTGCAAGGACTCACATGCAGTTCCCCACCGTCGCCAACAATTCCTAGCTCTCTTCTTCTCTGCATGCTGAAGACTCTGACTCCAGGCTCCCAGACATCCAGCTTTGCCAGACTGCGCATTCCAGGTTTGGGCCATCTCTCGGTCACGGCTGAAATGAGAGAGAACCCCACCTGCACAGCATTCTGCCAGACTCATTGCCAGGCCTCGAAGCATGAGCTGGTAGAGAGGGAATCCAAAACCTAGGCCTTAACTTTTGTATACTAAAAAGAACATAGCCTCAGGGAAGACAGTCTTCCCCATGGGCGCTCTTTCCTGTGAATGGCACCAAGGCCAATGGTACTGTAGCAGAGATGGCTCTCCTGGCAGTGCTCTGGGGTGCCGAGGAGCCTGAAGTGACAACTAAAGAAGTAACAAACAGGATGATTGCACCCGCCCAGGGTAGATGGAGAGTTGGTGGGATTGAGAGCTGCTACGTCGAGGGGAGGTTGGCAGAATTGAAACACTGTTGCTTGGCATTGTCCCCCACACTCACTTAAGTATCCTTGGGCAGTCTCCCTTCCTGGACTGCTCCCACCTGCGCCTCCATCTGTCTCTGCAACCCTTCTCTCAGTGCTACTCCAGCCTGGCTCAGCTGCATCCCCTCCCAGGTGCAGCCTTCCAGCCCTTTCTCCCTGTGGACAGGTGGGCACTCCCCAGTTCTTGGCTCTGGGCACCACTCCCAGCCAGCACTGCCACACTGGCCCACCGCCCAGGAGCCCATGGGAACCATCCGCTGACTGTCAGAGACCTTCGATGTCTGCTTCCTCATCTTGGTTTCCTTTATTGATGGATTCACCCAGCAAATATTTACTTAGTGCCTAACTGTGTGTGGGGCTCTGTCCTGGGCACTGGGGATGCAGCAGAGAACAAAAGAGACAAAGCCCTGCCCTCATGAAACTTTGATTCCCCACATTCATCTCCAAGGCCTGGAGCCCCCAGACTCAGACATTCCCTTGAAGGCTGTGTGCCACCAGCAGTGTTAACAATTCTGGGGAAATTAACCACTGTCTCCATCTAGAGTCAGCCTTCTAACACCCCAGGGCACTTGGCTGCCCTTACCAGCTGAAAACTGCAGTGCCCACCTGGTCAGCAGGAAATACAGCCTGCTCCTGGACTCTGCTCCTCAGGATGTCTCCAGGGAAAGGAGGACATTCCCGCGGAGCTGGAGCTGCTGCCTGTAGCCCTGTGCCCTGCATCCCGCAACGTGCTGGCATTGCCCTACTCTCGTGGGCTGCTGTGCATTCCACTGCTGGCCTCCCCCCCCCAGGCTGGGGGCTTCCTGCCTCCCCTGCAGAATTGCTGGGCCTCATGACACCTGGCTGTGCTGGTCTTGGTGCTGAGGCGTGGCCTCACATAGGCCTTGGAACTAACACTCTTTTGCCTCCAGCCCCAGCCACTCAGGGCGGCCCAGTCCTTTAGACATCTTCATTTATGAAGATTTTCACTCAGGAATTACCCCTTTATTTCTTTATCCAATTCAGCCTGCTTTGGGAAAATTCCCCAGGCCATGAGAGAGGACCAAGAGGGGTGAGCCCCAACTGTGAGCTGGGCTCACACTCCTTCTCATAAAACTCTTGGACTCCAAGAAAATGAAAGTGGGTGTCTGGTACCATCCTGTGACCTTCAGGAGCTGGCCTGGCCCAGCTGCCCAGAGCACCCATATGGTCAGCGTGGCCTCATACCACGTGAGCCAGATTCAAAGTCGGCTCGCTCATTCAGTGATGAAACTGGTCTTTCCCGAGCCCCCACTATGAGGTGGGCACTATGCAGGGTGAACACGACAGACAAGCCCCGCACCCTGACCAGGGAAGAGCATATCCAGTAATCCCTGGGGGTGGTGAGTGAGCTTGTGAAGGAGACCGCTGTGAGGCAATAGTAGCCAGAAAGGGAGGGACAGGCAGGGGCTCCAGACGGGTGGCCAGGGAAGCCAAGACTGAAAGGTGAAGAGACAGAAGGAGAGGTGCATGCAGAGATCTGAGGAGAGCATGTTGCATGTGGAGGGAACACTGGTGCCGAGGCTCTGACCATGATCAAAGCCAGTGTGGCTCAGGTGATCAGCTGGGGCCAAGAGGTGGCAGAAACCACGTAGCTGCGGGTGTGTGGGGTATGGTGGGCCTCACTCCAGGGGCCACAGGTTGTAAGCAGGGAAGTGGTGTGATGGGACGTGTTTTCCAGTGGCTTCTCTGACAACAGCCAGGTGCAGGGGCTGCAAAGGAGATGCAGGGGGAGGAGGGCGGCTCTTTGGGAGGCTCACACCGCCACCCCAGGCAGCGGTTACATAGGTTGGGATCAGTGCAGTGCCAATTTACAGAGAGGGGCAGGTGGATTCAAGATCCTCTTGGAGACGGAACTGCCAAGAATTCCTGATGGATTGGATTTGAGAGGTGAAAGAAATGGAAGAATCCAGGGTATCTTACACACATGGAAAGGAAAATAACCAGGATCCTAAAACACATCCAATTACTTAAATCCCTTTCTAGAAAAATAATGCAGATCTTGCTGCAGTAGGTCAGGGTTTCTGGGCTCTTTCAGGTGCCTAGCCTTCACTGCGACCTGCTTTTCAGTACGCAGACCCCGTGGCTGACCTGCTGGACCGCTGGGGCGTGTTCCGGGCCCGGCTCTTCAGAGAATCATGCGTCTTCCATCGTGGGAACTACGTGAAAGACCTGAGTCGCCTGGGCCGGGAGCTGAGCAAAGTGATCATTGTGGACAATTCTCCTGCCTCGTACATCTTCCATCCTGAGAATGCAGTAAGTGGCCCCAGAGGGAGAGAACACAAGGCCCCATCCAGTTCCACGTTTGTGCCCGCAAGCACCTGTTTCGGCTTTCTTGTCCTTCCCTGGGTGAAATCCCAGCTCTGCCATTTAGCGGGTACCTGGCACTGACCAAGTTATTTACCCTCACTGAGCTATAGTTACCTCGTCCATCAAGTGGGGATTCTAGGGTTGCTGACCTGTAGGATGGTTGGCGGATTGAGTGTGGCAGAGCATGAAAAGCACTTAGAACGCTGTCTGCGTTGGGTAAGTGCTCAGTGAGCCTGGATCTTAGCGTTTTTCATGCTGTTACTGAGAAGGGTTCCGTCAGTCACCCTGGAGCTGGCTTCATGACTCCTATAGACTCAAAAGGCTTGGACAACCTCTTCAGCAGAAGTTCTTAAACAAGAATGAATAAAAACACCTCAGTCAAGGCCTTCAGACAAGCCTGCCAGGCTTTTCCGCCTCATAATGATGTCTTAAAAGTATACAGTGGGAACATTCCCTACATAAAACTCCCTGGAGCATGGCAGCCCTTAGTGCCTGCTCACTGGCTGCAGCCTGGCTGTCCGAGCAAGAGACAGATGCCATCCCGCTTCCCGGCCTACACCTCCATGGCAGGAGGGGCCAGCTAGGCCCACTGGTGACGGCCAAGCCCTCAGCAGTACCACCACACTGGTCCTCAGCTCAGGCAGCCCGCCCTGGACAGGAGGCTTCCTCCCCAGCCCGGGCTTCTCAGACTCAACAAAAGCTTCCCCAGGGTCCTTTCCTTGAAGCCAGAACTCTGTGGCTCCACTTATAACAAAAAACTGAGATCAAGCTAGATTCATTTAGTTAGTGCGCAATGATTACTTGAGTCAACATTCCAAATTTATTATATTTAAACACGTTCATTTTAGTGAGTTAATCAAATTCAACATAATGCATTTTGTCATGTGTCTCTAACAGATAAGGATTACTTCTTAATATAATCACAGTTCCATTATCGCATCTGACAGAACTAACAGTTTCTTAATATTATCTAATATCCAGACTGTGTTCATATTTCCCCATCATCTCAGAATGTTGTCCTACATTTGGGTTGTTTGACTCGGAATCAAACAAGGTCCAAGCACTGCTTTGGTTAATAATGTGTCTGGTAATTCTTGGATAATCTTAACAATTCTCCTTCCCCTCTCCCGTTTTCTTCCATCCTGTTGGTGAAGAATTCTGATTATTTGTCTTGCAGAAATTTCCTCTCTTCTGGATCTGTCTAGTTGCAGCCCATGGTGGTGTTTTACTGTGTTTTTCTAACTGCCATATTTCCTTTAAACTTGATTAAATGCAGGTTTAATTTTTCAGTTTTCTCAAGGATATTGTATACTTATCATGGTATCACATCAAGAGGCATATCATGTGAGGCTGTCCCACTTTTAAAGATTTTACTTTATTATTATTCGTATAATAATCCATACCCAGTGTAGAGCCCAATGTGGGGCTCGAGCCCACAACCCCAAGATCAAGATCTGAGGTGAAGAGTCAGATGCTTAACTGACTGAGCCACCCAGGCTCCCCTTTTAAAGATTTTAAATTGATCTATGGATTCAGGTGTTGTTAGCTGTTCCATGTTTTCAAATTCCCCATCAACCTTTCACCTAAAAACGTGAACAGCCGTTGATGATCATTGCCTCCATCAGCTATTTCATTAAGAATTACGAAATGGTGATTTCTAAATTCTATCATTCTTTCCATATTTGTTGGCTGGAACTTTTTTTTTTTAATCAGACTTGCACTCGTTGACTACTTGATTACCCTAAAGTCAGTTTGAATGTTGAATCAGGAAGTCAGGGTAAAGTCTTGGTTCTTTTTCTTTAATTCTTCAATCTTCAGAGTAACGAGGTGGTACTCTAACAACTTCCAAAAGTAGCCAGTGAATTTGTTTTAGGTATTAGTATGAACTCATGGATTTTTTATTGTTATAATGTAATCCATTTATTGTTCTTTTGGGTGCTCAGACGTTCACCTTTGGGCAGCGGACATCCCTTCGTATAACAATAGTCTTTGAATGCTTCCTGTTTTCTGTTGCAACAAGATGTTCCATTCTCATCTTGTCCATTTCTTGCCTCAGCCCTGGAATCAACCACTTTTCTATGGAGCCCAGTTCCTTTTAATGGAAATGGTATTTAGAGACCACAATTTGGGTGGATCCTCATTGTTACGGAGATATCCTTTGCTTCCAGTCCTTTATACTGGACAGAGCTAAGTATACATATTTTTAGAATTAAAATTAAATCATAAATTCATATGGGTTTTTCCAATTCAGTGTTATAACAGTTTTTATTTAATTTCTTTGGTTTTTGTTTTTGTCTTTGTGTCTCCTCTTGTGCTGAAACTCTTGGTTCGTAAATATATTAACATCATTACCTATTTGACTCAGTCTATAGTACGTGTTTAATAGTTTCCAAATTGCTGTACTAACATTATCACTACTACTCAGACAACTGAATGCACGTGGGGTTTTTTGGAGAAATGTACAGCAGAACACTATGGGTTTGTTTTTTTTTTAAGATTTTATTTATTTATTCGACAGAGATAGAGACAGCCAGCGAGAGAGGGAACACAAGCAGGGGGAGTGGGAAGAGGAAGAAGCAGGCTCCCAGCAGAGGAGCCTGATGCGGGGCTCCATCCCAGAACACCGGGATCACGCCCTGAGCCGAAGGCAGACGCTTAACCGCTGTGCCACCCAGGCGCCCCAGAACACTATGTTTTAAAATCACTTGACATAATTCTCTGTGTGGCTATGTCACCAGCTTTGTATATACTTAGGTTCATTTGTTATTGCTTTGTTTTCTTGTTTAATTTTATTGCAATTATGTAACATATTTCCATGATTCCAACATCAGAACTACCAACAGAGGTGGATTTAGAGAAGTCTTGTGTCCATGTCTGCCCTCTCCCTCATTCCTGCCCTTCCCCTACGAGGAGTCATTTTTTTTGTTAATCCTTACCTTGTTTATACTTTTTAATTATACAATGAATTGTTTTGTTTCTGAGCAGTCTTTAGATCTGTAAAAGGGCCCTAAATGCTACTTTTGAACTCCTTTGATTTCCCCCAGATTTCTTTTTACATCCCTTCTTTGCACCTCTGGCTACCACCCATTACCACCCCTCTAAAACTAAGTGTAAATCCTGTCCGGGCCCGTGGCTCAGACTGTCCTGAAATTTTATACTTCTGCTTTTAACTGATCACTGCTAAGGATGGGAGGAAATTCCCCACTTGCCTTTGCCGTGCAGCGTGGCACAGTGACCCCAAGTGGTGGCTTTCCTGGCCCTGTTCATGCGCTCCCTGGTGTCAGTAGCTGGCAGGTAACCTCTGGCTCCTGGTGAGGTATAAGGAGTTGGTTGGATACAGTGGAAAGAGCTTTTGAAATTGGCAAGTAGCACGGCTAGTTCTCCTATATTCTGTGCTCTGGCCACCTTTTCTGCTGCAGGAAATCAAACCAGGCCAATGCACGAAAACTGGCATTTAGACTTCACTTAAAAAGCAAAGACACTGAACTTTGCCTTCCTCCCAAACCAGGTAGCTTTGAATGGATCTTAGTTGGGACGGGAGAACACACAAGATGATGATGATGATGATGATGATGATGACGATGGTTTTTAGCTACCTGTCTTCCTTACCAAAGAAAAGATAAAAACTGCGGGGGCCAAGTCAGGCTAGGAGCTGCCCCCAGCGCCGGGTGCGTTCTGCTGCCCCCCTGCACACACTGTCTTCCAGGTGCCCGTGCAGTCCTGGTTCGATGACATGACGGACACAGAGCTGCTGGACCTCATCCCCTTCTTTGAGGGCTTGAGCCGGGAGGACGACGTGTACAGCATGCTGCACAGACTCTGCAGTAGGTAGCGCCGGCCTCGCCGCCTCCCGCCCGCGCACCTGGAACCTCCGGCCTCGGAGAGCCGCTGGCCTCTGCTCCCCGGGAGTGGCAAGTGAGGACACTCCGTGCTCCAGGCCACGGGGGCCATGTGGCCATACCTACCTGTTTTCTTTTTTAAGAACAGAAACAACTATTTTAAAATGAACTCTTTTAACAAATTTCATAAAGGGACATGCATTTTACTGGATTTGCTTTTCTTAAAACATACCAAAAAGAAAAAAATGGAAAAAAAAAAAAAAAAGCTTGAGATCTATCAGACTTCCTTTCAACTGTCCCCCCCAACCCCTCCTCCAAGCAGACAACCTGTCCCTTTCTATCCCAGCTCGGAGCAGCTGACCCAACTCAGAATCTCTTTCCTACAGGATGAAGTGCCTTTTTGAATGTTATTTTAAGCTGAAAGTTAATTTTTCTACACAACATATTTCCAGACATATTTTAGTCTTTTATTGTCTTAGATTCTCTAAAAAGACGAATATGACAATTTTCTAGAACCTAGGGTGAGGGGGGTGGCGAGGGATGGAGGTGAGTCCTAGAAGCCTGCCTCCCAACAGGTGTGAGTGCTCTGACGCCCGGTGGCATGCTGCAGGGTCAGGCTCCCGCCAGGAGCCTCAGCAACCGTGGCAGTGTCTCCGTTCATTGCTGACCCAGTTTGGAATGTATCTGCGGTTGTGTGGCTCAACAATAGATACTTTTATATTATTACTCTTATTTCGGATGATGACCGTTACGTCCTGAGGTCACACTTTCCCCTTGAAAAGTGGCATCGTCACCTCTGCTTTCACACCACTGCCATACTTCTGTACGTTTTTCGTTCTGTGGTTGTCGTTCTGGGTAGAGCAGTTCCAAGAAACTCCAAAACCCTTTGATATTTAAAAAAAAAAAAAATCTGTTTATTGATTTTTAAATTTTTCCTTTCCAAAAGCTGGATACACATGGAGCTGTTTGGGAATTTTCTTTGCTGCTACCGCGCTGCCACCAAATGGAATTGACCAGCGGCTGTTACACTGTTCTTTGCCACTGTGCCTATGCTCAGAATCTGCTCACTGCTAAGCTGCAGACTTGGACAGGGTCAGAAACGTAGGTGCCCCCCCCCCCCCGTAGACTGCACCAACTGTATCCCGTCCCTGGCACGGGCCATGGGAGTTCAGGAGGGAACAAAGACACGGGGCCAGCACACCACACAGGCGTGGCGATCGTTCTAAATGACAGCCAACATCAGATACTGTGATGAGCTGACTGTGCTCCCTTGAGAACCTGTGGCCTCAACCAGCCACTGCACTGATGTGGCCCAAGTCCACTCCTGGTCTTCTTTTTTGAAGCACAGCCTATTTTCTGAGCCAGGGTTGGGGAAACCTGTCCAGATGTGGAACTCATTGCCCTGAGCCAGGGAGAGGCAGGGTGCCCTCCCTGGGCTGGGGCTTCCTTTGCAGCCTTTCCCAGTGAGCTGTTTTAAGCAGTGCCATGTTCCTTGTTTGACGAGACGGTCTATAAAGTATTGCGCTTAAAAATAATTTAAAAGAACCCTTCTGTGTTGGCACCATTGCCTTAGTCCTCTGTGGTTGGGCCTCCGCCAGAGTTCTGGTGGGAGCGACTGCCACTAACAAGTCTGCAGATGGGGGTCGAAGTAAAATTTTGTTCTTGCTTTCGTTCACAAAATAATGAAGCCAGCTGCCAATCATGTCCTCCCAACAGCACTTTGGGCTGTGGACTGCCATGCATTCAGAAGAGAAGTGTTCAGGGGTAACCGAGTGCCCCAGCATTCTGAGTATGCAGAACCCAGTAATCCCCATGCCAGTTCCGGTAGAAATAGCCCCACGCTAGGCATTACCACAGAGAACGGCAGTTACGTGGCAGATCTGCACATGCCCTAAACCTTGATTTGGAAAACTAGTCACTAATGAACCCGCTGCCTTAAATGTTCTTGAATGTTGCAGTCCAGTGTCTGTCCTGTGTTGAAATCCACACAGAAATCAGTCCTGGGGACAGCCTTCGACCCTCCCCTCTGCCCTCCTCTCTGCCGGCATCATGCGGTCTTCTCTGGTATAGGGGGCAGAGTACTTCAGGGGAATCGAACCTAGGAACAGTGTCCCGCTTCTGAGAGATGGAGTGAAGACGCTGGCCAGCTTGAGCCGGACACTGCACCTAGTAGTTCCTGAAACCGCGAGCGCCATTGCACGACCGTTGGGGATGGAGCCCGGTTCCAGCCATCGCAGACACAGAATGTCTTGGGGGAGGCCAGCAGCCCCCCTGAGCCTTCTGGATTCTGTGCACCTTATTTGACCACACTCCAAAATGCCATTTTTATTTTAACCCTTGATTCTGCTTTATGTACATAATCAGAATATCTATCTCTCTATATATATTTTTAATCATCTCCATGTAAATGAAGCAATAGAATTCTAACATAAGGCCAAGAAATAAGATGAATGTTTGGGGTTTATGTTTTTTAAGGTAAATACGGGTATTGTTTTTAATTATTACCTTTTATTAAATTGTGGGCTTTAAAGCCTAATGAAGCCTATTAGCTATTTCTCTGTGCCATATGCTTCCCATGTTACCAAAATATCCCCCCGCCCCGCCACCACACACTCTTTAACCAAAAGAAAAACCCAACCTCTTGAGTTTCTTGGTCCTTTGCGTACCAGGTTAAAATATAGTCTCCTGGACAGTATTTTTTTTATTAGGATCTGGGACAAGAGATCTTGGGTTGTGGACTCGGGCCCCTGTGATGTGATGACATCTCTGGCCAGGCCTTGGGTGGCGGTGCCGGGGCCCATCCGAGGTGGTCACTGCTCTGTCTTCCATTGTTCTGGAATCCTGTGTGTTGGTCTGTGGCTTCACCCATTAGCTGTTTGTAAACAATGTTATCTGTACCCTAAGGAGGAACACCGCTTGTCACAGCCGATGGTTGGTGGGGGAGCTCCTTTGACACTGCAGTTTTGATGAGGTGACTTTGGAGACGTGAAGAGGCCCTGATGACACTGATTTGTCATGGTTGCAGCATTTGAACTTCTAGTATAAAAAAGAAATCTGTAAATTTATAAACTGGCAACACTTTAGAACCCTATATTTTAAAGACGGCTCTCTAATAAAATCTAGAACCACACAGCCCTATATGGTCAAACACTCGTGACGTTTGTGCCTCTGCTTTTAAAGGTGCTGTGATGGACAGTTGGCATGCCAGGGTTCGAGAGGGGTGGATGGCTTGAAGTGCTTGCAGTTACCTGAGCAAAATCTACTGGCTGCCTCTGGTCCTATCTCACTGTAAAATTGATGGTGTCTGTTCCTGTCCGTTTTCCAGGGAGCTTCTCTGCAGACTAACACCCCCCACCCCCCACCCCCGGTAGTGGAGATTCTGGTGCCTGGGTAGTCGTGGATTTCTGTTGGACATTTGAATGTGACAAACAAGCCAGCATTACTTGGGAAATACTACATGTGGAATGTGCACGTTTCCAGGGGCGAGCATTGTCAGTCTAGAGGTTTGCAATGATTTCCTTCCTGCCAAAAATAAACACGTGAAACTGCGCCCTCTTGTGGATGGACTTCTCCAGCGCCAGCGCCTCTTTCCGCTATTTGCTGTCTGTTCTCTTCGCCTGCACGGCCTCACGCGGGCGCCTCCGGTCTCCTGGGGGACCCGCTTCTGCAGAGCTGGGGTGGATGGGAGCAGGGCCGCAGCATCACCGGAGCCACCGACCTTGACCCCAGGGGAGGCCGGAAGACCATCCTGCTCAATGTGAGGCCCCCTGGCAGCGTCTCCACAGACTGAAGCGGTGCAGCTCACTCTTCCTGCACAGGGATTCCAGCCCTGCCAAAGGGCTTCCACGTGCAGTCTGAGAGGACCGCAGCCCCCCACCCCACCCCACAGGAGCCACCAGCAGTGTGTGTGGAGTATGGTACCAAAACCCAGAGCCCATGGGCACGCTGGCTGAGATGCTGTGATTACCAGCCAAAGCATGGCAAGGGATAGGAAGAGTAAAGATAGCCAAGACAGCTTTCTCAGAGTGGGACATCCTCCAGGCACTGCCCTCAGCCCAGCCCCTCTGTACGTAGAGGTGAGAGGGGCAGCAAGTGCTCCTGTGCTAGGGAGTCATGGCAGAGCCTTGAGCCTGGCCACACCACTCTCAGGACTGTTGCTTCGTGGTGATCCCTAATTGGGATTACATCACCAGTGTCAGCAATCTCATTAGACCGGTCTCCCCATTTCATGGATGAGAAAACTGAGGTCAGTGAGACAATTCTTTGCAGTCTCTGTTCTATCACAGGCTTCCACCAGGCATGTGTACTCGTCCTGTGTGGGTCAGCCCAGGAAAAGTATTTACCCGGAAACAAAACGCCCAGATCCCCCACAGCTAGTTGTGCCATGCCCCTAGGTTGCCCTCTCCACAGTGGGGCAGCTGTCTGGCCAGAGAAGCCTCCCCAGATTTCCCCCTGGTTCTGTACTCCTAAGCTGTGTCCCTCTCTATCCATGTCTCTCCTTGGCTCTGCCCCTCCCCGGCCCTCTTCTTTCCCTCCTTTCACCTTCCTGGCATTGCCCCCATACCCACAACTACTTCACGCCTCTGCATACAACCAGACAGACAGCTGAGAACCGTGAATGTCCATAGATCCTCTGAATAGGTGGGAAGGAAACATACATCATCAAGAGGTCACTTATTTGGGACGGGGGCATACTGAGATTTCACCTCCGGATGTTTTCTTGTTTGAGCACACATCATCTGTGTTGCGGGACCAAAGAATGAACAGGAAGCCAGGGAGGGGAGGGGAGGAGTGGCTGGGGAAAGCCAGCCTGGGAAGACAGTCTGTTGAGCTAATGGATGGGGGGGGGGGTGCACTGGGGGCTTGTGGCAGAGTCCTCGGAGTAACTGGAATGCTTACATGGCAGATTTCCTGTGCTGGGGCTGCCCGTGGGTCAACAGGCTGCTCAAGGCCCAGAGCTGCAATTGGAATGGTCAGTATCCTGATCTCCAAGGAGAATATACTGGACCCACCAGCACTCAGGAGGAGGATATGGGGTCTCCAGAGTTTTCCATTCCAAACTTCCATTACAGCTCCATCTCTTAGCTCAGTGATTCTTGGCTGTGGCTGCCCATGAGAATCACCTGAGGGCTCTTAAAAACACGGATCCCTTAAGTTCACTCCAGACCATTTAAACCCCAAACCCTGAGAGTGGGCATCACATTTTCAAGTGCCTCTGATGACTCAAAGTTTCAGCAAGGGCTGAGAACACCTCTTCTGACTGGCAATGGAGGAAAAGGAAGTCCCCCAAACTGTTTCAGGCCTGACACCCAGGTATGGCAAAGAGGCTATGGGCTGGGCTTAGGGGAAATGGCAGGTATTGCTTTACCTGAGAGATCAGCCATACATGTTCATTGCTAAAAGGTCAGGAAACCCAGAAAATTATAAAGAAAACCCCACACGGTCACTGGGAGCCTTTCCCAAGGCAGGGGTGAGAAGGGAGACCTAATAGGATCCACACCCAGCTGACAGTTCCCTGCTTTTACATTGAGGGGGGAGCAGAGTGGATGCCCCCACTTCACATGGGAGCACTGGGTCACACTGCCTACCAACCTAACCAAGTCTTGTCACCCCCACCCCCTATCCTGGCCCAAGCCGTGTCTCCATGGGGTGGGTGCACGACTGGGAAGGATGACACATCCCCAACTGTGGGAACACAAAGCAGCGGCACCTTCTTGTTTGCAGGGACCTAGGGCTCTTTTCTGGGCTGTCCTTGGACTCCATTAGGCCCATCAGAGTGGTGGCCCAGAGGGCACAGCAACAGACTCCACTTCCTGGGCCCTAGCGTTCCCACCACGGCGACTTCCAAGGAGCCGCTCTTGGGCCCGGTGACCGTGTCACTGCCCCTCCCGAGGCCTGCAGCCAGATGTGGGGGGCCCACTTGGGCCTAAGGCTGCTCTCCTGAAAGGCGTGGGGCCGGGAGGTTTCCAGGCAGTGGGATCCGAGACCCCAGTCAGGCCTTCCCCCCACCCCCACCCCCACGCCCTGTCCACTCTCCGGAGGGTCGCACCCGCTGCAGGACCTGGTCTCCTCGAGGGGCGGTGTTCTGCACCTGTCTGGGAGGGACTCTGATGAGAGCTGGGACAGCCCCTTGAGAACCCAAGTTTGGGGACCTTGGGGGCGGGGCCTGAATGGGGCGGGGCTGTTTTCCAGCGTGCCCCGCCCACTTCGGGCCACACCTACGCCTTTGTCAATATTGACACGGAGCGGGCTGGGCCTTCCGAGATAAGCCCGGAAGGAACAAAGTAGCGACAGAGAGCCTGGGAACCTGCCAGGCGAGGGTGGGGTGGGCCGCAGGGTCCCCCGGGGCGGGAAGAGGTCAGTGGGACGAGGGGGTCCCACAGCCAGAGCGGGGCTGGCTGAGCAGGAGGAGGGAGCGGCCGAGCTCTCTTTGCTCTGGTGGAGGAGGGGGGCAGAGGCTGGGCATCCCCTGGTCCTTGTAAGACCCTAGTTGCCTGTGAGCAGTACCCTGGGTCTCAGTTTCCTCTCTCTGTGTCATGGATGTGATCCCATGAGCTGGAGCTTGTCCACACCAGACACAGAGCAGTGCTGCTTAGTTGCCCCCTCCCCGCCCCGGACTGACCTGGGGCCCACTGCCTCGGATCACAGGTACAGGGTGGTGCCCGCCATTCTGGAGTAGGGCAGTCGAGCCCATCCAGAGTCTTCTGGATTCCAGAGACTCAGAGCCTTCTGGGGAGGGACTTAGGAGAGGTCCTTGTGCCCCCCACCACAATGGGGAGGCTGGGTTGCACTAGGTGGGGTGTCCAACTCCCAAGAGCGACCTCCCCTGCCTTCTCACAGGACATGTCAGCTCAGAAAAAGCCTGAGAAACGTGTCCAGAGTCACACGGCCAGGGGCGCTTCAGCGGAGGCCGGAACCTGACTCTGAGGAAGGCTCAACCCCGGGCCTTCGCATCAGGAAGGAGCCCAGGAAGGGTCCAGTGATTAGGGCCCAGACCACAGGCGCACATCCGCAGATACTAATTAAGCAGCCGTTGTGAGCCAGACACCATTCTAGATGCAGGGAACAGCAGTGAGCAAGGCTCTGCCCACAAGGCCCTCACATTGCAGCTGGGGACACAAGACACTGAGCAGTATGGTTACCTGCTTCTGGAAGCACAAGGAACAGGAGGAAAGTGGCGGGTGGCTGGGAAGAGCATTGCTTTAGCTAACATGGTCAGGGAGGGCCCCTCTAGGGAGGTATCATTTGGATTGAGGCCAGAATGCGGAAAAGGAGCCCTAGGAAGATTTAGGGGAGAGGCTTCTGGCAGAGGTAACAGCAACTACAAAGGTCCAGAGACTAGAATGAGGTCGGTGTCTTAAGGGACAATGAGAAAGTTGTAGCGAGAACACATGAGGAATGGGGAGAGTGAATGGAGATGCAGCCAGAGGGACAGGCAATTTGGGGTTTTATTTTAGGGAAGCCACTGGAAGGTTTAAAGCAGGGGAATAGTGTGATCTATTTGTGGTTAAGAGATTCCTTTGGCTACTGTAGGAGGGTGGACAGAGGGGCTGGAGAGACCAGGAGACATAGAGGGAGGCTCAGGCTGAACTGGTGAGAGGCTGGCTCCCAGGGCAGGGCAGGGAGGCCCAACCAAGTTCAGGATCTAGGATGAACCAGACTGGCTAGTGGCCACCCTGTGCATGGGGAGGGAAGGAGAGGAACCTGGGATGGCCCCCAGGTATGGGGCCTGAGCTACCAGCTGGATGTTCGTGCCATTTCTTGGCCTTGGAGGAGGTGTCTGAGGGGCCTGACCCGGATGTCGAGCGTGAGGTCAGATGCACCAGGACAGATGTGACCAGACAGATGAAGGATGAAGGGTGGGCAGGGGGTGGGGATTCGGAAGGAGTGGGGGTCCATGCTGGAAGAGATGCTAGCATTCCCCTGGCATTTACAGCCTGGGGACTGGAACTTGGAAGAAAACAGACAAGAGACAGGAGGTAAGGCCTGAGTTGTGTGCCCAGTGATATTTGAAGGCCCCCACGGAGAGGGCAGAGTGGCCAGTGAGGTGGGGAGAACACTTGGGCTGTGAGGTGTTTCAGAGGAAGGGTGGTCAGTGGGTCCCTGGGTGGGAAGAGGGAGGGTAAGATGAAGACAGACAACCAACCACCTGCTGTGGCAAGAGTGGGCATTGAGGACTAGGACAGAGCCATTTCCAGGGAGTTCTGGAACAAACAAAGCAGAGTGCACAGGAGGAGGGGGGAAGAATCTGCGGTGAAGAATGAGGACACAGACTTTGCTGAGCACAGGGACAAAAGGAGCCGGGGAAACAGGCGGAGGCAAACACACACACACACACACACACACACACACACACACACACACCCCATCATATAAAGGAACAGAGGATTAAACAGGCATTCTCTCACACACAAGGTCAGACACATACAGGGACTAACCACCTATCCTGGGACGCAGGCATCCCACACACAGGGACCCATTAACTCTGCCTGTTAGCTACAGTCACATACTGGCAGTATGTCTGACCAGGCCCAGGTAGACCCAGACTTCCTGGAGTCACCCCCTCTCTGTGACAGGGAGTAGTGGGGGTGAGGCCTGGACATGGGGAAAGGGTCTTGAGGCCAGTGGGCAGGTTTTAGAAGTATGTCTTGGCAAAGGAGTCCCACTGCCTGAGCTGTGGCTAGAACTAAGGCCAATAGCCTCAAGTAAGGGGGGCCCTGTTCCTGGAGTTTTTGGTATGTTCTATTTTCAGCACTTACGTTTCTCCACCCTACAATCGGGGAGGAAAGGAGGGAGCAGCCCGAGGTGTGGGAAAGTTGTCTTCCCTGCAAGGGCTGGACTGGCCTCTCCCACGATGGGTATCAGGGCTCCCTGGGGAGGGCTGTGCTGGGCAGCAAGCCCAAATGGGGAGCAGCAAGGACAGCAGAGATGCTAGAGGAAACCCTGGCTACCTCCCCCACCTCCTGAAGTGACTTGGGTCTCACAGAACCAGACTGCCACCCCTGCCCCCAACAGCTTTGGTCCTCCTTCTTGCTAAGGTTTGTTGGAGTGGCCTGGCCTTCGAGGGGTCAGGGATCAGGGGTTCATCAGGCCCTCAGAGAAGGAAAGTCACGGAATATTCCACACCTCCCATCTTGGACCAGCCCAGAGCTCCAAGACCTGCTGTCTCTGGCCTCCAGTCCCCAGGAGGTACCTGGCAGACCAGCCATGGCCCTGCCGACAGGGTGGCTCTCAGAGAGCTGGGTCAATATTTGTTGACTGACTGACTGACTACGTTTGAAGCCCAGCCCACAGGTGGTGAGGTGTGTCCTGCTGGGCGGGAGCAGGGACTGAGTTACAGTGCTGGGGCAGGTTGGGGGACAGGCCCAGCACTGCCCACTGGCCCGGAAAGAGAGCACCTTCCCGCAGGTAGGCCTGGTAGGGAGGGGGCTCTGGAATCAGCTGGGAGGGGCTGCTCGAGTCAGGGGAGTCCAGCACAGGGTCACCGGGCTCAGGGTCGCCCAGGGGCCACCAGAACTAAGGAGGCAGCGAGCAACCCAACAAGTGAGGACACCAATGGGGGCAGAAAGGCCGTGGGCGGTGACCGGGGAAAGAGAGCGGCAGATTCTGGACGGGTGGGGGCTCTCTGGCCCAGAGTCAGAACACCTGGGGGCCCAGGCCCAGCCCTCCTTCCTCCCACTCTGGCGGGCAGTGCCCCTCCCCTCTTCCTGCAATTCCGGCAAAGTGACTTCAGGGCCTGCCGTTTCACAGGTACCTCGGAAGGAGGAAGCGGCCGCTGGGGTGGGGTGGGGGGGACAGAGGGAGAAGGAGCCCAGGAAAGGAGGGGGCATCTGGAGAAGGAAAGGAGCGTCTGGCATTGAGAAGAACCCAGAGGAGAGAAGGGGATGCCAGGGAAGCAAAGGGGCATTGGAGGGAGGAAAGGGGTGCAGCAGGGGTATGGGGGGAGGAATGGCCTCTGGGGGAGAGAACAGAGCATTGGGGACAGGGAAGGCAGAGAGAAGGGGGCTGGGAAGGGAGGATGCATGGGGGTAAGGGATGCCCAGTGGGGACAGAGGGGGGCCCAGGAAAGGGGGGTATAGGGGAGGAGGGAGATGGGTTTGTCAGAGAAGGAACCAGGCTTCTATGAGAGAAGGGGGCTCTGGCCTGCAGGGGGCAAGCCCTCAGGGAAAAGAAGAGGGCTTTCAGAAAGAGGGAGAGGACACGGGGTGGGGGTGGGGGGGCATGCAGAGTAGGATAGGAGGGAGTTCCTCAGGGTCAGAGAGGGCATCTAGGATGAGAGGGCTTGGCAGTTTAGAGCGGGCACTCTGGGACAGGAAGGGCCCCCCCGAGGGAGAAAGAGACTGCCTGAGGAGAAAGGGGTGCTAGGGAAGAGAGGATCCCTGTGAGAATCCCTTCACCCAACCCCCAGAACCCAGGTTTTGTGCGGATGAGGGCCTCAGGCCCTGGGAGCTGAAGATTTGGCTCCAGGGCCTGGAACTGGATATGGGGCACCGTTCCCGCCCCCTGCAGGTGATGCTGACCCCACCCAGTGACTCTCACCCAGTCCCAAACTTCTGGTCTCCAGTTTGTCCTATCCCCATGGGTCCCTGGTGACCAAAGTGTGATGGCCAGCCAGGCTTCGCATCACTCTGTCCCTGATTCACACTGTTACCAGAGTTTATACCTCTGGCCACTGCCCACCTGGGTCCTGGTTGCTGTCACTGGGCACCACTTCTCTCCGTCATCGCTGAATGTCACTCTGCATGTCACTCAGTGTCATCGCGTGTTTTCTGGTGCTTGGGACTGCCTTTACACGACCCCGTGTCTGGCCATCACCCATGTCACTGTCACACGGACAGGCACTGACAGTGGCCCCGCTGTCCACCCACCCCCACTCAGTAGGCAGCAGGTTTCATCCAGTCGGCGGCTTTCGCAGCTGGGAGCTGGTGGTGAACAAGAGGACAGGCCC
The DNA here is from genome assembly GCF_023065955.2 of Ursus arctos. Taxonomy (NCBI): domain Eukaryota; kingdom Metazoa; phylum Chordata; class Mammalia; order Carnivora; family Ursidae; genus Ursus; species Ursus arctos. The sequence goes on along the minus strand of NW_026622875.1, from coordinate 50,807,021 downwards.
CTGGCCTCGGGAGCCTCTGGTCTAGGGTGGGAGACTGTACCTACAGCATCCATGCACTCCAGAGCCTTAGCTGGTGGCTCTAACCCCGCCAGGACCGTCCTTCTGCCTCCCTGCTCTGGGCAGCTCCCTCCATGCTGCAGCGCTCGCTGCTCCATGCTTCCAGAAGCCGTTTTGGCCCTCTTTGAGAGGGCGGGGAATTTCCCGCAGTGCTATGAGCTCCCCAGGGCCTGAGCCCAGCCTTCAGGGGCCCCGGACAAAGGTGTAAGGCACGCAGGCCGCTCTGCGTGAGTCACAGTACGCCTCTGATTCTGTGACTCCCTAATGCTCCTCCTATCTTGTCTGTCCTGCACATACAGGCTCAGCGGAGCCACGGGTGTTCCTACCGCTGGACTGGAGTGGGGAGGGGAGAAGAGCTAACACCATACTAGGGTCACAAGGAAAGAGAAATTCAGAGAGAAGTGACTTCTGGGCCTATTGGGCAAAGCGGCAGCAAGAAGCAAAAGTTACAGCTGGCAGGATTTAGGTTAGATGGAGAAAGAACGTCCATGGATGAAGGAATGACCACAACTCCCACAGAGGTTTCTCAACAGGTGTTACAGCGAAGCCTGGGGGAGCTGAGTGTCCCCTGCTATGATGTAACAAGATCGAGAGCCCCCTTCTTCCCCAGATGCCTCTCATTCCACGCTGCTCTCCTATGCACACTTAGAACCACAGGGCGCTGGGGGAGCTAAGGAAGCTAAGTCGCTGTTTGCAGAGCCTGCGGCTGTTCACGGGGTCTGTTTGTGTTAACAGTTCAGCTCCGTTTCAAGAACGTGAGAGTGCGTATGCTTGGTTCACCCAGCCCTGTCAGGTCGGCTAAGCCTGTTGCTTGCTACAGACTCTCCCAGTCCTCAGAGACAATCCTTGTGTGCAGAGTCTGTCCGGAGTTTGCAGAAACTTCCTCATGTCTGTTTCTCTCTGAGCCTGTGTCTAGAGGCTCTTTCCAGGGTCTTTTTTTCAGAACTTATCTTTTTTTTTTTTTTAAGATTTTATTTATTAGAGAGAGAGAGAGGGAGAGAAGGAGCAGGGGGGAGAGGGACAAGCAGACTCCCTGCTGAGCAGGGAGCCAGATGCAGGGCTCGATCGCAGACCCTGAGATCATGACCTTAGCCAAAGGCAGACGCTTAACCAACTGAGCCACGCAGGCACCCTAGAACCTGTCTTTTTAAACAGTCTGTCCCTATTTCCCTATATATTAGATTTGCTTTTACGGCAGAAGCTGCCCTGAGTGTAGAACCGATCCCTGTCTACGGAGTTTGTCTGTGTCCTTGTCTGGGCTACATCTTTCTGCCTAAAGACAGAAAAGCTTCCTGTTTGCAAAGCTTTGTTTCCAGTACCTGTCCCTATCAGCAGACCCAGTTTCCTCTGCAGTAAGTGTCTTGTCTCTAGACTATGCCCCTGTTTGCAAAGCCTTTTCCTATTTCAGAGTCTGGTTCGATCTACAGAATCTGAGCCGTATTTGTACAATCTATGACATCTTTTTAGGGCCTTTAACTGTCTGCACACCCTGGATAGAAACTACCTGCTTGCAGGATCTATTCCAATGAAGAGTTATCACTGTCAGAGGTCACTGTGTCTATCTGGGAGCACATGTGTCTCTCTGCATTAACATATCCCTGTTTGCAGAGCCTCTGCCTGTCTGCACACTCTGTTCCTAATTCTATGTATAACTGTTAGCAGAACCTGCCCTTATTTACAGAGCCTTTACCTGTTTCCAGAATTCATCTTTTTCTATAAAGTCTGTCGCTGTTTGTAGAATGGGGCTCTCTACAAAATCCAGTCCTGTTTCAAGATCCAGGACCTCTGTGCTTGAAGACAAAGCTGATTTCCCTGCCAGCTCATTTCAGCAAACCCTGCCCTCTCTAAAGAGGCTGTCATTGTTAACAGAACCAGTCTGTTTGCAGAGCATGTGTGGGCTTACAAAACCTCTCCCTATCTGCAAAGTCTCTGTCTGTAGAGCCTCTGTCTGCAGAGCCAGTGTCTTTTTTCACAGTCTGGATCTCTTTGCAGAGTTCATGAGTGTTTGCCCAGCTTGGTCCCATCTCCCTGTATGCAGGATTTGAGTCTGTTTTCCAAGGCTATTCCTGAATGCACAGTCTGACTAAAGAGTTTTTGCTTGTTTCAAGAGCCTGCCTCTGTCTGGAAAGATGCTGTGCCTGTTGGCAGAGCCTTGCCTTTCTATGTACCTGTCCACATCTGCAGTCCATCCCTTATACAAAGAGTCCCTATCTTAAGGATTTGTCTCCATCCATATTTACAAAGCCTTTCCTAGTCTGCAAAGCTCCTCCGTACCTGCTGAGCCTATGGCTGTTCATAGAGTCTTTTTTGTATTCACCTTTGCTTGTTTGCCTGGCCTGGCTGAATTTCCCTGGGTGGGGTCTGTGTCTCTTTATGCAGGCTGTGCTTGTACACACAGATGGTCCCTGACCACAGAACTCCTTTTTGTCAGGGGACCCTGGCCTGTTGCATCCCTTTCTTCAGTCTGAGGAAGCCGTCCCTGTTTGCAGAGCCTGTGCTTATATGTAGAGCCTTTTTCTATCCACAGAACCTATCACTCTCTGTGGGTGTGGTCTCTCTTTGCATAGCCTGTCCCTAAGTCTGGAACACCTAGGCCTATTTGCAGCTCTGAATCCTGTAGACCAAGAACCCGTCTTTGTCTACAGGATTCAATCTCATTTCAAGAGCCTGTTTGCAGAGCCTTTCCTTGGCTGCAGAACCTGTCACTGTCTCCCGTGGCTGTCCCTGGCTGCAGATCTTGTCTGTCTGCATAGCCTGTTTCTAACTCCTTGTTTGCAGAGGTCCCTATGTTCAAAACCCATCCCTGCCCACAGAGCTTGGCCCTGTTTCAAGAGCACAATAGCAGACAACAAGCCAGGTCCCTGTTTGCAAAGCCTCTGTGCCAACGTCTGCAGTAGCTGTCCTGGTTTGCTGGCATTTGTGTACCAATAGGGCCCTCCTAGTGAAAGGCATGCTCTAGGATGACAGTGCTTGGGAGAGCGGCAGGTGGGGACAGTTCTTGCTTGGCGCCCAGCGTGCAGGTGGCCAGGGCCTGAGAACTCTGACTCTGTTTCCTCCCTCATTCCCGCCTGGCCTAGGATGGACATCGGCAAGGGCCTCCCAGCCATTGAGCGCCACAGGGACCTCCACATATGGATCATTGAGGTGAGGGGCACAACCAGACAGCGGGTTGTGACACAGAGAATATGCAGTCTCTGAGGCTAGGCTTCTCCCTCCCCCCCAACTCAGCGCTCCCTCCCTCCCTCCCTCCTCCCCACCCCACAGGGTCATGGGTGGGCAGGTGGTCCTGCTGCGTTGTCATAGGCGCCCTCCTCTCCCAGAACCTGAGGGTGGTGCCAGTCCCCGAGAGGGCTTATGGGAACTTCTTCGAGGAACACTGCTACATCGTCCTCCACGTGAGCATTCGGGGAGTCTGCCTGAGGGGTGGCTTGGCCCAGCTGGGGAGTGTGCGGAAGCAGACCAAGCTCCACCCCTGGCAGAGGCAGGCTGGCAGCCCTGGAATCCACCCCACCAGGGGGCTGCCGCCTTTGAGGCCTCTGCATCCTTCCCTCCCCATTCTGGACCTCCTGTCGGGGAGGCACCTGCCCAGTCCCGCCCAAGGCCCTGCGCATCCTGGATCTGTGTCCACCCCCCCCCTCACACACACAAACACCTGGGCCCTAGGTTCCCCAGAACCTGAAGGCCGCGCAGGGGGCGCCCAGCGACCTGCACTACTGGGTCGGGAAGGAGGCCGGCGCGCAGGCGCAGGGCGAGGCGGGCGCCTTCGTGCAGCACCTGCAGGAGGTGCTGGGCGCCGCCGCCACCGTGCAGCACCGGGAGGCGCAGGGCCACGAGTCCGACTGCTTCCGCAGCTACTTCCGCATGGGAATCATGTGAGTGCGCGGCGGGGGTCCGGGAGACCCGGGGCGACTCCCTTCTCCCTCCTGTGGGGGTGTGGGTGGGGGAGAGGTCTTTCCTGAGTTACAAATCTCATACTGTACAACCGGCCCATTTAGAGTGTAAATTCAGTGATTCCTAGTGTATGTATAGTCACAGACCTGTGCAACCGCCTCCGTCACCCCAAAAAGACGCCGCATACGCTTCACAACACCCCCCATTTCCCCTCAACCGTTTCTTCCCTCAGTCTGTATAGACTTGCCTATTCTGGGCATCTTTGTAAATGGACTTGCACAGCACATGACGTGGGGCTAGAACGCATTTTATTTATGTGTTTATCACTTACGGGATATTTGAATTGCTTCCACTTTGCGGCTGTTAGGGGTAACGCTGTTATGAACATTTGTGTGCATGTTTGGGGGGTGGGTTTTTTGTTTTTTCCAGTTTTATTGAAATAATTGGCATACATCACTGTATAGTTTGAGGGGTACAGCATGATGGCTTGACTTACAAGTATTGTGACAGGATCACCCCACTAAGTTTAGTTAACACCTGTCTTGTCTACAAGCTTTTGTGCGGTAGTGTTTTTCGCTTTTCAGATATATACCCAGGAGTGAATACCAATGTTCTTTTGCGTTTGCCTTTTTGTTACTATGCCCAGTAGAAATACGCCTTTGGCTATAAATTGCTTCAAATATGGATTAAATTAATAATTGCAATATATTGGGTTAAAACCATAGGAAAATGGCAATATTTGCTGTTTCATACAGTTAAACCTCACACATGCAGATAGTATAGCCAGGAGCATATTTGCACACGCGGAAAACACACCACTGTCTGGTGGGCACACCTACATACATCCGCACCTGCGTGCACACGTGTATGCGGTCGCCCAGATTCCATGCACTCCTGTCTATACTTCCACGGACAGCTCCCCCTATGCCCCCACTTGTACACAGACACATGTGTCTCCCCCCATGTGTGCTCACATCTGCACTCACTCCTGCACCTAGCAATGTCTGGTCTTCCAGGAGAGCCCATTCCCTCCTCAGCTACAGGAAAGGAGGCCTGGCCTCTGGCCTCAGGCATCTGGAGACCAACATGTACAATATTCAGCGACTGCTGCACATCCAAGCGGGGAAGCACGTGTCAGCCACCGAGGTGAGGGCTGCGGGGATGCTGCTCAGTGTCTGGGCTCAGGTCAGACTGGAGGGACTGCAGTGTAGGGAAGTGTGGAGGGTGGAGGTGCGGGGGGGGGGGGGTTGTTGGGGGAACACCATGGGCTGTCAGCACTCCCAGGTGGCCTATCTTGAATGAGGAGAGAAGAGGCGGAGTCAGGCTGCTAGCCCCACCCCGCCACCGGTCCTCTGACCCTGTTTTGTCATCCACCCCGTGGCATATGAAGAACCAGGGGAGGTGAGGCAGACAAAATGGTGCACCCAGGTGGTCCTCTTAGGCAGCGTAGTGGGAAGTAGCATGGTGTGGGGTGGGGGGTGCACAGCCCCACACTCTTCATGCACGTTGTCCCTATCACCCATAGGCGCACACATGGTCTCCCACCAGTCCCGCCAGGCCCACTCTAGTCTGCAGAGTGCCCATTACTTCCTTCTGTCAGGAACATAACGGGAAGTACAATCTTGTTAGAACATGACCGTCTGGCAGGGATTTGGTATCATGAACATCCGGGTGTTTGATGTCTGCAACGTGAACGCTGACACCTGAGGTGTGCACACTCCTGTCTCTATGGCATGTAGCAGCCCTGTGACAATCCCACCCGGGCTCACCCTCTGTCCCCACAGAGGCAGTGACCCTACATTCCTGGCCACACAGGGACAACATGCAGCCCCAGGTGCTGCCTGCCATATCGGCATAATTAGAGTCCCTCCTTTCACTCCCCAGAGTGTCTCTGTCTGGATGATAACTGCCCTTGTCGCTAGATAACACACTGCCCCCCACTCAGGCACATCACGTCATCACCCATGCGCTCACACACCTGTTCCCGTTGGGCGTGCCCCCATGTGTGTACACACGCGGATAGATACGCACGCCCCACTGGTGTACACACATGCAGCTGCCAACATACATTGAGCAGAAAGTGTCGTCGTCACGTACACCCTGTGAAACGCAGCAGGACCTGAAGTCACACATGCCTACAGATGCGCACAGCTACCCCCATGGAGTGACCTTCGGGGTCTCACGTGGTCACACAGAGGCATGCGTGCACACCGCAGTACGGGTCACATAGATGCGCAGTTGCCCACAGCTTCGTGCACACACGTGGACCACGCTCACGTAGGTGGAGATAGGCTGCCATATCCCTCCCCCCGGGTGCTGGCGGTATGACACCCTGTGTCCTGCCCTGCCCCCCTGACTCTGGCAGGTGGAGCTCTCTTGGAACAGCTTTAATAAGGGTGACATCTTCCTGCTGGACCTGGGCAAGGTGATGATCCAGTGGAATGGGCCCGAGACCAGCATTCCGGAGAAGGCGCGGGTCAGTGTCTGCCCTGGGAAATAAGGGGTGCAGGGTTCAGGGAGAAGGTTGATCTTCCAGGTGCCCATCCTCCAGCCACCCCGAGAGGTGGGCCTGGTTCTCCGCTACAGCCTCAGAAGCGCCAACTATGCTCAAGCTGAGCCCAGACCCTGCACTGGTATCCTTGGAGGCCAGGATACCGTGATGCCTCCCCCTGAGTCCAGGTTCTGGGAGCTGAGCTGTCACAGGAGGGCTCTGGGATGGATTATCTGAGCGTTGGGGGGGGGGGGGGCAGCATGCTGGGGAAGCCCTGACTGCCAGGTCCTGTCCTACAGGGCCGGGCCCTGACCTACAGCCTCCAGGACAGGGAGCGTGGTGGTCGTGCACAGATTGGTGAGGTGGATGACGAGGTCGAGGCCGCCGACCTCATGCAGGTCATGGAAGCTGTGCTGGGCTGCAGGGTGGGCAGCCTTCAGGCCACCACGCCCAGCAAGAGTATTAACCAGCTGCAGAAGGCCAGTGTCCGCCTCTACCAGTGAGCAGACCTTGGGAGTGAGCAGGGTGGGTGGAGTTGCCTGGGTCTGCATGTCTGTCATTACTGCAATAATGCAGTGTCTCTAGAAAGCTCTCCAGGAAAGGCCCCTGGGTTTCTGGAGCAAGCCATGTAGGGCTTTGGGCCCAGCCTGTACTCTTGCATGGCTGCCTTTCTGAGAAACCCATTGTACAGATAGGGCAACTGAGGCCCTGGAGGGCCGGGGAGCGGCCTAAGGCTCCACAGCAAGGCTGAGGTGACATCAAGACTGCAACTCAGGGCCCCAGACTCCATGCCTTCTGCCTTTGGGGGGACTAAAGGAGGCTGGAGTGGAGCCAGGCCAGAGAGGGGCTGAGCTGCCTACATCTGGATACCTCTCCCCCAGCGTTTGTGAGAAGGACGAGGACTTGGTGATCCAGGAGTTGGCGACCTGCCCACTAACCCAAGACCTACTGCAGGAGAAGGTGAGGCAGGCCTGGCCCAGCCACCTCATCCATCCCCACCCCACCCACAACCCCAACCCAGTCTGGACCATGTACTGACCAGTCCCCCTCTTGCTTCTAGAACTACTACATCCTGGACCAGGGTGGTTTCAAGATCTATGTGTGGCAGGGACGCAGGTCCAGCCTCCAAGAGAAGAAGGAGGCTGCCTTCAGCCGGGCTCTGGTGAAGCTGTTGGGCCCTGTCTCAAAGGGAGCTGCCCTTGGGTTTGAAGGGGGGGAGCCCTGCCCCGGGGTGTGAGGGAAGACATGGCAGTACCCTGAAATCTAAGCTAGGAGACATCCATGTTCCCAGGGTCTTTAATTAAGGAGAGGTAGTCCTGCCCTTGGGCCGGGAGGTGGATACATTGTGCCCTGGGAGCCTGTCTGATAGAGGAGGACATGACTTTGCCCTGGGGTCTAAACCTGGAGACAAAGTGCCCTGCCTGAGGATGGAGAACACAGGGCCCCCCTCAGGTACCAGGGACATGCAGCCTGCCCAGGGAGCCCTGACAGGGGTTGGGGAGCAGGTGACCAGACAGCACCCAAAGAAACCACGTGCAAAAAGGGAATGTGGCCCTGCCTTGCCGTCTGAGAAGCATACCGCTCTGAGCGCCTCCTCCTTTTTGAGGAGGGGAGACAGGGCTCTGCCTGGGGTCTGGGGTGCCGTCACGCCCGCCCTTCCCGAGGCTTAGACTAAGGGGACCTTGCCTGTCCTCAGGGACCTCAGAAAAGTCGGTAGTGAAGGAGCCAGCTTTTTAAGCGGGTCATGAGCTCGGTTAATGAATGCTGCTCAGGGCTCGGCTGAGCCGCAGGTCCTGCGGGTGGAGCGAGAATTGGGCCGTCGGGCCGCGCGCCTGACAGAACCCCCGCCCCAGGCCTTCATTCAGGCCAAAGGCTATCCGACCTACACCAACGTGGAGGTGGTGAACGACGGCGCCGAGTCGGCCGCGTTCAAACAGCTCTTCCAGACTTGGTCTACGAAACAGCAAAGGAACAAGAACCTCGGCGGGTTGAGTAAGCGGGAGGGGTGGGGTCTTGGGGGGCGGGGCCAGCTCGGGGCGGTACCCAGAACGTCGGTGGGATGGGAGTGAGGGCGTGGCTTGGCCTACGGGGGCAGGCGTGGTCGGCGCAGGGCGGGATCTGCGGGGCGGGGCGGGGCCGGCGCGGGGTGGCACCCAGAACCTTGGTGGGATGGGAGAGCGGGCGGGACGAGGCTGGGGGGCGTGGCCGAGGAGGGGCGTGGCCGGCGCGGGGCGGGGCGGCACCCAGAACCTCGGGGGGTCCGAAGAGTGGGCGGGACGAGGCCCGGGGAGTTGGGGAACCCCCGCACGGGGCCGATGCGGGGCCGGGTCTGGGTGGGATGGAGTGGGACCGACAAGGGGCGGCGCCCAGAAAGCGCCCCCGGGTGGGGGAACGCGGCCAGAGGGGGCTTCTTGAGTGATGGGCAGGATGGGGTTGGCTGGGGCGAGGACGCTAGTGACACCCTATGCCCTCCCTGATTCAGGTAAATTGACTCAGGTCAGGCTGGATGTGGGCCAGCTGCACAGTCAGCCTGAGCTCGCGGCCCAGCTCAGGATGGTGGACGACGCCTCCGGGAAGGTGGAGGTAAGGGTCATTAGCTTGGCTGGGGGAAGATGGGCACACAAGGGTAGGCTTTGTCTTCAGGTAAACGGTATGGCTGCTAAAGTGCCCCAAGTACGCGCAACTGCACAACACACAGCGACACCCAGGGGCATGCGTCCATGTACACACACCCTGCCTACAGCTTGCTCATACACAGCACGCTTGATCCATCTATAAAGCGGTGTTCGCATAACACTTGGCACACAGCACAGTAACACTTCAAGATACTTAATCGTGCCCTTTTGTTAAATATATGACACAACCATATATATAATACAGACGCATGTATGCACACCTTCTAATCGCACCCACCCAGCCAAGTTCATCAGCTGCAACCATGTAATTGTACAAATTCTACATTATACGTGATCACAGTCACACACAACACTCAACCCACAGGAACACACCAACATCGTACACAATCACATGTAGTCAGTCACAGCCCCACACAGCTGGCCACCTGTCTGGTCTCAGACCAGTGTCCAGGGAGATGCAGCGGTTGCATTGTGACATGTTATCTGATCCCTGGTAGAGCCCTTAATTCCTTGGGCCTCAGTTTTTATCTATAAAATGGGGGCAAAAGCTATGGTCCCATCTGGCCCCTGGCTGGTGTGGGGTACTGTAAGATTCTGGAAGCAGGACTTCCGGGCCTCTGTGAGGGGTTCTAGTTCTTAAGGTAGGTGGAGGTCAGAGAAAATACCATTTCTCCAAGGTGTCTTCCTATATTTCCCCTAATATGAATGGACAGAAACTGTTAGTAAGAAGGGACCAAGATAGGAGGAGACAGGGCAGGGCTTGGGGGAGCAGGCAGAAAACAGAGAGAGAAGAGACTGAGAAAGACAGAGTAGGGAGGAGACAGAGTGGGGGGGCGGTGGGATGAAGAGCAGGAGAGATGGGGTACACAGGGAGAGACAGAGGGGGATAGAGAAACAGGAGAACAAAGGTCTTGCCACTCAGGATCCCTCCCAGCAGGCCAGCAGGTGGGGGGAACCCCTGAGCCCAGATGCCTGGCTGCCAGATTAGGGCTGCTCCTGGGTAGCGCGTGTGGTCCATGTGGTCAGAAACAGCCTCTTCTGCAAAAGGCAGGATTCTGGTTGCTCTGCTCCAGACGACGTCTTCCCCAGAGAGAGCTGTCAGGCTCTGCGTGGGGACAGGATGCCCAGGCATTGTTCCTGCCCTTGTCAAGGCGGGCGTTGTTATGCCCACTTTACAGATGGGAAAAGCTGAAGCTCAGAAGGGTCTCCCTGCCCACACAGGGCCTACCTGGGATTTGAGGAGGCTCTGCCTGGCTCCAGAGCCCATGCTTGCCACCCACTAGGAACAGGAAATCACACTATTAAGTGTAAGGAAGTATTTTCCTTTCAGCCTTTGAACAGACTTTGTCTTTTTAAGTGACACTTGAAAAACGAGAATTTTCCCAAGAGCCCCGAGGCCTTGCATCTGCCCAGCTTCTGCAGCCCCAGCCTGAGCAGCAAGCAGCTGGGCCAGGACCTGCCTGCCCCAAACGTGCCTGTGGCTGGAGGGGGCAGGGTAGGGGTGGTGTGTGGCATGGCTCAGGTCTGTCTGGGCAGCCTCTGGAGTCCTCACTGCTTGCTCGTCCCGGGAACCACAGGCCAACTCTGTCCTGGCTGACAGCACACCAGTACAACCGTGGTGGGGCCCAGAGCGCCACGGGGAAAAGGATCAGCTGCAGATCCTTGCGCAAGCCCGGGAGAGCCGTCTTCTGCACGGATGAGGCCTGCCCTGAGGCTGAGGATCGCTCGCTGGCTGGGCACAGGTGGGGGGGCTGGTTCAGGTGAAGGAGCACCTGGGCTCACTGGTCCTCTGTCCCGCAGGTGTGGTGCATCCAGGACTCACGCAGACAGCCCGTGGAGCGCAAGCACCATGGACAGCTATACGCGGGCAACTGCTACCTGGTCCTCTACACATACCAGAAGATGGGCCGCGCCCAGCACATCCTGTACCTGTGGCAGGTGTGCTGGCCTGAGAGAGCGGGGTGGGCACCTGCAAGCCCCAGAGCTGAGGGTCTGAGAATGGAATCTAAGAGCTGCCCCAGGCCCTTACCACCCCTACCTGCAGGGCCACCAGGCCACCACACATGAGATCAACGGCCTGAACTGCAACGCCGAGGAGCTAGACCTCCTGTACCATGGCGCCCTGGTGCAGGAGCACGTGATCATGGGCAACGAGCCCCCTCACTTCCTTGCCATCCTCCAGGGCCAGCTGGTGGTCTTCCAGGTAGGGCCCACCTTGGAGGCTGCTCCTACAGCCTCCCCGGCTCCTCCATGTGCCCATAGCCCTTAGGTAAGGGCGAGGCTTCTCTTCAGCCCCAGGGCCCCGCTTACTACCCCTGGTGTCCCGGTGCTGTCAGTTGGGTGACCCCTGCCTGAGTCTCTTTGCTTGGTCCCCAGAGCCAGCCATAAAGCAGAAACACAGGTCAAGAAGCTGAGTTGGAAGGGAGTAGGGCCTTGCCTGGGGTCGCCATTTTCTGTCCTCAAGGCCTGGGGGAACCATGACCTTGGAGATGAGGGAGGGATCCATTGAGAAAGGGCCTGGTTCCCTATCCTAGGCTGATGGAATCCTCACCCTCTACACTCAGAGGGTCTGGAAGATAGTGGTGGCTTCAGGCAAGAGTCTGCTAGGCCCCAGGGCAGTTTGTCCATCACTGGGCTAGGGAGGAGGCTCCCAGGAGCCCTTGCCTCATCCTGAGACCCAGCCCTCTTGTAGGGACGCATGGGGCACAATGGGAAGGGGCAACCAGCATCTGCCACGAGGCTCTTCCATGTGCAAGGCACAGACAGCTATAACACCAGGACTGTGGAGGTGCAAGCCCGTGCCTCAGCTCTCAACTCCAGTGACATCTTCTTGCTGGTCACAGCTAGCACCTGCTACCTCTGGTTTGGAAAGGTACCTATAACCCTGGCCACTCGACTCATGCCTAGAGCAGTGTGCCAGGCCAGGGATGGCTCTACTCCACAGAGGAGGCAGACTTCATGTCCAGCCTCAGATAGGCCAGGAGTGGGGCAGGGGCAGGGCCACAGTGGGGAGCTGAACATGACAGGTAGATCTGGGAGTCTACTGGTCAGAGGCAGACCACGCCCAGGCCGCCTCCCCTCCTTCCTGCCTCGAGCAAGGAGCATGACCCTTCCGGAGTCTCTTGGGAAAAAGAGGAGGCCTAGTCCACTTTGCCAGAGTTTTCTCTGATCTTCAACATAAACCACAAATGGTCCTTGAGCCTGGAGTCCCCATCCCATTCTCTGGACCAGGAGAGGGTCCCAGTCCTGGGAGTGGGGAAGGGGAGATCCCTGGCTCATGTGTGCCCTGCCATCAGCCTAGGCCTCCGCTGACTCAGGCCCAGCCCCCCAGAGTCCCCTGAGAGTGGGGAAGGTGGGGCTGGAGGTGAAGACCCCTCCCCCTCAGGGCCTGACCCAACTCTTTGTCGGCCAGGGCTGCAGCGGTGACCAGCGTGAGATGGCGCGTATGGTGGTCACTGCCATCTCTGGGGAGAACAAGGAAACGGTGCTGGAGGGTCAAGAGCCTCCCCACTTCTGGGAGGCCCTGGGAGGCCGGGCTCCCTACCCCAGCCACAAGAGGTGACAGGGCTGGGAAGAGGGTGTTCTCCTTACACAAAGGAGGAAACTGAGACCCACAGAGGGTGGGTGATGACTTAAGAGTCATACAGAGAACTGGAGAGGCCACCCTAGAACTGAGGTCTCTTGGCTCCCCATTCCAGGGTTCCCAGGAGCACAGCCCACTCTTCACTCCCCAGCCCTGGGTCACTGGGATCAAGATGCCAGGGAGAGCAGGGGAGTGGCGCCCTCTTCTGGCCGAACATGCTCCCTGCATTGCCTAGTCCTGGACCTTCCCAGTGGCAGAGAGCAAGAGGGCAAAGCCCCATTCCCAGCCCACAGTCCCCAGGGGTCATTGTGCCGAGTGTGTGTGTGTGTGGGGGGGGTAATGTGACGTGTTGATAAACAGTATGTGTGGAGTGTGTGAAAGGACAAGGGTGTGTATTGGAAGGTAAGGCAGGGTGACGCCTTCAAGGGAGGAGGTTGCTGAGTCAGGGCCGCTGTGTGTGTCTGTGGGGCCTGGTTTATGCACTGTACTCCCCTCAAGTCCCCTGAGCATCCAGTCAGGACCAGGGGCTCCTCCCTCCTGGGGAGGGGAGGGCCCCAGCTTTACACGCCCCCCCCCCCCCCCAAAGCGCTGCTGAGCCAACCATCCCCTTCGCAGGGCCCACTCCTGGGAATATTCCTGGGGCAGCGTGTGTCACAGCTGGCTGTGGCTAGACAGGTCATGAAGTGGGCTTGCCCATTGACAGATGGGGATGGGGCCCAGAGAGCAGCGGAGCATCTCCAGAGTGATTTTATGGGCTGGGGGAGCCCAAAGGAGGGCCCGTGCCTCCCGCTCCAGGAGAAGCTGTTTCCCATGGTAGGGTAGGGGCTCTCTCTGCACCCCTCACAGCCTGGCTGCCCACACTGGCCAGGCTTCCGGAGGATGTCTCCAGCTTCCAGCCACGGCTGTTTGAGTGCTCCAGCCAGATGGGCCACCTGGTCCTCACAGAAGTGGTGTTCTTCAGCCAAGAGGACCTGGACAAGTATGACATCATGTTACTAGACGCCTGGCAGGAGGTAAGGCCTGGCTGGGTTTGAATGCGGGGGCGTCCGTGTCTGCGCAGCTGGGGTTGAATGGGTGTAACTGTGTTTCCAGCCATGTCAGGCTGCGGGTGAGTCTGTGCGATTGTGTGTGACATGGTAGCGCTGTGAGTGACTGCACTGTGTGACCAGGGACAATTCCGTGTCACTGCAAAGCTGCAGGAGACTCTGGCTGTGTCTGGGGCTCGTGTGCAATTGTGAGCAGTTTTGTAGTTGCGTCTGCGTGCCTTACAACGGCGTGATTCCTGGTGCCTGGGTGCCCGTGGCTAATGTGTCGGTGCGAGTGATTGCAAATTGAATGCGAGTGTATGTGGTTCCTTTGTGGTGACAGGGCTTGCCTCTGTGGAGTGGCCGTGTGGTCACGCACTGGCTATAACCGGGGAAACCAAGAGACTGGGAGACTGGCCGCAGTGTGAGTGACTGAGTGGGGGGCAGGGTTACCATGTGTCTGAGAGGCTACATGTGGCAGGTTTTCTGGGCTGCCTGGGTTTTTCCGGAGTGCGCACAACTGTATGATGGAGTGCAATCTTGTTTATGTGCAGCCGTGTGTGACTGTGGGTGACGGTGAGTGGCTGTGATTTGCTGGCTCTGTGGCAGTGGGGGATTGTGTGTCTATAGCTGTGATCATGTGTGTCTGTGACACTGAATGTGGCCGTGAGGCTTTTGTATCTCCATCTCAGACAAAAGCAAAGCCCTTACTACCGTCCACGTGACCTGGAGGCCCCCACTTCTGGGCCGATTTGCTTCCACTTCCCCTCCACTTGCTCTGCTCTAGCCACAGTAGCCTCCTTGCTGCTCCCTGAATTTGCCCAGGTGTGCTCAGGGCCTTTGCACTGGTTGTTTCTTCTGGTTAGAACACTCGACTTGCTCCCCTCACCTCCCCCAGATCTCTACTCAAATGTCACCTTCTCAGTAAGGCTCTCCCTGATTCTAACTTAAAATTGCAGTCATCCTCACCCCCCAACACCCACCACACTTCGTGTCTTCTTTCCCTGCCTTACCTTTCTCCATCTGATATAGTACATGTTTTACTTATTTAACTTACTATTTTTCTTTCTCCCCCCTGATAAAATGAAAGCTCTACAAGGGCAGGGATTTTTGCCCATTTTGTTTTTTCACTGTTGAATCCCCGGTGCCTAGAACAGTGCCTGGCACACAACACGTGCTCAATAAATATTTGTGGGTTGAATGTATACATGCATGCCTGTGACCCTCTGCCATGTGGGTGGAATGGCAGCAGGCCTGCTGGGTGTGCCTGGTTGGCTGGGATGTGTGCGGGACTGTGAGACCATTTAATGGATGGGAGTGGGAAGGAAGTGGTCAGCTCTGGGCAGCCCCTCCACTTGCCCAAGGCCAGGCCCCCTCTGTGGCCCAGATCTTCCTGTGGCTGGGGGAAGCTGCCAGCGAGCGGAAGAAGGAGTCGGTGGCCTGGGGCCAGGAGTACCTGAAGACACACCCGGCAGGGAGGAGCCCCGCCACGCCCATAGTGGTGATCAAGCAGGGCCATGAGCCTCCCACCTTCACTGGATGGTTCCTCACCTGGGACCCCTACAAGTGGACTGTGAGTGAGGCCTTAACTCCAAGCCCCAACCTACTCCAGGGAGAGGGGCTGCCCTGAGCAGACTGGGAGGAGGCACTGCCCTGTCTGGGGACCTCAAGTGTGGGTAGAGGAGCCCTGGTCTTGTCCTCAGGCCCCCTCCCAGGTCCCAGTGGTGCTCTCCATCCTGCCCCTGCCCTGATTCTGGCCCCCAGAACAACCAGCCCTGTGAGGAAGTGGTGGATGGCAGCCTGGGAGCAAGACCTGCCATAGCTGAAATAACAGCAGTGAGTATTGGGTCCGCCAGGCTCCCGCTGGGGACTAGGCTTGGTTGGCATGGTCTGGATGGGCAGAATGGGCAAGGACGGAGCCAAGCCCGGGTGGGTGGCAGGGTTTGCAGTAGGGGCAAGAGGGCCAGTGGGCTCAGTGTGGCCTCCCCGTGGGAGCCTCTCCCCCGTCTCCCCAGCCTGAGTCCCCTCTCCGGGCAGGAACTCAACAACTTCCACCTGTCTAGAGGGCCAAGCAATGGCAGGACAGGCCCCTTGACCCTGCGGAGACTCGAGGGCTCCCAGGAGGTCTCAGGGAATGAGCTGCAGAGAGGCCCCAAGGCCGGTGGCACCGGCACTGGCAGCTACCACAGCAGCCCCAGACTCAGCATCAGTGGGAGCCTGCCCCGAGAACAGCTAATGCACCAGGCTGCTGAGGACCTGCCAGAGGGCGTGGACCCAGCCCACAAGGAGGTCGGTGCCCGAGGCCCCCTGCTACTCGCTGCCCCAGCACTGATGCATCTAAAACTCAGCTGGAGGCGCCCGGGGCATGACCCACTGATGGTGGGCAATGGGCAGGCTGCCCGGGGAGAGGGGTCTTCCAGATGGGATAATGGGCAGAGAGATCTGGGGGAGGATCGCACCACTGGGTGGATGGGACGGGGTTCTGGGATCAGTTGACACCCTGCCCCTGTACCCTCTCCCTCCCAGTCCTATCTCTCCGACTCTGACTTCCACGATATCTTTGGGAAATCCAAGGAAGAATTCTATAGCATGGCCAAGTGGAGGCAGCAACAGGAGAAAAAGCGGCTTGGCTTTTTCTGACCCCAGGCCCTGCCCCTGCCTGTGCCACCCACATGGGCAGGACCTTGGGTACCTCCCCCACACATACCTGAGCTCCCGGGGAGACCCCACTGGCACACCCTAGTCGGAGACTCCCGGGTCACCCCCTCCACCCCAGTCAATAAAAGCTGGTGGTCCTCACAAGGTGTGGCATGCGGGTTTTCAAGTCTGGATCACTCAGTTGGTCCACCCCTGGGGGGAAGGGGCCTCTGGGACTGCAGGGGGTAGTCTGTGACGTTTTCCGGAGGACTGAGCTCTCTCCACTGTCTTCCATGGAGAGGTTTGTTTCTCACTGGTCCTTCCTGCCCAAGGGGACAGACAACCCTCCTACTCACAGCGTGAGTGTGGGGCAAGTGGAGAGAGAGAGAGAGGTGCTGGGGCTCCTCTCTCCACATACATGCACACGCACGTGCACACACAAACACACACACACACTCGGGTGCCCTTATAGGAATTTTCTGGCATTCCAGTGAAGAGACCACAGGTCTTAGTCTTATCATTTTTATAAAAACCCTCACCCCAGGGCCAGGCCAGAGGGCGGAGGGCTGCAGTGTTTGTCCTAACGGAACTGAGGAGAGCTCCAGGGACTGGGGCTCCTGGGACCCCAGAGACGCAGCAGCACAGACGGTATGTTAGAGCTGAAGGCAGTGTGGGGCCTCTAGCTCCGAGTGAAAGGTCGGGAGCAGCCACACCAGCCCTGTCCCCGGTGGGGACGGAGGGCCTGGCCTGCTTGGGGCAGCCCCCGTCAGAACCCCCAAACCTAGTCCTGGAGAGACACCTTCACAAAGAGGGTGGCGGATGGGTGCTGGTCTCCGTTCTTTGACAAGAGGTGGACATGGCGGTATCCTGGCAGGGGGGATGGGCAGGAAAGAGCACACAGAGAGTTCCTCCGGTCATTCGGTGAGGATGCCTCAAGGGACAATGGCTCTGCCTCCTCCACTTGTCATCCCCTCCCCTCCACATACACTCACCTTGCTTGAGGCTGCCCAAGGGGATGGTGCTCTGGCCGATGAAGTCGTTCTTAGAGGAGGCATCATAATCCTCCACCACAAAGCGCACGAGCGCAAGCTCAGGCACCACCACCTCAAACTCAAACTCCGTGTCCCACCATGGGTTGAACCCTAGGAGTACAAGCCCCACATCAGCAGCACGGACACCAGCTCCAGGGGGCGGGCCCCACCCAGGCCCAGCAAGTACCGTTATTGGTGACCACGGCAGTCTGGCGGCTGGCCACGTCCCGGCCCACACCGTGGATCTCCACGGTCACCTTGGGGTCCACAATTGAATTCTTATTCTTGTTGACTTTTGGCAACTGCTGCCCGGAGATGACCTGAGGAGAGGCCAGGGACAAAGGGCGTTCGGGAATGATAGCAGGGAGGGAGGCCCATGGGCTCCTGTCCCTCCTGTGGCTGGCCATACCCTGACACTGAGTCGCTTCCGGGTCCACCAGGGCCCCTGAGCCAGGGCACGTGAGTTAAAGGTAGAGTTCGGGTCTCGCAGGAAGGCAGGCTTCAGCACATAGCCGCAGGCCCCGTTGTCCCGGAAGCGGCCCTGGTACACATCCATCTCTGGGCCAGGTGTCTGGAAATTCAGGGCCACTGTAGCCAGGATAGAGCAGTCACAGGCTGTGGGCTGGTCTCAGGGGCCCTAGAGCCTAGTCTACTCAGGGCACCCTGAGGCCTTAGGGTCATATGGTGAGGCAGAAGCAGGGTCCAGCACCACTCCAATGCCTCCTGCCCTCCTGCCACCTCACTGACCCATCACACCAGCCTCACATTCCATTTCTGGTGTCAGAATTCAAAGGACTAGTGTGCTAACCATGCGATTTCGGATCCTGCCTTCCTGGCCGGGGGCTATTTCCAAACCGAGACTACCAGCTCCCGAGCCCACAGGTCCCTGTGTCTGGTCCCAGCTGGTCCCCAGAGGCTCCTGACCCCTGGCCCTCTGGACGGAAACCCTCCCCAGGCTGCCTCCCGGCCCCATACCGATCTGGCAGCCCCCATTCCACATCTCCACGGGGCTGTAGTTGGAGGAGTCCGTCCTCCACCCAGCGGGGTAGATCCGGCTCAGGTGACTGACGTTGTGGCGAACGAAGCTGTTTCCTGCAAAGGGGAGGGTGCTCAGACGCGCAGGCCGCCTGGTGAGCCCGAGCCCCCCACCTCTGTCTGGTAGCAACAGGGAGTGCCAACTCTGGGCATGTCCCGGGCAGTGGAGCCAGGCCGGGCCCGGGCCAGTGCAAATGGTCAGGCGGATGGCCAGCACCCTGATGATGCAGGGCTGGGGCTCACCTGATTCTTGGAGCAGTCGGAGGGCGCGGTTCTCAGAGAAGGATGCCATCTCATAGAAAGCCTGCCCTGGGGTGCCAGAGCTGGGGAAGCCCCCAAAGTGGACACTCTTGCAGTAAATGACCATATCGGAGAGCTCCTTCACTAGCCTGAGCTTGTCCTCCTGGGGGCCATGGGGAGGCCCAGGTTAGATTCGGAGGTTGGGGCAGGTGGGCACTGAGAGAGCCAGAAACCCAGACACAGACAGACAGAGAGGGAGACAGACAGAGAGAGGGGGCAGAGGGTCTGAGTGGCAGCCGCAGAGAACCGAGACGATGGGGGAGGGCCCCAGGGCTGCCCCCTCCCCCACTGCTCCCCCTCGAACCCTGGGCTTGCGCTGCACGCGGCTCCTCACGGCCTCGTCCTCCATCTCAGCAGCCTCATCCTCATCCGACACGACAGTGGCTTCAGGGCCACCCTCCCCGCCAGGGGGCAGGAGCCCCCCAAGCTTCTTCCCCTTCAGCAAGATCTTCCCCTTCAGTTGCTAGGAAGGGAGGAGCAGCTTGTCAAGACCCAGCTGGCCTCCCCGCCAGTCCCCCTGCCCTCTCGTCTGGGTACCCCCATGCCCACCGCGAACCTCAGGGGAAGGCAGACTTGTGGTGACCCCATCCAGCGGCCGGTCCAACAGCATGGGGCCCAGGATGGTGCGCAGGTGTCGCGCCATCACACGCTGCTGCTCCAGGCTGCAGTGGTTCTCCAGGGACAGGATGACGGGGTAGGGGGACGCCTGGAGGCCCCAGGGCAGGTTAGGAGGGGGGGCCGCCCCTACCATGGCCCTCCTCACCCGCCAGGGGCGCGCGCAACCTTGAAGGCGTAGTCCCGGATGGCCCTGAGCACGTCGCAGAGGAGGATCTTGGACGTGAAAGTGTAGCCGTGGTAGATGACCGGCTCCTGGTTGGGGCCGTCCCAGCAGTCCAGCTCCAGGCAGCGGCAGCCTTTGCACAACGCCCTGCGGGTAGGCGTGACGGCTAGGCCCTTCGACCCCGCCCCCAGGCCGCCCGGCCCCGCCTCCGCCCCGGCCCCGCCCCCGCCTCGGGCCCCACCGGATGTAGGCTTCGGTGCTGCTGGGCCCCGTGAGCTGGTCTTCCAGCAGGTAGGTGTTGTGCGAGGAGGACATCAGGTAGTGGCTGAGCGGCTGGCTCATGTCCTGGTACACCCGCCGGTGCGCCAGGCTGAAGGCGCTGCCGTCGGCGGACAGCAGGTACATGAGGAAGCCGTCCTTGGTCATCTGCCGCTGCGCCTTGGCTGCGAAGGAGGAGGCCGGCGCCAGTCAAAACCCTTCCGGCAGGGCCAGCCACCTCCAGGAGACCTTCCGGCGCCACTGCTCTGGGAGGGGAGCCCTCTGCTGTCCTTGCCTCCCTGTCCTGAGCTGGTCCTTGATATCTCTCGGAGGGGGTGAGTTTGAGTCAACCATCAGACTGTGACTACCCCACGGTGGGGGCCCTGTCTTCTCCACGGCCCCCCATACTGTGAGGCCCCCTGAAGCCAGAGCCACATCTCCTCCTCCTCTGGGCCTCCAGTCCGAAGCCCCTCCAGGAAAGGGCCCTGACTGTCCATCTCAAAGCCTGGCTCAGGATGGAAGCAGGAAAAGGGTTTGCTTTCTCAGCCTCCTCTCTATTTCCTAGAGGAGGAGTCCACAAAACCCCCTGGAAAAGGAACCAAGAGAGGGGTAGTGATGCTGGAGCCCTGTCTCCCATCTGCTTGCTTTCATGGGGCAAGCAAACACTGACCAGGGTGCCCCCCTTCCCTCCAGCTCCCTATCCTCGGGCTGTAGTCTCCCCAGGGGTCTCCCCGCCCAGTGTGGCCCCAGGGACTGCAGGCCAAAGGCCCCAGCCAGGATCTCACCAGTCTCACTGGGCTCATAGCGCTCAATGAGGGAGAGGGCCAGTGCAGGCCCTGCCGCCTCCTCCCGCTGCTGGTGCTGCAGGAACATCACTAACTGGTCCACTGACAGTGTTGCCCTGGAGCCGGCCGCCTGGGCGAAGGTGCGGTCAATCTCCTGCCGCTGGGTCAGCATCTTGTAGAAGGCCTCGATCTCATCATCCTCCAGAGAGTCCGTCTGGGAGTGGTCACACTCCTGCAAGGCCAGGTGGGCCTGCTCAGAGCAAGCTCCTAACTCGGGTGCGGGGCCCACTGCCCCACGAACCCAGCCCTCAGTCCCTGCCTCACCCTGAAGATCTTCCGGGCGTAGCTGTCATCCACCTGGATGTTGAGCTCCTTCAGGAAGTTCTGCAGCTCCTTGAAGCTCATCTTGTTGTCCTTATTTTTGTCAGCTTTTCGCAAGCAGGAGTGAATCCAGCTGGGCAAGAAGTAAGGAAAGAACCCAGGAGCCCTGATACCCCCAAGGTCCCAACTACAGCCAGGTTTCAAGCCCAGGGTCAACGCCTGGGCCCAGATGGACTGAGGTCACCTACAGACAAAGCCCCTGCAGGCCTGACACACTGCACACCGGCATTCCAGGACAAGACCCCAGGGCCTTTTCCGAGGATGTTACATCCTATTAAGGGGTCTTTTTCCTATTAACTGTCTTTGAACCCTTTCACATTTAAAAAAAAAAAACAAAAACATTTCTTTTCTCACTGTGGAAGAGTTCGCTATAGACAACTTACAAAATGCAGAGAAGTAAACAAACAAATCCCCCATAGTCCTGTCACCCAGGTATAATTCCTGTTAACATTTCAAAGTATGTCCTTCTGGTTTTCAATACATAATTGTTAGACAACTTGACTAAAGCACTTGAAGCTTATTTTACAAGAAACAGCAAACTTGAAGCCACAGAGCAGAAGGTGAGGGCACCAGAAGCAAAACCAAAGCCTGCATCACGCTGTCACGATGCGGGCACTTAGCCCCCACTTTTCCATGATCTCTGGCCCCTCTCCCCTCAGACTTGACCTGCAGAAGTCAAGAAAGACGACCTCCACCTTCCACAGAAATTAAAGAACAAAGACAATGAAAACAATTTTTTAAAAAATGACAGTAGGTTTTTAGAAGTCACACAGGAAACAACATAAAAATGATGCCATGTAAACCTTAAATAATTCTGAGGGTCAAATAAAGAAAAAATAAAGCCATCCAGAAAACACTATAATGACCCTAATAGCCAAATGAGAAACGGCCATAAGCTGACCTTTTGCAAACATTCTCGGTAATCAAAGATACTAACAATTTGCAAGCGAGATGCAATTTCTTAAACTCTAAGATCAGCAGTTGAAAAGTCTATTACCCAGTACAAGGAGGGGTGACGTGCCATGGACACTCCCATCCACCACTTGGGTAAAGGAAATTGTCAACCCTTGGGAAAGTGATGCAGCGATAGAGCTAAAGCTCGGAGCTGTCCCATCACTGGACTCGCTCGTTCCACTTCTGGGAATCTGTCGGTAAGGAGATACTCCTAAATACCGAGGGCTTTTAGAAACATAGTTCTTTGCGATGCCACTTATAGTAGTGAAAGACTGAAAATAAATGTTCCACACTAAAAGAAGGGATCACTAATTTACAGGCATCTACTCAATGGAGTATTACACAGTCACTACAGCTTTTGATGGAGGCTGTACTAACACAGGGAAAGAGTTATGACATACGGTACACAGAAAATGGATATCGGTGTAAGATCTCCACTATTTTTGGCAAATGCATCATTAGGCAAATTGAAATGCAAAAAAGAAGATTGGGGGCAGAACCCACATATTGGCAGTTTCATTTTGTGGGCCTTTAAAACTTCATTCTAGGGCGCCTGGGTGGCTCAGCCGGTTAGGCATCCTACTCTTGGTTTTGGCTCAGGTCATGATCTCAGGGTCATGAGATCGAGCCCTACCTTGGGCTCCACACTCTCAGCAGGGAGTCTGCCTGAAGATTCTCTCCCTCTCCCTCTGCCCCTCCCTGTGCACATGCAGTCTTTCTCTCTAAAATAAATCAATAAATCTTTTTTAAAAATTAAAAAATTAAAAGAAAACTTCATTCTAACATAGCCATATTTTATGTATATATTTACATGAAATAATAATTATGGCAGAATTCCAGGTTAAGAAAAAAAATCAAGTTCAGGGGCGCCTGGGTAGCGCAGTCGTTAAGCACCTGCCTTACGCTCAGGGCGTGATCCCAGGGTTTTGGGATCAAGCCCCGCATCGGGCTCCTCTGCTGGGAGCCTGCTTTTTCCTCTTCCCACTCCCCCTGTTCCCTCTCTCACTGGCTGTCTCTCTCTGTCAAATAAATAAATAAAATCTTTAAAAAAAAAAAAAATCAAGCTCAGAGTGGTCCAGCCAAACATGAAGTCCCCATGAGAATTGTTCGTCAGCAGGCTGGGATGGCTCTATGATCAAGGGCTAGGTAACAAAACCGTCCACCCTCCAGAGGGCACAGGACTGCCAAGGATAAGCCAACGCTACAGAACGGGACTTTTAAGAAAGCTCAAATTCAGGCAGAGGTAGTGTTGAAAAAAATACTTAAAAAATCTATGAAATGCTGAAAAGCACAGAGGAAGGAAACTAACAGAGCTCGAAGTATGTCCCTCGAAGCAGCTGGATAACACTAGCAATGAATAATCAGAAAATGAAATTAAGAAAGGAATTCCAACAAGTAGCCTCAAAATGAATTACAATACTTGGGGGGCGCCTGTGTGGCTCAGTCATTGAGTGTCTGCCTTCGGCTCAGGGAGTGATCCTAGCATTCTGGGATCGAGCCCCGCATCAGGCTCCTCCGCTGGGAGCCTGCTTCTTCCTCTCCCACTCCCCCTGCTTGTGTTCCCTCTCTCGCTGGCTGTCTCTCTCTCTGTCAAATAAATAAATAAAATCTTAAAAAAAAATCGCCAATAAGAACATTACAATTTTTAAAAAATATATAAAAAAAATAAAATACTTGGGAATAAAAATTTTTTTTTAATGTATAGCTTATAGTCTGAAAACTACAAAACACTGTTGAAAGACATTAAGGAAGATCTAAATAAACAGAAAGATAGCCATATTTACAGATCACAAGATTTGATATCATTAAATAGGGAATACTCTCCGGATTGATCTACAGACTCAACCACCCCTATCATAATCATGCTGGCTTCTCTGCAGAAATTGATCCTAAAATTCACATGGAACCTCAAGGCAGCCAGAATAGTCAAAACAATCTTGCAAAAAAAGAACAGGGGCACCTGGGTGCAGCAGTTGGTTAAGTGTCCAACTCTTGGTTTCGTGAGATCAAGCCCTTGGAGTCTGCTTGAGATTGTCTCTCACTCTCCCTCTGCCCCTCCTGCTCCTGCTCCTGCTCTCTCTCTCTCTAAAATAAATAGATCTTTAAAAAAAAAAAAAAAAGAACAAATTTGGAGAACTCACACTTCCTGATTTCTAAACTTACAAAGTTACAGTAACCAAACCATTGTGTACTGGTGCAAGGATAGACATAGATAAATGGAATAAAACTAACAGCCATGAAGATAAACCCTCTTGGGGCACCTGGGTGGCTCAGTTGGTTAAGCATCTGCCTTCAGCTCAGGTCATGATTCCAGGGTCCTGGGATCGAGCCCCTTGTCCGGCTCTCTGCTCAGCGGGGAGTCTGCTTCTCCCTCTCCTTCTGTCCTCTCTCTCTCTCTCTCTCACTCTTGCTCTCTCTCAAATAAAATCTTTAAAAAAGAAAAGAAACCCTCATATTTATGGTCAATTGATTTTTGATGAGGGTGTAAAGACAAGTCAATGAGGAAAGAACAGTCTTTTCAACAAATGGTGCTGGGACAACTACCTATATGCTAAAAAAATGAAGTTGAATCCCCCACATCACACCACACACAAAAAGGAATTCAAAATGAAGCAAAGACTTAAATGTAATAGCTAAAACTATAAAACCTTTAGAAGAAAATAATAAGAGTAAACATTAGTAATTTGGGGTTAAGCGAAACCTTCTTAGACATAACATCAAAAATCACAAGCAACAAAAGCAAAAAGTAGCTGGATTAGACTTCACCAAAACTAAAAACTTGTGCTTTAAATACCATCAAGAAAAAGAAGAGAACCCACAGAATAGGAGAAATTATTTACAAAGCAGAATTATGATGGGACTTATATCTAGCATATATAAACAACTCTTACAACTCAATAATAAGACAAATAGCCCAATTAAAAATGGCACCAGAGACGTAAATAGACATTTCTCCAGAAAAGATACAGGAAAGCAAATTAAAAAAAAATACTCAACAGCACTAATCATTAGGGAAACACAAATCAAAACCACAATAAGATACCTATCAAAACCCAAACCAAACCAAACCAAAAAACCCAGAAAATAACAAGTGTGTTAAGGACTTGAAATCAGAACCCTTGCGCACTGCCGGTGGGAGGATAAAGTAGGTCAGATGCTGTGGGAAACAATATGGTGGTGCCTCAAACAATTCTAAGTAGAATTACCCTGGGATCCAGCGACTCTGCTTCTGGGTATCTACCCAAAAGAACTGCAAGCAGGGTCTCAGAGAGATATTTGTTCAGCCATGTTCACAGCAGCATTATGCACAACAGGAAACAGGTGGACGCAACCCAGATGCCCATCAAAGCATGAATGAAAAGACAATATATAGATAATGCAGACAGTGCATTATTATTCGGTCTTAGAAAGAATGGAAATTGGACACCAGCTACCACATGGATGAACCTTGAGGACATTATGCTAAGTGAAACAAGCCAGTTGCAAAAAGACAAATACTCTGTGATTCTACTTGTCTGAAGTGCCTAGGGTGGTCAAATTCAGAGAGGCAGAAGGTAGAATGGTGGCTGCGGGGGAGGGGGGGTCGGGGCTGGGGAGTGTGGATTGCAGGTGGAAGAATGAGAAATTGTTGTTTAATAGGGATAGAATTTCAGTTTTACAAGATGAAAAGAGTTCTGGAGATGGACCGCATGACAATGGGAATGTACTCAACACGACTAAAATGGTTGAAGATGGGAAATTTTATGTTATGTAGATTTTACCCCAAGTAAAGATTTTGAAAAAATAAATCCATTTAAAAAAGAGCTTAAGAGGGGCGCCTGACTGGCTCAGTGCAACTTTTTTTTTTTAAAGATTTTTAATTTATTTATTTTGGAGAGAGAGAAAGAGCATGTGTGAGCAGGGGGAGGGGCAGAGGGAGCGGAAGAGGGAGGAAATCTCCAACAGATTCCCAGCTGAGCACGGAGCCTGACTTGTGGGGCCCGATCTTACGACCCTGAGATCATGACCTGAGCTGAAACCAAGAGTTGGATACTTAAATGATTGAGCACCCAGGTGCCTCTGAGCATGCAACTCTTGATCTTAGGGTTGTAAATTCAAGCCCCACATTGGCTGTAGAGATTACTTCAAAATAAAATCTTTAAGGGGCGCCTGGGTCGCTCATACAGTTCAGCATCTGCCTTCAGCTCAGGTCATGATCTGAGCCGGCTTCTCCCTCTCCCTCTGTCTGTCGCTCCCCCTGCTTGTACTCTCTCTCTGTGTCAAATAAATAAAATCTTTAAAATAAAATAAAATAAAATAAAATAAAATAAAATAAAATAAAATAAACTTAACAACAACAAAAAGTGGGCAAAGGATCTGACAGATATTTCCTCAAAGGATCTGATAGACATTTCTACAACTGATGGATAAACACATGTAAAGATAGCTGACATCAGTAGCTATCGAGGAAATGCAAATCGAGACCACAATGAAATACCACTTCACACCCACAAAGGTGGCTACGATAAAAAAAAAAAAAAAAAAGCAGTAACAATAGTAACCAGCCTTAGCGAAGATGTGACAAATTGGAACCCTCATAGGCTCCTGGTGAAAATGTCAATTTCCTGGTTGGGAAACTGCAAGTCCTTCAAAAGGTTAAACTTACAGTTACCATAAGGCTTATAAATTCTAGGTATATGCCACACAAAACTTCTGCACCAATGTTCATAGCAGCATTAATGCATAAAAGATCCAGAGTGAAAACGCCGCTGTCCATCAACTGCTGGCTGGATAAATAAGCAGACCGTGGACTATTATTGAGCCACGAGAAGGAACGAAGTGGTGACTCACACTACCACCACAGGGATGTACCTGAAAGACCGGCCCGTGAAAGAAGCCAGTCACTAAAGACTGTGCGATTCCATTTACAGGAGATGTCCAGAAAAAGGCAAACGTAAAGAGCCAAAAACTAGATCAGTGGTTGTCTGCGGCTGGGGGTTATGGGGAAATGGGGCCTGGCTGCCAATGGGTACGGGGTTCTTTTTAAGGTGATGAAGGTGTTGTAAAATTACTTGTAACTTTGTATACACTAAACAGCATTGACGTGGACACTTTAAGCAGGTGAATTACATGGTATGTGAACTGTATGTCAATAAAACTGTCATTAAAATGAAGGAGCTGGACTGGTTCCGCCCTCCTCCTCTGTACCAGAAGCCTGACCACTTTGAATCACAGGCTGGTGTGCTGTTGGGCCTCCAGACTGGGAAGCGAACTTGTTTTAAGCCTACGGGCTGGCCTGCACATGAGGCCCAGGGAAACTTGATCCACTCCCTGAGGAATGGCACTGGGGGTACCATGGCCTTCCAAATTCCGAGAGAAAAAAAAATGTAGTAACTCCAAGAAACATGATTCAAACACTCAGGACTCGGTCTCCCACGGGAGCAGGCTGCTGCCATTAGCAGAACTCCATGCTGGTTACGGGGGGAGAAGAGGGGACATCGGGGGCTGCACTGAGTAGACCAAACAGGGCTCCAGGTACCTTCTCTGCTTCCCTTCCGCTACGGACTGAACTGTGTTCCCCTCAAATTAATATGTGGGATCCCTAACCCCCAATATGATAGCATCTGGGGATGAGTTGTGGGGTGCTTACATGAGGTCATAAGGTCATCAGGTGGAGCCTACATGAGAGAATTAGTGCCCTTATCAGAGAAGACACCAAAGATCTTCTCTCTCTCTCTCTGTCTCTCTCTCTGCCATGTGAGGACACAGTGAGCAGGCAGCCACTCACCAGCCAGAAGAGAGCTCTCACCAGAAGCTGACCGTGCTGGCACCCAGACCTTCGGTCTCTAGCCTCCAGAACTGTGAGAAGATTCATTTCCGCTGTGCAAGCCACCCAGCCTGTGCTGTCGGTATGACGGCCCGAGCGGGGTATCCTCCACACCCAGGCTGCCCTGGCGATGACCACAGCCGGCACCCGCAGGCTGGGCGGACCCGCTGCTGCCGGAAGGATACTGCTGCAGCTTCTGCCTCTGGTCCATGGAGCCCGAGTGGTGGATGATCTTATGCAGGCCCCGCACCCAGTGCTGGGCCTCCGCCGGCGACGGGGAGATGAGGTCTAGCGTGTTGCGCTGGTCCTTGAAGACGATGGAGAAGCAGCGGTCCTCAGGCACATCCCGGGCAAACTTCTCCATGCCCTCCGTGCGGTGGCCCTTCCGCACCTCCTGAATGTCCTCAATGGAGACTGCAAGAAGGGGATAGGTGGCAGAGAGAGCTGTGAGGCCAGTCCCTGCCCCCGGTGTGGCCAAGGCACAGTGTGGGGACACAGAGCTGGGGCGGGAGCTCAGGCCTGGATCCAGAGACAAGGAGGGGGGCAGCAGGATGGACAAGGGGAACGCAAAGGAGGAAGGAGGACAGAGACTGAGGTGGAGGAGGAATGTGAGACACAGGGGAACCAGGGGCGGGGGTGGACAGAGGGAGAGACTGACCCTAGAGAAGGGCACCTGGGACCCCAGGCTCCGCTGTTCCTGGACTGGGAGGCAGGAGGGCCCCTGGGAGAGGACTAGGGCAGGGCAGGGCTTTTAGAGATGGGGAGAGACCATTCTGGAGCTTGGAGCCTGAGGCGGACAGGATACATACCCTCCTAATCACACTTGACTTTGGACCATCTTCCCCTCAGATGGCCCTGAGAGCCCGCGGCCCCTCTCATGACCATGCGGGAGCCTGGAGCCACCCTCCAGCAGCCCTGGCCCCAGGGTGGGGGGGCACAGGAAGAAGTGCTTGTGCTGCAGCATAGACACGACCTAGCCCGGCGTGTGTCCACGTGGGTCCTGACCTCAGGGAACCCCTTGGCAAGAAGAGTATGGGAAGGCTCTTGCTCTCTAGGACCCCAAGAGGTGCCCTTAGGGGTCTGAGAGAGTACATCATTCTGCCCTTAGGAACTGGGGGGAGAGCCGTCCTGTCACACCCCAGCCTTCCAAGCTTCAGAGAGCAGCAAGGCCCTTGCCCTCCACCCCCACCTCCAGGGTGCCCTTCCTGGCCTGGATGGCAGCCAGTCCCACCAGCTGGGCTCATGCTAAGCTGCCCAGCATCCAGGTCCAGGCTCTGCCCCTGCTCCACCTGTGTCCTGAGCCATCCACATCCATCTGTCCTGGGTCCTAGACCAGCTCCAGCTGCAAGCTCACCCGTCCTCCCCATGCCTGCCTGAGCTCTGAGTGCCCAGAGGCCTCCTAGTCACCCACAAGCCCCACGTGAAGGGATGTGCCCAGCCTGGGCAGCAGGCTCCCAGAGTGGGACATGTGAGCCCGGGCCATCTGGGGTGCAGGGGATATCCCTGCTTAATCCCTCTGCCCACAGCCTCCTGTGCCTGCTAGGCCCAGGCCAGCCCCCGCTGCCCCGGGCTGGGAGTGAAAACAGGAAACCTGAGCCGGGCAGCTCCTGGCCAGCACCCCCACCCACGCCAGAGAGAAAGTCCAGATGCCTGCCCTGCTGATAATGCCTTGTCTGCCTCTGGGAGCCAGAGTGGAGGGAGTGGAGTGGTGGCAGGATCAGGGGAAACTTAGGGAGGAAAGAGCAGAGAGAACTGGGGGCGCTGCTCCACTCCTTCACCTGGCCTCAGTTTCCCCGAGGGTAGAGCGCATCTCGGGACAACTGTCTCACTGCTCACACAGAGAAGGGAAGCAGCCAACAGGCATGCTCAGCCTGAGAGCCGCCTCAGTGTGTCTGACATGGAACAGAGCCTCTTCTGGCCACATTCCTCACCTGAGCACACCGGAGCCCGACCCCGCACCTCTCACCCCTGCAGCCCCTCTGGTCAGGTGCAGGACGCTCACTCATGCCCCTTCCTCATTCTCGCCCCTGCACCTTTGCTCACACTGGTCTCCTGCCTGGAATGCCTCTCCTGCTCTTGTGCTCTCAGCCCTCCCAGCATGAGGGGCTCATCTCTCCAGCCCCCATCCCTACTCTTGTCTCTGCCCCCAGGCCCGCCACCAAGTGCCAGGGAACCAGGCATATGTACTGGCTGGTGAAGGGGGGGCGTCTCTCAGGAATCCCCAGAGCTCAGAGAGCAAGACGTCCGTTCCCACCGTGCCGCCCCCCACCAGCATCTAACAGGAAGCCCCATATCAGGGCAGAGACCTATGAAGGAGTCTGGCTGGTGCCACTGACAGAGGTGAGGTCTGGGTCACTCTCATGCTGTGTGACCAACATGCACTCTGGTTTTTGAAGACTACCGTAGGCTCTATCTGCTTTAACCCTACCCTGCCTTGCTCGGAAACCTTCCATGGCCCACAGCCCCAACGCCCCAGCCTAGCTCTCCCCCTCTGACCCTGCTCCTGTCCTGCCTCACCTCTGACCCCGCTACAGGCCACACGGCCAGCAGGCAACACCTCAGATTTCTACCCAGCGTCCTGAGGCCCGGGCAAACCCTGCCTGGGCACCTCCCCTTCCTCCTGTCCCCTCTCTCATCCAGAGCCTGTCACCTGTGTCTGATCGCAGTCCCCAGTGGGGTGCCCCTGCCCCATCCCCCCTCCCCGCCATGGCAAAGGCAGGGGTGTGGGTTGGGTGAAATCCAGCTTCGATGATCTTTCCACATTGTCCAATATAACAGCCACCAGCCACACGTGGCTATTTAAATATAAAGTAGCTAAAATTCAATGAAGTTAAGAATTCAGTTCCTCGGTCACACTGGCCACATTTCAACTGCTCAATGACCACGGGTTGCTAGAGGTGCCCATACTGGACAGCACAGATATAGAACATTTCCATCACCAAAGGAAGTTCTTTCGGGTAGCATTGGTCTAACATTTTCCCACCAAGTAAAGATGCAGCAGGGACCTCTCATTTTATAGAACCCTTAGGGCATTCTGTGTTACAAGGCAGCTAGTCAGCACAGCTTTCTCTGAGAGGCCTGCTGGAGGCACTCTTCATTTGCAGGCCTGAGCCTTGGGTTCCTGGGCCTTTTCCAAAGCTTCCAGAAAATCCTCAGACCCAACACCCTCAAGGGAGCTGCCCAGCTAAGGCCTCTCTCCACTCCACCCTACCTCTTTGCTATGGCCCCAGTCCCAGGAAAGAACTGCCTCCTGTGGCCCCACCTCATATCCTGGCCACTGAAACCAGGAAGGGCCTTATCTGCCCCCGGACTTTGGGCTTGGCTTTTGACCTCACTACACCTGATACACCTGGAGTCCTAATCCACCCAACTTCCCTCCTTTCCACATCTGTCTGGGTGGATACCCTGTGAGTTCAGACAATACTGTCCAGCCACCTCCCTACTTCTGAGCCTGGCTTTCCCACCTGTGGTCACAGTATGCATCCCTACCCCCAAAAGGCTTCAGCCTCTCCATCTCTGGTCCTCCATGACTAACTTCTCTGGCCCAGACTGGGCCTCATTTGCCCTATCGGTGATCTAACTAACTCTTCTCCCCTACCCTTGCCAGCTTCAGTTCCCCATATCTGGTCCTTGTTGTGTGACCGACCCGGGCCCCACCAGGCCAGGCCTGGGTTTCCCTATTTGTGGTCCTGGTCCAGGATCGACCCCCCCGCCTCACTGTGCCCTCCCCCAGCCCGCAAGCACAAGATCCACACTCTGCTCCCACCCCGCAGCCCTGGGACACTCACACAGGTGGGACTCCGGGGTCCGCATGACCTTGCGGGACTCCTGCCAGATGGTCTTGCAGTCTTCCTGCAGCTTGTAGAAACGCTCTCTCCGCCATGAGTTGGACTTCACCTTCAGGAGCTGGCTGCCCTTTAGCAGTACCTGTAGGTCCTCATCATCCTGTAGACCTAGGGGGCAGAGCTGGTGAGATGCCACTTCTCCTGGTGTCCCTGCTGCCCCAAGCCCCATGCTAGCTACTCCCACCTCTGGACCCTCTCGGAGAAGGGTCCCACTTCTCACCAGCCTCACCCTTTGTTCCCCATTCCCTTCTCCCACCTTCACCCATGCTCCAACCTGATCCTGGAGCCCTGCCTCCTCCAGGAAGTCATCTCTGATTGCCAGCCAAGGCCAGGCAAACCTTAGGACACCCACCCACTCAAGGCTACACTTTTTATACCATGACCTGCCATCCACAGCTAAATGGACAAGGGGAAGCACTAATTCAAGAACATCTGGCTCCTGGGGAACCAGATACTGGGAAATGGCCTGGCTTGCAAAACAAAGTGTGCCCCTCCTGGTCATACTTCCTTCAGATCATACAGAGTGATCTGAAGGAAGCCAGGACCAAAATATCAGGCCGAGCAGGAAAGAAAAGGTCCGGAGATAACAGCAGTTGTAGGTCTTGGTGTCAACACTGTGGTTGCTGTAGGACCCTTGTGCCCATCCCTGGCACCCTCACCCCTGCTGCCCCCACCCTGACTTCCACCTGCTTGAGAAGGGCTCTGATCCTTGCCCCCAGAAGAGACAGATGAGCCCACTGTGGCCTGGGTTTGGCCTCTGGGATGCCCCTGGGTCTCCCTGCCCATCCTGTGTCTGAGTGTCCTGGGTCTGGGACCCTCGCGTATAACAGCCCTAAGGCACAGTGCAGCCTTCTCAGCAGCTGAGGCAGGACCCGGCCCAGGGTCCTAAGTGAGGACCAGACTGTGGCTGCATGGCCTCTCCTGCCCAGCTGTCTTCAGAGACCCAGGCTGGCCTCCGAGGCACAGGCTCCCAAAGATACAATGCCCTTTGTCCTAACAGGCTCAAGCAGAGGTACCCCAAGGGCACTGGGCCTGGCCTCCCAGGAACCCTCATCCCCAAGCAGAGCCTGTATTAACTGTGATAAATGAGAGACCACTCCCCACCTCAATGATTCATCAATACAATGTAGAGATAGATGCGTCTAGATCCCTATCTCTCAGCTGAGCCCCATGCAGTCCAGCAGCCAGCTCTGCTCAGAGCCAGGTGGCCATCTCACCTCACTCTGTCCCCACAACTAAAACTATGTGGCCGTTCAGCAAGCTTTATCCTTCTGCTCCAGCAGAGCGGTGGCATCAGGGACCGTGTGCGTGCAGTCTAGGGGGCCTGTGACTAGGCCTATAAGCTTTGCTTTTCCGAGCCCAGATCCACAGCCCCTGATAGGCTCTCCAGCTTTATCCATGCCCCTGCTGCCCCCGCCCCACCAGCCTGCCCCACACGCCCACAAGACCCAGGGAAACTTCTGGACTGTTTCCCCAGGCTTCAGCCACCCATACCCTCTCTATCCCTCCCCAGTCTCCTGCCTCCACTAGGGACAGAGCCCAGTGCTAATAACCCCCCACCCCACCCCATGGCTTTAGGCAGCTCCCCTCCCCCGTGCCTCTGTTTCCCCATCAGCACAGGGTGAGAACAGTGTTGGGAGAGGCATCTGCAGGCCTCTTCAGAGGTGACGGTCTGATCTGCCCTCTTCTTCCTTTGTCCCAAGTCTCCCCACACTTCTGGGAGACCCCTCGGTCTTAGTATAGATGAGCAGCCTCCCTTCAGCCCCAGCAGAGGTTCAGTGGAGGAGAAGGGGGCTTGCAGGACATCCTGCTGTGTCTGTGGTACTTGGAGCAAGAGGAAGGGGAAGGGAGTTCCCAGATGCCAGAAGAGAGTCCCTCAGCCTCTGCTGGGGCATTCCATTGTCCTTTCTGAGGCTGAGGTGTAAACTGGCAGGGGCATCTCCTTACCCTGTGCCTGCCCCCTGCCCCCCAAGCTGGGCACTCGTTAGGGCAAGCCACTGCCAACAACACAGATGGTAACGGGGAGGGGGTTGGAAAGCAGAAGGTGAGCCCCACCCTCCGGTCCTGGAAAACACCGTAGGGAGATGACATGTTCATCCTGTCCTGGAGCCAGGCTGTGGCCTTGTCTGCAGTCAGGCAGAGATAAGTCCCCTGGCTGCCGACATGGCTTCCGGAACACGGACCTCAGCCCCAAGGTGGGCCTGGATAATGGCCGCTGCCTTCTGCGCCATTAGGGAACTAGGGCAGGCACCCCCACCTCTGAGTCTCATCTGTAGCCAGCCCTTTTATTTCTGAGGCCGCTGGGCTGCCCGCCTCGCCACCCTTGCTCCCTCAGCACTCGTCGCCCAGCCCGCTCACTCAGCTTCAGTACCCTCTCCTCCTGTGGGAGGGTGGTGGTAAGGGGCCTCTAACCTCAGGGGCCCCTGGGCTGACCTGGCAGCCTCACCAACCCACTCAGGCTAGCCGCACACAGTGACGTGGCCATGTGGAAGAGGGCAGAAGGTGTGCAGGTGCTAACAGGAGGCTGGGGGGGGGGGGCTGGTGCCAGGAGTTCTGCCCCTGTACAGAGGGTGACGCATAATGGAGACAGACTGGGTCTGGGCCCCACAGCCATACAGTTACACGCTGCCACACTCGACACACAGTGCCGGAACATCGTCACAATGATAATCACAGCAGCCACCATAACATTCATGGGCAATATTTGAATAAGACACTGTTCTTAGCATATGTATTTAATCCCCCCAACAACCCTATGAGGAAGGCACTATCATTATTCCCATTTTACAGATGAGGAAACTGAAGTTCAAGGAAGTTACATGGTGGAGTCAGGACTCCAAAGCCTGCCCAAGGGTTCGTGCTAGGAAACATTACCTTATGCAAGTCACCGCTCAGGCCCACTGAGTAATGTCAGAAAATCCACATAATACATACTGTGACACAGAATCAGTCACCCGGTCACCCACTGTCAATCTGTCTCCCACAGTCACTCAGGGCACAGGATAACACTGGACCACACACAGTCACACTGGTGCCACAATGTCACACACTTGGTTACACAGCATTACACATCATCATTACCACACAGTGCTCCACGTACCACATGAAGGACAGAATCACCACTAGGTTACACACTGGGTCACCCGCTGTCACACTTGTCATTCACACTTGCACAGCATCACTGGATCACATAGTCTCAGAAAATCATCTCACTGGGTTACACAGTCATGCCAGTTACACACTGAGCCACATAACTAGTAGTGCCTCAGAAATCTGTAACAGGAGGGGTTGGGGTGGGGGGCTTAGGAGGGGCTCAGGGAGATCAGGAGAAGTAACCAATCCCCCGGAAAACACTACATGCCACGCCTACAAACACAATCCCACAGTGGGTCTCACTCACAGAGGTACTAAACAGTTCCAATAAAAGGATCAAAGGAACATAAGTCTACATCCTGCCCCAGCAGCCTTCCCAGCAGAGCTCGGTGCCCCCTGCGTCCCTTACCCAGCCTCTGCCCATTGAGCGCTGCCACCTTGAGGCTCTGCTCCTGCAGGTAGAGCTCTCTGGAGCGGCTCCGGCTCGGGATTCCTAGGCATTGCATGACGCTCCGCACTGCCTCTGCGCCACCGAGCCTGGCCCCGACAGCGCAGCGTCTAGAAAGCCCTGGCAGTGGGGGCGGAACCACCGCCCGGGAGGGGAGCAGGGGCGGAGTCCGGGCGTGGAGGGGCGGAGTGAGAACCCAGAAGGAGGAGCCAACCTGGAGGGGCGGAGCCTCAGCCCTAGAGGCGGGGCGTGAGAGAAATCAGGGCTGAAAGGGGCGGAGACAGACCCTAGGAGACGTGGCCAGTCCCGGAGGGGCAGGATCTTTGCCCCCGGGAGGTGCGGCAAGGGCGGACTCCAGGAGGGGAAAGGAGGAGCCAGAACCCAAGAGACGGAGGGACAAATCTGTAATCCAGGAAGCAAATCAGTGGCGAAAGCCAGAGCCCAGAAAGCGGATAGGGGGCAGAGCCACAGCCCCAAAGGTTGGGGTAGGAGGCGGGGGAAAGAAGCAGAGTCTGGGAGGCGACGTGGAGGCAGAGCCTCCCTCAGGAAGCCGACCGGGGGCGGAACCAGGGCCCAGAGGGCGAACCGAGGGAGGGCCCCGCACTGAAAATGCGGGGTTCGGGCAGGGAGGGGCGGAACCTCTGCTTTGGAGGCGGTGTCCCACCAGGGGGCGGTGTCCAACCGGGGGCGGAGCCCGAGTCGCGAATTCGAAACACCTGCTGGGGGCCGGGCTGAGGACCCGAAGCTTGAGTGAGATGGAGCAGAGGAGGGGAGATCGGGAAGCGGCGGCCTGGGTGGCCAAGTCTAAGAGGACGGGATGGGGCGGGGTCAGACGGAGCAGGGGATGGAGCCTGGGGCAGACCACCAAGCCGGCCAAATATTTTACTTCAATTACTCAACGAATTCATTGTAATTCAGCTGGCTGTTGCCTCACAGGCCGACCTATTTCCTTCTCACAGTTTCTCCACCCGAGTGGGGTAATCTCCAAGGTTCCAAATGCGAACGGAATTCTTGAAAAAAAGGCTGATCTTAAAAATGAGTCCATTAACTCAGGCTTGCTTTGAATAGACGAGAACTACTGCAACTTTATACAAAACTGTGCTGCCAGTGTGCTCGGGAACAGTGGGACCTTTCATTAAGTTACAACTTCTCTTTCATGCACCCAGCCCCTACTGTGTGCCAAGGTCAGGACACCACCCAGAGGCCTGACTCACCCCTCTCTTTGACTCTCTGCCTCCATTCGTCTCACTGCTGCTCCAGTCACCAGCACTGGCAGTGAGTCACCCGCAAAGCCAGCCATTAGCACGGCCAAGCAAAGCAACACTAACAATAAACTGAAGCACAGAGTGACTCGCCTAAGGTCACGCCACAGAGAATAAATCACGAGAATGCGTGTTAGTGTAGATGAGCTGAAATACGGGCACAAACAACTTGTTCTTCATTTGGAGGGGGAGGAGGCAGAGGGTAAGGTGAACCTGTTTTAGAGAAACCACAGGGGGTTCTCATCCAGAGGACCAAGGACCCCCCCCCCCGCCCCCGCCGCCCTCCCACCGCCCCACGCCAAGGACCTAATGGATAGAATCACATCTCAATATAATTTGCTTCCTTTGAATTCACATATATTTTATTTTATGCATTTAAAAACATGACCCTGGGACGCCTGGGTGGCTCAGTCCATTAAGTGGTTAAGGTCTGCCTTCCGCTCAGGTCATGATCTCAGTGTCCTGGGATCCAACCCCCACCCCCCCATCATCTGGCTCCCTGTTGAGCTCCCCGCTTCTCCCTCTCCCTCTGTTCCTCCCCCTGCTTGTGCTCTCTCTCACTCTCATGCTCTCTCTCAAAATAAAAATAATTAAACCTAAAAAATTAAAAACATGACCGGGGGGGGGGGGTTCCACAGGCTTCATCTGACTGCCAAAGGAGCCTACGACACAAAATGTTAAGATCAGTGTGGATCAGTGTGTGTCTGTGAAGAATGGGTCTGGAACCCCAGGGACAGTTTTGAAACATAACTGAGGTGAGTAGGGGGCTCACCCCAACTTGCTATGATGGCTCTGCAACCATTATCTGTTGGGGGCACTGCTTTTTTGCCAACCTAGAGCCCCTATGCCCATTCGTGCTTTCTCCTCACAGCGTCCCCTGTAAATTGGGTGTTGCTATGCCGTGGGTGGAAAAAAAGGGCCCAGAGAGGCAAAGGGACGTGCTCAGAGTCACAACATTTATAAATAGAGGCCAAAAGAGGCCTGGAGCTCAGGTCTCCTGGGGCCAAGATGAGGCCCCTCCTATAGCCAGCCTTCCACTTCTACAAATGCCAGATTTGACAGTGGGGCAGGATGGATCTGGGGTAAGTAAAGTGAGTGACGGCGGATGTTCAGTGAGGGGAGGGCCTGGGAGGTAGTGGCCTTTGGGCACATGTGGAGACCTGCCTGCGAGGCCAGCGCAGGCCTGGCGAGAAGGGAGACAGCAGAGGTGGTGGAGGAGGGGGAGGAGGCCAGGGGACTGGAGCATCAGTCTGAGGGCTTCAGAGACAACAGAAGGAGCCCTTTGGTTCTTGAGCCCTGTTCTGGGCACATTTTTCCCAGCAAGTGACTCCTTTTTGGTGCCTCCCTCATCTCCCAGGAATGCACAGGGCATGATCACTTGGGGGTGGTCCTCCTACAGGAACACAGCCCCTACCGAGTGCTGGGTGCTGTTCCCATTGCCTTATATGTATGACCTCATTCAGTCCTCACAGCAAGCCTATGAGGTAGGTAGGGTTCTTGTCCCCTATTTTACTGAGGAAACTGAGGCACCAAGAAATCAAAGGATTTGTCTACAATGAAAAAGTCAAGGCTTGAACTCAGACAGTCTGCCTCCAGAACCCACGTATGTAGGCTGCACTGTATGCAGAACCCTCCACTGTGGACTACCCTGCGTCTGCACGCATCCGGGGTGAGGACGTAAGCGACATCTCCTATCTAGGGAGGCTCTGCCACAGACTGCCAACTGCCCAAGCCACATGTTTGGTGCTGTGGGGCCCCAAATAGGAAAGGGGTACGGCCTCTCCAATGGAAGTGTGGACACCCTGGAATAGCACCAGGCACAGTGACAACCCCTCCCCACCATCAACTTCCCTTGCTGGGTTCTTGCTTCCTGATCTGGTTTGCAGGAAGGACAAAGGCAATTAAGGGAGTTAAGTCTGGGTGATGAGCTAGAAGTGGCAGGGCCTACAGGGAAAGAGCTTGGGGTTGCAGTGGTTCTGCTGGTCCCGCAGGAAGGGCTGGATGGACAGAGTGAGGCATTTGGGAGGCAGGTCTCAAACAGAATGGGCCAAACCCATGCCACAGTGCCTCCACGTAGCTTCCTCTCCAGGGAAGACACCAAGGGACAAAGACTGGACAGAGGCACAGATGCCTGAGGGGGAGTCCGTTCCAACATGAGCTGTGCCAGAGGCGACCAGAGGAGACCAGAGGACTTTTAGGAGATCTGAGTGAGAGACAGGCCCAGAAGAGCTGGTAGTTTGCAGAGCAGCACTGACTAAGGGATGATGAGAGAGAAAGCAGAGGTCTCCACTGCAGTCTCCTGAGCCATCCAGACTCCCTTCCTGCCAGTCTGGCAGGAGCATTAAGGACACCTCTGGTCTGAGAGGAGGAAGCACTGGAAGGAGCAGGGATCCCCTGACCCAGCTGGATGAGGTTGCCTTGAGGAGCCCAGGCTAGTGGTGCGAGGGTCACAGCTCTGGCCCCTGAGCAAGGTCTCTTTGGGCCATGGAGACCAGGTCTAGGCCAACGAGGAAACACAACACAGACTAGGGGCTGGCTGAAAGGAACATCTCCTATCCCCCTGAATTCCAGGGGGTCTCTAGTGGGCAGCTGGAGGGCTCTGCCTTTCTCTTTCCCATCTACTATCTTCATATATGGTTTAGATAGACAGGTGGTGGGCACTGAAGTCTCCAACCCCAGGGATACTAGAAAACAGGGAGATATGGTTAAACAGTGATTGGCGTAAGGGGCAGGTTTTGCTGAACTGGCAGATGATCTCAGGAACCAGGAGGGCAAGACACCCTTAAGAGTGAGTTGAGTCGCCAGGCTGGAGCAAAGAGATGCCAGACCAGGTT
Source organism: Ursus arctos (assembly GCF_023065955.2). NCBI lineage: Eukaryota > Metazoa > Chordata > Mammalia > Carnivora > Ursidae > Ursus > Ursus arctos. The sequence continues at coordinate 50,767,888 of NW_026622875.1, read as the reverse complement.
TGGGGTCCTGACCTGCCAGAAGACCTCCAGGCCCTACAGTGGGAAGCCACTGCTGCTCTTTCTCCTGGAGGGACAGCAATAGGGCAAAGACTGTTCCCCGGCCGGTCAGAGGGACAGAACTCTCGGCTGGACAAAGGGTGGAGCTGCAGGCAGTTCGAGGTGAGACTCGGCCCGTCCCGCCAGGAGGGTGCGCGGAGGGGAGGAGCAGGCTGCTCCTTCCAGCTTGGGCATCGCTGACAGCAGTTACCGCCGCCCAGCCCGACCTCGGCCAACCTTACACACCTCCTCATCTCCTCCCCCCACAACCCCCACTCCCTCCACACCCGCGCGGCCTGACGCGGTCCAGGCACGCCTGGGCTTTGGGGAGCCTCTCCAGCGGGGCCCGGACGGTGTGGGGAGAACTTGGTTATTCGTAGATGCTGGTTCCGTCCCTCTTCGGCCCTTCCGTGCGCGCTGGACCGTGGAACCCAGACTCCGAGACCAGAAAAAGGCAGAATCCTTGAGGCGGAGTCTGGGGGTCGGGGGTCGCTTTCAGCGAAGTCTTCAGATCCGCACCCCACCCCCACCTCCGGCCAGATCTGGGGGACAAGGCTAGAGACGCCCAAGGTCTTGCCTGGCAGTCCCCCCCGGAGAGTCCTGCGCCGAGATTTCCCCAACGCAACAAAGGAGCCGAGAGGCGGGCCCGGGGCGGGGCGGAGGGCGGCCGGAGGAACTGGGGTCCCCGGCCCAGGGCCGGGAACGGCTGCCCGGGGGGTCGGCCCGTGCAGGGTCTGCCCGCACGCCGGCCAGCCAGGAACTCACCATGCAGGGTCAGGAAGTCCCGGCCCGAGTCCATGCCCGACGGGCGGCGCAGCGGGAGGGGGCGCCGCGGACACACGTGCACGGCGACTGCGCCGGCGGCCTCGGGTCCGAGCCGAGTGCGGTGGAGGGACCCGAAAGGACTCCGGTGGGAGGAGACCGGAGGTGGGCCCGGGACACCGCTCCGCCCCCCGGGCCCGCCAACCCGCGCCTCTCCCCGCCCCCTCTTGGGGATCGGGGAGGGCAGAAGGGGGGCCCGTAGCCCGGCCAACCCTGGCTGGGGCTAGTGGGCGCGCCCCGGCCAGAAATAGCCGGATTCCTCCCGCTTCCTCCGCCGCCGCCACCCACAGGCCATAGGCCCTGTCATTACAGCGGGCGGCCCGGCCCCACGCCCTACCCGTGGGCGCGTCTCCGGGTTTGGGATGCCGCTCGAAAGAATCTGGCGTCATTCTGGGAAAGGGACCGTGTAACTTCCGACGCCCAGCCGGGCTGCTGCGAAAGGGAGCCTGGACGTCTGGGCGTCCAGACTTGGCTCCCCGGATCTCTGCTTTCCCTTCTGCAAAATGGGTGCACAGGCATGGGTTAGGAGGTTCTCAGAGAGGTATGCCTGAATCTTGTCCGGAGGAGGGTCCTCTCCTCTCTCGATGGGAAGTTTCTAACCCCAGGAGCGCCTTTGGTGAGGGCTGGGGCGCAGGCAGGGAAAGCTTACAGCAGTTGGGTGCAGGGAGCTCACCTTTGAGCCTCTCATACCTCAGACCCCTGGTGGGACAGTGGTGGGACAGGACCTAGGGGTGGGTTACATCTCCAGGGTCCCTTCTTTGGGTGGCCTCCCAAGGGGCTGTCTGAACATGGGGCCACGAGGCTCCTACATGGAACCCCCCCCCTTACTCCCCCTCAACTCTTGCCACCCAGATACCCTCTTTATAGGGTATCTATATACCCCCAGGGAGAGTCCAGGAATCCTGCTGCCCACCACACTTTGGGAGAGTCCCTTGGGAGAGCCCCCAGAAGGCCTCCCAGCATGAAGGGTGCTGGGCTCACCAGTGGATCACCCAGGCTTCCTGAGGGCTGATAAAGCCATCCTGAGAGTCTGGTAGAAGTCAGTTGGACCCCTCTTGGAGGAGAAGCCCTGACTCACCTTAACCCCTCCTCTTTCTGGTACAACCAGGCCTGGGTGGCGTTGAATACCTCAGGTAGGGATGTAAGCCATGGGGCAGGTCTTCCTATTCTGAGGGTCGAGACTGGGTCAGGACTAGGGACTTCAGAGAGCCCCATCCCTCCATATGCCTCCCCTCCACATAGAGGTTCTAGCCCTTTATCTGGCACTTGTTCCAGTGAGCCCATCCTTCAGTAAGAGTGCCCCCTGGTCCTGGCAGGCCTATCAGAGCCTTCCTTGGTTTCCCTTTCAGTCAGGGATGAGCAAGTCCACACTGGCCGGCCTGACTCTGGAGCCCCAGTGAGGGGGTGGGGGGTGGAGGCAGGGTGGATGAGGCGGTTCTTTCTCTGCCCTCACCTGTCTCCATCTCTCTCTCCGTCCTAGGCTAGGACATATGCCAAAAGGCCTGCCGTCTCGTGGCCTCTGACTTTCCTGGGGGCCTACAAGCCCCTCTACTCAGCGTGTCAGGCCCCTCAAGCCCTGTTCCTCTCCCCAGACAGAGACACAATGAAATTCCGACACCGGCAGTTGCCTTGGCTTCATCTCAAAGCATCATTCCTATTGATCCACGTCACCTCCCAGCTCTGAGCCCCAGGCTCCAAACTAGGGAATTATTTGGGACCGTGGCCTCTCCCTCTGCCCCAGATGCCTCTGGGGTGGGGGCTGCAGCCAGGCTCGTCCTTTACATGCCCCCACCCCTCCCCACACAGGTCCTCTTCTGGCATCGGGTGCAAGCTGGGCTCCTCCCAGGCCCGAGATGGTTAGGCGTGGCTGGCTCAGAGCTGGCACATGTAACCAGGTTCTGCCGGAAAGGAGCGCTGGGCAGCGCCCTGCTTGGAGAAGCCAGGCTGCTGCCCAGCCCTGTGGCTCCGTCTGCTGCACTCCTGCACTCTGCACAGTCCTCACCTCCTCTGTCTGCCCCTCCCTCTCTCACAGGCTGCCTGTGAGGCACTCCGCCTGCTTCTGCTGGGTGCCAGCCTCTGCGGGGAGTGTGACTGTGCGTCTTTGGGTGGAGGGGCTGGAGGGCCCAGCAAGAGGCTCTGTACCCAACCACAGAGTTGCTGGCTTCTGCTCCCTCCACCCTAAACAAGCAGGGCCCTCTGTGGGCCCAGCCCTGGCCAGGAGCCGTAATTACCCGCCCCAAAACCCAGCTCCCAGTTACCTCAGCAAGATGCCCTGAGATCCTGGTGACTCACAGGATTTTTGGCAGGCTCACTTAGTGTGTAGAGAGGGGCCACGCATGCCCAAAGCCGTGCTGTCCTACGGTGGAGTTTCAGGCATCTTGCCACCTCAGCTGACCATCCTGTCTTCAATGTGTGTGTGAGGCTGGGTGCAGGCGAAGGGGACGTCTGGGATGACTGGGGACAGGTGAGACCCAGTGAGACCTAGTGTTAGGGGCGTGCCTACCTCCAGGCAATTCCCTTGGCCCCTCCAGCACTACCCCATGTAGAAGTCAGGCCAGGGGCAGGATCAAAGCCATGAATGTCAACTTTCAGGACTGTCGGGCTCCCGCTGTGCTTCAAGGCTGCCCCGCCCAACCCTTCCCCCAGAAACGCAGACCCAGGCAAGCTTGAGTAGGTGGGGGGGCAGGAGGGTTATTCTGTCCCTCCTGGTCTTTGGAGCCTCTGTCCCAGGGCATGGGGATGAGGGGCTGTTTAAACCGGCCCTGCCCTTTCCTGCTGTGAGACTTTGAGCAAATCCCTTCATTTCCGCGATCTCCACAGTCAGGGGCTGCAGCGCCCTTCAGAATCCGATGGAATAGCAGATGTTGGCTACCTGGTACAAATTAGCGCCTGCTGGACAGACATACGCTGGCATCCGATGTCCCCACAGCTGTCCCCTACCTGGCCTCCTCTACCGAGCCTGGTGATCATGGAGCCCAGCCTCAGGCTCTTGGTCTGAGGGCATGCCCCTGATGCTTGCCAGGGCTGGAAAACCCCATCTGAATTCCTTCCAGAGGGTCCTGGACCCAAATCCAGACGCGTCAGGAGGAAAAGTGAAGGCGGCCTATGCCAAGGAAGCAGCTGTGTTAAGTGTGTGTGGTCAGGTCATGCCAGGAAGACAGTACTGACCGTGCAGGGATCCAGGATGCAGTGATGGACCACAGGGTGTCTGGACCCACTGGTTCTCCCAAGATGATATGGGATGACTTGGGGTTACTTTTCCATAATTACATTTGTGGGATTTTATAGTATATTTGCTTATGACTGTAACTGATGTTTCCTTGAACGTGGACTAAGTCCCAGTGCTCACCTCCACCCTATCCCACCCCACAGGCAGAGTCTAGTGCTAGGTGGGGGGAATGGTCAGGAGACGGGCTCTCAGACCTTCCTCTGAGGGAGGAGACACGCTTAATTCTGTGAAGCGAAGAAGACACTGCTCTATTTCATTTGTTTAGCAAATATTTATTGGGCACCTACTATGTGCCAGGCACTGTTCTAGAGGCTTGGGAATCACCAGTGAACAAAATACACCCCCAACCCCTGCCCTTGTGGAGCTTAACTTCTAACAGAAAGAAAAGAGACGCCATAATAAACATAAGAAGTGAATTGTGGGAATTCAGGAATGGGAGAGGGTTAAATTTTAAATAGGTTGGATCTTACAGGGAAAGTGACATTTGAGCAAAGACTTGTAGGAGGTGAGAGAGTGGGCCATTTGGGGATATCTGGTGAAGAGGATTCCAGGCAGAGAGGACAGGCAGTGCCAAGGCCCTGTGGCAGGAATCTGGCTGGTGTGTCGGAGGACTGGCAAGGAATCCAGTGTGGCTGGGGCAGAGGAAGAGGGATAACGAGAGGGGACAAGAGTAATGGGGACACATTCGGCTGGGCCTTCTAAGGGCTTCCCTTGTACACTGGGAGAAATGGGGAGCACTTGGAAGGTTTCAAGTCAAAGAGGACATGATCCAACTCATATTTAAAAAGAATCACTCTGGAGTGCCCGGGTGGCACAGTCGGTTAAGCATCTGACTCTTTTGATTTCAGCTCAGGTCATGGTCTCAGGGTTGTGAGATCGAGCCCTGCATCAGGTTCTGCCCTGGGCGTAGAGCCTACTTAAGATTCTCTCTCCCTCTCAAAAAAAAAAAAAAAAAAAAAAGAGAGAGAGAGAGAGAAAGAAAGAAAAGAAAAAAGAATCACTCTGGCTGCAGGAAGGAGGAGTACCATCGGGGAGGGGCAAGGACTGAAGCAGGGAGCTCAGAGAGGAGGCTCTTGCAGAGTGATTCAGGTGAGGCAGATGGTGGCTCACACCTTGGGGGTGGGAGTAGAGGTCATGAGAAGTGGTAGGATTCTGGAAATATTCTGATGGGAGAGCCAGCAGGAGTTACTGGTGGGGGCCATGAGAGAAACAGGAGTCAAGGCTTCCGGTTTTTGGCTGGGCCAACAAGTTACTGATAATTGAAACGGGGGAAGGCTGAGGAGGGGCAGCTGCTCTATTCTGGATGTAAAAGTCTGAGATGTCTTCAGATAGCCGAGACGAGACGTCAAATATATGGTGGATGCACAGATCTGGAGTTTGGGAAGGAGATGAGAGCTGGGGGTAAAATTTGGGATATAGTTGAAAATATGTTAAAAATGTCCATCATGGGGCGCCTGGGTGGCTCAGTCAGTTAAGTGGCTGCCTTTGGCTTAGGTCATGATCCTAGAGTCCTGGGATCAGCCCCATGTCAGGCTCCTTGCTCAGTGGGGAGTCTGCTTCTCCCTCTTCCTCTGCCCCACCCCCTGCTCTTGCTTGTGGTCTCTCTCTCTCTCTCATTAACTCTCTCTCTCTCAAATGAATAAAATCTTAAAAACAAAACAAAAAATGTCCATCATGCTCTCACAGGATGCAGGTGGGAGTCTACTCTGAGATAATCTTTCTGGAGGGCAATTTGGCAATATGTCAAATATTAATAAGTACATACCCTTTGGCTAAGCAGTTCTAATTCCATGATATGATCTTATTATCTGATTCTGTGATCTCATCTGCGTGTTAGGTAGAAAAACATTACTTGGTTAAATAACCTTATTTCCATATGGTGGGTTGTCTTGTGTCTGTTTTAAAAACAAATACACAAACAAAAGTTCTGGTCAGCAGAACAGGTTATAAAATGAAGAAGGCAGCTTAAGGGATTCCCTTTGTGCTAAGAGGTCTGCCTGGAGGAGGAAGCTGGAGAGTGGTTCCAAAGGTGGCTCGAGCCCTTTGTTTCTGGTGCAGGGTTTGAACCATTCCTTTGGTCAGTGAGAGTTATCAGGCAAGCAGAAATCGAATGCTGGAGGCAGAATCGGGGATGGATCCAGCCGATCAGGCAGAGAGAGACCAGTGGTAGAGGGAGATGTGGGGAGCACAGAGGAGAGGGAGAAGCCAGGCAAGAGAGGAAGAGGCAGCAGCAGGTACTCCTGGAAAGCCCAGGATGACCAGGACAGAGGAGTGGCCGCTGCCGCTGGAGGAACTGGATGGCTGCTGGAGACCTCAGCCTGGACAGAGCAGGGTGAACTAAAGCCAGAGGGTGGGAGGGGTCACAGAAAAAGGGGAAATGGCTCCCGGGCCGAAGCTACTCCTTGTGACCTTCTCGAGGCTGTCTGGAGGCAGCTCGGAGAGGCCAAAAGTGTCAGCAAGAATCCACTGTCCTGTCTTTCCCCGAGATGGGTAAGGGGGCCAGGGAGCCTCTGTGGAGAAGGGTGCAGCTGGGGGAGAGCCAGAGCAAGGTCCTCTCTGAGGACTGGAAAGGTACTGGAAAGGACAGATGAGGGAGCCAGGCCTACCCAAGAGAAGCGGAAGTGGCCCAGGTCAGTGGGCAAACATCCTGGGGCTCATCTCAGGAAGTGGGTTTCAGCTGCAAGGCAAACCGACTCACCCCAGGAGGAAAAAGCAGCTAGTTGGGTCAGCTGTGAGCAGAAACCATAGTATGCCAATGATGCCAGTCCATGTGATGTCAAGCGGCTGGCCTGGGCAAGCCTGGTCCTTTCTCCCATTTCAGTGGAGACAATCCCTCCCCTGGTTGCCCACACGTGATATCTGGGAGTCATTCTGGGCTCCTCCTCTTTCTCACGTCCATTATCCATCAGTAGGTCTTGTGACTTCTCCCTTTTTTAGGTCTCCAATCAATTCCTCCCCCTAATCCAAGCTCCTAATTCATCTTTTTCCTAACCTCTGCATGAATGCAGTTTCCTAATCCATCCATAGTTTCCTAATCCATCACCCTGACACCTTCTGCCTCCCTCCAGCCTGTTCTTTACGGCAACCAGAGTGATCTTAGTAATACGCAGAGGTGACCATGACATGCCCAGCTGAAGACCCTTGATGGCCCTTCTAAATGGACTCAGAATAGCTTAAATTCCCTAATGTTGCCTACAAACCTGCTTATGATCTGGCCCTCACCTCCCAGCTTCATTCCTCCTGCTCTAATTCTTAAATTCCACTCCTGAACTTCCTCCATTTCTTCCCATATGCACTTTCTCTCGTTCCACTTTTATACAATGGTTTCCCTCTGCCCAGAATGCCCGTTTTCCTCCTCTCCTGGCTTATTTCTACTCATTCTTTTTTTTTTTCCTTCACTGTTTAAAAAACTGGAGTATAATTTGTATGCAGCAAAATTCATCCTTTATGGTCCTGCGGGGTTTTACAAATTCATACAGTTGTGTAACCATCACCACAATAAAGAACAGTTCCCTCACCCCAAAGAAATTTCCTCAGGCTCCTTTGGAGCCAACACTAACTTCCATGACCAGCTCCTGGCAACCACTGATCTGTTTTGTTTTGTTTTTGTTTGTTTTGTTGTTGGCTCCACACCCAGCCTGGAGCCCAATATGGGGCTTGAACTCACGGCCCTGAGATCAAGACCTGAGCTGAGACCAAGAGTCTGATGCTTAACGGACGGAGCCGCCCGGGCCCCCCGATCTGTTTTCTGTCCTGAATTTTCCAGAATATCCTAAAAATGGAATCATTATGTAAATAGCCTTTGGAGAATGGTTTCTTCTACCAGCATAATGCATTTGATATTCACCTCTGCTGCTGTATGTATCAACATTCCTGTTTCCTCTTTATTGCCGGGAGCGTTTGTTGTATAGATGTACCACAAGTTATCCTTTAGCCGGTGGATAGAACATTTGGGTTTTTTTCCAGGTTTTGGTGATGATAAAGAAAGCCATCATAAACATTTAGGTACAGGGTTTTGTGTGCACGTAAGTTTTCATTTCCCTGGGAAGATACCTGGAAGCGGGCCTGCTATATGCGTAACTTTCTAAGAAGCTGCGAAACCATTTTCCAGAGCTGCTGTACTAGTGTGTATTCCCGTGGCAAAACGACAGTTGGAGTTTCTCCACATCATCACTGGCACTCGCCTGGTACATTTATTTATTTAGCCAACTTTCTGACATTCTACTAAGTGTGCAGTGGCATTGCACTGTGGTTTTAATTTCCACTTCCTTGATGACTAAGGATGGAGAGTTTAAAAAAATCTCTGCCTGGTCTTCACTTTGTCCAAAAAGCCACTGTTCGCGCTCCCTCTGTAAAATGATTAAGTTCCTGTCCTTTGTGGTTCCCTGACAAACAACATTTATTGCCACCTTGGGCTTAACCCACTAAACTACCAAACTATGATTGTTTTCCAGTGTCCTCCCTGCTCACCACCCTGGTTTCCGAGTCTAGGTCTCTCTCTCTCTCTCTGTCTCTCTCTCTCTCTCTCACACACACACACACAAAGACTGAGGGCAGAGGCAGCATCTTACTTCCTTTGCTATCTTCAGCTCCCAGCACAAACCTGAAATAGAACCTTTACACAATAAATATTAAACGAGTGAATAATTACTTAACAAATTAGAGAATGGACGCATGAAGAGAGGTAGTCAGGAGCCAGGTTTTGCAACCACTGGCCTGGCTCTGCCAATGAACCATTCTCCACACGTGCCTCACACTATGCTCACTTCAACAAGGCCGACGCAAAAGATACGAATATTTATGACGACGACAACACCGAAGGCACCCCCCGCGGAGAGAGGCAAAGCGGAAGGGGCGCAGCCGGAAGCGGAAGGGCGGCAAGGAGTTAGCGGCGTCTCAGTTGCCATGGAGACGGGAAGAGCCAGAGATCTGCAGTCTGCAGAGTCCGAGTCGTACGCATTCCGGGGCGCTACGTGGACGCCAACCTCACACCTGGCCGGGATCCGCAGCCCCAGCGAGTCCACCCGGCTGTCCTCCTTAACCTACTCCGAGACCTTTCACTACGGCTTTGGGGGCCGGGCCCGCCGCGTGGGGCCCCTCACGCTCCAGCCGCTCCCCGAGCCGCAGCTGCTGAGTCTGCGCCCCACCTCGCTGCGCACCCAAGACATCTCGCACTTGCTCACCGGGGTTTTCCGCAACTTGTACACTAACGAGGTGATCGGTGAGGACCTGAGCGCGAGCTTGATCAAGGCCCGCGGCAGCGAGGATGCGCGCCACGAGGAGTTCGTGGACGAGCTGCAGCGGGTAAGGCGGCCCCGGAGCCCCGCGCGCTCCCTGCCGGTGCTCACCGAGAAAGCGGTGGCGTCGCGTCCGCGGACAGTGCGGGGGACCCAGGGCGCGCCCCTAGAAAGGCAGGGGACTCAGCCGCTCGATAAGTGCCAGCACCTGCCGGGTGCCAGGCCCTGGGGATGCAGCTAGGAAAGCGCAAAGTCCCTGCCGCAGTGGTTGGGCGGTCTAGTGGAAGGGCAGGCTATCCGCACGTTTACATAAATACGTGCATAAGGCATATGTCTGCAGCACCTATCCATCTTCATTTGTCTACGTGCATACACACATGAAATACTGCATATATAAATAAAAGGACTGGGGCAGATAGCCGACTAGTTGTTGTTGCCTGGAGATGATAAAGCTAAAAGTCACCCCTTTGGGGTGCCTGTCTTTGTATCACAAACCACAGTCGTAACCTAAGCATTCATGCTCAGATTTGAGGAAGCATGTCTCGTCTTTGGAAGGCAACTGTTTCCTCATCTGTACAAGGAGGAAGGCAGCTGACTTGGATCCTCTCCGCTGAGGAACCCCTTAAAGGGAGTCTCAGGTGAGGTAGGCATCTGGGTGGCACGCCCCTGTCTACCACAGATGGTGTGCTAACTCGTGTTTGCTCTTTCAGAGTTTGGGTGGCAGCTGTGAAGGCAGGAGGTACATTTTCAGGCTCGGCTCTGTTTCTGACTTTACTATGAAACCTTTAAGCCATTTCCCTCTGTGGGTCTCAGGTTTCACATCTGTTAGGTTGGACCAGATGGTTTCCATAGTTCTGTGACTGTTCTTCTGTGCTTCACAGGAAGCCTGATGCTGGGGAGGGAGGGTGAGTAAAGCTCTGCGATCTCAGCATATTTCTGTGCATTTGATCATCTACCTGCCAGATTCGGGAGCTCTATAAGCAGCGACTGGATGAAATTGAAATGTTGGAGAGACATATCATTCAGGCCCGCGCACGAGCTCTTGCAGAGAAAGAACGGATCATGCAACTGGCCGAAGTGCATGTCCTCGATACCTTTGTCAAGATGCCTCCAGGTGTGTATAACCTGATTCCCCAGGTGTTAATATGTTGCAGTGTTTGCTCCACGATCTACTCTCTAGTCTTCTTGTGAACATTTGGAGATTAAATTGCAGATGTGATGTTTCATTACCACAAAACACTCTAACATGCTTGTCTCCAAAACAGGGACTTTCTCCTATGTAATCAGCATACAACCATTCAAGCCTAGAAATTAGCATTTGTGTGACACCAACCTCCAAGTCACAGATCCCATTCAGATTTCACCAGCTGTCCCACAGTGGCTTTCTCTCTTCTATGATCCAGTACTCTGTCTAGGAAGTCATGTTGCATGTGATTGTCAAGACGCATTTTTAGTCCTTAGCGTTGAAGAATTCCTTGATCTTTTCTTGTCTTTCATGTTCTTTAAAAAAAATTCTTTTCTGGGGCACCAGGGTGGCTCAGTCAGTTAAGTGTCTGACTCTTGATTTTGGCTCAGGGCATGATCCCAGGGTTTTGGGATCAAGCCTCGTGTTGGGCTCCATGCTGGGCTTCGAGCCTGCTCGAAATTCTCTCTCTGTATCTCTCTCTCTCTCTTTCTTTTTCCCCCTCTGCCCCTCCTCTCTCTTTCTCAACCTCTCAAAAAAAATTTCTTTTTTATTTGAGTGCAGTTGACATACAAGTTACATTAGTTTCATGTGTACAACTTAGTGATTTGACAAGTTTATACACGATACTGTGCTCACACACCTGGAGCTCCCATCTGCCCCATACCTCTCTATCACAGTGTCACTGACAGCATTCCTTATGCTCTGCCTTTTATTCCGGTGACCTTTCATTCCATAATCGTCTTTCATGTTCTTGACAGTTGTGTTTTTCTCCACAAATTTTTTTATTGTGGTAAAATATGCATAAAATTTACCATCTTACCTATTTGTAAGTGGGCAGTTCAGTGGTATTAAGCACATGTATAATGTTGTATGAACATCACGACCCTCCATCCCCAGAACTCTTCATTTTGCAAAACTGAAACTCTGTATCAATTAAACAATAACTTCCCATTCCCCTTACCCCAGCCCCTGGCAACCACCATTCTACTTTTTTTTTAACAATACAATTTTTTAAAATAATACAATTTTTTTAAAGATTTTATTTATTTATTTGAGAGAGAGAGAGAGCAAGCAGAGGCAGAGGGAGAAGCAGACTCCCTGCTGAGCAGGGAGCCCTATGGGCGGCTCGATCCCAGGACCCCAACATCACGACCTGAGCTGAAGGCAGACGCTTAACCAACTAAGCCACCCAGGCACTCCTGTCTTTACAATTTAGACTCTAAGTACCTCATATAAGTAGAATCATACAGTATTTGTCTTTTGTGACTGGCTTATTTCACTTAGCTTCGTGTCCTCAAGGTTCACCCATGTTGTAGCCTGTGTCAGAATTTCCTTCCTTTTTAAGACAGAATAATATTCTGTTGTATATCTCTACCACATTTTGCTTATCCATTCATCCACTGATGGTTACTTGGGTTGCTTCCACATTTTGGGTATCATGAAAATGCTGCTCTGAACAAGGGGTGTACAGATACCTCTTTGAGACCCTGCTTTCAGTTCTTTTGGGTGTATACCCAAAGGGGGAATTGCTGGCTCATATGGTAGTTCTATTTTTAATTTTTTGAGGAGCCACCATACTCTTTCCCACAGCGGCTGTGTCATTTTCACATTCCCACCAAGAGCGCACCAGGATTTCCATTTCCCCACATCCTTGCCAACACTTTTTGTTTTCTGGTTTTTTGATAGTCGCACTTCTAATGTGTGTGAGGTGGTATCTTATTTTTGATTTGCATTTTCCTGCTAATTAGTGATATTGAGCATCTTTTCATGGACTTATGGTCATTTGTATATCTTCGTTGGAAGATATACAAATTTCAAACCCATTTTTTAATCTTTTTTTTTAAATTGTTGACTGTGCCTTGGTTTTGCATCAAGGCTTATAAGAAATCATTGTCAGATCCAATGCTGTGAAACTTTTGCCCTATGTTTTCTTCTGAGAGTTTTATTGTTTTAGGTCTTACATTTATGTCTTTGATTAAATTTTTAATTGGAGTATAATTAACATACAGTGTTGTATTAGCTTCGGGTGTGTGATGTGATGATTCAACAATTCTGTACGTTACTTAGTGCTCATCGTGATAAGTGCACCCCCTTTTCTTTTGAAATTGAGTCTGTTTTATTGGCTCTAAATAAAATTTTGTGCTTAATGGAACTAGCTTCTACAAATTCTTTTTTTTTTTTAAAGATTTTATTTATTTGACAGAGATAGAGACAGCCAGCGAGAGAGGGAACACAAGCAGGGGGAGTGGGAGAGGAAGAAGCAGGCTCCCAGCAGAGGAGCCCGATGTGGGACTTGATCCCAGAACGCTGGGATCACGCCCTGAGCCGAAGGCAGACGCTTTAACAACTGCGCTACCCAGGCGCCCCTAGCTTCTACAAATTCTTAAGGGATCTTAATGTACAAGATGTTCCAAAATAGCTAAGACCCAAATTTTGTGTTTAGTAAAAAGCAAATGGCATTAAGCGCCAGCGTGAAGAAAATTCTCCCTTACAAAATTGGAGAGCCACCTACTATCCCGCCAGCAGACTAGCACCTACCACTCCGTTTGCGTCATCAAAGAGAATGACACTAAAGCTGGACTCAGCCTCTCCCCACTGACTTCATTTCTTTACACATCCCTGCTCCTTAACCTTGTGGCAGGTGAATCAGGCAGTGATCTCCCCATGTTCTCTGGGCAATGAGGAAAGAGAGAGGAGCTGGGGGAAGCTCAGGAAGGAACGCTTGCCTCTGCACCAGAGTTTACTGCCCTGAGTTAAGTAGGCTTCATCCCTGTGTTACAGATGACACTGAGACCACACAAGTTTTGCTACCTTGTTCAAGGTCACCCAGCTAGTAAGTGGTGGGAGGTCCTTTATTCAAAGTGAAATTTATACTCTTGGAGGGGCTGATACACCATCCAAATAAGGAAAGATATAGGTTTGAGTTTTTTGGGAAGGGAAGGATAAACTTAACATGAGAGTGTCTTTAGTGGTTCTAACCTTGGGGCAGTGCTGTCCTCCTTGGGGGCATGCAGACATGTTTGCAAGCATCTATGGTGTGCCAGTAAGGGGGGGTGGGTTGTGTTCCTGGCTTTTAGTACTCCACGGGCCAGGGATGCTCAGACACGCTGCAGTGCTCAAGACGGTTCCACACAACGAAATATCTATCCCAAGATGCAGATAGTTTCCTGTTGAGTAACACTATAGGCGCCTCATTAAGTTCATGAGTTACAAGTGATGAAATTACTTTAACTCCCTTTGGCATGAAGTCAGACTAAGAGATGCAGTGACTCACAATACGTGTACTCTTAATCCCTTTCATTTCACTCACCACCCCACCCACCTCCCCTTTGGCAACCACCAGTTTGCTCTCTGTATGTAAGAGTCTGTTCTTTTATTTGTCTTTTTTTCTTTGTTTATTCGTTTTGTTTCTGAAATTCCACATATGAGTGAAATCAAATGCTTATTGTAGCATTATTTACAACAGCCAATATATGGAAGCGCCCAAGTGTCCATCAGTAGATGAATGGATAAAGAAGATATGGTATGTAAATACAATGAAATATTACTCAGCCATAAAAAAGCATGGATCTTGCCATTTGCAACAACGTGGATGGAACTAGAGGGTATAATGCCAAGTGCAATAAGTCAGAAAGAGAAAGACAAAGGTCTTTGACTAACTTTGATATGTTTTATACAGTGTTAGATAAGGGTCCAACCTCATTCTTTTGCGTGAGGATATCCACTTTCCCCAGCATCATTTGTTGAAAACACTATTCTTTCCTCATTGAGTGGTCTCGGCATCCTTGTCAAAAATCATTTGACCATACATGTGAGAGTTTATTTCTGGGCTTTTTATTCTATTCCATTTGTTTCTATATCTGTCTTTATGCCAGTACCATATTATTTTGATTACCATAGCTTTGCAGTAAGTTTTCAAATTAGGAAGTGTGAATCCTCTAGTTTTGTTTGTTCAAGATTGTTTTGGCTATTGGGGATTCCTCGAGATTCCGTATGAATTTTAGGATGGGTTTTTCTATTTCTGCAGAGAACATCATTGGCATTTTGATAGGGATTTCACTGACTCTGTAGATCACTTTGGGTCGTATTGACATTTTAGTATTAAGTCTTCCAATCCATGAGCATGGGATGAGTTTCCACTTATTTATGTCATCTTTAATTTCTTTCAGCAGTGTTTTGTACTTTTCATTGTAAAAATCTTTCACCTTTTTAGCTAGCTTTTAAGTATTTTATTCTTTTTTGATGATGTTTTAAATGGAATTGTTTCCATAATTTCCTTTCCAGATCGTTCATTGTTAATGGATAGAAATGCAACTGATTTTTGCATGTTGACTCTGTGTCCTGCTGTTTTGCTAAATTCATTTATTCTAAAGGGTTTGTGTGTGTGTGTGTGTGTGTGTGTGTGACCTTTAGGGTTTTCTACATATAAGGTCATATCTGCAAACACATAAATTTACTACTTCCTTTCCAATTTAGATTCCTTTTTCTTTCTTGCCTAATTGCTCTAGTTAGAACTTCCAGCACTATGCTGACTAGAAACAGTGAAAGCAGGCATTCTTGCCTTGTTCCTGATCTTAGAGGAAAAGCTTTCAGTCTTTTACCATTGGGTATGAAGTTTGCTACTTTTTTTTGTCTGTGGCTTTTATTATGTTGAGGTAGTTTCCTCCAAGTCCTAGCTTTTTTAGTGTTTTTATCATGAGAGGGTATTGAATTTTGTTTAATGTTATTTCTGCATCAATTGAGATGATCATATGATTTTTTCCCTTCATTCCACTAATGTGGTGTATTACACTGATCAATTTTCATATGTTGAACTCCCCTTGCTTCCTGGGAATGGATCTCACTTGGTCGTGGTGTATAATCCATTCGATAAGCAGCTGGATTCGATTTGTTAGTGTTCTGCTGAGGACTTTTGCATTGAGGTTCATAAGAGTTATTGGTCTGTAGTTTTTTTGTAGTGTCTTTGTCTGGCTTTGGTATCAGAGTAATGCTGGCCTTATAGAATGAGTAACTCCATTTTTTTTTTAACTTAAGATTTGGTATTAGTTCTTTAAATGTTTGGTAGAACTCACCAGTGAAACCACCAGGTCTAGGACGTTTTTGCCAGGGGGGGAGACTTTTGATTACTGATTAAATCTCCTTACTAGTTATAGGTCAATTCAGATTTTCTATTTCTTTGGGATTTTGTCTTTGTGGGTTCCGTGTTTCTAGGAATTTGTCCATTTTATATATGTTATCCAATATGTTGGTGTAGAATTGTTCTTAGTACTCTCTTATAATCCTATTTATTTCTGTGGAATCAGTGGTAACATCCCCACTTTCATGTCTGATTTTAGTCATTTGGGTTTTCTCTTTCTCTTAGTTGATCTAGCTGAAGTTTTGTCAATTATGTTGATTTTTCTGAAGAACCAACTTTTAGGTTCATTGATTTTCTCTGTTGTTTTTCTGTTCTGTATTTATCTGTGCTCTAGTCTTTGTTATTTCCTTCATCTAGCTTTGGGTTTAGTTTTGCTAAAGTTCTAAACTTAGGTTGCTGATTTGAGATCTCTCTTGTTTTTAAATGTGTTTATAGCTGTAAGTTTCCTCTTTAGCACCACTTTCGTCGTGTCCTATAAGTTCTTATATGTTATGTTTTCAGTTTCATTATTTGTCTCTAAGTAGTTTCTAATTCCATTGTGATTCCTTCTTTGATCCATTAGTTGTTTAAAAGTGTATTGTTTAGGGACACCTGTGTGGCTTAGTTGGTTAAGCATCTGTCTTCGGCTCAGGTCATGATCCCAGGGTCCTGGGATCGAGTTCCACATCGGGCTCCCGCTCTGCAGGGAACCTGCTTCTCCCTCTGCCTCTCTCTCTTTCATGAATAAATATATAAAATATTTTAAAAAAATAAAATAAAAGTGTATTGTTTAATTTCCACAATTTAGTGAATTTTTCCAGTTTCCTTCCATTACTGATTTCTACCCTCATCCCATTGTTGTCAGAGAAGATGCTGTGTATGATATCTATCTTTTAAAATCTACTGGGACTTGGTTTGTGGCCTTACGTATGATCTAGGAAATGTCCCGTACGCACCGGAGAAGAACATCAGCTGCTGTTTTGGGGCAGTGTCCTGTCTGTGTCTGTTAGATATACTTGGTCTATTGTGTTCTTCAAGTCCTCTGTTTGCTTACTGATCTTCTGTCTGGCTTTTCTATCCGTTATTGTAAAAGCGGTACTGAAGCCTCCAACTAGTACTGTAGAACTGTCTATTTCTCTCTTCAATTCCGTCACTTTTTACTTCATTATTTTGATGACCTGTCATTAGCGTTTAAATGTTTATAATTGTTCGATCTTATTGTTGTACTGAAACTTTAATTAATATACAATGTCTTTTTTTTGTGTCTTGGAACCTTTTGGTTTTAAAGCCTATTTTGTCTGATATTAGAATAGCCACCCCTTTTGGTGTTTTTGCATGGAATACTATCAGTTACTTTTTGGTTACTATTTGCATGGAATATCTTTTTTCATCCGTTCACTTACATTCTATTTGTGTCTTGGATCTAAAGTGAGGCCATTATAAACAGTGTATAGTTGCATCGTGTCTTTTAGCCATTCTACCAACCTGTCTTTTGATTGGGGAATTTAATCTATTTACATTAAAGTAATTACTGATAAGGATGTGTATGCCTTATAGGTCTTTTGTTTCTTATTTCCTGCATTACTGTTTTTTGTGCTGGGTCAGTTTTTGTGTGTGTGTGTCTGTGAAATGTTTAAATTGCTTTTTAATTTCTTTTGTGTATATAAACTGGTTTCTTGATTACCATGGGGATCACATTTAAGAACCTAAAGTTATAACACTCTAATTTGAATTTATAGCAGCTTAACTTCAGTAACATACAAAAACTCTACTTCTTTACAACTCCATCCCCACCCTCTTAGGTTGTTGATGTCATGTCACAAAATTACATGTCACAGAATTACATCTTTATACATTGTGTGCCCAGAAACATAAACTAGCAATTCTTTTTTAAAAAAGATTTTATCTATATATTTGAGAGAGAGAGGACAATCTGGGGGGGGGGTGCAGAGGGAAAGGGAGAAGCAGGCTCCCCACTGAGCAGGGAGCCTGATGTGGGGCTTGATCCCAGACCCTGGGATCATGACCTGATCCGAAGGCAGATGCTTAACCCACTGAGCCACCCAGGTGCCCATAAACTATCAAGTCTTTTAAATGCATTAGTTCTTTAAATTATGTAGAAAACAAGGCTTGGAGTTATAAACTGAAGTTACTATAATACCAGGGTTTAGACTAATACTTTTTTTTCCCTTTAAATAATATTCTCTTAAATCATGTAGAAAACTTTCATGATTTCCCATGTATTTACCTTTTTTGAGATCTTTATTTCTCCACACAGCTTCAGGTTATTGTCCAGTGTCCCTTCATTTCACCTTGCAGGACTCCCTTCAGCATTTTCTGTAGGCAGGTCTTGTGGTAACAGACTCCCTCAGCTTTGCTTAACTGGGAATGGCTTAATTTCCTCCTTGCTTGTGAAGAACAGTTTTACTGGATATAGGATTTTTGATTGACAATTTTCTTCTTTTAGCACTTTGAATACATTGGCCCACTGCCTTCTGGCCTCCAAAATTCTTAGAAATCTGTCGACAGCCTTATTGAGGATCCCTTGTATGTGATAAGTGACTTCTCTCTTGCTGTTGTCAAGATTCTCTCTGTGTCTTTCAGAAGTTTGATTATAATGTGTTTCAGTGTGAGTCTCTGAGTTCATCTTATTTACAGTTCATTGAGCTGCTTGGATGTTTATATTCATGTATTTCATTCAGTTCGGGAAGTTTTTAGCTATTATTTCTTCAGATATTCTCTCTGCCCCTTTCTCTCTCCTCCTCTGAGACCCCCACATGTGTGTGTTGGTCTCTTTAATGGTGTCCCATAGGTCTTCCACCTCTGTTCACTTTTCTTCAATGTTTTTCCTTTCTGTTCCTCAGACTTGATAATTTCCATTGTCCTATTTTGATTCTTCTACCTGCTCAAATCTGACTTTGAATCTCTTTGATAGTGAATTTTTCGTTTTTCGTTATGGTACTTTTCAGTTCCAACATTTCTTTCCGGTTTCTTTTTAGGTTTTCATTCTCCTTTTTGACATTTACATTTTGTTTGTACATTGTTTTCTGGACTTTCTCCACATCTTCCTTTAGTTCTGTGAGCATCTTTAACACAGTTGTTTTATAGTCTTTGTCTGGTGTGTCTGCAATCAGGTCTTTCTCAGGGATGGTTTTCGGTTGATTGACTGATTTCCTTTGAATGGGCCATACTCTCTTGTTTCTTTGTATGTCTTGTGATTTTTAAAAAAAGATTTATTTGAGAGAGAGAGAGAGACAGAGATAGCGAGAGAGAGCACAAGTGGGGGAGGAGAGGGAGAAGCAGGCTCCCCGCTGAGCAGGGAGCCCAATGCGGGGCTCCATCCCAGGACTTTGGGATCATGACCTGAGCTGAAGGCAGATGCCTAATGACCGAGCCACCCAGGCATCCCACTTGTGATTTTTTTTTTTTAAGTAAACTCTATACCCAACTCTGTCTTGAGATCAAGAATCACATGTTGTACTGACTGAGTCACTCAGGCACTCCTCTTGTGGTTTTTTTAGTTGAAACCTGGATATTTGAATCTAATAATATGTGAACTCAAGAAATCAGATTCTCCCCCCTCTTGCCATTTTTGTTTACTGTTTTTATTTTTATTTTAACCGTAGGCTGTCTGTGCCAAGAGTGAGCCTGAGGTGTAAACTTAAGGTTTTCTCAGGTCTTTTCTGAGCTTTTCCCTGGACATGTGCAGTCATATTCTAATTTTCCTCACATCTGCAGTTGTTTTTGAATGTCCTAGTCCTTAATACCTGGCTCCCAAAAGGGGAAAAAAGGGAAGCTCAATGAGGGGGGAAAGGCACTGGCCCTTTAAATTGCCTAGAATAAAAAAAAAAAAATTGCCTAGAAGTCACTTCTGCTGCAGGGAGAGGGGCTTGCAGCAGTGGAGGAGGGACCACAGCAATGGCTTCTGGCTTCTTTTTCCACACCCCTGTGATCAGAAGCAGTAATATGAAGTCAGAGCACATCCCTGGTATTTGGAAGATGCAGTCCTTTTTGCTCATGCAGGCTCCCACAAACTGCACGCAGGTTGCGCCAGGAACGCGTAACAGGTGCTTGCCATCGGAGTCGGACTGTGGCTGGGTCGCTGCTACTCTGCTAAGAGTTGGCGTTAACTGCCGTTTACCTCCACGTCTTCCCCAGAAGTTCCGAGCCTTCCCTAGCCTCCAGGGATCCAAAATAGCTACATTAGAGTGCACTGCAGTTGTCGTCTAAGTGAGGAAAGGATTTCTGGTGCTTCCTACTCCACGCCATCACAGAATCCTCTCTTGATGGTTCCTGGCTGGCCTTTCATCCCATAGGATGGCTCTCGCTTCCTTGTGACCAGACTCTGACTCATTCTGGGCAGCAATACCGCAGAAGTTTGGGGCCCTCTTCTCACTGCAGCGGTCAGAAGGCTCAGGTGGTCTTAACCTGGATCACCTGACTCACCTGGTCAAGCTGGCATCTGCTGGAGTCTGTCTACATTGAATTCTCCAAATTAAATGATAGCTGATTAGTATTCATGGAGAGGTGTCCAGATTTCACCAATTCTCCTTCCTCCTCAAAGCTCATTGCTGCCAGCATTCACGGAAAAGTCTTTTTTTCACTCAGTCACTTCCATGGCAACACTTCCTTTGATCAATTTACTTGTTAAAGAAATTGGATTCTTTTTCCTCTAGACTTGTCTGTAGTCTAGATTTTGCTGATTTCAACATGGTGGTGTCGTTTAACCTGTCTTCCTGGTTCCTGTATTTCCTGTAATTCAGTAATTAGTTCGAGAGACTTCGTGAGATTTAGGTTCAGTTTTTTTGTGGGGGAAGGGGCGAGACCACTTGATAGGTTGTGCTGTGTGCTGTCCTCAGGAGGTACATGATGTCTGATGTCTCTCCCTCCGTGATGCTGGCGGCCTTTGCCTGGATCTATTATTTCATTAGGGGTTGTAAATTACAACACAATGCTAATGGTACTGGTACTTCCATAAAGAGAAACTTTTCAGCTGCTACTATGATTACCCCAAGGTATGAATGGGCAGGATTAATTCTTTCCCCTTATTTGCCACTTTTTATTTTATTTTATTATTTTTTAAAGATTTTATTTATTTATTTGACAGGGAGAGAGAGCACAAAGGGGGAGTGGCAGGCAGAGAGAGGGGGAGAAGCAGACTCCCCGCTGAGCAGGGAGCCCGACATGGGACTTGATCCCAAAACTCTGGGATCATGACCTGAGTGGAAGGCAGACGCTTAACTGACTGAGCCACCCAGGCACCTCTATCTGCCAGTTTTATAAATAACGGGTTGGTTCCCCTAGCATCTTCCACAGGTGACTAAAGAGGTTTGTTGGTTGATTTTGGGTATTATTATGAACTCATGGGTTTCATAACTACAGTTATATTTATATCTTTATTAATGCTCAAATTGTCCCATCTTTGGCCAATTGGAGCCTTTTCAAGTTCTCTCCTAACTCTTTTGCTACAATAGCAGTTGTCTTTGATAACTTCCTTATTTCCTGGAATGGTCAAATGTTCCAGGCTTATCTTATTGCCCCAGACCTGGAATCAGCCATTTCTCCAAGAAGTCCTAGTTCCTTTTATTGTCCCCAAAGACTTTGGTCTATCCTCCTGCATCCCTGAAAGTCATCATTTTCCAGTGCAATAGGCAGAAGGGACTGTGCTTTTAGGATTGGGAGACCCAGTGTATCTGTGGCCCAGAGGGAGGGAGAAGTGGAAGATGTATTGGCTCAGAAAGGCATTATACTTATGGGGTCCTATTGGGGACCAGATGCTACGTAAGATGCTTTATATAGGTTATCCCACTGAACCCTTCCAACAACCCTGTGAGGTAGGTTTTCTCTCCATTTTATAGCTGCAGGAACTAAACTGAGAGAAAGGGTCAAATAACTTCCCTAACTTCGCATAACTCAAAAGGGCTGGGAGCCAGATTTGGACTTGAGTGAGTCTGCTGTCAGAGCCGGCCTTCTTCTCCCAGGAGCAGGAGGAAGGATTGTTGACCAGACCAGGCCGGGTGTCACACAGGTGTCAATGACTTCCCTCAGGGCGTGGCTCTGGGTGTGAGGCCCTGAACTGGGTCAGGCCCGCCACCTCTGAGGCTCAGCCCAGCTGACAGTGAACTTGCGGTGTGGGTTTCCTATCTCCTCCGTATCTACCTCCACCGCGGAGGAGTCGGGTAGCTGCCAGGACCCCGCCCTCCATTGTGGATTTGGCAAAGATCCTTGGTAGCGGATTCTCTAGAGGTCCCCCTAGTGCCGGGAGTCCAACACTGTTCCTTGGATTCTATTGGCTAGAGATCAAGGGGGATGAAATAATTATTTGGTTGTTTTTAAATGAAAGTGAAACAAAACACTGAGAACTGAGAAACAAACTCAGTCAGGGGAGTTTTTCAATGACCTTCATTTTATTTTTTACCCAAGATAATATTATTATAATCAGACATTATCTGCCCTGGTTTCTCAGCCTTCTGCTGGTAATGTTTCTCTCTTTTATTTCAAAAGTAGCAGAAGTAGAGACCTTGATCCAGTTCTGAGGACATTCCTCCGGTTCCTGCTTCTGGTTGGGTGAGGTGACCCAAGAACCTCCTTACATTCCCCTAAAACTTTTCTTATTTGAGGCACAGAGGCAGCTTCTCTCTGTTTGCTAATACAAGTGTCACAAGCTGGAAAACATATGTAAATTCTCCAGACAGAGGGGGAAGATCAGAACATCTTGTGCTTTCATTCCCTTCTACTGCTGATAAATTGTCCACGTTGTCTCTTGGGGAGAGAACAGAGCCATGAGCAGGAGCCTAGGGTTGGTGCAGGAAGCCCACTCTTCCCGGATGGAGGACGATGCCCACAAGGCCAGTGCAGGGTGTTCCAAGGCTCACATTGTGCAGGCAGGACATGGAGAGAGACTTTCCAAAGAGTTGACACACAAACTGCCCCCTGCTTCTGCAGACGTAACACCTAACTGCCCACAGCCTGGGGGAGGACTGCGGAGAGAATGGTATCAGAAGAGAGAGGCTCTATCTTCCCACATGAATATTTCAAATAGGCCACCACCAAAGTCCTTGGGACCTGGGCTGGAACAGAATTTGGCATTCCTGCCACCCCCTGCTGAGGTCTCTGTATTGCAAAGGAGAGGCCAGGCATTTCCCAGAATGCAACTTTCCCCCTTGGTTCCATGTTAGGTCACTCATGAAAGGCTCTTGGTGAGTTTTGGAGGAGGAGGTCACTATTCTCCAGACGCAGTAGCAGACAGATGACTGAGCAGCTGTGAGTTTCACAGCAGCTTCTAGATAACTTCTTGAGAAGCCCCTGCCTCAGTGCTGCTGGCTGAAGTCAGCAGCGGTAGTTTCCCTGACCTTCAGTCTCCCATTCCATATCCCCTGCATTCAACCCCTTTATATATGACATGCAGAGGGTGATTTCTGTTTTCCTCACCAAACCCTGACTGTAACAGTAACTAGGCGAAACCTTGAAATTCCTAAATTAGAAAGTATTATTGGAGAAACACATATTCTTCGCTTGTCTCACCCTTGGTAATAAGAAACTTCTAAAGGACAAGGCCATGTGGGTTAATGGAGCAAGCAACAAAGTTTGAGAATTTCTGAGTTCCATTCATCTTATTTGTTCCTTAATTTTTATCAATGTGTTAATGTACATGGTTTTTAAAAAATCGAATAGTTTAGAAAATCTTCTAAGGAAATATAAAAAGCCTCCACCCATGCATGTCATTATAAATTTGTCCAAACCCATAGATCTTCAGCACCAAGAGTGAACTGTAATGTGAAGTATGGACTTTGTATGATAACCGTGTGTCAGTGTGGGATCATCAGTTGGAACAGCTGTACCACTCTTGGGGGGGGTGTTGATGGTGGGGGCGACTGTGCGTTTGTGGGGCCTGGGGTTCTATGGGACATCTCTGTCCCACCCAATTTTTCTACGAACCTGAAAGTGCTCTAACAAATAAAGTCTAGGGATGCCTGGGTGGCTCAGTCAGTTAAGCATCTGCCTTTGGCTCAGGTCATGATCTCAGGGTCCTGGGATCGAGTCCCTCATGGAGCTTTTTGCTTAGTGGGGAGCCTACTTCTCCCTCTGCCTGCTGCTCCCCCTGCTTGTGGTCTCTCTTTCTCTGACAAATAAATAAACTCTTTAAAAAAACCCAATAAAATAAAATTAAATTAAATTAAAAATAGTCTGTTGAAAAAAATCTTTCATGTCACCTCTCTCAGTCTCGGCCCACCTACTGAAGGTGGCCATTTTTAGCTTTAATTCTTCTGGTTACCTCCAAATAATATGTCTCTACTACTTTTTCTTGGCTCATCAGCCATGGATATTAATGACTGACTTCTCACTGTATTAAATGAGATTTTTCTCTCTCATGTGTCAGTGGGTCTGTTGGGAGTTGGCTGATCTATCTGGGCTTGGCTGGCTAGACCAGCTTTAAGCTGTGGGCCCAGCTGAACTTGGCTCCTTGCTACAAGTTAGGCTCAAGTCTGCTCCACATGGATTCATGCTGGAGTCCAAGATAAAGAGGCGGGAGCTCTTCTCGTGATGACATGACGGCAAAGGCGCAAGAGAGAAGGCTGAGCTCTGCAAACCCCTGCCAACATCTCATTGGCCGAAGCACATCACGTGGCCAAGGTCAAGGGTGAAGAAGTACACTCTGTCTCTAGTAGAAGGAGCTGCAAAGTCATGTGGCAAAGGGTGTGGACAGAGCGAAGGGTGAAGGATTGGGGCCATTTCTTTAAGCTACCACACTTTCCTTAATTATACTTTATTAATAGACCTCTCCTTGAGTCACGCAGTACTTTAGCTCAAATAATACCACAGCCCAGCCTTGCCTAATGGTTGGCCTCTGTGAAGTGGCTGGTCAACATTTGCTGATGAATTTCTGAAATCTCAAAACTGACCACAGAGTTCTTGGAAAGAATTTTGTGAGATGGTTTAGATTTGAAGGATGAGAAAGTTTGGGGTGCAGGCTCTTTAACGTCAGTCTGGCTTCAAACACCTTTGTCCTTCTTCCCTTCTGTGTAGCAAAGTCTATGTTCAGATGGTGTGTGGACAGTGAGCTGCTACAGAAACACCATTTGATCTGCCCGGACGATTACTATGGTGATGCAGCGCCATTTTGCTCTGCCCCTAAAGGTAAGGCTTCTGTGCTCTGCGAGGGCCTTTGCTCTCATTCTGGGGCAGTTCTTTAGGAACGCGACCACACACTGGCCACTTTTGCTGCCATTTCCTATTGATTTTTCCCCCTTTTGTTTAATTTTGATCGTGACTATTGGGAGGGTCAGCTCTAAGCATGCTGCTTCCTCTCTGGCTCCCTAACACCTGCAAGACAGAAGTCTCAACTCCTGCACGTGGAATTTGCGCCCTTGTCAGCTGCTCAACACCAAGAGAGATGTAAATGCTTAGAAAAGTAGTTGAATGAACCAAGAGAGGGAGGGACTGAAGACAGATAAGTAAGGGAGCAAGTTCCTGCGGCAGTCAGAACATGGACCGTGGGGTTTTTCCATACCCCGCGTAGGAAAAGAGCAACTTGACATTCTTTGAGTTTGGTGGGAAGACTGGGTAGGGAGGCAGAAAGGATATGTATGCGTGTGTGTGATGTTGGGCCAGTTTCCTGTGGTGCGGGAGGCAAGATCTTCTGAGAGTGAGTGGGGTGGGAGCTGCGCTGTGGGGTTAAGCTGGGAGGTAGACTTTTGGGAGAGTCAGCGTATGGATAGGGAGAAGTTGCTGTGTGGATCCGCTGGCCACATATCAGGATGGCCCAGTGGCGCCAGGTTTGGAAGATGAGCTGTCTAGGCACCCCAGTCAGTGGGACTCTGGTGACCTCTGAGGCTTTGGAGCTGAGAAGGCATTTGGGGTGGGAAGACTGGGATCCAGAGAATTGAAGGTGCTCATGAGAACAGAGTTCTCTTGACAGCCTGAGCCGTGTAGAGAGGGCAGGCCAGAGAGAGGGAGCAGAAGTAAGTGTCACGTGGTACTAAGCCACTTAATATTGTGAAGTTAGTTGTGAATTCACTGCCTTATGCAGATAAGTAAGGATAGAGTTAACAGGTATTGAGGATTTACCGGTATTGTACTGGTACCAGTTCCTGCTAGCAGTGGGCATTCTCCTTTAACCTTTTGGAGATGATCCTAGAGGTATAGAAAGCTAATACAAACTTTGATTCCTCATGTGGGCTTTTCAAAAAGCAAGTTCACATATGGGGTATGTGTACGTGCGTGAGACAGACAGATAGACAGACAGTAGTCTACTTATGTTCTTTGAGCTAAAGAGCAATTATGCCCAGCGTAGCAAATGTGAATTTGAGGAAAAAGTACCAAGCTGACTGTGGCTTTGGTGGTTTTGTGTAGTCGTCTTAGAAACGTCCATTTCGTCTGTGGTAGCTCAGTTTGCTTCCCTGGTGCCGCAGGCATCTCCATCCCCGGCTGTTCAAAATTCACGTTCAGTTGTGAGAAGCGTTCCGTCCCAAAGAAGCACCTGACCAAGCAGCTTGAGGATTCCTGCAAGAAGAGGCTCACTGAGTCTAAAGACGAGTTAGCCTACACTGTGGACAGCCTGACGGGGGACTCGTGTTCAAAGGTTAAGCGCAAGGCCGTCAAGGTGGGTGTGGAAGCCTGTGCATGGTGGTGGGTGTGGGCAGTGGTTACAGCAGGCAACAAGGAGAAGCGGTTCTCGGTGACACAGGAAGCTGCGGGTCGCAGCGATGTAGGGAGGGGAGTTTGCATTGATTGCGGGTGGGTCATGCGGTTGGCCGGGTGGCAGCACTCATTCCCCTGGCCTGTCATGGACTCTATTTTTTGTGTGTTTCCAAGAAGGCAGGTCCACCCAGGAATAAAAAGTGGATGAGCCACTTAGCCGTGCCTCAGAGAGAGCTGGAGCGACTTCTGCTTGCCAGAATGGAGAGTCGGAACCACTTCTTAAAAAACCCTCGCTTTTTCCCTCCTAACACTCCCTACGGAGGCAAGTCTCTTCTCTTTCCTCCGAAGAAGCCAGTACTGATGGGAGATTTCCAGGGTGGAGATTTGGAGCAGAGGTGGGTCTTTCCTGATTTGGATTTATCAGAACGTCGGACCTGTGGGAGTAAACCCAGAATGTCCCGGGTCTGGTCTGGACTTTTGGGGGTGGGTGGGGGTGGGGGCGGGGGACGGGATGTCAGTAGCAGAACAGAGCAGGGCTTCAGGGCTTCAGGGCTCCCCATGGACCTGGCCTTCAGACATCCCCCAGAGGCCTGGGTTTGTTCTTTTCTGACCTGCCAGGGTTCTGAGGGATCAGGGGTTAGTGCTGGTCCCCTGCTTCCTTCAGAACAGTCTTGGTCTGTAGCCATGTGCTCTTCTGTTGCACTCCTATGTCTCGGAAAATGACCTTAAAAATAAAAATATTTAAAACTTGATTAATGCAAATAATACGTATAAATTGTGGTTTTCTTTCAGAGAGTGCCTTTGGCTTATTTCATTAATTGTCCTTGTGAAGGGAATGAATGGCTTAATGGGTTCATAGTTTCAGGGGACTTAAAACTATTAACATTTATTAGTCAAATGGTATCTTTTTTATTAAGAAAAATTGGACTAATGTTTTCAAAGAAATACAGCACCTATATTAAAAACCCAGTTAGATATTGGTTAGAATATTGGTGTGGAAACTTCAATTCAATATATGCAGATTGAAAATGACCACGCGGCTGTGCGTACCTTCATGAAGATTCTATCATACAGTAAAATTATTTTGTAACCTGCTTTAACAACAGGAACAAAACCCAATAAATGACATATTGTGATGATCTTTGGCAGTTTGGGTGTATTGATTTTGCACAACTCACATGGGCAAAACTAACAGCCTTTCTCCCCTTGTTTGCCCTCCCACAGTTGTGCTGATACTCCCGTGTTTCTAGCTAAACCATCAATCGGATTTTTCACAGATTATGAAATTGGGCCAGTTTATGAGGTAAAGATCTTATTTCCAGCTCTCACTTCATCAGCTTCCTAATGTTTTGATGTCATTCATGGAATTAAAACCATATACAATATTAGAGAAACAACTGTAATAAACCCTTGTGTGCCCATCACCCACCTTCAGTAATTACCTGCTTTCTGCAAGTCTGGTTTCATTTGTCACTCCCACAACTTCTTTGTGTGTGGGTCTATGTACCCATGCATACACTGGAAGTGTTTTAAGGAAAAGCCTAGACGTCGGGTCATTTAGTTAATACTTCAGTATGTATCTCTAACAGGTAAGCACTTTTACAAAATAACCATTGTCGGGATGCCTGGGTGGCCAGTTAAGCATTGCCTGCAGCTCAGGTTGTGGTCACAGGGTCCTGGGATCAAACCCCTGCATCAGGCTCTCTGCTCAGCGGGGAGTCTGCTTCTCCCTCTCCCTCTGCCTGCTGCTTACCCTGCTTGGGTGCTCTCTCTTTCTCTCTATCTGACAAATAAATAAATAAAAATCTTTAAAAAATAACCATCATCACACCCAGGAATATTAATATTAATTAATGTTAACTAATATTAATTAATATTAACTAATATTGATCCATGTCTGATTTTCCTCCATTTGTTAAAAAAAAGGTCAGTTTACATTTGGTTTATTTGAATCAGAATTCATTGCATTTGGTTAAAATCTCTCTTTTTTCTCCTTTAGTGGATGATAACTCTTCTACCCCTGCTAGTTTTTTCCCCCCAAAGTGGCTGTTTATGCTGCTGTACCCAGTGGGGGATTTCTGGTTGTTCCACATCTTCACCAAGACTCAGGCTTTTTCATTTTGACCGTTCTGAAAGGTATCAGAGATCACTCATTGAGCACATTTTCATGTGTCTTTCAGCCATTTGGATATCATCTTTTGTGAACTGTTGGTTTATACCCATTTTTTCTATTGGGTTGTCTTTTTCTTACTGATTGATAGAATTTTTACTCATATAATAGATTTGAGTTCTTTTTCTAATTATATGTATTGTAAATATCTAATCTCAGATTTTCCCTTTTCAGTGTTTTCTTTTATGGAAGTAGAGCTAACACACAGTGTTACGTTAGTTTCAGGTGTATGACGTAGGGGTTTGACAATTCTGTGCCTTCTGCTGTGCTCACCAAAGTGTGGCTCCCATCTGTCACCGTACAGCGGCATTACAACGGCATTGATGGTATTCCCTGTGCTGCGCCTTTTATCCCCCGGACTTATCCATTCCATAAGTGGAAGCCCATTTCTCCCCCTCCGCTTCACCCATTTTGCCCCTCCCTCCTCCCCCCCATGAATGAACCATCAGTTCATTCTCTCTATTTATAGGTCTGATTCTGGTTTTTTTGTTTATTTGTTCATTTGTTTGGATTTTTTTTTAGATTCCACATTTAAGTGAAATCACACGACATTTTGTCTTTCTCTGTCTGACTTATTTCACTTAGTGTAATGCCCTCTGGGTCCATCCGTGTTGTCACAAATGGCAAGATTTCATTCTTTTTTATGGCTCAGTAATATTCCATTGTACATATGTGCCATATTTTCTTTATTCATCTACCGGTGGACATTTAGGTTACTTCCATGTCTTGGCTATTGTAAATAATGCTGTAATAAACCTAGGGGTGCTTACATCTTTTCAAATTAGTGTTTTTATTTTCTCTGGGTAAATACCCAGTAGTGGAATTACTGGATCAGAGGGTAGCTCTATTTTTAATTTTTGGGGGAACTTCCATTCCTGTTTTCACAGCTGCACCAGTTTGCATTCCCACCAACAGTGCAGGAGGGTTCCTTTTTCTCCACATCCTCACCAGTACCTGTTGTTTCTTTCTTTTTTTTTTTTTTTAATTTATTTATTCGACAGAGATAGAGACAGCCAGCGAGAGAGCGAACACAGCAGGGGGAGTGGGAGAGGAAGAAGCAGGCTCATAGCAGAGGAGCCTGATGTGGGGCTCGATCCCATAACGCCGGGATCACGCCCTGAGCCAAAGGCAGACGCTCAACTGCTGTGCCACCCAGGCGCCCCAATACCTGTTGTTTCTTGTGTTGTTGATTTTAGCTATTCTGACAGATCTGAGATGATATCTCATTGAGTTTTGACTTGCATTTCCCTCATGATGAGTGATGTTCAGCATCTTTTCATGTGTCTGTTGGCCATCTGGATGTCTTCTTTGGAGAAATGTCTGTTCAGGCCCTCTGCCTATTTTTTAATTGGATTATTTGTTTGGGTTTTTTTTGTTTGTTTGTTTGTTTTTGCTGTTGACTTGTATAAGTTCGTTATATATTTTGGATACTAACCCCTTATCAGATACATCATTGGCAAATATCTTCTCTTATACAGTAGGTTGCCTTTTCATTTTGTTGATGGTTTCCTTCACTGTGCAAAAGCTTTTTATTTTGATGTAATCCCAATCATTTATTTTTGCTTTTGTTCCCCTTTTCTGAGGAGACCTATCTAGAAAAAAGTTGCTAAGGCTAATGGCAGAGGTTGCTGCCTATTCTTCTTTAGGAGTTTTATGATTTCAGGTCTCACATTTAATCCATTTTGAGTTTATTTTTGTGTGTGGTGTTAGAAAGTGGTCCAGTTTAATCTTTTGCAAGTACCCGGCCAGTTTCCCCAGCACTGTTTATTGAAGAGACTGTCTTTTCTGCAGTGTATATTCTTGCTTCTTTGTCACAGATTCATTGATCATGTAAGTGTTTGTGTATCTCTGGGCTCTCTCTGTTCTGTTGATCTATGTGTCTGTATCTGTGCCAGCACCATACTGTTTCCATTATTATAGTTCTGGAGTATATCTTGAAATCTGGGATTGTGATACCTCCAGCTTTGTTGTTCTTTCGAAGATTGCTTTGGCTATTCAGGGTCTTTTGCGGTTCCATACAAATTTTAGGATTATTTGTTCTGTGTGAAAAATGCTGTTGGTATTTTGATAGGACTTGCACTGAATCTGTAGATTGCTTTGGGTAGTATGGGTGTTTTAATAATATAAATTCTTCTACTCCATGGGCATGGATTATCTTTCCATTTGTTTGTGTCCTCTTCAGTTTCTTTCATCAGTGTGTTATAGTTTTCAGAGTAGAGGTCTTTCATCTCTTGGGTTAAGTTATTCCTAGTTATTTTATTCTTTTGGGTGCGATTGTAAATGAAATTGTTAATTTCTCTTTCTGCAACTTCGTTATTAATTATAGAAATGCAACATATTTTTGTGTGTTACTTTTGTATCCTGCAACTTTACAGAATTCATTTATTCTAATAGTTTTTTGGTGGTCTTTAGGGTTTTCTATATATAGTATCATGTCATCTGCAAATAGTGACAGTTTTACTACTTCTTTGTTATCAGTTTGGATGCCTTTTATTTTTCATCTATGGCTGCGTCTAGGACTTCCAGTGTTATGTTGAATAAAAGTGGTGAGAGTGGACATCCTTGTCTTGTTCCTGATCTTAGAGGGAAAGCTCTATTTTTCACCATTATGTATGACTTTGGTTGTGGGTTTGTCATATATCATCTTTATTATGTTGAGGTATGTTCCCTTTAAACTCACTTTTTTAGAGTTTTTTTTTAATTTATCATGAATAGGTGTTGAATTTTGTCAGACGCTTTTTCTGCATCTATTGATACGCTCCTATGGGTTTTATCCTTCATTTTGTTACTGTGGTGTATCCCATTGATGGATCTACCAATGTTGAACCATCCTTGTATTCCCAGAGTACGTCCCACTTGACTGTGTGAGTGATATTTTTAATGTGGTTTTGGATTTGGTTTGCTAATATTTTGTTCAGGATTTTTGCATTTGCGTTCATCAGGAATCTTGGCCTGTGGTTTTCTTTTTTCTGTCGCATCTTGGCCTGGTTTTGGTTCAGAGTAATGCTGGCCTCATAGGTAGTATTTGGAAGCTTTCCTTCCTCGTCTATTTTTGGAATAGTTTGAAGAGAATAGGTATTAACTCTTTTTTAATGTTTAGTGCAATTTACCTGTGAATCCGCTGGGTCCTGGAATTTTGTTTCTTGGGAGTTTTTTGATTACCAGTTCAGTTTCATTATTAGTAATGGTTGTGTTCAGATTTTTTTATTTCTTCCTGATTTAGTTTTGGAAGATTTTATGTTTCTAGGAATTTATCCATTTCTTCTAGGTTGTCCAGTGTGTTGGCATATATTTTTTCATAGTCTCTTACAACCCTTTTCATTTCTGTGGATGTCAGTAGTTACTTCCCCTTTTTAATTTCTGATTTTATTTACTTCAGTCCTCTCACTTTTTTTCCTGATGACTCTGGCCAAAGGTTAATCAATTTTGTTTTTTCAAAGAACCAGCTCTTGTCTATTGTTTTTTAGTTTATTTCATTTTTTCCCACTGTGATCTTTATTATTTCCTTCATTCTACTAACTTGGGCTTTGTTTGTTCTTTTTCTAGTTCATTTAGGTCTAAGGGTAGCTTGTTTATTTGAGCTTTTTGTGTTTCTCGAGGTAGGCCTGAATTGCTATATATTTCCCTCTTAGAACTGCTTTCACTGCATCCCAGAGATTTTGGACCATTGTGTTTTCATTTTCATTTGTCTCAGTGTAGTTTTTAATTTCCTCTTTGATTTCTTCACTGGCCCATTGGTTGTTTAGTAGCATGTTGTTTAGTCTTCACATGTTTGTGTTTTTTCCAGCTTTTTTCTTGTAATTGATTTCTAGTTTCGTACTGTTGTGGTTAGAAAAGATGCTTCATATGATTTTAATCTTCTCAAATTTATTGAGACTTGTTTTGTGGCTTAACATGGGATCTGTCCTGGAAAATCTTCCTTGATGTAAGTGGGGTGTTTAAGTCCCCTACTATTATCATATTACTATCAGTTTCTCCCTTTATGTTTGTTAATATTTGCTTTATGTATTTAGGTACTCCAATGTTGGGCATATAGATATTTACAGTTGTTATAGCCTCTTATTATGTTGATCTCTTTATCATTATATAATGCCCTTCTTTGTCTCTTTTGTGATATGAGTATTGCTATCCTGGCTTTTTTATCCCGCTTCTATTTCCTTAGCTTCCAGTGTATATGTGTCTTTAGTTCTGAAGTGAGTCTCTTATTGGCAGCATATAGAGGAGTCTTGTTTTTTTTTATCCATGTGTCACCCTGTGTCTTTTGATTGGAGCATTTGGACCATTTACATTTAAAGTAATTATTGATGTAGGTATGTAAGTTAAGTATGAACTTATTGCCATTTTGTTGTTTTCTGGTTATTTCTGTAGTTCTTCTCTGTTCCTTTCTTCTATTGTTATCTTTCCTTTGATTGATCACTTTCTTTAATGTTAAGCTGGGTTTTCTTATATATGAGGTTTTCTTATACCATGAGGTTCATATATAACATTCTAAGTATAAGTTAACGGTCACTTAAGTTTGAACACATTGTGAAAGAACTTCATTTTTACTCTCCCCTCCACATTTTATGTATATGTTATTATATTTTACATCTTTTTATTTTGTGAGTCTCCTTAGTTAATTTTTTAAAATATAATTGATTTGACTTCTTTTGTCTTTTCAACTTCATACTAGCTTTGTAAGTGATGACTACACTACCTTTACTGAGTGTTTCCTTTTACTCATAAAATTTTTTCCTTTCATAATTTCATTTCTAATTATGACTTTTTCTTTTCCACTTGAAGAAGAAGTCCCTTTAATATTTCTTCTAAGGCCCGTTTGTGGTGATCAACTCCTTTAACTTTTATTTTTCTGGGAAACCTCCTATCTTTCCTTTAGTTCTGAATGATAACCTTGCTGGGTAGGATATGTTTGGTTGTAGGTTTTTAACTTTCAACACTTTGAATATATCATGACACTCTCTTCTGGCCTGCAAAGTTTCTGCTGAAAAACAGCTGATAAGTTTATGGGGGTTTCCCTTAGTTTCTTCTCTCTTGCTGCTTTTAAGATTCTGTCTTTATCTTTAATCTTTGACATTTTAGTCATCGTATGTCAGGATGTACACCTCCTTGGGTTCATCTTATTTGGAGCTCTCTGTGTGTCCTGAACCTCAATGTCTATTTATTTCCCCAGTTTAGGGATGTTTTCAGCTTTTATATCTTCAAATAAGTTTTCTGCCTCTTTTCCTCTTCTTTCTCATACCCTTGTAATGCAAATATTTGCTCACTGGGAATTATCTGAGAGATCCTTTAACCTGTCTCCTTTTTTTTTTTCTTTTTGTTGTTTAGCTTGATTGTTCTCTGTTACCCTGTTTTCCAGATTACTGATCATTCTGTTCCGCTAATCTGTCGTTGATCCCCTCTAATGTATTTTTCACTTCAGTTACTGCATTCTTCAATTCTGATTGATTCTTTTTCATATTTTCTTTCTCTTTTTTGAAGTTCTCACTTATTTTCTCCACCCTTTTCTCCAATCTGGTGAGCATCTTTATGACCATTACTTTGAACCCTTTGTTGGATACATTGTTTCTCTTCATTTCATTTAGTTCTTTTTCTGAGGTTTTGTCTTGTTCTTTCATTGGAACATATTCCTGTCTCCTCATTTTGCTTGACTTTCTATGTTTGTTTCTACAAAATTAGGTGGAACAGCTACTTCTCCAAAAATTGAAGAGATGATCTTGTGTATGGTCATCCTCTGTGTAGACTTTGTGTGCCTAGTGACTGTAGAGTGTAGAAATGCTGACAAGACTGTCTTCATCTTTGGCCCTCCATCTTGTTCGTGTTCGCCAGATGACCTCTCTTGGGATTATATGTTCCGAGCCCCTTGGAGATTAATATACACACCTTAGAAATGCCTACCAAGGCTGGGTTGGGGGGAGGCTTGCTTTGGCTTCCCATGAACCTGTTAGAAACTACATAGTCTTTCCCCTTCCTGAGGCACATGTGGCACTACAAGATCTAATTAAGGGTTAGCTGTCAATTAGATGCATGCAAACCCTTTGATCTCACTACAGAGTCCTTCTGCACATCCCTTCACTTTATAAAATCTGTGGACTAAGATCCAGACTTTGTGGAAAATAGCCATGCGGATGCCTGAATTGTTGCTCCCCCAATCCCCCCATTGGTAAGTTACCCTGAATAAAACTCTGTGAACTGCCTGGAGTCACCTGCTTTGTTTTCTAGTCTCAAAGTACCTTCTCAGTTTGGAAGATATTTTACTATCCCTCCCCCACCTTCTCATAGGCTGGCTGGCTGGATCTGTGGCTGTCATGGGCTGGGGGTCCTGTGACACTCTGTGCCGGAACTGTCCTGGTGGGAAGGCTAGAGCTGAAGTGGGTATAGGCTGGGGTGGTCCTGGAACTCTCTATGCAGAGGGCACCTTGGAAGGATAGCTGAAGGTGAAACGGGTATAACCCAGGGGATGCCAGGGCTCTCTGTACAGAGAGTGTCCTGGGAGAACAGCTGAAGCTGAAGTGGGTGCAAGGTGGGGTGTCCCAGGATGCTCTACATAGGGGTGCCCTGGGAGGGGATGCAGCTGGAGCTGAAGTGGGCATGAGACCAGCACATTCTGGGTGGTCCATGCGGGGGCACCCTTGCAGGGTGTCTGGAGCCAAGGCATGGCATGGCCTGGAGCATCCTCGGGTACTTTTCTGGGGCACTTTGTGTCAAGGGTGCCCTGGCAAGTCTGGAGCAAAGGTTGGTGCTAGACTGGCGTGTTCCATGGTGCTTTGCACTTGTATCACCCTGACAAGATGGGTGGAGCTATAGTGAGCACCGACCAGGGGTGTCCCAGTGTGTAATGTGTTGGGGCCACCTTGGTGGGATAGCTTGGGCTGGTATGTACTAGCGGCCCAGGGCTTACTGAGGCAGCAGGCCTGCTATGGTGCCCAGACTCTGCTCTTGGCTGTGCTATTAAGGTGGAAAGGGAATGTAAACTGTAGGGCTTGCCAGCTGAGGGGTTTCGGCAGCTCCCACTGTCCGGCAGAGTTCTAGGACTGGATCCTTTATATCCTAGTTCCCCTTTGGAGCTACACCGTTTTTTTTTTGTTTTTTGTTTTTGTTTTTGTTTTTTTAACGGTGCCTTCAGTACTGTCCCTCCCCACTACAGTTTGCAGCATCAGGGGTAGCGGTTCCCATTGTGACTGTTTCCCATCTCTCTTGCTGTTCTCTATGTGGTCCCTATTTTTTGTTGTATAGAAGCTGTTCAGTTGGACCTCAGGTGTAGATTTAGAGCATCTGTGGAGGAGGTGAGTTCTGGGTCTTTCTACATTGCCATCTTGGACCAGAAATCCCGTACCTGCTTTTTAAAAATGCCATCTAGTTTTCGAAATGGTAGTTTCTTACATCCTGGATCTGGCTAATTGCATTATTGTAGTGATATTAAACATGTGCCTTTATTCATATTTTCTGTAAACTTACAGTTTAGGTGTAGATGTTTGATTACATTCATGTTCAGTTTTTTTTTTTTCTTTTTTGGTGAGAATAATTCTTTGGTGGCGCTGTGTATTTCTTATAGCATCCCATCAGGAGGAGCGTATCTGTTTTTCCTCTT
Source organism: Ursus arctos (assembly GCF_023065955.2). NCBI lineage: Eukaryota > Metazoa > Chordata > Mammalia > Carnivora > Ursidae > Ursus > Ursus arctos. The sequence goes on along the minus strand of NW_026622875.1, from coordinate 50,731,863 downwards.
ACCAGTGAAGCGTGGCTTTGGATGTTGTGAGCCTGAGCCAACATTTATAAAGTTTTTATCAACCTTTCATATACTGGCTCTGGAAGCCTTAGATGATTGTTACCTAGATCCATTTTTTAAATAAAATTAAGGGTTACAAAATGGCGATTTCTAATTCTGTTATTCCTTCTGCATTTATTAGCTGTGATTTTCTATTTAAAAAGAAACTTCACTTCATATTCCTTTCCCCTCTTCCTTATGCTCTCCTTACCCCTACTGGTAACTATTTTTATTAGTTTGGGTTCTGCCATTGTTTCTTTTTGGAATCATAAGTAAATATGCGGGTATATTTGAGCTCCCTCTCCTTCTTACTGTCCTCAGCATCTTGCTTGTTTCACTTAACAGCAGATCCAGTGATTCCTCTGAGAGTGGTTATAGAGACTGTCCTGATACCTTTTTCCTAGTCTCCTTCATTTTCATGCTAGCCTCCACCATCCTAGGGAATCAGACTAAGACCAAGCTTAGTAGTTGCCAACTCTGCTCACCAGGTCTAATCATGACAGATCTCATGACAGATCCTTCATATATATGTAAATTGTACTTTACAGCTTAAAGAGCACTTGAAAATCCATCACTCTTTTTTTTAAAGATGTATTCATTTATTTTAGAGAGAGAGAGCTCGTGCAAGTGGGGGGGGGCAGAGGGAGAGGGAGAGAAATCCTCAAGCAGTCTCCGTGCTGAGTGTGGAACCCCACTTGGAGCTCCATCCCAGGACCCCAAGATCATGACCCAAGCCACAATCAAGAGTTGGACACTCAACTGACTGAACCATCCAGGAGCCCTGCAAATCCATCATTCTTTATGAACTCTCAACCCCCTGTGGCAAAAGCAGATAAATATGTCAGTCTTATGTGTTATATGTTAAAGAAAGCATTCTTTTTTACTTCTTTAATGTAACAGTGATAGATTCTCTTTTGGACTTCTGTGTCTGGTCACTGTATTTCAAGGACAGTTGCAGAAGTTGGCCAAGACTCCAAGAAAGGGAATAAAAATACTTCCACTTGGGGAGTGGAAGGGGCCAAAGGGAGAGCTGCCCAGGGCCAGGACTGGAGGGTGCCAGCTGTGGAAGCCTCTAGACAAGGTAGACACAGACTGCCATGGAACAGTCTTCCCTCCTGTCTTTGCCTAGTCCCCTACTGCTCATTCCTTTCCTGTTGCTTAGTTGTCACTTCTCTGGAAGATCACGCTGACCTTTCTGGACTCAATTAAATGTCCTGATTGCAGGCTCTTTTTCTACCACTTGCTCTTTGGTGGCACAATTTTATACTTATCTACCCCACTAGACTGTAAGCCCCAAAGGGCAAGAATTATTTCTAGGTTTATGTTATCATTTTATTATCAATGCTTGGCATATTGTGGTTCCTCAGTAAATACGAATGGACTAAATTACATAAATACTCAAATACAGTCTACCCATTAGCCTTGTCTACCTCTGATAAGATAAATCAAGAACAAATGAAAGGTGCCATATTTTACTAAAAAAACCCAAGTGTGGAGGGGGGAGGGAGAGAATGACTTCCAAGGGATTTTGATAAGTTAGTGAATGACAGACCACAAATGTATTAGTAAGGTATTTATTCCTTTAGAAGTTTGCTAAGCAGGGCACCTGGGTGACTCAGCTGGTTAAGTGTTTGACTCTTGGTTTCAGCTCAGGTAATGATCTCATGGTTGTGGGATCGAGCCCTGCATGGGGTTCCATGCTCATCATGGAATCTGCTTCAGATTCTCTCTCCCTCTGCCACTCCCTCAAATAAATAAATAAAATCTTAAAAAAAAATGAAAGGCTCAAGGTCATGGGCAACAAAGAGAAACTAAGAAACTATCACAGTTCAGAGGAGACTAAGAAAACATGGGAACCTAATGCAATTTCAGATTTTGGATTGGATCGAGCAATGGAAAAAGAAAGTTAGTGGACAAATTGGAAAAGTTTACATAGATTCTGTGGTTTAGTTAATATATTGTAGCCAGCTTAATTTCTTAGGTTTGATCATAGTTCTATTGTTACGAAGATATTAACATAAGGGGCAGCTGAGTAAAGAGCATATGGGAAATCTCTGGATTATTTTTATAACTCTTGTAAATCTATTATCAAAATCAAGCATTAAAAATGTTCATGTATTAGGGAGCCTCTATTATAACTAGATAACCTGAAGAATAAGAATCTACCAAAAATGAAAATTCTAGAACTGACACTACTCAATAGTAATAGAGCTTACCAGCAAATTAGACACAGATGAGAAGACTTGCAGAGAGGTCAGTAGAAATGATTCAGATTAAAGCAGAAAGAAAAAAAAAGAAGGAAAAATACAGAAAGTCGCATTTTAAAAGATGGGACCTAGTAAACAGGTCTGTTGTATAGTTGAAGTCCTAGAAAGAGAGTAGAGAGAGAGAGTGGGGCAGCAGCAGGGTTGCAAGATATAGTGGATGACAGTGATCCAAAAGTAACAAAGACATCGAGCCACAGAGTAAAGCAGTAACAACCCTAAGCAGAATAAAATAAAATAAATAAAATAAAATAAAATAAAATAAAATAAAATAAAATAAAATAAATAAAATAAAATAAAATAAGAAAATCATACCCAGGCATATTTAGTAAAATTCTGTTCTAAACCAAAGAAAAGGTCGGGGTGGGGGGGATCCTGACTTAAACCATCGAGAGAAAAAAGACCCACCACCCTCTAATGGACATGATTGAAGCTAGAAAATACTTGGAATGGAAGCTTCAAAGTGATGAAAGAAACTAATTTTTAATCTAGAATTCTAAACCTAGTGAAAATATTCTTCAAAAATGAAGATAAAAGGAAGACATTCTCAGACAGAAACTGATCATTCACAACCAGATAATAATTTGTCACCAGGAGATCTGCACCAAAGTAATTTTCAGTCAGAAGAAAATGATACCCATATGGAAGCAGAGAAATGCAAGAAGGAATGAAAAGCAACAACAATTACATGACATGTAAATGGACCAGGAACTGCAATTAAAAGAGAAGGATCATCAGACTGGGCAGAAAAACAAATACTAACTTAATACTGCTTGTATGGCATAACCTTAAAAGTAAGGATAAAAGATGGAAAAAGATACATTAAACCTTAAGCACAAGAAAGCAGGTGTAGCTGTACTAATACCAGGGAGAGTACACTTTAAGGCAAGAAGCATTAATAGAAAGAAAGAAAAAGGGCTTTTCATAACGATCAAAGTTTGAAAAAGTCCATGAAAAAGATACTATTTAAAATCTATACACACGTGACACTTGGGTGGCTCAGTTGGTTAAACATCTGCCTTCGGCTCAGGTCATGATCCCAGGGTTCTGGGATCGAGTTCCGCATTGGGCTCCTTGCTCAGTGGGGAGCCTGCTTCTCCTTCTGCCTGCCACTCCACCTGCTCTCTCTCTCTCTCTGACAAATAAACAAGATCTTTAAAATCTATACACACTAATGATTTGGCGTCAAAATATGTAAGTACTATTTTACAAGACTGGAAGAAAAACAGATACAATAACAAATATGTAGGAGATTTTAACATTTTTTTCTCCCCAAAACTTAAAAACTAGGTAGACAAAAAACCCAGTAAAGATAAAGAAGAATTGAGTAATTAATAAACTATACCTAATTGACTTATATGTAACACTACATCCAGTGATTGCAATATGCATTTTCTTTTTAAAAAGCATATGAAACACTAGACTTGTCTCTGTGTTGGGTCATAAAGCAATTATCAAAAAATTTCAAAGGACTAAAAACATATATAGAGTTAATATAAAATCAATAACAAAAATATGACTAGCAACTACCCAAATATTTGGAAATTAAGCAGTTCATTACTAAATGAACTCATTACTCATAAATCAAAGAAGTCATAATGGAAATCAGAAAATAGAAAATAATGATCATTTTTAGGAGTTATTGAAGTATAGTTGACATACAGGGTTATATCAATTTTAGGTGTACAACAGTGATTCAGCAATTTTATACATTACTCAGTGCTCACCATGATAACTCATCACCATCTGTCACCATACAACATTATCACAATATTATTGACTATATTTGCTATGCTGTACTTTTCATCTCTGTGACTTATTTATATGAATGATCATTTTCAAATGGTACATCAGAGCTTGTAGGATGCAGCTAAAGCCAAGCTTAAAAGAATATGTGTAGCCTTATATTTACATGTTAGAAGAGAAATAGTCTGAAAATCCATTATCTAGGTATTTTTGAAAAATCAGAAAAGAATAGCAAATCAAACACCCAAAAATGGTAAGGAAATCACAAAAACAAGAAGAAATTTATATGAAATAGAAAACAAATATGCAGTAGGATCAGCAAAGCCAAGAATTAGTTCTTTGAAAAGACTAATAAAATCAATCATTAGCAAAACTGATCAAAAAGAAAAGAAAATACAAATTCACCAATATCAAGGAAAAAGAGGACATCAGTATAGATCCTATAGACATTAGAAAAATGAGAGGTTTATGAACAGTGTTATATCTAGAAATTTGAAAATGTGGATGAAATAGAGAAATTTTCAGGGAAATACAATTTACAAAACAGATATAAGAAGAAATAAAACATCTAAACATGGGGCGCCTGGGTGGCTCAGTCATTAAGCATCTGCCTTTGGCTCAGGTCATGATCCCAGGGTCCTGGGATGGAGCCCCGTGTCTGGCTCCCTGCTCAGCGGGAAAGCCTGCTTCTCCCTCTCCCATTCCCCCTGCTGTGTCTCTCTCTGTCCAATAAATAAATAAAATCTTTTTAAAAAAAAATCTAAACAGTGGTTAAAAAACTGAACCTGTAATTTAAAACCTCACAATGTTGTAAAGTTGTGATGGTCTCACACCTCTATGAATATACCAAACACCATTGTATCATACAACTTGAAGTTGTTGAGTTGTGGCATGGGAATTATATCTCAGTAAAGTTGTTTAAAACAACAACAACAACAACAACAACAACAACAACAACAACAACAGGGGCACCTGGGTGGCTCAGTCAGTTAAGCATTGGACTCTTGATTTCAGCTCAGGTCTTGATCTCAGGGTCACGAGTTCAAGCCCTGCTTTGGCTCCACGCTAGATGTGGAGTCTACTCAAGAACAACAACAACCCTTCCTACCAATAAAATTTGGGGCCCTGATGGCTTCACCAGTGAATTCTTTCTAACCTATGAGGAAGAAATGCAATGATCTTTTATAAAGCCTTACAGAGAATGGGAAAAAAGGGAACACGGCCCAACTTGTGTTATGAGACAAGCATAATCTTGATACCAAAACCTGAAAAGGATTTGGAAAAGCCTGAAAGGCTAAACTTTGTCATGAACAGAACTGCAGAGTTTCCTAGCAAAACATTAGCAAACTGAATTCAGCTTTATATAAAAATGATCAGCATTACAACCAAGTTGTTTTGATCCAGCAGTGCCAAGTCAGTTTCACATTTGAAAAGCAACAAGTAGAGTTCCCTACCTGAACACAATAAGGGAGAGAACTCATTCACTAGATGCAGACAAAATTTAATATCTAGTCATAATTTTAAAAACTCTTCTCAAACTTGGAATAGGATAAAACTTTCATAATTTAACAAAGATATTTACAAAAATAAAGCTATTATTCACAGATGACATGATTGTGTACCTAGAAAATCCAAATAAGTCTACAGATAAACTATTGGAATTGAATAAAATTAAGTGAATTTATTGAAAGTCTTTAGATACAAAGTCAATATACAAGAACCAATTTTATTCCTCTGTACCAGAGCAAACTATTATAAGATATGATACTATTTATAGTGCATTAAAAAAATCAAATTTAGGAATAAATTTAAATAAATATGTGCAAGACGTTGACAGAAAACTAAAAATATAATTGAAAGAAATTAAAGGAAACCCAAATAAATGAATAGATAAATACCCAGTGGTATGTTGGAGCCAGGTCATAGTAGCTCATGAGAACTGACCATGCACATCTCTCCCCAGCTCCATGTTCAGTGATGGTATCTTGAAATCGACCACAGTGGGAGTATTTCCACCATGGAAATTAACAAATACTATCAAATCAGGACTTTCTCCCACCCCCAAGAGCCTGCCATTAACCATTCACCAGCACACTACTGAATATACTATATTCATGGATTGGAAGACTCAATAGTAGAAGGATGTTGTCAAAGAATAATTCAGAGGAATTTGTTGTCTGCATGCTCATATGAGGAATGGTAGTATACTGTTGTCAGCGAACAAAGGCAAAAGCAAATTTATAACTGAGAGGAGAGAGAAAAAAATTGGAGTCTGGGAACAGTGATTCATCCAGTGTTTGCTGTTAGTAACTGTGTCTTAGGCCAGGACTGAACCGTGACCCTCATGAAAATTTCTCAGCTCTTCCCATTTTGGTCAAAAGTTCCTAAAGGAGAGAATTTAACCAGAAGGGCTTTATTCTCTGGTGCAGAAGCATTTGGGGATGTCGGTTTGATATTGGCAGAATAATGACCTTTATATACCTGAACAGCAAACAGTAGAGGAGAGCAAAATACACCAGGGGAATTATAAGTATTATAAGAAACATTTAGAACCTATTTTGTACCCAGTTTTTTGGTCAGCATGGGTCTAATCAGGAACATACATCTTAAAGATCCGTTTGGTCGATTTTAGCGAAGTAATTGGGTTTTTCCCCTTTGATTAATTGATTGTTTTATCTTTTTCAAGATATGTATGGTAGTAGTACTGTAAAATCTAGCTATTTGCATAGAGTTCATTTTCTTGGCCAATATTCAAGAGCACATCTACTTAGAATCATTCTAAATAATGAAGTTACGTTAGTCTAGCCTAAAATGACAGTATTCATTTTGCTTCTGTAATTATCTTAGATTTGTCCAGTGGGAATCTTATAAGTATTCTCCAGTGGGAGTCTCCTGTGTTCTTTGTGGGTTTTTTTTTTTTTTTTTTGAGCACTTCCTTGCATTCCGGTGTTACAAGATGTTCCAGGTTCATCTTGTCCTCACTTTGTCCCAGTTCTAGAATCAGTTTCTAAGAGGCCCTGGTTCCTTTTTGTGGAGAACACAGAAACTTGGGTGTTTAGAAACCAGGGTCTAAGCACTAGACCTGCTGTTCGCTGCTAGGGTGTCATTGCTTGTGGGTCCTTTCAATGGACAGAGCTGGAGAAAAAGAGCAGTTGCATAGATCCAACCGTATATATGCATATGTATGTACACATGTGTACATGCAAATGCCCACACACAGTTGCATAGTATTTAAAATCATGACTATACTGATGCCTCTAGTACTAGTCTAATCCCACCCTCCCTCCTCCCCTTCCATGCTTGTGGCTCCCTTCTCCCACAGTCATCTGAAGAATCTTGGAATCAAATTCTACTTCTGGAAGTCTCTGCATCTGGTGGCTTTGTAGTGAGGCTCAGGGTCAGATCTCCACGATAAGCGGATGTCCAGTTGCAGGATTCTAAGTATTTATACAGTGAAAGGCATATATCCCAGATGTATTATGTTCTGAAGCTTAAGAACAACATTTGTGGTTAAAAGTATCTGATAGAAAAAAAAAAAGTACTTGAAATGTTTTTTTCTGGTGTGGTTTCAAGGGCAACTTTTAATATATGTCCCTTTTAATATATTCAGTATTTCAAGTACTATAGCCACATAACAAATTGCCTCAAGACTTAGTAAAATAGCCATTTGCTTGCTGATCAGACAGGACACAGTGAGAACGATTTATTTTTACTGTGATGTTTGGAGTCTTAACCAGAAGACTGGAGGCTAGAAGTTTCTAAAGTGCTGATCACTCACGTGTCTGGTGGTTGATGCTGGCTTTCAGCTTGGATCTCAGTTCCTCTCCCTGTGGGCCTCCCACAGAGGCTTCGCCACATCAGCTAGTTCCTTCCCTCTCCTTCCCTCCCCTCCTCGCCCCTCCCAGCCAGTGGCTGGTTTCCCCAGAGCAAGCCTCCCAAAAAGAGAGAGAGTCTGCCACAGTGTATTATATAAATTGTATTACATATAGTGATATCTGTTAGAAATGCACCTTGCATTTGTTGGGCATATGACTGTTGTACATGTTATTTACCCAACTACACTACAAAGTTTAAGGATAGAAACATTTTCAAGTTTGTAAAGTTTTTACAAATGTATGTCCCATGCACTTTCCTCAGGGAACTCCTGGGGCACAGGCTCTCCTACAAGCGAGTAAGCCAAGGAAGAAGGCGTGGTATGTGGGAAACGAAAGATCCAACGTAGGAGAGAGGTGAAGGAAATCCCCAGATTCCTAATGGTTAAGTGGGTTTCCAGTGATTGTTGCAGCAAAGAAGATTTCCCCAAAGCTTAGCAACTTCAAACAGCCATTTTATCATGCTCCCAGATTCTTTGGATCAGAAATTCAGACAGGGCACAATGGGAATGGCTTGTTCCACGATGTTGGAGGCCTGAGCTCTAAAGAGTCAGTGCCTAGGGGTGACCTGAAAGCTGGGAGCTGGAGTTCTCTGAGGCATTTTTACTTGCACAGAGAGTGGTTGGTTGTCAGCAGCCAGCGGAGCGTGTCGGCCAGAGCACCCACACATCGGTTCTCCCTGTGGCCTGGGCTTCCTCGCAGAATGGCCACCTCAGGGTAACCAGATGGTACGTAGCAACTCAAAGTGAGCATCCGAGCTTCTAAGTGAACATCCCAGCAAGCGGGATGGAGGTTGTATCACTCTGTACGATCTAACCTTGGAAGTCACCTGGGATAGGTAGAGATAGTATTTCCTCTGCGTGCTATAGGTTACAAGTGACTCACTGTTGGCCCAGATTCAGGGGGAAGATGCCTACACCTCACCTCTCCATGGGAGGAGTGTCAGAGAACTTGTAGACATGTCTTCAAACTGTTGTAGGGGTTGTCCTGGGTGAGAGTTAGCAGTAGGTATAGCAGGGAAGCAGCCCAGATTGGAAGAGGCCAGAAGGCTCTAGCAGAGGTTGATTTATGGGGGTGACATCACTAGGAGTCCCTGATACATCTGGACGTCTTGGGAAGAGATTATTAGAGTAGAGCAGGGAGATTGAATTATTCATAAGTACATATTAAACAAAATAATCAATTGATTATTAACTCCGGATGGACAATAATTATGTAAGGGACAATTTCATGCTCAGCTGTGAATATCATTTACACAGTGACAATAGTGTAAACATCAATTACTATACTAACCAAGTAGTATGATATAACTTATATTGGGAAGATGGGGGATAGGAAAGGCATATCATATGGTGAGTTGAATATGGGAGAGTAGAGAGAGACTGTCCATATCATCCATCTGTAATTAATGCTTACAAATTAAGAAAAAGTATCATGCCATTTGGAGACATATTCTGAAATAATCAGCCAAAGGGAGGGAAAAGTATTACAGGAAATGGCAGGAAACAGGTTCAGGGGAAGAAAACAGGATTTCTGTTTTCAGAACCTTTGACTCTTTACCTTTGTGGTGGTCCAACTTTGATGAAAATAACTGAAAAACAAACAAACTTTCTAGCAAAAGAAATGCTAGGCCTAGATCATTTTACAGGTGCACACCACCAGCCATTTCAGCTAATCCCTATTAAATATAAACTGTTTCAGACACTAGAAAAAGGAGGAACATACCCTCATTATTAAGTGATGAGCCTACTATGGTCTGAATGTTCATGTCCCCCAAAAGTTATATGTTGAAATCCTAGCCCTGAAAGATGATGGTGTTAGAAGGTAGAGCCTTTGGGAGGTGCTTCGGTCATGAGAGTGGGGCTTCATGAATGGGATTAGTGTTTTGTAAAAAAGGTTCTAGAGAGATCCCTTGCCCCTTCCACCACTTTGAGAACACATAAGAAGGTGCTGGCTATGAATCAGAAGGGGGGCCCTCACTGAAATGTGACCATGCTGGCGCCTTGATCTTGCACTTGTCAGCCTCCAGAACTGTGAGAAATAAATTTCTGTTGTAATAAGCCACCCACCCAGTTTATATTATTTTGTGGAGGAGCCTGAATGGACTAAGAGCCTAATATTACCTTGACCCCAAAGCCAGATAAGGAGCTATGACGATGAAAAACATGCGCCAGATTGCTGAAGAACATAGGTACACTCCCAGTCCCCAGCCTCTGGAAGCTGTGAGAGAGCTTCTCTGTCCTGAGTTGGGGGCAGATGGGACCCAGGCTGTGAGTGTGAAGGCTGAAAGGTTGTGGTGGGAATAGAGACCTGTACCTGGTAAGCCCTGGGGCTGTAGTTTTCATATACTTGCTCTTTTGTTTCCTTTCAATATTTTGGTAACTTAAAAAAGACATTTGAAAGGGAAAAAAAAAAAAGACATAGGTGCAGAAATACTAGGTGAAAAATGGCAAGCCAAAGCAAGCGAGAAGTGCATGTGGGCCTGTGCGTGTGTGCGTGCGCACCAGGAGCAAATTGTGTCTAACTCAGGAATGCAAGGAATGTCTTCACAGTGGGCCTTGAGTTGGCAGTTTGCTGCCCTTAGCCTGTCATTTTTCCCTCTGCGGCTTCCAGTGCTGTTAAGAAAAGCCAGTGCACTCTACAGCCCTCATTATTATCACTGCCCCAGAACTTGCAAGCACCAAAGCTGCCCCATGTTCCAGTGCCTGACCTCCCCCTGCACCTCATCTCAGCTGACTGCAGGTGAAAGCCATGGTGATTGTGATGCCACTGTGTACCAGGGGTCATCACACCCGACTTCCCACCAGCTGGAGTTCTGATTGCTACCAGACTGGCGGGAAAGCCAACTCCAGACTCGCATCCTAACGGTCTGCTGCCTTAGGACCCTTCTGATGCTGTCATAGCCTGGGTGCCTCATAAAGCAGAGTCTGGGGCAGCGAGAGTATGTGCTGTCATACGCATCTCCGGAGAGGACTGAGGAAAGGAAGAAGAGACAATCCGAGAATGTGTTACTGAGCTGTCTGCCAATGAGCACAGTTACTATTTCATCTTGTGTCACATCCCCTCAGAAGCCACATAAAATGCTGGCACATTTTACTGGTCAGAGGTCTGCCTTGTGTGGCTGGAGCAAGGCTCTCTCAATGCCTCAGTGGGCCTGAGGAGCGGCTGTGCCATGAACACCTTGACCATGAATCTCAGCACTGGGTGCAACTGGCTTCGTGTCTGAGGGAACAGCAGCCTGACGGAGGGAACTATGTGTGCTGTTGCTCGGGCTGTTCCATGCACATATGCACCCCTGAGGAGACAAAACTGAGATGGCATCCTTGTATTTGGAAAATAATTTAATCCCTACCTCACTCCATACCCTAAGCAAAGTACTTTACAGCAAAGATCTCAAACAAAATTTGTTTATTTATTTATCTTCAAGTGGAATTTAATTTTATTATCATTATTATTTTTTTTAGAGAGGGAGGGAGAGAGAGAGAGAGAGAGAGAGGAGGGGCAGAGAGAGAGGGAGAGAGAGAATCTTAAACAGCCTCCACACCCAGCACAGAGCCCTACACGGGCTTGATCTCACAATCCTGAAATCATGACCTAAGCTGAAACCAAGAGTTGGACATTTAACTGACTGAGCCACCAAGGCACCCGTCAAAATTTAAAGAAGAAAATATAGGAGTTATAGACAGATTTCTTGAAACAGAAGCAAAAACCACAAAAAGTTGATAGAGTTTATATTGAAATTTTAGAAACTGTACATCAAAAGATAATGAGTTATAAACTTGGAGATGTTTAAAACATATACCTTATAAAGAATTAGCACCCAGAGTATATCAAGAACTCCTACAAATCAATAAGAGAAAGAAATGGCAAAATGGTAAAAGGATATGGACAGACAACTCATACAAGAGGAACCCCAAATAGCAAATAAACATATGAAACGATGCTCATCATTATTAATAACAGAGAAGTGAAGATTAAAACCATAATATGGGTCTCTCCACACTTGGTTGTGCTTCACAGATGGATTGGTGCAAATGTTGTGTTGGCCAAAAATGGACAAGTGTTGACTTAGGAATATATACCTATGAATAAAAGTATGAAGACACACACTTCACATTTATGTAGCTGTTATCTGGTAGAGGGCAAAGGGCTGAGGGAGGGCTTCATCTGTATTTTTAATGTTTTTTCTTAAGCTGGGTGATGGAAACATGGCTTTTGTCATGTTATAATTTATACATTTTTTCCAGTATAATATTTCACAAAAGAGAAGGAAAAGATGTGTTCGTGTACTGAGCTCCTCTTTTGTGCTAGGCCCTGTGCAGAGTGCCCGTGTGTGAGTTCCAGGCCTTGCCCCTGGGGGTCTCCCAGTCTGAGGCGGGGAGAAGAGAAGGCAGGATTTAATAGGGGTTGCATGGGTTGAGTGGTGGAGGGAGGCCCAATTACAGCCCTATCATACAGGTGCCCACAGGCACCTCTTGACTGAGCCCATGGGAAGAAGTGGCCCAAAGGAATATGTGGGGAAGAAGTCAGCAAAGTAAGATGCCAGGCAGGCAGGACTTTGGAGTTGGATGTCCTGGGCTCAAATCTCAAGACCATCACTTACTGGTTAAGGTGCCTCTTCGAACTTCAGCTTCTTCAGGGTAAAATAGAGATAGCTCCCACCTTTTCCAGGTTATTGTGAGGTTGGGGGGCACATAGCAGATGTTCAACAAACAGTAGGTCTTGTTTTAAAGAGGGCAAAGCATAGGTCAGATCTATTCCTGCTTCATGTTCACCTTGTATTTTATTTTTTCCAATACAACCTAAGGTAGATAGAGGGGCATGGTGAATCCCCAGGTGCCCATCCCCCAGCCCAGACTCATTTCATCTACACCTGTACCCACTTTCCATATCATGTAGTCAATCTGGGCCTCATATCACTTGGCCGTGCGCATTGCTGTCTAAAAGAGCTCCCCTTGACCTTTGGGCAGATGGTGATCTCCCTGCAGAACACCACCGCAACCAGCCGCTACCTGCGAGTCCTCCCGCCTTCTACGCCGTACTTCGCTCTGGGATTGGGTGAGTCAGCCTGGTGGTGGTCTGGACCACCTCAAAATTGTATGTGGGGCTTGCTCCTGGCACAGACCCCCCTGACCATCAGATGAGCCTGGGCCCACCTTTCCCTTAGCAGTCCCTGGGGCCCTTCCACTCTGCCCATAGCTTGCCCACCTCCAGCCCATCCTCCTGGTGATGTCTCTGAGTCCTGCCAGCCCCTTTCTCCAGGCATCCCTTCTGGACCCTGGGCCTGCCCTCTGCTCACCCTCCATGCTGCCACTGCCCTCAGTCAGGTCGTCCTCATTCCTCATTTAAACCATTGTAGGGGCTTCCCAGCCGGCTTTCCAGCTTCCACAACACAGTGCTTTATCCAAGAATAGCTCTGATCATGTCATTCCCCTCTCTAACCATGCGCAGAAGCCCAAATGGCTCTCTGCTGTCCACAAAATACATTCTAAGCCATCAGGCCAGGCATGGCCTCCCCTAACTATTCCAGATGGACCATATCTCTCCCCCACCACCTGCCCAGGCCCTGGTATATTCACCTGGACTCCCTGCCCCAGCAGCCTGTCCCCCTTGCACGTCCTGGTGGTTCTGCCATCAGCGTGGCCTTGGCCCAAAAGGCATCTACTCATGGAACAGCCCAGCTGTGATGGGGTCTACCTGTGCCCCCTGGTTGCTACCCATAGCACTTGAACCCAAGTCCTGGGGGCTGACTGCTCCCCAGGTCCTCATCTGTTGCTTTTGTCACACACAGGGATGTTCCCAGGAAAAGGCGGCATGGTGGCTCCCGGAATGACCTGCCAGTACACTGTCCAGTTTTTTCCCGACTGTCTTGGGGATTTTGATGATTTTATCTTAGTCGAGACCCAGTCAGCCCACACACTCCTGATCCCCTTGCAGGCCCGGAGGCCACCCCCAGTGCTGACGTGTGAGTGTGTGTGGTCTGCCTTCCCTGGGATTCAGTTAGGGTTGAGTCCCTGTAAAGACTGCCAGCTCTCAGGGCCCCTTTGTGGCAGCACATGACTTGGTCCTCCTGGGCAGGGGTTTCTGGGTCCTGAGGAGGCACCTGCTAGCAGCTTCCATACAGCCTTCCACCATGTCAGGCCCCAGTTGTTGTCCTTCCCAGTGGAGACTGACTCAGAATTGCACACAGCAGGAGAGGAGGCCAGCAGCCTAGCTAGCCCCAGCGCAGGCTTTGCTGACTCCTGGATCCCCGAGTGGGCCTATGCCACATTGAGGCAAGGAAGGGGTGCCTGGGGCCCTCAGCAGATGTCCCCTCTGTGGCTGCGTGGGTGGCTTCTTTGGGAAGGCTGGCTTTGGCTGGGCTCCCTCATTAGCAGCCAGCCTCTTCGGCTGGGCACAGGCTGGAAATTAGGACTCTGACCCACCGCCCCCAGGGCCATGCTGCGTGGCCCTGGCTGAGGCCTGTGTCAACAGTGAGCACAGACTCCTGTTGTTCTGGAGACCAGTGGCTGCCATGTAGGCGCAGGGCTCAGGGCATGTCCCCATTCATCCTCTCTGCTCCAGGTGCTGGGCCGGAGCCCCTGCATCCTTCCACGGCTGCTCTGAGCTCTGGCTGGAGCTCAGGTGAACAAGGGCAATAGGGCCTATTCAGAGCGATATGTTATTTCTTTTGTGCCTCTTTTCCTATGGCTCCAGTGTCACCAGTGTTGGACTGTGGTTACTGCCTCATTGGGGGAATGAAGATAACCAGATTCATCTGCAAAAACGTGGGCTTCAGTGTCGGCAAGTTCTGCATTATGCCCAAAAAGAGCTGGCCACCACCAAGTTTCAGGGTGAGTGACTGCACACTGCTACCTGGAGCAAGAGCAAATCCATCCAAGAAAATCCCTCCCACCCCAGTCCCATGAGGAACTTGCTAGAGTGCACCTGTGATTGGAGACACACAGACAAAAGAATTGTGTAACGTCTCTCTCACTCAGCTGCCATAATCAACATGTATGCAGACCAGTGCTGTAGTTCTTGTCACTCCACCGAGACCTGTGTCACCTGGGCAGCTTGTATCACCTCCCTTATCCTTCCAAGCCTGGCTCAAGCGTCACTGCATTTAATCCTTCATTCAGTCATTACTGTGGCAAATGTTTTCCTAGATCCGAGGTCCTAAGTTGGCAGCTCTTTGGCTGAATTCTGTGTGCGTATTTATTTGGCACCATGCTCAAAAACATTTTTGGGAGACAACATTTAAAACTAGGGAGATTGCACCTAAAACTCTGCATTTCCAGTCTCTGAAAAATTGGAGGGGTGCCTGGCTGGCCAAGTTGGTAGAGCATGTAACTCTTGGATCTCGGGGTTGTAAGTTTGAGCCCCACGTGGGTGTAGAAATTAAAAAAATAAAATCTTTAAAAAAGAGAGAGAGAGAGAAAAGAAAAACTGGAAGATGTGCAGCACTGGGCCAGGATTCCCCGTGGCCCCTTGGCTGATACGGAGCCCTGGCCCCATGGATCGCGTGCTCACACTGTTATTTTCCAGATCTGTTTCTCTGTAACTATGTCTCTGGAACACAGGTGATAGATCCAGAGAACTGCGTGTTCCAAGCCCATCTGGCTCACTTCTGTTACCTGTCAGGGTCCTCTAGGTGTGGGTTTGTGTCCCCAGAGCGCTGAGAGGGCTTCCTTTGCCAGCGAAATGGCAGCTCCCCTCGACTCCAGAACTTAGAGCTGGGGGTGGACTGGGGATGGAGGCAGCCACGCAGGGCGCTGGGGTGGGGAAAGGACTGTGCTTTGGGAGCCCTCCTCCCTGGCGGGGCCTCCTCTCACGCTTCTGCTCCATATCTGAAGCACTCGTCAGTGGTGTTCCTCCTGCCTCCTACCAGCGCTCAGCTCCTCACGGGTGTTCTGTGATCCTTCGGCCCAGGGAGGGTGGAGGGAGTGCTTGCGGAATGGGCGAGCCTCAGTTTCTTCATTGGCCGTGTACTGGAAGATCCTTAAAATCCTTCAGATTGCAAAATAGGATGTTTGGAGGAGAGAAGTGTGTAATGGGAGCGCTGGATTTTACAATCGCTTCCATGCTCCTGTGTAATCTTCCGCTTCTCTTTAAGGCTGTTGCAACCGTTGGCTTCGTCGAGCAACCTCCCTTTGGAATCCTGCCTTCGGTGTTTGAGCTGGCTCCGGGGCAGGCTGTATGTATGGAGGTAGGTAATTAGACGTGACGTATAGTTTCTCCTCGGCACGACTGGACATTGCTGTTTCCACAGCTGCTTACCTGATGTCACTGGCCTCTGTTTTTGTGACTTGAATATCCACTCCCATTCCAGGATGGTTTCTGTGTAGGAGGGTGTTCCTACGTTCTTGGGAGGTTCCCACGTTCTTTGACTGTCTCCTGACACCTCTTACAAAGCAAGTGCAGACAGCCCTAGCATTCCATCATGATGCCCCAATGCTGCGTGTCCGCACTGTTAGCCTGGGAGTCCCTCCCATCTTAGCTGCCTCTGGAATCTTCCTTTGGTTCTTTGGTCTCTCTTGGACACCTTCCCCACACCCCTGCCAGATCTGGTGCCTGGGGGATGATAGTGACTTTGTCCTCTCTTTCCTTTTTCATCCTCAGTTATATGGTCAACGAGGCCTTCCTTCGGCCTTATTCTGAACCTCTACAGAAGCTCTCAGACTTGGGTCTGCGGGCTGTGGGGCTTGTCCTTTCCTAACCAGCTTCTTTCAGTGGCCCCTTTGGCTCATCACACCTGCTCACTGATCCCCAGCACAGTCTGAGAAACGATGCTGTCTCTTTGCCCCTCTTGCTCCACACCTTCACCCTCCCTGACTGTCCAGCCCAGGGATCAGACTCTGAGCCGCAGGCATATGTGGCCTTCCTCGCTAGCCTGTTGGAGGAGGCACTGACATTCAAGAGTGAAAACTGTCTAGTCTCTAAGGAAGGGGATTTGAGCCAAGAGCTGTAGGGTTTTCAAACTACCTATTGCAATCTCCTGAGAATCTTGCAAACGCACGGGTGTCTTGGCCCTAGTCCTGAGGTTTTGAGTTAATGGGTCTGGGGTTTGCCTGAGGCATAGGATTTTTAAAGCCTTGCAAGTGTGCAGCAAAGTTTGAAGACCACTTCTGTGAGCTGCTTTGCCATAGTGAAAAGGAAGGCTTCCTTTATTAGCTGCTTTCCAGTGTCAAGTGCCTGATGGCATCTCGTTTGGGAGTCCTGGAGCAATGCCTTTTTGTTCATGTCTGTGCTAATCTCATCCCTGGTAAGAACCTGGCTTTTGGGGTTGGGATGAAGCCAGTTCAGGGTGTTGTAGGGTTTTGTCAGACCTCACCTGCTGATGGAGAGTGGCTTGGGTCCTTTTGCCTGTTCCAGGCCTTGTCAGTACCTTGTGGTGTGGCTTTAAGGAATTGGGGCCGGCCACCCCTGCCCAGGCCAGGATATCCCCTCATCTCCCTGTGATTTCCAGGGAAAGGAAGAGGGGAGCAGCAGGACTCTTCGGGGAGCAGTGAGGAGTCAAGGGGGGGGTTTTCCCCTTGACACTCCTTGTGTATTGATTGTTTGGGGTTTGTTTTAAAATGTATTCATATTTCTGGGGCACCTGGGTGACTCATTCAGTTAAGCGTCTACCTTCAGCTTGGGTCATGATCTCAGGGTCCTGAGATCGAGCCCCACATCAGGCTCCCTGCCCAGCGTGGAGTCTGCTTCTCCCTCTCCCTCTGCCCCTCCCCCTGCACCCCCGCCCTGCTCGTGTGCTCTCTCTCTCTGTCAAATAAAAAATAAAATCTTTTAAAAGATTTTTCTGAACAAGAAACAAATTCACATGATTAAACTTCAGAAGCTGCAACTAGATGAACAGCGAAGTGCTCCTTCTCCCTGTGGTTTTCAAGTTCTTCACCCACCCAGAGGCCACAGCCCCACCAGTCTCTCACCGCCCTGCCAGATAACGCGGTGCCTGGCGAACAACCGCGTGTGTGCTTTCTTTCCCTTGCTTCTCGCTTTCCTTTCCACAGATCGCTGCCCACACTCTACCCCGTCCTGCCACTCACTGCTCTGTCTCAGAGTGTTCTCATATTCGTCACAGCTGTGCAGTAGCCCCCCACACCAGTGCGCCGTAACTCAGCTCAGCCGTCCCCTGCTGCTGGCCGCGAAGATCCTTTCTGATCTCTGGCCATTTCAGGGACTCCATACATCACTCTGTCCCGCTGTGAGTCTGTTGGCAGGTTCTAGTCCTGGAAGTGGATTTGCCGACTCCGGGGTCTCTGCTGGTCAGAATTGTGGTTCACGTTGCCCAAATCCCTACTATGTGGGTATGTCAGGGTGTCTGTTCCCTCACACCCTTGCCAATACAGTGTGTTATCAAATGTAAAAGAAAAACTGTTACCAAAAAAAAAGGAAAGAAAACCTGTTGTCATGAGTATTTTAAAGCATATGCAAAAATGGGAGAGGCTAGTTTAACACTCACTCGTGTTCTCAGCACCCAGTCAACATTTATCAACTCTTGGCCAAACTCATCGCATCTGCGCCCCTCCGTCTCTTCCAGCCAAGCCCTGCCCTCCAGATTATTTTGAAGAAAATTCAGCTATCTTATCATTGCATTTCTGATTGCTGGCTTTCTGCCCTTTGTCCGTATGTAGAGTGAAAACTTTTTCTGGGTGGTTTTCATTTGCATTTCTTTTATCATGGATGAGGTTAAACGTGTTCATGTGTTGAGCTGTTTGTAGCTCAGTCTCAGTCTCAGTCTTTTTCTTCATGCCTTTCAACATGCTTCCTGCATTATTCTGGGGTGGGGCCTTGGTGGAACCCCCTGGCCTTAGGGAGAAGGGGCGTGGGGGGGAGCTGGGAGGGAAGTGAGAAGTGGAGGACAAGGGGAGAGGGTGTGTGTCAGAGGAGGAGGAGGGCAGCTCCTTAATGGGAGGTAACAGGGCAGCCCTTCTCTCCACAGGTCTTGTTCCTCCCAACGAGCCTAGAAAAGGCAGAGCAGACCTTCGTCATTGTGTGTGACAACTGCCAGATAAAGGAGCTGGTGACCGTAGGTGGGCTTGTGTGTGCTTCCAGGCCTGGGGCCGGTGCGGGTGGGTACCCTGACTCCAGAAGCTACTGCATTAGCCTTGGCATAGCCACCCTATCTCAGGGGGCCACACTGAGGGGGTGCTGCAGCCTCTAGGCTCTGGGGCCTGGTGCTCTGGTCAGACGTTGGAGACCCAAGCCATTGTGGCCTTTGGGACAATCCCAAGGAGCCTTCTAGTGAGAGACAGATGGAAACCTGGGGTGAAGTCTTTGATTTCTTAGATTTTGATTTGATTTCTTCATTTTGAAACTCACCCCGATCTCCTTTGGGGAATTGCCACAAACTTACACATAAATGACCGGAGGCACCCCAGGTTCTGTGGAGCCAGAAGGGGCATCCTGCTGGACTTCCCCAAGATGCCCTTCTTCCTTCCTTCCTTCCTTCCTTCCTTCCTTCCTTCCTTCCTTCTGTCCATCCTTCCATCCAGTTTCACCCAACAAGCATTAACTGCATGCCCGCTATGTGCCAGGTTATCAAAATCACCTCCTTGTAGTCTGGGAAGATATGGGTGCAGGATCTGTGTGCGGATGGCCCCCTGTTCCTGGGGTCATGGTCAAGGCCAGTTGCACGTGGATGGTGGCATGGATCCTGTGACAGCCTTTGGTCACAGAGTCCTGATTTCAGCCCCGGTGAAACTTTACTGTCTTACTGTGTCAGGAATTGGGCAGCTGGTTGCTTTGGATCTGATCTATATTTCTGGGGAAGAAAGTCAGCCGGAGCCTGGAGAGCTCACAGACTTAACAGCCCAGCACTTCATACGCTTTGAGCCTGAGAACCTTCAGTCCACAGCTAGAAAGCAGCTGATTATTAGAAATGCTACGTGAGTGACCCTGTGCCAGACCCTCCGATGTGCACCCTTTCTCCTTCTGCACCTGGCCTGGAGTTCCCAGTGAGGCAGGGGGTTCCTTCCAAGGGCCAGGAAGGAATCTGGGCACAGGGTGGAAGAACCCAGATTTGCACTGCCCATCATGGTAGCCGCATGTGGCTATTGAAATTGAAATCTATTAAAATAGTTCTAATTTTGCTTTTTTGGTGGCACCAGTCACATCTGAAGTACCAGCCACATGTGTAGCTTGTGACCATCATATTGGACAGAGCAGATATGTAAGACGGCCGTTGCTGCGGTCTGTTATGTGGGACAGTGTTGTTCTAGGTCATCCTGGAGTACCCTTAGCCCAGAACAGTTTTGCAGAGAGGTCTTGCCCTTCCCATGAGGGGCAACCATCCCAAGTTCCAGGATCAGGCAGATTGTGACCAGTGGGTTCAGTTCCTGACCATCCTGTGAGCACCGCCTTCCCTGGTGACCCCAGGCCTTGCAAGTGTCTGTCACCCGAGCTGATGAGCAGTACCCATCTGCCGTCCCTCCCCGTCTGCAGCCTGCCGGAGTCCCGCCTCCCCACCACCGTGGAGTTGTCACGGCTCTGTTGGGAGCTGGCGGGCACATCCCCTTCTGGACAGAGCTGTCCTGGGAGGCCACAGCTGGAGGGGTGGAGGAGGGTAGGGGGGGAGTCCAGGGGGCAAACTTTGGAATTCTCATGTGGTAGGAGACACTGCAGACAGTGGTCCAGATATCTGCAGCTTCATAGTTAGAGCCAGATTCCCTGTGTTTACCATTTTCCCTGAGTCACCGTGGCTCCAGCCCCCAACTGCTGCAGTGGAGAGAGGGAAGCTCTCTTAGGAGGTCTCCAGCGTAGCCTCCTTGACCCACGTGCTCCCCCACCTCCTGTTCTTGGGTCCTTCGCTCACTCCTGGAGTGGGGCCCAGCTGGGCAGGGGGTCGGCAGACTGGTCCTGGCAAAACTGGGACGTGGCCTTGGATCTGCTGCCCCCACAGGCACGTGGAGCTGCCCTTCCACTGGCAGACCATGAAGCCCAACCTGCAGCCCCTAATGCCAGGAGAAACCTTCAGCCTGGACAGCCTCAAGTACCACCCTGACAGGGAGACGGCCTTCTCCATCCTGCCCGAAAGGGGGGTTCTCAGCCCCCACGCAGACCATGAGTTCATCCTGAGCTTTTCTCCTCATGAGGTAAAAATGATGCCATCCTGGTAGTCACACATGATGGGGTCGTGGTACTTTCACCCCCCTCCCCGCCCCCATCCTTATTCTTCAGTGACACTGAAGCTGCAGCGGAGCCTGACGAGATCCCGGCATCCTCCGAGGTTGGCACTTAGCTGAGAGTGGGGCCGGAGGACAAAGTGGCCTATCCTGCCTGGTCCTGATGGTGCACACACCTTGTCTGCGGCAGGACCCTGAGCTCATTTCCTCAGCTCTGGTGTCTTCCCCGAGTCCACTGTGTCGGTGGCAGTACCATCTCTGTCCAGCCCCCAGCGTCCCCCAGAGAGTGAGGTGCAGGTGCTGAGGGCCAGGTTCACATGGTGGGCTCCTGTGCGAGGCCCTGTGCATAACTCGAGAGGGGAGTGAGAGCTGGGTGTGAAGGGGGTGCTCTGGGACCCTGTTCAGCCAGCATCCCGGCCCTACTCTTCTGGGAGGCTGTGGTGCTACCCACAGTTGAGGGCACTGCCGATAGACAATGCCAGGGTCTGGAGAGCCTGTCCTTTCTGTTGCTCAGGTCCAGCTGAGGTAGGAATGCCAGTCTTGAGACTGTGGCGGCCCCTACACCCTGAGTCCTGCCTCACATCCTGGCAGGCCACCCCTCTTTCCCTAGGATAGGGGGGCGGTAGCAGGAAAGTGGCACCGTGTTTTCCAGAAGTTCTCTCTGGCAGCTAGGCCAGGAGGAGAAGGAATTCCTGCCATGGCTCCTGGCTTCTCCAGGGCAGCCTGATTGGAATGCAGTTTGTTTTCAGGGTGCTGTGTTTGTCTTGCAGCCCAGGGATTTTCACAGTGTACTCCAGATGGTGCTAGAGGAAGTCCCAGAGCCCATGAAGTGAGCGGGGACTTGGGGACTGGGCCTTATATGAGGGGTGGACAGCGGGGCCTGCCTTCGCCTTGGGGATACGGGGGAGGGCAACGGCAAGGAGTGAATGACCCCCCTGCCCCCCAGCAGGCTTTGACGTGGGGTGGGGGGGGGCTTCTGCCTTGCCCTGGCGCCTAGGCCCAGAGGGGCTCAGCCACAGGAACTGCTTGCTGGGCTCCACTCACTGTTAACACTGGGCAGCCAGGCTGCTGGGTCCTGGGTGGTGGCAACTAAGGAGGAGAGGCTGTAGCCCATCGGGGGCATCTCCCTCAGCTCTTCCCTGGACAGACTGTCAGGGTGGGTCTCCAGTCAGCCTCGCGTGGAGACCCCAGGCTGGATGCCACTACAGTGTAGTCCTCGGAGGCGACAGGCAAGG
Organism: Ursus arctos; assembly: GCF_023065955.2. Classification (NCBI taxonomy): domain Eukaryota; kingdom Metazoa; phylum Chordata; class Mammalia; order Carnivora; family Ursidae; genus Ursus; species Ursus arctos. Next base: position 50,709,601 of record NW_026622875.1, on the reverse strand, counting down.
CGCCCTGCCCCAGTACTGTCACTTTTCAGTTGTCTCATGCCTCTGATTTGAGGGTGCTTAGGAGCTGCGGGTAGGGGAGTGCTTTCTTTTCACAAGACCACAGATAAGGGACAGAGGTGGGGGCCATGCAGGGCCATGCTCCTGGGCTGCGTTGGCTCTTAGCTCACGGTGGGTTTGTGTTCAGCTTGGAACTGGGAAAACTGAAGGATTCCTCCTACTCTGTGGATGACGTGATTGTCCTGGAAATCGAGGTGAAAGGCTCAGTGGAACCTTTCCAGGTTCTCTTAGAACCGTATGCCCTCATCATCCCTGGGGAGAACTACATTGGCATAAATGTGAAGAAAAATTTTAAGGTAGGCTATGGTCTCCCCCCAGCCTAGGCTGGCCATGAGTGTGCGGGACTTGGCATGAGTATAGGGAGAATGTGGCTGGAGGGGTGGATGGCAGCCACTGCATAGAGGATGAGACTGTCCCCAGGGCTCTTGAACCTGACTTGGTGTGCACAGATGACGGGCCGGGCCTGTCATTTTACCAGCTCCCCAGCAGCCTCCGAACAATAGGGCCGTGGGACTGTTCCTGCGTTCCTGGGCCTCTGGTGGGATGTGGTGCCCACAAACTGCCATGTGGTGTCGGTGCCGTTGGATGGCCAATAATTAGCTGGGAGGGTGTCAGGAGGACCCATGTGGGCCCACAGCCCTGCGGTCCTTCGGCGGGTGCAGATTTGGGCGGGGGCGGCGCCTGGCGAGCCCGGGTTGGGGCGTGTCTTGCAGATGTGGAACAACAGCAAGTCCCCCATCAGATACCTGTGGGGGAAGGGCAGTGACTGCCACATCATTGAAGTGGAGCCCTGCACAGGGACCATAGGTAACTGAGGGGACAGTGGGGGAGGGGCTGGCGGGAGGGGGAGATCCAAGAAGACAGGGCCGGTGCAGGGGTTCAGAGGGCTCCGGGAGCAGCTCCAGCTGCAGCCTGGCCTGTGTGGCGGACGAGAAAAGTCAGCGGAGGCCAGACATCTGGGCCCAGCCGCAGGGGGGGGCTGCCCCCCTCCCTTCCTCCAGCTCGCTTCCCCCTCTCTTCCAGAGCCCAACGAGGTGGAGGATTTTGAGCTGAGCTTCACCGGGGGTGTCCCTGGCCCAACATGCCAGGACCTGCTGTGTGAAATCCAGAACTCACCCTCGCCGGTGGTGTTACACATTGAGGCGGCCTTTAAGGTGCTGCTGGGGGGCTGCGCGGCTGGGTGGGCCGGAAGGGTGGCAGGGGTAGGGCGCAGAGTCAGCTCCCAAGGCGGCCCAGTGACAGGCCCCTCTGGGTGTCTCAGGGGCCCGCGCTTGTCATCAACGTCTCAGCCCTTCAGTTCGGTTTGCTGCGCCTGGGGCAGAAAGCCACCAACTCCATCCAGATCCAGAATGTCAGCCAGCTCCCTGCCACGTGGTGCATGAGGGAGAGCCTGGTCTGCCTCCAGGAGAGGCATGAGAGCGTAAGTCGGGCACGTCTGGCTCGAGCGCTGCCACCCCTCCCCCTGGGAGCGGACTCACCGGTGGTGGAGGAACGGTGAAACCTGTCCTGGCGTGTTCAGAGCATAGAGGCTGGAGAGGAAGAGCCTGCCTGGTCACTCTTGCCTGGCAGTGTCCCCGGTTCTCCCCATCTCAGGCAGTTGGGGTCCTCTCTACAGCAGAACTTAAACCTGAACTGGATTTTCCTGTTCCTTTCTCCACCATCTGATGTGGAAATAAGACATGGGTCTCTCCTTCTGTCAGAGCAGCCTGAGTTAGGACGAAAACAGGCAGCTGAGCTGAGCGGGAAGCTCCCAGGCCTCCTGGGAGGGCCAGGCCCTCAGGGCTCCCCCCCAAAGGTTCCGAACCTCCCAGGGACTGTGCTTGCAGTTTGACTACCTGCCACCAGGGGGCACTTGCGCCTGGGCCTGAGGCCCCAAACAAGGGAATCCAAGATGCATTTCCACTCAAGTAGCTCTTTCCTCTTAACTATAAACATGGAAAATACTAAAAGTGATTAAGTATCATCATCGTCATCATCACATTTAAACACGATGTGCGATCCAGAGCAAAACCAGAACAAGTGGCACGAAACGTCAGTTACTCCCTTCCTGCCGGCGGTTACCTGGGAGTCACCGCCGGCGGCCCCCACTCTTCCTACACGGCACAGCTGTGGCTTCTTGGGAGCTGCCTTAGGTCATTATTGCCCATGTGAAGCTCTGACAAGGTCTGCGTGGTGAAAGCATCCTCCCTCTGACTGCTTTTGCTTGCCCACTTACCATCTGAGGGAGAACATTGCCCTTCCCTCCTCCCACATTCAGAAGCCGAGGACAGACAGGTGCAGCCGCATTGCCATAGCCGTCTTATCTGCCAGCGGGCGTTCCCTTTCTCCTGACTTTTCCTTTACCCTGGACCGGCCTCGTCCTTTAGGCAACGGCCTCATTTCTCCAGCCAGGCACTCTGGAACTTAGCAGTTTTGACCATTTGCATCAAATTACCAACGCCATTGCCAAGAGCCACTGCCAAGTGTCCTGTTACACAGGCTTGGGGTTTAGCATTTTCCGTCCAGGCTCATGGGTCTCCCCACTTGGATTTGGAAACCATGGAAGATGGGGACAGGGACAGGGTGGTATCAGTATCTTTAGGCAGGAAGTTTTTCTTCAAATGAAACCTTAGGCAGAAGCCCAAGATCGAGAATAAAGTGTGCTCTGGCCACCCAAAGATGCCCTTGTTAGGCGCCCCTGGCCCCGTCCTGCCTCTCCTCCCACCCTAGTCCCCTTCCCTAAGTACCGTGGTGCTTCCCAGAGCACAGACCACCGCCACTCTCCTTATTGGATAGAGACAGAGAGGGAGAGTGGCTTCCCCAGGGTCACACAGCTAGTGGGTGGTGGAGTCATCAGATCCTGGTTCTCTAATTCCCAATCTGGGTTTCTCTCCCACTGTGAAGAATGACAACACTGTATAATTGAAGTAACTTTCAATTTCATAGTATAAAATCGAGGCTGGCATGAATCCTGTCTCTACAGTTCTCTGTACTCTGTTCTTTTGAGCTCTCAAAAGTAATGTTGGGATTTGGGGTTTGTTAGATGTGCTCAGGTCAGGGGCACAGAGACCCAGTCTGGCCTACAGCATCCCCCCAGGACTCCCAGGGAGATGCATGTGAGGAATAAAGACCAAGGACAGCAAAGGGGCTCTTCTTTACTACCAGAGCTTGGGACTCGCGGAGAGTTAGGCCAGCCCCTCCTTTCCTGCTAGTGCCAGGGAGGTGAGCCGTCAGAAGCAAGACAGCATGGAGCCCAAGACAAGCACTCTGCACCTGAGCTGGCCAGCATGGCAGCCTGGGTGGGAGGAAGGGGCGTAGAAGACGGCAGTCCTCCACGGAGTGGGCAGGCTGCCCTCCAGGCAGGTGCCTGGCACTCACCATCTCAGTCTCCTGGAATGAAGAGACCAAAGAGGGGATAGCAACCCTCCTGGGTGTGACCTTTCCATGTTCAGTGACACCCTCATTAGGCAGTGAGACCATGGGGCCCTTCAGTCAGACCAGTGCTCCTCCACTCAGTTGGGACAGGAAAAGGGGAGTAGAGAGCCCCCCTCCCAGATGCATTCTTCTTCCTAAGGTTTTGCCCTTCTTCTCTCCCTTCCTGTGCCTAGTATGGAGGCTAAGGGGTTCAAGCCTGCAGTGGACAATGGTTGGCCAGCGGAGGGGGGGGGGTGTCGTGGAAGCATCGCCCTTCCCCCAATCTGGTGACTTGGTGGTTTTCCTTATTTAGAGCCCTCAGGGTCCTGACCCATGCCTGCTCGATGGAGCTGGGCAGATCCCTCAGAGCCACTGAGCCTGCCCCCAGTGTGGCTCCCCTCTTCCCCCTGGGGCACTCCCTCTGCCCTCTACCTCTCAGATCTGCCAGTGCATGAGGACCCTCTCCTCTACTTAGAGACTTGGTTTTGTTCTCTTAATCCTGAGAGCCCTGCTCTCCCTGCTTGCTTTGTCCTGCATCCTAGCAGCTCTTTGAGGAGCTGGGGCAGCTTGGGGGTGACCCTGGTTGGGCACGACCAACTACCAGTTCTACAATTCCAAGTGTCCTCTCTCCTCATTCTTCTGGATTGACCTCCATATCAGGTGTCTCCCTTCAACATTGAGCCCTCAAGCGGCCAGATTCACCCTCTGGGGGAGTGCAGAGTGAACATCACGTTGGAGGCCAAGCAGTGTCAGCGGCTGCAGACCGTCCTGGAGCTGGAGGTGGTAAACGGGGCCTGGAGGTAAGGGGGCAGTGGGGCAGCCATGACAGCCCGCTCCACGCCTATTCACACTATATGGATGTTGTATGCCACAAAGGACTGGCATACAAATGACTATGAATCCTTCATAGCCATTGAAGAATTTAAAAGTATTGAGACATGTTTATTCTATAAAATTTGGAAATTACAGAAAAGAAAATCCATGACCCAGAGAAAATTCACTGGTCATATTATAGGTACATCCTTCTAGTCTGTGTGCCGAAGGATTGGAAATGAGTACAACTTTCAACAGCACTTTGTGTCACCCAGTAAAGTGAAGTGTGTGCATTCCCTGTGACCCAGCAACAACCCTCGGGGAGGTGCTCCTAGAGAAACACACACGTGTGCAATGGGAGCCCTCACAGGGGATGCTCGTCACCATTGTTCATAGCTGTGAAAAACTGGAAACAACCAGTGTTTGTCAACAGGACAATGGACACCAAAAATTGTGACGTGTTTAAACGAGCAAATACCCCTGTCTTCTGGGAGGCCCACGCTGGAGGTTTCAAGGGTTTTGGTGCTACTCCCTTTCCTTCCTCCCTCCCTCTGTTCCTGTCTGCCTGCCTTCTTTTTTCTTTCTTGTGGACAATTTCTTACATATATAAAAATAGAGCAGTATAACGAGCCCGCACGTACCTATCACCTGCCCTCAGTAATTATCGCAGCACTACAAACATTGTCTCACTCGTAGCCTTCATCCCTCCCCAGACCATTCTGAAGCATCACACTCATTTTCTTCAGCTGGGTGAGGGGTACACAGGGGTTCTTTTTATTATTCTTTAAACTGTATATGTATATTTATGCTGTAGCTGTGTCATAGTCATTTCTAAAAACACTTAAGTGCTTGTTCTAAATCTTCATGGATACTCTTGAGTTATCCTCTGAAAAGACTGCCGTTTGATACTTCCACCTCCAGTGTCTGAGACTGCTCATTACCCTACACTCTCCCAGTGACAGAATCCGACTTCTAGGGGCGCCTGGGTAGCGCAGTCGTTAAGCGTTTGCCTTCGGCTCAGGGCATGATCCCAGCGTTCTGGGATCGAGTCCCACATCGGGCTCCTCCGCTGGGAGCCTGCTTCTTCCTCTCTCACTCCCCTGCTGTGTTCCCTCTCTCGCTGGCTGTCTCTCTGTCACATAAGTAAATAAAATCTTAAAAAAAAAAAAAAAAGAATCCGACTTCTAAATGTGACCACCTGATGTTTGGGGTGAGGGAGTACCACCTGTGTCCATTTGGTTTGAATGTATTTCTGTGCAGGTTTCAGTGTGACTCTTCCTCACTGCTCCCACGTGGCATCGTGTGGGCCTTAAAACCAAGGTTAAGTCTTTCTCCTCTGGGAGAATGCCTTTTATTAAGTCTGCCTATCTCCCTTCCTAGCTCTGTTCTTAAGGACCGAGAGTGAATCAGAAGGTTTCCAGTTGTAGGTGATGGAAACACAGATGTAACCAACGTAGCTGTTGGCTCCAATAACTGGGCCTTCCTGCCCTGCTGAATCCATGGGCTCCAACCTCTTCCGGGGTCTGCTCTTCTGCTTCTCGCTCATTCTCTTATCTCCTTCCCTCACCCCCACCCTCGCCTCCAACTCTGCTTCTCTGTTTGCCTTGTTCTCCCCTGGTGGCAAGAGCATTGGCCACTCTGCCACCGGGAAGGGGCGCCGCTTAGGGCTCCCGGCTCTCACACTCCCAGCTTAAAGAACTTGGAGAAAAATGACGCTTTCTCCGGAGGTGGACTCTGATTGCGCCTCTTTGGGTCACGTGCTTCCCCTCCCCTGTTGCCTGTGCCAGAGGGGGAGGGTCTGCCTGCAGAAGAAGCTGGTGGGAAAGCTGGCCAGGCAATAAAGACAGTAGCCCCCGCAGCCCACCACAGGCCTGCTGGGTGGGTCCTGCAGGAATTTAACATGTTCCTCATATTGTCCATCTCTCAGCGGGCACTAATTCGGTCTTTGGTGGATGCCCTTCTTTTGGCCATCACGGTTGTAAGTTTCAAGCTTACTTGTTCTCGGACCGTCCTTTACTGTCGTCATCTGTTATTATGGGTGCAGCAGCGTCTCACATTCCCCCAAGGAAACTCATCCTTGTTTCCTCACGTTTTGGTTGGGATCCTTCTCCTTCACTTCTTGGGTTTTGTTCTACAGTACGTAATCCTCGGCTGCCCACTCCGGATGTGCAGTGGGAGAGGAGGGAGATTTACACAAGGAGCCGAGGAGCCGGTGGTCTGGGTTTCTGAGGAAGTGGGTGTAGGCATGCAGAGCACTCCTCTTCCAGGGAGCGAAGTGGACGTGAGTGCCATCAGTACCCGGGGACCGGCATCCAGGAGGAGGAAGGCACCTTTGGGCTGGCGGCCAAGACAAACAGTAGAGGCAACCCACCCTGGCCAGCTACTCAAATCTTCGCATTCCTTCATCTGTAAATAGGAATGAAGTGGATCTCTATGATTGGTTTCCCTCGTGACAGTTGAGAGGCCCCGTGTTACTGCAGGCTCGGCCCTGACCTCTCGTCAGCCCCACACCCCTTCCGCTGTGTTGCTGTGTGGCCTTGTGGTGTGCATGAGCTCAGGCGCTGGGGCCCTGAACTGGCCACGCTAACCTCGGGGCAGCCTTTAGTTAACTCCTGGGCCCTTTCCCCATGGCCCACTCCTGCCCACGAAGCGTCTCGTTCTGTTGCTAGGGGAGCTCTGCAGGGCCTTCTCCTGCAGGGATTTTCAGTTGTCCATTCTCTGTGTGATTAGCTCATCTGATCACGTCCTTTCTTCTTTTCTCATTAGAACAGCATTACATTTACTTCTTTATTTATTTACAGTTTCCCACAAATGGTCTGTGAGCCACTCCAATGGCACAGGTGTAACAGCGGCCAATCCTGACCCAGTCTCCAGCCTTCTCCACCCTGCTGGGCTACGTTTCCGCACCCTCAGGATCTGTTAATGGTAGTCATCCCAGTGTGCAGATGGGATATTGCATTGAGGATTTGCTGTATTTTTTCCTGATGGCAAATGATGTTTTGCATCTTCCATGTGCTTATTGGCCATTTCTGTGTCTTCTTTGGAGAACTGTCTATTGAGATCTTTGCCCACTTTTTAAAAATAGGGTTGTGTTTATTATGGAGTTGTAAGTGTTCTTTATATATTCCAGATATAAATCTCTTACTAGGTATATGATTTTCAAATATTTTCTCCCATTCTGAGGATTGTCCTTTCACTTTCTTGATACTGCAAAGCATAAACATTCTTAATTTCCATGAAATCTACTTTATTTTTCTCTTTTGTAGCTTGTGCTTTTGAGGTTATATCTAAAAAACCATTGCCTAATCTCACGTCACAAAGATTTTCTTCTAAGAGTTTTGTAGTCTGGGCTCATACATTTAGGTCTCTGATCTGTTTTGAGTTAATTTTTGTGTATGGTATGAGGAAGGATCCAGCTTCATTCTTTTCTATGCAGATAACCAGTTGTTCCAGCACCATTAAAAAAAAAAAAGATTTGTTTATTTGAGAGAGAGAATGAGCATGCAAGCAGGGGGAGGGCCAGCAAACAGAGGGAGACAAGCAGACTCTCCACTGAGCAGGGAGCCCAAGATGCTGTGCTCAATCCCAGGACCCTGAGATCACGACCTGACCTGAAATCACGAGTCAGACACTCAACCGACTGAGCCACCCAGGTGCCCCTCAGCACCATTTTTTAAGAACACTGTTCTTTACCCACTGATTTGTCTTGACACCCTTGTCAAAATCAGTTGACTAGGGGCACCTGTCTGGCTCATTCGGTAGAGCATGTGACTCTTGATCTCAGGGTTGTAAGTTTGAGCTCCACACTGGGTGTAGAGGTTACTTAAAAAAAATAAAATCTTAAAAAAAAAATCAATTGACTCTACACGTGAAGGTTTATTTATGGGCTTTCAATTCTGTTCCATTGATCTATATAATTATTCTTATGCTAGTACCACATTTTCATGATTACTGTGGCTTTGTGGTAAGCTTTGGAATCAGGAAGTATGAATTCTCCAACTTTGTTTTTCTTTTTCAAGATTGTTTTGGCTTATTCTAGGTCCTTAGAATTTCCCTATGAGTTCTAAGATCCGTTTATCAATTATGGCAAATAGCCAGCTGTGATTTTAATAGGGAGTGTATTGGATCTGTTGGTCAATTTGGGGAGTATATTCACCTTAACCATATTAAGTCTTCTTATCTGTGAACATGAAATGTCTTTCCATTTATTTAGGTCTTTTTTCATTTCTTTTGGTGATGTTTTGTCATTTTCAGAGTATAAATCTTGTACTTCTTTTGTTAAAGTTATTCCTACCTATCTTTTTTGATGCTTTTGGAAATGGACTGGTTTTCTTAATTTCATTTTATGAATATTCATTGCTAGTTTATAGACCTACAGATATTTTTGTTCATTGATCTTGTATCACACAACCTTGCTGAATTCATTATTACTTCTAATAGTTCTCTAAATACAAGTTTGTGTTGTCATATGCAGAGATAATTTAACTTCTTCTTGTCAGATCCGGATGCTTTTTATTTATTTTTCCTGCCTAATGGACCTAATACTCCAGTCCAGTATTGAATAAAAGTGGCAAAAGTAGACATCCTTGTCTTGTTCCCTATCTTAAAAAGAAAGCTTTCAGGGGCGCCTGGGTGGCACAGCAGTTGAGCGTCTGCCTTCAGCTCAGGGCGTGATCCCGGCGTTCTGGGATCGAGTCCCACATCAGGCTCCTCTGCTGGGAGCCTGCTTCTTCCTCTCCCACTCCCCCTGCTTGTGTTCCCTCTCTTGCTGGCTGTCTTTCTCTGTCAAATAAATAAATCTTTAAAAAAAAAAAAAAGAAAGCTTTCAGTCTTTCACTGTTGTGTATGATGTTAGCTCTTGGCATTTTGTAGATGTCCTTTTTCAGGTTGAGGAAGTTCCCTCCTATTCCTAGTTTGTTTTTCTATTGAAAGAATGTTAGATTTCCTCAAATGTTTTTTTCTGCATCTATTGAAATGATCGTGTTCTTTTTGTCCTTTGTGTGTGTCACCATGATGTTTTACATTGACTTTTGGATGTTAAAACCAACCTTGCACTCTTAAAAAAAAAAAATCCCATTTACTCAGTGTATGATCCTTTTTATACACTGCTGGATTTGGGTTGCTGGTATTTTGATGAGGATTTTTGTAACTGTAGTCGTATGGGATATTGATATGTGGTTTTTCTGTAGTGTCTTTGGTTTTGTTACTAGTGTAATACATCTTAGAATGAGTTTGGAAGGGGCGCCTGGGTGGCTCAGTCGTTGGGCGTCTGCCTTTGGCTCAGGGCGTGATCCCAGCGTTCTGGGATTGAGCCCCACATCAGGCTCCTCCGCTGGGAGCCTGCTTCTTCCTCTCCCACTCCCCCTGCTTGTGTTCGCTCTCTCGCTGGCTGTCTCTCTCTGTCAAATTAATAAATAAAATCTTAAAAAAATGAGTTTGGAAGTGTTCACTCCCTTCTCTGTCATTTAAGAGTTTGTGAAGTATTCGTGTGGATGTATGTCTAGATTTTCTATATTGTTCCGTTGGTCTGTGTGTATATCTCTCCATGAATGGTTCACTATCTTGATTACTGTAGCCACAGAATAAGTCTTAACATCCAGTACAGTGATTTCTTATTTTATTCTTCTTTTTAAAAATTGTTTTAGTTATTCTGTGTCCTTGGTCTTTCCATGTAAATGTTATAATGAGCTTGTCTGTATTTACAAAAATCCTTTCTGGGAGTTTCCTAAGAGTTATATTAAACCTATAGGTCAATTTGTGGAGAATTGACATCTCTACTATGTTGAGTCTTCTAATCCATGAACATAGTATGTCTCTCCTTTTATTAAATCTTTGATTTCTTTCATCTGTGTTTTGTATTTTTAATTTATATGTCCACATGTTCATTGTTAGCATATCAAAAATGTGTTTTTGTACCCCATAATTTTGCTGACTCATTAGTTGTGGGAGGTTGTTGTATTTGTTGTTGTTATTATTTTTTAAGAAGTTTTTAAAATATAGACTCCTTGGGATTTTCCACATAGAGCATCATGTCATCTGCAAACAGGGATGGTTTTGTTTCTTTAATCAGTATACCTGTTATTTCCTTGTGTTCCAGCTACCTTCCTGTGTATGCTGAGGTACAGGAGCCCCATGTGTACCTGCGAAGTAGCCACGTGGAAGTCACGAACCTCTACCTGGGCGTGCCCACCAAGGCAACCGTTACACTCATCAATGGCACACTCCTGCCTACCCGGTTCCACTGGGGCAAGGTGAGTGAGCTTGCAATGTCAGGCACTGGGTCTGCAGCCCTCAGCACCAGAGGCCTATGTAGAGAGGGATGTTGCCCCCCAGGTGCTCCCCAGAACAGAGGCTCTCCTCTCTCCCACAGCCTGCCCCTTGCCCCACAGTGCTCAGAAATGCTGGGCTCCTTGAAGGAGCAGCACATCTGGTCTGCTTTTCCTTGCTCTGCCTCCAGGGAATTCTAGTTCCCTACCTGAGAAGGAGTCACTGGAGCACACAGCTAGGGCTCCCAGTGGGTGTAGCCCATGACTGGTCCACATGGCTGTTGTGAGTCCCACTAGGCACCACCCACGGGGCTGACTGTGGAGCTTGCTTTGCGTGCTGTGGGAGGTGGGGCCATGACCTGTGCATCAGAGGCAGCTGCCCTCTGCTCACCATCACCCTAGGCCTCCCAGGGCAGTTTGTTTAGTCCAGGCAACTCCTGACAGGTGTGAGGTCCACCCAGGGTTGGGGAGGGGAGGAGAAGGAACCAGTGGATTATCCCCACCAGTGAGCACCCAGCCCTTTCTGGTCCTGCTGTGGGCCCCCAGACTGCCAGCCCCCAGCAGAGCATGCCCCAGTGCTAAGCACTGTCTGGACCCTGGGTCCATGCTGGGAATCCAGCATGTGACAAGAGGGTCGACATACCCATATGTCTGCCAGCTGCTAGGGCACCAAGCAAACATCTGCACAGTAAAGGTCTCCCCTAGACGCGGCACGCTGGGTCCCAGCGAGGAGCGCCAGCTCAGCCTGGAATTGACCGCTCATACCCAGGTGAGTAAGGTGGTGAGGAGGCCTGAGGGACTAGGAAGGTACCCTGCAACTCTCTCTCTGCTGGCAGGGAGATCCACCTCAAACCCCGCTCCTGTCAGAGGGCAAGAGATTTCTTGCATTTGGGTTTGGGGTACCCATTCCTGTTAGGCCTGCTCTCTAGGGATACAAGCTCAGGAAGCCTGGAGCAGGCCTGAATGTGCCCTCAAACCCACTGGCCATGTCCAGCCTTTGGCACCAGCTTTACCCCTCCCCCCTTCTGCAGCCACAGGTGGGCCCAGCTTTCCAGTTTGCCCAGAGATGCGGAGCAGAGCTGTTGCTCATGGCAGGCTCTGTGCTGGGTGCTACTGGCAGAGGCTAGCTGGTGGCCACCTTCCCGGAAGAAGGGGACAGCTGCTCCCTGACACGGCCCACAGGAAGTCCATCTGGGAGCAACATGCTCAGTGCTCGGTTGGGCGTTGCTGGCTATCCGTTTGTGGTTATTGTGGGAAAAGAGACTTCTTCCTTGTGGAGCTCTAGGGTAATAGGCAGTTGGACCCAGGCGCAGAGCAGATGTCACTCAGGAAGGGCTTGATTTCTGTGGTAACAACTTCATCAGAATAAATGTGTAACTTCTCCAGAGGCCCACCTTGACGGTCTCCCTTCATGTGGGTTTGCACAGATACTTGGAGCAGACTCAACCAGGAGCCCTGAGGAAGCGACCAGGGTGTGGGATGTCAGGCTGGGCCTGTGGATGTTGGCTCACTGGAGGGACTGGGGAGCCCTTCCACAGAGATGAGATTGGCTAGACACAGGTCAAGGCCTTTGTGCTGAGTGCCCCTCAGCAACCACCTCTGCCAGGGAAGACCCTCTGAGGCCCAGTCGTGGGACTGACGTGTAGTGATGTGCCCTTGGGGGGCTTTCTTCTAGGAAGAGCTGAGCGATCTGGCCCTCCCTTGTACCGTGTCAGGAATGAAGGAGCCACTGGTTCTGGGCATTTCTGGGAAATCCCAGGGACTGCAAGTGACTATTGCCATCTCTATGGAGGGCTCTGACAGCAGGTGAGCCCCAGGCTGGGGCCAGGGCCTGAAGGCCGAGGCGACCATACAGAGGACTAGCACTGCACCATGGTATCAGCCTACTCCCAGCTGATCCCTGCAGCCAGGAAAGGGCCACGGTGTTATTGTGCCCCCACCACCTCTCTGGGAGCAGGTCTCCCTACCCAAACCCTGCACTCTGTGGCTTTTCCCCACGCACTTGGAGGCATGGCATCCGGGCAGGTAGGAGATGCAGGGGACAGGGCTGCAGGCAGCTTGGGCTTTCCCACACAAGGCCCAGCACCTGGGAGACGAGTCGGTCACCCCTGGTCAGGGAGGGTTTATGGCTGAGGCCCTTTTTGGCGTCATGAGCTGAGAAGAAGGATGTGTCTGTGGGGGGTGGCAGCTTCACGGAGGCATTCCAGGGACGAAGCCCAGTGTGTCTGCAGCTCTCACGCTCTCCCCATTGGGCTCTCTGGGCAGGGCCGAGGGTGGCGTAACTTAGTGCCCTGGGCCCGGGGCAGTGTTCCTAGCACGGAGCTGTGGCCCGCCCGCCTGGAGGAGCTCCGCCTTGACTTCGGCACGGTGCCTCTGAGGAGCCGTGAGAGCCGCCGGCTCACCCTGACCAACCACTCGCCCATACAGACGCCTTTCACCCTCCAGTTTGAGTACTTCGGGAGTCCCCAGAGCAGCCGGAACCAGAAGCCCAGCCTGTGAGTCTCGTTTCTTTCAGGGGCAGTTCCCAGGGAGGATGGGGCCCGGTGGGGTTGCCCTGGCAAGCTTCCGGGTGGCTCGGGTGGCCAGACGCTGTTTGGTGCGAGCCGTGAGGAGCTGCGCCACAAGGATACGTGGAGAACTGTTGAGAAACGGCTCCCACCGCCCATCTCCCAGACTCCGAGGGGGCCTTCGGGCGAGGCTGGGGTTGTGACGAGGGGCGGTGCTCCTGGTGGATGAGGCTGTAGTCAGGCCGGTGGGTGAGGGAGAAGCTCCTGGCAGTGGAGGGAGCCGTGTAGGCAGAGACGTCGCAGTGAGGCATTCTGCAAAGCTGTAACTGGACGTCAGCCATGGGGAAAGTATTTACACCCCAGAAATTGGCAGTTTACCAGAACACCAGAGCAAACACCCCACCGCTTCATCTCCTAAGGCAGGGGAGCCCAACTTAAAAACCGCTGCCATGGGTGGTGGGGAGCCACTCGTGGTGTGTAAGCCATTAACTTTCCCACTCCAGGAAAGTTAGTGGGTACTCGATGCTGGACAGATGTCAGCAGGAAAGACGGAAACAGGGCCTTTTGTAGAAGGCTGGGCAAGAGATGAGGAGTCTGGGCTGGGTTTGTATCCAGGGTCAGCAGGGCAGAGCCTGGGGATGAGAGGTCCCTACCCGAGCGCCCTTCTGCATTTCTTGGAAGGCAGTCCCTGGGCGGCGGGTGGCCTGTAGCCGGGGTGCTTTGGGTGATGGAGGTGTAGCAGGTGCCAAGACCAGAGAGGGAGGTGAACAGACTCTCTCCTGGGAGGAGCAGGCAGAGCCGCCTTCCTCCACTGGGAACCTGGTAGAATGCTAGTTGCCAGGAGACATGGCTCAGCTCTGGGGAACAGCCCTGATGGCTTGATGCTGTTTCTGTGTCCTGTCTGGTGAAGCCCCGACATGCCCCCTGCCCTGCTGAAGACATCTCGGATTCGAGAGCGCTTGGCCAAGCGAGAGCAGCTGAGTAAGAGCCCCAGGGCGGGCCAGGGCAGGGGTTCCTGGGGCCTTCTCGGGGGGTGGGTCGCCTGCTGCAGGGAAGGGACCCTGGCCACAGACCCCACTTCAGCATCTTTTCTAGCAAGGCCTCAGATGGCAATGGCCCTCCGCCTGACACTTCCCCTTTTTGAATGGGCATACAGCCCATGGACAGGACCTGGTTTTGATTTGGGATGGGTGACGGCTCAGAAGGGAGGGCTCCTACTGGGGCCTGGCCCTGGAGAGGTGAGGGAGGCTGCCTGCTGGATTCTGGACTCCCAGGAGGAAGGTCCAGACCAAGGAGAGGCTGTGGAGTGGCTTGTCTGGTATAGTGCTTTGCCAACTCCTGAGGGTTTGGACCTCCTTCCTGCCCTGGAGTCCTGAATCTGCATTCCTGGTTATCACCCAGATTTCATGGAAAGCATGTTGTCTCATGGAAAAGGAGCTGCCTTCTTTCCCCACATTTCCCAGGGCATGCTGGGGGCCCACCAGCAGTTAAGCATCGACATCACAGGCTACGCTAACATGTGGGGCGAGTACTGGGACAACCTCATCTGCACGGTAAGGATAGATGGCCTGAGCCCGGCCTCACCTTTAGGCTTTCCCTCCTCCAACTCCTGGGCCTCAGCCTCTCAGATTCTCCAAGTTGGAAGACAGTGCCCAGTGAGCTTGGGATAGTCATTCGCGTCCACAGCAACCACAGGGATTCAGGCAGGAGGGATTCTCGTGAGCATGACCTTTCATACCTTTTCCATGGGGTCCTATGAGGCTGGGCACACTGAGGGGGGCAGAGGAATCTGATAGGCTACCTACTTGGGCCAGGACTTGAGACCTGGGGGGGGGGCTGTAGGTGTGGAGAAGCAGTAACAGCCTCCCAGAGCCATACTGTCACCTCGCCCGTGGTGCATTCATTCACTCTCCCCTTGGTCCTTCATTCACTCATTCAGTCTGAAGGGGGCACCCGCTGTGCATGGGGTTCCTGTGGAGTCCTCTGGACTGTGGAGGATACAGGGACAAATAGGAACAGATGATCCCACAAGGAGTTCCTAGTTCCGTATGGAGGGGTGAACTATGTCCATTGTTCTGTTGGAGGAGGGAAGACCTTAAACGGTCTGAATGGGGAGCCAGGGAATGCCATGGCAGCAGGGGACGAGAGTGACACAGGATTGGTGTGTGTTTACAGGTGGGAGACCTGCCACCAGGAGTCATCCCGGTGCATATGGCAGTGGTAGGTTGCCCCATCAGCTCCCGGAGGACCACCTGTTATACCACTGACCAGTTGCAGAAGGAACCTGTCATCAGGTGACCCCACCAGCCTCATCCTCTAACCGTTGAAACCCTCTGGCCTCTACCCTGGCTGCCCGTGCTGACCATGTTGCCCTCCAGTGGGCCCAAAGGCTACTGGGTGCCACCCAGCAAGAAAGCCCCAGGACAGGGCTGCCCTGGAAGAGAGGGGCCTCCGAGGTCGCGGCTGCTGTCTGCACATGTCAGAGGGCTTGGGGTGGGGAGAGCAGTAGCAAGTGGTCAGGGTGGCCTGAGGTCTGGGCCAGACCTGGGGCCCCGCACGCCACCAGTTGGGATCTGTCAGTAGGTGCTGGTGTAGAGCGGGGGCACAGAGCGGGTGCTACCAGGGCACCAAGCAGCCCTGGGTCATTGCACACCGGGCACTGCGCGGGGAAGGCCTCCAGCCTAGGTCCTCGTGACTCCAGGAGAGACCACTGCGGCCCTCTTCCCTGCGGGAGCTCCTGTTCCAGCACCCTCTGGGAAGCAGCCCTGCCTGCGCGGTGTGCTGTGGCTGCACTGAACCCGGTCTCCTGCCTCCAGGTTTGGCACCCAGGTCTCTGGAGGAGACACAGTCACCCGGGTCCTTCGCTTGAATAACTCCAGCCCCTGTGGTGAGAGGCTTGTGAGGGAAACCGGGGCTCTCATGACACGTTGTGCCACATGGCGGGCCAGGCTGGGAGGGACGGTGGGGCTGGGGGAAGCTGATGGCCTGTGACTGGGACCCAGGAGTCCAGGTGGCCTGTGGTTACCGAGGGGGGCCCCTGAGGGCCAAGGTGGGGAGCGACCCACTGGTCGGGGTTGGCAGAGATAGCCGCTTCCATGCGTGAGGACAGGATGTGCCCTTGTCCCCCCCGTCCTCCCCCCCCAGGGTCTGTGGGGCCGCAGATGCCCTGCTCTCAGCAGGTTCACTTTGCATAAGGACAGACACTGGCGGGGGACACCTCTTCTCATCCCTTCAGCCAGCACTACCTGAGCGATAGCCAGGTGCTGTACAAGCTGCTGGGGATCCAGAGGGAACAGGACAGCAGAGTCTGTCCTGAGAGGCTCTGTGCAGATGGGGCTGCAGCCAGCAGGTTGAGTGCATTAAGGGGGATGGCTGGAGGGTCGCATGGGGTGGGGCGTTCAGGAGGGAGGCTGAACCAGCTGGGCCTGGGGAGGCGTATGGGGATGGAGAGTATCTGGGCCACAGGAAGGACTTCGGCGGTCTGGAGGCGGACCAGGGTTTCCGGCAACTCGGCAACTCGAGGCTGAGCCACGAGGGGCTGAGCCAGTCTTTGGGGGCAGGGCCTGGGCAGCTCCGACTTTAAGCTCCTTGCCTGTAAGGAATGTGCAGCAGGCGAGTGCCAGCGCTCCAGGACCCTGTTCCGTCTGTCCCTGGGGCTCTGGCCAGTGAGGAAAGGGACACGGAATTCACTGCTCTAATCGACTTTATCAAGAGCTCCTGGCATTTCCAGGGGCACCCGGCTGGCTCAGCTGGTAGAGCACGCACCTCTTGATCTTGGGGTTGTAAGTTCAAGCCCCACATTGGGTGTAGAGATAACTTAAAAGCATAAGAAGAAAAATCTGGTGTCCCCAACAGTTTTACTTCGTAGCTGCTGCAGTATTAGATGCATTTGAGAACAAAATCTCATCTTTGCCCTTCCCTGTTTTTACCCTTTATCACTTTGACATGTTTCTTTGTAAACAACAGAGCGCTGAGCTTTTGAAAAGCCCAACCTGACATTATCTTTTAATAGGAAAAGTCGGTCTATATACTTTTTCCTTATTTTATGATTTTACTTTATTTTACTTCTACTTTCTTTTGCTTTTTGTGACTTTGTGCCATCTTCTCTTCTACCTTCTTTTGTTTTGGTGGTTCCCTTCCTGTCCTCAGGGCTCATCATCACATGCATACTTCTGTCTTTACTGAACTTCCGGGGGTGGAGGTCACTGGTGGCCTTAGTGAGGGGGATTTGGTGGATTTGGTGGATGTAAGAGGCAGGTACCAAGGTAATGACTTGAGGAAATACAAGCTCAGGAGTGTGGACCTGTTCACCAGGTCTCCCACAGGGCTAGCCATGAGTCAGATGTTCGCTGGGGAGTGGCTGAGAGCAGAGTGGGGGAGGCGATGGTGGACAGGGTCCTACAAGCGTGCTATGGAGGGAGAAAAGGTAGTTTGGAAAGGTAGTCTGGCAGAGGGAAACTGTTCAAGGTGGGGAGACTGGGCATGGCTGGCCCCTGAGAGGAGGTGGAAACGGACTGAGGCGGGAGGGAAGGGGCGATGCCTGCTGACAAATGAGGGTGTTGTGATGGGACTTCAGGGACATCTTGATGTGGGGACTTCAGGGAGGTGAGCTGGGGCCAGCAGCCTGGTGCCCAGGAGGCAGCACAGGTATCAGAGAGCAGAGAAGGCATGACAGCGGGGCCGAGGGTCAGTTCAGTTCTCCAGGGTTTGGCTTTGTCAGGTGGTGGAAGATTGGGGAGAAAGGGGGATGAGAATTGTGGCAAAACGGAGGTTGACATGGTGGCATCCAGACTAGCTCAGCTGGGGAAGGAAGTGAGTGCAGTGAGAGCTGATGGAGGGGAGAAGGCAGGGAGAGGGGCTGGAAGGCTTGGGGAAGCTGTGGGGGAGCCCCAGGTACCTGGAGTGGTGCATTTGGATGCGAATCCATAGGGTAGGGCGGGTAGAGCTGATAGAGCAGCTGCCATAGCCTGTAGACTGTTCTCAGGACAAGAATTGCCTGGAAGCAGCATCAGGGAGAAGGCGAGGTCCCCCACTTCCCCCCCCGCCCTGAGTATGGGAGAATAGGCAGCAGTGGGGGTTGCGGGGAGGGGGTCCAGGGAAGATTCGTCTGCCCCTTCCTCAGCCCTCACCCCCCCTCCCCAGACATCCGCCTGGACTGGGAGACCTACACTCCAGAAGACAGGGAGGACCGGCTGGTGGAGCTGCTGGTGTTTTATGGGCCACCTTTCCCGCTGCGGGACCAAGATGGGAATGACCTCTTGTGCCCGGAGACTCCTGAGAGCAGCAGCTCCTTCTGGTCCCCAAGCCCCTCCAACGAGTCGGACTCCAGCCACAAAGCTGCCCAGTCTGTGAGCAGGGGAGGAGGGGCAGGGCAGGTTGGCTGCTGAGTTGGGGCCCGTGAGCCTTGAGCCTGTGTGAGCCCCAGCAACTCCCTGATGACAGGCCGAGGACAACTCTGGTGTCAGCGACAGGGCCTCGCAGAAGATCATCTCAGTCGTTCTGCGGGAGCATGACGGGGTGCCCGCTGACCACCTGTACTGCATCAGCCCCAAGCAGGTGGTGAGTGGGGGCGGGGCTGGGAGCTGCATGCAGAGCCTGCACTGGGGGGCAGGTGGCCAGGGGACAGTACTGAGGCTGCTGTCTGTGCCAGGTGATCCCTGCAGGGGGCAGCAGCACCATCTCCATCTCCTTCACACCTATGGTCCTTGGCCCTGATACCCTGCACAAGGTGGAGTGTGTTGGCTACGCCCTGGGCTTCATGAGCTTGGACGATGAGGTGAGCCCTCCTAGCTCGGGTGGGGCCGCGGCCACCGCCTCTCCCGGGTGGCCTGCTGCCTCCTCAGCTCAGGGACCGCCAGTAATGGGGCTTGGGCTCTGCAGGTGGAAAGAGAGCTTCCAGGGAGGAGGCGTCGCCTGCAGGACTTTGCCGCGGGACCCCTGAGGCTAGACCTGTGTAGCTCCGTGAGGCCTGCACAGTGAGTTGGCTGGGCCTCCCGTTACCCCCTGTGGAGAGCACCTTCTCTCTGGGAGCAAGAGGGTGGGAATGGGAGGCAGAAGCCAGCAGGTGAGCCCCCGCAAAGGCTGGCTAGGGCCAGAGGAGCAGAGGGGGACAGCCGGGAGGCCCCCAGGGCCCAGCCGTGGTCCTTGCTGGCAGGCTAAGCGTGGAGCTGGACTACGGCGGTGGCGTGGAGTTCCGGCACCAGGCCAGTGACCTCATCCCGGAGCAGCCCTGTACTGGGGTGAGTGTGCTGCCCCCGCCCGCTCCCCCCCCCCCAGCCCTGCCAGTCTACCTGGACCTCAGATCACCCTGTGAGCCCTCCTACAGCCCGGAGCCTCCTCCCCCAGAAGTGCCTCCACCCCGGGGACACGGGCTCCAGGAGGGGAGAGCTGCATCCCCGGCCTCCCCCACCTCTGCGGCCACCCAGGTGCTGAGTGAGCGGGTGACCACCCACCATCTGAAGCTGAGCAACACCACCGAGATCCCACAGTACTTCCGGCTCCTGGTCTCCAGGCCCTTCTCTGTTTCTCAAGAAGGGGCCAGCCGACGCCGAGCTCCTGGCAGGGAACAGGGCTGTGAGGAAGAGCAGGCCAGGGCGGGCAAGCAGCTGGTGCTCCACCCTCGGGAGAACATGCTGGTCAGTGGGGGCTCTGCAGGCAGTCACCTGGGCCCGAGTTCACCTTCCTCGCACACACATGCACACATGTGGACAGGCGTGTGCCCACCACCGTCACGCGCTTGTGCACATTTGTGTCCGGACACTGCACACTCTCATGGCATCCGCTTCCAGAGTGTCAGGGCGCGGGCACATGTGCTCCTCCCAACTGCACTTCGGTATAGGCATAACCGAGTGCCTGCCATGAGCCAGATGCTGTGCTCAGCGACAGACTCCCCCAGGACCTCAGCCTGGAGGGGAAACATCTACAAAAGAAAGAAGGACGGGCACCCTCGGTTCACTTAGCCTTGGCTCCCTTCTTCAGAGGTAAACTGAGGGGCAGCCCCGAAGCACAGCCAGAGGGCCTGTTCTACCAGGGCGCCATGAAACCACAGGCTGTCACCAAGTAAAGGTCCCTTTAAAATGCCCCAGGGAGCCCCAGGGCTCTCAGAGAGAGGATATTTCATAACAGTACTACCTCTCACCCTCTGTGTGCTTACGGAACCCAGGCATCAGATCCTGACCAGAATTCTAGCCCCAATTCAGTTCTCCATTGTCCTCCTCACCCAGTCCTGCCCACGCCTGTGCCTCCACTCTTGGTGGGAGTGTTTGATGTGAGCAAATACCACTGCCCCCAACCCTGTGCCTAAGCAGAGCCCTGGCATCCTCCTCCCTGGCCCCTCTCCAACCAGTAGCCCCCACACCGTTGTTGACCTCCTCAGTCTCCATGTCTCCCCACTCTTCATCCCACACCCACAGCCTTGGTCATGCCAGGGGGTAAATGGCGGTTTGCTTGTAGTCTCCCCTTGAGGTTCTCAGCTCCAGAGGGCAGGCGGGTGCTGGGCACAGAGCAGGGTGCCGTGTCTGTGGACTGAATGCACCGGACGGGGCGCTGGGTGGAGGCAGGCGCGCTGCTGGGCGGCTCACCGGGCAGGGCTGGCTCAGTCTGGGCTGGCCCTGCAGGCTGGCTGTGGGCAGGGGCCGAGCTGGGGCCTTGCTGGGCAGTGGGGGCCGTGGAGGGAAGGAGGACGGAACTCCAGGTGGGGAAGCTGCCACCTGCCTTCTGCAGCCTAAGGGGACAGCTTCGTTCACGTCTGTTCAGGTGAACGTGTCCTTCTCGCTGTCCCTGGAGCTGCTCTCCTATCAGAAGCTCCCGGCTGACCAGATGCTGCCTGGAGTGGACATTCAGCAGCACGCCAGTGGGGAGAAAGAGATGGTGTTTACTCAGAACCTGATCCTGGAGTTCCCCAACCAGACCACTCAGGTGAGTCCCAGGCCTGCCCCATGTCAGAGAGGGCGGAAACGGGCCAGGCTCTGTTCTCGTGGGTCAGAGGACAGACCCCGACACGGTCTTCAGAAATAAGAGGAGGAGCCCCAGCCCTCGCCCTGAGGGCCTGGTCTGCCCTGCAAGAGGCCTTTCCCTGAGGACACATGTGGAGAGATGAGGGTCATCCTTCCTTACCTGTCTCAGCTCAGGGTGCCGAGGTAGGGTGGAAATAGGGAAGGCTTCCTGGAGGAGGTATGTGGCATGTGAAGCCTCCCAGCTGGAAGGTACAGGTGAGGAACAGAAAGGAATAGCCTAAGGGGTGGCTTCTAGGGAGGCCAGAAGGAAGAATCCGTTTGTGACCGGGCAGGCCCTCCAGCTTGGTTGTTGGGTGGCTGCTGGGGCCCAGGGGTGGAGAAGGCTGAGGTGATGAGGGGTGTATGGCAGTGCCTGAGGGTGATGGGGGGGGGGGACCTCCAGGAGCCAGGGCAGATCAGCGCACAGGTGGGGCCTGAGGCCAAGGGAAGAGGTGAGATGGCCTAGAGCCCAGGAGGGGCAGAGGGCTGGGCCTTGGGCCCCCATCGGATGGAGGATGGGCCAGCGGGGGAGGGCGGCCTGACCAGGGAGCAGAAACCACGGAGCTTGATCAGGGCAGGGGGAGTGGGGGTGGACGGAGAGCAGATGGTGTCTTTGGGACCCTTTACTGGCGCAGACCCCACCAGCCTTGGTTTTAGCTGCTGGCACCAGCCCCCTTCCACTCGCTGTGGTGCTGCCTGTGTGCTCCTCAGAAGCTTCAGAACCGGGGGTCAGCAGGGCCCCGTGTCCCTGAGACCCCGGCCCGGAGCCCGGCAGGAGGGGACGAGGACCCCACATTCCAGGCTCTGGCCCCCTAGGTGGTGCCCCTGAGGGCCACGGTGGCCGTTCCCGAGCTGCAGCTCTCCACCAGCTGGGTGGACTTCGGGACCTGCTTTGTGGATGAGGAGCGGGTCCGGGAGGTCAACCTCATGAACCTGAGCGGCTGTCGGAGCTACTGGGCTGTGCTGATGGGTAGGTTGTACCTGCCCACCGCTTCCCCCACCACGGGCGGGCACCACCTGGGCTTCCTGCATAGATGGCCGGTCCCCAAATCCCAAGTGATCCCTGGGTTGCCATGCCCCGTGGCACTGAGCCGGACCAGAGGCGCACACCTGAGCTGCGGGGGCCTCTCTGGGTGGCGCCTGGAGCTGCCCATGCTTTGTGTGCTCCCTTCCCTCGGTGCAGGCCAGCAGGAGCCAGATAAGGACCCTGCGGCCTTCAAGGTATCTCCAAACAGTGGGCTGCTGGAGGCACGACTGGTCAATGCTCCCCCAAATACCATCACCCTCCAAGTTTTCTTCACTGCCAGGTACCAGCCTCTCCCAGCCTTGCCCATAGGCTGGGGCCTCCTTCCCAACCTCAGTAAGTGACCTCCACCCTCACAGGAGCAGTGAGCTGTATGAGTCTACACTGGTGGTGGAAGGCATGCTCGGTGAGAAGGCCTGCACCCTACGGCTCCGGGGCCAAGGCTCTTATGATGAGAAATATGTGTCACCCCACCAGCTCTGAGGCTCTCTCCCCTCAGCCCCCCAGCTTTGGAAATAAAACGTGACCTAGAGCTAAGGAACAGGTTTGCTGGGCAGGGGCGCATGCTGGAGGACCTCTGAGAAGCTTTGGGGAGGGAAGGGACCCCCTTGGTGGGCAGTGGTCTTAGCCCAGGCCCTGCCTCATCTGCCCTCAGCATGCAGCTGGGCCAGAGGCAAGACCCATGACAGCCAGCACTGGCCCTTGGCAAAAACCACAGCCACCAAGATGAGAATACGTATTTACTGTCTGCTGCACTCCTCACCCCCAGGACCCATGTGGTGGCCTGGGTGACCCGACAGAAGGCAGCCCTGAACCTCAGCCACGCCTGTACAGTGGCACCAGTCCCATGTCTGTCCCAGTGCCACTGCCACCAGCAGAGCAGAATGAGGTGGGGCCTTGCTCAGTTTCCAGGGTATTCAAAGACAGCAGCGGCTCCCATCCCGGTCCCGATGCACATGGACACCACCCCGTACGCCCTGTGGAAGCAAGACGGTGTTGGCTGGGTGAAAGCACCAGGGGCAGAGGCCTCGCCACCAAGCTCTGCCCAGAGTTCTGGACATGCGGTTCCCAGACTGCCCACTTAAGCCCACACACAGGGTGGCAGGTACTTGCTGGAGGCCAGGGTGCCCCGCCCCCCGGCCCCCAGGGAAAACAGGGGTCACGGCCCTGCGTTGTCCATTCAGAGTGTGCGCATATACGCTTCCCCCTCAACTACCCCAGCTTACCTCTTCCCACGGCGCTTCAGTTCATTGAGGAGCGTGATGACCTGTCGAGCTCCAGTGCAGCCCAATGGGTGCCCCAAGGCCACTGCACCCCCCAGAGGGTTCACCTTCTCGGGGGGGAGTCCGAGCTTCTCCACACAGTAGACAGCCTGGAAGGAGGCAGAGCATCAGCCACAGTACCGTCCCCAACGCCTGCACATGCCCCCCGGCTCCAGCTCGGCTATCCAGGGCCCAGGCACCAGGGAGAGAAGAAAGCTCACCTGGCTTGCAAAGGCCTCGTTGATCTCAAAGATGTCCACGTCATTCACCGTCAGCCCTGGGGGCAAGGGGAAAAGACCTGAGCTGACCCAGTGTCCCCCTGGTAGGACTCTGTCTCCCCAGGGCCCCATCCCATTCATGGCCTAAAGGCTGCTTGGTATTCTAATCCACAGGGGCAGATGGGTGCCAGGTGGGTCAGGAAGGGCTTGGGGTAGGGATGCTAGCCTGGCCCACCTTCACTCTGCAGCACTGGCATGACCTCCCCCCATACCGGCAACAGCACGAGAGACAGGAGTGGGATACAGATAGAGACTATGAAGGAACCACCTTACCTGCTTTTTGCAAAGCTACAGGGATGGCATAGGCAGGTCCAATGCCCATGATGTCAGGTGGGACCCCAACCACCGCATAGGACCTCAGGACCCCAAGGATGGGAAGGCCCAACTCTTCTGCCTTGGACCTCCGGGCCAGCAGGAGGGCAGCTGCCCCATCACTCACCTGACTAGAGTTTCCTAGAGGCAAATCGTAGGGGTTAGGATGCCTCAGGGCAGGGCGGAGAAGCTGCACCTGCACACCTTGCCTGGGGGCTCCAGGCTCCCGGAGAACACCCCGTATGGACACTGCCCCTCCTGGCCCTCCCCAGCCCAGTCTCACCAGCTGTGGTGGAGCCGCCCTTCTTGAAGGCAGGCTTCAGTTTGGCCAGGCCCTCCATGGTGGTGTTGGGGCGGATACCCTCATCCTGGGCCACAGTGATGCTCCTCTCGGTGCCCTTGTCATCATGGACCGTGGTGGTCACAGGTACAATCTCAGCTTGGAAACAGCCCTTGCTCTGGGCTCTGGCTGCCCTGCCAGCACCATGGACAGCCAGGCTCAGGCTCCCTTGAGGTCCCTTCCTCCCAGGGGTCCCTCCCACTGCCTCCACCGCCCCTGCCTACTGGGGAAGACACACAAGCTCAGGCTGCTAAACGTGAGACACACTCTCCTCGGGGGAGTGGGAGGCCTGAGGCCTTATGGGGCCTTCTTCACCACCAGCCTCCTATCTTCAGATCCTGGCCAATCCCAACCCTGAAGGGCAAGGGGAAGTTTAAATGTGTTGCCTCCCACTTTGAGCCCTTCATCCAAGAGGGACTGAGCCTGCTCAGTTCTCTGGGCCAAACTGAAGACGGAGCCCCAGGAATATTTGTGCTGGGTTCTACCAACTTGTTTGTTCCATCCCAATGGCAAAATTTCATGCGTTCCCCAGTTTCCACACATTTAAAATGACATACACTACACTACTTAATGAATCTTAGTAAACAGTACAAAAGCACAAAGTGTTTTTAGGGTGATCCTTGGAATCATATGCAAGATGTCAGTGCCCAGGGGTTTCCCCTGGGGAAGATCCCACAGTTTTCACGAAGTTTTCAAATGTTTCCTTGACCCCAAGTACCTAAGAACCACTTCCTCAGAGAAGCCCACTCCCTTCTTTTGCTGTCCTCTCTAGGCATCTAGGGCTTGTCAACCTCAGCCTGCCCCTGCCCAGAGGCCTGAGCCCCTGGAGGTCTTCTGAGGCTACCCCAGACCCAGGAGTGGTCCAGAAGCTGGAATGCCAGGGTCCCCAGCAGTGCAGGCCCCATCGACCAGGTGAGCTAGAGAAGCCTGTGGCTGCCATATCGAATCACCAAACCACAGACAATCAAAGAACAGTCCTGGCCCTCATTACACTCCTGATGAATAGATTGGGAAACCGAAGCCCAGCTAGGGAGAGACGCAGGGTGAATAGACAGTAACAGGACACGGAAGAACTACCAACGTGCTTCTAGCACACCTTGGCCCCTGCCCACCTCTCCCTCCTGGCAGGCACTAGGCTTGGAAACTGCTCACTGCCCACCTGTAGCCCAAGGGCAGCTCCACCTGAGGCCACTTAATCAGCCTCAAAACCTCTCTCCAGCCTCTTAAACACCGCATTCCAAACAGCACTCACTTTTGCTGGGAAGCCAGGGCAAAGGTATCCTGCTTCTCCCGCGAAATGCCAAACCGCTCAGCTACATTCTCTGAAGTTATCCTAAAACAAAACCAGCACACCGTGGGGACGTGCCCAGCAGCCTGCGGGCCTGGGCCAGGCCACAGAACTCTGCTTGCAACTCTGGATCCCTGCAGCTGTAGGCAGGGGAGGACGGGAGGGCCGGTCCACGCCATGGAGACAGGAGATGACTCAGGGTGGAGTGTGGGGGCACAGAGAGGGAGGCAGCAGTGCTGGCTGGACCCCGAGAAGCTTGTACACCAGAAAGACCAGCCCAACAGAGGGGCAGATGAGGGAATGGGTGGGGACACTAACTGGTTCCTCTTAGCCAGCTTTTCCTATGCCTTGAGGAAAGCTGCTCTCAGGTAGGGAGAGGAAGGCCCCCATGGCCCTCTGGGAAGGCCACCCACAGGCTTTCTGCTCACTGTGACCAGAGCCGGCCCTCACCCTGGGAACCCAGAGCCACAGCTAGGTCTTCCAACCTGGGCTTCTGGCCTTACAGGCTTCCTGGGAGATGGGGTCACTGGATGTGGAGGCAGCCAGGGCACTGCCCCTCTCTGAGCCTCAAATCTCACATTCAGGGGAGCCATGACTCCCTGCTTATGAATCTGGGGGATGGCCCAGAGGCTCAGCGATGTTGGCTGCAGAGCTAAGGTGCTGAGCAAACGCAAGGCACTGTGATGTGGCATCTCATGGGACCCAAGCCCCCTCACCAGTGTGTTCCAACTCAAAGCCCTTCCACTTCAAGTTTCTAGGCCTCCAACAAATCTTTGGCATGCAGCTGCCATGGTTCCTTATGCGACTGGCCCCTCAGGGTGGGAGTAATAGGCTGGGCCACGACTGGAAACCTAGAGGCACAGAGGACCTGGAGGCCTCAGGAAAGGGAAGTCAGAGGCAGCAAGTCCCATCTCCATGTGCCAGCCAAGTAGAACAAAGGCAGGCCACAGATGATCCAAGTTTCTGCGCACCTGCTCCAGGCCAGAAAGGGAGCTGAGGGGCACACTCACCCCATAGGAATCAGGCAATCTCTGGCCTTCTCCTTCTCCACCAGGCGTGAGGTAATATTCCCAGGGTTCCCTCTGTCAGCCAGGGACATGGACTCCACCCTGAGGAGGCAGCAGAGGAGGTCGTCACCCTCAGGACTGCCCCGGGGTAGCTCTGCATCCCACGAGTCCTGGGAAACAGCCAGGCGGCCCTGGGAAACCCAGCAGGTTGCCTGGAAACCCTAGGCAGGGCACTGGCTAGCAAGGCAGAGCTGGGGGTGCAGGGCTGCTGAG
Organism: Ursus arctos; assembly: GCF_023065955.2. Taxonomy (NCBI): domain Eukaryota; kingdom Metazoa; phylum Chordata; class Mammalia; order Carnivora; family Ursidae; genus Ursus; species Ursus arctos. The sequence goes on along the minus strand of NW_026622875.1, from coordinate 50,682,787 downwards.
TCACCTCCACCCCCACACCAGGACAGAGCGCTGCACAGTCCACACTCCCAGGCAGGGCTATGCTTGCCTAACACAAATGCTCCTGCAGCCGGCCGGTGAGCAGTTCCCAAGGAGAGCCTCCTGGTGCCGACCTCATCCAGGAAGCCCGGGCCGTGCCCTCAGGCAGCATAGGTGCAGAGGGTAGAAGAGCCAAATATTTTAGAAGCCATAGACCAAAGGGTGTCTGACCCGCATTGACTAGGAGGTGCTAGGAGCTCAGAGGAAGGGAAGATCTCAGCTTAGAGCTGTCAAAAAGGCCTTCAAAGGGACAGGGGGCACCTCGGTGGCGGAGTCGGTTAAGCATCCGACTCTTGGTTTCGGCTCAGGTCTGATCTCAGGGCTCTGAGATCGAGCCCCAAGTCCGGCACCATACTCAGTAAGGAGTCTGTTTGGGTTTCTCTCTCCCTCTCCCTCTGTTCCCCCTCCCCCCTGCCTCGGGTGAGTGCGAGTGTGCTTTCTCTCTCTATCAAATAAATAAAGCTTAAAAAAAAAGGCCCTCAAGGAGACGCAGGAACATAGGGCCTCAAGGGATAACCTGTAACTCTAAATGCTTTTCACATGCTCTCTGCTATTTGAAAAGCTTTTCAGATATTAGCTTTCAACAGCATTAGTCACATGACCTATGTCCCAGAGTGGTAGCTGCTGTTATTACTCCGTTTATCAACCAACAGGACTGAGGTAGTTATCCCCGTTTTATAGACGAGGACACTGAGGCTCAGAGAGCTGAGTAATTTGTCCATAGTCACTCAGCAGGGATCCAGATTTAGGTGTCTGGCCCCAGAGCCCATTCCCAACCAGGAAGCCCTGGGCTCTTCATGATCAAAGCCTGTGGGGGATGGTCTTGGCCCAGACCCTCAATACTCTAGAAACATAGTCTTTAACCTGCCTGGGGACTCAGATGCCCTCTAAAGAACTCATGGAGACTGTAGCCTTCTCCTTAAGTTATTCACACCTCTCCCTCCCCCAGTAAGTAGAGGGACATGAGAGAAATCAAAGGGCAGACTGCCAGCGGCCCTTGCCTGGCCGAAGGCTCTGCAGTGTGGTCTCTCTGGCTTTATTTACAAGTGCAGACAACCAGTGCCAGGCAGCACAGTTCCGAGGTGGCCCAACAACACTCTAATCAAGAAATGCTACAAAGAGGAAATGAAAGGCAGAGAGAACGTGTCAAAATCCTGGGGCTGCTCACCTCCCAGAGCCTGCCAGAGCCCTGGCTTTGCCTGCCTCCCGATCCTAGATGCCCACCCCAGACTGGGCTCCAGGGCCCTTCCCCTCCCTGGAGGCACTGCCTGGTACACCTTCTGTGGCTCCAGGTGCTATAGCTGAAGACAGAGCTACAGCTGACAGTGACCGAACCACTACAGAGCTGACCAAGCCCCTCAGAGTCCAGCAGGCAGCTGCCAAGTTTCCACCCTGGTACCAAGGAGGGGGTCAAGGGGACCTACAGCCTCATAAAATGAACAGGCTAGTTATAGAGTAGGCAACGGTCCCTGGATTTAGGGAACCAAAACTGCAGTGTCTCAATAGCATCATAAATCAACAAGGGCCACAGAAGGAAACCCAAAAGCTATATTTTCTCAAAATACTTGCATTTTCCTGCCTGACAAATTTCCAAGAAAGCAAGCTTTTAAAAGCCAATTCCCTTTCCCCACTAGTGCTGAGACGTGTGAGCAATTCCTGAGCACCCAGAGCTGGGGGCTGCTTCTAAGCTGAATTTGTCGGAACCTACTCCCAGCCATCTGCCTAAAAGGGCTAAGGGAGAATTCTATAACCATGGCCTCTGAGAACTCAGGACATGAAAATTAGTTTTATTATTAGAAGCTGGTTAGTAAGCTCTGGCAGAAAGAAATTCTTACCCACAAGCCATGCCAATGTCATAAGACCCATTTCTGATGCCACCTGCAACAAAAGCATTTCATAAACATTCTTTATCAGAGTCCATCTGTTCTGGAAACAGAGGAGCTTCTTCCCCACCTGGTCTCTAAAAGGACTCGGCCCCAGCCTCAGAGATGGTAAGACCCAGGTGTCCAAAAAGGCTGGGTGCAGTGGCAAGGGGCTCTTCCAGACAGTCCTCTCAGAAATCCTTATTGCCTGCCCAATAGACAGTGACCTTGCTGACCCAAACCAATGGAACCAGGACCCAGGCCAAGCTGTAGCAGTGGGCACCCACCCCGTCACAACTTACCAGCTATGCTGGCCACCGCCTGGAGCCCAGATGAACACTGTCTATTGACAGTGGACAAAGGCACAGTCTCTGGGATGTCACTGAAACAGAAAGTGAGACCACAGTCAGTCCCCTCTCCTCTGCCAGGCTCTCATGGAAAGCAGGCCTATGCTCCTGGTCAATAGGACTGCCCCATCAAGGGGTGCAAAACCCAGGGGAACAAACAGCCCTGTCCCCTCTCCAGGCCAGATCCATATTAGGCAGACCCCATCTCTGCAGTCACTTGCTCCCCAGGGCCCCACAAATACATGCTCTTTCCTTCTGTGATTCTTCTCAACCAAGGCTGAGAATAGCCCAAAGGCAAGGAAAACTGGTTGGGCCACAGGGATCCTTTTTTCTCTTCCTTTGAAGATTAAAAAAAAAAGAAAACTATACATCCGTTTCCTCAAAAAAAAGAAAAAAAAAAAACAGGGAACAGGATCTGTTGCTGGGGCAGAGAACCAGGGCAAAATAAATAAATAAAAATTTAAAAATTTAATAAATAAATAACTCACTCAAGCATCAGCCTTACCAGTAACTATACAGCTAGCCCTATATGTTCCCACTCTCCCTGGAAGGTCTGTTCTCAGCTGGACAAAGAACCCTTTATAGGTACCAAGTATTCTAACGTCCCTTGTTTGGGCATGTTCCCCTAGGTTTCCACACTGGTCCCAGGCCTAGAAGCTGGGGGGGCTGTCCCTCCTGATGTAACCTGCCCTGACCAAGGGTATAAAACCCTGAGAAAAATCCCAGGCCCTCCTCAGACCCATGGACTCAGAACTTCAGGGGGTGAACGTGCTCTGGTGATTCTGGTGTGCAGCCCGGGTCAGCAACACGTGAGCTAGTGCCCAGGCCAGGCCCTGCTGAGAGTCTCTCAGGGGGGCCTCCTAGGCCCATGCAGCCTGTGTAACCCATCCCAGGTCTCCTAACTCCTTACTAGCTAGTTACTACCTAGTTATCACCTCTTCATCCAATCTACCAGCTGTTCACTAAATACCTGGTCAATACAAAGCACCACCTGAGGGATGCTGACACGCCCTAGAGGATGGCCAACCAACACACAGAAAATGGATCAGCTAGCAGAGACTGAAATAACCGTGCAGAGAGAGGAGGTAGGGAGAGCACTACAAGGGGACAGAATGACCAACACAGGGAAGGCAATGGGCAGACAGGTGGGCTGAAAGAGGAAAAGTCAAGGCAAACAAACAGCTGGGAGATAAGGCTGGATGGTAAGTCTGGAGCCAGATCGAGAGAGTTCTTGAACTCCATGCTAAGCAGTCTGAACCTCTCCTAGTCCTCAGAGGTTTTGTCAATTTTCCTGTTCCATCACTGGCTAATGTCCTATTATTTCTTCTCCAGGTAGTAGGGAGTGCAAAGTTAAGTGGTTCTTAAATCTACACATGACAATAATTTAAGCCCTCCTCCCTTGTCTTGGAATAGCAAGTGGTGAAGGGCAAGTTTCCCAGGGCCCCTCCTGGGCTGCCCCTCACCCCAGGGTTCTGCCACATCCCCAAGTCTACCCCTTGAAGGTCTCAGCTTGCTCAACCAGCTTTAAAAAGTTCAAAGTCACTCTTTAGTGTGCCTTCCTGGTTAGTTACCTGGCAAAAGAGGACAGAGTCCACACTTACAAAAGGCAAAGCAACAATTTGACTTTGGCTAAATCATTAGGACACAGAGGCTTTTGCTCTAGTCCCAAAGGTGCTGTTTGTCCTGGCTCAGTGCCCATAATGCAACCTTCCTTCAAAGTAGGGGAGGGGCACCTGGCTGGGTCAATCGGTAGAGCACGCAACTCAGGGTCCTGAGTTCAAGCCCCACACTGGGCACAGAGGTTACTTAAAAAAACAAAACAAAACAAAACAAAAAACTCCCAAAACCACCAAAGACAATGCCAAAGTAGGGGAAAGGTAGTGTCCACAAAAGCAGGGTGCCAAGGACCCTGGCTGCATCTGGGTCTGCTGTCCAACCTGATCCTCTTCCACTCATAGGCTGAGTTCCCTGGGGCCTGAGCCTACTCAAGAGCCAAAATGGCCAAACCCCAGCTAGAACTAGAAAAGTTTACCTCAGAAACTGAGCAATTCGGGCCATGATTGCTCCGGCCCCCGGCTGAAGCACATTTCCTGTGGACAACAAACCTTTATTCAGTGCCAGATAGTGTTCTAGACACTAAGGTAAAGTTGTGAATACTAGAAAGGGGATATTCCAGATCTTCCTTCAACAACACAAGCCCTCAGCAGGCTCCCTTGGGGCTCTGGAATTTCAAGGAGCCGGTCATACAGCAGCTTGCCCTGGTCATACAATTAAACCCAGTCCCCAAGAGTCATAAGCTCCCTTGCCCTGCACCCTGCTTTCCCAAATCAATGCACAGTGGGCAGGCTGGCTGCCTGCTTTTCAAGGAAACATGGAAAGAAGATTGCAATGCAAAGCTTGCAGTCAATGAACTTGTCTTGTCAGTTAGGAAAATGAATTTCTGAAAATGCACACCTCTCTGTGTGTCCTCAGCCAAACCCTGCTGGCATTTCAGTGGTGGAACAGTGATTCCCCACCTAAGGATGGGACCTACTTGATAGGAGTCTGGCCAAGTTCTGATGTTTTCAGGCTAGAGGAGTAGGGTTGGAGGTAAAGGGTTGGACTGAATGTCAAGAGGCTCTGGATTCAGGTTCAGTCTCTGGGGCAAATTTTCCAGGACCTAATGTCTTTATCTGTGAGGGGCTGAACTACATGGTTTTTGATGGTCCTTCTGTTCTGTGGTGGCACAGGCAGGATGGGTTGGGGAACCCTGACCCCTGTCTCCTACGGTGTCCGCAAACTCCTGTGCCAACAGCTTGGGTGTTACAATGCCATGGAGATGGCTGCTTTCCATCATACTTAACAGACAGAACGTGCTTGGGTAGGGGTGGAGGGGCAGAAAGTGCCTGGAGGCGGGAGGGAAGGATAGGATCTAGCCCTGAAGAAACGATTCAATTCACTGCATGGAGTCCCTCGACATTCCCCTCAGTGAAAGCACCTGGAAGGTGCCTGGAGGGTGTTTGAGGAGGGCTCTGGCCCGATGGATGGCGCGGAGGACCAAGTCCAGGGCCTGGGCAGTGTGCTCACCCACGCAGATATCCCCCAGCTGGGCTGGGCTCAGCTTGACGTCCCGGAGAACCGCGGTCATGACAGCAGAGAGAAGCTCATCAGGGGTCGTGTCCTGCAGCGGGAGGCGCGGCCACGGTGATCCCCCGCCAGCAGTGCACGGGGTTCCCGGGACCCCCGCTCCCCCACCCCACAGAGAGACACAGAGCGGTCACAGCTCGGGCGCGGAGCCACCTCCGACGTCGAGGGACCAGACCCCAGCCCGCTCAGGCCCGCCGTCTCCCACCCGCGCCCGGACCCAGGGCCCTCACCTTGAAGCCGCCGCGGCCCCCTCGGCCAATGGCCGTGCGCCGCCCGTGCACCACCACCACGTCCTCGGGCGACACCCGCGGGGCACCACTCAAGCACGGCGCTGCCTGCGGCGCCGGCTCCCCCTTAGAATGAGGGTGGCCCGTCAGGTGGCCCAGCACCACCTGCAGCCTCCGCATCGCGCGACTCGGCCCAGTAGACCTCACCGTCCGCAAGGAACAGCGTAGAGCTAACAGATGGCAGCCCGCGCAGGCGCAGACCCTGATTCCTTAACCTTGCCCACAGCCCCGCCCCGAAGTCTCGCCCACCTCCCACCTCAGCCAACCAGAAGGGGTGTCTACCTCAAGTCCCACCCCCGGCTTCTAATCAAACCAGCAGAGCTCTTGTTTTGGTAGAGAGTCTTACCCCCTCAAAATCCCGAAGCCCCGCCTGGGATAGCCTAAGCCGGCCAACCAGGAGGTGGACACTTCCGAAGCCCCGCCCAGAAATGCCGGCAGGAAACCTTTCCCCTAGCAGTCTGCCTATTGAAGAGTCCTTTCGGTGTCTTGTGGGTTTGTTTGTTTGTTTTTAAAGATTTTATTTATTGGGGCGCCTGGGTGGCTCAGTCCGTTGAGCGTCTGCCTTTGGCTCAGGTCATGATCCCGGGTTCCTGGGATTCCGCCCGCATGGGGCTTCCTGCTCAGTGGGGAGTCTGCTTCTCCCTCTGCCCCTCCCCTCCGTTTGTGCTCTCTCGCGCGCTCTCTCTCAAATAAATATATAATCTTTAAACATTTTTTACTTATTTATTTGAGAGAGAGAGCCCGAGCGCAAGAGCTGGGGGAGGGGCAGAGGGGAAGGGAGAGTATCTTAAGCTGACTCCATAATGAGCATGAAACCCACATGGGGCTTAGAACTGTAGGCCCTGAGATCCTGACCTGAGGTGAAACCAAGGATCAGAAGCTCAACCACTGAGCCACCCAGGCGCTGCATGACCCTTTCAGTATCTTGAAATAAAATCCGCCGTAGCCGGGGCTGTTTCCCCTATAACCCTGCGCACTGCAGGTTACCAAACCCAGGAGGAGGAGACAGCCAGCACCAACCCCAACCCGCCCGCCCACGGCTTCCTGCTTGGGCAGGAGGCGTGGACTCTTAATTCCTCTTCCCCCTTGTTTTCTCTGCTGTTCCCGGATCTCAGCACCCAAGCTGGGGATCTTAAATAATTTCCAGAGGCCCCAGACCCTTACCCCGACGTGCTTGTGCTCTCCTGGGAAGTCCTTCGAGAACACGGAGGGAATTGGGGACCGGTACGGCAGGAGAACAGATCGTATAAAGTTGTTGAGATGTGACAAACTTCCTATCTAAGGAGAGTACCATGCACCTACCAATTTTACAGTGGTTTGGGTTTATTTAATTAGTGTCCACCTCCCACACTAGGCTGGGGTCTTCACCGAGGCAGGGAGGGGATTGTATCCGGGGTGCCTGCAACATGCTTGACACTTAGTAGGTGATCACTAAATACCTACTAACTGAAAGACCAGAGCTCCTTATGGCAGGACTGTGTTTCCCATCCCCCCAACCCCCCACCACTCTAAAAAGCAAGGACAGCTGCCCCCTTGACTCCCAATAGTAATGTGTTCCCTCGACCCCAGACAGTAGTACTGGGTTTCTCCCAGACACCAAAGGCCAGGGTGCCCTGTTACCCCCAGCCCCAGAGGGGTTCCCACCTTTCAAAGGCAGGGCCATGGCATGCCTCAGACTTCAGAAGGGAGTATACCCTTTCCCACCTCACCTCTGGATCGTGCCTTCCCAAGAGATCCAGGGACGGGCGTGAGGGGGGGGGATGTCTCCTCCTTTGCCCCCTCCCCGCCATCCTCGAGGGCAATACCATATCAACCCCTCAGATCCCCCACAGAAAGGATGTGATTCTACAAGACCCCAAAGAGCAAGGCCCCTATTTCCTACAACCCCCAAAGTAGGGTCGTGTGACGCCCCTCCGCCCCCGCACTAGACCCCGGAGGACTGGTCGGTGGGCCTCCACAGACCTCAAACGGCAGGTCTCCGGTTCCCATCTCCCCTGTTGCCCCAAACCCCGATAGCGGAGGTGGGGCATCCCCACCTTCACACAGCTGCTGGGGCTCCAGATTGAAGGGCAGGGCGGCGCTTCTCGGAAACAGAAACCGGCGGGGCGGGGCCGGGGGCGGGGGCGGGGGTGGCGGTAAAGGAAGGAGGAAGCGCGGACAGGCGACGCGACCCGACAGCGCTGAGGCTCCGCGGTATCCCGCCATGGCTGCAGAAGTCTCCGGCGCGGAGTCCGCGTCCGCGGTCTGCTCTACGTCCTCCCTGCCCCTGGCTGCTCTCAACGTGCGAGTGCGGCGCCGCCTGTCGCTGTTCCTGAACGTGCGGACGCAGGTGGCGGCCGATTGGACCGCGCTGGCCGAGGAGATGGGCTTCGAGTACTTGGAGATCCGGCATCTGGAGACGCACGCTGACCCCACGGGCAAGCTGCTGGACGACTGGCAGGGACGCCCTGGGGCCTCGGTGGGCCGCCTGCTTGAGCTGCTCACCAAGCTGGGCCGCGAGGACGTGTTGGTGGAACTGGGGCCCAGCATCGGTGAGGACACGCGCTTCCGGGCCTCATACCTAGGGCGATGAGGGAGCTGACCTTCACCAGCCTCAGCATCTAACCTCCCCTGGAGAGGTCCTCCTTTTCTGCCTGGGGTGGGGTGGGGGCGCTGGAGGCAACCCGCACAGGTGGTACCACCGTGTGAGGCCAGGTCCCTCCTTCAGTGGGGTGATAGGAACTGGAGAAAGGGGGTGAAGGCTGGGGAGAGGCAGAGAACATAGGGAAACATCTTAGGCAAAGGCTTTCAGGTAGGGCCAGGAGTCAGAATCGGGGTCCTTTGTGGGGGAGTCAGGACTGCTTCAGGTAGAGCAACAGGGCAGGTGAGGGACTGAAAGCTGACAGTCATGGAAACCTCAGGTCCCTGAGAAATGCACCCCTTCCTGCCACTCGCTGGCACATAATATGCATGCATAGGTGTAGGAACAGCGGCCCACAGGTGATGCATCTTGCTTGGTTGGGGCCTCTGCCCTCACTGCACATAACCTCTGGGTCTCCTGAGCCGTTCTTGCATGCCCAGTCCCCTGCTCCTATCAGCCATGGGTCCTAGAAGCAGCAGACCTTGGGTTCTACTCTGTGGAGTTCTAGGAAGGAGGGCCAGGACAAAGGGACAGAAAGACACAAGCCTGGCCTTGATGACTTTCCAGATGACCAGAATAGCGATGACATCCCTTTGGGATGGTCAGAGCCAGATGGGAACTCAACTTTTCAGAGCTATTGAACTGTGGATGGCACCAGTTTGCCAGAAAAGGCCTGGAGCACATCATAGTTAAGGGAGTGGGAAAAGGGCTGGATCCTAACTGTGGGTAGGCATGGGACAAACCGGAGGAGACTGCCACACCCTGTCTCTTCTCCACAGAGGAGGATTGCCAAAAGTATATTCTGAAACAGCAGCAGGAGGAGTCTGAGAAGCCCTTACAGGTGCCTGCTGTAGACAGCAGTGACCCACGGACACCAGAGCGGGGCGGCATCACCATGCTTGATGACCCCTTGGGTAAGGATCCAATATTGCTCCCCAGGTGTGACAGGTGGGCCATCGGATATTGTGTTAGAAAGCATAGATTTTGAAAGCAGGTGGGCTGTGGCCTCTTGGGCAAGTCACTCAATCTCCCTGATTGATCTCCCCATTTCCTCACCTAAGAAATGGGAAGAATAGTAATCCTACCTCTGAGGTGGTATGAGACTCATGAAACGATGTGTCTGTTTCATGGTCAACCCAGGGCTTGGCCCCCGGAGGGGGAGGGGTGAGGGGAGAGACACTCATCTTCCCTCTCCTAGGTAAGGGCATTTTCTCTTAGTGTCGTCTCAGGATTGGTGTAGGGTTCAGAATGAGGGTCACCTAGACTGGGGTTCCTGGCTGGGCTCCTCGCCTGTAGAGCTTTGACATCATCCTTGTGCTCTGCACCCAGGGCAAATGCCCGAGCGTTTTGATGCCTTCATCTGCTACTGCCCCAGCGATATCCAATTTGTTCAGGAGATGATCCGGCAGCTGGAACAGACAAACTATCGGCTGAAGTTGTGTGTATCCGATCGTGATGTCCTGCCTGGCACCTGTGTCTGGTCCATTGCCAGTGAGCTCATTGAAAAGAGGTTGGCTAAGTGGCCAGGGGGCAGGTGGGTGGGTACACAAAGCCCTGCCTGAGAGATCCAGATGCTGGGATTCTCCTAGCCGGGCCCTGTCTAGCTTGGGCACAGTAGACTCCTCATGAGTCTGTCCCCTGGGGGTGTGCTGAACTAGGTTGCCACAGTGCCTGCAGCCTGTCCACTCTCCCTTAGGTGCCGCCGGATGGTGGTGGTTGTCTCTGATGATTACCTGCAAAGCAAGGAATGTGACTTCCAGACTAAGTTTGCACTCAGCCTCTCTCCGGGTAAGCACTGCCTTTGCCACGGAGGAGTGGGTGGGCGGGGCCTTAGGATGCCTTCGGTCCCTCACCAAGGGCGTGGATGCAGCACCAAGGAACTCCTGTAGGTTTCTGCACACCTGAGCATGTGTGTACACAACTGCCTCCTGTGTGGGTGAATGTGTGCCAGGGGTGCTTATTGGGGGGGAGGGCTATTAACCCCTGGGCTGGGGACTGATCCCTCCACTACTGTGGTGCCAGCTCGGAACTCTTTGGCTTGCAGGTGCCCATCAGAAGCGATTGATCCCCATCAAGTACAAGGCAATGAAGAAAGAGTTCCCCAGCATCCTGCGGTTCATCACCGTCTGTGACTACACAAACCCCTGCACCAAGTCCTGGTTCTGGACTCGCCTCGCCAAGGCCCTGTCCCTGCCCTGAGGACTGCCGTGGGACCCTGGTCGTGTGTGCATCTATCTGTCTGCCCGTACATGTACTTCTGCCTCTGCTTCCTCCTGCAGTTGTAGGGGTAATCTGTGCTCCACTTGCCTCTCAATTCCTGGAGATGCCAATCCTGCAGACACACCTGTAGCCACTGTACATAGCTGTGGGCATGGCATTTCATGTCCCGCACGGAATCAGTGGCTATAAGTGGCATGTCCGCATGCTGGGTTATCAGCCAAGACAGTGAAATCCAGAGCCACTGGCACTAAAACGACCAGTGGAACCAGCCCTGACCTGTCCACACATCTTAGGCCTCAGTTTCTCCACCTGAGAACTAAGTAGAGTGGGGAGAACTGGCAGTAGCTGGGTTTGAATCACTATCGAGGGGGCCTAACCTTGGACAAAGGTGGGACACACTTGTATTCCTTCTCTTTTTTTCCCTCTTCATTGAAACTTAACTCTGGAAAGAACCCTATATGCCAGCATATTTGTGCCTTCAGTGAAGCACAGAGCAAGAAAGAGCTGCTTGAACTCGGAGAGCAAGTAAGCTGCAGACACAGCTGTTCTTCTCTCCCAGGGGACTTGTATGCTCGTTATCTTCAAGCTCTCCCAAGGGGAGAAAATGTCATGGTCTCAGATCTCTGTCCCAGGGCAGACCCTAGGACCCTAAATCTAATAGAAAATGTGTCTTTGCTGCTCCACACCCAGCCAGGGCTAGGGCAAAGTACCTTTCCTCAGGGTCTGGGAGGACCTGGAGGCCCCTCTCTGCATGATCCTGATGAAGCACTTAGCTAACCATGCACTTATCCTCACTTTGGTCTTGGGGATTATTTTTAAACAATTCGAAAAAAGTATCTTTCATACCTGTTTTGTATGCACAGAGAATTTCAAAGACAGCGGAGATATGCCTATGTGTATCCTTTCTTTTCTGTATCCTGGGTTTATAATAAAGAGTTCTATACTTTTGGAATAGCAGGTAACATTTGTGTCTGGGAGTTTGGAAGCAGTAACCTGGGATAAAGCTCTCCTGGGTAAAAGAAATTGGCCCATTGGGTAGGCTCTAGTGGGTTTGGCAGGGGCTTCCAGAAGGCTGGGCCTCCTCCTCACAGGTCCCAAGCCTCACCAGGGCTGCAGGCAGAACCAGGAATAGGGGCCTCAGTTCCAGACTCTGGGGAGACAGCTCCGCTCCACCACGCTTGGTCTTCCCTGGATTGTGCCACATTTCTGGGTTCTTGCTTGGCCCTTCTGGGCTCTAAGGAAAGTCTGGAGAACTTCCATTCCAGCCGACAGATCTCTGGAGAAGTCAGTTATCAATAATGGTCATCCTTAAGCATATCTCGGTTAATCCTGAAGACTTTGACCTATTTTTACTCTTATTTTTTTTAAGATTTATTTATTTTTTTATTTTTTAGAGCGAGAGCGTGAGTGAGCATACATGCAGGTGGCAGGGGAGGCAGAGGGAGAGGGTGAGAGAGAATCTCAAGAAGACTCCAGGTCTAGCATGGAGCCCAACATGGGGGTGGATCTCACAATGCTGAGATCATGACTGGAGCCAAATTCAAGAGTCAGACACAACCAACTGAGCCACCAGGTACCCCTAAAGATTTTATTTTTAAGTAATCTGTACACCCAATGTGGGGCTTGAATTTACAGCCCTGACTGAGATCAAGAGTTGCATTCTCTACTGACTGAGCCAGCCAGTTGCCCTGGTTTTGATCTATTTTTAAATAGAATGTCACTTTTTTACTGTTCACTCAAGAAAATTTTGAAAATGTATTATTTTTAAAAATCAGTGATAATTCGAATCCAAGAGATAACTCTAGTGATCTTTTAGAGTCCCCAGATATTATCAGTGACCATAGCTTTTCACTCAGTGGTCTCTGTCACCATGTCCTGGCTCCTGAGCCTCCTCAGCCTAGCCCCTGTGCCCTCAGGGACTCCTAGAAATGCCCCAGGTATTCAGGGCAGCCCTGAGACAGGACTTACCTCTCCAATGACCCCTGGGAAGCAGAGCCCCAGTGTAGTCCTGGAAGAGTCCCCCAGGATCTGCCCTGTGCCACTTATGGCTGGCGTATAGTCTTTGGGTCGCTCCTGGTCATGGGGTTGGCAGGGGGTGGGGGGGTCCCCCAGTAACACCAGTAGAGTAATGGGAAACACTTCCATTCTTTCAGGCCAGGCTGGTGACCTGAATGTGCTCACTTCACTCCCATCTGATTCTCATACCTCTCCTACATTCCTTCCACCAATGTCCACTTCCCCACAGGCAGGTTCCCAGATACCAAGAAAGCTTCCTCTTCTCATTTTGGGCGTAGTCTAGGAACCTTTGATTGAGAAACACTGATTTTTCAATAGGGGAAATTTCACTGCTGAAATTATCAAGGGCAAAAGCAGAAAATTTTGGAGGGCAACACCAAAGTTAAGATAGAAAACTGTAAGTCTACATGACTGTGAACCTGAATTCTGCCACAAGTTAATGACAGGGAAAACAACAGGGAGAGGGATTTCCTCCAGATTAGACAATAAAATATATATAATATAGGGTGACTGTGTTGGATCCTGGTTCAAATAGATCAATTGTAAAAAGACGTCCTTGGGTCATATAACTGGTAGAGGTTAATATCCAGAACTCCTACAACTCAACAAAAAAGAAATACAACACAATTTAAAAATGGGCAAGGGACTTAACAGACATTTGTCCAAAGGAAACATACAAATAACTAATAAATAGAGGAAAAGATGTTCAACATCACTAATCATTAGGAAAAGGCAAATCAAAACCACAAGAAGGGGCACCTGGGTGGCTCAGTAGGTTCAATGGCTGCCTCTCAATTTTGGCTCGGGTCATATCTCAGGGTCGTGAGATTGAGCCCCATGTTGGGTTCTGCATGGGCATGGAGCCTGCTTAAGATTCTCTCCCTCTGCCCCTCCCCCCATCACTCTCTCTTTCTCTCTCAAACACACACACACACACACACACACACACACACACACACGATACCACATCACACCCATCAGGACCCTTACCATCAATAAAACAATGCCAGAAAATAACAAGTGTTGGCAAGGATGTGGAAAACTTGGAGCCCTGTGCACTGCTGGTAGGAATTAACATGGTGCAGTTGCTGTGGAAAATGGTATGGCAATTTCTCAAAAAATTAAATACAGAAATACCATATGATCCAGCAATTCCACTTCTGAATATATAACCAAAAGAACTGAAAGCAAGGTCTTGAAGAGATAGTTGTACACCCATATTCATAGCAGCGTTATTCCCAACAAACAAACCATGTAAGCAACCCAAATACCCCTTGACAGATGCATGGATAAGCAGAATGTATGCACATACAATGGAATACTATTCATCCTTAAAAAGGAATGGAATTCTAACACATGTTGCAATATGAATAAACCTTGAAGACATTACACTAAGTAAAATAAGCCAGTTGCAAAAAGACAAATACTATATAATTCCATTTATATGAGTTATCTAAAAGAGTCAAATTTATAGAGAGAAAATAGAATGGTGGTTTCCAGTGTGAGGGGAGGAGAGAATGGAGAGTCATTGTTTAATGGGTACAAGGTTTCAGTTTTGCACGAGGAAAAATGTTCTGTAGATTGGCTGTATGACAATGTGAATGTACTTAACACTACTGAACTGTATACTTGAAAAATAGTTAAGATGGAATATTTTATGTCACGTATATTTTACCCCTCAAAAAAAAGACATTCTTGGGACAATTGGGGAAATTTGGGTATTAGATGATGCCAAAGAATGATCACTATCTTTTTTAAGATGTGGTAATAGCATTGCAGTTACACAAGAAAATTTCCAGATTTGTTAAAAGAGTCCAAATCTGAAGTATATTGGTATGAAATAAAAGGTATCTGGGATTTGTTTTTATTTTATTTTTATTTTTTAAAAAATTTATTTATTTATTTGAGTGAGAGAGAGAGAGAGAGAGCACGAGCAGAGGGGAGGGGCAGAGGGAGAAGGAGAAGCAGGCTCCCCGCTGAGCAGGGAGCCTGAGGCGGGGCTCAATCCCAGGACCCTGAGATCAGGACCTGAGCGGAAGGCAGACGCTTAACTGACTGAGCTGCCCAGGTGCCCCTGGGATTTGTTTTTAAATACTTAAGTAAATTGAGAAAAAAATAATAAAGGATATATGAAGCAAATGTAACCATACAATAGTTATTAAATTAGTTCATTTTTTTCTCTCTATTCTTGTGTCTAAAATTTTTGATAATTAAAAAATGCGTTAAGAGTACAGGCATTGTTGCTACTCCACTTGGACAGATGTCTCTCTTGCTGCATCTCCCTAAGCTAGGTATTTTAAAATCATTAATTATGAATGACTGAAACAAATAGTAATCTTTTCTTATCTGGTTGGGGAAGTGAAGGGGTAATTTGATAATATATTTTCAGACATCTGAAAATCTCATCTCTGACAATTGGTTTTATAAAAATTACTCATTAATTTTGAGGCTTAAAAGTAGTATACCAAAAATATTTTAACTCAAAATATTTTTCTTTATCTTCAAAGGGACTTTCATGAATGGCTTGCCATTCAGAAGGACCAGACCCACTGATCCTGGACACAGGGAGAAGGGCCATGGCTCCCTTTCGGCCATGCTGAAAGCCTTGCTTTGTAGCAAAGGGGGACCATGGCTCTTCAGCCAAGCCAGGAAGACATAGATACAGTTCATTCCCTCAACAATGCAGGAACAGCCTCTTTGGGGCCTCTGGTTGAGAGAATTCTGAGGGGCTGAGAAGTGGCAAGTGGTGGAAGACTGGAGTATGCCTATTCAAACCAGGCTGGAATGATTTCAAATTCTAGAAGGTGAACTCAGAATCACAGAGCAGAACACATTGGGCCATTGTGCTGGTAGGCGGTTGGTGAGGAGGGAGTTCACCATCAATTCAGGGGAACTCTGCTCTGCTGGCTGCTGTATGCCAGATCATGCAGAGTAAATGGTCTAAAAGGCCCTGGGGACTTCTGGTCCTGGGAAAATATGGAGTAAACACATGTCTCCCTATTCCCTCTGTTAAGTATAGGTAAAAAACAAAAACAAAAACAAAAAAACCCCGGACTTCACATATAATAAGACAAACATAAGGACACTCTGAAAAGTGGAGAAAAGACAGACTGGCTAGGGACCTGGGGACTGACAGAATGACATGGTGGTGATTCCCAGGGTTTCTTTTTGCCTTATATAGCTCAGACTGAGTACTGGAGAAGCCCAGTACTAATTGTACCCAGAAACTAATTGGTACAGACCCAAAAAAGGGGGGGGGACTTGCTCTCTCTACCCAAAGGACTAGCAAGGGGCAGCCTAGAAAGAAAACTTTTAGGGGCACCTGGGTGGCTTACTCAGTTAAATGTCTGCCTTCAGCTCAGGTCCTGATCTTGCGGTCCTGGGATCAAGCCCCACATAGGGCTCCCTGATCAGTGGGGAGCCTACTTCTCCCTCTCCCTCTGCCTCTCCCTCTGCTTGTGCTCTCTCTTTCTCTTTCAAAAAAATCTTAAAAAACAAATAACAACAAAACAAACAAACAAACCTTTTAGATAATAACCACTCTACTCCAGCCATAAAAACTGTAGAAAAAACTGCAATACCACCTATACGCTGCCAGCCAGGCCAAATGGGGACCGGAGACTTCTACTCCTACTTGCCCAGGTGGTGTCAGAAGAGGCCTAGTGGAGAGTCAGGATTTTCACCCCTGCCAGCAGCAATGTGGTCCTCCACCATGTCCGTGGAGGCCACAAGGGGAGCAGTACCGACGCCTCCTGCCCCCTCCATCCAGGGTGGTATCAGCAGAGCTCAGTGGGCAGACTGAATTCCCACCCAGGCCCAGCAGTAACTAGGTACCCCCCATCCGCACTTCCCAGGATATCAACAGAGGCTGAGTAGGGAACCTGAACTTGGACAGCACCGAGAAGGCCTTCTGAAACAGAAGATTTTTTTTAAAATATTTTATTTATTTATTCGACAAAGATAGAGACAGCCAGCGAGAGAGGGAACACAAGCAGGGGGAGTGGGAGAGGAGGAAGCAGGCTCATAGTGGAGGAGACTGATGTGGGGCTCAATCCCATAACGCCGGGATCACGCCCTGAGCCGAAGGCAGACGCTTAACGACTGAGCCACCCAGGCACCCCTGAAACAGAAGATTTAAATAAGATCCAGAGTCTTGTAGTACTCAAAAGTTCCAGCTCTGAAAATCACTCTTCATACCAAGAACCAGGCAAATCTTGAGCAGGAAGAGACAATTCCACAGATGCTAACACCAAGGTGATACAGATGTTGAAATTACCTGACAAAATTTTTTTAAATCTTTATTTTTATTTTTTAATTTTTTACTTTTATTCCACTTACTTAACATACAATGTTACATTAGTTTCATGTGTGCGATATAGTGATTTAACATTTCCGTAATCACCCTGTGCTCATCACCAAAAGTGCACTCCTTAATACCCATCACCTGTTTTTTTTTTCAGGCCTACTGAATCAGAATCTGCATTTTATTTTTTTTTAATAATTTTTTATTACATTATGTTAGTCACCATACAGTATATCCTTAGTGTTTGATGAAGTGTTCCATGGTTCATTATTTGCGTATAACACCCAGTGCACTATGCAATATGTGCCCTCCACAGGAATCCATCAAAATCATAGAGGAGAACATAGGCTGCAACCTCTTTGACATTGGCCACAGCAACTTTTTTCATGACACATCTTCAAAGGCAAGAGAAACAAAAGAAAAAATGAACTTGTGGGACTTCATCAAGATAAAAAGCTTCTGCACAGCCAAGGAAACAGTCAAAAAAACTAAGAGGCAGCCCACGGAATGGGAGAAGATATTTGCAAATGACACTACAGATGAAAGACTGGTATCCAAGATCTACAAAGAACTTCTCAAACTCAATACACGAGAAACAAATAAATAAAAAAATGGGCAGAAGATATGAACAGACACTTTTCCAATGAAGACATACAAATGGCTAACAGACACATGAAAAAATGTTCAAAATCATTAGCCATCAGGGACATTCAAATCAAAACCACCTTGAGATACCACCTTACACCAGCCAGAATGGCAAAAATGGACAAGGCAGGAAACAACAAATGTTGGAGAGGATGTGGAGAAAGGGGAACCCTCTTACACTGTTGGTGGGAATGCAAGTTGGTACAGCCACTTTGGAAAATAGTGTGGAGGTTCCTCAAAAAGTTAAATATAGAGCTACCCTATGACCCAGCAATTGCACTACTGGGTATTTACCCCAAAGATACAGATGTAGTGAAGAGAAGGGCCATATGCACGCCAACGTTCATAGCAGCATTGTCCACAATAGCTAAATTGTGGAAGGAGCCGAGATGCCCTTCAACAGATGAATGGATAAAGAAGATGTGGTCCATATATACAATGGAATATTACTCAGCCATCAGAAAGAACGATTACCCAACATTTGCAGCAACATGAATGGGACTGGAGGAGATTATGCTAAGTGAAATAAGTCAAGCAGAGAAAGACAATTATCATATGGTTTCACTCATTTATGGAACATAAGAAATAGCAGGAAGATCCATAGGAGAAGGAAGGGAAGAATGAAGTGGGGGTAAACAGAAGGGGGAATGAACCATGAGAGACTATGGACTCTGGGAAACAAACTGAGGGCTTCAGAGGGGAGGGGGGTGGGGGATTGGGATAGGCCGCTGATGGGTATTAAGGAGGGCACATATTGCATGGTGTACCTGACAAGATTTTTTAAAGCAGCCAGCGTAAAAATGTTTCAGTGAGCAACTACAAATGCACTTCATTTTCTATTTGCTTTTTATTACCAAGCAAAAAAAATGATTACAAATCAACAACGCAAGGGTCCCTGGGTGGCTCAGTAGTTAAGTGTCCGACTCTTGATTCAGGCTCAGGATCGTGGTCTCAGGGCCATGAGATCAAGCCCCTCTGTCAGGCTCCAAGCTGAGCGTGGAGCCTACTTAAGAATCTCTCTCTCAGGGCGGCTGGGTGGCTCAGTCTGCCTTCAGCTCGGGTCATGATCAGGGTCCTAGGATGGAGCCCCGTGTTGGGCTTCCTGCTCAGTAGGGAGTCTGCTTTTCCCTCTCCTCCCTGCTTGTGCTCTCTGTCATTATCTCTGTCTCTCTCTCTCTTGAATAAATAAAATCTTTAAAAAACAAAGATTCTCTTTCCCTCTCCCCCGCAACTTGCATGCATTTACACGCATGCATGCTCTGTCTCTAGAAACAACAACACAAGAACAACCTTAAAGTTGGAACAGCAATGAGTCAAACTGCTGCTGGAGTTCCTGAATGTACCCGGGGTCCATGCTCTCTCACTGCGAGGCAGGATCTAGGCACATGACTGTTCATTTAGGTATATATATGACCAAGAAAAGTCAGAGATGGAAACCACTGGAGAACAGAGAGAATTAAGAGCTTTTCATCAGGCAATCCCAAAGCTCTCTGTCCTTTTCCTCTTCTTTGCCTCTGTATGCCTCTGTTCCAGCTGAATTGTAACAATCTCAAATTGTTCCTTCCTCTTTTTCAGGTTTTCATCATCTTCAGACTTTCTAGAGATTGAAGAGACATTCAAACCAAATCTTTGAGCTCTTTCCTTTAGTTTATCCAGGTTAACCATAGGTTTGGCATCAGATGACAGGCCTTTTGAAGGAACTGAAGAAATCCCAAATCTCACTGCCCAGGAGGCGGTCTTACTCTCCAAGCTCACAGGCACATTGAATTGTTCAGCTCTCTTCTGCATTTCCTCAGTCTGTGGTATCTCAGATGCAATTTTTACCACTTTCTTCTCTGCAGCCACATCAACAGATGCTGCTCCATCTCAGGGGGTTCTTCCTCTTTGACAGACAGTTCTATGGGCTTTGGTTCTTTTTCCTGTCTCACCTCCCAGTACATTTTCTTCATTTGCCTCCTCTTCAGCATACTTTCAAGCTATACCTGGAGCTGGGGCGCCTGGGTGGCTCAGTAGGTTAAGTGTCTGCCTCCAGCTCAGATCATGATCCCAGCATCCTGGGATTGAGCCTCACATTGGGCTCCCTGCTTGATGGGAAGCCTGCTTCTCCCTCTCCCTCTGCCTGCTGCTTCCCCTGCTTGTGCTGTCAAATAAATAGCATCTTAAAAAAAAAAAAAAAAGATATGCCTAGAGCCCGTTCATAAGATCTTGTTTTATTCCCTCAGTCTCCAAATCACGAGCAAGACATTACTGTTTTAGTTCAGCAAGCTTTGGCTTATGGAGCTCCACTGTCTCTGCCGCCATCTTCTTACCCCACTAGTCTACTCACAAACGCACTTTAAACCAACAACAACAAAAAATAGTCTTGGCAAAGAAATAAAGGAAATGAAGAACTAAATTGAAAATCTAGACCTGAAAAAAAGTGAAAAAAAAAAAAAAAACCCTCACTGGATGAGTTCTATGGTAAAATGGAGAGGACAAAGGAAAGAATCAATGAACTTGAAGACAGATAATAGAAATTACCCAATCTGATCAGACAGAGAATAGATTGAAAAAAAAGTTAACAGTATCTCAAGAATTTGTGGGATTTTGAGAAAACATCTAATATTTGTGTTGCTGTGATGTGGAAATGGTGGGGTTTGGAGCCAATAGACCAGAAAGAATTCTTGAGATGTCTTCACTGCAGTGGTTTTATTAAAGGACAGGGACAGGACCTGTGGTGGGAAAGAGATGTACTGGGGTTGTGAGGAATTATACTTTGGAGTTGGGAGAAGTAAAGACAAAGGAAGTTTCCAAAAGGATTTTCATATTTAAAGAGGACTGGATCTTGGAGGTCAGGTTAATATTAAGATAAGGTTGCCTTTTGCTTAGCATATTATCATTGAGGCAGCTAAGCTCCTTGAAGAAGGTCATTCTGCCTGTCCCAGGTACTTGTCAATGGGCTGTAAGTCATAAGGAGATTTAATTTAAAGTACAATTCCTTTGCCTTTATTCTCCACATCAATTGGAATTCCAAAAGCAGAAGAGAAAGAAGGTAGGGCTTTAAAAGCATTCAAATAAATATAGCTGAATATTTTCCAAATATGACAAAAGACCTAAACCTACAGATTCAAGAAACTGATCAAATCCCAAACAAGATTAACCCCCCCCAAAAATCTATACCAAGATATATCATAGTCAAACTTCTGAAAACTAAAGACAAAATCTTGAAAGCATCCAGGGAGAAATGACACCTTCCCTATAATGGAAAAACAATTTGAATGACATCAGATTTCTCATTGGAAGCCTTAGAGATCAGAAAAAGTGGCATAATATTTCCTTTCCTTTTCGGCACAACATTTCTAAGTGCTAAAAGAAAAGAACTGTCAACTCAAAATTCTACATCCAGTGAGAATCGAGAATGAAGAGGACATGGACATTCTCAGATGAAGAAAAACAATGACAATTTGTCAACAGCAGACCTACCCTTAAAAAGTAGCTACAGGAAGTTTTCAAAAGAGAAATTAAATGATTAAAAAAGGAATCTTGGAACATCAAGATGGAAGAACTAAAGTGTGAAAATAAGTTAATATGTTTTCCTTCCCTGTTTGAGTTTTCTAAATGACATCTGATGGTTTAAGCAAAGGATTAGTGGTTGCGTATAGGATAAATTAGGGAAGTTGGTAAGTGTAGTTATAATTTCTCCTTCAAGCAACTGCACAATGAAAAGGAGAAATGAAGTGATGGCTGGCCAGGAGGAGGGACTCTGGGGTTCCTATGACTTCCTTTTTCCTCAAAAGATCAAAGCCCACCAGGCCCAGTCTAGTGTCCCCTCCCAGTCTGGTGTCTCCTGTCCCATATACTCACTCATGCATTGCCTGATGTGATTCTCAATTTATACAGAGGAAATTTTAAGACCATTATAAACAGGGGCAGGTAAAGGGACTTGAAGGGAACAAATTTTTGACATCTCGCTGAAACTGGTAATGCTAACACAAGTAGAACTGAGATAAATGATATACATACAATATTATACTGAGTACCTACTAAATCTCTATAAAAAGAAATACTCTTCAAACTCTGTCAATAAATCAAAATGAAATTCTACACAAATGACCAAATTATATGGGGTGCCTGGGTGACTCGGTTAAGTGTCTGCCTTTGGCTGGGGTCATGATCCCAGGGTCCTAGGATCAAGACCCACATCAGGCTCCCTGCTTGGCTGGGAGCCTGCTTCTCCCCCTGCTTGTGCTCTGTGTGTGTCAAATAAATAAATCTTTTTAAAAAATGAGCAAAATTATAGAAACAGAGACTAGATTAGTCAGGTGTTAGGGCTGCTGGGGGGGGGAAGGGAGTATGTATATAATGTATATATAATTCTTATATTCTTTATCCATTCATCTATCAGTGGGCACTTACGTTGTTTCCATGTATCGGCAATTATAAATAACGCTGCTATGAACATGGTAGTGCAGATATGTCTTTGACACGGTGTTTTCATTTCCTTTGGATATACACCGAGAAGTGGAATTGCCACATCATATGCTAGTTTTATTTTTAATTTTTTTGAGGAATTGCCATACTGCTTTCCATACCAGCTCTGCTAGTTTATATTCCCACCAACAGTGCATGAGGGTTTGTCTTCACATCCTTGCCAGCATTTACCTACTATCTTGTTTTTAAAAAAGAATACTCTTCATTATAAAAATGATCACTGGTAATACATATTTATGCATAAATAAAAGTCTTTATATTTTCAACTAGCATTTTATGTTGGGAAAATGAACCAAATTATGTTTTTTGAGGATCTACTTATTACATAAGCTCTGGTCAAAAGCAGAATTCAAACAAAACAAACAGGGCTCTGTCCTCAAGGAACTTAAAGCCCAAGGAATCAAGGCACAAATGCAGGAAAACCTTCATAACTCAAGAGTTACACAAGATAGCCCTCCATAACAGAAAGGCTGGATTGTGCCAGAGAAAGCATGTCTTACAAGTTCTGAGGGCAGGCTTCTGTGGGCCAAGTCTTGAAAAACCCCCATGGAGGCAGATAACCTTGAAGTGGGCTTTGAAAGGTAGAGTTGGTGGAGCCGGAGATTCAAGCAGTAAGGAAATAACTTAAGATGGATGGGGAAAGTGAGAGACACACTGGGAGCTGGTGGACTGGAAGGACAAGACCCTCTGATTCAGTAGGGAGCCCCTGGAATGGAGGCTGCAACTGGGTACATTGATCTGGGCAGGAAAGGGCTAAACCAGAATGTAGAGATTAGTTTAGTGGTTGTGTGCAGGACAGATCAGGGAAGTGGATAAGCACAGTGGTAATGTCTGCTTCAGACAACTGCATAAACAAGAATGAGAAAAGAAGTGACTGCTGGTTGGGAGGAACAACTCTGGGATCCCCAGAATCTCCTCAAACCTCACCAGGTTCATTCCAGTGTCCCCTATCCCAAGCACTCAGCGTTAATTCAACCTGCAACTACCCAAACCTGAGGTCCTGAGGTCCGAGGAGTGGGCCAAGTCCAAGGAGGCAAGTCTCACATGGTCCCTGCTATATTAGGTTCTCCTCCTCCTCCTCCTCCTCCTCCTCCTCCTCCTCCTCCTCCTCTTCCTCTTCCTCCTCTTCCTCCTCCTCCTCCTCCTTCTTCTTTTTTTTTAAGATTTTATTTATTTGACAGAGAGAGACAGCCAGTGAGAGAGGGAACACAAGCAGGGGGAGTGGGAAAGGAAGAAGCAGGCTCCCAGTGGAAGAGCCTGATGTGGGGCTTGATCCCAGAACTCCGGGATCACGCCCTGAGCCGAAGGCAGACGCTTAATGACTGAGCCACCCAGGCGCCCCTATATTAGGTGCTTCTGACTGAGTATCCATAAGTGAAAATGAATGTTTAAAGACCACCACCCTTATCCACTTCATAACCTCCTTCTAGAGTAGCCAACAGAAATATATAAGCCACACATGTATTTTTAGATTCTCTAGTAATGTATTAAAAGAGTAAAAATAGGTAAAATTAACTTTAAAATATATTTTATTTAACCCAATATATGTAAAATATCATTTTAACATGTAATCTATATGAAAACTCTTGATGAGATTTTAACTAGTTTTCAGTCTTCAAAACCCAGTGCATATGTACACTTACAGCACATCTAAAGTTAGACTAGCCACACTTCAAATGCTCAATAGGCACACATGTGGCTGGTGGCTATCATACAGGACTATGTAGCCATAAAACCTTGCTACTCAAAGTGTGGTCCTTGGACCAGCAGCATCAACATCACCTGTTAAAAATAAGGAATCTTAGGCCCCGCTCCAGACCTAATTCATCAGATTCTCTAAAAGGATCCCCGGATAATCCATAGGTACAAAAAATTGAACAGTTCTGCCTCATATATTAGAGGAGAGAGATACAGGGTGCACAGAGTTTTGGCTGTTCGACATCAACGTTTCTTCTAGTCGTCAAAGTTCCACACCATGATTTCACTCAGTCCTAGCTCTAAGAGATCTAAGCCAACCAGCACTTCTTGGTGCTGAGCGCTATGGTTCGTTCAGGTAGTTCATGTGAGCCAACAAGAGTCAATGAGACCCAATGAATCCTTTGATAGATTCCACTGTTTGAATGAAAAAGGCCGTGCACTCTGGAGCCATTTGGGGGCATGATGGGAGAGCCTGCCTGTATATGGGGCCTGTGAATGGAGGAAAAACCACATATGACCACCTCATTTCAGCCCGTTTCAAGGCTTACAGCTTGACTTTTCAGACGTGTGAGCCAGTAAATTACTTATTTGTTTAAACTTGTTTGGGTTGTGTGCTAGATAGATATCGGTCTCCTCCTCCACCTCTCCTCCCCTGGGTCTCTACCAGGCTCTGAGCCTCAGGGTATTGACATTCAAGGATTACATCAATAGGCTCCCTTTGCCCTCTGGTTCTCTATTGGGCTTGGCCAATGGGAGGTACCAGCAGGAGATCGGAGAGTCAGAAGAGATTGAAGTCAGGGTATGTATTCCACTTGCCTCCCTTCTTGCAAGCTTGCTGAGGGCTAACTTCTTCCTGTCAAAGGCTACAATCACTTTCAGGTAGCTTTCTCCTTCACTTACCTTCTCTGGTTCCAGTAGTCCTCTGTCTCCCTGCTCCTTCATGGCCTAGGGCTGTTTGCTCCCCAAGGTTGCCAGTCCTGGACTACTGCACAGTCCTTTTGGTTTCCCTATTCCCTGACCGTGACTCTGCAAAAAGCTCCTTTATCAAACTCTCCTCGAGGTATCCATTTTGAGTGTGCAATTTATTTCCTTTTGGGACCTGACTGGTACAATAATTAGTATCAGGAGTGGTCTTAAAATAGGATTACACACACCCACACAATGAGCTATTACTCAGACATAAAAAAGAATGAGATCTTGCCATCTGTGACAACATGGATGGACCTAGAGGGTACTATGCTAAGTGAAATAAGTCAGGCAGAGAAAGACAAATACCATATAATTCCACTTATACGTGGAATCTAAAAAACAAAACATATAAGCAAGCAAACAACAAACAAAAAACAGAAACAGACTCTTAAATGCAGAGGACAAACTGGTGGTTGCCAGAGGGGAGGTGGTAGGGGGATGGGTGAAATAGATGAAGAGGATTAAGAGGTACAAACATCTAGTTATAAAATAAGTGATGGAGATCAAAGTACAGGATAGGGAATGTAGTCAATGATATTGTAATAACACTGTATGGTGACAGATGGTAACTCCAGTTACTGTGGTGAGCACTGCATAATATATAGAATTGTTGAAAGAAAAAAGGATTCCAGAATTGAGTTGCTCATGTATATGAGAAAGACATGGATAACCTACTTGTCGGGGTGAAATGGGACCCTGGCAATCCATAACTTGCAGTGTTATCACATATAAGCCAATTATCACTGGGAGTGGCATGGGATAAAGCAAAGGTAGAGGAGGATCAAGATTTGAGTAGATTAAACCAACCTGAAGTACCTATCACAAACTGTGTATTATCTAGTCCAGTGAGCCATAAAATTGGAGAGGCATATCAGCCTGCCATTATAAAATATAAATGGTATATACTGGTCAGGTCCAAAGGCATAGAACTACCTGATTCCCCTCGTATCCAATGCCGCTGCCTGACCACATCTCCTTCAACCTTCTTCCCATGCCCTCAAGAGGAACAAATAAGGTCAGTTGGCGGAGGAAAAGAAAGCACAGGCTTCTCCTACAGAAGCAGCCAGAAGTGTTGTACCCCAGCCTACTCTGGAGTGGCTCCCAAAGTGAAGGAATATTCTCCAGTGAGCAGAGATCTAACCTGATTTGTGGGTAGTAACTAATAGGCTGTCCAGCTGGTCAGGAATTTACAGAGAATAAGATCTGAAGACCAGGGACAAGGAGGTCAAGGGAAGGATAGACTTCTTGCCATCCACAAAGTATAAAGATGTTCACGTTCCACATAAATGCTCATCCAAGGGCCTCTGTTGTAGACGAGACTCTGAATAATCGGGAGGACAAGATGACCCAACCCGTGGACATCAGAAGGCCTCTTCCTCAGATACTCTGGTGCTTGGTCAATAGACCCATTTACAAAGTGGCTATGGGGACAGGAAAGGAGACGGTGATAGGCTTAACAACATAGACTTGCCCTCACCAAGGTGATCCGGCTACTGCCAACATTTTCTTTGTGTGAGTGTGTGGGGGGTATTTTAACTACAAATTCAAAAATTTTAATAGATAGAACTCTATGCAGGTTATCTATTTTTTCATAAATAAGATTTGACAGTTTGTGTCTTTCAAGAAATGCATCCATTTTGGGGTGCCTGGGTGGCTCAGCTGGTTAAGCATCTGCCTTCAGCTCAGGTCACGATCCCAGGGTTCTGTGACGGAGCCCCGTGTTGGGCTCTCTGCTTAGCAGGGGAGTCTGCTTCTCCCTCTCCCTCCCCTCATTCATGTTCTCTCAATTAAAATCTTTAAAAAATAAAGGCATAAAAAAAAAAAGAAATGCATCCCTTTAAATTTATTGGCATTAAGTTTTTCATGATATTTCTAAATTATCCTTTCAATATTTGTAAAAACTGTGATGATGTCAACTCAATCATTCCTGATATTGGAAACCTGTGTTATCTGTACTCTTGAGCAGTCAGACTACTGGTTTAAAAACTGTAGAGATTTGTTTTTCTCAAAGAATCAGTTTTTTTAGTTTCACTGATTTTTCTCTATTTTTTGTTTAGTATTTCACTGAATTTCACTCTGGTCATTATTTCTTTTCTTCTGTTTACTTTGAGTTCAAATGACACTTTTTTTCCCCGATTTACTAAGATGGAGGCTGAGGTCATTGATTTTTGACCGTTCTTCTGTAACATAGGATACTTAGCGCTACACATTTCCCTGAGTACTGCTGCTGAGTGTCCGGCTTGTTTATTCAGAAGCTGTGTTGAGCCCAGAAATGGTACCACTGCCGTAGGGACCAGCCAGACGCCTAGATACTGAACCCCTTTCAACATGCTGGGGAAAGTTGTCTTTACAGGAGTAGACACTTAGCATGGAAATGGATTTGCCTCCCCCGCCTGCAGCATTTCTGCCAGCATCACCAGTTTCGGACTTGCAAAATGCCACATTTATCTCACACTATGCTGCTTCCATCAAAGTGACACATTTTATGGCAAACCAAGTGGGACGGTGGCCTCACGCTCTTAGAATTCCTGGTCTTACCACATGTTCTATCACCCAGAAAGAGCTGGTTTGGTAGAACAGTGGGTTGGCCTGTTTAAGGCTCAGTTTATAAGCCTTAAAAATCAGCAGCCAGTCTACAGCACCATCTCCCCCATAGCCAGAATGCATGGCTTTGGGAAACAGGGGTAAGGAGGGGTTCACCCAATGAACTACAAAGAAATTTTTGTGCTTCTCATCTCTGCAAACTTGGGCTTCGTGGGTTTGGAAGTTCTAGTGCCAAAGAGAAGGATGCTTCCACCAGGGAACACATCCATGGTTCCATTAAACTATTAGAAGAAACTGCCTCCTGACCGATAAACGCCGTGGCAGAGACTGTTCTCAAAATCTAGCTTCCTTTTCTTTCCTTGAGAATAGAACTCCAGAGTTTGTTTGGTTGGTTTTTTTTTTTTTTTTTTAAAGATTTTATTTGAGAGAGAAAGAAAATGAGAGAGAGAGATAGAGAACATGAGAGGAGGGAGGGTCAGAGGGAGAAGCAGACTCCCCGCTGAGCAGGAAGCCCAATGCGGGACTCAATCCCTATCCCGATCCCGGGACTCCAGCATCATGACCTGAGCCGAAGGCAGTCACTTAACCAACTGAGCCACCCAGGTGCCCCAGAACTCCAGAGTTTTAACTGGAGTTAAAATGGTCACCCTGCTGAACACCATAGGTGACATTATCATTTACAAGCCATTTATTCCTTCTCTCCTCTCCTCTCTTTGTGAGAGTATACGTCCTGCCCCACTGATGTTGAGTTTGGGTATGTGACTTGTGTGGGCCAATGGGATGTTCGCAGACATGATCTAAGAAAAGGCTTTAAATATGCTTGTGAGGAGCGCCTGGGAGGCACAGTGGTTAAGCGTCTGCCTTCGGCTCAGGGCATGATACGGGCGTTATGGGATTGAGCGCCGCATCAGGCTCCTCCTCTGTGAGCCTGCTTCTTCCTCTCCCACTCCTCCTGCTTGTGTTCTCTCTCTCTCGTTGGCTGTCTCTATCTCTGTCGAATAAATAAAAAAAATCTTAAAAAAATATATGCTTGTGAAATTGGTGGGCTCAGACCTTCATCTTGCCATTCTGATTCTGGACAGCTAAGTGCAGAAGTAAAAGGGTTCATACCTCTGCCAGGTCACCAATCTTACTCTAAGGAAATCTTCTCCACATAGCTTATAACCTATGTACATAACTTACCAAGGCATATGTATGTTGCTATAACCATGGAAGTCATTACCGTGAAGAGCACGTGGCCTGGGGAGCGTGCTGAGGGCAAGAGGAGGAGAGGTACATCCCAGAGGATGAGATCTGAAACCAAGCTGTGGTGAGCCATGTCCAGCTGAATCCAACATAGACTAGCCAAACACCAGTGCATCTGTAGACACGTGAATGAGAAATTAATGCTTACTGTTGGCTGCCACTGATATTTTGTGGGTGTTACACAGCATTTTTGTGGCCACAACTAACTGAGACCCTAAGTGTGGCCATGTGACTAACTTTTGGGAATTAGGATGGAAGAGGAAGTTATACATGCAACTTTTAGTTCATGACCTCAACAGTAAGGTGTGTGCCCTCTACTTTTCCTCTTCATGCTGCAGGAATGTGGTGATGGGAACCAAGAGCTGCATGCTGAGGATGGTAGACACAAGATGGGAAGGGCCTGGGATCTCGACACTATGGCATTGAACTATCAGCATAGGACCGCTTACACTCAGACTTTTATGTCAGAAAGAAACAAATTTTTATTTTGGTTATCAATACAGCAGGAATGCTAGCAACCTAATGTAGCATGGGTTTTCTGTCAGTAGCAACCAGGAGGTCCTAACTGAGAAATCAGTTTGTTGCAAGCCCCCTGAAGTGTTCATCCAACCACAGTCCCATGATGTCTGCTGCTGGTCTCCTTCTTGCTCTACTGTGGGTCCTGCCCATTGACCACTGCACACTGGTCTGCCTTGGATTGCTGCTGCTCCTGTCACGAAGGCTCCCATTTCCTGCTGTACTGCTAGTGGTGAGGGTATATCTGACTTGAGTGAAGGGCTAACTGTAACTGGACACTTTATATGCCTGCCGTATAGTCTAAAGCACAAGAAAAATTAAAGCAGGGATGCATGTTTACTCACCCTGTAAGTCAGACAATGCAAAGACAATGGAGCTTCTGTTTTCTAAAATCTAATCTTTCTCATATGCCCCTGCCCTGCTGGGTGCACGAAGGGGAGATTTAGACTTGCCAGTAAATAATAGATAGGATTAGTTTGGTTCAAACAGTGTCTTTGGGGGTAACTTGGTCTCTCTTAAGTAAATGCTGCTTCTCTTTTCCCTTCCCCTTCATCTTTTCTTTTTTTAAAGATTTTATGTATTTATTTGAGAGAGAGAGACAGCCAGCAAGAGAGGGAACACAAGCCTGGGGGGTGGGAGAGGAAGAAGCAGTCTCACAGTGGAGGAACCTGATGCGGGGCTCAATCCCATAACGTCGGGATCATGCCCTGAGCTGAAGGCAGACGCTTAATGGCTGAGCCACCCAGGAGCCCCGCCCTTGATCTTTTCAAGATAGTTATCTGGGAGTATGCGAAAGGAAAGATACAAACATGACTATGTGATAGAAGGAAAGAGCTTCCTTGGATCCCTGTGAGCAGGTCCTTATACTGTCCTCTGGTTCTGCCACGAAATACTGGGTTTGATTCCTGAGTTCCCATAATTACCTGCTGAGATGCAGGGGGCCTAATCTGGTCTTTGGAGTGTGATGCCAGCACCTAGAGCTGAAGTCCATTGTCCCAACATATGCCTTCTCCCAAAAAGTCCTACCTCTGCAGGCTTTTCATTCCAACTCTCAGTGTAAGCCTCTACAACACTTCCTCATGCCTTCTTGGGGCACAGAGAAGCTTTTGATCTCCTGTGGAACAAGTTTAGGCTGTCAGGGACTGGGTACCGTATACTGGTTTTCATTGGCCTAGATTCTGCCCTCCATCATTGCTACATTATTGTTCCTACAGTATTTTGGTCACGATGCAAAGCTAAGTGCAAGGCTCCTCCTAGCAGCCTGCAGCCTCCCTGATGCCATACCTGGGGAAGTGGTCTACAAGCCTCTGATGTTCTTGGGTTCTTCATAGTCTCTGTATCTGTCTTCTAGAGTTTCCCCCGGTCAAGATCCGGATGGACTGGGGAGGATGGGTAGGGGAAAATGAGAACCCTGGAGCATGCCTGCCTTCCTTCCTTTCCCTCTTCTGTTTCTCCTGTCCACATGCCTGCAGGTTGGAAAACACACATGTTACTTTATTTCCTCTTCCTTTTTTCCAGGGCAATGACCCTCATGATCTGGACATTATAGGTAGTTGGGGTTTCATCCCTACAGTATGGAAGGAGCACCATGCTCTGACTGAATTAGGCATGGCTTCTGATATGAAGGCTGCAGGGTATTTGTGAACTACGGCCCTCCAAGAACAATTATATTGATGGTTCATCCCTCGAATGTTACCTGTTGAAAGGTTAAGGCACTCTGCTGGGGTGCTTTGTGCAAGCATCCTAGTTGCTGGCTCTACTCTACTACCCTCAGGTCTGCCCACTTCTCTTTTTCAAATATTCACAGTGCAAATTCCTTTCTATTCTTTCTACACCCAGGGGTATGGCACTAAGATCAGCTCCCTTACCTCAGGCAATCTGTGGACACGCGCATCTCCTGGCCGTACATTTCCTACAGCCTGATTTATTTAACCTGTAAGAATGCCACATTTGTATGTGCCCTTGCATATGCACCTGCTTCCCCAGGACCCTCCAAGGGCTTCTCGGCACTCCAGATTTGCTTCTTTCCAAGGTTTCCCTACCAGGTGAAACATTAGTAACACACCATGCGCACCATATGCACATTTACAGGTGAAATGATCCAACTTCTTATTGAGAAAGGTTTTTTCTTGCTGCAACACAGTCTCTACAGCTTTACTTTCTGAAGACCAGTGGGTGCTGGTGCAATATGTGGAGTTAGTTCCTCTTTCCCTGCTTTCAGGCTGTTCCCCAAGGCTTACCAGGCACATAAGAAGGCCCATGAGAGCACCAACTATTCTATAATAGTTACCACAATGCTACCAAATCTTTAACTATTTTTCTCTCTGGGATTTTGGTAGATTAAATTCTTAGACAAGGCATACTGTAGAACACTTTTATGTAATTCTATTTAAGAGGTCAGGGTGGGCTTTGTTATCTTCACGCCCCACTAGATGCTCTATGGGAGCATGGCATGGGGATGTGGGAGGGCTAACTGGGTTAGCATTTACCAAAGAGAGATCAAGTTTCCCCCATAAGACTGAACCAGAAGAGTCTGTTAATAGTAGGATAACACCTTCTCTGTCTGCTGGATGGGGTACTCAGACTCTGCTCTAAGGTCACAGGGAGCCCTCCCTCTGTCATGGTCTGTTGCCATTCACCAGGGAAATAACACCAGTTCTGGGGGCCAGGTCCCTTTGGGAGATTGGAAGGCAATTTCCTCTTTAGGCAGACTGCTCACAGCTGTGCATATAGAGAATGGTTCATAATCTGGGCACTGCATTTGATAGGGCACTTTTGGACCCATTTCTTGTGTCCTGAATTTTCCAACTCAATGTCCAGGCAACGGGGGGCCTAATTTTGGTAGACCTGAAACCTGAATTCACTTTTTCAGGTTGGGTGCTGAAGGCAAACAAGCCCTCACAATTCCCTGAGAATCAAAGAGAAAGCCTTTATTTCCTTCATCAGATTTTGCAATCAGAAATGAGGCAGTGCCGGGGCGCCTGGGTGGCTCAGTCGTTAAGCATCTGCGTTTGGCTCAGGTCATGATCCCAGGGTCCTGGGATCGAGCCCGGCATCGGGCTCCTCTGCTGGGAGCCTGCTTCTTCCTCTCTCACCCCCCTGCTTGTGTTCCCTCTCTCGCTGGCTGTCTCTCTCTCTGTCAAATAAATAAATAAAATCTTAAAAAAAAAAAAAAAAAAAAGAAATGAGGCAGTGCCATTGGCAGCAGGGCAGCAGTATGGAGTGAACGACATCACGCACATGGTGGTGGAAACCTGTTTGTCCTGAGTAAGCAGACCCGGGTCAGACGTACAGCAGGCACTGCTGCTCAACCTCCATCCCCAGAATGCGTCCTTGCTCTATTCCCACCAACTAGTAAATGACAGCTGTCACTTATTCAGCACTCACAACAAGGCAGGTACTGTGCTAGGCATTTCCAAGAATTTCTGGAGGCAAGTTCCTCAAACTTTCTGAGTTTGTTTCCTCATCTGTAAAACTGGCATAAAAACCTCACAAGGTTATTTCACTGACTATATGAGGTATTTATATCCCTTAGCACACTGCCTGGCACATCATAAGCACTTAAATCTAATTGTTGCTACAAAGATTTTATTGGGCTTTTTATCTGAATTTATATTAGGAAACTAGCCATTAAGTTCTAGGCTGTCTGAATCTATTCAGCTCCTGAGTTCAGAGAGGGAGGGATACCAAGTTATCAGGTTCCTGAGTTTAATGAGAGATACCTATAGTTTTAAATTTTCAGAGATTCTGAAACCCCTGCCTGAGGATGAGAAGTAAATGGCATATACCTTTTTGTAAACTTCCCCAGAAAGGAGAAAAATGTGGTTCTTCATACATTTCTAAATTGTCATCATGCTGGCAGAGCTTAAGGTGGGTGAAAAAGCAATACAAAATACGAAACCCAAAACTCCACAAAAATCCTTTGATTCCTTTCTAGTGATAGGGTATTCCCCACTCCTCATGGGTGACCCACAACCTAATCTGAAATACAGAATAATCACAAAAAGAGAAGACTATGGGTCCGTGGCAGCACAGGCTCAGCGCCCAGAAATGGTTTGGGTGAGGTGGAAAGCGTACATGACTTCACTCAGGCCTGGAGCAATCCCAAAGCATTCAAAGTGTTGGGGGGGGGGGGAACCATCAGCTGAAGCTGTCAGAGCCAGCAAGACTTGGACAGGTGGACAAGAAAAATGGCGTCCCTGAAAAGAAGACCAATCTGAACAAAGGGGCCAAGGGAGGCACAGTGAAACCAGGTTGAAGAGCATGCTGGAAGGCCCCTCAGTGTGAAAGAAAAGAGCACGTTGTGGAGTACTATAAACATCAGTACTGCCTGAGATATGAAACTTAAACATACACAAGTAATTGAGCACTTGTAACCCGAATCTTGAAAGTCTTCTGTGTGACTGACACTGGTGGCATCCCTCTCCTTTCCCTAGAGCCAATCACCAAACTGGATTTTTTTGTTTCCTTGCTCTTCGTATCAAATACAGAAAAGCTTATTCAATTGTGCCTACTTTTGACCTTTTTGTGAGTGCAATCACAGTATATGTATTCTTCTGTTACTTTGTTTCTACTGTTTTGGAGATTTCTCTGAGTTTTTTATATAGCTGTAATAAGTACCTTTCCACTGTACAGTACCCATTCTATAGATTTTTTTAAAAAGATTTTATTTATTTCTTGACAGAGAGAGAGAAAGAGACAGCCAGTGAGAGATGGAACACAAGCAGGGGGAGTGGGAGAGGAAGAAGCAGGCTCCCAGCGGAGGAGCCTGGGATCACACCCTGAGCCGAAGGCAGACGCTTAGCTTAACGACTGAGCCACCAAGGCGCCCCCCACTCTATAGATGTTTTTACATTCCATTTGGGTGACGTCTTTTGTTTAGCTAGTCATTATAAAGCCTACTGATATAAGCATAAGTATTTATATATATATTACTCAGAATATACGCAGAGGAGTTTATTCAGGATCGATACCAAGGAGTGGAACTGCTGGGCTGCAGGGGAAGCGCAGGTGCTACTTTGCTAGGGAATACCAACCTGCTTTCCAAAGAGTTGTATCAAGTGACGTTCAACTAGCAAAGTCATAATTTCTGCTGCTCTTCATCTTCGTCAACACTTGGTATTTTCTGGCTTTTAAATTTTGCCCCGCTGGTAAGGGTGAAATGGTATCTCACTTTAGTTTTAATTTGCATTTCCTTGATTATTATTGCAGCTGAGGTTTCTATTTCTGGGTCCCCAATATACTCTTGTGAAACATCTCCAAAGGCAAGAGAAACAAAAGAAAAAATGAACTTGTGGGACTTCATCAAGATAAAAAGCTTCTGCACAGCCAAGGAAACAGTCAAAAAAACTAAGAGGCAGCCCACGGAATGGGAGAAGATATTTGCAAATGACACTACAGATGAAAGACTAGTATCCAAGATCTACAAAGAACTTCTCAAACTCAATACATGAGAAACAAATAAATAAAAAAATGGGCAGAAGATATGAACAGACACTTTTCCAATGAAGACATACAAATGGCTAACAGACACATGAAAAAATGTTCAAAACCATTAGCCATCAGAGAAATTCAAATCAAAACCACCTTGAGATACCACCTTACACCAGCCAGAATGGCAAAAATGGACAAGGCAGGAAACAACAAACGTTGGAGAGGATGTGGAGAAAGGGGATCCCTCTTACACTGTTGGTGGGAATGCAAGTTGCTACAGCCACTTTGGAAAATAGTGTGGAGGTTCCTCAAAAAGTTAAAAATAGAGCTACCCTATGACCCAGCAATTGCACTACTGGGTATTTACCCCAAAGATACAGATGTAGTGAAGAGAAGGGCCATATGCACGCCAATGTTCATAGCAGCATTGTCCACAATAGCTAAATCATGGAAGGAGCCAAGATGCCCTTCAACAGATGAATGGATAAAGAAGATGTGGTCCATATATACAATGGAATATTACTCAGCCATCAGAAAGAACGATTACCCAACATTTGCAGCAACATGGATGGGACTGGAGGAGATTATGCTAAGTGAAATGAGTCAAGCAGAGAAAGACAATTATCATATGGTTTCACTCATTTATGGAACATAAGAAATAGCAGGAAGATCCATAGGAGAAGGAAGGGAAGAATGAAGTGGGGGTAAACAGAAGGGGGAATGAACCATGAGAGACTATGGACTCTGGGAAACAAACTGAGGGCTTCAGAGGGGAGGAGAGTGGGGGATTGGGACAGACGGGTGATGGGTATTAAGGAGGGCACATATTGCATGGAGCATTGGGTGTTATACGCAAACAATGAATCATGCAACACTACATCAAAAACTAAGGATGTACTGTATGGTGACTAACATAATAAAAAATTAAAAAACAAAAAACAAAATACTGCTGTGGAATCAATCTAAATGAATTACTTCAACAATTTACATTGTTAGTGCTATAAATTACTGGAATGTTTTGTTCTTACGGTTATAACAAGACATATAAAGCAAATGTGTCTTGCACCTCCAAACATCTCCCAGAACTTATTCTATATATTCACATACACGTATGTTATAGACTAAACTTTTGTGTCTCCCCCAAATTCATATACTGAAATCCTAATCCTGAACGCGCTATTAGAATTACTGCTGGAAGGTAATTAAGTTATAAGGGTGGAGCCCTTGTAAATGGGATTAAGGCTTTCTCCTGCTCTCTGCTCTGTGCCATATGAGGAAACAATGAAAAGACAACCATCCACAAGCCAGGAAGCAGGCTCTCACCAGACACCAGATCTGCCAGCACCTTGATCTTGGACTTCCCAGACTCCACTCCAGAACTGTGAGAAAAAGACGTTTGTTGTTTAAACAAGCGGTCAACGGTAATTTGTTATAGTAGCCCAAACTAAGCAATGCTGAAATCTATTTTATCCACGACTTGTTTACCTTAATTGTAGATCATCCCATTCCAATATGCATAGATGTACTTCATTCTTTCTAACTGCTGTCTAATAGTCCACGGTATGGATGACCCATAATTTCAGTCTCCTCTTTAATTAATTTTTGAACCGGTAATATTTGGATTTATAAAATCCAATGTGTACAAGAGCATATTCCTTCTACTCCTCTTCCTCAACAAATCAGTAGCACTGGCCTGGAGACAACGAAAGTTAGCAGCTGCGGTAGAAGATTGGCCAGATGCTCACCACTCTTATTTCTTCTTCCTGAGCACAGGGGAAGCCACGTCCCAGTTTCCTTGACTTTGGTTGGGGTCAGACAACCCGGTCTGACCAACACAACATGGGAGGAAGTAACAGACACAAGTTCCAGTGTCCGCTACCTTTCGTGGTTTTCTCTCTCTTAGCTAACCAGCTGGCTGAATGCAGAGTCCAGTGGAGGACTCCAAAGAGGCCCTAGTAGATGGCGCCACAAGACATTAGAATCCAACATCTCTGATTCTCTGCTTGGAGGAGAAGAACTAGGAACATCTGTATTGGACTTTACGTGAGAAATAAGCTTTTGGGTTAAACCAGTCAACTTTTGGGGTTGTAATTTTAGCTAGCATTAATTATAACAACACACACATTTCTTATGTATCCTGAAATGTTTGAAGTAATATATACAAACAATTGCCAGTCCTCTGTCAACAGACATGTAGATTACTTCCAGTTTTTCCCTATTACAATGATGCTACAATAAACATCCTAATGAGGTAGGTTTTTAGACATAGTAAACCTTTAAGAGTAGTGTTTGAAATGGAGCAGGCACCTAGCAACCTGCGTCACCTCAGTGAGGTATTTCCCATCTTTTCCTTAATTCAGCTTGAGCTCATCAAGTTGGCTGCAAGGTGCCAGTCTGAAGTGAACTTCAATCTACTCCCTGGCTCAGAATCCAGCGTGATGCTGAGATTCTCCTTCCTGCACAGAATGATTTTTTTCCTACAGTAACCTTTGCACCTACCTATTTCTTACACACTCTGAGTGCCTGTCCCCTTGGACATTCATTTCCTGGGTTTGCCAAGATATCAGCTTCTCACCAGGCTCCACACTCCTAGTTTGTGCATGTCTCCTATAGTCTCATGCTCCATCTATTTATTCACCACAACACCTGAATATGTGCCTGTGTGGGGTACTGTTCCAGGCACAAGGGGGGAAGCACACCTATGTAAGGTATGGGTGTTGTCCCCTTTCATAACAAGAGATGATATTATACCACATGTGACATGCGATAGGGACTGATGAGGTGGGGGGCAGACTCCAGCAATCTACAGTTGGTCCTGGCACTGACATGGAAGTGCTGAGAAAACTGGTTTATAACAAAGACATAAAATTGTGCTTTTCTTTATTCAGGTTACTTATATAGGATACACATCGATTTCTAGACTTCAAAAATTTTCTTTCATTAAAGGAGCCTACAAAACTTGAATTATTACAACTGTAATTACCACTTGAAAGCATCACTAGTCCTGAAATCAGTCCTTTTTCCTCTATCCTGTAGGTGCTAAAAGCAGAACACAATGCAGGTAAGCTGCTTAAAGGCAACAAAGACAGAAGGTGAAGCATGAATATACTTTCCCTCTGGGTTTCTCAGTCCAGGCAGTGATTCTCAACTTTTGGGTTTATACACTGTAGTAGATGCTGTCTATACCTTGGGGGCTTACTCTGGAGTTTGCTTTCAGAGCATTCCAGTACGTGAGGAAGACCGCCTGTGTCTGTAGCCTGAGTGCATTCTCTGACTTCAGGAGCATGCTTTTCCCAGCACTGAGCTGGACAGAAATACAGGAGCATTAATACCCTAAAGAGGGAAAGGAGGTGGTGGGTAAGTACCTCAGCTACCTTGCTTCTTCGTGGGACAATTCTGGGGTGTGTTTCTGTTTCTCAGTTCACCGCATGATTGAGCCCACACAGTAACCCCTCATTAATTCACCCTTTAATGACTTTCCTTCCTGTCTCACTTCTCCACCCTGTCAGAGTGCCTCTTGGGGACACCTCCTAAATAAACTATTTGCATCCAAATCCTGGTTTCAGTGCCTGATTTTGGGAGAAACCCAAACTAACACAAACACTTTTTTGAAAATGTGAGGGAAAAACAAGGTCTCTCTCCCCAGGAAAATATGTCATACTTTCAAGAAACCTAGATAGGATTTAGTAAAATTTTGATATTAGGGCCAGGCTTCCAGAATCACCCTAACTTCTCTCCCTCCTCCCACTTCCATCTTCCAAAACATTACTGAGGGAGCCATATACAAGGACTAGCAGCCTAAGAGGAATGAAAGTATCACTTTAATAGATTCAGAAGTGCCTAAAACCCCTTTTACCTGTTTAAATACTCTCTGTATGAACGGCGTCCTCTACAGTTTTCTCTTAGAGGGTGTTCGCCAAACTCCTTTTTTCTAGCACAGTATACAGATGGTCCGCAATTTACAATGGGTCAACTTATAATTTTTAGACTTAATGATGGTACATTCTACATTTGGTAGAAACTGTACTTCAAATTTTGAATTTGGATCTCTTCCCAGGCTAGTGCTATGTGGGAAAATCTTCTCCCGTGAGGCTGGCCAGGGGCAGCTGTCGCAGCTCCCAGTCAGCCACGTAATCACCAGGGTAAACAACCATACACTTACAACCATCCTGTACCCATACAGCCATTCTGTTTTTTACTTTCGATACAGTATTCAATCAATTACATGAGATATTCAATACTTAATTATAAAACAGGCTCTTTATTAGATGACTTTGCCCAACTGTAGGTGAATGTAAGTGTTCTGAGCATGTTTAAGGTAGTCCAGGCTAAACTATGATTTTGGGGGTTAGGTATATTAAGTGCATTTTCGCTTACAATATTCAACTTACGATGGGTTTATTGGGACATAACCCAATCATAAGTTGAAGAAGATCTGTGCCGGCCTTTTCTGCATGATGCCTTATGACATAACTATTTATCTACGTATATGCTTAGTTGTTTGCTGTTTCTCTACTAGACATATATGCTCCACGAAAACAGGAACTAAGCCACTTTGTTTACCACTGTATACCCGGTATTTATGACAATGTTCTCACATGGAAGATACTCCATAACCAGAGAAAGAGGTTGAGGTTTGGGCTCCCGGGCTCCAATAGACACCAATTCCTTGCTCATTAAAAACATGGACTCAACCTCTTCAGGCCACATGGAGAAAGCCCCAGAGTAGGCAAAATAAAATGATCAGATCTGCAGAGCAGATTCTGGCTCAACTACACCATCAAGCTATGCGTGTGGAGGAGGGAGAAAAGAACTCATTGATGAATGTATAGTGACCCTCCCCACCCACCAAGAATGTGGGTCAATTAATAAACTAATTTTCACTATTAGGTTAGTAGCTCTTTTCCTTGGGGAAGGGGGAGAAAGGAAGGTGGTCAAAATCTCACCCTGAAGTATATACTATTCTGCATGTAATTTCAAGGGAGTAAAACAAAACTTACACAAACTTCTGAAGTCCGTCCATGGTCCATGCAGGCCAACAATCCCAGGTTAACAATCTCTGTGGATTTGTTTTTAACCAGTACAAACCTTGAGATCTCTAATCTTTACCAACAGATTTAGCTCCTATCTGATATATTTGATCCTCATCCCTCTTCTCCCTGCAAAAAGAAAGGCAACACATGGCTGTAAAGGTGTCAGTGGTAATGGCTGAAATAAATTCCTGCAGCAAGGCCTGTGCTCTGCTTTCAAACTTGGGAAATGGCCCTTTGGCTGCGACTGGAATATTCTATCTTGTAAAGTTCCCACCTGTTGAAATGTTACCTTTGCAGGGCCTGGTACAAATGCCAAGTCTTCCACGAGAAACGTTCTCCAATCCCACCAACCAGGAAACCTAACAGTTCCATTCTCGCAGCTCCTAGTTGACTACTTTTGTTTTATGGTCAGTGGCCCTCCTATAGCAGACCTCAGCACAGGACTTCCAGGGCCTGCCAGGAAGGTCTCAGCGAAGGTCTCTCTTAATGACTACTGTCATTAACGTCTGAAAGGTGCTCGAGGGAACAGTTTTGCACCAGGCCCAATTCATGCTGATCCTCTTTCTTCCATTTTACCAAACGCGTTCAATTTTCACCTCAGGAATTTCCCCAATGGACTTAAGTGGTCAACCTGAGAAAACTCAGGTTCAGGGAGGTCACACAAAAGTCAAGGCCCTTGCAACGACGCCAAACCACATGGACCGAATATCACTTCTTTAATGGCCCAAGCCGCGGCAAGACAAAAAGCCCAACTTTTCGAGGCCCCCAAAGACAGGTTTGAGCTCTGGATCCAAAGTTGAGAATGGACAAGAACTTCCTCCCTGCCCAATAAGGTGACAGAGAGGGCGGCGATAAACGCTGCAGAGAGCACTTCCGCCTTGCGAAAAGTGTTGTCAAGGGACAAGCTTCCAGTTCCATTCCCGGCCCACAGCTCAAGGCCTTTCATCCTAGCAGGCAGTTGTCCACACCCCAAGGCTACCCCACCCAGCTGCGCCCTCCAGCTTCTCCACACCCTGCCAAGCCGTTTGCACGTCTCGAGGGTGTGACGGTTACGCAGTGACATCACTCCGGGAAAAGGGCAAAGCTAGCAAGGTCCTGGCGATCTTCACGCGGTCCTGGCGCTGAGAAGCGTGCAGAAAGTCTAGAGGCGGGACTAACTTTGACTGACGTCCACACCCACCCATTGCCTTTCTGATTCCTTCTCAAACAAACCAATAAATGAGACGACGGAGACGGCAACGTGCCCCAGACCCAAGGAGTGGCTCCGCCCCCTCCACTTGGGCATCCTTTGGTCTCCATGATTAGTGTGGCTACCACCTTTTTGCTACTTTAGGCCCTCTTCTGGCTTTCCGATACCCTCTCTGAACTCCTTCCTAAGCATTTGTTCCCTTCCACTGTCAACTTCCACCTTCTCGGGATTCTTGCTGGCTCGGTGCCTATACAGCCACACTTGAGATGGCGGCCGGAGGCGGGACCAAGGCGGGGCCTGCCCGGCGCGGTGACGTCAGCGCGCTGCGTGTCGGCAGGTGGAGGGAGAAGGGAAAGTTTGGCCCGTGCGTGGGGCTGGGGTGGAGGGCGGGACAGAGGGGTTGGGCCCAGGCGAATACTCTGTCGCTGCTGCAGCGGAGGCCGAGGCCGGGACTTGGGCCGGGCGGGGAGTGCCGGACGCGGAGGAGCAGCGGGCGAGGTCCGCTGGAGCTTCGAGTCCCCGCCGCTCTGCCGCGCGGTGACCCCGCGCCCAGACGCCGTCCGACCCGAGGCTGTTCCCAAGGCGGTTGGTGGGGGCGCGGCGGCGGCGGCGGCGGTGGTTGGGGGTGGGGAGAGGCGCGGCGAGGAGACGAGAGAGGTCAGCGAGTTTGAGGGAGGATCGCGAGCCGTGCCGCCGTCATGTCCGAGGACTCGAGCGCCCTGCCCTGGTCCATCAACAGGGACGATTACGAGCTGCAGGAGGTGATCGGTGAGAGCTGGCGCCGCTGAGGGGGGAGGCGCCGCGTTGGGTGGCGGGTGACACGCGGGAACGTGGGTACCCGCGGGAGCTCGGGGAGCGCAGGACTCACAGATAACTCGTGGGCGCTCGTGGGGTCCGGGGTTTGTAGGGCGCGTGGGTGAGCCTTCGGGTTTGTGCAGCGCGTGCGAGGCGGGTAGGGGATTTTGTGGCGAGCCTGTGAGGCTGGTGGGGTGGGGTTTGAGGGGCTCGTGAGCGATTTGGGTAGTGACAGATATTTGAACCTGAGCGATATTTGGGTAGTGACAGATATTTGAACCTGGGTCTGGGAGGGGAAGAAAAGTGCAGGCACTGGACAGGCCTTTAGGAGGCTGTGTGAGGCTGTTGAGTTGTGGGCACAGCCACCTATTTTGGGGATTGTGGGATAGGAGGTTTTAGTTCATTCCCGCGCTGGTGTGAGAACACTAGAGTGCCCACGAAGTGCCAAACATTGCTGGGGTGGAGCTGAGGATCCTCTCCAGATGAAGCTGAAGGTACCGGGCACCGAGGCAACGTAGACACAACTTCCTACTGTTCGGGAGTAACAGTCTAGTCAGGGAGGTAGACATTGAATAAGTAGACAAATGAAAAGAATTTCAAGGTTTGGCAAGTGCTAGGAGGGAAATAAACAAGATGTTCTGATAGAGAGTGACCTGGAGACCTAGTTAGGTTGATTTCAAGGAAAATTCTTTTTCTGAGGCGTTGACATTTAAGTTGACCGCTGAAGGATGAGGACTCTTAGGATTCCAGGGAAGATTTTTCCCTACTGAGGGATGAGGAAGTGCAAAGGACCTGAGGAGGGAAAGAGCTTGATGGGTTTCAGGACCTGAAGGAAAACTGGCAAGGATAGAAAGGGGATCTTCTCAGGCTTGGTAAGGTTTTTGGAATTTTGTTCTAAGTGTATTGGAGGGCTTCAAGC
Organism: Ursus arctos; assembly: GCF_023065955.2. Lineage (NCBI taxonomy): Eukaryota > Metazoa > Chordata > Mammalia > Carnivora > Ursidae > Ursus > Ursus arctos. Next base: position 50,640,493 of record NW_026622875.1, on the reverse strand, counting down.
AGAGACAGGACATGATCTGAGGGATCTGGCTGCTGTGCGTGGAGTGGATTTGAGGTCCAGGAATACCAGTTGGCAGAGACCAAAACTTGCACAAACGTGGATTGTAATTCTCAGGCACAGTGACTGGGGGAGGGTGGGGACTTGGGATGAGGGGAGTATTTGTTGGACAACAATAATCCAGTGACTTTAGAAATCAAAAGGGGGTGGGTTTAGCTACACAGAAGCTCAATCTCACTGACATGAGCAGACCCCTCTGTATTGGAGGAAGGAGATTGTCTACTTTGCTAGATCAGCATCCTGTCCTAAAATTAGTTATAACAAAGACTGGCTGAAAACTCCTTAGCTGCCTTAAGAGTTGTGTTTATTGCAATGTGTCTGTATTTTAGAGAGACTTTATCATATTTCTTTTTTTTTTCTTTTTTCCTTTTTTTCCTCTTGTTTCAAAACAAATCTGGGCTAAGTTTTATCTGAAAGAAATCATATCTTTTTCCTTAAGCCACGTCATGGGTGTCCTTGCTAGGTATTTGACATGTACTGGTTGGTTCTAAAGACAGCTAGCTAGGTCTCTGTCTTGATTGATTGCTTCTGGGTCCCTCAGTCAGTTTCATACTGAAGAAAGAAATTAAGTGAGAGATTTGAAAATGATGTCTGAAAAGTAAGGGAAGGGGATCCTTTTCATTGTTTTGGAAAAGGAATTTTGCTTTCCTTTCTGGAAAGGTATACATCTTTCTGTGGTCATTTTTTATGCCCAGCTGTTAAAGGTGGCATAGGGTTCTAGACACTTAGAAACTTATTAATTTGGTATCCGCGTGCCAGTAGGGGGTCTGTGAGTGGGCAAAAGGGAGTCTTAGTCCTCTGGGTTAAGGTTAGTCTTCATCTCATTCTTAAAGTGGGCCCTGGGTAAAAGGTTAAGAACTCCAATGTGATTTGACCATTTTATTTTTAAAAATAACTTTACTGAGGTGTAATTTAATGCTCTTCACCCATTTTTAGGTACAAAATCCAGTGGTTTTTAGTAGATTTACTGTGCTGTGCACCAGCCAGCATAATCCAGTTTTAGAGTATATTCATCACCCAGTAAGATCCTTGTGCCTGTTTACAGTTAATCCCTGTTCCCGCCCCCAGCCCCAGGAACCGCAAATCTTTCTGTCTCTATAGGTTTGCCTTTTCTGGACATTTTCTGTAAATGAGGTCATAATAACATATTGTCTTTTGTGTTGGGCTTATTTCACTTAGCAAATATTTTTTCATTTGTAAAAACAGTTTTACTGGGTTATAATTTATATACCACAGAATCCACCTGTATAAGTTTACAATTCTATAATTTTTTAGTAAATTTACAGAGTTGTTCAGTCATCCCCACAGTCCAATTTTAGAACATTTCCATCATTCCAGAAAGATGCCTCATGTCCATTTGCAGTCACTCCCTGTTCCCACCCCCTGCTGCAGGCAACCACAAATCTACTTTCTGCCTCTATAGATTTGCCTTTTCTGTATATTCATGTAAATATAATCATATAATATGTGATCCTTTATGTTGGTTTCTTTGACTTACTGTAATGTTTTCCGAAGTTCATCGATGTTGTAGCCTGTATCAGTACATTGATTCCTTTTTATTGGACACCACATAATGGACATTGGGTTGTTTCTGCTTTTTGGCGATTTGGGATAATGCTGTTATGAGTATTCACTCATCAGATCTTCATGTGAACATGTTTCATTTTCCTTGAGTGGAATTACTGGGTCATATGGCAAATTTATGCTTAACTTTTTAAGAAACTTATAAACCTTTTCAGAATGACTGTATCATTTTTCATTCCCACCAGCCATGTATGAGGGTTCCTATTTATCATTGTCAGCATTTGTTGTCTTTGATTATAGCCATCCTGGTGGGTATGAAGTGGTATCTAGTGGCTCTGTTTTGCATTTCTTAAATGACTACTGAGGGTGAGTATCTTTTCATGTGTTTATTTACTAGCTTTTCATATATCTCCTTTGGTGAAATGTCTATTCAAATGTTTTGCCCATTTGGGTTGCACTTGGGTTATTTTCCTATTGAGTTATAGGGTGTGTGTGTATGTGTTCATTTGGTTGTCAGTCCTTCACCTGATACATGATTTCAAGTATTTTTCCCCCTGGTCTGTAGCTTGTCTTTTCATTTTCTTAATGGTGACTTTTAAGGCAAAAAAGCTTTGAATTTCGATAAGGTTTTATTTATCACTTTTTCTTTTATTGATGATACTTTTAGTGGCGTAGCTAAGAAATTTTTACTAATCCAACATTACAAAGACTTTCTTTCCTGTGTTTTCTTCTAAGTGTTATAGTTTTAGCTCTTACATTTAGACCTCCAATACATTTTGAGTTAATTTTTTAAGGAATGATGTGAGGTAAGATGAACCATCTGTTTCACAGATGAGGACATTGGGGCGTAAAAAGGTAAAATGACCAGTCATAGAGCTAATTAGTGCACAGCTAACACCTGTGTCCAACTCTCCTGTTGCCTAATTCAGCATCCTTGTTTCTGTGTAGGAATTTGATTGGTTTTTGTATATAAAATGGAAAATAATAGTCCTAGTCTGACAAAGGGAAATTTTGAGGGTTTAAGTGAAATTAATTAAAGGAAATATTCTTAAAATGAGGGATTAAGGGAAATACAATGAAAAATTAATAGGAGCAGATACTTTGAAGGTGACCCTTTTGGATATAGTAGAATTTTTCTTTTGTGTATCCTATTTTGTAAGTTTTAAATGTCTCCCCCTCATTTGTAAATTCCCGAAAGTTCCCAACAGGGAGGGGAAAAAGATTCTTTTCCTTGAACTATAGCTTATTACAAGTAGCCAGCCCCAACAAAGTGGTGTATTCTTATTCTGAATTTGCTTCCATGCTGAAATGTTCAGAATACAATATTTTGTAATAAGCTATAATCTCCAAAATGAATCTTTGTGATTTTTTCAAACTACACCTAATTTTTTCAGGAAACAAATGATTAGAGTTCAGAAAAAGAAGTTTGGGGGATCATTTGAATTTTCTGTTTTCAAAGAATTTTATTTTAAGGCAGTGGTTACGTGATGTTTCCTTTCTGATCAAAGCACATGCATTTATTTGAAATGTAATTTTTTTTTACACTTTCTACTTAGCCTATAATATTTGTAGGGTTGGGGCGCCTGGGTGGCACAGTCGGTTGAGTGTTGGACTCTTGGTTTCGGCTCAGGTCTGATATCAGCATCATGGGATTGAGCGCCTCTTCAGGCTCTGTGCTCAGAGCGGAGTCTGCTTGGGTTTCTCTCTCCCTCAGGTGCCCCCCCCCCCCCCGCTGTCTGACAAATAAACTTTTTTTAAGATTTTATTTATTTATTTGAGAGAGAGAGATTGAGCAAGAGCATAAGCCAGGGGGAAGAGGCATAGGGAGAAGCAGACTCCCCCACTGAGCAAAAAGAGCCCTACGTGGGGCTCAGTCCCAGGACCTTGGGATCATGACCTGAGCCGAAGGCAGATGCTTAACTGACTAAGCCACCCAGGTTCCCCCTTAAGATCTGTTTTTAATAAGGTATGATTTCTCTAGCTTCGATACTTTGGTGAGGGCAACTCATTAGCTTTATTCTCTACTTTCTCCTCTCCTTTTTTATTTTCATTATTGTTCACTAGCCACACATTTTGGTATCTGAAAGTAGTGGTTGTCAAGTACAGGTTCCAGGGTCCCACCTCTAGCCCCTCCATAAATGTGAAAGACATCATGCTTTATCAATAGAATGATGCTTAATGGTTAGTGTATTTTCTCCCCCTGATTGGGAGACTTAGCTATGGTGATACAATCAATAAAGGCCAGCATTGGGCCAACAACCTCATAAGGCTGTATCAGATAAGGGATTGCATTGGCCGCATGTAATGGAAAACAAATAATAATAGCTTAGTAAAGTACCTTTTCAGCCTTCTGTAACTGGAGTGGCAGCCTCTGTGCCCTAATTAAGCACCCAGGCTCCTAGTTTTTACTCCACCGCACTTAGCATGTAACTCTCATTCTCATAGTTGTAGCGTAGTTGTTCTACCCCTAGCCTCATGCTTGTGTTCTAGCCTGGAAGAATATGGCAAAAGGACAAAGGCACGTGATGCCTGAGTTGGCTCCCTTTCAAAGAACTTTCTTTCCTGGAAGCCTTACCCAGTGACTTCCATTTCTAGTTTATTGGCCAGAACCATGTAATTTGGCCATTTGCAAGGGAGGCTAAGAAATAAAGCTTTTTAGCTGGGCACATTATTACTTAAGCAAAATAGGTCAAGGTTCTCTTATTAAAGAAGAAGGGAAAATTTTATGTTGGATAGACAATTAAAAATGTTGGCTTTGGTGGTTTTTTTTAATTAAAATAGTTGAATACATTACAAGTAAGTAATTTAACCATAGTAATCAGTTAATAAGTGTTAGCTTTACTCTAAAGCGGCAGTTGCTAACCAGTTAAGATCATGGTATTGAGTCATCCTGTAGTTATGGTTTCTAGACCCTACTCTGCCTCTTACTAGTTTATGACCTAAGTCTTATTTTTGTAATTATTATTATTATTATTATTGCATTAGATGAAAAAGTGAAATGCAAGTAAAAGTGCTCAGCATGGCACACAGAATAAATGTTCGATAAATGTTAATGCTCCTGATGGTAATAATGAGCTCATGCCCATGAAGACTGGGCCATTTTTGTGTTTGCTCTGCCTTAAATGAGTAATTTTTTCCCTTGAACTTCTATTACGTGGCAGGTACTGTTCTGGATGTTAGGGATACAGCAGTGAAGCAGACAGAAATCCCTGCTTTTATGGAGTTTATAGGATTATAAACTGGTGGTGATAAAAGTGGTGATAAAAGACAAAAATAAAGCAGAGAAAGGGGTTGGAGACTGCTAGGGATAGAGGTGAGGTTTTTTTTTTTTTTTTTTTAAGAGTTGTTTATTTTAGAGAGAGAGAGCGGTGGGAGGGGCAGAGGGAGAGAGAGTCTCAAGCGGACTCCCCACTGAGTGCAGAGCCCAACGCAGGGCTCAGTCCCAGGACCCTGAGGCCATGACCTGAACCTAAATCAAGAGTCTGAAGCCCAACCCACTGAGCCACCCAGGCGCCCCTAGAGGTGAGTTTTAACTAGGTCAGGGAAAGCCTCACTGAGAAGATGATATTTGAGAAAAGACCTGAAGGAGGTGAGCAAGTGAATATTGTGGTTATCTGCAGGAAGCTTGTTCCAGGCAGAGGGAGCAGCAGGAGTGAAGACCCTGACGTGGAATGGAAGCATGCTCATGTGACTAAGGAATAGGAGGCAAGAGTGGCTGGAGCAGAGTGAGATGTGGTGAGGAGGCAGACTGGAAAAGATCAGAAGAGAAGGGAGGTAGGGTTGTGTGGTCCTGACCATAAGATGAGGTGAAACCTTGTAAGTCATTGTGGGTACCTGGCTTTTGCTTTGAGTAAGAATGAAAATCATTGCAGGGTTTTGAGCGGAGGGTGAATATAACTGTGTTTTAATAGGATAATTCAAATCTGCTGTGTAGAGAATAGTTTTGTAAGGGTGAAAGGGTGGGAAGAAAACTTTATCCAGTGGGGAGAGGTAGTATTAGAGGTGGTGAGAAGTAATCAGGTGCTGGATATAACATAGTTTGGAGTTAGAGAGTTGCCATTGGATTAGATGTGAAAAGATTCTAAGAGTTTTGGCTGGAGCATCCGGAAGGATGGAGTTACCATCCGTTGAGATGAGAGATTACCAGAGTGAATAGGGGACAGAAAGATGATTCATTACAAAACCATCAGGCTGTGTGAATAATCACTGAAAGCATATGGCAGTGTGTCTTTATTTTCATCTTTGTATGGAGAGAATAGCATGATTTTTATGATGATGACTATTCTTACAGCTGTTTTACCGGTTCTAGGAGCTTTAATTTGCAACATGACGCTGACAAGAGAAAAGGGTTTTTAAAATTGTAATTTCCTTATATTTCCCTTGATTCAGGTGACAGTGCCTTAATCATCTTTCAGAATGATGAGTCTGGGCTAGCTCTTTAGTCGAATGCAAAACCTTACTAAAGAACACTTAAAATCTTTAGAATATGTATCTGTTATAATGATGGCTGGCCAAGATTTGGAGGAAATTATCTTCAGCTGATTTCCTTTATTTTTTCCTCACAGTTAGGAATAATATCCATTTTTAACTTTATTTCTTAAATTTCTGTGTCTAGTAAAGTGGCCAGAGACTAAACATTTTTTTAGTCCTCCTCATGCCTTTGGGCATCTCCTTTTCTGTCTTGAGGGATGTAGTTACCCAGTTTGAAGAATTTTAGGAGAAAGCTCATTCATATTTTTGTATACTTAATCCATTCTGTATGTAATGTATGTTAAGACTGCAGTTTAAGAGCTCAGTAGGAGGGACGCTTGGGTGTCTCAGTTAAGGGTATGTCTTCTGCTGGGATTGAGTCCCACATCCGGCTCCCTGCTCAGTGGGGAGTCTGCTTCTCCCTCTGCCTGCCCCCCCCCCTTGTGCTCTCTCTCACTCACTCTCCCTCAAATAAATAAAATCTTAAAAAAAAAGAGCTCACTAGGAGAGGACAGAACAGTGGAAAAAACGGGGACGTAGGGAATGGTACATGGAGGATACACAACTGTGTAAAGTAGTGAAAGTCTGAATTAGGATGTTCTATTGGAAACTGGTTTACATTTTCCATTATATTATTCTTCACATTAGTCCTATGCTTAGTATTGGGCATTAGAGCAGTAGCTTTTACACTTTTCACTAAACCGTTCCTAAGAGATTTCTTTTACAATTTGCATGTGTTTTTATAATGAAGTAAAAGTTTCACTAAGTAACATTTACTATGTGCCATGCATACTTATGTTTTCTATTTGACTGTATTTACTCTAAGAAAAGTGATGGCTGAAACTCCATAAATTGACTTGTAGTTTGAAAAATTCCTCATAAAGGAACATGCCTTAAAGAGACGAGTATTTTTAAAATTTGTATCTCTCTCTTTTTAAAAAATATTTTATTTTATTTTTATTTTAAGTAGACACCATGCCTAACATGGGACTCGAACTCACGACCCTGAGATTAAGAGTCACATGTTCTACCAGTTGAGCCAACCAGGGCCCCAAAATCTGTATCTCTAATCCTGTGTTTTCAAAGTCTTTCGAAAAATTGGTGAATAGTTATAAAGACATTTTAAAGGTATTCTTCCTGTCCTCTTATCTACATTATATAATTATTTTCTGTGAGTAAATTTTTTCTGATGAAAGATAGAACATCCTTAGCTATTCTGAATTAGTGGTGTTGAGTATTGCATTTTTACTGAATTACCATAAGCCTTTATGTTAGAACCTTAAAATATTTTTCAGTTTCTGAATAGTGTTTTGGTATTTGGGGAAGATAATATGAAGGTCAATGAAAGTGATTTATTGTTAGCATGGAAGAACTGGAGCCTGCAAGTCTCTTTTTATCATTAAATGTGGGAAGTGCTGGCGACTTTGTCTTTCGGCCATTTGTTAAATCACATCTTGCTTCTAGGGAGAATTTTTATTAAATGAGTGATTCTTTGTGTAAAAGAAAGGTATTTTAGTATGTAGACAATTATGATTTATAATACCTAGGTTGAGTGTTTCATTATTAGTGAAATCAAGTCTGTGCTTAATAATGACTAGGAATTAACTCCCCAAATTGCTATGTCTGTATTTTTAATGCCAGCATGGTTTTGGTTTATGTATGATATGACATTAGTATGTTTAAAGCTAGTATTTCAAATTTTGTATAAATAATCAATGCTTGATTTTCCAGGGGTAGAGTAAGTGGTTTGAGAGTTGATACTGGTTTAAAAAAATACCACTAGGTAGCACATTTGCAAAAAATAAAATGATAACGTGTCAGGGAATACCTTTAACATATTGGAAGACATCTGTTATCTAGGATCGAAGGTACCCTGTAGAGGCCTCATTGTGTCTTCTTTGGCTTAAGAATGCCTCTCATCTTTGCCTGATAGATATGTGACCTGCATGATTAGCTTCCTTCCTCTGGGACTTCCCAGAGTGGGGCAGCGGCCTCTCACTGAAGGCAAGAGAGTTGTTAAATTTTCTAAAGGCATTGCATGCAAAAGAACTTGGAAAGGAAAGGATGGGAGAGGGAGAAAAGTTAATGCCAGGCACTACTGTACTGCTTAGTTCTGTCTCATACTCATGTGCAGAGCAAAGGGAGTTCAGCGAAGAAGCAAACTGCAAACTATTTCAATAGTAGCCTATTGGATCGATCGTTCTTATCAAGGAATATGTTAGTGATCCTAAACTATTGTCAAAATAATTCAAGTACACTATTGGATAATGTCATTGAATGGCAATGTGTTCTTGAATATTGGATTTTATTTTGAATTTTGCATGTCATGAGCTTTGTGCAGAGTTTTTGCTTGGTTTGTTATAGTTGTGATTTGGGTTTATCCATATCAGTGTTGACTGTGGTTGTGTATGTATGGCTTTGATCAGGGACTTTCAAATGGATTTCAGTGTAATGAACAAATTCTGTTGAATTTATATAATTGTATGTAAATTGTTTTCAAATCTTAATATCTATAGCACATTTATACTGTTAGAAATTTGATGTCATACTTGAAGGGATTTTTTAGTAACAGCTTTATTGAGATACAATTTACATACTATGAAATTTGCCCTTTTAAAAGGTTTGCTGTTCCGTGTATTCACAGAGTTGTGCAGCCATCACCACTGTCTAATTCCAGAACATTTTCATAGCTCTAGAAACTCCATATCCATTAGCTGCACTCCCCATTTCCCCCTTTCTCTAGTCTCTGGCAACCTCTAATCTACTTTCTGCATGTATGGATTTGCCTATTCTGGACATTCTACATAAATAGAATCATACTGATGTGAAATGTTGGGGTCTGGGAGCGAATGGTCAAGAAAGAATTCTTGAGACGTCCTCGGTGCCAAAAAAGTGTGGTTTTATTGAAGCATGGGGACAGGACCTCTGGGCAGAAAGAGCTACACTGGGATTGTGAGGAGTGACTGATTACGTACTTTCAAGTTGGAACGGAGTTAGGGATAGCATAAGTCTCTAAAGAATTTGGAAGCGAGGTTTCCAGGACCTTGAGGGGCTAGCTATTGTTAGGAAAAGGACATTTACTACTGTCTAGTAAAACTTTAGTCATAAGATTCTTCAGATGTCTATCAGTGGGCCATATGCTTGGAGGATGATTACTAACATATATCTTTGGGGCGGGGGTAGAGATAAAGGAAGTTTCCAAAGAGATTTTTACAGGATCCTGGATATCGGGCTATTAATGTCAAGCTAAGGTTGCCTTTTGCCTCTAGGAAAATATTAACACTGAAGTAGCTAATAAGCTCCTGGAAGGTTACTCTGCCTGTCTCAAGTAGGGCTGTAAGTTATAAGGAAGTGTAATTTTTTTCTTTTGCCTTTGTTCTCTATATCAGTGCCATATATGGCCTTTTGTGTCTGGCGTATTTACTTAGCATGTTTTCATGGTTTGTCCATGTTGTAGCATGTATCAGAACTCTTATTTCTTTTTATTGCCAGATAGTATTACCATTGTGTGAATATACCACATTGTCTTACTCTGTTCCTCAGTTGATGGGCATTTGGGTTGTTTCCACTTTTTGGCTTTTATGAGTAATATTGCAGTGAACGTCTGTGTGAAAGTATTTATGTGTGTACGTTTTTTGTTTTCTTGGGTATATACCTAGAGGTTGAAGTTCTTGGCTGTATGGTAATCTGTGCTTAACATTTTGAGGAACTGCCAGACTCTTTTCTAAGGCTAGTGCATCATTGTACAGTCCCACCAGCAACGTAGGAGGCTTCCAGTTTCTCCACATCCTTACCAACACTTGTTACTGTCTTTTTGATTACAGCCATCTTAGTGGATGTGAAGTGTTATCTTGCTATGGTTTTGTGAAGAGATTTTTAAAATTGAAAACTTTGTATTACAAAGTGTTAGCTATTGTAGCTTGTGTGTTAATTTTTATTTTTAAAGTAAATATTTGAGGGAATATATAAGAACAATAAATAGTAATTAATGAAATAACTTTTAACACTGAAATAAATGATAATTACAAAGGGTAAATTTAATACTATGTTGTCTGAGCCTGACTTTTTTAGATATTTCACTATAGTTAGACCATATAAACATAGGTAACTCTCAGTTCGTGTTTAAGATAGTCTTTTCTTTGCCATATTCTGGTGTTCAGGTAAGTTGACTTGTAACTTGAAAATGATTTCAAAATCATAACCAAGCCTTTTTTCTTTCTTAGAAAGAAATTTCTTAAATTTCCTAGAATCCAGAAATCTTCTGGAAGATTTGCATATTTCATTTTAAGATGGTATGATATCTCTTGCTCAGTCTGATGGGGGCCCCCTAATGTGGGGTGACAACCTGGTGGAAGCCAGCAGTGCAGGCAAAGGATTCACCAAGGCAGAACAAAGGAGAAAGGAGATAGAAGTTTACTGAATATACTGCAAAGGAGCAGCAAGACACAGAGAGAAGGAGAGCAGAGAGAGGGAAGGAGGGAGGGGGAGAGCCACATAGAGACACACACATACAGAGACAGAGACAGATGTAAGTAGCCCATTGGTTAGTTAGAGCCTATGGATATTTTCATATGGGTCGCCGGTGGGCCTGTGGGTCCCCGTGGGTCCTTTCTACATTCCATTGTTCAAGCCTGTTTGCCTAAAAACAACCTCTACAGATGATAGAAATGGAAATTTTTTCTGGTAATATACATAATAATATGATGGCAAATTGGGAAAAATGAACATTTAAGGATGGAATACTGTATATTTTTTATTTTGTCTTCTGGTGATAAGGTCCTCCTTTTCACTGTTAACTGCTTCTAATTGTTTCTGTGGATTTTTTAAAGAAAACTTTTAACACATATGTATCCTTTTGTAGAGTGTTTTGCTTTGCTTTTTTTCACTTAGATAATTTAAGTTTTAAAGCCCCAGGTGTTAAATTGCCATATACTTCTCTTGGATGATCTAATTAGCTCTTTTACAGGCTCTCGTAGAATCTTATTAAAGTAAATATCTCATTCTCCAAACTGAATCCTTTGCCTGAGAGTGGCTAGGTAGTATTTCCCCCAGAATATTGAAAGCATGTTGCATTTTACATGAAGCATTGTGCTCAAGGTTGCTTTTTCTTAATATAATTACTGTGCAGTACATAGAGCACTTTTTCTTTCCCTGTGTTCTCATTTGCCAACATTTGGATAAAAATCGCTATTTGGGAAGGGGATGGGAGAAAGTAGAGGAAGGAGGAAAAATTTAATGATTGCTCATTTTTCCTTTTTTAGTATTTACAATTCAGTTTTGTTCAAGGCTGAGTATTTGTACAGGACAGTGTTTAGTCTCTGGTCATACCAGTGATTAAAACTGTGAAAAAAACCAATGTTAGTGGAATGGGTATAGATGGGGAGTTGGTGAGGGTGATTTTTCTTCATGCATTTTGCTTAAGATTCAAGTACCTTAGAAGTGTAATAAACCTGCCCTGTGCCAAATACTTAAGACACAGCAATGTCTTTTAACAGTTTAAACATTTAACAAGAAGATAAAGGGTAAAGAAATGAACAGTAGCGACAATTATTGAGCATTTATGTGTCCCTGGCACATAGGCAGGAAATGAAGACTTACTCTGCTAACAGTAGTGGGGCTGAAGTTTGACTCTGTGTTTTGCATGAAGCTTCCTGAAGTTGGGTGAGTTGTACATTGGGCTTTCAAAGGAGGGGCAGGTATGGATTAATACGTAGAAAGCAGGGTAAATGGCATCTGCAGAGGCCTGGAGATGGGGATAAATGAATTGCATCTGGAATGTGGAAAACAAGTTGTTCAGTTATCAAGTGGTACTGTGTCAAGTAGCTGCTGTGGTTTACTGATCTGATGAGTGACATTGTGCAAATGGTGTTTGAAGATTATGTTATTAATGGCAGAGGACGGGTTGAAGCCTTTTTTTTTCTCTCAAACCACAGAATTTACTCAGATTTTGTTGGTTTTATGTATACTGTACTTATTTGTGTGTGTGTATCTATATAGTTCTATGCAGTTTTGTTACATGTGTGCTTTTGTGGAACTACCAGTAAACTCAAGATACAGAACTTTATCCCACCACAGAGTTCCCTCAGACCACTGATAGCCGGGCTACTGATAGTGGTACTTAACCTCTCTCTCCACATCCGTATTCCCTGACAAGCACTCATCTGTTCTCCGTCTTTGTTGTTATTTCAAGAGTGTAATATACAAATGGAGTCCTAAAAAAGTGTAACTTTTTGAGATTGGCTTTTTTTACTCAGCATAATGCCCTTACGGTTCATCCAAGTAATTGTGCATATTAATCGTTTGTTCATTTTTCTTGCTGAATAGTATTTCTCTGTATGGATGATTCTGTTCTTCTGCCAATACCACATTGTCTTGATTACTCTAACTATATCATAAGTCTTTTTTAAAAAAATTAATCAGTCAGCATTTATTTTTTGAGAACCTAATATGTATTTTTTTAATTGAAGTATAATTGTCATGCAGTAGCCTGTTAGGTGTACGTCATAATGATTTGATTTTTGATCCTTTTGAAATGATCCTCGTGATAAGTCCAGTTACTGTCTGTTACCATAAAAAGTTATTACAGTTTCATCGACTATATTCCCTATGCTGTACTTTATATCCCCATGAGTTACCTTTTTTATAACTGGAAGTTTGAACCTATAGTAAGTCTTGAAGTTAGATAGTATGAATCCTTCAGCTTTGTTCTTCATAAAAGAACTTCATATAAACTTTAGAATGAGCTTGTCTGTGTACAAAATACCTTGCTGGGGTTTTGATAGGAATTGCTTTAAACTTATATATAGTCATTTTGGGGAGTATTGACGTCTTCAGTATGTTGAGTTTTCTAATCCATGAACATGGTAAGTTTCTCCCAATTTTTAGACCTTCTTTGCTTTCTTTCATCAGTATTTTATAATTTTCAGGATACGTATCCTCTTCATATTTTATTGGATTTATACCTAAGTATTTCATTTGGGGGGAGCAATTGTAAATGATAACTGCATTTTAAAATTTTGGTTTCTACTTGTGTTTGCATATGGAAATGAAGTTGATTTTCATATGTTGATCTTGTATCTTGCAACCTTGCAAAACTGTCTTACAAATTCTGGGAACTTTTTTTGTACATTCCTTGGGATTTTCTTTATAAACAACCATGCCATCTAAAATAAGGACAGTTTTGTTTTCTTCTTTTCCAACCTGTGTGCCTCTTATTTCTTTTGCTTTATAATGAAGGCTAGGATTTCCAGTACTCTGTTGCTTATGAGTGATGAGAATGGACATCCTTGCCTTTTTCCCAATCTTAGAAGGAAGATATTGGGTCATTCACCATTGAGTATGTTGTTTGCTATAAGTTTTTTTGTAGGTGTTCTTTATGAAGTTGAAGAAGTTCCCCTCATTTCCTAGTTTGCTGAGAGCTTTTTATTATGAATGGTGTTGAATTTTTTTTAATGATTTTCTGTGTCAATTGACATGATCATATGATTTTTTTTCTTTAGCTTATTGATATGTATTGCATTGATTTTTTTTTTTTCATATTGTACCAGTCTTGCATGCTTGGAATACATGTTACTTGGTTGTGGTGTATTAGCTATTTTGGATTCAATTTGCTAATTTGTTAAGGATTTTGCAGCTAACTTCATGAGAGAGATTGGTCTGTAATTTTCTTAATTCTTGTGATGTCTTTGTCTGCTTTTGGGATTGGTAATAATCGGTTTCATAAAGTGAGTTGGGATGTGTTCCCACTTCTTGCATTTCTGGAAAACGTGTAAAATGGCTATTAATTCTTCTGTCAATGTTTGGTAAAATTCTCCAGTGAAACCATCTGGGCCTGGGGATTTTTTCAAGAACTTTTAAATTACAAATTTGATTTCTTTAATAGTGTTAGTATTATTCAGGTTATGTGTTTTATCTTGACTGAGTTTTGATAGTTATTTTCAAAGAATTGGCCCATTTTTTCCTAAATTGTGTAATTATGAGCTAAAGTTTTTTTGTTTGTTTTGTTTTTTTTTAAGATTTTATTTTAAAGTAATTGCTACACCCAACGTGGGGCTCCAACTCAAAACCCTGATATCAAGAGTTTTATGCTCTACCGCCTGAGCCAGCCAGGCGCCCCGAGCTAAAGTTGTTTGTAGTTTTCTTTTATCTTTTTTAAGAAGTTGAGGTAGAAGTTGTATAACATAAACCCCACCATTTTAAAAGTGTACATTTCAGTGGTTTTTTAGTATATTCATGCTATTTTGCAACTGTTGTCTAATTCCAGAGCATTTTCATCACCCCAGAAAGAAATCCTTTTCCCATTAAGCAGTAACTTCCCATTGTCTTCTCTTCCTAGCCCCTGGAAATTAGTAATGTATTTTCTGAATGGATTTTCCTGATTTGGACATTTAATATAAATGGAGTCATACAGTTTGTGATTGGTTTATTTCACACAGCATAATATTTTCGTGGTTATCCATGTTATTGAATATATCAGTACTTGTTCTTTGGTTCATGGTCCCATCACTCTGACCTCTGCTTTCATTATCTCATCATCTTCTCGGACTCTCCTGCCTTTCTCTTATAAAAGAAAGACCTTTATAATTACCTTGGGCCCACCCAGATTATCCAGGGTAATCTTCTCATCCTTAATTTAATTGAAAAACACATGCGAAGTCTTTTTTGCAATATAAGGTAATGTTCACAGGTTTCAAGGATTAGGACATGGATACTTTGTGGGAGGCCATTATTTTACCTACCACATGGACTTTAGATTTTTTATTATTATCCACTGCTCCCTGAGGCTCTGTTCTTTATTTTTCAGTCCATTTTCTCTCTGTTGTTTAGATCCAGTAAACTGTTGCTCTTGTCCTCAGGACCGAATTTATCCTGTCATCTCTACTGTTGAGCCTATCCAACACATTTTTATTTTGGAAATTGCATATTTCAGTTGTATACATAGTTTCCATTTGGTAGTTTTTAAAAAAATAACCTCTGTTTCTTTGCTGAAATTTTCTGTTTTTTTTTTTTTTTTATCTAAGAGAATTCTTAATTGTTTATTGAAGTATTTTTATGGTGACAGCTTTAAAATTCTTGTCAGATAATTCCAGATTGTGGTTCATTTTGGTGTTGGCATCAGTATGGTTCTCTTTCTTATTCATGTATGTTTTTCCTGATTCTTGGTGTGTGAGTTTTAAAAAATTTTATCCTGGAATCTAAGACATTAATGTCAGGAGAGTCTTTATCCTGTTTAAATCTTCTATTTTTGTAGGCAAATAACTATTTAGGTTTAGTGTGTAGGTTCTGGACTGCTTTTGGGAGCTGTGTATTTCCTATGATAATTTAGTTTTCAGAGCTCTTGCAGTGCTATTCTCTTCTTTATTATTCTGGCATCACAGGAACTCCTGCTTGATCTCTACAGGTGTTGCACGGGCTGACTGGTAGGTGTGGGTCCCCATCTCTGCTACTGCTAAGGGCAGATTAGCTGGACGTTGCCCAAGTGTGGCAAATACGGCCTACTGCTGTCTGGGGATGGGGTGGAGGCCCTGCTAATGCCAATGTTGTAGTGAGTTGGGGTCTCCTGCTATCCTGGATAGGGACTGGGGAGTCCTGGGAAGGGTCTGTCTCCCCTTTAGGTCTCTGATAAGCTTCCCCTTTTACAGTCCTTTGGCCAGAAAGCAAGATTTTCTCATTTGTTTGTCTGTCTGTGTTGATGGTTCTGGGTTGCAGGCTTTTCCTCACATCCCAAGGCCCCTAGCTCATCTACCTTCTTTCCACCTGTCAGGGCCATTATATGATTGTTAAATTATTTCTAGGGTATTCAGGTGTATTTAGAGGAGAGGAATAGGGAAATGTGAGCCTGTGCCATCATGCGCTAGAACTGGAACTGTAGCCCTTTTGATTCTTCCTCCCAGCTGGTATTAATAGCAATTCTATGAAATGGTCAAGGCTTTGGCTTTTATTGACACCCTACTTTTTCGAGTGTTATCTGTCGTTGAGTGTAGGAACTAGATAAGAACTATTCTCTTGTTAATTTTATTTTATTATTTATTTTTCTTTTTAGAGAGAGAGAGCATGTCCCCAAGCTGGAGGTGAGGGGGAGAGGGAGAGAGAAAATCTTTTTTTTTTTTTTTTTTTTAAAGATTTTTACTTATTTATTTAACAGAGATAGAGACAGCCAGCGAGAGAGGGAACACAGCAGGGAGAGTGGGAGAGGAAGAAGCAGGCTCACAGTGGAGGAGCCTGATGTGGGGCTCGATCCCATAACGCCGGGATCACGCCCTGAGCCGAAGGCAGACGCTTAACCGCTGTGCCACCCAGGCGCCCCAGGAGAGAGAAAATCTTAAGTGGAGCCCAGTGCGGGGCTCAGTCTCACAACTCTGAGATCAGGACCTGAGCTGAAATTAAGAGTCAGGTGCTTAACTGACTGAGCCACCCAGGCACCCCAAATTATTTTCTTGTTTAAATTGTGTGGGAATTAGAAATGTCATGTTCTTACCTATTCATCTATTTATTTACTCATTTATGTATTTATTTTTAGGAAGTGGAGCAACAGCTGTGGTCCAAGCAGCATATTGTGCCCCTAAGAAGGAGAAAGTGGCAATCAAACGGATAAACCTTGAGAAATGTCAGACTAGCATGGATGAACTCCTGGTATGCACATTTCATATTTTTTATGTGAAGAAATATACTCGTATGTGTATTCATGTTGGAGTGGGAAATAACTTGAAATTTTTGATTACTTTTCCAAAAAAAAAGGTGTTGTGATTTGCTCGTTAAGTAATGCTTATTATAAATTCATAAAAATCCAGTTCTAATCCTGGATTAGAATTAATTAAATTTAGTTAATTTAAATTAAGTTAAATTTAAATTAAGTTAATTTAAATTAAGTTAAATTAAATTCTAAATTAATTTAGAATTAAAATTAGTTCTAATCCTCTCATTCTGAGATTAACACTTGCTATATAGTCTTTTAGACTGTGCACATTTAAATATCTTTGTATTTCTATGATAATGTAATCATTTATTCTTTTCATTGAAAAATTTATCAAATTCTTTCTGTATCTATAAATATGAATTAATACACCTTTCAGTATGTATGTAATGTTCCACTGCATAGGTAGACCACATTTTATTTAACCTGTTTCTCATATTGGACAATTACCTTTTTCCTCTTTTTTATTGTTTTAAACAATGCTTGTTTACTGCTCTCTTTCCTTAAAATAGTATCATGCAATCATGATACCTGGTCAAATGGAATATGCTTTAAAAGGCTTTGGCCTCCTAGGAACATGGTACCAATCTGCATTCTGACCATTGATGCAAGATGAGAGGTAGAAGGTGGCATTGCCTTCTCCAAAGTCTAGGGGAAAAGAGAAGAAAAGGAGTCTCAGGGATTAATAGCTGCAAGAGATGTTCTGTGACATTAAAAGCCAGACACACAGGGATTGTTTTATACTACTTTTATGAACCGTGACACCCAGAGTTGTTTTGAGTATATAGTAAGTGCTCAGTAAAGGACATGAGATAGATTTTCAAATCATTTAACTTTGTAAATCCTCAGTTTCTTCAGCTTAAAATGGAAGTAATAACATCTGCTTTGTGTACCTCCTGAGGTTTTCCTTCCTTTTTTTAAAAAAAAATTTTAAAATCTATTTATTTATTTATTTATTTATTTAGAGAGTGGGGGGAGGGGCAGAGGAAGAGAGAATCTCAAGCAGACTCCATGCTAAGTGTGGAGCCTGATGCAGGGCTTGATCTCACAACCCTGAAATCATGACCTGACCCAAAATCAAGAGTTGGATGCTTAATTGACTGAGCCACCCAGGCTCTCCCTTCATGAGGTTTTTCTTGAGGATCAAATGATCCAGTACTTGAAAACTATAAACTGCCATACGAATAGGGACTAATGTTATTTTATTAAGTATTTCTCTAAGGTCACGTACAGCTAGTGATAGAGAGGCAGGAGTTATCACTGGGATGATCTAACACTCCAGAAGTCTTTCTGCTCCCAGGTTGGATTTAATTTCTGGTGGAGCCTGTGCTGAGTATTAAGGAATATTGGAATAAAAGGAAAAGAGATAATAGAATTATGTATTGAACTTTCAGCAGATTAAAGAAATGCATTTCTTCAGGGGTTGGTAATGTGTGAGCAGAAGCTAAAAAAGAAAAGTGCTAGAGTGATCTTGAGCCTCTTTGGTGAGAGAACATAACACACACTGGGAAAGAGATGCTGATGGAAATCCTGGGTACTGATCTTAGATTTACAGGTGGCCACAACCCCTTAGAGCATCATTTAGGTATTTGAACTGCAGTGATCAGAAAAGAAGGCTGTAAATTGTAAACTAATTGTTTTGAGGAAAAACAGAATTTTTAACCTACATATTAAGACTGGAATTTGAGAAGCCCAGTATGAATTTGTATCATTTGCCGGTTATTTTACATAACCCGTAAGGATAGCATAAAGGTGAATGAAAGTCTTATTTATTCCCTCATGATTAAAGAAATGGAGGTTCAAAGTTTACATAACTTGACTGTGCCCACATGATGGTAACAGCAAACATCTGTTTAGTGATAGGCACTTAAGTGTACTTTACCCTCATAAACGCCTCCATGAGACAGGTGGTAGCTCCAGTTTAGATGAAGGAAGTAAATCATACAATAAGTGACAGTCTGGATTAAAAATCAGGTCTTTCTGAGTGAAGTCTAGTATTTTCTACTTCATGTAATGGTAACTAATTATAATCTTGGTTCAAAAGTAGAAAGACCATCTATTCTTGGATATTTGACATCTTGAAAATAATATCTGTGTTATAACACTAGGGCCTTACTTATAGAGGGATGCAAATTTGGTATAGCTTAGTAAAAGAAAAAAAATAAATTAGACCTCCATAATTTTGCCCACATAGTCCAGTAAGCTTTACATTACAAATATAGTATTTATATATTTAGCAAATAAGGAGGGGGAGAAGTGACTTCTAGTAAAACAATTTTTTTATTTTTTATAATTTTATTTATTTGAGACAGAGAGAGCATGAGTGGTGGGGAGGGGCTGAGGAGAGGGACAAGCAGACTCCGTGCTGAGCACAGAGCCCCAGGTGGGACTCTATCCCAGGACCCTGTGATCATGACCTGCGCTGAAGGTAGATGCTTAACCGAATGAGCCACCCAGGTGCCCCTTAATAAGACAAATTTAAAATAATAGGCCTTTTTGGTGGGCAAACAAGTTAAGATACCACTAAAGTCTAAAGAAACATTGAGAATATAAAGAGGGCTGAATTTATATGTGGTGTTTGTAGTGTCAGGGACCTGAGATCTGAGTGAGAAGGGCTCCATTTCTAAGAGATAAGAAGCCCTTTAGTTTGTCTTAGAAAATCTATTAGATCCGCATACCAAACTTGTGGTATCATGATTTTAAATTTGTTTTCAAAATGGTCTCTACTGTAATATACAAAGGGTGCTGACGTGAACCAGGTTCTAGGTGTGTATCCTGTGTGACAGTTACTAGTGAGGAGGCAGCATATTGTTCCTTTCTCTTGTCAAAATGTTTTCTTGTCTGACAACCTTTGCTAAGTGTGATGGGAAAATCGGCTGTCAAATCTTACTACATCTATTTTTTCCAGAGATGTTACTCACAGGCACACTAAGCAGCGTTTTGAGCTTTTTCTCTTCTCTGGTAGATGTTAGGACTAGATTCATTGGCCAGACAGCTGAGGGGAACATGAAGAGGCTTAAAATGTCTTTCCTTCTACTGGGAGGCTCACAGTCCAGTTGAAGAGATAAGGCTCTTGCCTCTTGTACAAGGCTGAGTCTGATAGACTCCTAGGAGAGGTGTTAAGTACTGTGAAGTAAGAGGAGGAGGCTTGCTCCTTGTATACCCAGGGCTGGGTATGCTTTGAACAGAGATAGATAGAAACCCTACCAGGCAGGGGTTTAGAATTAGGAAAGAATTCTTTTTTATGTATATATTCATAAATATTAATATAACTGAAACAACATTTTCATAAAACAATTCTTAATTCTGTGGAATGCACTCTGATTTTCTATTTCTTTTTTGTTTCTAACTTTATCTACTTAGTTTGTGTCATGGCCCATGTGGGTTGCAACCCATGGTTTGCGGTACACAGGGCCACACAAAGAGGTATGTAGACTCTAAACTGAGGCAGTAACAGTGATAAGGGAAAGGAAAACACATTCCATAGACATTTTATAGATAGAAGAATTGTTTTATTTATTATTATTATTTTTTTTGGTGGGCAGCAAAGCAGGGTTTGTTGAGCAATAGCAAAGTGATAGCACAAAGCTCCTGAGGAGGGAGGGGACCTGAGGCGTTGCCCCAATTGTTAGTTTTAGAATGAACATTCCATGAGGGTAGGGACTTTATTGTGTTTAGTCAGTATAAATGAATGAGTAAATTAACATTACTTGAGGACTGACTGAATGGTGTGAAGTGGAGGAAAACTGCTTGCATTGGAGTAGTAAAAAACCAGGAGTAGGGGCGCCTGGGTGGCTCAGTTGGTTAAGCGGCTGCCTTCAGCTCAGGTCATGATCCCAGGGTCCTGCGATCGAGTCCCGCATTGGGCTCCCTGCTTTGTGGGGAGCCTGCTTTTCCCTCTCCCTCTGCCTGCCGTTCCCCCTGTTTGTGCTCTTTCTCTCTCTTGCTCTTTCTCTCTCTTGCTCTTTCTCTCTCTTGCCCTCTCTCTCTGTCATATAAATAAATAAAATCTTTAAAAAAAAAAAAGAAAGAAAGAAAACCAGGAGTAAACGTTAGAAATCAAGATGAGTGAGTTCCAGGAAAGAATGAAAGTCATCGTTAAGCAATGCTTGAGAAAGCTTCATGTGGAGAACAGAGAAGTCCACACAAAAGCTCTGGCAGCAGCAGGTAACAGGACTTTCAAGAAAGCACTTTCAGTAGGAGGGGTGGAATTCATTTCCATGTGGAAGGGAGCTACTGAGAAATTTGAGTCAGAGTGAATATAGCACTCCTGCAAAGCACTTAGATATTTATTTTTGCTTGAGAGGAGAAGGAAAAGGAAAAGGATTACTCCAATGGGAGTTAAAATAAAGGAACCCCCCCACACACACACCCCACCTTTGAAGGAATAGAAGAGAAGGAAAGAAATATTTAAGGCCTTTTCAGTTTGCATTTGATGGTTCTCTGATAGTCTCCTGTTAGAGGACCTTTTGTGGTTCCCCCTCCCAGGGTAGAGCTGAAAATCCTTAGCTTCACTTTTAAAGTTTCACCCCAATTCTGTGTGTGTGAGTTGTTACCTTCTGTCTCCCCTCCCCCATTCAGTTGGTCACCAAGTCCTGTGATTTATACCTCTTCAGTATACCTCTTGACTCCTTCCTTTCTTTCCATTCATATTGCCATATATTTATTTATTTTTTTAAGATTTTTATTTATTTATTTGACAGCACAAGCAGGGGGAGCGAGCAGGCAGAGGGAGAGGGAGAAGCAGGCTCCCCACTGAGCAGGAAGCCGGATGTGGGACTCAATCCCAGGACCCTGGGATCATGACCAGAGCGGAAGGCAGATGCTTAACCGACTGAGCCACCCAGGCGCCCTGCCTTGTATTTTTTAAAAACTATTTTGAGGTAGTTTTAAACTTCTAGAAGAGTTACAAAAGAAGTACAGAAAGTTCCCATATGCTGTCCACCCATCTTCTCCTAACGGTAACATGACCATGGTGTTTATCCATGATTATCCAAACTGAGTAACTAGTTCTTTATCGATTTTCAGGCTACTTTTCATCCCTCACACAGGTCATAGTAACAGTATTCAACAGTGTCGTTGCCTCTAGTCGTGCCTTCTCTCATTTATTTTCTATGTTGGAGCCATAGTGATTTTTATGAAACGGTACATATGGTTAAACCTTTGATGCCTTCTCTTTGCTGTTAGGATGAAGCCTAAATTCTTGAACACAGTTACATGGTCCTTTTGATATGGTCCCATGTAATTAAACAGTCAAACCCATAAAGTCTAGTTATCTTTCTTGTGTCAGTGTAGTAAAACTTCTTACAGGAAGCCTTCCCTGATTATCATTCCTATTTTCTGATAATTTGCCTCTCCAGTGAAATCATGTAGCATCTGGTACTTCTCCTATCCAACTGTTTATCATTGTGTGTTGTTAAATTAATATTTGTCTAACATCTTCACCAGTAGTCATTGTAGTCAAGCAGCTAGCACTGTGCCTGGCACATAGTAGGCACTTGGTAGATATCTGTTGAAAGTATGAACCACTTACCCTAGACAGGCTTACTCATTGTGTCCTAAAATATGTTTTGCATATTTTATCTTTTTTTTTTTTTTGTAATTATGTGTGCCTTTCACCTTACACTGCTGTAATTTCCCCATATCCTGCAGAACTAAACCTGGTTCCCACCTCTCTTGAGAGGACTTCTTGCCTGCCTTCACTGTTCTTTCCAATGGATTCTTGTAATATTTACTATCTTTACTACTCATTGGCAATATATGTTGTCATATATTTGTTCTCATATGTACTTCTCTTATCTCTTTTAATCTTGTATAACTATGTCAACAGGGAGGTGCTTACTTTAGTTTTACTTAGGTTTTAGTACAGAAGACTATGCTGGTGACTTTGGAGGTTGCAGAAATGTATATGATAAGATCCTTGCTATAAAGGAATTTACATTCAAGTAGAGAAGATGAGAAAAGAAAAACTAATGTTCATGGAGCAGTGCTTTTGAATCAGATTATGGGCAACTTTTACACAATTGATTTTTACTTAACAAATACCAAGGTCATAGGGCAAGTACAGTACTTGAATAAGTAAAAAGTTATATAAAGTACTATAGGATTTAATTCATTCAGTGAATATTTATTGAAGGTGTACTGTGTGCCAGGCACAGTGGTAAGTGCCATGAATACAGTCTTAGCTTTCACTGAGCTTAAAGTTTTGTGAAGGATACAGAAAAATAAGCAGTTATAGTATAATATGATAAGTTCTGCAGTGTTTAGAGAATCCACTTTTTTTCATGGATTTTTTAAATTCAAGTATAGTTAACATACAGTGTTATATTAGTTTCGGGTGTACAGTATAATGATTCAACAATTCTGTGCATTACTTAGTGCTCATCACGATAAAGGTACTCTTTAATTCCCTTTATCTGTTTTACCCCCCCCCCCCCCATTTCCCCTCTGGCAACCACCAATTTGTTCTCTGTATTTAAGAGAGTGGTTTTTTTTGGTCTCTTTCTTTGTTTTTTTTTTTTTCTTTTTTTTTTTTTTAAAGATTTTATTTGTTTATTTGACAGAGACAGCCAGTGAGAGAGGGAACACAAGCAGGGGGAGTGGGAGAGGAAGAAGCAGGCTCCTAGCGGAGGAGCCTGATGTGGGGCTCGATCCCATAACGCCGGGATCACGCCCTGAGCCGAAGGCAGACGCTTAACCGCTGTGCCACCCAGGCGCCCCTGTTTGTTTTGTTTCTTAAATTCCACATATGAGTGAAATCATATGGTATTTGTCTTCCTCTGACTTACCTCACTTAACATTATACCATCTAGGTCCATCCATGTTGTTACATATGGCAAGATGTCATTCTTTTTTTATGACTGAATAATAGTTCAGTGTGTGCGTGCATGCGTGTGTGTGTGTGTGTGTAATATGCATCGGCTTACATTTAAGGATCCACTTTTAAGTACTTGCTTTATGGAGTTCTCAGTCCACCAGGGAGGGACAGGTAAATAAGTACCCAAGGTACTGTTCAGTACATATGTGCCGTGATATAAAGAGATACACAAGGAGTTTGGAAGCCAAGAGACACCTAACTCAACTTGGGGAGCTGGTGGAATTGATATTTTGGCTAGATCAGAAGGAAGAATTAGCATTTTTTGCCAGGGTAGAATAAATGAGGGATGTACATTTGAAGTAGAGGGAACAGTAGCATTAAATATCCATGGTTAGAAGAAGCATGCTCACCTGGGGTTTACTATGGCTGGATTATAGAGGGTATGCTGGAGTAGGGGTCAGTGAGGGAGTAGGATTGAGACTAGAGAGGTGAGCAGGGCCCAGATCACTCAGGGCTCTGTAAGTCCTTTTGTCACACCCAAGCTAATCTAAATTCATAACCTGAGGTAGAATAAGCTTAGAGGGAGCTCAGGTTTCTACTTTGGACTTAGTTTCTGATCTTTCCATTTCAGGATATTTCTCATTAGAGTGAGAATTGTTAATTATTTCACCAAAATGGGAAGAAACTATTTTCAAAATAAAGTAAAACCCACAAACTAAAAAGCACCCTCTACCTGAATAGACATTTTTCCAAAGAAGACATCCAGATGGCCAACAGACACATGAAAAGATGCTCAACACCACTCATCATGAGGGAAATGCAAATCAAAACCACAACAACGTATCAACTCACATCTGTTAGAATGGCTAAAATAAAAAAGACAAATAACAAGTGTTGGCAAGGATGTGGAGAAAAGGGAACCTTCATGCACTATTGGTAGGAATGTAAATTGTTGCAACCACTATGGAAAACAGTGTGGAGGCACCTCAAAAAATTAAAAATAGAACTACCATATGATCCAGTGATTAATTCTGCTGCTGGGTATTTACCCAAAGAAAATGAAAATGCTAATTTGAAAAGATATTTGCACCCTTATGTTTATTGCCATAGCCAAGATACAGAGGCAACCCAAGTGTCCACCTATAGATGAATAGATAAAAAAGATGTAATTTTACACACACACACAGAGACAGACACACACACAGTGGAATACTACTCAGCCATAAAAAGAATGGAATCTTGTCATTTGTGACAATGTGGATACCCTAGAGGGTATTATGCTAAGTGAAGTAAAACAGACAAGGCAAATAACATACGATTTCTCTTACATGTGGAATCTAAGAAATGAAACAAGTGAACAAATGAAAAACAGGCTATTAAATACAGAGAACAGACTCACTGCCATGGGCCAGGGAGATTGGTGAGAGAGATAAAGGGGGTTAAGAGATATAAACTTACAGTTATAAAATAAGTCACAAAGATGGAAAGAAAGTACAGCATGGGAATATAGTCAGTAGTATCATAGTAATGTTGTATGGTGACAGATGGTGACTACATTTGTGGTGAGCAGTGAGTACTATATAGAATTGTCAAATCACTATGTTGTATTCCTAAAACTAATGCAACATTGTATGTCAACTGTACTTCAATAATAAAAGTAAATTAAAAAATAAAGTGGGGCACCTGGGTGGCTGTGTTGGTTAAGTGTCCGACTTGATTTCGGCTCAGGTCATGATCTCAGGGTTGTGAGATTGAGCCCCAAGTCTGGCTCCTCATTCAGCATGGAGTCCGCTGGAGATTCTCTATTCCTTTCCCTTTGCCCCTCCCCCTGCTCGTGTGTGCACACCCTCTCTCTCTCACTCTGTCTGTCTCTGAAATGAAATTTAAAAAGAAAATAAAGACACTTTAAGACAAGCAAGATAAAGCAAAAACCACCCTCTATTTATTAGTAATTATCCTCTGTGGCTGCAAAACCAGATTTCCCAAGAGAGTTTTTCAAGGGCACCTTGAAGAAAAACATGTCCTAGTGGAGGCCTCTGTGGTGCTATGTAATGCTGTGATTAATAGTGCATGTTTCTAGTTTCAAAGATTATGAATGGAATTAGTAGTCAGAATGGACTAAGGGAAACGGAGGAGTTTTTTGGTTTAACTGCTCTCGAAAAGGTCAGAGCCATGGCTCACAAAGGTTGTAATATAGTCTTGGGATTTTCAAATCTGAATTCACTAACTTGAAGGCTTGCATCTAATAAATTATCATGGTTTCTCTTCTTTGTAGAAAGAAATTCAAGCCATGAGTCAGTGCCATCATCCTAATATTGTGTCTTACTACACGTCTTTTGTGGTAAAAGATGAGCTGTGGCTAGTCATGAAGCTGCTCAGTGGAGGTGAGTAGAGTACAATGAATTGCTAACTTCCACTGGTTGGAAAATCCCTAAAAGTATTCTTTTTTATTCTGGTTTGGTGTTCATGGACATTTGCATTTGAGGAAATACTGAAAATACAGTATCTACTAAAGATGCTAGTGTATGAGCTGAGACAGTTTTCACACATGGCATTTGGCTGCCATGCCTCTTAATCTGTGATGATTCCCTCCAGCTTCCTCTATTCCATGACAGAAACTTATTGAAGGTTCTAGTCTGGAGGGTCTGAGAATAACTATCTTGTAGAATGACCCACATTTTGGATTTATCTGCTCATTTCTTCCTGGTGATACTTCACTTGATTTGTATTCCTCTCTTTCTTGCAAATTGAAAATTGGACCCAAAGGCTTGATTAGATTTAAGTTAAAATTTTTTGACAATATTTCGTGAGTAATGCTGTGTGTTCATAGTGCATCATACTGGAAAGTATTTGTACTCTTGTTATATATTTAATGGTGATGTTACTTTTGATTGCTTCAGGTTTTGACAGGTAGGCCTCAGCACGGAAAGGTTAACTTTTTTCCCTTTGCAGCTAGCAAGTAATCTGTGAGGTGATACTCGGGCACTGTGAGTATCCAGTTCCCCACCTCAGGCTTTTTTTTTTTAAGATTTTATTTATTTATTTGAGAGCAAGAGAGCGCACAAGCAGGGGGGAGGAGCAGAGGGAAAGGGAGAAGCAGACTTCCTGCTGAGCAGGGAGCCAGACTCAGGGCTAGATCCCAGGACTCTGGGATCATGACCAGAGCTGAAAGCAGATGCTTAACCAGCGGAGCCACCCAGGTGCCCCCTCGCCACCTAATAAGTCTTTCATTTAATGATTTTAGCATCTACTCATAATCCTTGTTTAAATCAATTATTCTGTCAAGGGTTGCACAATGGTAACTTATGGTATCCTTTCTTTTACACTTAAAAACTAGCATTCTTCTGTGTAAAGGAACTTTACCTCATTAACTGGGGCTCTTTGATTTAGTAGTTCCTACTAAAAATGGAAGGTATATAATTGATTCTTTTTTTTAAGAATCAATTTTCAGAGTAAAAATTTGGTTTAATATTCACCTCCAACAGTAACAAATGAGAGGGTTCCCCCCCCTTTTTCCTGTTGGGTAAGGCTTTTATATTTTTTGAATATCATTATATAGACACACAGAATTTTATGTATTTAGTGACTTTCAGTCAGTTTTACTCTATTTTTTTGATGCTTAGATTGTCCAAAATTTTGTCAGTGAGTCTCACTTTAAGCTTACTCTTGTGTCCTTTTGACATGAATCCATTAGTCTTTGGTTACTTCCTAGTTTTTTGGTTCAAGATTTCCTAGGGTCACATTTATATTGCTTTTACCAGACCCAGAAGCAGCCAGTATTCTAAGGTTTTTTTTTTTTTTTTTTTAAAGATTTTATTTATTTATTTGACACAGAGAGACAGCCAGTGAGAGAGGGAACACAAGCAGGGGGAGTGGGAGAGGAAGAAGCAGGCTCCTAGCAGAGGAGCCTGATGTGGGGCTGGATCCCAGAATGCTGGGATCATGCCCTAAGCTGGAGGCAGACGCTTAACGACTGTGCCACCCAGGCGCCCCATAAGGGGTTCTAATCTTTGTTAGGAGAAAGGTATCCAGAGAGCATAACTGGGATGTTGGGGATGTTCATTGCTACTACGTTGTCATCATTTCAAGTTGTAAGAACTTGGAAATATAGTGTATTAAAAATTATGATTTGAAATTAGTGTTTCCAGTTTGTTTAACATTATAGACTTTTAAGACTTCTTTTTTAAATTATACTTGAGTCTCTTCTCTTACACAGAAAATTTTGATCCCCAATATTAATATAATTAATTATGGTGCTTTATCCTGCAGTATGTATACAATTACTTCTGCTCAGGCCCTTAGAATAAAATGTAAGTATTGCTGATTGCCAACAGCGGGCCATCATCGTGTATAGATTGAAATGTTTTATTATGGTTACCTGAATGCCCAAGTCACCTAGTAAATTAGACATTTTGCCAAGGCATGGATTTGGATCATGTGGCAAGATTGAGACAACCACCCAACCTCCCCATCACTATGCTTCTTGGTTTTTGTTTGCATATGTATTTTGTGTGGGAGCATGATTTTCCGTTTTAGAATTGATAATATAGTACCTCATTGAACGCCTTACTTCCACAGAGAAGCCGTAAAGGAAAGAGCATAGGCTTTAGAATTAAATTCCACTTTTCCTACTTAGTAGGTTTATGTCATTGGGCAAGCTATTTAAACTCTTTGAACCTGTTACTTTTCTGTCAAATGGGGATACCTTTCTGTATTTTAGGGTATTGGGGTGTAATAAATGAGGTGACGTATGTCACCAACTGTCATTGTGCTGACATGTAGATGCACAAGAAATTTAGCCATTAATAATAATCCCTTATTATTTGGTGCTTTTCAGTGTAGCCAGAATCACCTTTTTGTTTCAATCCCATTAGTGTCACACTGGAGAAACTGGATGGCTTTGTTAAAGGCCCTGTTCATATGATGGTTGGAATCCTTGCTAACACCAACCACCTTTCAAGATGGTGGTCAAGCATGGTTCTTTCAGTATGGACAGATATGGGAATATTAGGTAATACTGTATCTTTCATTATTGATCACCTATAGCATAATTTTCGTTATTTGTAATTTACAAAAATGTATAATACAAAGTTTTTAATGTTTTGCTTAAAAGTCCTCTGATGAATAAGAGTACATTGTCTTGCTTAATTCCTTCATCCATACCTGTATGCCAGCCCATCCTTTCTGCTACTCCTAAGCAGAATGAATACATATTTTTAAAGAATCCCTGTTTCTTTCTCAGGGAGTATATATTCTGATCTTAGAAGGGACAGGACATGTAGCTGGGTGGGATGTGTTTTAGAGGTACCACTCTGTCCTTCCTGGTCTTAGGTTCCTGGGACAGTGCCCAATTTTTCCAGCCCTGGGACTCAGCAGATTTCCTGGAGGATAATTTTCAAACATATTCCAGCCATTAGCTCTCTTTTTAATTATTTATATTTTTATGAGTCAGCATAATCTTATATCTAAACTTTTAAGATATTAAAGAATTGACATCTCTTTTTAGGAAAATGAAGTCTTGCTTTTTTAGTTACAAAGCGAGTAAACATTTAAACCAAAGAGGTACATTAAACACTTTTTAGAAAACAAAAGATAGAACTAAGCACAACTTTAAAATGTTTTTAAAATACAGAGAAACTGTGCCAAGATTTAGAGCTCAATTAAAATTCCATTCATCAAATACTTATTGATGACCAATACATTGCTGAATCATGCTGTTAGTTCCTTGCTCTTAGGGGCCTCATGGCTAATAAGGAAAAGTTACAATTAAATAATTATAAGTATGTAGAGGACCAGGAAGAAGTATCAGGTGCCAGGGGTACAGGTACCAGGAGAATGTGACCTTACTGAGGGAGAATAGATGCGGTGGGGTTAACAAAGACTTCCCTCAGGAGGTGATACTTAGCTGAGACCTAGAGAATTGGTGATAATTAGCAACGTGAAGTGGGAGGTAGAGGTGGTATCAAGGGAAAGATGGGGGAAGTGATCCAGATAGAGGGAACACTGTGCAGAGAAGGTTCTGGAGTCAGGATAGAGGTGTATGGTGTGAACTGATGGAGACCTACAGTTGGAGCCGAGAGAGTAAGAGAAGACCATTGATAAGCAGGGGCTCCCTTTGAATAATAATATAAATAACCAGAGTTAACAGAAGTATCTTTAGACTGCCTTCTTTCACATCAACTTTTTTAGCCAAAATATTTAAAACAAAAGTATATTGTTCATTTAGCAACATTGCCCTGATGTAGAATTTATTAAACTAATTAAATCATAAACTGAATTGCAGTTATCACTTTTAAACCTATCAAGCAGGTGGACATCGTGGTTAAAGTAAGTTTAGATTCAGTGTGTCAATATTATAGTCATTTCTTAACTGCTTCCTTGTAACTGATACTCCTCTGTGAATTAAACTCTGATGTTGAATATTGGAGTATATTAGCATAGGAAGTAAATCTTCAGAAATTGGAAGCAGTTCTGATCTAAATAGCTATTTCTGCAATTTACTAGTACCAAACTGCAATTTAAGAGTTTTAGAAATCAAAGTAATTAAGAAAGCTTAATTGCCAATTAAGAAGAGAGAGAATTACCTGTAGGACTGAGAGGCATGCATTGTGGCATTGAAGAAACCTAATTTAAATTCACTCTCTTAGTGAATTATTTTGTTGTTTAGAGATGCTCTCAAGTTTGTCATCTTCCAAGACATAAAAAGTATGGGAACTTCTTTAATCTAAGCAGGACCCAGGTAAAATACCTGGTATTAATAATAGTGACCAGCTTTGGTTGTTAAAGCAACAGTAGAGTGGCATGTCTGTTTGAAATGGAATACTTAGCCCAAGCAAATTTTGTCACCTTTGAAACCTTCCATGGCTCAGGAAGACACAAAACCCAGTGGTTAAATAGTGGTTGAAGCTTCTTGGCAGAAATTCTAGTAACCAAAATGAGTGAATTTTGGATTCAAAGAGTGTTTTTTCATAAAAGTAAACTGAGGAAATGAACATGTTGACTGAATAATTTGAGCTGTAATCATGAGACTTAACAGGTGTCTAAACCAGCAGCTGTTCTGTCACTTTTTCAATATTATTTTAATATTTAGTAATGATTTTCTTGGGCAGTTTAAGTATTGCATTGCTTTTTAAATGTTCTATGCCATGGGCTAGGAAAGCAGACATGAGATGGATTTTTTGGAATAGGTGTCTACATTTCGGCTTTTTGCTTTGTTACCAAATTTGTACCCATTCCCGCTTGTTTTCTAGTCTCCTTGATTTTACTAATGCTTACATTTCAGTGGACACTGGTCATCAGGTAGCCAAGTTTGTTAAAATATGTCTTCTAGGGCCTACTGTGGATCTCTTGAATGACAGTCTGCGAGATCTGGAAATCTGCATTTTTAACTAGTTTGCCAACTAATCCCTTCATGTGTTAAAGTTCGAGAACTGATTATCCCTGCAGAATATTTCTTTCAGATTGTGCCCAAGGACATAAGATGGTGTGTGCTGTTATAGCCTTCCCTCGTTATTACTGCTCCTTAAGTGTTAATTGAATCATCCAGTGATAATATACAGTCTTCTTTTGCTTAACGTATTTTACCTTCACTTTTCTTAGTTGATATGAAGAGTTCTATGTAATTTCGATATTTGAGGAAGGAGGATTATAAGCAACATCATCATGTTAGATGCTGCAAGATGCTGAAGAAATAATTCAGGAAAAAATGGATACCTTCCAGGACCAAGATTTGTCAGTTAAAGATCAACGTCTTCCTGACATAATTATCCCTCCACCTGTAAGGGAAGACCGAAATGGAAAAGAAACTGTATATAAGAAGAGGGGATTTCTTGGGGTACCTGGGTGGCTCAGTTGGTTAAGTGTCTGTCTTTGGCCTAGGTCATGATCCCAGGGTCCTGCCCACATCAGGCTCCCTGCTCAGCGGGGAGTCTGCTTCTCCCTCTCTCACTCACCCTGCTGGTGTTCCCTCTCTCCCTGTGTCTCTCTCTGTTCAATAAATAAATAAAATCTTTAAAAAAAAATCTTTTAAGATTTTAAAAAGGAGTTCCTGCTTCAAACTCGTTAAAAAATACAGATCTAATAACTTTCTGTATGCCCCAAGTCTCTCTTGCTCCATTTTTTTGATCCCTCAAACTGGAAGTTCCCAGAAAGTCAGCAGTTATACCATGTGTATCTTGACATAGTTTGTGGTATCCAGATCTAGTCTTGCATCTAATATGGCCAAATTGTTGAATAAATAAATTGTGTTAATTTTTAATTCCTAGCAGGAATTTCTTCCTTTGCATTCCTTATTTTAGATATTCTTTATATTACAAACATGTAATTCAGTTGGCATTTATTTATACAACTGTCTTCTTACTAGGCAGTTCCTATGTGGCCTGAATTTCTCAGAAGAATGAAACATATAGCCTGTTGGTATAGTTACTCTGCTTTGGGGACTAATATGTGATTGATTAAACTAAGCAGAACAAAATGTCTCCTTTAGGCCTCTCCCTGTGTGAGTCACAGTCTTGTGAATCCCAGCAATAAAGAGGGGAAAGTATGTAATAATGTATTTGAAAATGCCACCTGGAATCTGGAGTCTTCTTGGTTCATTGTCTCCAGAGTAAACTGCCTGTCTCCTGGGGAGTGGCAGTGGCCTGGCTTCCAGAGAGGGGGGAAGAATTTGGGCATCTTCTTCCTGGATAAATGAACTTTCAATCAGTTTTCCTTTTTTCAGCCCTTTTCTTCAATCCCCTCTCATTTCCCCTTAGGTAGGCCTTGCTGTATGTGCTCTATAGGGATACGTTGTTTCCTGATTGGCACACACTCCTCCACAGGCATCGCAGTTCCAGATTGCTCTACTCTGCTTAGTCAGTTAACTTGTTCTGTGTTCCTTCCTCCAAAAAATGATTGTTGTTTCTCTTCCTTATCTTCTTTGTTTTCTTTTTCATCCTGGATTTATGCCTTTTTTTTTTCTATTGAGTTTATCAAGTTAGTGAATTTCAAGTGGGAGCTGAAGTAAGTGTGTGTGTTTTGAAGGATTTCATCTAGACCTTTCCATCTATTTGGAAGTACTTTTTTTCTTTTTTTTCTTGTAAGGGTGTGAAATAAAAGCACACACTAGGGCAAGTTTTCACCGTAAGTGTGTGTTTTAATTTTAGTCTTGATCATGGAGGTCTTGAGCCAAGAAATGGAAATCTAGTCTTTTCTGTCCTATTTATGTTATATTCTACTTCTTGGCACAATTTCTGAGATCAGAGATTGTTTTGTTTTGATTCTGTGATCTTTATGGGCCATTGTACTGTCAGAAATCGTATGAATCTCTAGCAAGCTTTTTTTGATTATAATAATTAGTTACGGTAGTCAACATTCTATGATTTTAATTACTACGTAGGTGTCTTTTCCCTGTCTCCCCCCAGTTTTTAGTCAGAGCATTATTTCTGATCTGGGGAAGAATAAGAGTGATAATACATCTGGTATTATCGTATAGATAATACGTCTATTATTGAAAGAGAGCTGCCATTTTTATCCTTTTCATTTTTTTCTTGCCTTACCTATTTTATTATTATTTATTAATCTGAAGAATAATTTTAACCCTTAAGTTAGTTTGCATATACATGTGATCTTTACTTGCTAAGCATTTCTTCTGTAATTTGACCTGCATTGCAATTGTATTTTTGTATATTTATTCATACAATGTTGCATAATCTGATCCGTTGTTGGAAACCTAAAGTAGTCAATGATATCTTACCACTAAAGTGTTATTGATGGGTATGGTTTACCTAGGTATTCTTCAGATGTGGTTAAAAATCCTCTTACCTTTTCCAAATTCTTATTTTAAAAGTCTAAAGGAGATGCTGGTGTAACACTGCTATTTGGATATTAGGGTGCTTTCTGTTTTAGATTGCAATCAAGAATATGTTACTAATATTAAACGTCTGTATTTCCTTGTATTTGCTTTTTTTTTCCTTTCCTACACAATTAAATTTATGAAAAGGCTTACCTGTGGATTGATTTCAAAATGGCTCTGAATTATATTGAATGAGTCAAAAATTTATGGCAAATTTTGTCTTCTGTTTTCAGGTTCTGTTCTAGATATTATTAAGCACATTGTGGCAAAGGGGGAGCACAAAAGTGGAGTCCTAGATGAACCTACCATTGCTACAATACTCAGAGAAGTGCTGGAAGGGTTGGAATACCTGCATAAAAATGGACAGATTCACAGGTATGTAAAAGACAACACTCTACTGTTTTGGAAAACGTAGTAGTTGTGCTGTATCATTTTGTTGAGACTATTCCCCATTTTTCTGCAGAATTGATCATAATCTCTGAGTGTTATGGCTTTTTGTATCACTAGTTTTAGCACATTGTGGTTAGGATTTTAATTACACAGCTAGCAAGTATTTAAAAAGTAACATATTTTAGTCGAATTGAAAAATACAAAAACAGGAAAAATTCATCATTTCCTGTTAGGAGGCAATCATTGCAATCACTGATGACATTTCGTGATATTTCTTTCCAGTTTCTTTTATATGCTTAAAAGATACTTAAGACAAAACTATGTATAGGTTTTATTGTTTTTTTTTTTTTTACCTTGAGTATTTTCTCAAATTACTGAAAGCTCTTTGTAAAATAACTTTTTATTAAGACTTTTTTTTTTAATGTAAAAAGATATGTATCATTTCATAGTCCAAGTATTCCTGGTTGTCTCTATCTGTTCAGTCCCTGGGTAGGGATAATAAGAATCCAAATGGCGATGGATGGTATGTTACCCAAATCTGTTTAATCCCTGGATTTAGTTTTCCTTCATATCAGGCAATCTTTTCAGCCATTCTTAAGGATAGTCTCATTGGATATAAGAATTTGCTGTTGACATGGCTTTTCTCTCAGCAATTGAAAGATGCTGTACTACTTCATTCTGGCCTTCAGGGTTTCAGATGAGAAGTCTGTCGTTTGAATTGATGTTCTAATATGTTATTTTTCCCTGGCTTCTTTCAAGATTTTTTTGTCTTTGGTTTTCTGAAGTTTAATTATGATTTCTTGGTGTTGATTTCTTCAGGTTTATTCTGTGTGTGGTTCCCAAACTTCTCGAATCTGTAGGATTTTGCCTTTTACCAAGTCTGGGGAGTTTTTAGCCATTATCATCTTTGGGTAGTTTTTCAACCCATTTTTTTCCTCCTCTTTTTTCTGGGACTCCGATAATGCAAATGTTAGCTGTTCTGTTATTGTGCTGTAAACCCTGAGGCTCAGCTTAATTTTTGTCATCCTGTTTCATTTCTCTGTTCAGATTGAATAAATTCTCTTGATTTGTTCTCAAGTTCTCATTCTGTCCTCTGTATTCTGCTCTAGAACCCATTGAGTTTTCTATTTGTTATTGTAATTTTTTAGGTAATTTGGTTCTTTTTTATAGCTTTTCTCTGCTGATATTTTCTGTTTTTCATTTGTTTTGATAATCCTAAACTGCATGTTGAAGCATTTTTATAATGGCTGCTTTAAAATTCTTGTCAGGTAATTCCAAGATCTGATTCATTTCAGTGGTGATGTCAGTTAATTGTCTTCACTTATTAAAGTTCTTCCTGGTTCTTGATATGATGAGTGATTTTTTAATTGTACCCTGGATATTTTGGATATATGTTAGGAGACTCTTGATCCCCTTTAAATATATATTTTAGCAGATATTTACCCTGTTTGGGGTTAATATATAAGTCTTGGTCTACTTTCGTGGGCTGTAGTTCCAGTGACAGTCCTTACAGTGCTGTTCTGGTTTGTTTTTTCACCTGGCACTATTGGGACTCTCTACTCAATCCATGCTGATACAACCATTGAGAGCAAAAATGCACGACCCCAGGCCTGGTGCTGCTAGGTGGAAGGTGGGAGATAGATGCTGTACCTGTGGGTCTGTGAGCACTTTTATGGGCCTACTCTGTGGGCCAGGCCACTTGGTGCCAGTGGGGCTCCCATTCATTCTCTGATGGTATTGCCTGTGGGGATGAAGGCATTTGCCTGAGCCATCTTTTGCTGCTGAATAGAGAGTTGGGAGATACTGGGCCTGGGTTGTCCTTTGCCACTGTGTGGAGGGCCAGGAAGTGCCGGGCCTGGGTTGTTCTCTGCAGCTGGATAGAGGCTGGGGGTTGCTGCTGGTGTGGGCAGTATGGGCCTACCTGCTGCAGTGGATGTGGGGCGGAGAATGGAGTTTCCCATTTGGTTCTTCATTTAAATGTCTGGTTCTGGCATAGTGGGCCAGCCTGCAACTCCAGCTATGTGGTCCTTTGCTAGGTTTGTGCTAGGTTGCCCCTTTCCTGCTTTTGGCCACAGAGAGCAGGCTTGGAGGTTTTTTTTTCTGTTTTTTTGTTTTGTTTTTGTTTGTCATCTATGCCTCTTGATACTAGTGCCCAGTCCAGGATATGTGAAATTAAAAGAAAAGTCAGAGAAGTCATAGAGTGCTCTTTGAAAGTGGACTTGGATTAGTGTAAATGTTTATAGCAAACTCTAACACAGCCACTAAAAAAAGAAAAAAGAATTAATATTGCAGAGAGGAGAGGAAAATGGAATCATGTAAAATGCTTAGTTAAAATCAAGGCAGAAAAACAGGTGGAAGACACAGCAAGATTGTAATCTTAAAAATCACCTACCTTTAAGGAACTAGAAAAGAAAACTAAGAACAAACTAGCCCAAAATTAGCAGAAGGAAGTAAATAAAAAGATCAGAATAGAAATATATGAAATACAGATGTTTTGGATGTGACACTAATAGCAAAAGCAACAAAAGAAAAATTAAATGACTGGGACTACACCATACTAAAAAGCTTCTTCATGGCAAAGCAAAACCATCAACAAAATGAAAGGGCAACCTAGGAATGGGAGAAAATATTTGCAAACCACATTATCCAGTAAGGGATTAATATCCAAAAATATACAAGGAACTCCTACAACTTAGAGACAAAAAACGATAAATAACCTAACTAAAAAGGGGGAGGGGCTCCAAATAGACATTTTCCCAAAAAACGATATACAAGAAAAAGTACTCTATATCACTAATCCTTGGGGAAATGTGGTTAGAACCACAATAAGATACCATCTGACATCTGTTAGGATATCTGTTTTTAGAAAGACAGAGATAGCAGATGCTGGATGAGGATGTGGAGAAGAGGGACCTTTAGTGCACCAATGTTGGCGATGTAAACTAGCACAGCCACTATAGGAAACAGTAGGGAAGTTCCTTATAGAACTACCATATGATCCAGCATTTCCACTTCTGGGTATATACCCAAAGGAAGTGTAAAATCACTGTGTCAGAGCCAATTTGAAAACAACCTACGTATCCATCGAAGGGATAAAGATGTGGATTATTATTCAGCCATAAAAAAAAAAAGAAGGAAATCTTGCAGTTTGTGACAACACGGATGAACCTGGAACACATTATGCTAAGTGAATTGAGCCAGACAGAGAAAGACAAATACTGTATGGTATCACTTATAAGTGGAAAAAAAAAAAGTCAAAATCATAGAAACAGATAGTAGAAAAGTGGTGTCCAGGGACTGGGGATTTGGGGATATAGGGAGACATTGGTAAAAGAGTACAAACTCAGTTATAAGATGAGTAAGTTCTGCTAAGAGAGTAGAACTTAAATGTTCTCACCAAAAAGTAAATATGTGAGGTGACAGATGTGTTAATTAACTCAATGGCGAGAATCCTTTCCCAGTGTATACATCTATCAGACCATCACATTGTAACACTTTAAATTTAATCTTACAATTTTGTCAGTTATACCTCAGTTTTTAAAAAATCACCTACTTAACCCTAATCCTTCAGCAAATAGATAAGCAAAGGCCCAGAAAAGTAACTGATTAAAGATCAGGCAACTGGGACGCCTGGGTGGCTCAGTCGGTTAAGCATCTGCCTTCAGCTCAGGTCACGATCCCAGGGCCCTGGGATCGAGCCGCATGGGTCTGCCTGCTCCCCCTGCTTGTGTGCTCTCTCTTGCTCTCTCGCTTTCTCTGACAAATAAGTAAAATCTTAAAAAAAATAAATAAAGATCAGACAACTATCAAGTGGTGAAACTTAGGTTTTAAGGAATAGAATATGGAGGGGGAAAAAAGCAAGGTATCTCCCCACCCCCACCACACACACACCTACAAACTTTTAATTAGGTTATTCTGAGAATAGCACCATTTTAAAGAAATTATGTCAGTGAAATTAGCCCATTTATAAAAGTATCTTAGTCTAGGAAAAAAATAATGCCTCTAGTTGTGTAAATTTTCCAACCAGCTTACATCTTAACAAAGAAAGGTGAACTCTTTTTATGGTAATGAAGCAGAACAGTTGACTCTAGGGAATAATATTCAAACTAGAAATCTTGGAAACATTGAAGGCATATTCTTCAGACAGTAGGACTTTTCATCTCAAATTATATCCATTTGTTTCGTACCTAGTTAAAATAATGTGTTAACAGATGACTGAAAAAGGGCATGACCAAAGGTGAAACATTTGGGAGTATATTTCCTGTGCTCTCAAGAGGAAAAGGTGCCCTGAAAAACAAGATTCCCATCCTCTGGACAGTGATAACCCTATGGATACATACCTTGATACTAGCAATAAGCATAATTCAGTTACTACCTCAGTTCTGATTTCATGTTCATCAAGCAATCTTCTAGAAAAAAAAAATGTGCCAGAAACTGCTAATTGGCCCCTAGCGTGTCTCTTCTTTTTGAATCATAAAAACATGACATTTTTACCGGGCATATGACCATCCAGCAGAAAGGCAACATTTCATAGTCTCCCATGAGGACCAGATACAGCTGTGTAAATTAGTGTCTAGCCACTGTGATGAGAACAAAAATGCATATACTATTTCAGAGTCGTTCCCTTAGCAGGTTTTGTCAACCCCCAGCCCTAGTGACATTAGGGCTGGACAGTGCTTTGTTGCAGGGGCTGTCCTGTGCATTATAGGGTTTATTTAGCAACATCCCTGGCTTCTACCCATTACATACCAGTAGCACCTCCCCCGCCCCAACCCAGTGTAACAACCAAAGATGTCTCCAGACATTGCCAAATGTCCTGAGAACCACCGCTAATAGAAAGTGGCATAATCTCTATTTCTCCTTTCCTTCCTTCCATTGAAATGTGGATGTGGTGATAAGCCATCTTGGACACCGTAACAGGAACTTAGGGATGGTAGAACAATGTGATAGAAGGAGCCTGAGTCCCTGATTCTGTGGAGTCACCGTGCTGGACCAATGTCACTTATGCCTAGACTATTATATGAGAGAAAAAAAAGCAGTCTTCTACAGCCATGTAGATCATCGGGGATTGATAAACTATAGCCCACCAGTTAAATCCAGCCTGATGTCTGTTTTTTGTAAAAGCAGCAACAAAACAGTCAGTGCCCATTCATTTACAGATTGCCTGTGGCTGCTTTAGCACTATGAAAACAAAATAATGGTGACAGAGAACATCTGGCCCATAAAGCCTAAAATATTTACTCTCTGGCCCTCTAAGAAAGTTTGTTGACCTCTGGTGTAGATAATAACAAGCATTCACTGAAACTTGTGTGCCATATAGTATTCTGAGTAAATCGTGTATGTTACCTCATTTAATCTTTATAGTTAATTGATGAGGTAAGCTACTCTCTCATCCCCATTTTACAGATGAGGAAACTATGGCAAAGAGAGGTAAGTAATTAGCCAGAAGTCACCTACCTAGTGACATAGCTGGGACCCAAATTTAGGCAGTGTGCTTCTAAAACCTGCTGGGAAGGAAAGACTATGCTAATCTGTGAAGCTGAGTATACGTTAATTTAATATCAGTTACATTTTTTTAGTTAACTAAATAGAATTTAGATCTGTCGCTGGAGTTATTTTCTTTAAATACACTATGTGTTGTCTCTTTTATTTAATATATCCAGTCCCTGTTTTAAAAGTCGAAATCTTCACCCAGAACACAGGAAAAAGTATGTTTTTTATCCTAAAACTTTACATATACAGACTTTATATAGTTAAAGGAATACACATTAAGGTCACTGTCTTTTTTAGAAAGCAGTGGATAGAGTCACATCAAGTTGAGGCAAAAATTCAATCTGTGTTCAGTTTTGTATGATTATAACATCTACTTTGAATATATATCAGCCCTCATTTAGCTAAATGAGTAAAAGAGCCAGAAAAAATACTGGAAGAAAATAATGGCCCAAAATTGCCAAATCATGAACCATGACGAGGATGAATACAAAGAGATCTGAGTAGACACACTGTAGTTACACAGTATCTTGAAAACAGCAAGATTTGGAAAACAACTCATCATGTAGGGAGAGTGGGAAAGACAATGTTTGTGTCTCCTCAGAATTCATATGTTGAAACCTTATTAGTATTGTGATGGTATCTGGAGGTGGGGGTCTTTGGAGTGTGATTAAGTTATAAGGGTGGTGTGCCCCCATGAATGGGATTGTCCTTTTAAAAGAGACCCTAGAGAATTCCCTTGCTCCTTCTGCCATGTGAAAAGATGGTCACCTATTGTTAGAAGGTGGAAGAGGGTCAGTAATCTATCCTCCACACTGAGAAGGCATTTGGAGACCGAAAAATGACACGCATCACTCCATACTGTTTACACAGTTTTATTTGGAGTAACTTCCTGATAGGGGGATTGCATGGACTGACAGTCCAGGCAGCGGTGCGACTCTTCTCTGCCCCCATTCTCTGTCTAGTCCAGATCTTAACCAACAGTTTTTATAGTGTGAGGGGCATGGGGGTGATATCAAAGGGTAGTTACCTAAAGTGGCGCCTTCTCTGTGTGTCAGAACAAGCCTCCCACATCTGGTCAGGGCATTCATTAACCTCCACGGGGCCTGGAACATGTGGCTCCGCGGGAGGTCATTGTGCAGGCATGGACAAAAATGGAGGGCCAAAGGTGGAGTCAGTGTTGTCAGCACTCCTATGCCTATGAACCAGGAAGTGGATCCTCAGCAGACACCAAATCTGCCACTGCCTTGATCTTGGACTTCCCAGCCCCAACCGCGACAAATAAATGTTCATTGTTGAAACCACCCAGTCTGTGGTATTTTTGTTGTAGCAGCCTGAACAGAACAAGCTAAGACAGTAGCAATATGATTGAGAGCTGACCGATCAGAACAGTGGAGGCCAGAGATTAGTGAGAAGGGGCCCTACAACCCAACAACCCCTTCAGAATTCTTATCTTCCTGGGGAATTATTCCTATTTTTTAAAATTATATAATGGCCCTTTCCATTCCTAGAAATGCTTTTGTATTAAAGACAATTACATCTTATTTTAATATGGATGTACTAGCTTACTTTTGCTAAGCATGTCTTTCA
Organism: Ursus arctos; assembly: GCF_023065955.2. Classification (NCBI taxonomy): domain Eukaryota; kingdom Metazoa; phylum Chordata; class Mammalia; order Carnivora; family Ursidae; genus Ursus; species Ursus arctos. Next base: position 50,599,630 of record NW_026622875.1, on the reverse strand, counting down.
CTGTGGCTCATTTTTTCCTAGGGTCCTGATTTTATGAAGAGGTCTCAATTCTACTCTCAACTTTAAACTAGTCCAGTGCCATGTGTTCTGTTTAGGGGGTGGGTTTTAAAACCTGAGGTTTTAGCCATTTCTTCTCTCTCCCAAGGCTTACTCCTCTGGCTCCTAAGTGTCCCTTTCATTTTTGAAACTTGAGGATTTCCTTGTCTTTATTTCCTGTTCAGCTATGTGACAGTTTCCCTTCCTAATTTATCCAGCATTTCTTTGTTTGTAGCAGGGAAATGGTGGGTTTTGCAGCAAAGTCCTGGGCAGTAATGATGAAAGACTGTTTGCCATGTTACCGGAATGGATTCTCTATCTCATTCTTTAAATCAGAGACTCTCAACCTTGGCTGCTTATTGGAATCACCTGGGAAACTTCGGGCGAGTACTGATTCCTGGATCCATTGCAAGACATTCATTTAATTGGTCTGACATGAGGCATTGGCATTCGGGCTTTTAAAAGCTCCCCAAGTGATTCTAATGCAGCTGAGGTGGAGAACCCCTGCTTATACTTCAGTAGGAACCACTCTGAGTTGTGAGCTTCACTGAGACTTCAGCACACTTTGATGTTGGTCTTACTGGGAAACAGATGGACCTATTTAGTAGGTTTCTCTTGCTACTCCTCATCTTTATTTCTGGTCCATTTGTGTGTTAGCCTGGTGGCTTGGGTCAGATAATTTTCCTCCATCTTCACTATGATCCCCGCTGACCCTCTAGGCTTTAGAGGTTTTGACTAGGGTGAACAGGTGTCTGAATTAGACTTCTGCTTTTCTCTCTGCATCTACCTACTCCAGTATTTTTTCCTGTTAAGGAGGTTAGCTCTAACAGAAATGTTGGCTAGTTTAAGATGCCTAAATGTAGTGTATTTTCCAGCTTTCATTTTGATTCATTGCTTGTCTTGACTTTTTTCAAAATTTCCACAAACTGTGCCTATTGATGAGTCATAAAAATGTCCTGGGCAGTAACTTTTGCTGTGTGCTAATGAAAAAGTCAAGCATGTCTATGATAGTCCTTTTAATTTTACAAGGAATTTGTAACTTTGGTGCAATAGCGACACATGAGAAATGGCATTAAGCTGTGAAAAACAAAACTCACTGTTCTTATTTAAGAGTGGATGGTAGATTTAACCGGTGGGGCTGCTGGGTTGCTTGATATTCTTTGTGGCAAAGTAAAAAATGGTTTTTAAGGACTCTGTTGATTTCCAGATATTTAGTTACAAATCTTTTCCTTGAAAGGTCAATTGTCCTGTTGGGTAGGAGGGCAGACTGTTGTGTTTGATTGTCCAGTGAGCCATTTAGCTTTGTGATATTCCTCTGCTTTTATTCCTGGAAGCTGTTCTACAGATTGCACTTTGGTTTCTTTCTTTTTCTTTTCTTTTCTTTTTTTAAAGATTTATATATTTGAGAGAGAGAGAGTGAGTGCAAGTGTGAGTGGGGGGAGGATCAGAGGGAGAGAATCTCAAGCAAACTCTGCTGACCGATCTCATGACCCTGAGATCATGACCTGAGCCAAAGTCAAGAGTTGGATGCTTAACCAACTGAGCCACCCAGGAGCCCCTGCGCTTTGGTTTTAAATGGGAAACAAGAATTGATTATCTGAGGAGTTGATCAGGAAAAGTAGTCACCCAAAGTGCAGGCTCTACTGAAAATGGATTACTCCCTCTTCGCTTATGAAAGACAAAAGCTTATGAAACATTTGAATAGGTAATACATATATGTGGCTTAAAAATTGAAAAAGCACAAAATGGTATATGATAATAAACAAGTCCTGTCAATATCAGCTGTGCTAAGTCATGTTGATACTATGTACTCTTGATATGATGTGATGAAAGTGGCACTTCTGTGGCCTTCCTTCCAAAAACTCCTAACACCAGTCTCATCATGAGGAAAATTCCATTAGAGGGGCATCCTACAAAATACTTGGCCATTACTCCTCAAAACTGTCAAAACATCAAAAACAAGGAAAGTCAAAGAAACTGTCACAGACAAGAGGAACCTAAGAAGACAATAATTAAATTTAATATGGAATCCTGAATGGAATCCTGGGACAGAAAAAGGACATTAGGTAAAAAATTTTTAAAATATGAGTAAATCGAGGACTTGAATAGTGGTGCATCAATATTGGTCTCATTAAATGTACCATACAAATGTAAGATGTTAATAATGGCAGAAACTGTAAGGTGTAGGGAACTCCTCTGCACTATCTTCTCATTTTCTGTGTAAATCTAAAACTGTTCTAAAAAATAAAGTATTCTTTAAAAAGTCTTCTTCCTTTCCTGAACCTCTAGTACCCTGGTCTAAAGGGACCCACTTCTTGCCATTTTTCTTGTGTCTCCTTTGAGAGAGATTCTATGCCAATATAAACATAATATATGTATATTCTTCTTTCTCCTTAAAAAAAAAAAAAGACAGTGGCAACGTACATGCATAGTATTATTTCACTTCTTATTTGGTGATTTTTCCATATTATCTCATATATTCATTACTATTCATAGTATTTCATTATAAAGATATACCACAGTTTAACTGGTTTCCTGTTGTTGGATAGTTAAGTTGTCTTGTTTGACTGCCGGTGTATTAATTTATAACCCTGTCATTTGGAACAGAGTTAGGAGGTGGGAATTGGGGTTTGGGATGGTGGGAAGGGGATAGTCAAGTTTTATTTTGGTATTTAGCTGGATTCATTCATTCATTTTTTTAAATTTAATACTCCACCTATATCTGGGAGAGGATTTGAGGGAGATTGTTTAGTTATTTAAATCTATTTGATGAATATCTTGGAGATGCCTCCTGTGCACTAATCATAAGTGCAGGTGATACAGAAATCTGTTAAGGTATAGGTCCAGATCTTTTTTTTTTTTTTAAGATTTTTATTTATTTATTTGAGAGAGAGATTGAACGAGAGAGAAAGAGAGCAGAGAGTGAGCATAAGTGGGGGAGGAGCAGAGGGAGAAGAAGAAGCAGACTTCCCCATTGAGCAGGGAGCCTGATGCAGGGCTCAATCCCTGGACTCCAGGATCATGACTTGAACTGAAGGCAGATGCTAGGTGCCCCAGTACAGGTCCAGATCTTAGCTCATGGTGAAAGAGCCCCAAGAATATAATGATATTTTTATAGTCTCTGCTAACACTGTGCTACAGAAACACAAACGAGGAAGTAACTAAACTATACATTTTGAGTTTTAGATGTCATTCCGGATGAGCTCAAAAGGCAGTTGAAGGTTCATGGTTGACTCAGTTGGATGGTTTTTGTCATCAAAGGAAGGGAAGGTCCTCAATTTTCTCCTGTTCGTAGTATTCGTAGTATCTGGAGTCAGAGACTTTATGTTTGTAGAACAGACTTAGCTGCCTCCACTCTAAGTTGGCCTCTGGGAGAATGTCCTGTAAATTGCTTAGATTCATAAGCAGTGAAGAATACTCAGTAGCATGATTTCCTTATGCTTCAGTATGCATTTAGGAAAAGTACTGTATACTGTGGTTTGGTGAAGCTGCTACACACAGTTGTGAAACTATTGTTAATTTTTCCCCAATGACTGGTTATATCTAAAGATGCAGGAGGGGACGCCTGAGTGGCTCAGTCGGTTAAGCTGCTGCCTTCGGCTCAGGTCATGATTCCAGGATCCTGGGATCAAGTCCTGCATCAGGCTCCTTGCTCAGCGGGGAGCCTGCTTCTCCCTCTGCCTGCTCTGCCTACTGCTCCCCGTGATTGTGCTCTCTCTCTGACAAATAAATAAAATCTTAAAAAAAAAAAATAAAGATGCAGGAGAAGGCAGGGACAGGGAGAAGGATGAAGTGTTGTGCTTTTCACCGGTTCTTTTTTGTGGTAGAGCTTTCCTCCATGAGCTAGTCTTGTTCTTCTTTCTTGTCTAGCTTCAAAGACTGGCTCCTTTTGTTTATTTAATTATATATTTATTTTTAATTACAAAATAAATACGTGATTGCATTTCCACAAGATATTTAAACACTGTTTCTCTTGACTCCAATTCCATTCTTTTCCAAAGAAGGAACCATTTATTGCTCTCATTTGGTATATATGAAAAGTGTGTGTGTGTGTGCACGCGTGCGCACGCGTGTGTATGTGTGCGTGTGTTTTACATTAACAGTGTCCTACAGAATGCGCTGTCCTCTTATTTGATATGTTCACTTAGTAGGATGTATTAGATGATATTTCAAGGCATAACATGTTGATTGACCTTATTCCATTTTTATGGCTATAACAAAATTAGTTCAATATTTCTGCTATTGTTGGCCTTCTGGGTTGTTACCATTTTTGCTTTGTTATTACAAACAACGTTGTAGTGACCCCCCCTTGTACATTTGGGGGTTTCTCCGGGTTATTGAGAAGTGAATTTGCTGCTCTTAGGATACTTTTAACACATTGTTACACGAGAAAAACAAGTTGTAGATTTGACTGGTTAGTGTCTTATCATTTATGTTGGAAGATAAGCCCAGATACGTCACAGGAACATATTCTATTGACTAGACTGGTAATAGTTGGAAACTTTGATACTAGACTTGAGAATGGTGGTCAGAGGGACTTTGGGCTTTTCAGTGATGTTTAGGTTTTTATAACAAGACTGTGTGCATGTCCTATTTGAATTATAGTTACCGATAAAAATATAAAGATGTTTGAATAATTTATATCCATCTTTATGCCTCAGACATAGAATAGTCCCTGTTTTCAACCACATACTGACCATTTAAAAATTTTCATCATGTATTAGGCTGTGGGAAAACAAATCATTATGTTTCAAAAAGTAGAATTAGGTGATGGTAGGTGAGGGTCACATTCTTTGGCCATTGTTATCCCAGTCAAGTATTTAATCATCTTGGGTTTTCTGAATTTTACAGTAAAAAGCTATCTGTTATTGTAGCTTCTAGTTTATAATATTTAGATTCTTGTACAAGTGACTGAAATTTAAAAATTTTTTACTATAGACCTTAATACTCTTTATGTAAGATAAGAGTATTTAAATATTACCATTTTTGTGTGAATACAGTAAACAATTGCTTAAATTATGTGACTCCAAAGAGTAGGTGTTTTTTAATATGTAACTTTTTTTTTCTTAAAGAGATGTGAAAGCTGGAAATATTCTTCTTGGAGAAGATGGCTCAGTACAGATTGCAGGTAATGATTAGTATTTCTTTTTATTTTGATTTAATGGTCAGTAGAACCACCTTACTTATCTTTTGTGTTTTCAGAGCCAGTTTTCTCTTCTAGTCCCTGGACTGTCTCTAGTCAAGCAGACTATGTTGGCATATCCCTGCTGTCTCTCAAGATATCCTACACTATTCATCCTTCATTTTTGATCTCAGACACTTTTCTGTCCATTAGTCATTACCTTCCAGTTATCACTTCTTATCCCCATGGAGTCATCTTCTGTGAGTTCTCATAGCATTCTGTGCTTTCCTTTGAAGGAGAGATACTCAAGAAACCTCACTGTATTTATGAATTAATATGCTGTAGAGGGGTGATACAGAGCTGCTTCTGTCTGGAGATGATTGGGGTATTTGCCAGTGAGGAGAAGGCGTCTGAGAGGTGGAAGTGCACTTTTTGCAGCTTCAGAACTGAAGAGATAAGAGCTGGAGTCCAGGGCCTGCCAGAGGTGGCCATGCTGGTGAAATACCCCTTCTCCAGGCTGAGACTCCAGAGTGGCTGTACTGCAGGATTGTTGAGCAAGCCACTCATCTGAGGCCTCCGCTTGGTCCCACCCTGCTGGGTAGTCAGGTGTTTGACAGGAGGAAGATAATCGCCCAGACCATAAATTATTTCTTCAGCTTTAGAGGATAATTTAGGTGCACATTTTCCTTCATGCCCCAACCTAAGGAAATATTTTAACAAAGCCACATAATGCTTCAGATAAAAGAAAATATTGATAAATTTGACTCCTTTAAAATTCACAGCTATTTATTGAAAGAGGAACAAATACTTTATCATCACTAATAAGCAAAAAGGCAAACAGTAGAGAAGATATTTGCGGCATAATAACTGATATAGGGCTCAGATTTAGAATATATAAAGAACTCATTAAGAAAAATCAGATAAGGTTGGTTAAGCATCTGCCTTTAGGTCAGGTTATGATGCCAGGGTCCTGGGATTGAGTCCCACATCGGGCTCCACCTGCTCTGCGGGAAGCCTCTTCCGCGTGCGCGCACGCGCTCTCTCTCTCTCTCTCTGTTTGCCACTCCCCCTGCTTGTGCTCTCTCTTTCTCTCTGTCAAATAAATAAATAAAATCTTAAAAAAAAAAAAAAAGAAAAAACAGATAAAAAATGGGCAGACGACTTCCCAAATGAAGACATCAAAACATAAATGTAATAAAAGATGTTCAACCTCACTATAATCAGTTAAATGCCTATATTATAGGCATGCCTTGTAGATATTGTGGGTTTGGGTCCAGACCACCACAGTAAAGCAAATATTGCAATAAGGCAAATCAGATGAATTTGTTGGTTTCCCACTGTGTATAAAAGTTATGTTTACACTATACTATAGCTTATTAAATGCTCAGTACAGTGTTTCCAAAAAAACCAGTGCATACCTTAATTAAAAATACTTTGTTGCTAAACATGCTAACCATCCTTTGAGCTTTCAGTGAGTCATAATCTTTTTGCTGGTAGAGGGTCTTGTCTCCATGTTGATGGCTGCTGGCTGATCAAGGTGGTAGCTGCTGAAGGCTGGGGTGGCTGTGACAGTTTCCTAAAATAAGACAACAATGACATTTGCTACAGCAGTTGACTCTTCACAGATGATTTCTCTGTAGCATGCAGTGCTGTTTTACCCACAGAAGAACATTTTTCAAAATTGGAGTCAGTCCTCTCAAACCTTGCTTTATCAACTAAGTTTATGTAATATTCTAAATGCTTTGTTGTCATTTCAACAATCTTCACAGCATCTTTACCAGGAATAGATTCCATCTTGAGAAACCATTTTCTTTGCTCAGCTATAAGAAGCAATTCCTCATTCGCTCAAGTTTTATCATGAGATGCAGCAATTCAGTCCCATATTCAGGCACCACTTCTCATTCTAGTTCTCTTGCTGTTTCTACCACATCTGCAGCTATGTCCTCCACTAAAGTCTTGAACCCCTCAAAGTCATCCATGAGGGTTGGAATCAACTTCTTCCAGATTCCTGTTAATGTTTTTATTTTGACCTCTTCCCATGGATCATGAATGTTCTTAATGGCATCTAGAATAGTGAATTCTTTTCCAGGTTTTCAGTTTACTTTGCCCAGACCCAGTAGAGGATTCACTAGCCGTATAGAATGTGTTCAATAATAAGACTTGAAAGTCAAAATTACTCCTTGCTCCAAGGGCTGCAGAATGGATGTTGTGTTAGCAGGCATGAAAACAATATTAATCTCATTGTATGACTCCAGTGGAGCTCTTGGGTAACCAAGTGCATTGTCAATGAGCAGTAGTATATATTTTTTAAAAGATTTTATTTATTTTAGAGAGTGTGCATGTGAACAGGGGGAGGGGCAGGGGGAGCAGGAGAGAATCTCAAGCAGATTTTGGACTGAGTGTGGAGCCCAACATGGGTCTTGATCTCATAACCCTGAGATATGACCTGAGTCAAAACCAAGAGTCAGTTGGATGCTTGACCAGCTGAGCCACTCAGGCGCCCCAATGAGCAATAATATTTTGAAAGGAATCTTTTTTCCTGAGTGGTAGGTCTCAACTTAAAATATTTAGTAAACCTTGTAAACAGATGTGCTGTCATCCGGGCTTTATTCTTCCATTTACAGAGCACAGGAAGAGTAGATTGAGCATCATTCTTAAGGGCCCTAGCATTTGTGGACTGCACATTGGTTTCAACTTAAAAGTCAGCAGCTGCATTAGCCCCTAACAAGAGAGTCAGCTTGTCCTTTGAAGCTTTGAAACTAGGCATTGACCTCTCTAGCTAGTAAGTCCAGTTTCTTCCAATAGAAGGCTGTTTTGTCTTCAGTGAAAATCTGTTGTTTAGTGCAGCCATCTTCATGAATTAACTTAGCTAGATCTTCTGGATAACTTGTTGCTGTACTTGCTGCTCCACCTTGCACTTCTGTGTTATGGAGATGACTTCTTTCCTTAAACCTAATGAACCAACCTCTGCTAGCTTTGAGCTTTTCTTCTGCAGCTTCCTCACCTCTCTCAGCCTTCCTATAATTGAAGAGAGTTAGGGTCTTGCTCTGGATTAGGCTTTGGCATAAGGGAATGTTGGGGCTGGTTTGATCTTCTGTCCAGGCCACTAAGACTTCATATCAGCAATAAGGCTGTCTTGCTTTTCTTATTTGTGTGTTCACTGGAGTAGCACTTTTAATTTCCTTTGAGAACTTTTCTTTTGTATTCAAACCTTCCCTAACTGGCACAGGAGACCTAGTTTTTTGCCTATTTCGGCTTTCAACATGCCTTCCTTACTGAGCGTAATCATTTCTAGCTTTTGAGTTAAAGAGAGAGACTGTGACTCTTCCTTCACATGAACACTTAGAGGCCCTTGTAGGGCCTAATAATTTAATTGGCCTAATTTAAATATTATTGTGTCTCAGGGAATAGGGAGGCCTAAGGAGACAGAGAAGGATAGGGGAATGGCTGGTCAGTGGAGCATTCAAAACACACACATTTATTTATTAAGTTCTCTATCTTATAAGGACCTGGTTTGTGGGTACCCCCAAAATAATGACAATAATAACATCAAAAATCACTAACACAGATTACCATAGCAAATACAGTGATAATGAAAATCTTGGAATAGTGCAAGAATTATCAAAATGTGACAGAGATAAGAAGTAAGCAAATGTTGTTGGAAAAATTGTGCCAACAGACTTGCTCAATGCAGGGTTGCCGTAGACCTTCAGTTTGTAAAAAAAAAAAAAAAAAAAACCCAAAAAACCAAAAAAACCACAGTATTTGTGAAGCATAGTAAGGCAAAGCATTAAAAAACGAGCTATGCCTATAAAATAACATTGGGATACCAAGTTATACTGGCTGACCTGGCAAAAACATCTGACGCTACAGTTGTTGGTGTCATTATAAAGCAAGGAAAAATCTCATTCCAGTGGTGGGAGAATTAAATACATGAAGTATGCATACCCTAAAACTTTGGCTTCTAGGTGTATGGCCTAGAGAAGATCATGCTTATGTGTGCCACAGGGCTCATAAGCATTGAAAGGTTGAAACAGTCCCAATACCCTTCAATAGTAGAATGGATAAATATGAATAAATTGTGGTTAATTTGCGCTTTTGAACTGCAACTACATTCAAAAGCATTAATAAGTTATGCAAAGATAAGGTGAAAGAAAACAGTTGAAATAGAATATATAGCATATGATTTCATTTATATAGGTTCAAAACCAAGTACAATTATGCTGTATTGTGTAGAAAGGTAAAAACAAGTGGTAGAAAACTAAAGAAGAGAGGATTCTGGGAAGATGGTGAAGTAGGAAACACCAGAAATCTCTCCACATCTAGACAACAACTGAACCAGCAGAAATCTATCTGATGTAACTGTTTTATAATTCTGCAGTTCCTTTGAAGGTTTGTAAGTTCTAGGGGAAGGTTTGGAAGGTAAATTGTGGTTAATTTCAGTCAATTTCAGAGCTACCTATTCCCTAGCCATCAGCCTCCTGGCAGGCCCCGTGCACCTGTTTTAGGAGCAACTTGCACACAGGTTGTGGGACCCACAGTGGGCAAAGTGGACCCTGTCTTCCAAATATGGATCTGTGCTCTGATCACTGATTGCTGCTCCTGATCACATTGGTGCAGATAAAGAGGCAGACAGCCATTGTTGTGACACCCCCTCCCCTCCAGATGACTTCCAGGGACTTAAAGGAACAGCACCTTTTTTTCCTTCCCTTTGTTTTTTCTCCCATTTTTGGAGCCAGACATTTAAAAATAATCACATTGGTGGGGAAAATTGGAAAATGACTGCACATGCCAGGAAAAGGTATAGAAAAGTCCTGAGAAGAGCTTGTTTATACTTAAGGCTGATGCTTGACACAGAAATAGTCTATAACAACCAAAATAAAAACAGCAACAAAATTTAAGCATCAAACCTTGGGAAAGGGAGATGATCCGATTTCCAGAATAACTACATCATTAGACTCAAATGTCCAGTTTTAAACAAAAACAAATCACAAGGCATTCAATGAAACAGTAAAGTATAACCCATTCAAAGGAAATAAATAATAGAAACTGTCACTGAAAAAGCCCTGACGGCAGATATACTAGACAAAGAAAACTAAAGGAAGATGTGAATAAATGCAAGAAAACAATGTGTGCATAAAACGGAGCTACCAATAAGGAGAAAGAACCAAAAAACAAAAAAGAAATTCTGGAGCTAAAAAGTACAGTAGCTTGTATTATGAATGAAAAGCCCACTAGAAGGATTCAAATGCAAATGCAGATTTGAACTGGCTGAAAAAAGAATTGATAAATTTGAAGACAGGAAAGTGGAAATAATAGTGTCTAAGGAACAGGAAGGAAAAAGACTGAAGATAAGTGAACAGAGCTTAAGGGACCTGTTTGACACCATCAAGCAGACCAGCACACATGTGGAAAGTCCCAGGAGGAGAGAGAAATGGGCAGAGAGATATTTGAATAACTAATGGTTGTAAACTTTCCAAAACTGATGGAAACGTGAATATAAACATCCAAGAAGCTTAGTGATCTCCAAGTAAGATGAACTCTGAAAGACCCTACACATTATAATCAAACTTATGAAAGCCAAAGAAAAAGAATCTTGAAAGGAGGAAGATAAAAGTGACTCGACACATACGAGGGATCCTCAATATGGCTGTCAGCAGGTGTCTCATCAGAAACTTTGGAGGCCAGAAGGCAGGAGGCCAATATATTCACAGTGGTTAAAGAAAAAATTTGTCAATCAAGAATCCTATATCTGGTAAAACTATCCTTCAGATTGAGGGATAAATCTCGACATTGCCAGATAAACAAAAGGTGAAGAAATTTGTTTCTGATAGATCTGCCTGCAAGAAATGCTCATGGGAGTCCTGCAAGGTGGAATGAAAGGACACTAGACAGTAACTCGATGCAGTATGAAGAAATAAAGATCTCATAAAGGTAAATACATGGGCAAGTATACAAGCTAGTATTATTGTAACAGTGGTTTGTGACTTCACTTTTTTTTTCTACATAATAACATTACTAAAAACAGTTAATGGTCTAAAAGTTAATATTACGGTAACTGGTTTGTGAATCCAAAACATGTTTTCTGCTTAAGAGACCAGTGTATTTAAAAGAATTACCAGTTCATGTTTTTGAGCATACAGTATGTTAAGATATAATTTTGTGACAGTAACCAGCAGGGGTGGGGTTAGTACTATAAAGAAGAGATTTTGTGTTATTGAAGTTAGGCTGGTATAAATTCAAGATTTTTTTAAAGAAATTTTCTTTTTTAATTAAGTAATCTCTATGCCCAACATGAGGCTCAAACTCATGTTGCATGCTGTACTGACTGAGCCAGCCAGTGCCCTAGGCTGGTATAAATTCATATTCGAGTATGATAACTTTAGAATGTTAAATGTAATCTCTATGGTAATCAAAAACAAAATAGTTACAGGCTATAAACAAAAGGAAATGCGAAAAAAATTAAGCATTTCACAACAAAAAGTCAACAGAAAAGCAACACAGGAAATGAGGGACAAAAAAGCTATAAGACATATGGAAAACAAATAGGACAATGACAGACGTCAGTCCTTCCTTATTGGTAATTGCTTCAAATGTAAATGGATTAACTCTCCAATCAAAAGACAGAGATTGGTAGAACAGATGAAAATACTTAACCCAACTATATACTGTCTGTAAGGGACTCATTTTAGATCCCAGACACAAATACATTGAAAGTGAAAGGATAGAAAAAGGATGTTCCATACAAATAGTATCCAAGAGAACAGAGGTGGCTATTCTAGTATCAGAGAAAATAAACTTTAAGTCAAAAAGGGTTACCAAAAAAAGCCCAAAACACAAAAAGGGTTACAAAACAAATAAGGACTTTACCTATTAACAAAAGATTCAGTACAGCAAAAAGATACATCAATTATAAATATTTGTACACATAATAACATACTAACAAAATATATGAAGGAAACACTACTGTAAGAACTGAAGAGAGCTTCACATTAGCAGTTGGAAACTTCCATACTCCATTCACAATAATGGATACAATAGGAGATAAGGAAATGAAAGACTTAATACTATACAGTACACCACCTAGAACTAACAGACATAGAGAACTCAACAGGATCAGAATATACATTCTTCTCAAGTGCACATGGGGCATTTTCTGGGGTAGACCATGTTAGACCACATATTAAGTCCCAATAGATTTTACTTTATTTTATTAAAGATTTATTTATTTATAGAGAAAGAGTATGCATGAGTGGGGGGGAGGTGAGAGGGAGAGAGAATCCTCAAGCAGACTCCTCCCTGCTGAGCATGGATACTGACTGAGGGCTCGCCAGGAACGTGAGATCATGACCTGAGCTAACCTAGAGTTGACTGCTTAACCAGCTGAGCCACCCAGGTGTCCCAAGTCCCAAAAGATTTTAAAAGATATTATACAAAATACTTTCTCTGACCACTGTGGATAGTGAGAAATCAATAGCAGAAGACTAAAAATTTCACCAATTTGCAGAAATTAAGCAACACATACTCAAACAAGGAATGGAAAAAGGAAAGCTTCACAACGGAAATTAAAAAATACTTAGGAATGAAAACAAAATCACAATATATCAAAACTATGGGTCATAGCAAAAGTATTGCTAAGGGGCAAGTTTATAGCTATAGACATTTTATTTAAAAAATAAGATAGCAAACCAACAACCTTACTTTATACCTTAAGGAACTAGAAAATGAAGAAACTAAACCCAATGCTAGCAGAAGGAAGAAAATAATAAAATTTAGAGAAGAGATGAAGGAAATAGAGAATAGAGAAGCAGTAGAGAGGTGATTCTTTGGAAGGATCACCAAAATTGACAAACCTTTAGCTTGATGGACTAGGAAAGAAGGAGAGAAGACTCAAATGACAAAAATTGCAAGTGAAGTAGATACATCAGACAAAGCAGACTTTAGAACAAAGATCGTAATAAGAGTTAAAGAAGGGCATTACATGGGATGCCTGAGTGGCTCAGTTGGTTAAGCGTCTGCCTTCAGCTCAGGTCATGGTCCCAGAGTCCTGGAATGGAGTCCTGCATTGGGCTTCTTGTTCAGTGGGGAGCCTGCTTCTCCCTTTGCCTGCCGCTTCCCCTGCTTGTGCTCTATTTCTCTGTGTGTCTCTCTAACAAATAAATAAATCTTAAAAAAAAAAAAGAAAAAAAAAGGAAGGGCATTACATAATGATAAATTGGTCGATCGAAAAAAGGATAAAACATCTGTAAATATTTATGCACCCAACATTAGAAGCATCTAATTATAAAAAGTAAATATTAATAGACCTAAAGGGAGAAATAGATAGTAATACAATAAGATTAGGGGGCTTAAATACCCCCACTTAAATCAGTGGATAGATCATCCAAACAGAAAATCAAGAAGGAAACATCAGCCTTAAATGATACGTTAGGCCAGAAATAGACTTAATATACATTTACAAAACATTCCATCCTCAAACAGTAGAATACACTTTCTTCTCAAGTACACATGGAGCATTTTTCAAGACAGAACATATGTTAGTCCACCAACTAAGTCTTAATAAATTTAAGAGGCCTGAAATCAAATCAAGCATATTTTCCAACCATGCTTGGTTGGAAACTAGAAATTCATGTGAAGAAAATGGGAAAATTTACAAATACCTGGAGCT